>NC_080581.1:30828596-32061930 GCF_029962835.1 Magnolia sinica
ACTATAACCTATAACTAAAACCTAAACCTTAACTTAAAACCTAAGCCTAAACCTTAACCTAAACTTAAACCAAAACCTATAACCTAAACCTTAACCTATAACCTATAACCTAAACTTATTACCTAAAACCTAATCCTAAACCTAAACATAAACCTATAACCTAAGCCTAAGCCTAAACCTAAACCAAAACCTATAACCTAAACCTTAACCTATAACCTAAACTTATTACCTAAAACCTAAAACCTAATCCTAAACCTAAACCTAAACCTAAAACCTAAACATAAACTTATTTTAATGATCAGTTTTATTTTTAAAAAGTGTCCACTTTTTTGGAAGAAGTTTATGCAATTCTTCATGATTATGAATTATAATGTTTTGTTGGTTTAATATTTTTTTTTTCAGGTGAAAGACACAAAAAGAAAATTGTTGCTAATTTTTTTTCTGTTTTTATTTATGATGTTAAACCTGTATGTATTTATGTGTGGAGGAATGTAATGTGGATAAGATTGCTTGTGTTTGGATGGATGTAGTTTATGTTTGGATGAATGTAGTTTATGTTGGATTTACGTAGTTTGCGTTGTTTAGATTGATGTGAATGTGAATATGATGAAATATATTATATAACAGGTGCATATCAGGAAGAATACGATGAAATATATTGTAACAGGTGTATAGTGACCCTTTTAAAGGACGGTCTATGGCCGTCCTTTTAAAGGACGGCCATAGCCCATGAGAGACGGTCCATGACAGTCCTTTTTAAGGACGGCCCATGACCGTCCTTTTAAAAGGCGGTCTATAGCCGTCCTTTGAAGGCTTATAAGGGACGGTCTACGACAGTCTTTTTTAAGGACGGTCCATGACCGTCCTTTTAAAAGGCGGTCTATAGCCGTCCTTTGAAGGCTTATAAGGGACGGTCTACGACAGTCTTTTTTAAGGACGGTCCATGACCGTCCTTTTAAAGGACGGTCGATGGCCGTCCTTTAAAGACTTTTAAGAGACGGTCCAAGACCGTCCTTTTTAAGGACGGTTCATGACCGTCCTTTTTTAGGACGGTCCATGACCGTCTTTTTTTCGTCAAAAAAAAAATGACGGTTTTCGACCGTCCTTTAAGTAATATGACACGTCAAAATTTGACGGCCCTTGCGACGGTCCATGACCGTCCTTTTTGGTCATTTGAGACGGTTTTGGACCGTCCTTTTTTCGTAGTTTTGGCGTAGTGCAACCAGACATGCGAGGAGTCTGGATCCAATCAGGCCATCCAAACACATTGAAACAAGCTCGAAACTCGACAACAGATCTCCAACTCGACTCGCTAACGAGTCAGTGACTCAACGCAACCCAGTTTCTCTCCTATTGTTTCAATGTGGCAGCAAAGCAGTGAGATGACTGAGCTTTCCTCTACTCTAAGGTATTCCTCATTTCCTTAGCTTCTCTGGACTCTTCACAGAGTCAGGACTTGGCCTAAACACATCCCAGTTCAGTCAGAATCATCTAAAAGACTCGACGAGCTAACCCATGTGACATAGCCTGAGTCCTCTCTCTCTTGTACTTTCTATTTCGAGAATGGGCTGCCCTAAAATCTAGCTTATTATAGGGAATTACTAACCTATTTCTAGACACTTCTATCTCAACTAATCGCTAGATTAGTTACGAATTAATAGCTCTTAATTGTGAGAGTTTAAGATTATAACCTGAGCTTCTGATTGCATGACTACAATCCACCACCACATGCATTTTTATCGTTGATGCTGAGGTATAAAATTTGTCAAGAAAAGAGGCTTCAAGAAGAAGAATTGGAGAAAGAAATAGAAGACAAAATAGGGGACAAGATGAGTTGTGCGGGGATCAAGTTGCACGGGGACCAAGTTGCACGAGACCCGAGTTATGTAGGAGTTGAGTTACGCGGGTCTGCGCAACTCGTCCTGCTTGCGCTAAGTCACGCAACTCTCATTAGAGAAGAATGGATTGAGAATGCAAAGTGGGGTCCACCACACAGGATTCGAGAGCTTACACGTGTGGAAACCTATAAATACCCCCTACCCCCTCATTTGGAAGATCAGATACTTAGAAGACCAGTGCCTCTGACAGGTATTGGAGACAGAGAAGGAGAGAGGTGTGCAAAGTGCAGAAAGCGCTGGCCACACTACTCGTAGAGAGTTGCGTGAGTCTGCGTAACTCCTCAGCCCGCGCAACTCCCCTGAGTTGCGTGAGTACTCTTTGAGGCAGTTGCTATGTCAAAATCTTTCAGATCCTCAGGCTATTTCAGAGGTTCCAAAGGGATCCAAGCACTCCTTTATCATGCCAATAAGGGACGAGATGCATAGGAAGCCCGCACAACTCATCTCCTATGGAAATATGACTGATATGAGCCGGAATGCTGCTAAAATTTATATATGAGCCGATCCAATACTTGTATTTTTGTGTTTTCTAAGGAATTCTATCATGGAATCAGAGGATCAAAAGGATGTAATGAGGTCATAATAAATGAAATTGATGATTATTCTATTTACTCTATCTTTTATTAATATTAGGTGAGATACTCCCCAAATCAAATACTTTTCATTTCTAGTCGAAACAAAATGGCGACTCTACTGGGGATCTCTTATCTTACTTAGTATTGACAAAAGAATGACTTATAGAATTTCATCAATGTTTGGCGACCTATAAGGTGCCAAAATGGCGATTCAGCTGGGGATCTCTTATCTTACTTAGCATTGACTTAAGAATGACTTAGAGAATTTCATCACTGTTTGGAGACCTATAAGGTGTCAAAATGGCGACTTTACTGGGGATCTCTTATCTTACTTAGTATTGACTTAAAAATGACTTAGAGAATTTCATCACTATTTGGCAACCTATAAGGCACCAAAATGGCGACTCTCAGTGGGAGCATCCTTCCTTTCATCTCTGAGATAGAATATGTTTGTGAATAAATGCTAACAATACTGCATATGTTCTCTGACAGAGAAAATTCCAAGGGATGTATGCATTCAAGCTTTAAATCATAAAATACATGGCGATCTCAGCAAATGAGACACATTTCTACTTCACACCGACAGGATTTGTAGTTGAGTATGCCTTCAACCAGCCTCGGGCCCAACAAGAGCAGCCTGTATTGAGAAGGAAAAGCGAAGTTTAGTTACTGTCAGGGTTGCCCCAAAAGCACAAGAAAATGGGAATGATTGGATAGTAGTGACGCGTCAGAGATAGAGAGTAGCAGCCAGGATTAGCCCATCAATGCCAAGAAGTAGGGGGCCCGTTACACGAAACGCAGCAAAGAAAAATCCCAAACTCACTCCCCTAGCAATATATCCAGGAAAATCTTCATCTTCGCCCTTTTGCCGCGATTTCCTAGCCCTACTTACTATAAGTATTCGATGGACTAAGAAGCAGAAAAGTAAGTCGCCTATGGAGGGTTCGCCAGTTTATGTATCACCTCAAAGTTTGTTGCCTCAAATTGTATCACAATCAGTTGAATCTTAAGCAAGCACAAAAGGATCAAACAAAACTCCGTTTCCAACAAGTCCTGTTATGCCAACCTATTCTTGTTCTACCCCGATGACCGCCTCGTCAGGAAATGAAGAAGCTGCGGTATGCATGGCCGGAACAAGTAAAGACCCAACGCCCACCAATGAAGATAGATTAGTTGAAATGGCCTAGGCACAGAAAATGCTAACGGATGAGTGTAGGAATCTTCAAGAAGCTCTGGCCACTCTTGCGCATAATGTAGCCTAAATAGTATCACCTCCAATGATGGCTACTATGAATGAATGGCAACAACAGCCAGAAGGTTCTCAGCCACCTAGAGTGGGATCACATGGATCCGTTCCTGTGACAAGAGTCATAACTCAGGAGGAAGTACAACAGGTGGTAGCAAAAGTTGTTTGAATGGAAAGGGAACGTGATAGTACAGGAAGGTTTCGGTATCGGACACCGTATCCAAGGGAAGTAGAAGATGTACCTTTCCCTGTTAATTTTAAACATCCTGAGTTTCAAAAGCTTAGTGGAGATGGATCCCCTGACGAACATCTGATGCATTTTATCACGTTTATGGAAAATTTCTCCACTGTTCCCCAATAATGCCTATAGCTATTCGGGTCTTCTTTAACTGGCAAAGCGTTCTGGTGGTATTCCAGCTTGGCCCCAGAATCAATACAAACCTGGGAACAGATGCAGGATGCATTTATGTTAAACTTCTTTTCGTCGGATCGTGATGTTAACATTGTGGAATTAACATCCGTCAAACAAAGGGAAAATGAGTCTATGGAGAAACTTATCAGTAGGTGGAAAACTTTGGGGGCATCATGCTGGTAATTACCTGAAGAGAGGGAACAAGTAAAGATGTGTCTTCACAGAATTGCATTTGGGCTCACCAGCACCAATATAAGGATTTTCGAGATCTGGCAACCAAAGCGCACATGTTGGAGCTGATGACTAAAAAGATGCTAGCCTTCCAAGCTAGAACCGAAAGGAGAGGGCCGAATAGGGCAGTGGTAAATGCTGTTGATCAGGAGAAAAAGAAAAACACCTTCCACGATAAGAGAGAAATGAGAAGAACAGAAGATTCAGACCGACGAAGGGAATATAAGAACGACAAGCGATCATGGCCATATGACTCCCATAGGGAGTATACATTCGAGAGAGAGGACATGTTGCCAATGATGGAACAATTATTGGCTGCCGAAACCATTAGGTTACCCTCGCCAAGATATCCAGAAGAAGTTATAATGACGAAAGAAAGGAATTACTGTCATTATCATCGTTATTTGAGGCATTAGACAGAAGATTGCTTCACACTGAAAAATATGCTGTAAAGAATGATAAGACAAGGAGAAATAGTCCTGAAAAAGGACAATGAACAATGACGGAAGGCAATGACGAATCTGACATCCGTAAAAGGATTGTCAGTAACATTGGCTAGAGAAATGGATTAAGGGGATCTATCTTCTGTTGACTTCCAAAACAATGAACCGGTGGGACAGTTCATCAGTCAAAAGAAAATTCTAGGGGCATCTGCATTTGAAGATGCCTGACTATATACAAAACTGGGGCATTGCAGCTTAAAATGCCCTATAAAGAGACGAACGAGGTGAAATATATGGAATTGTAACATAAAGCATTTTCCACCAGCACGCCTATATTTGGTTTATCGACGATAAGCCAACCTGAGGAGCAGCAGTAATTTTGGTTTCAAAAGGTATCGGCACCATACCTTCAAAACCAAAAGGGGGTAAGATAGGTAATAAGAAAAGTCATCATAGAATGTATTTCCCTTTCTATATAAATGAAATGCAAATTTTTTGGTACTCGCCAATGATTATCGCCAATGCTTATCGTCAAATGACCATTATTGAAGCGCCAGTGATTACCACCAGAGTTGCTGAAAAAGCTGTCATCACTATTACCATGATGCTGATGTAAGGCCATTTTATTATTTAAATTTATCAAAATTAATAACACCGCCAAGCTGATATACCATCTTAACCATAAGGTTTTGTTGACTATTATTAGTAGGCGCGATATATTAATTTCAATTCATTATCTTAGTGAGGCCAGTTCATCATTTGCTGCAGCAGAATGAGCTTATAAAGCCAAATGCAAGGGTTGCAATAGTAACGCCGATCTATCATGTATGACAGCGAGAAAGACGCCGCTATGAAGCCGAACACATATAAGGCTTATCATTATTAGCGATGGTGATATGGCAAAACTATACGGGTTGCAGTGTCACCTGTGACCTTAAAGCTTGAAAAGAGCCTCATGCGCACCCATGAGAGCAGTTACCTATGTCGTTTATACAGCTTCAGGCAGCGTCCACTTCGTGAATGTGTCAAACCTGAAAGGCGAAGGAAAAGTGAGTCTCTGAAGTAGGATGACTCTCTAGATCCCTGGTTTGATTTCAGTAGTAATGCATGGGGGAAGGTATCTGAACCAAGAGACCCCTCTTTGATGGACTGGCGGCCTTGGATTTGGTGCTCGATGGTAACCTTATGCACCTCGTGAACTCTAGAGAGTTACTATGGCCAACCATGTGCATAAATCGTATTAAGTTCACAACCCTGGTAGCTTCACTGGGTACCTCTGATGGATCGTGGTTTGTGAACTCTCAGGCCGCGATAAGCCCCGTGAACTCTAGAGAGTTACAGCAGCCATTCGTGTAAGACCAACTCTAACTACTTATGAGTCTAAACTCTGATTGCTCCAACTACTTACAAGCCTAAACTGTGCATGCTACTAACTAAAACCAGAACTTAGCACCACCCATACGAGATAACGCCATGTAGGCAACACTATGTGTTAATAACAAAAATGTCAATACGAAAAGATATGCTAACACAAATATATATATAAATATATAGTTGGAAGAATTGATTGATCATTCATGATATTCATTCATTTCATAGCATTCATGATTCATCTACGATATCAAAAGAAAAAAACTAACAAATGTAAAATTGAGTTATGATAGATATCAAAAGAAAATTCATATGTCCTCTGAAATTCCTAGAGCAAGCATATATCGGCGCAGGTCGTCTCTTAGTTGAACCTCAGCGGTAACTTCAACATCAATAATAAGCCTGGCCTGGTTCGAAGCGTCGATCAACTCTTGCTCTAAGGAAACTATTGCTTCCTCCCCCTTTCGAGACCTCTAATTGTGCCATACTAGCTATTTGTCTATTAACTTCAATATCAGCCTCGAGTTGGCTAGTTCTTGAATCAGTTTCGTGCTGTTGAGCCTCTAAGTCCAAAATTTGCTGCTTGAGGTTTACAATTTTCTCTTTTATAGTCGCTAAGGAATGTTGGTAGCCTTTACTTACTCCTTTAAGGAATGAAATTCCTTATCAAAACTAGAAATTGTCATCATTGCCTTTGAAACTTTCTCTTTAAGCAGTAGTAATTCTTGTTGTTGAGCGAGAATTTCAGGTGCGACGACTGTAAGGCCCGTATCCAAGTCCGTATTATTCCTTCGACTCTCGCAATCCTTCCCGACAAATTCCAGCAATCCACAACCTATAATCGACGTTTGTGCGTGACCCTAAGTCATATCTCATAGATTTAAGTTGGCTTAATCCGAGACTTGTATCATTGCGACTGCACCATCGCCGTGGTTCCGACATCACGTCTTGCACATCGATTCGATACCCTGGCCAGGAGATGTGGGCCGGCATTTATCTCGAAGAAACACCGTGCTTTTACAAACCCAAGAGAATCTCTACAACCCATCCCATCAATCAATCAATCAATCAAAGTACACACCCATGCTTTCTTTCTCCCCAATTCAAGCAACCACCCTAAGTCAACTCTCATGTCAAGTACATCTATCAACTCACATCCATCACCTCTCTCTTACAACCACCATTCTCTCTCTCTCTCTCTTTCTCAACACAAAATTCCAAGCAAGAGTGGTGGACGTCCAAGCATTTGCAATGAGAGAAAGTGAGATGTGCGTGGCCCACTTCTCACCCCAAAATCCTTCATCCTATATCTTCCATCAAAGTGGGACATAAGGAGATCGACATTCCATCGGACCAACAAGATCGAACGGTGGGTGCTTTTATAGACCTAGATTTCTTATTTTGATGATGGGCCAAATGAGGCCTACCGATTGATGGTATGGATCTCGCTTTGGACCCTAGATGTGGCCAATGACCCACCTTGATTATCATGATCATTCCATGATGGGGCCATTCTCCATAGACCCCATCATGATGTTTACTTTTTAGTTTGAAAAAGGTCATCTAGACCTTCCATTTTGATGGAGGAGGAATCTCCACCATTAATTTTGATTTGGTGGGCCCACATGTATTGGGACCCACTTAATGTATGATTGAATGCATGAAAGGGAGGGCCCATAGTGTCGGGGTCCCTCCATCATCACGTCTCTCTCTCTCTCGCTCTCTCTCTCCTTCCTTTATTTTGTGGCCCATTTAAAGAGTGTATGTGGTGTCCAAACCGTCCATCAAATGGACCCCATGGCCGTCCAAGCCATGTGGGCCTTACCCTTTAATGATGGAAAACACAAGTATCAAATTAATCCAAGCCACGTGAGCCACGTTCCCGTGGGACCCACCTTGAATATGTGTTGTATTCAAACCGTCCAGCATCAAGGGACACTGGACGTGGTCCAAAGTGAAGTGTGAACTGACCGTGTGGTGTACTGACAAGCTAACAAAAAATATATATCAGCTTGTTTCCAAGCTTTAGGTGGACCACTCATACCTTGATGTATCAATCCAATCCACGTCGTCCATTCCATTCCTCAGCCCATTTTAGGCGTTGATCCAAAAAATGAGGCTAATCTGATTGTCTGGCGGGCCATAGTATAGAAAATAGTGGCTTTATCGTCAAAATCCACACTCATGTTTCTATACACCGAAATATATCGAATATTGGGCTTGATGGGTCTGTCTTGAGCAATAAAAACCAACGGGTGGGGTGGATTTTATTGATGCGGGCCCCACCTACGAAAAACCCCATAAATATGAAAATAATAACAATACATGCAGGCAGCTGGCGCTACCGCTGACGCCAGAGGACACAGCAGCGTCCTGCTGCTGCGTGATGCTGGAGAGGTAGGGACCGTTGGGTCCCAGCCGTGGGCCCCACCGTGCTGTGTGAACATCAACACCATGCATTTGGTAAGCCCCCTTTGGGCAGCGGGCCACCCCAAAAATCAGCCGTATGTGGAACTCAGGTGGCCCACACGGTAGGAAACAGTGGTGAGTTGAACGTCTGCCATTGAAACCCTTTTGGGTCCTAAAAGTTTTAGATCATTAGGAAATTTATTTTTCCTCTTCATCTGGGTTTGTGTGACCTTATTAATAGATTGGATGGAAGATAAATGTCATGGTGGGTCCCACGCACGAGGTATGTGCTATATCTATTTCGTCCACCCATGTGGACCCTACCATGATATATGTTTTAGCCACACCGTCCAGACCTAGGATGGTGGGACCCACCATGATGCATGTGTTGTATCCATACCGCCCAACCATTTTGGGAGATCGTTTTATGGCATGAGAAAAAAATGAGACAGATCTATAGTTCAAGTAGACCCCACCATTTAAAATAGTGGGGACAGTGACATTCACCATTCAAAACTTCTTAAGGGCCACGGTAGTTCCAATCAAGCTGATGTTTTTTGCTTTCACTTCATCTATCTCCATGTTCACTTATGAATAGGTCGGATCCAAAAAATACATAATGGTGAGTCCTATAAATGTTTTAATGGTGGGTGTGGGTGCTCTCACGGTTTTCTGTGGTGGGCCCTGTAGGATTTTTTTTACGGTGGAAATCATTGTCACCACTATTATTTGGAGTGCGGTCCCATTGGTCTTTTGATATGATTCATATATATATATATTGATTCTAAAAATAGATTAGATGAGTTGGGTCTGGCTTATTTGAATTGGCCCATTCAACTCGGCCCATCCGACTTAGCCCATTTGATTCGGCCCACCTTGATATATAAAAGGCCGTTGTTGAGGCCCACCTTGATGTGTATAGGGCCTATTGTCGAGGCCCACCTTAATATATATAAGGCCATGTGATGAGGCCCATCTTGATGTATTTGTGACCCGTCCATTGAGGCCCACCTTGATATATATGAGGCCTATGTTATGCGGCCCATTTGATGTATCTAAGGCCTATGGGTCGAGGCCCAATGGGATGTGCACAAGTCCATTACAATGTGTGATTCTACCATGGTTTATGTAATGATGTTTATAGCGGGTTATGCCTTGGGAGAAATGATGGTTTGACGCCCACATTGTAAGTACAATGTTGGTTAAATGTCCCTAAGGCCCATTGATAGGCCCATACTGGTTGTGTGTGGGCCGTCTAGGCCCATCTTCGTTGTAAGGATAGTTCATCACTTTAAAACATGCTTACTATAATTTCATGACTCATGACATACGCATCATATGTATGCTTGATATGAGTAGTGACTGATCATAGCATACGCCATTGGGCAGATTATTTATGGGACTCACTGATAGGAGTTACCCACATAAGCGCGTGGTACACGCAGGATTATTGCATGACTAGACAGTGTGATTCATGCATCTCGCATTCATGTGCCATGATCATTGTACGCCCTAGTGACATCAGGGCCGTGGCTCCATAGGCACATCTTGGATGGCCGTATCGGATACCGAAAATACTTGGTTCTAGCACTGTGGGCACTTAGGATGTCCTTGGGTGAAAGTTCCAGAACCTTTTTGGTACCAGGAGATAATCCAACGTCTAGACCGAGTGGATATATGAGTGCAGGAGTGCCAAATACCATTAGGCCATGTCTTCCACTATGTCATGGTCAGTTGGAAGGGGGTGTGGCTTTATCTGCCCACGTGAGAGGGGTTGCAAATTAGGCTGAGTTTGACCAGCTTGCAAATGAGTCCGCTATCGATGAGCCGGGTAAGTATTGGTAGACTACTGGTCAGGTGGATAGTGTGGTCTCTTCCACTTGCTAGGTTATGCGGCTAGGGAGGCGGCAGTCAGTGTGAAGTGTATTAGACCCCGATGATATCCCAGAGAGAAACTGTAATGATATGTATACTTGAGGAGGACTAGCATGCTTGCCTTGCATCTCGCATATGACATTTGGCTACATAGGCCTCGCATCGCATGACCATAGTATGGCCAATAGCATTCATGTCTTGCATCATATAGCTTTGGTACAGCAGATGTCACGCCCCAAACTCGAAAACCGGACTCATAAAATTTTCGATCGCTGAATCTGGCACCAATAGCCTCCTTAGTGCCCCATTCTCGGATCCCAGTACTTATATGCCAGATTCCGATCCTGAGATCCTACAAGGAGGATTTTCAGTATGATTTTTTTGTAATGGAGCATAACCACAAGCATAACCAAGTCACAAAATAACATCACCACATATCCACTATATCAAAAACTCTAAGTGCAATGCGGAAAGGGAAATACAAGGTGATTAAAAGCTCTAAAATAATCCGATATGCGCTCCTTCCTCAATGCTCCTATGATCCAACGACACCTGCATGCAACGGTCGTGCATAAGCTAACAAAAGCTTAGAGGGTGTGTAAGTGTGTGCACAAGGCAAATGCCAAGTATACAATATCGGAGTAATATGAAAATATGCGGTAAGTCCATGAATGCTATCAGCTATAACGAAGCTATGTGATGTAAGACATGAATGCTATCGGCCATACCAAGGCCATGCGATGCGAGACCTATGTAGCCAAATATCATATGCGAGATGCAAGTAAGCATACCAGTCCTCATCAAGTACACATATCAGTACAGTTCCTCTCTGGGATATCACCAGGGTCTAATACACTTCACACTGACTGTCGCCTCCCTAGCCGCACAGCCTAGCAAGTGGAAGAGACCACACTATCTGCCTAATCAGTAGTCTGCCAATACCTACCTTACTCGTCGATAGCAGACTCATTTGCGAGCTAGTCAAACTCAGCCTAGTTTACAACCCCTCACTCCGGCAGACAAGGCCACACCCCCTTCCAACCGACCACGACACAGTGGGAGACGCGATCTACTGGTATTTGGCACTCCTACGCTCATGTATCCACTTAGTCTAGACGTTGGAGCATTCCCTTGTACCAAAAAGGTTCTGAAAATTTCACTCAAGGACATCCTAAGTGCCCACAGTGCTAAAACTAAGTATTTTCAGTATTTGATACAGCCATCCATGATGTGCCTGTGGAGCCACGACCCTGATGTCACTAGGGCGTACAATGATCATGACACACAAATGCAAGATGCATGAATCACACTGTCCAATCATGCAACAATCCTGTGCATACCACGCACTCATGTGGGTAACTCCTAACAATGAGTCCCATAAATAATCTACCTAATGGCATATGCTATGATCAGTCACTACTCATATCAAGCATACATATGATGCGTATGGCATGAGTCATGGAATTATACTAAGCATGTTATAAAGTGATGAACTATCAACAAGTATGGGCCTATCAATGAACCCTAAGGGGAGTTAAATACGGACATTTAACCAATATTGTACTTACAATGTGGGCGTCAAATCATTATTGCTCTCAAGGCATAGCCCGCCATAAATATCATTAGATAAACCATGGTAGAATCACACATTAAATTTGGCCTTATGTACATCCCATTGGGCCTCGACCCATGGGCCTCTAATACATCAAATGGCCTCATAATATGGGCCTCATATATATCAAGTTGGGCCTCAACAATGGGCCACAAGTACATCAAGATGGGCCTAATCACATGGGCCTTAAATATATCAATATGTATATAATATAAATATATATATATATAAATGAATCATATCAAAAGATCAACGGGATATATATATATATATATGTATATGAATCATATCAAAAGACCAATGGGACCACACTCCAAATAACAGTGGTGACAATGATTTCCACCATTAAAATCCTCAAGGCCTGCCATAACATTTATTTTCTATCCAATCTGACCATAAGGTCACATAGACCTAAATTAAAAGGAAAACAATTTCCTTATTCATCCAAGACTTCTGGAATCCAAGGGTTCAATGGTAGATGTTCAATCCCACTATTTCTATAGTGTGGTCCACGTGGTACTAGATCTATCTTATTTTCTTAATCTCAAGCCTTAAAATGAGCTTTCAAAATGGTTGGATGGCTTGGATGCAACACATGCATCAAAGAGGACCCCACAATTGGGTGCACACGTCACCAAGGTGGGCTCCACATAATCTGCTGCATCATGCAGCAATACGGCTGGTGTGTGGTACACCAGCCAATCCAAATCATTCACAGGTGGGTCCCACGTGGCCCACCAGATAAATCGATCTGACTCATTTTTTTTGTCTCACGCCTCAAGACAAGCTTACCAACTGCATGGACGGTTTGTACTTAACACATACATCATAAGTGGGGTCCACTGGCCGTCCAGCAGATGGACAACCCGTCTGAGGGTTGGATGGTATAGATAAAACACATACGTCATGGCTGGGACCAACGGTGTGGGCCAGAACACGCATCACAGTGGGGCCTGCCTGGCAGCGTACATTGCAACAGCGACTACTGCTCTGGACATCAGCGACAATAGGTGATGCTGCCTATATTATTTTTTTAAAATTTATTTTCCTGTGGTTTTTCATAGGTGGGGCCTGCATCAGGGCAATCCAACCCCGCCGTTGGATTCAATGGCTCAAGACAGTCTAAATGAGCCCAATATTTAGTGTGTTTTGGCGTGTAAAAACATCAAGGTGGATATTAACGATAGAAAACATTGTTTTCTATGCTATGGCCCACCAGATAGTCAGATTGGCTTCAAATTTTGGCTCAACGCGTAAAATGATCTAGGGAATGGGATGGACAGCTTGGATTAGATCCATACATCAAGGTGGGGCCTACACGAGTGGTCCACCTAAAAAGCTTTAAATTAAAGCTTTTTTTTGTTAGTACACCCACTGTCGGTTCACATCTCATTGGACCACGTCCAGCGTCCAGGGACACTGGACGTGTGAATGTCCATCAAGGTGGGTCCCACATAGATGTGGCCTACTTGATCAATCCGATATTTGTGTTTTTCCCATCCCCATTAAGGTTGGGCCCACATGGCTTAGATGGTTTGGATAAGACATACATCAAGGTGGGGTACATCCCGGTGGGCCACACAACCACATCATTACACAAAATGAAAAAGAGGGACAGAGAGAGATTGAGTGATGGAGAGACCCCGGCACTATGGGCCCTCCCTTTCATACATCACGACATAAATCAAGTGGGTCCCATTATATGTGGGCCCACCGATCAAGATTAATGGTAGAGATCCTTTCTCCACCAAAATGTAAGGTCTAAATGACCATATTTATGCAAGGAAAATAAACATCATGATGGGGTCCATGGAGAATGGCCCCATCATGGAATGATCATGAGAATCAAAGTGGGCCATCGACCACATCTAGGGTCCAAAATGAGATCCATACCATCGATCAGTAAGCCTCACTTGGCCCATCATCAAAAGAAGAAAATCTAGACCTATAAAGCACCCACCATTCGATCTTCTTGATCTGATGGAATGCCGATCTCCTTGTGTCGTAATGATATAAGTCTCGGATTAAGCCAACTTAAATCTACGGGATACAGCTTAGGGTCGTACGCAAATGTCGATTATAGGTTGCAGGTTACTGGAATTCGACGGGAAGGATCGTGGGAGTCGACGGAACAGTTCGGAGTAGGATACGAGTCTTACAGCTCTCCCCACCTAATAAAAATTTCATCATCGAAATTTGTACTACCATCACAACTAACCATAACTCATAAGGGAATAGGAAACATAAGATCATATATAATCAAAACACTATACAACATGCAATCAAACATTGAAAAGATGGGGATAGTGCTCACGAATCTCTATCTCGCGCTCCCAAGATGCCTCATCAATACTATGATAGCCCCACTGCACCTTCACCAAGGGAATGACCTTGGTCCGCAGGACCTACTCCTTCCGATCAAGGATACGAACTGGCTGCTCAATGTAACAAGCGTCCTCACGAACCTCCAACGGCTACCAATCAATAACAGGAACAATGTCTGACCACACTTCCTTAACATAGAGACGTGGAAAATGTTGAAGACGCCAGACAACTGAGATGGCAAGGCAAGCCGATAGGCCACGGTGCCAACACGCCCGGTGATCTCGAAAGGTCCTATAAATCTCGGGGCAAGCTTGCCCTTCACTTTAAAATGAACCACACCCTTCATGGGTGAGACCTTGAGATACACATGGTCCCTAACGGTAAACTCCAAGGGATGACATCGATGATCAGTAAAACTCTTCTGCCAGCTCTGAGTTGTGCGCATCCTCTGTCAGATGATGTTGATGACCTCTGATGTCTACTGCGCAAACTTGGGATCTAGGAGACGTTGCTCTCCAACCTCGGTCCAACAACTCGGAGATCTACATGGTCTACTATATAATGCCTCAAAAAGAGTCATGTTAATGGTCGCCTGATAGCTATTGTTATATACAAACTCAACTAATCGCAGGTGCTTGTCCCAACTACCCGAGAAATCAATCACACAAGCTCGAAGCATATCCTCAAGGATCTGGTTGATCCTCTAAGTCTACCCATCTGTTTGTGGATGATACACGGTGCTGAGCTGCAATACAGACCCCATCATTATCTGGAAGCTCCTCCAAAACTGAGACGTGAACCATGTGTCTCGGTCGAAAACGATCGAAACTGGAACGCCGTGCAATCTCACAATCTCATTGATGAATAACCTCGCAAGCCGGTCCAAAGTTCAGGTTGCACGAATCATTAGAAAATGCACCAACTTCATCAGATGATCAACGACAACCCAGATGGCGTCGTGACCGCGCTGAGTCCTCTGCAAACCCATGATAAAATCGGTGGATACGTGCTCCCACTTCCACAATGGGACACTCAACAGATGCAAGGGACCTGGGGGTCTTTGATGATTAGCCTTGACACGCTAGCACGTGTCACACTCGGCCACAAAACTGGCTATTTAGGGCTTCATCCCTGCCCAGAAATACTGAGACATCATATCACGATACATCTTCATCGAGACAGGATGGATAGAGAACCGTGATTGATGTGCCTTGGTCATAAGATCTCAGTACAACTCAAGAATATCCAGGATATATAATTGGCCTCTAAAGTGAAGTCCACCATCAGAACCAATCTGCCAGTCTGACTGACTCTCAGGCACTGCCTCTGCTCAATAACTCTGTACTAACTCATCCGCTTGCTAAGCCTCGATCACTCTTGCGATAAAAGGGGGTTGAATTGACAGGCTCGATAACTGTACAATAAAAGACTGTAATCCAATCTCGAAGTCAAAAGCTGACACATTCTCAAGCATCTTCCACTCCCAAATCATCATGTGCGCCACCGGGCCTCATGGCTGATGGCTGAGGGTATCCAACACCACGCTTGTCTTTCCTAAATGGTACTGGAGATCAAAATCATAGTCCTTCAGGAGTTCCATCTAATGCCTCTGCCTCATGTTCAGCTCAGATTGAGAGAACAGATACTTCAAGCTCCTGTGGTCGGAGAAGAGCTCGAACCTTACCCCATAGAGATAGTGCCTCCACACCTTCAGGGCAAAGATAACTGCTGCCAGCTCCAAGTCATGCGTGGGTTAGTTCAGCTCATGGACCTTGAGCTGGCAAGATGCATAAGCCACCGGTTTCCCGTACTGCATCAGGATAGCACTCAAGCCAACTCACGAGGCTTCGATAAATACAACAAATCCGTCACTCATAGAGGGAAGAGTGAGGATAGGAGAGGATGTGAGGCGATCCTTCAGCTCCATAAATGTCTGCTCATAAGCGTCGCTCCAAAATGAACTTAGCACCTTTTCGAGTCAACTTAGTCAATGGGGTTGCAATACGAGAGAATTCCTCAATGAAATGTTGGTAGTAGCCCACCAAACCAAAGAAACTGTGGATCTCGGACGTATTCGTGGGCTGGTCCCACTGACGCATGACATCAATCTTTAAGGGGTCCACAGTGAAACCCTACCTTATCACCACATGATCGAGAAGCTTCACCTCCTCCTACCAAAACCCGCACTTCTCCATCTTTGTGTAAAGCTAGTGTACACGGAGGGTTTGCAATGTAATCTCCAGATGCCGCTCATACTCCTCAAGAGTCTTGGAATATATCAGAATGTCATCGATGAACACCACAACAAACTGGTCGAGATATGGATGAAAATCTCATTCATCAACTGCATGAATACTGCAGGCGCATTGGTCAGTCTAAAGGACATGACCTGGAACTCAAAATGACCATAGCGGGTCTTGAAGGCTGTCTTCAAGATATCCTCATCTCTGACCTGAACCTGATGATAATCGGACCGCAGTCTATCTTCGAAAAGAACTGCGCTTCCAGCAGCTGATCAAACAAGTCATCGATCCTTAGGAGTGGGTATTTGTTCTTGATCGTGACCTTGTTGAGCTCGCGGTAATCTACACAAAGCCACAACGAGCCATCCTTCTTCTTCTCGAAGAGTACAGGCGCTCCCCACGATGAACTGCTCAGACGGATAAAACCTAACTCGCGCAACTCGTCCAACTGCTTCTGCAGTTCCTGTAACTCCAAAGGTGCCATACGATACGGGGCCTTCAAAATAGGTGCGGTATCGTGCATAAGATCAATCTAGAACTCAGTGTGCCGATGAGGCGGTAACCCCAGAATCTCTTGGAACACATTGATAAATCCACAAATGACCGGCAGCTGGTCGATACTCAAAGCAACTGACTCCTCAACGGCACACGACAATAGGTAAGAAAGCTGCTCTCCTCTAAGCTCGGTAATAAACTAGAACATTGGCACGCCGTGTATACAAAACGTGACTGTCCTTGTAAAAGAGTCCAATATGGCATGGTACTCGGCGAGCAAATCCATGCCCAGGATGACATCAAACTCGGACATCGGCAATACGAACAGATCAGCAGGCAAAAAGATATCTCCAATCAGAACAGGGTAAGATGAGCAAAATTGGTCTAATACTGTAGTCTTCTCTAACGGCGTTGATATTAACAAACCCTCATGGGCAGACTCCATCGGTAAACCAGTCAATTGGCAGAAATCCTCGGCCACAAAAGAATGCGATGCACTAGAGTCAAACAATACATGTGCAATGCATGCAGAAACAGGGAGAGTACCTTCGACTACTCCTCTTGATGACTGAGGGTCCTGCTGGGCTACATAAAATCTGCCCTGGGCCTGTTGGGGAGGTGCAGGTCCCCTCTGAGGTCTCTACTGTTACTGTTGCCGAAGTGCTGGCCTGATCTGTTGCCTCTGCTGCTGTGGGGGAGGTCCCGGAGGCTGGTGTTGCAGTCGCTGCTGCTGTTGTGGGGGCTGTCACAGAGGCTGATACTGTGTCCTTGGCTGCTACTATTGCAGATGGGGACACTCGTACCTACGATGTCCTGTCCTACCGCACCAAAGCAAGTACCTGTAAACGGTCCCAAAGGTTGTGCTAGGGGTGTCACTGGCGCTTGAAATGCTAGACAGGTCGTGCATCATGGCTATGGATGATGCCATTGCTGCTGAGAACCACCAGAGGGCACCATCCTCTTCTGATCTCCTCTCTGGTCACGGGCCCTCTGCAAACCAGCCCAATCTGACTCGTAGATCTAGGCTCTCTGTACGTCAAAAGCATGTATCCGATCACACGGCTCTTGAGGGCATGAAGCAAACCGTTCTTAAAACGGCGAGCCTTCCGCCCCTCATCATCAACAAGATACGTCACGAAACTCGATAGCGCGATAAAATGTGCCTCATATTGGGACACAGTCATGTCCCCCTGGACAAGAGTCTCAAACTCTAATGCGCGCTGCTGATGCACATGCTCGGGAAAGAACTTGAGGTCAAACCGGTTTACAAAGTCTTCCCAGGTCCACTCAAAATTGGCTGCTACTACTCGGGGGACAGATTCCCACCAATGCTAAATCTCACCCTGGAGAAGAAATACAGCTAACGGGACTCGCTACTGAGTTATACATCTCATGGTGTCGAATATCTTCTCCACCTCGGAGCACCATATCTCTGCTATAGTAGGGTTTGGCTTACCCTGGAAACGCGAGTGATCATGCTGTCGGAAGTCCTTGAGAAGGGCGATCGCACGCTCCTAATCAGCCTCAACTAGCGTAACAGTGGGACGCCTGCTCTGTCCCTGAAGAATAACGGTCAACGCTTGAAGTATCTGCTGCAGCTAGGCGGCACTCACAGGTACATTTGGATTCACACCAGTCTCAGGTAGAGGAGTGGCATCCTCAAGCTGGAAAGCAGAAATATCCAGTGGTGGAGCAAGAGTAACAGGTGGTAGAGCAGGAGTCACAAGTGGTGGAGCAGGATTCACTCAGGTCGCCCTTCTAGGTGGCATGTCCTACAGGAAGGAACAAGAGCCTATCAGCCTTGAGAATTCTTAAAGGCATAAACGTTAAGGGTCTATGTTAGAAAAATGCTAAGTCATTCGGACTCGGTGTAAGTGTTATGGTTATTGCTCCTTTGATTGTCAAATTTTATGGTGCCAAAACCTTAATTTATGTCTTGTGTAGCACACTGATATATATGTTCAAGGCACTGCATCTTGTGTACAAGGACTACTTCAAGTCAAGAACTAAGATCTACTTCAAGAACTACAAGATCAAGTACATTGTTCTCTTTTGTAAGCTTCAGTGTTTTAAAGCGACATCGAAAGATGAGATCTTATTCAAGACTCAAGGTAAAGTACAACTCAAGAACGACAAGTTCAAGGTTCCAAAGATCTCAAGCTTCATGAACTTCAAAGATCATTAATCATCTGAAGAAAAGAATGTTCAATGTTCATACATCATGTCTCAGGTATAAAAGACCTTAGATTGACCTTAGGGTAGGTCATTTTGTATACATAATTCAAATTGAATCACTTTATATGTATTTGGACTATTCTAAGACTAGTCCTGAACCTTGTTCGACTAGTCCTAGAACTGGCTTGACTAGTCCAAGAAATTTCAAGACTAGTCCTAAGTTGTTACAAATTTCAGAATTTTTTGGTTCAGCCACGACCAGTCCTGGAGTCTACTCGACCGGTGGTGTGAACAGTGTCGACTCGTTCAAGACCAGTCCAGCAGCTTCGACTCGAAGTCCAGCAACAAATTCTGGTTTCTCACGACCAGTCGTGAAGGACTTACCCCCGGTCGTGAAATGCCTACAACCAATCATGGAACGGTTTTATCTGATTGCGCTCAAAATTTCAAAATGTTGTTGGTCCTACGCCCAGTCGTAGTGTCCACAGGACCAGTCGTAGATGCGATTTCTACAACTATAAATAGAGCACGATTTTCAGAGTTTGATATCCAATTTAATTAAAATCAAGGCATCACTCTAAGAGATAAGTTTGTAATAATCTTAAGATAGATTGTACATATTTAATATTCTCTTTTGTTAGCTTTTTATAATTGATTTTGTTTCTGCGTTCCAATCTGATTTGAAAGAGGAATTGTGATATTCCACTTCTTGGAATCAAAATCAAATAGAGCTAGCCCAACTTGATTTAATTTCACTACCAAAAAATCGAGCAAAGCCTATGGACTTTGAAAGCTTTTAGCTACGGATTAAATCCGTAGCAAAATAGCTACGGATTTAATTCGTAGCTAAAACCTAAGTGATCTGTAGCTAATGCGTACCTCCTCACCTAAACTAGATGGTGCTTAAGGGGATCCATGGGGTCCATTGGAATATATGTGTTTAATTTAAGTCGTCCAATAATTCTGATATATAATTTTAGTGCATGAGCCCAAAAATTATGTAGATTAAATGTCTAAGTGGACCACACCACAAGAAATAATAAAAATTAAATTTCTCCTGTTAATATGTTCTGTGGTCTCCTTACAGATTTGATCTAACTCATTTTTTGTATCAGCACTTAAAATAATAATTTAAAATTAATTGACAAAGTGGATATATGAAATACATCACAGTGGGCCCCACAGTCCTAAAACCCAACGTCCCCAAGGAGCCGTCCATCATGCACCCCTCTAAAATCCAAACCCCCTCAAAAACAAAACCCTCCCCCGTCCTCCATTTTTTCCAGTGCAGACCATCTCTCCATCTCTCTCTCTCGCACTCAGTCAATCTCTTTCCCTTGCCCTCTCTCGATTTCCCGCTCTCCCTCACCCTCTCTCCCTGTCTCATGGCCGCGCGCATTCCCCTCTCTTTGTTTTCAAAAACCACTTTCGCTGCAAGAAGGAGAAGAAGAAGGAGCACGGATAGTTTCTCTCTTTCTCTCTCTTTATCTGTTTCTCAAATCTATTGCGTTCGGATGCTCAATCCTTCAATCCCTATGCTCAATCTTTCAATCCTTTAATCCACATTCCCCTCTCTCTATTTCTGAAATCTAAGGGCCTATTTGGCCGGACGGATCCCATGGGATTAGGAGGGATGAGATGGATTTTAAGGTAATGATGGTGGTGTCTGTGGATTGGTTTAAGATCCATGGGATTGCTATATCCCGGGACAAGTTCATCGAGTCTGTTTGGCATGCCTAGCATATCTCAGGATTTTACCTTCCAATCCCTTTCAATCCGTCCAACCAAACATGCCTCAGGCATGATTGAACGGGATTAGGAAGGATAAGATCAATTTTAAGGTAATGATGGTGATGTCAGTGGATTGGTTTAAGATCCATGGGTTTGCTATATCTCAGGACAAGTTCATCGGGTCTGTTTGGCTCGTTTGGCATATCCCAGGATTTTACCATCCAATCCCTCGTAATCCCTCTTAATCCGCCTAGCCAAACGGGCCCTAAAAATGCTTTATGCTCTCCATCATAATATGTGTTTACGGGCCATTCATTTTTTTTAGCTCATTTTAGGGCCAAATCTCAGGTGGACCACACCATAGGAAACTGTGGTGATTGAACGCCCACCATTAGGGCCTGTTTGGCCAGGCAGATTGGATGGATTTTGACGGAATTAGAGAGGATTGCATGCATTTTAAGGTAATGATAACTGCGTCAGTGGATTGGTGCAAGATCTATGGGATTGCTATATCCCGGGATTGCTATTTCCGGTCTGTTTGGGACGCTCGGCCAATCCCGTGATTAAACCTTCCAATCCCTTTTAATCCCTTGAACTAAACATGTCCCAAGAAATTTTGAAGGGATTAGGGTGGATTGGATGGGATTTAAAGGAAATGATGGTGATGTCAGTGGATCGTCTTAAGATCCATGGGATTGCAACATCCCAGGATCAAGATCCCATGTCTGTTTGGCACTCCTGGTCAATGTTGAGAAGCTGCAACAACATTTCAAAATCCCAGGATCAATATCCAGTTCTGTATTAATTTCACGAATGAGAAGCTGTAACAACATTTCAACCAGGTAAAGTATCATACCCTACATCAGCAGGTCAACATTGACTTAGTATTTTATTATATCTAAAACATGTGCTTTCAGTACTCCTTCACAGCAGATTGCTGTCACATGTTGATGTAAGTAAATATGAGTGTATTTACAAAAATGATTTTTTGGAAATAGGGCAATGATTAATGAGGGAAAAAGCAACTCCATTCTTGTGAGTGGTGAAAGTGGAGCTGGTAAAACTGAGACAACCAAAATGCTTATGCGATATCTTGCCTATTTGGGTGGGCGTGTTGGAACTGAAGGACGGACAGTTGAACAACAAGTTCTGGAAGTAAGATGAACGCACTAACATTGCTGCTCAATTTATTTTCTTCTGTCCTTCTCATTTGGGTTGTCCTCCTTTATTTTCATCGATTTTCTTTGTAATAGTAACTTCTGAATCTATCTGAAATGCTTGTGCTAACTGATGTGACTGCAGTTAAATCCAGTTCTAGAGGCATTTGGTAATGCTAAAACTGTAAGAAACAACAATTCCAGGTGAGAGAAAGTTCCAAGTGTATGTTTCATTGAGAAACTATGTAATGTCTTTTGCCTTTTTGAAACAATAATTCCATGTGAGAGACAGTTCCAGCTTACCCCATTTGCAACAAATGAACAAACTGAGCAAACTGGAAGTGAATTCCACGCTCTTGTATTCATCAGAATTTGCTTGTTGGTTTGGAGCTGTTAAGTCCTAACTAACAATAAATTCTGACTGTTTCCAATTCGTGCACATAATCTCATTTGGTGGGACATAGTTAGGCTTAGTAGATTCAAACATTTTCTTTTGGCAACATGTATCCAAGCACCAGTGAGTACCTAACATGAATATGAATTTTTGGCTGGGAAATTTTCTTGCTGTAGCTTTGCCCGCTGAGTAATCAACCTTAGTCCGAGCTCTCCAATTAGACAGCAATGTAGCAGTTTGTCCTCCATGCTTGTAAGTTTCACCATTTTCAAGGAAGATTCAAAAACTAAGCTTTCATAGATAAAATGGTAGGCTATTAGATCAGGATATTAGCCCCCCAACAATGAAGATCATGTGGCACAAATCAGGTAGGTCTACTCATAAAGTGGGCTATACCTGTGTGTTGGATCACAAGTATAAAATCAGGCACAAATCAGTAGTACTTTTGAGTACAATAGATGTGTGCATTTTGCACAAAAGGTCAAGATATTGCAAAACCATTTGTAGGAAGTTCCTAGTTACTGTTGTTTCGTGTGGCTCACATAGCATTTATTTCATTATTCATTTTTTATCTTGGATTATTTAGCTTCATGTTATCTTATGTTAAATATGGTCAATAGTTACATTATTGTGAATTGATGTGGGTCATACATGCAAAACAATTCTTCTATGTTTGGGTGCATGGCGATTGGATCTGAAATTTTGAGATTTTCATTCATTTATTTCATGGCTTTCGGTAAGATCTTCTTTAATTGTTAATTTATTTAATTTGAATGGAAGAATGATTGATTATTCAATGCAAACTCAATTTATGACTTCATAATACTTAGCTCTTAATAGTAGAACCTCAGGGCCTAAATCATGGCTAGTGCAGTTTCTTTTTGCCCTCCCAACATTAATGAAATGTAGTAAAAAAAGAAAAAAAAAACTGTGCATGACCCATGACAGAGACAAGAGCAGGTTAAACATAAGTTACCTGATGAGATATTACCAATAGACGCAATGAAGATTAATGATACAAGATCATCAATTTGGCTGAATGATCCTGACCTCTGATTAGTGGGGACTCGTTTGCTGAATTAGGACTGTATGCTAGTTTTAATTTCAAAACCCACATTCCTTACATATTTTATAAATAACTATTTACTTTAGTTTTGTATTTTATTTTATTTTCTCAGCTGAACAGAAGAAAAAAAAAAAAAGAAAGCCTGAGATGCTTTAGATCTTGGGTTTTTCAGATTCATCATTTAAGGCCCATCTCCTTCATATTCTTCCCATTTCTTTGTAGTAGAGAGGAAGAAAAACCATGATGAACGAACAAAATCTGAATGAGTTGAATTTAAAACCATGTTTGCTTCATCTTTGGTAATGCTACTGCATTAGACCTTCACACTGCCATCTAAGTTAGGCCATTGGGTAATGAATAGAATGACTTGTCTACAAATTAATGAATGAGAAGGTTGCAGGGAATAGTTCTCTTCTTGGAAACCTTAGAGTAGCACATGGATTCTTTTCTTTATCACAGGACATGAATATTGATGTTGCCATTAGCATTTGGAAAGGGACCTGATGGTACTCTTCTTTTGCTTGATGAGGTAGGTTGTCATTCATTTCAATGCAGCACTTATTTTGGTCTCCTCTAATTTGCGCGAATGTTAATTTCGAATAACAATATCATTTTACTCACTTGTTATTATTTATGGAGATTCTTAAATTTCTGGGTAGTAATATCATTTTACTCATCATTATTCCTAGGGATTCTAAAATTTTAATTTGTTTACTTGTTCTGTTCTTCTTACACAAATTTTTTAGCTGGTTATCTTTTCTTTTTAATTTGTTTTTCGCTGCTTAAGTTCAAAGTATGAAGCACAATGGTTGGGTATATACTATTTAACATCACCTTGAGAATGTGAAGCTCTCTGGTACTTGCTAGTTTGCACGGTATCCCAAATCCATCATTATGATAGGGATGAAACATATTCAAACTTGATATAGCTACAAAGTGTGAGTCAACACAGAACTTCACATGATGAGGGAACAAAATCTGAATGAGCTGAATTTGATATAGAGAGTTAACAAATACTTCAGAACACTGATGAACAAACTTTCTGTAGTCTTAATGGGTGCAGAGTTACAGATCAAATTTTGCTGTTGGTCCCAAATATTCAGGTTGTGACATTCCCTCTTGACTCCCTGCACAAGCAGCTTTGTGCCTTTAAACTTGTAATCCATGATTGTTTTTGTTTGCATTTGACCCAGAATTTCTGCATGACCTTGAGATGCATGAGGTTTTGGGCAAAACACCGTGGCATTTATTTAAATGTAAGAATTTCTTTATATACTTGCAGTAGATTGGCAAATTTACCATGAATAGTTCCATGCAAACAGTTTGCCATTTGTACTAGATTGAGCAAATCGAATTGGCAGATTACCCATGCTAAAAACTCCAAAGTTCGTCATGTCAGGTTACCCATGCTCACATGGCTTCATTTCATAAGAAGGGTCAAAGGTTGGACTCAAGATGACTTGAAATCAAGACATGTAATGAGATCTAGTGCAGTTTGTTAAAATCAGATTCGAAAAATGATGAATTGAGTATGAAAACATAGAAAATCAATACCACAAATTGAATAGGGTAATGGTGAAGTGAATTCAGTGAATTGGATTCATTAAACACCTCACGAACCTAAAACTGCAATACTGAACATGAACTAAATTGAACAATGAATATGAAATCTGTGTGAAAAATACATCATCTATCATCATGGGGGGCCCAACATAGAGATGAGTTGGCCCAAAAGTCATGTCATTCTACTCATCTGAAGAAACACTAATAGTCTTCATTTGTATGCCTCTCTCTCTCTCTCTCTCTCATGTACACAGACTATCCTCTGTTCTTGAGATGCAACAACATCACGCTATCAAAGCCCTTGAAATATACTAGAAAGCAGGACAGTTGCTACTTACTCTCCATATCCAAACTATCCTTATGTCCTTGATCATTCACTACCTGCTGATTTAAGTTGGGAGGAATTTTTTGCCTGTTCGGCATGTCTTAAGCTAGTTATGTGCTGCAGGCTGAATGGTTATCTGAGTTTTATGAAATATGTAAAAGCCTTGATCTTGGGCGTGGAGAAAAGTTCATCAAGATTGAGCAGGTTTCAATTTTATAGTGATGCCTCTTAGAATAGCTATTTCTTTCTTTTTATTCTGAAACACTTCTTACCAAGACTTTAACGACACTTGTCATCAGCTTATCTCTGATCAATTCAAGACATTGGGCCATTTACTTGTTAATAATGCAGCCCCAGCACATTTCTCACAGCCATGGAGGAGTATGTGAAGGATGCTCCAAGAGCTTCATCAGTTCGCAAGGATTAGGTATGAAAGTACTCTTGGTTTAACCATCAGACATGTCCATTCATGATGTGGCCAGTCATCTACACTGCTAGTATTAGTAAATAACCTGCAGATCGGTATTAATTCCTGCATTTGGTAGTGACCTAGGCAATTGAATGAATGAATGATTGTAATTGAATGAATGAATGAATGATTATGCAGGTGGGAATTGAATGAATGAATGAATGATCATGCAGGTGGTAATTGAATGAATGAATGATTATATATATATATTTTTAAATGTTCTGCTATGGACAACCTTCGTAAGCACTCGATTGTCCTTCCAAACATTTGTCTTCTTTGCTACGTTTTGCTTGCTTTAGCTATCATATGCCCCTTTGCAAGGGGAAGCTAATGGATGGTCAGGAAATAGCAGTGAAAGGCTGGCAAGGACGTCAGTGCAAGGAGTGGAAGAGCTTAGAAATGAAGTAGTGTTGGTTGTTAAGCTTCAGCACAGGAAACTTATATGTTGGGCTGTTGCGTGGAAGGAGAAGAGAAGATGCTTGTCTATGAATACGTTCACAACACCAGCCTCGACTCCTTTCTATTTGATCCAATCAAATGCCTAGAACTTAATTGGGAAAGACGAAACAAGATCATTGTAGGGATCGCTCAAGATCTTGTTTATCTCCATGAAGACTCAGATTAACTGTTCTTTATATTTCTCTTCTAAAACCAGTGCTATATTTGGTATTCCTCATGTAGCATTACTGAAATGAGATGTTTATGGTGATAACGATTGTGAAATAGACATTTTCTATGTAGCATGGATAATGACCAAAATGTAGGCAATTGATTGAGTGTTTAAGATAATCCAATCGGTGGAATTTCAGGCCAAAGAAAAAAAAAAGCTGTCATATGCAATGCTAGTTTTAATGGATAAGGCCCTGTTTGGTTACTACTTAAAAATGAGTCCATCTCATTTTATGTAAGGGTGTATTTGGTTGCACCAAATTTCATGAAAAATTTTGCCAAACTGGACTAATTCATGGTGAAATATCATAAAATTTTAATTGGTGCAACCCAAGGCATCCTAACGTTAATTGTGTATTAGAGATTTCCATAAGGATAAAAAACTCTTGATAACCCATAATTTACATAAACTAAACTATGATCTCTAATACATAATACTGTTAACTAAATGAAATGAAATCACTTTGAAGTGGCAACCAAACAGAGCCTGAAAGGATGAACTTCAATGGCTTGCATTCACAATAATTTGTTCATTATAGTGCATTCACAATAGTTATCATTGTGGTTATAGTTATTCATTATGTGACAGGTTTTCAGGTGAGATGTTGGAGTTTCAAAACAAAACAGTCTGCGGTTTTGAGAAGCGATTCCCAGGATGTATGTGTGTTTTAGGGGTCATCTGCACCTTGGAAGCATACAATGGAAGGTAAGGAAAACCATCGAGTTCCCTTCTTTGAATCATGAAAAGGTATTTGTGCTGAATCCCATGCATTGGCAATATTAGGCATGCTCATGAGCAGGACATGCATAATTCCGTAAAAATTGATGGAGTAGACCCAGATGTGTGTTGGAGCTATCCGAATATTGAGTGGGGGTCCCTGGAAGGTGGGAACTGCTGTTATGACCATAATGAAGCTGTCCATTTCCTATGGATAGCATTGGAGTGGCCTGACCATTTGGACAGGTTGTGTTTATGTATTTGGTCGCCATTAATGGGGTAGACCCGGATGTGCGTCGGAGCTATCTGGATGAGTGGGGGTCCCTGGAAGATGGGAACCACTGTTATGACCATGATGAAGCTGTTCATTTCTTATAGACAGCATTGGAAGGGCCTGGCCAATTGGAGCAGGCCATGTTTATATCTCTATTTACAGGAACCACACCCTTATCTTATAACCTAAACCTATTCTCAAATCCCAAAACCTATAACTACAACCTAAACCTATAACCTATAACCTAAACCTATAACCTAAACTCAATTCCCTAAACTTTAACCTACAACCAAACCTAAACCTATACTTATAACCTAAACCTATTCTCAAATCCCAAAACTTATAACCTAAACCTTAACCTAAACCTATAACCTATAACCTATAACCTATAACATGAACCTATAACCTAAACTCAATTCCCTAAACCTTTACCTATAACCTAACCTGAACCTATACTTATAACCTAAACCTATACTTATAAGCTAAACCTATAACCTAAAACATTAACCTTAACCTAAACTTCTAACCTAAACCTAAACTTCTAACCTTAACCTAAACCTATTCTCAAATCCCAAAACCTATACTTATAACCTAAACCTAAACCTAAACTTATAACCTTAACCTAAACTTATAACCTTAACCTATAACCTTAACCTATAACCTATAACCTAAACCTATACTTATAACCTTAACCTAAACTTCTAACCTTAACCTAAACCTATTCTCAAGTCCCAAAACTTATAACCTAAACCTAAAATTAACCTAAAACCTAAAACCTATACCTATAACCTATAACCTAAACTCAATTCCCTAAACCTACACCTAATCCTAATCTCAACTCCCTAACCTAAACCTAAACCTAAACCTAAACTTGAAAACCCAAACCTAAACCCGATCCTGAACCCGAACCCGATTTCCTAAACCAAAACCTTAACATATTCTCAATTCCTATAACCCTAAAGCTTATAACCTAAACCTAAACCTTAACCTAAACCTAAACCTAAACCTATGACCCAAAACCTTAACCTATAGCCTCTAACCTAAACTTATAACCTATAACCTAACCTTAGTCTAAACCTATAACCTAAACCTTAACCTATAACCTAAATGCAAACCTAAACCTAAAACCTAAACGTATTCGCAAATCCCTAAACCTAAACCTACACCTAATCCTAATCTCAACTCCCTAACCTAAACCTAAACCTAAACTTGGAAACCCAAACCTAAACCCGATCCCGAACCTGAACCCGATTTCCTAAACCTAAACCTTAACCTATATATTCTCAATTCCCTAAACCTATAGCTTATAACCTAAACCTAAACCTTAACCTAAACCTAAACCTAAACCTGTGACCAAAAACCTTAACCTATAACCTATAACCTAAACTTATAACCTATAACCTAACCTTAGCCTAAACCTAAAACCTAAACCCTAACCTATAACCTAAAACCTAAACCTAAACCTAAACCTAAAACCTAAATGTATTCTCAAATCCCTAAACCTAAACCTACACCTAATCCTAATCTCAACTCCCTAACCTAAACATAAACCTAAACTTAAAAACCCAAACATAGCCTCGATCCCGAACCCGAACCCAATTTTCTAAACCTAAACCTTAACCTAATCTCAATTCCCTAAACCTATAGCTTATAATCTAAACCTAAACCTTAACCTAAACCTAAACCTAAACCTTAACCTATACCTATAACCTTAACCTAAACCAAAACCTATGACCTAAAACCTTAACCTATAACCTAAACCTATAATCTTAACCTATAACCTATAACCTAAATGTATTCTCAAATCCCTAAACCTAAACCTAAACCTACACCTAATCCTAATCTCAACTCCCTAACCTAAACCCATACCTAAACTTGAAAACCCAAACATAAACCCGATCCTGAACCCGTACCCGATTTTCTAAACCTAAACCTTAACCTATTCTTGTAAGACCCGTGTCCTAATCCGTACTGTTCCGTTAGCTTCCGCGGTCCTTCCGGTCAAATTTCGGCAACCTTCGCACCGTATTCGGTATTTGCGCACGATCCTAAGCCAGGTCCCGCGCACCGACGTCGGCTTAGTCTGAAAGTTATATCAGAGCGACCGCGTCGTCGCCGCGGTTCCAACGCCGTGACTTGCGCATTGAACCGATACCCAGGCAAGAAGATGCCGATCAGCGTCTATTCCGAAGAAACACCGCGCGTTGCGGATTTCGAGGGAATCTCTACTATTAGTCCCATCAATCAACCATCAAAGCACCCCATACCTCAAGTACATCAACCCATCACCACCTTTTACAAAAGTCCACCATTCTTTCCACCTCACCACTCCTCTTTTCCAAATTTCAACAACAACCATACCTCTTTTTACCATTTTCAACCCAAACCATCCCCCATCACTCCATCACCCATCTCCTTCTCTCTCTCTCTCTCCCTTACAAGTCTCTCTCTCATTCAAACTCTCCCATAGCAAGTCCCATACGTATGGTCTTCCCATGGTGAGAAATTTTATTTGTGAGGTCCACCTTTCCCACCCCTTCATCTCTCATCTCAACCATCCATTTCTCATCTTCCACCATCAAAGGGTAGCCCAAGGAGCCAAGGAAGCCAAGGGAGCAAGAAGATCAAGTGGTGGGTGTCTTAATAGGGTAGATTTTCATATTTTTAAGATGGACCAAGTGAGGCCAACCGATTAATGGTTGGATTTCTCTGGACCCTAAGATGTGGCCGATGGCCCACTTGGATCATCATGATCATTCCATGATGGGGCCATTCTCCATGGACCCCATCATGATGTTTATTTCCTTCCATGTTTAGGGTCATCTAGACCATTTATTTTAGTGGAGAAGGGATCTCCACCGTTGGATTTCAATTCCATGGACCCACTTGTAATGGGACCCACTTAATGTATGATTTAGTGCAAGGGAGGGCCCATAGTGCCGGGGTCCCTCCATCACACGGTCTCACTCTCTATCTCTCTCCCTTTTTATTTTTAATTGTTTTATTTTTATTTTTATTTTTATTTTTATGTTAATGAGGTTATGTGGCTCACTTGAATGGACCCCACCATAGGGCATGTATTCCATCCAACTCACCTACGAGTGGGGCCCACCTTGTGTGTAGTATACACACCATCCTCCATGAGGTGGCCCACCTAAGCAAGGCCCACCTCTATAATAGTGCAGAGTCCAGCGTCCAGGGACGCTGGACGTTCCATGAAAACAACAAAAAAAAGGGGAATTTACTTGGTTTGGGGATGGCCCACTTGTGTAGGCTTCACCTTGATGCATGTATTAAATCCACACCATCCATTCCCTTCCCTAGCTCTTTTTAGCCGTTGACCTGAAAGATGGGATCCATCAGACTTTCAGGCGGGCCATACCGTAGCAAATGGTGGTCTTTACCATTAAAACCTTCCCTATTGTTTTTATGCACCGAAACAGGTCCAATATTGGGCTCGTTTAACTTGTCTAGGGCCATGGAAGGCCATTGGATGGAGTGGATGGCTTGGATATGGACCCCACCAGTAAAATCCTCAATAAAATAGAAATAAAAAAAAAAAAAGGGATCACAGCAGCTATTGCTGCTGTGTCAGGCGCTGCCTGCGCTCGGGCGAGCGGGCGACTGGACAGCTTCTCACGGCTGTAGCCGTGGGCCCCACCTTGATGATTATATGCTATCTAAACCGTTCATATGGTGGGCCCCTACCTGACGTGGGCCCACCCCAAAAATCAGCTTGATCCAAGACGCAGGTGGCCCACACCGTATGAAACCGTGGGATTGAACATTTACCTTTGAAACCCTTTTTGGGCCCACAGAAGTCTTGGATCAAGGTGAAACTTTTTATCACCCTTCATCTAGGGCTGCTTGACCTTATTAAGGGTTTGGATGACATATAAACATTATGGTGGGCCCCACATGGAGCCCACAGTGATGCAAGTGTTTTATCTCCACCGTCCGCCTGGACGGTGGAGCCCACTGTGTGTGTGTGCGTGCGTGTATGGGTGGGTGCGTGCGTGTGTGGTGTATGTGTGTGTGTGTATATATATATATATATATATATATATATATTTATATATATATATATATATATATATATATATATATAGATATATATAATATCATATTATATATAATATTATATATATATATATTTAGATATATATATAATATCATATTATATATAATATCATATATATTATATCATGTTTAGAGGCCCACCTTAGTTGTTGTGGCCTGTGATTGAGGCCCACCCTGATGTAGATGTAAGGCCCATGGGTCGAGGCCCATAGATGTATTAGGGGCCCATGGGTTATGGCCCATTAATAAGTGTTTGGGGCCAATGGGTTTAGGTCCATTTGATGCACATATGGGGCCCAATTGGCGAGGCCCATTTGATACATATAAGGCCCATGTGAGTAGGCCCATTTGATGCATATAGGGGGCCCAACTGTCGAGGCCCATTTGACACATGTAAGGCCCATAAGGTTAGGCTCACTGATACGTTCTGAAGCCCAGAGTTTATAGTCCATTGCAATGCACATAAGGCCCATTGGTGCGGCCCAATGATGTGGCCCACTTGATGAATACAAGGCCCATATGATATGGCCCATTTGACGTATTTAAGGCCCAATGGGACGTGCCTAAGGTCCATTGCAATGTACGATCCCAGCATGATTTATGTAATGATGTTTACGTCAGGGCTATGCCTTGGGAGCAATGGTGGTTTGACGTCCACATTGCAAGTATAGTGTGGTTAAATGTCCGCATTATGACATTCCCTAAGGCCCATTGTTAGGCTCGTGCGTGTTATGTGTAGGCCGTCTAGGCCCACCTTCGTTATGTACATCATCCATCCTATATAGCATGTTTAATTTCATGATTCATGATCATATGCATCATACGTATGCTTGATATGAGAAATGACTGATCATAGCATATGCCTTTGGGCAGATTGTTTAGGGATAGACGGTGTTGCCCTACATGAGCGCACGATACGCGCGGGATTGTATGGATAGTGTGATTCATGCATTTACATTGTGTGATATTGTGTACGCCCTAGCGACATCGGGGCCATAGCCTCAAGACGCATCGTGGTTGGCGGGATTGGATACCTGGAAATCTTGTTCTACATGGGGTGCGATAGATATCCACGGGTGAAAGTCCCTAAACCCTTATGGTACCGAGGAGGTTGCTCCAACGTCTAGGCCGAGTGGATGCATGAGCGCCGATTGCCGATTACCAGACGGTTGCGCTTTCCACCATGTCGTGGTCGGTTGGAAGGGGGTGCGGCCTTACCCGCCCGAGAGTAGGGGCAATGCTAGGTGAGTTTGACCAGCTCGAGGAATGAGTCCGCTATTGGCGGGCCCGATATTGGCGGCGGATAGTGAGGTCTTTTCCACTCACCTTATTGCGTGCGATGGGGCGGCAATCGGCTTGGAGTGTACTAGACCCGGTGATATTCCCGATTTGAGCCGTATTGACATGTGGACTTAGTTGAGGATTTGTATGCTTGACTTGCATTGCATGGCCTTGGTATGGCCGACATCATTCTTTGCACCGCATGGCCTTGGTACGGCTAATGGGACTCTTAGCATTCATCAGCATGTTCCGCATTACTCTGATACTGCATGACTACATTATCACCTTGAGCATACACTTTCACCACCCTCTAAGCTTTCTATAAGCTTATGCACGACCGTTGCGTGCAGGTGACGTTGGATCGCAGCAGCGCTGAGGCTTGGACGCGTGGCTGATCTTCTTTTGGAGTTTTGGTCTATATTCATTGTATTTCCCTTATGCTCATTGTACTTGTAAAGTTTTTGATTATAGTGGAAATGTGATGGAGTTTTTGGTTGTTGTTTGTGGGTTATGCCTTTGGTTATGCTTATTACGAATCAAACGGATGTTAAAAATCCTCCTTGTAGCATCCCAGGATCGGAACCTGGCGAATGGGCGCTGGGAGCCGAGAATGGGGTTCTACGGAGGCTGTCGGCGCCAGATTCGGCGATCGGGAATTTTGTGAGCCCGGTTCCCGAGTTTGGGGCGTGACAATTCTCAATTCCCTAAACCTATAGCTTATAACCTAAACCTAAACCTTAACCTAAACCTATAACCTTAACCTAAACCAAAACCTATGACCTAAAACCTAAACCTCAACCTTAACCTAAACCTCGACCTTAACCTTAACCTAAGCCTATAACCTTAACCTATAACCTAAAACCTAAACCTAAACCTAAAACCTAAATGTATTCTCAAATCCCTAAACTTAAACCTACACCTAATCCTAATCTCAACTCCCTAACCTAAACCTATACCTAAACTTGAAAACCCAAACATAAACCCGATCCCGAACCCGAACCCGATTTCCTAAACCTAAACCTAAACCTATTCTTAATTCCCTAAACCTATATCTTATAACCTAAACCTAAACCTAAACCTTAACCTAAACCTATAACCTTAACCTAAACCAAAACCTATGACCTAAAACCTTAACCTATAACCTAAACCTCAACCTTAACCTAAACCTTAACCTAAACCTATAACCTTAACCTAAAACCTAAAACCTAAACCTAAACCTAAAACCTAAATGTATTCTCAAATCCCTAAAACTAAACCTACATCTAATCCTAATCTCAACTCTCTAACCTAAACCTAAACCTAAACTTGAAAACCCAAACCTAAACCCGATCCCGAACCTGAACTCGATTTCCTAAACCTAAACCCTAACCTATTCTCAATTCCCTAAACCTATAGCTTATAACCTAAACCTAAACGTCAACCTAAACCTAAACCTAAACCTTAACTTATACCTATAACCTTAACCTAAACTAAAACCTATGACCTAAAACCTTAACCTATAACCTAAACCTAAACCTAAACGTAAACCTTAACCTAAACCTATAACCTTAACCTAAAACCTAAAACCTAAACCTAAACCTAAAACCTAAATGTATTCTCAAGTCCCTAAACCTAAACCTGCACCTAATCCTAATCTCAACTCCCTAACCTAAACCTAAACCTAAACTTGAAAATCCAAACATAAACCCGATCCCGAACCTGAACCCAATTTCCTAAACCTTAACCTATAACCCATAGCCTAAACCTTAACCTATAACCCATAACATAAACTCAATTCCCTAAACCTTAACCTATAGCCTAAACCTTAACCTATAACCCATAACCTAAACTCAATTCCCTAAACCTTAACCTATAACCTAACCTAAACCTAAACCTATAACCTAAACCTAAACCTAAACCTAAACTTAAACCTAAACCTAAAATGTAAAACCTAAACCTAAACTTAAAATGCAAATGTATTCTCAAATCCCTAAACCTACAACTGGAGTCACAAACGCCAACAGGGAGAATCTTTCGGCGATTTTACAACCCGCCTGGTGACTACCCAAGTTTGTATTTAGGTCATGTTATTTACAACATCTGAATATCTTCTAGCCATACTTGTAACTTGAATTATTTCATGGGTTTTGGGATCTGAAATTTAGCAAATGTCTAACCATTTTTAAAAGAACACTACCACAGAAAATTTCTATATCAGCAGTGTCTTAATGCTTGGTTTTGCCCCATTTTCATCTATATATCATTCTTGGGGCAACTAATAGAAAATCCGAACGGTTCTATACTGGCAAAGTAAGCATACATTAAGTTTCTTCCTGTCCTATGCAGGGCTTTGACAAACTGAAAGAGACAGTTGAGAAGTGGGAGGGCATAACAAAGGCACCAGCACGATTTAATCTAAAGCTTTTTGCTGACAAAAACACGTATGAAGCCATGGATGAACTTGCAAAGTTGCAGAACAAGATTGCTCACCAGCTGGCCATGGAAGTCATCCACAACTGAAATGAAAGTGTTTCTCTTGCCTTGCTTCAATCTGAAGCAGCTCATATGAGGCCAGAGAATGGTTCTTGGTTTACCATTACTGAACGGTCTTGTAACTCTTCACCATTAGTAATTGCTTCAATCTGAGGCAGCTCATATGTGATTGTAATTGAATGAATGAATGATTATGCATGTAATAATTGTATGTATGAATGATTGTAATTGAATGAATGAATGATTATGCAGGTGGTAATTGAATGAATGAATGATTGTAATTAAATGAATGAATGATTATGAAGGTGGTAATTAAATGAATGAATGATTATGCAGGTGTTAATTGAATGAATGAATGAATGATTATAATTTTTTTTTAATGTAGGCTATAGCTACAGATATAACCGTAACTGTTATAAAATTTGGGATATTGCTACGGATCCAACACTACTTTTAGCGACCAATAATATCCGTAGCTGTAGGTTTTTTTGGCTATAGAGAAATTTGCTACGGATTATATTCGTAGCTATTTTAACCTATTGCTACGGATTAGATCCGTAGCCATAAGTTTTAGACCTATTGTTTCGGGACCTACGACGACGGTCGTGCCACAGACGTGCTATGGATTTAAACTGTAGCTAAAGGTCTATGGCTACGGATTAAATCCGTAGCCTTTGCCCATTTTTCTAGTAGTGTTTAAAATCAATTAGAACCTAGAACCATTTCAAAGTGAGTATTGAACATTGAACTTCTATATTCGAACTTCTACTCCAATTTGGTTCTTTCGGGCTACAACAAAAGGAGAAATCCAGGTATTTTACATTTGTGTAAATCTTCTATGTTTTTGGTTTCTTTGAGATTAAGCCAAAAAAATCTTTAAGTGTTGGTTATCTGAGGAGAGCCAAAAAACTCAGAGTGTGGGGTTTTTGAATTGTGTAAGCCCACTAGAAAGACACAATTGTGAGGGTTTTAGGTGAACCTGAGAAAAACCTATTTTCATAGTGAACGCTAATATCCACTATGTGAGGATATTAGGAGTGGAGTAGCAAGCTGTGTGGCTGTTATTTAACAGTTGGTGTACACACAGGTGAACCACTATAATTCTTTGTGTATTGTGGATCTGTAGTTTATTTTCTATATCTTTTATCATTCAAGTTTGTAGGATGTATGTGTAGATGTGAATGTTGTAATATTTACATTTCAAGCATTGTGGGGAATGTTGTAATAGTTTAGACTTCCATTCTTGTTATTTACTTTTTTATTCCTCTTCAGTTTGAGATATTGATACTCAAATCGTTCTAGTAAGGTTGTGCTGCCATAAACCCTTAGTTTTTGTGGTGTAAGGTTGTCCTTAGAACAACATTTGTATCAACCTCTCAAGACTACAATTTTGAGGTTGCTTTACATTTCTTTACTGTGATTTGTTTAAAGTATTATCTTTCCTTTATTCATTTATATTCCGCTGTTAAAGTTTTAAATTTGGCATTGTCTTATTCACCCCCCTCTAGGACATATAGCTTGGCCTTTTTAAGTGGTATCAGAGCCTAATAGCTCGTTCTAATTGTTACTTTTTTGGATTTAATTCCTGAGCTAATTGATCTAAGCTATTTATAAGATGTCAAATTTTGATAGCCTTTCAGTCACTAGGCCTCCACCATTTGATGGCTCCAATTATGCCTATTGGAAAGCCAAGATGAGAATTTTCTTAAAATCCATGGATGAGAGCATGTAGCAAGCCATAGTGACTGAATAGACACCTCCTACTATTGAAGTAACTGGTATCGATGGATCCAAATCTATGAAAATCTCACCTTATTTTTCTTAGACAACTCTTCAGAAAAATGAAAGTAATGCCAATGCAAAAGCACTAAATGCAATCGCTTGTGCACTATCACTATATGAATTCAAAAGAATTATATCCTGTGATACTGCAAAGTAAGCTTTGGATATTTTAGAAATGACACACGAGGGAACATCAATTGTCAAGAAATCTAAAGTCCAAATCCTCACAACCAAATTTGAGAAAATACATATGGAGGAAAATGAAATGTTCATGGACTTCTATACTAGATTAAATGACATTGTGAACTCTATGTGGGGTCTTGGTGATAAAATCTCAGAAAGTAAAGTGTGTGCAAAGATACTATGCTCACTTCCTGAACAGTTTAATTCTAAGGTAACTGTGATCCAGGAACTTCGTGATACGAATAATATGAGGGTAGAAGAACTAATTGGCTCTTTACAAACCTATGAGTTAAACTTTAAAGCTCCTAAAGGTAAATCTATCGCTCTTAAATCTTCTAAAAATATTTTTCAAGAAAATAATAGCAGTTCTGATTTAGAAAACTCAGAAGATGATATGGCCCTTCTAGTGAAAAAATTTTACAAAATTTTTAAAAGTAAAAAGAGGGTTGATTTTCAAAAAGCTAGTGATAAGAAAAGATATAAATCTAAAACTTGAAAATCATTAAAAGACATTCAATGTTACAACTGCCAAGAATATGGGCATTTGGTAAACAAGTGTCCTAAAAAGGACAAACTCAAAAAGAAAAGTATGTTGGCTACTTGGGATGAATCTTCCGGTTCTAAAGCTTCTTCTGAATCAGAAGATTCTGAAACCGAGTCAGGCAATAAAGTTAAACTCCGATGATCTAACTAGTGAAGAAAATCTAAACAGTGATCATGATAATGAAGAAGATCTTCAAGATGCTTATAATGGCATTTACAAGGAAAGTTGTAAAATTGTTGTTAAATTAAAGCTTCAAAAAGAAAAAATTTCCAAGCTTAAAGAAAATTTTGATTCTCTTATTTTAGAAAAATCACATATTTCAGATTATTTTGAAAAATGCAAATGCGATTTAGGTTTCAAAACCTCCCTTATTGAAAATCTTAAATCTAAAAATGAAAAACCTAAACTTGAAGTCTCTTCACTTTTGAGTTTAAAGGACACATGGAGGTATGCCCAAGGTGATCCAAAGTTAGAAAATTTTTTATCTGGATCAAGAAAATGTGGCGACCAATCTGGTTTGGGCTACGATAAAAATATTCCTCATAAACAGATGAATACTCCTCCTAAGTTTGTAAAAGGAGAATCCTCAAACTCAAAAGAGAAAAATTCTAATCAAAAGTTTTCTAAATCAATCTTTTAAACCTAAAAGTAACTATATCAACTATAAAAATCAGAACCGAAACCCTTTAGCTGAGAAAATAGTTGATTTACTTAAGGAGCTCTTAAAATCTAACTTAGTGGGTCATTCTTACAACAACTACAAACATAAGAAGACCAAGTATACTCCTAAACCCAAAACAGTTATGAAATGGCTTCCTAAAGTTACTTGTTTGGTTACCCACACGGCTTTCAAAGCTACAAGTCATTCAAAGTGGTACTTAGTAGATGCTCAAGGCATATGACTAGTGATAAAGGTCTATTCACTGATCTTAAAGACATGACTGATGGTTCAGTCACATTTAGTGATGGTAGCAATTGTAGGATTATTAGCCAAGGTACAGTTCAACTTTCTAACCTTCCTTTATTTGAGAATGTTTTATATGTAGAAGGTTTAACACATAACTTGTTAAGCATTTCTCAAATATGTGATAAAAACCACAGTGTAAAATTTTCTAACCTAGGGTGTGAAATTTTAAACAAAAAGGGTTTTGTAATATTAACTAGTCGTAGAACTTCTAAAAATTGCTATATTGTTAGTAATTCTAGCTCATCTAGTCAATTGTGTTACATGGTCCATACCATTGAGACTGAGTTATGGCATAAACACCTTGGACATGTACACTACCACAATTTATATAGATTGAGCAAAAGAGAACTGATAAGAGGTCTACATAAATTACAAAAAGTAAACAAAATATGTGACAAACGCCAGATTGGCAAGCAAACTAGGAACACTCATAAAAAGTGAACGCCAATGCCACATCAAAACCGCTCGAGCTTCTTCATATGGATCTTATAGGACCAACCAGGATGGAGAGTCGAGGTGGCAAAAAATATATACTAGTAATCGTGGATGACTATACCAGATTTACCTGGGTAGCCTTCTTAAGGGATAAATTAGAAACCCTTGATGAAGTAAAGAGAGTTCTCAAACGAATCCAAATGGAAAAGAGTTCTCAAGTCTGTAAGATCCGTAGTGATCATGGATCAGAATTCGAGAATAACAGTTTTGAGAAATTCTGTTGCAATTAGGGAATATCACATGAAATCTCTGCACCGAAAACACCACAACAAAATGGAATTATTGAAAGAAAAAATAGAGTGCTTCAAGAAATGGTAAATGTAATGTTGAATAATATGAAGCTCCCTAAAAATCTTTGGGCTGAAGCCGTAAATACTGCATGCTATATAATCAATCGGGTTTATACAAGTAAAACAAATAATAAAACTGTTTATGAAATGTGGTTCGATAAGAAGCCTACTGTCAAATACTTTCGAGTTTTTGGCAGCAAGTGCTATATTTTATGTGACCGTGAAAATTCGGGCAAGTTTGACACTAAAAGTGATGAAGGGATCTTTTTAGGGTATTCTTTGAACAGTCGAGCTTATCGAGTACTAAATAAGAGGACTGGTGTTATTTAAGAGTCCATTAATGTGGTCATTGAGGATCACTTAAATACACCTACCTTAAGTTTTGATAATGATGAAGTTCTTTTAATTGACAAACCAAATACTTCATCAAATCAAACTAACTCTGAACTGAGGACTATTAAAGATCATCTAACCACTCAAATTTTGGAAACCCTCTCACTGGTGTGCGCACTCGTAGACAACTAGAAGATATATGTAATTATATGTGCTTTACATCCCAGATAGAACCGGCTAACATAAAAGAAGCTCTTACTGACAAAAACTGGATAGTTGTTACGCAAGAAGAGCTTAATCAATTTGTAAGGAATGATGTTTGGTACCTAGTTCCTAGACCTAAAGATAAACATATTATCGGAACTAAGTGAATTTTTAAAAATAAGTCTGATGAACTTGGTAATATAATTCGAAACAAGGCTAGACTAGTTGTACAAGGGTACACTCAAATTGAAGGCATCGATTATGATGAAACCTTTGCCCCAGTAGCTTATCTTGAATCAATCAGACTATTTATATCCATTGCTTACTTTAGAAAATTTAAAATTTATCAAATGGATGTAAAGAGTGTCTTCTTAAATGGCAATCTGCATGAAGAAGTTTATGTTGAACAATTAACGGGTTTGGAAGACCCTAACAATACTGATCATGTCTATCGCTTAAAAAAGTCTCTCTATGGTTTGAAATAAGCTCCCAGGGCATGGTATGAAAAATTGACTAAGTTTCTACTAAGTCATAATTTTTTAATAGGAAGTGTTAAAAAGACTCTTTTTGTTAAGAAACATAATGATCAAATCTTAATAGTACAGATCTATATTGATGATATTATTTATGGATCTACCTATATTAACAAGATTGTTGAGTTTGTAGATTTAATGAAATCTAAGTTCGAAATGAGCATGGTTGGGGAATTGAATTATTTCCTAGGGTTGCAAGTAAAACAACAACTTGATGGTATTTTTATTTCTCAAACCAAATATGCTTTGAACCTAATTAAAAGTTTCAAATTTGATGTAACGACCTTGGAAATTTTTGTGCTAATCTTTCCTTAAGTAGTTGTTTTTGGGGTAATTAGCGCTATACTCGATTGCTTGTGAAATTCGCACCAATCACTTTAAATTCGATTTGCATGACTCAAAACTTGTAGATTAGTTAGGGCTACGTTACTCTGAAATCTGGGATCCATCGCTAAATCCAGTTGTTCTGGAGAATTTTTGGAAGATTTGGATCGAACCTGGACCGCGCGTCGAAAGTCCGATAGCGATGATCTTAGGCTGTTGCGGTCACCGAGTTGGGCTTGACCATCACCTCGAAAATCAAGTCCATGTGATGTTCTGGGTCGATTTGTTTGAGCTCGGAGTGAAGAGTGTGGGAACGGTTGGAATTTAATAAGTTTTTATGAAATCTGAGTCGTGTCGCTTGCGCGACGATTTTAAGCATCTGACCGTTGGATTCTGACCCAATTTCACCCTCTGATCAGGGAAGGTAGCCCAGGCATATCCTAGTGCTTGTGGACCTGATCGAGATCCCGTGACCGTTGAATTGTGTGTGGTCCGCCACAGCTAATCTGAAGAGCCGGTCGGTATGAAAACTCAACCTGACCTAGATCCATGGTTAATGAGCTTAAGTCCAACCTTTCGTGGTTATAGGCCCACCAGAAGTGCTTCGTTGGATCGCGGTATCGTGCATAAGATCAATCTAAAACTCAGTGTGCCGATGAGGCGGTAACCCCAGAATCTCCTGGAACACATCGATAAATCCACAAATGACCGGCAGCTGGTCGATACTCAAAGCAACTGACTCCTCAACGGCACACGACAATAGGTAAGAAAGCTGCTCTCCTCTAAGCTCGGCAACAAACTAGAACATTGGCACGCCGTGTATACAAAACGTGACTGTCCTTGTGAAACAGTCCAATATGGCATGGTACTCGACGGGCAAATCCATGCCCAGGATGACATCAAACTCGAACATCGGCAATACGAACAGATCAGCAGGCAAAAAGATATCTCCAATCAGAACAGGGTAAGATGAGCAAAATTGGTCTAATACTGCAGTCTTCTCTAACGGCGTTGATACTAACAAACCCTCATGGGCAAACTCCATCGGCAAACCGGTCGATTGGCAGAAATCCTCAGCCACAAAAGAATTCGATGCACCAGAGTCAAACAATACATGTGCAATGCATGCAGAAATAGGGAGAGTACCTTCGATGACTCCTCTTGATGACTGAGGGTCCTGCTGGGCTACACAAAATCTGCCCTGGCCCTGTTGGGGAGGTGCAGGTCCCCTCTGAGGTCTCTACTATTACTGCTGCCAAAGTGCTGGCCTGATCTGTTGCCTCTGCTGCTGTGGGGGAGGTCCCAGAGGCTGGTGTTGCAGTCGCTGCTGCTACTGTGGGGGTTGTCGCAGAGGCTGATACTGTGTCCTCGGCTGCTACTATTACAGATGGGGACACTCGTACCTACGATGTCTTGTCCTACCACACTAAAGCAAGTACCTGTAAACGGTCCCAAAGGTTGTGCTAGGGGTGTCACTGGTGCTTGGAATGCTAGACGGGTCGTGCATCATGGCTATGGATGATGTTATTGCTGCTGAGAACCACCAGAGGGCACCTTCCTCTTCTGATCTCCTCTCTGGTCACGGGCCCTCTGCAAACCAGCCCAATCTGACTCGTAGATCTGGGCCCTCTGCACGTCAGAAGCATGTATCCGATCACACGGCTCTTGAGGGCATAAAGAAAACCGTTCTCAAAATGGCGAGCCTTCCGCCCTTCATCATCAACAAGATACATCACGAATCTCGATAGCGCGACAAAATGTGCCTCATATTGGGACACAGTCATGTCCCCCTGGATAAGAGTCTCAAACTCTAATGCGCACTGCTGATGCACATGCTTGGGAAAGAACTTTAGGTCAAACCGGTCTACAAAGTCTTCCCAGGTCCACTCAAAATCGGCCGCTACTACTCGAGGGACAGATTCCCACCAATGCTGAGTCTCACCCAGGAGAAGAAATACAGCTAACGGGACTCGCTACTGAGTTATACATCTCATGGTGTCGAATATCTTCTCCACCTCGGAGCACCATATCTCTGCTATAGTAGGGTCTGGCTTACCCTGGAAACGCGAGTGATCATGCTGTCTGAAGTCCTTAAGAAGGGCGATCGCACGCTCTTAATCAGCCTCAACTAGCGTAACAGTGGGACGCCTGCTCTGTCCCTGAAGAATAACGGTCATCGCTTGAAGTATCTGCTGCAGCTAGGCGGTACTCACAGGTACGGTCGGATCCACACCGGTCTCAAGTAGAGGAGTGGCATCCTCAAGCTGGAAAGCAGAAATACCCACTGGTGGAGCAAGAGTAACAGGTGGTAGAGCAGGAGTCGCAGGTGGTGGAGCAAGATTCACTCAGGTCGCCCTTCTAGGTGGCACGTCCTACAGGAAGGAACAAAGCCTATCAGCCTTGAGAATTCTCAAAGGCATAAACGTTAAGGGTCTATGTCAGAAAAATGCTAAGTCATTCGGACTCGGTGTAAGTGTTATGGTTATTTGCTCCTTTGATTGTCAAATTTTGTGGTGCCAAAACCTTAATTTGTGTCTTGTGTAGCACACTGATATATATATTCAAGGCACTGCATCTTGTGTACAAGGACTACTTCAAGTCAAGAACTAAGATATACTTCAAGAACTACAAGATCAAGTACATTGTTCTCTTTTGTAAGCTTCAGTGTTTTAAAGCTACATCGAAAGACGAGATCTTATTCAAGACTCAAGGTAAAGTACAACTCAAGAACGACAAGTTCAAGGTTCCAAAGATCTCAAGCTTCATGAACTTCAAAGATCATTAATCATCTGAAGAAAAGAATGTTCAATGTTCATACATCATGTCTCAGGTATAAAAGACCTTAGATTGACCTTAGGGTAGGTCATTTTGTATACATAATTCAAATTGAATCACTTTATATGTATTTGGACTATTCTAAGACTAGTCCTGAACCTTGTTCGACTAGTCCTAGAACTGGCTTGACTAGTCCAAGAAATTTCAAGACCAGTCCTAAGTTGTTACAAATTTTAGAATTTTTTGGTTCAGCCACGACCAGTCCTGGAGTCAACTCGACCGGTGGTGTGAACAGTGCCGACTCGTTCAAGACCAGTCCAGCAACTTCGACTCAAACTCCAGCAACAAATTCTGGTTTCTCACGACCAGTCGTGAAGGACTTACCCCTGGTCGTGAAATGCCTACGACCAATCATGGAACGGTTTTATCCGATCGCTCTCAAAATTTCAAAATGTTGTTGGTCCTACGACCAGTCGCAGTGTCCACAGGACCAGTCGTACATGCGATTTCTACAACTATAAATAGAGCACAATTTTCAGAGTTTGATATCCAATTTAATTAAAGTCAAGGCACCACTCTAAGAGATAAGTTTGTAATAATCTTAAGATAGATTGTACATATTTAATATTCTCTTTTGTTAGCTTTTTATATTTGATTTTGTTTCTGCGTTCCAATCTGATTTCAAAGAGGAATTGTGATATTCCACTTCTTGGAATCAAAATCAAATAGAGCTAACCCAACTTGATTTAATTTCACTACCAAAAAATCGAGCAAAGCCTATGGACTTTGAAAGCTTTTAGCTATGGATTAAATCCATAGCAAAATAGCTACGGATTTAATTCGTAGCTAAAACCTAAGTGATCTGTAGCTAATGCGTACCTCCTCACCTAAACTAGATGGTGCTTAAGGGGATCCATGGGGTCCATTGGAACATATGTGTTTGATTTAAGTTGTCTAATAATTCTGATATATAATTTTAGTGCATGAGCCCAAAAATTATGTAGATTAAATATCTAAGTGGACCACACCACAAGAAATAATAAAAATTAAATTTCTCCTGTTAATATGTTGTGTGGTCTCCTTACAGATTTGATCTAACTCATTTTTTGTATCAACACTTAAAGTAATAATTTAAAATTAATTGACGGAGTGGATATATGAAATACATCACAGTGGAACCCACGGTCCTAAAACCCAACGTCCCCAAGGAGCCGTCCATCATGCACCCCTTTAAAATCCAAACCCCCTCAAAAACAAAACCCTCCCCTGTCCTCCATTTTCTCCCGCGCAGACCATCTCTCCATCTCTCTCTCTCTCGCACTCAGTCTCTCTCTTTCCCTTGCCCTCTCTCGATTTCCCTCTCTCCCTCACCCTCTCTCCCTGTCTCATGGCCGCGCGCATTCCCCTCTCTTTGTTTTCAAAAACCCCTTTCACTGCAAGAAGGAGAAGAAGAAGGAGCACGGATATTTTCTCTCTTTCTCTCTCTTTATCTGTTTCTCAAATCTGTTGCGTTCGGATGCTCAATCCTTCAATCCCTATGCTCAATCTTTCAATCCTTTAATCCGCATTCCCCTCTCTCTATTTCTGAAATCTAAGGGCTTATTTGGCCGGACGGATCCCATGGGATTAGGAGGGATGGGATGGATTTTAAGGTAATGATGGTGGTGTCTGTGGATTGGTTTAAGATCCATGGGATTGCTATATCCCGGGACAAGTTCATCGAGTCTGTTTAGCATGCCTAGCTTATCTCAGGATTTTACCTTCCAATCCCTTTCAATCCATCCAACCAAACACGCCTTAGGCATGATTGAACGGGATTAGGAAGGATGAGATCAATTTTAAGGTAATGATGGTGATGTCAATGGATTGGTTTAAGATCCATGGGTTTGCTATATCTCAGGACAAGTTCATCGGGTCTGTTTGGCTCATTTGGCATATTCCAGGATTTTACCATCCCATCCCTCCCAATCCCACTTAATCCGCCTAGCCAAACGGGCCCTAAAAATGCTTTGTGGTCTCCACCATAATATGTGTTTGCGGGCCATTCATTTTTTCCAGCTCATTTTAGGGCTAAATCTCAGGTGGACCACACCATAGGAAACTGTGGTGATTGAACGCCCACCATTAGGGCCTGTTTGGCCAGGTAGATTGGATGGATTTTGATGAAATTAGAGAGGATTGCACGCATTTTAAGGTAATGATAGCTGCGTCAGTGGATTGGTGCAAGATCTATGGGGTTGCTATATCCCGGGATTGCTATTTTCGGTCTGTTTGGGACGCCCGGCCAATCCCATGATTAAACCTTCCAATCCCTTTTAATCCCTTGAACCAAACACGTCCCAAGAAATTTTGACGGGATTAGGGTGGATTGGATGGGATTTAAAGGAAATGATGGTGATGTCAGTGGATCGTCTTAAGATCCATGGGATTGCAACATCCCAGGATCAAGATCCCGTGTCTGTTTGGCACTCCTGGTCAATGTTGAGAAGCTGCAACAACATTTCAAAATCCTAGGATCAACATCTAGTTCTGTATTAATTTCACGAATGAGAAGCTGCAACAACATTTCAACCAGGTAAAGTATCATACCCTACATCAGTAGGTCAACATTGACTTAGTATTTTATTATATCTAAAACATGTGCTTTCAGTACTCCTTCACAGCAGATTGCTATCACATATTGATGTAAGTAAATATGAGTGTATTTACAAAAATGAATTTTTGGAAACAGGGCAATGATTAATGAGGGAAAAAGCAACTCCATTCTTGTGAGTGGTGAAAGCGGAGCTGGTAAAACTGAGACGACCAAAATGCTTATGCGATATCTTGCCTATTTAGGTGGGTGTGTTGGAACTGAAGGACAGACAGTTGAACAACAAGTTCTGGAAGTAAGATGAACGCACTAACATTGCTGCTCAATTTATTTTCTTCTGTCCTTCTCATTTGGGTTGTCCTCCTTTATTTTCATCGATTTTCTTTGTAACAGTAACTTCTGAATCTATCTGAAATGCTTGTGCTAACTGATGTGACTGCAGTTAAATCCAGTTCTAGAGGCATTTGGTAATGCTAAAACTGTAAGAAACAACAATTCCAGGTGAGAGAAAGTTCCAAGTGTATGTTTCATTGAGAAACTATGTAATGTCTTTTGCCTTTTTGAAACAATAATTCCATGTGAGAGACAGTTCCAGCTTACCCCATTTGCAACAAACGAACAAACTGAGCAAACTGAAAGTGAATTCCACGCTCTTGTATTCATCAGAATTTGCTTGTTGGTTTGGAGCTGCTAAGTCCTAACTAATAAGAAATTCTGACTATTTCCAATTCGTGCACATAATCTGATTTGGTGGGACATAGTTAGGCTTGGTAGATTCAAACATTTTCTTTTGGCAACATGTATCCAATCACCAGTGAGTATCTAACATGAATATGAATTTTTGGCTGGGAAATTTTCTTGCTGTAGCTTTGCCTGCTGAGTAATCAACCTTAGTCTGAGCTCTCCAATTAGACAGCAATGTAGCAGTTTGTCCTCCATGCTTGTAAGTTTCACCATTTTCAAGGAAGATTCAAAAACTAAGCTTTCATAGATAAAATGGTAGGCTATTAGATCAGGATATTATACTAGCCCCCCAACAATGAAGATCATGTGGCACAAATCAGGCAAGTCTACTCATAAAGTGGGCTATACCTGTGTGTTGGATCATAAGTATAAAATCAAGCACAAATCAGTAGTACTTTTGAGTACAATAGATGTGTGCATTTTGCACAAAAGGTCAAGATATTGCAAAACCATTTGTAGGAAGTTCCTAGTTACTGTTGTTTCGTGTGGCTCACATAGCATTTATTTCATTATTCATTTTTTATCTTGGATTATTTAGCTTCATGTTATCTTATGTTAAATATGGTCAATAGTTACATTATTATGAATTGATGTGGGTCATACATGCAGAACAATTCTTCTATGTTTAGGTGCATGGCGATTGGATCTGAAAATTTGAGATTTTCATTCATTTATTTCATGGCTTTCGATAAGATCTTCTTTAATTGTTAATTTATTTAATTCGAATGGAAGAATGATTGATTATTCAATGCAAACTCAATTTATGACTTCATGAGACTTAGCTCTTAACAATAGAACCTCAGGGGCTAGATCATGGCTAGTGCAGTTTCTTTTTGCCCTCCCAGCATTAATGAAATGGAGCAAAAAAAAAAAAAAAAACTGTGCATCTTTTAAGACCCATGAGCAGAGACAAGAGCAGGTTAAACGTTAAGTTACCTAATGAGATATTACCAATAGATGCAATGAAGATTAATGATACAAGATCATCAATTTGGCTGAATGATCCTGACCTCTGATTAGTGGGGACTCGTTTGCTGAATTAGGACTGTATGCTAGTTTTAATTTCAAAACCCACATTCCTTACATATTTTATAAATAACTATTTACTTTAGTTTTGTATTTTATTTTATTTTCTCAGCTGAACAGAAGAAAAAAAAAAAAAAAGCCTGAGATGCTTTAGATCTTGGGTTTTTCAGATTCATCATTTAAGGCCCATCTCCTTCATATTCTTCCCATTTCTTTGTAGTAGAGAGGAAGAAAAACCATGATGAACGAACAAAATCTAAATGAGTTGAATTTAAAACCATGTTTGCTTCATCTTTGGTAATGCTACTGCATTAGACCTTCACACTGCCATCTAAGTTAGGCCATTGGGTAATGAATAGAATGACTTGTCTACAAATTAATGAATGAGAAGGTTGCAGGGAACAGTTCTCTTCTTGGAAACCTTAGAGTAGCACATGGATTCTTTTCTTTATCACAGGACATGAATATTGATGTTGCCATTAGCATTTGGAAAGGGACCTGATGGTACTCTTCTTTTGCTTGATGAGGTAGGTTGTCATTCATTTCAATGCAGCACTTATTTTGGTCTCCTCTAATTTGCGCGAATGTTAATTTCGAATAACAATATCATTTTACTCACTTGTTATTATTTATGGAGATTCTTAAATTTCTGGGTAGTAATATCATTTTACTCATCATTATTCCTAGGGATTCTAAAATTTTAATTTGTTTACTTGTTCTGTTCTTCTTACACAAATTTTTTAGCTGGTTATCTTTTCTTTTTAATTTGTTTTTCGCTGCTTAAGTTCAAAGTATGAAGCACAATGGTTGGGTATATACTATTTAACATCACCTTGAGAATGTGAAGCTCTCTGGTACTTGCTAGTTTGCACGATATCCCAAATCCATCATTATGATAGGGATGAAATATACTTCAAACTCGATACAGCTACAAAGTGTGAGTCAACACAGAACTTCACATGATGAGGGAACAAAATCTGAATGAGCTGAATTTGATATAGAGAGTTAACAGATACTTCAGAACACTGATGAACAAACTTTCTGTAGTCTCAATGGGTGTAGAGTTACATATCGAATTTTGCTGTTGGTCCCAAATATTCAGGTTGTGACATTTCCTCTTGACATCCCTGCACAAGCAGCTTTGTGCCTTTAAACTTGTAATCCATGATTGTTTTTGTTTGCATTTGACCCAGAATTTCTGCATGACCTTGAGATGCATGAGGTTTTGGGCAAAACACCGTGGCATTTATTTAAATGTAAGAATTTCTTTATATACTTGCAGTAGATTGGCAAATTTACCATGAATAGTTCCATGCAAACAGTTTGCCATTTGTACTAGATTGAGCAAATCGAATTGGCAGATTACCCATGCTAAAAACTCCAAAGTTCGTCATGTCAGGTTACCCATGCTCACATGGCTTCATTTCATAAGAAGGGTCAAAGGTTGGACTCAAGATGACTTGAAATCAAGACATGTAATGAGATCTAGTGCAGTTTGTTAAAATCAGATTCAAAAAATGATGAATTGAGTATGAAAACATAGAAAATCAATACAACAAATTGAATAGGGTAATGGTGAAGTGAATTTAGTGAATTGGATTCATTAAACACCTCACGAACCTAAAACTGTAATACTGAACATGAACTAAATTGAACAATGAATATGAAATCTGTGTGAAATATACATCATCTATCATCATGGGGGGCCCAACATAGAGATGAGTTGGCCCAAAAGTCATGTCATTCTACTCATCTGAAGAAACACTAATAGTCTTCATTTGTATGCCTCTCTCTCTCTCTCTCTCTCATGTACATAGACTATCCTCTGTTCTTGAGATGCAACGACATCACGCTATCAAAGCCCTTGAAATATACTGGAAAGCAGGGCAGTAGCTACTTATTCTCCATATCCAAACTATCCTTATGTCCTTGATCATTCACTACCTGCTGATTTAAGTTGGGAGGAATTTTTTGCCTGTTCGGCATGTCTTAAGCTAGTTATGTGCTGCAGGCTGAATGGTTATCTGAGTTTTATGAAATATGTAAAAGCCTTGATCTTGGGGGTGGAGAAAAGTTCGTCAAGATTGAGCATGTTTTAATTTTATAGTGATGCCTCTTAGAATAGCTATTTCTTTCTTTTTATTCTGAAACACTTCTTACCAAGACTTTAACGACACTTGTCATCAGCTTATCTCTGATCAATTCAAGACATTGGGCCATTTACTTGTTAATAATGCAGCCCCAGCACATTTCTCACAGCCATGGAGGAGTATGTGAAGGATGCTCCAAGAGCTTCATCAGTTCGCAAGGATCAGGTATGAAAGTACTCTTGGTTTAACCATCAGACATGTCCATTCATGATGTGGCCAGTCATCTACACTACTGGTATTAGTAAATAACCTGCAGTTCGGTATTAATTCCTGCATTTGGTAGTGACCTAGGCAATTGAATGAATGAATGATTGTAATTGAATGAATGAATGAATGATTATGCAGGTGGTAATTGAATGAATGAATGAATGATCATGCAGGTGGTAATTGAATGAATGAATGATTATATATATATTTTTTTAAATGTTCTGTTATGGACAACCTTCATAAGCACTCGATGGTCCTTCCAAACATTTGTCTTCTTTGCTACGTTTTGCTTGCTTTAGCTGTCATATGCCATGCTTGGTGAAGGTGGCTTCGGTCCCCTTTACAAGGGAAGCTATTGGATGGTCAGGAAATAGCAGTGAAAGGCTGGCGAGGACGTCAGTGTAAGGAGTGGAAGAGCTTAGAAATGAAGTAGTGTTGGTTGTTAAGCTTCAGCACAGGAACCTTATAAGGTTGTCGGGCTGTTGCATGGAAGGAGAACAGAAGATGCTTGTCTATGAATATGTTCACAACACCAGCCTCGACTCCTTTCTATTTGATCCAATCAAATGCCTAGAACTTAATTGGGAAAGACGAAACAAGATCATTGTAGGGATCGCTCGAGATCTTGTTTATCTCCATGAAGACTCAGATTAACTGTTCTTTATATTTCTCTTCTAAAACCAGTGCTATATTTGGTATTCCTCATGTAGCATTACTGAAATGAGATGTTTATGGTGATAACGATTGTGAAATAGACATTTTCTATGTAGCATGGATAATGACCAAAATGTAGGCAATTGATTGAGTGTTTAAGATAATCCAATCGGTGGAATTTCAGGCCAAAGAAAAAAAAAGCTGCCATATCCAATGCTAGTTTTAATGGATAAGGCCCTGTTTGGCTGCTACTTAAAAATGAGTCCATCTCATTTTATGTAAGGGTGTATTTGGTTGCACCAAATTTCATGAAAAATTTTGCCAAACTGGACTAATTCATGGTGAAATATCATAAAATTTTAATTGGTGCAACCCAAGGCATCCTAACGTTAATTGTGTATTAGAGATTTCCATAAGGATAAAAAACTCTTGATAACCCATAATTTACATAAACTAAACTATGATCTCTAATACATAATACTGTTAACTAAATGAGATGAAATCACTTTGAAGTGGCAACCAAACAGAGCCTGAAAGGATGAACTTTAATGGCTTGCATTCACAATAATTTGTTCATTATAGTGCATTCACAATAGTTATCATTGTGGTTACAGTTATTCATTATGTGACAGGTTTTCAGGTGAGATGATGGAGTTTCAAAACAAAATAGTCTGCGGTTTTGAGAAGCGATTCCCAGGATGTATGTGTGTTTCAGGGGCCATCTGCACTTAGAAGCATACAATGGAAGGTAAGGAAAACCATCGAGTTCCCTTCTTTGAATCATGAAAAGGTATTTGTGCTGAATCCCATGCATTGGCAATATTAGGCATGCTCATGAACAGGACATGCATAATTCCGTAAAAATTGATGGAGCAAACTCGGATGTGTGTTGGTGCTATCCGAATATTGAGCGGGGGTCCCTGGAAGGTGGGAACTGCTGTTATGACCATAATGAAGCTGTCTATTTCCTATGGATAGCATTGGAGTGGCCTGACCATTTGGACAGGCTGTGTTTATGTATTTGGTCGCCATTAATGGGGTAGACCCGGATGTGTGTCGGAGCTATCCGGATGAGTGGGGTTCCCTGGAAGATGGGAACCGCTGTTATGACCATGATGAATTGTCCATTTCCTATAGACAGCATTGGAAGGGCCTGGCCAATTGGAGCAGGCCATGTTTATATCTCTATTTGCAGGAACCACACCCTTATCTTATAACCTAAACCTATTCTCAAATCCCAAAACCTATAACTACAACCTAAACCTATAACCTATAACCTAAACTCAATTCCCTAAACTTTAACCTACAACCAAACCTAAACCTATACTTATAACCTAAACCTATTCTCAAATCCCAAAACTTATAACCTAAACCTATAACCTATAACCTATAACCTATAAAATGAACCTATAACCTAAACTCAATTCCCTAAACCTTTACCTATAACCTTACCTGAACCTATACTTATAACTTAAACCTATACTTATAAGCTAAACCTATAACCTAAAACATTAACCTTAACCTATACATATAACCTAAACCTAAACTTCTAACCTTAACCTAAACCTACTCTCAAATTCCAAAACCTATACTTATAACCTAAACCTAAACCTTAACTTATAACCTTAACCTAAACTTATAACCTTAACCTATAACCTTAACCTATAACCTATAACCTAAACCTATACTTATAACCTTAACCTAAACTTCTAACCTTAACCTAAACTTATTCTCAAATCCCAAAACTTATAACCTAAACCTAAAATTAACCTATAACCTAAAACCTATACCTATAACCTATAACCTAAACTTAATTCCCTAAACCTACACCTAATCCTAATCTCAACTCCCTAACCTAAACCTAAACCTAAACCTAAACTTGAAAACCCAAACCTAAACCCGATCCTGAACCCGAACCCGATTTCCTAAACCAAAACCTTAACATATTCTCAATTCCTATAACCCTAAAGCTTATAACCTAAACCTAAACCTTAACCTAAACCTAAACCTAAACCTATGACCCAAAACCTTAACCTATAGCCTCTAACCTAAACTTATAACCTATAACCTAACCTTAGCCTAAACCTATAACCTAAACCTTAACCTATAAAGTAAACCTAAAACCTAAATGTATTCTCAAATCCCTAAACATAAACCTACACTTAATCCTAATCTCAACTCCCTAACCTAAACCTAAACCTAAACTTGAAAACCCAAACCCAAACCCGATCCCGAACCTGAACCCAATTTCCTAAACCTAAACCTTAGCCTATTCTCAATTCCCTAAACCTATAGCTTATAATCTAAACCTAAACCATAACCTAAACCTAAATCTAAACCTTAACATAAACCTATAACCTTAACCTAAACCAAAAACTATGACCTAAAACCTTAACCTATAACCTATAACCTAAACTTATAACCTATAACCTAACCTTACCCTAAACCTAAAACCTAAACCTTAACCTATAACATAAATCTAAACCTAAACCCAAAACCTAAATATACTCTCAAATCCCTAAACCTAAACCTACACCTAATCCTAATCTCAACTCTCTAACCTAAACCTAAACCTAAACTTGAAAATCCAAACCTAAACCCGATCCCGAACCTAAACCCGATTTCTTAAACCTAAACCTTAACCTATATATTCTCAATTCCCTAAACCTATAGCTTATAACCTAAACCTAAACCTTAACCTAAACCTAAACCTAAACCTGTGACCAAAAACCTTAACCTATAACCTATAACCTAAACTTATAACCTATAACCTAACCTTAGCCTAAACCTAAAACCTAAACCCTAACCTATAACCTAAAACCTAAACCTAAACCTAAACCTAAAACCTAAATGTATTCTCAAATCCCTAAACCTAAACCTACACCTAATCCTAATCTCAACTCCCTAACCTAAACATAAACCTAAACTTAAAAACCCAAACATAGCCTCGATCCCGAACCCGAACCCAATTTTCTAAACCTAAACCTTAACCTAATCTCAATTCCCTAAACCTATAGCTTATAACCTAAACCTCAACCTTAACCTAAACCTAAACCTAAACCTTAACCTATACCTATAACCTTAACCTAAACCAAAACCTATGACCTAAAACCTTAACCTATAACCTAAACCTAAACCTAAACCTATAATCTTAACCTATAACCTAAAATCTAAATCTATTCTCAAATCCCTAAACCTAAACCTAAACCTACACCTAATCCTAATCTCAACTCCCTAACCTAAACCCATATCTAAACTTGAAAACTCAAACATAAACCCGATCCTGAACCCGAACCCGATTTCCTAAACCTAAACCTTAACCTATTCTCAATTCCCTAAACCTATAGCTTATAACCTAAACCTAAACCTTAACCTAAACCTATAACCTTAACCTAAACCAAAACCTATGACCTAAAACCTAAACCTCAACCTTAACCTAAACCTCGACCTTAACCTTAACCTAAGCCTATAACCTTAACCTATAACCTAAAACCTAAACCTAAACCTAAAACCTAAATGTATTCTCAAATCCCTAAACTTAAACCTACACCTAATCCTAATCTCAACTCCCTAACCTAAACCTATACCTAAACTTGAAAACCCAAACATAAACCCGATCCCGAACCCGAACCTGATTTCCTAAACCTAAACCTAAACCTATTCTTAATTCCCTAAACCTATATCTTATAACCTAAACCTAAACCTAAACCTTAACCTAAACCTATAACCTTAACCTAAACCAAAACCTATGACCTAAAACCTTAACCTATAACCTAAACCTCAACCTTAACCTAAACCTTAACCTAAACCTATAACCTTAACCTAAAACCTAAAACCTAAACCTAAACCTAAAACCTAAATGTATTCTCAAATCCCTAAAACTAAACCTACATCTAATCCTAATCTTAACTCTCTAACCTAAACCTAAACCTAAACCTAAACTTGAAAACCCAAACCTAAACCCGATCCCGAACCTGAACCCGATTTCCTAAACCTAAACCTTAACCTATTCTCAATTCCTTAAACCTATAGCTTATAACCTAAACCTAAATGTTAACCTAAACCTAAACCTAAACCTTAACTTATAACTATAACCTTAACCAAAACCAAAACCTATGACCTAAAACCTTAACCTCTAACCTAAACCTAAACCTAAACCTATAACCTTAACCTAAAACCTAAAACCTAAACCTAAACCTAAAACCTAAATGTATTCTCAAATCCCTAAACCTAAACCTGCACCTAATCCTAATCTCAACTCCCTAACCTAAACCTAAACCTAAACTTGAAAATCCAAACATAAACCCGATCCCGAACCCGAACCCAATTTCCTAAACCTTAACCTATAACCCATAGCCTAAACCTTAACCTATAACCCATAACCTAAACTTAATTTCCTAAACCTTAACCTATAGCCTAAACCTTAACCTATAACCCATAACCTAAACTCAATTCCCTAAACCTTAACCTATAACCTAACCTAAACCTAAACCTATAACCTTAACCTAAACCTAAACTTAAACCTAAACCTAAAATGTAAAACCTAAACCTAAACCTAAAATGTAAATGTATTCTCAAATCCCTAAACCTACAACTGGAGTCACCAACGCCAACAGGGAGAATCTTTCGGCGATTTTACAACCCGCCTGGTGACTACCCAAGTTTGTATTTAGGTCATGTTATTTACAACATCTGAATTTCTTCTAGCCATACTCGTAACTTGAATTATTTCATGGGTTTTGGGATCTGAAATTTAGCAAATGTCTAACTATTTTTAAAAGAACACTACCACAGAAAATTTCTATATCAGCAGTGTCTTAATGCTTGGTTTTGCCCCATTTTCATCTATATATCATTCTTGGGGCAACTAATAGAAAATCCGAACGGTTCTATACTGGCAAAGTAAGCATACATTAAGTTTCTTCCTGTCCTATGCAGGGCTTTGACAAACTGAAAGAGACAGTTGAGAAGTGGGAGGGCATAACAAAGGCACCAGCATGATTTAATCTAAAGCTTTTTGCTGACAAAGACACGTATGAAGCTATGGATGAACTTGCAAAGTTGCAGAACAAGATTGCTCACCAGCTGGCCATGGAAGTCATCCACAACTGAAATGAAAGTGTTTCTCTTGCCTTGCTTCAATCTGAAGCAGCTCATATGAGGCCAGAGAATGGTTCTTGGTTTACCATTACTGAACGGTCTTGTAACTCTTCACCATTAGTAATTGCTTCAATCTGAGGCAGCTCATATGTGATTGTAATTGAATGAATGAATGATTATGCATGTAATAATTGTATGTATGAATGATTGTAATTGAATGAATGAATGATTATGCAGGTGGTAATTGAATGAATGAATGATTGTAATTAAATGAATGAATGATTATGCAGGTGTTAATTGAATGAATGAATGAATGATTATAATTTTTTTTTAATGTAGGCTATAACTACGGATATTAACCGTAACTGTTATAAAATTTGGGATATTGCTACGGATCCAACACTACTTTTAGCTACCAATAATATCCGTAGCTGTAGGTTTTTTTGGCTACAGAAAAATTTGCTATGGATTATATCCGTAGCTATTTTAACCTATTGCTACGGATTAGATCCGTAGCCATAGGTTTTAGACCTATTGTTTCGGGACCTACGACGACGGTCGTGCCACAGACGTGCTATGAATTTAAACTGTAGCTATAGGTCTATGGCTATGGATTAAATCCGTAGCCTTTGCCCATTTTTCTAGTAGTGTTTAAAATCAATTAGAACCTAGAACCATTTCAAAGTGAGTATTGAACATTGAACTTCTATATTCGAACTTCTACTCTGATTTGGTTCTTTCGGGCTACAACAAAAGGAGAAATTCAGGTATTTTACATTTGTGTAAATCTTCTATGCTTTTGGTTTCTTTGAGATTAAGCCAAAAAAATCTCTAAGTGTTGGTTATCTGAGGAGAGCCAGAAAACTCAGAGTGTGGGGTTTTTGAATTGTGTAAGCCCACTAGAAAAACACAATTGTGAGGGTTTTAGGTGAACCTGAGAAAAACCTATTTTCATAGTAAACGCTAATATCCACTATGTGACGATATTAGGAGTGGAGTAGCAAGCTGTGTTGCTGTTATTTAACAGTTGGTGTACACACAGGCGAACCACTATAATTCTTTGTGTATTGTGGATCTGTGGTTTATTTTCTATATCTTTTATCATTCAAGTTTGTGGGATGTATGTGTGGATGTGAATGTTGTAATATTTACATTTTAAGCATTGTGGGGAATGTTGTAATAGTTTAGAATTCCATTCTTGTTATTTACTTTTTATTCCTCTTCAGTTTGAGATATTGATACTCAAATCGTTCTAATAAGGTTGTCCTGCCATAAACTCTTGTTTTTATGGTGCAAGGTTGTCCTCAGAACAACATTTGTATCAACCTCTCAAGACTAGAATTTTGAGGTTGCTTTACATTTCTCTATTGTGATTTATTTAAAGTGTTATCTTTTCTTTATTCATTTATATTCCATTGTTAAAGTTTTAAATTTGGCATAGTCCTATTCACCCCCCCTCTAGGACATATAGCTTAGCCTTTTCAAGTAGTATCAGAGCCTAATAACTCATTATAATTGTTACTTTTTTGGATTTAAATCCTGAGCTAATCGATTTACGCTATTTATAAGATGTCAAATTTTGATAGCCTTTCAGTCATTAGGCCTCTACCATTTGATGGCTCCAATTATGCCTATTGGAAAGCCAAGATGAGAATTTTCTTAAAATCCATAGATGGGAGCATGTGGCAAGCCACAGTGATTGAATGGACCCCTCCTACCATTAAAGTAACTAGTATTGATGGATCCAAATCTATGAAAATCTCATCTTATTTTTCTTGGACCACTCTTCAGAAAAATGAAAGTAATGCCAATGCAAAAGCACTAAATACAATCACTTGTGCACTATCACTAAATGAATTCAAAAGAATTGTATCTTGTGATACTGCAAAGCAAGCTTGGGATATTTTAGAAATGACACACGAGGGAACATCAATTGTCAAGAAATCTAAAGTCCAAATCCTCACAACCAAATTTGAGAAAATACATATGGAGGAAAATGAAATGTTCATGGACTTCTATACTAGATTAAATGACATTGTGAACTCTATGTGGGGTCTTGGTGATAAAATCTCAGAAAGTAAAGTGTGTGCAAAGATACTATGCTCACTTCCTGAACAGTTTAATTCTAAGGTAACTGCGATCCAGGAACTTTGTGATATGAATAATATGAGGGTAGAAGAACTAATTGGCTCTTTACAAACCTATGAGTTAAACTTTAAAGCTCCTAAAGGTAAATCTATCGCTCTTAAATCTTCTAAAAATATTTTTCAAGAAAATAATAGCAATTCTGATTTAGAAAACTCAGAAGATGATATGGCCCTTCTAGTGAAAAAATTTTACAAATTTTCAAAAGTAAAAAGAGGGTTGATTTTCAAAAAGCTAGTGATAAGAAAAGATATAAATCTAAAACTTGGAAATCATTAAAAGACATTCAATGTTACAACTGCCAAGAATATGGGCATTTGGTAAACAAGTGTCCTAAAAAGGACAAACTCAAAAAGAAAAGTATGTTGGCTACTTGGGATGAATCTTCCGGTTCTAAAGCTTTTTCTGAATCAGAAGATTCTGAAATTGAGTCAGGCAATAAAGTTAAACTCCGATGATCTAACTAGTGAAGAAAATCTGAACAGTGATCATGATAAGGAAGAAGATCTTCAAGATGCTTATAATGGCATTTACAAGGAAAGTTGTAAAATTGTTGTTAAATTAAAGCTTCAAAAAGAAAAATTTTAAAAGCTTAAAGAAAATTTTGATTCTCTTATTTTAGAAAAATCACATATTTCAGATTATTTTGAAAAATGCAAATGCGATTTAGGTTTCAAAACCTCCCTTATTGAAAATCTTAAATCTAAAAATGAAAAACCTAAACTTGAAGTCTCTTCACTTTTGAGTTTAAAGGACACATGGAGGTATGCCCAAGGTGATTCAAAGTTAGAAAAACTTTTATCTGGATCAAAAAAATGTGGCGACCAATCTGGTTCAGGCTACGATAAAAATATTCCTCCTAAACAGATGAATACTCCTCCTAAGTTTGTAAAAGGAGAATCCTCAAACTCAAAAGAGAAAAGTTCTAATCAAAAGTTTTCTAAATCAATCTTTTAAACCTAAAAGTAACTATATCTACTATAAAAATCAGAACCGAAACCCTTTAGCTGAGAAAATAGTTGATTTACTTAAGGAGCTCTTAAAATCTAACTTAGTGGGTCATTCTTACAACAACTACAAACATAAGAAGACCAAGTATACTCCTAAACCCAAAACAGTTATGAAATGGCTTCCTAAAGTTACTTGTTTGGTTACCCACACGGCTTTCAAAGCTACAAGTCATTCAAAGTGGTACTTAGTAGATGCTCAAGGCATATGACTAGTGATAAAGGTCTATTCACTGATCTTAAAGACATGGCTGATGGTTCAGTCACATTTAGTGATGGTAGCAATTGTAGGATTATTAGCCAAGGTACAGTTCAACTTTCTAACCTCCCTTTATTTGAGAATGTTTTATATGTAGAAGGTTTAACACATAACTTGTTAAGCATTTCTCAAATATGTGATAAAAACCACAGTGTAAAATTTTCTAACCTAGGGTGTGAAATTTTAAACAAAAAGGGTTTTGTAATATTAACTGGTCGTAGAACTTCTAAAAATTGCTATATTGTTAGTAATTCTAGCTCATCCAGTCAATTGTGTTACATGGTCCATACCATTGAGACTGAGTTATGGCATAAATACCTTGGACATGTACACTACCACAATTTATATAGATTGAGCAAAAGAGAACTGATAAGAGGTCTACATAAATTACAAAAAGTAAACAAAATATGTGACAAACGCCAGATTGGCAAGCAAACTAGGAACACTCATAAAAAGTGAACTCCAATGTCACATCAAAATCGCTCGAGCTTCTTCATATGGATCTTATAGGACCAACTAGGATGGAGAGTCGAGGTGGCAAAAAATATATACTAGTAATCGTGGATGACTATACCAGATTTACCTGGGTAGCCTTCTTAAGGGATAAATTAGAAACCCTTGATGAAGTAAAGAGAGTTCTCAAACGAATCCAAATGGAAAAGAGTTCTCAAGTCTGTAAGATCCGTAGTGATCATGGATCAGAATTCGAGAATAACAGTTTTGAGAAATTCTGTTGCGATTAGGGAATATCACATGCATTCTCTACACCGAAAATAGCACAACAAAATGGAATTATTGAAAGAAAAAATAGAGTGCTTCAAGAAATGGTAAATGTAATGTTGAATAATATGAAGCTCCCTAAAAATCTTTGGGCTGAAGCCGTAAATACTGCATACTATATAATCAATCGGGTTTATACAAGTAAAACAAATAATAAAACTGCTTATGAAATGTGGTTCGATAAGAAGCCTACTATCAAATACTTTCGATTTTTTGGCAGCAAGTGCTATATTTTACATGACCGTGAAAATCTGGGCAAGTTTGACACTAAAAGTGATGAAGGGATCTTTTTAGGGTATTCTTTGAACAGTCGAGCTTATCGAGTACTAAATAAGAGGACTGGTGTTATTTAAGAGTCCATTAATGTGGTCATTGAGGATCACTTAAATACACCTACCTTAAGTTTTGATAATGATAAAGTTCTTTTAATTGACAAACCAAATACTTCATCAAATCAAACTAACTCTGAACTGAGGACTATTAAAGATCATCTAACCACTCAAATTCTGAAAACCCTCTCACTGGTGTGCGCACTCGTAGACAACTAGAAGATATATGTAATTACGTGTGCTTTACATCCCAGATAGAACCCGCTAACATAAAAGAAGCTCTTACTGACAAAAACTGGATAGTTGTTACGCAAGAAGAGCTTAATCAATTTGTGAGGAATGATGTTTGGTACCTAGTTCCTAGACCTAAAGATAAATATATTATCGGAACTAAGTGGATTTTTAAAAATAAGTCTGATGAACTTTGTAATATAATTCGAAACAAGGCTAGACTAGTTATACAAGGGTACACTCAAATTGAAGGCATCGATTATGATGAAACCTTTGCCCCAGTAGCTTATCTTGAATCAATCAGACTACTTATATCCATTGCCTACCTTAGAAAATTTAAAATTTATCAAATGGATGTAAAGAGTGCCTTCTTAAATGGCAATCTGCATGAAGAAGTTTATGTTGAACAATTAACGGGTTTGGAAGACCCTAACAATACTGATCATGTCTATCGCTTAAAAAAGTCTCTCTATGGTTTGAAATAAGCTCCCAGGGCATGGTATGAAAAATTGACTAAGTTTCTACTAAGTCATAATTTTTTAATAGGAAGTGTTAAAAAGACTTTTTTTGTTAAGAAACATAATGATCAAATCTTAATAGTAAAGATCTATGTTGATGATATTATTTATGGATCTACCTATACTGACAAGATTGTTGAGTTTGTAAATTTAATGAAATCTAAGTTTGAAATGAGCATGGTTGGGGAATTGAATTATTTCCTAGGGTTGCAAGTAAAACAACAACTTGATGATATTTTTATTTCCCAAACCAAATATGCTTTGAACCTAATTAAAAGTTTCAAATTTGATGTAACGACCTTGGAAATTTTTGTGCTAATCTTTCCTTAAGTAGTTGTTTTTGGGGTAATTAGCGCTATACTCGATTGCTTGTGAAATTCGCATCAATCACTTTAAATTCGATCTGCATGACTCAAAACTTGTAGATTAGTTAGGGCTACGTTACTCTGAAATCTGGGATCCATCGCTAAATCGAGTTGTTCTGGAGAATTTTTGGAAGATCTGGATCGAACCTGGACCGCGCGTCGAAAGTCCGATAGCGATGATCTTAGACTGTTGCGGTCACCGAGTTGGGCTTGACCATCACCTCAAAAATCAAGTCCATGTGATGTTCTGGGTCAATTTATTTAAGCTCGGAGTGAAGAGTGTGGGAATGGTTGGAATTTAATAAGTTTTTATGAAATCTGAGTCGTGTCACTTGCGCGACGATTTTAAGCTATCTGACCGTTGGATTCTGACATAATTTCACCCTCTGATCAAGGAAAGTAGCCCAGGCATATCCTAGTGCTTGTGGACCTGATCGAGATCCCGTGACCGTTGAATTGTGTGTGGTCCGCCACGGCTGATCTGAAGAGCTGGTCGATATGAAAACTTAACCTGACCTAGATCCATGGTCAATGAGCTTAAGTCTGACCTTTCGTGGTTATAGGCCCACTAGAAGTGCTTTGTTGGATCGTGAGAGTCGGGTTTTGGTTATACTTTAGGTATACCTTGGCCCTGGGGTTATTTTCATCAATTTGAGGCCTATTTATAGTAATTAAACCTTAGCTCTCTTTTCCATACGAATTTTCTCTAACCCTAGCTTGAAAAGAGAGTGGAAAAGAGAGAGAAAGTGAGAGAGATAAGTTGGTGAATCATCTTGGATTTTCCTTGTTCTTCTTCATCTTTGAACCTTCACTTTGAATCGTTCTTCTGACGATTCTGAGTTCATTTTGGGATAAGTTAACCTAACCCTAACCTGTGTTAGAGCTTAGATTAGTCTTGGTGTTGTTGTATCTCATTTCTATCCTTGTTGTAGAGTGTTCTATCGCCGTTGACGAAGACAACTCGTCTAAATCAGTTCGGTGTTCTTTCTTTGCTTAAGGTGCGGACTTTAAGTGTATAGGTTATGGTTTTCAAGGCTTTCAATGCCAGTCAATGATTTATTCTTATTATGGATGAGATTTCACATGCCAAATGTTGTGTTTATGTTGCTTTCCTGATATGCATGTGCTATATTGAGATTTGTGTATTCTATGTGTATTTATAAAGTACCGTATACGTATAAAATATGCACTTGTGTTTGCCATGATTATTTGTCATGTATGTGTGCTAGATGCATGTATGACAACTCCTTGGTAAAAGGAATTGTCTAAATGCATGTATTTCAACATACGTCATGTATGTTGTATCATGTATGCTAAGTGTTTGTAGAAATGCATGAATGGTCTAAGTGTAACTTATTACACTAACTGCGGGTGTTGAGAAGTGATTCTCAACACTCCTAGTGATCCACATGATTTCATTTATGCAAGTTACATTCCATGTTATTTAAATTCAAGCCTTACTTATGCTTACGTTTATGTTAAGTTGATATTCTTCAGATGCGTATGTACCATGATTTAAGTTGTTGTTCTATTACTGTTTTACATTCAACATGAACATCTGTAGTAGTGTAATGTGTTTGGGACTATGCCTTAGTTCAGGAAATCGGTAATCAACCCTATGTTCGTGGTTGAGATTGCTTTCGCCGCGTAGGACGTATTAGACGAACCCGATTCGTATTAGAGTTTTCGGCAGTCGTTTAGCCACGCGGAGTGTTTGCGCACTCTATGTCGTTCAATTCAACGTGCGCTCATGCTAGTCGAGTTCGTTAAGTAACCCGATTGTCCGATGTATGTTCACCATGTATGGACGCTACTGCTTGAATCTAGGGTACCGAACTTACCAATGAAATCCTAATAACCATGGTACCTTGATCCGCTAAGACTCATGAGCCGTACATGGTGGTATGGGACACCGTGGTCGAGCTGTCGGCCTACGCTGGGGTGACGAGCCTCCCCGTAGTGACCAGTGAGCAACCAAACTCGTGAGCCGATTATGGTGGTATGGGACACCATATTCGTGCTGTCGGCCTACATTGATTAGTGATGAACCCTTTGTAGTGACCTCGAGCATACCTGGATACCGCAATGAGGTGACGAGCCGAACTATGGTAGTAAAGGCATGAAAGGCGTGCATTGATTGGTGACGAGCCCTTTGCTACGACCTCAAACATATGATCGTATGAGATGTCTAGGATTGACGACCCTAGTATGGATCACTGTTTGGATGGTGATATGAGGAAGGTATCTTAACTTCCCAATTCTGCTGTGTGAAATGGACTAATAACAACTTGGTAATTTTATCCATGCACCGCATTTGCATGTGCTTTGTAGATGTAGCGCACTTTGAGGCGATCTCATGCGTAACGTAAGATGAAGACGCTGAGGGTGTATGCGTGAGGGCACGCATCATATTGCATACATCCTTGCATTAACAAGAGTACTTAGGATTTATTTAATTGTTCTGCTTTATCATTACTGTTTGATTGAACTGATAACATGTTAACCAGTGCCTTATTGTTCCACTGAGTTGATCACTCACTCCCACGTTTCTGGGGTGGTGTTAAACACCCACCAGACTCTGTCTTAGGTTCTGATGTTGCAGATGTTGATGCAACTTCTGAGGCAGAGCGGGAGATAAATGATGATGAGGCTGCCTTTTCTTACATGCAGTATTTCATATGGGTTCTAGCGAGCCTTGGTCTGATGAGCGGGATTATGGGATTATTTTTGGGAACTTAAATGATGTAACTTGATACTTATAATTTTGTTAAATAACACTTTCATACGACCTGGCTTGTATATGTACTTCAGGGATTTACACTTGTACACATATTTTTCTATAAGTCTTCCTCTTGCTTTATTCACTTATCCCTGAATCATATCTGTGTTTTGGCTTAATCTATTCCATGTTTTATGCACTAATGCAGTCAACATAAATCCATCATTAAATATATTGCATAAGTGATGTTTTGGAACTCGGGAGCTGAGTTATGCTCGACCCCCGAATTTCAAGGCGTTACATTTGAGAATGGGAAAATTTTTGATACTCCTATGAGTACAACACTAAGACTCTCAAAGGACTCTATAGGGAAAAATGTGGATCCTAAATTATATCATAGTATGAATGGTAGTTTACTTTATTTAACTGCAAGTAGACCCGATATTGCTTTTAGTGTTGGTATTTGCACTAGATATCAATCTGACCCTAAAGATTCACATTTAACTACTGTTAAACAAATTATGCGATATGTCACAAGTTCAACTAAATTGGGTCTCTGGTATCCATATGATACTAGTGTTCAGTTGGCTGGGTACACAGATACTGATTGGGCTGGTAATATCGATGATAGAAAATCAACCAGTGGTGGTTGTTTCTATATTGGAAATTACTTAGTTTCTTGGTTTAGCAAGAAGCAAAGTTCCATATCGCTCTTAACTGTTGAGGCTGAATACATCGCAGCTGAAAATGCATGTACTTAGCTTGTATGGATGAATAGAATGTTAAGTGATTACAGAATTGTACAGGATTCAATAGTTTTATATTATGATAATTCCAGTGGGATAAATATATCTAAAAATCCAAACCAGCACTCATGAACCAAGCACATTGACATTAGATATCACTACATTTGTGAATTAGTGGAAGAAAAGAAAATCTCCTTGGATTATATTCCAACCGAGACTCAACTTGCAGACATTTTCACTAAACCGCTCGACAAAAGCAGGTTTTATATATTGAAATTTGATCTTGGTATGTGCAATTTAAATTGATTAATTATGCATTTCTATATTATAATATATATATATATTTGTTAATTTATTTGATTAAATTTTAAAATTATATGAAAAATGCATGTTTTTGTATTTACACGACCAGTCGAGGGCGTACTCGACCAGTCGTGGCACGACCAGTCAAGGATGTCCCATGACCAGTCGTGTAGCGCACTGGATCTTTTAATTTAGGAAAAAATCCTTTCTTCCTCATTTCCTCTTTCTTCTCCAATGAGCCATAGCACGACTAGTCGTACCCAACCGTTTGATTCATCAAGGTTAGTGCAGTATTTTAGTTATTCTTGTAGATTCAAGCTCTAATCTCTTCATTTTATTCCTTGGAGTGCTTGATTTCATGTTTCCTAGAAGATTTTGAGGTTTTCTTCTCTAAATTCTGTTTTAAGAAAACTCATTCCACATCTTTTGCAACTTCTTGCTTCTTTGATTCTCTTGTTGCAAATGGATGCTAGAGGGAAAAAGAAAACTTCCCATGGTGCTTCCTCATCTAGATCGACTCCTTTAACAAGGTGTCATCTTCGATCACCCGAAGATGATCCCTCCTATGTATGGGATTTACGATTGCGTAAGGTTATTGTTGAGCGACCTGTGGATATTGAATACATTGCTCCTTTTGGTCTCCTTCCTCTTCTCCAATCTGTAGGTTGGGACAATATCCTACATTGGGGTGGGCTAGCATACCAGTCTATTGCACAGGCTATGCTTGCGTGTATTTCTGAATTTTTGACTGAGAATTTAACTTTTAAAATTGCTACTAGACAAGGCCCTTTTGATGTTGATCGACATTTGATTTCGGGCTGAATGGACATACCTGTTAATGACGAGGGTATTCCTATTCATACTCTATTTGAGAAACCCTTTGAAATAGAAAAACGTGCATTAACTAGAGAATTATGTAACATAGATGCGCAATGGACTCATAAAGGGAATACGCTTGCTTCTAAGTACTTGTTACCCAGATATAGGGTTCTTTATCGAATATTTATTTCAAATCTGTATCCATGTTCTGGTAACAAAACAGAACTGACATCCTTTATGGTTCGGGTTTTGCATTCCATTATCTCTGGTAGTCAAGTTTGTCTTCCATCTTTGATTTGTCATTCTATCATTCAATTTCGTCTCCATCATGGACACAGTGATATTCCATTTGCCTATCTTAGGACTGTGTTAGCTACTCACATGCTAGTTGATATGCCTGTTGGAGAGGCTCCCATTCATCATCTTATTTTCAGCAATTCAAATATAAACAAGATGAAATTAGAATTGGCACCTGGATAAGTGGATGTGGGTGGTGGTGGAGCTGAAGCAGGGAATGTAGAAGAAGGTGCCGATCTTCCTCCTGATGATATCAATATGGATGACATTTTTGATGAAATTGAATTAGAATCTACAAATGATCCTGACTATGAGCCATCCGATTTTGATGCTCGCCTTCGTACACTTGAGGAGAAGGTAGAGAATATGAATGTTGCCCATGATTTACAATTTAAATATATGCGCAAGTATCTTAGGCGCTTAAACAAGGGCCTTCATCAACTTGATCCTACCATACCTGCTCCTTCTTCAGGATATGATTAAGTGTTTTTATCCTATGGTCTGTAATAACTCTTATGCAACTTTGCTTTCTTTCAGTTTGTGAGATTGACTTTGGTTGACTTTGGTTTATGTTGGTTAATGATATGTGAACTTTGAATTTGCTTATATATCTTGCCTAGTTAACTCCTTTATTACTCTCTTGTTAGTCTTCCTCTTCCAATTTTTTTTTTTTTTGGCTTCCGTTGTCATATTGTGACAAAAAGGGGGAGAATATTTCAAGTTTTGGATTGATTGCTTATGGATATGGATTGTGGGGTAGTAGCATAATTTTTATGGATTTATGTGTGCTACTCAGGGGGAGTAAGTAAGGAGGTGTTTTGCCTACTTCATGATGATGTGTGCTAAGTTGATGATAACTGGTGCATGATTCTTTAACCAGGCTATAACTGGTTTTTCTTTTATAACTGGTGCATGATTCTTTATTAAGATGCTTCTCTTATACTTATTGAGTGTGTTTTGTCACAAATTTGACAAAGGGGGAGATTGTAAGTGCTATGGTTATTTGCTCCTTTGATTGTTGTGTCAAAACCTTAATTTGTGTCTTGTGTAGCACACTGATATATATGTTCAAGGCACTGCATCTCATGTACAAGGACTACTTCAAGTCAAGAACTAAGATCTACTTCAAGAACTACAAGATCAAGTACATTGTTCTCTTCTGTAAGCTTCAGTGTTTTAAAGCTACATCAAGAGATGAGATCTTGTTCAAGACTCAAGGTAAAGTACAACTCAAGAACGACAAGTTCAAGGTTCCAAAGATCTTAAGCTTCATAAACTTCAAAGATCATTAATCATCTGAAGAAAAGAATGTTCAATGTTCATACATCATGTCTCAGGTATAAAAGACCTTAGATTGACCTTAGGGTAGGTCATTTTGTATACATAATTCAAATTGAATCACTTTATATATATTTGGACTGTTCTAAGACTAGTCCTGAACCCTATTCAACTAGTCTTAGAACTGGCTCGACCAGTCCAAGAAATTTCAAGACCAGTCCTAAGTTGTTGCAAATTTTTAGAATTTTTTGGTTCAGCCACGACCAGTCATGGAGTCTGCTCGACCGGCCATGTGAACAGTACCGACTCGTTCAAGACCAGTCCAGCAACTTCAACTCAAACTCCAGCAACGAATTCTAGTTTCTCACAAACAGTCGTATGCATGTCACGACCAGTCATGGAGGACTCACGACCGGTTGTGAAGTACCTATGACCAGTCGTGGAACAATTTTATTCGATCGTGCTCAAAATTTCAAAATATTGTTGGTCCTACGACCAGTCGTAGTGTCCACAGGACCAGTCGCAGATGCGATTTCTGCAACTATAAATAGAGCACGATTTTCAGAGTTTGATATCCAATTCAAGTAAAATCAAGGCATCACTCTAAGAGATAAGTTTGTAATATTCTTAAGCTAGATTGTACATATTTAATATTCTCTTTTGTTAGCTTTTTATATTTAATTTTGTTTCTGCATTCCAATCTGATTGAAAGAGGAATTGTGATATTCCACTTCTTGGAATCAAAATCAAATAGAGCTAGCTCAACTTGATTTAATTTAAAATCAATTAGAACCTAGAACCATTTCAAAGTGAGTATTGGACATTGAACTTCTATATTCGAACTTCTACTCCGATTTGGATCTTCCGGGCTGCAACAAAAGGAGAAATTCAGGTATTTTACATTTGTGTAAATCTTCTATATTTTTGGTTTCTTTGAGATTAAGCCAAAAAAATCTCTAAGTATTGGTTATCTGAGGAGAGCAAGAAAACTCAGAGTGTGGGGTTTTTGAATTGTGTAAGCCCACTAGAAAGACACAATTATGAGGGTTTTAGGTGAACCTGAGAAAAACCTATTTTCATAGTGAACGCTAATATCCACTGTGCGAGGATATTAGGAGTGGAGTAGCAAGCTATGTGGTTGTTATTTAACAGTTGGTGTACACACAGGCGAACCACTATAATTTTTTGTGTATTGTGGATCTGTGGTTTATTTTCTATATCTTTTATCATTCAAGTTTGTGAGATGTATGTGTGGATGTGAATGTTGTAATATTTACATTTCAAGCATTGTGGGGAATGTTGTAATAGTTTAGACTTCCATTCTTGTTATTTACTTTTTATTCCTCTTCAGTTTGAGATATTGATACTCAAATCGTTCTAGTAAGGTTGTGCTGCCATAAACCCTTGGTTTTTATGGTGCAAGGTTGTCCTTGGAACAACATTTGTATCAACCTCTCAAGACTAGAATTTTAAGGTTGCTTTACATTTCTGTACTGTAATTTATTTAAAGTACTATCTTTCCTTTATTCATTTATATTCCGATGTTAAAGTTTTAAATTTGGCATAGTCCTATTCACCCCCCCCCCCCCCCCCTCTAGGACATATAGCTTGGCCTTTTCATCGGAACCTATTTATAGTAGATATGTGATGTGATCCTTAGGTATTTCCAAGTTGTGCTCTAATACCAACTTCTGTCACGCCCTAAACTCAGAAATCAGGCTCACAAAATTTTTTATCACTGAATCCGGCGCCGACAGCCTCCGTAGTACCCCATTCACAGATCTCGGCACTCATATGTCAGATTCCGATCCTGGGATCCTACAAGGAGGATTTTCAGTATGAATTTTTTTAGTAATGGAGCATAATCACAAGCATAACCAAGTCACAAAACAACATCACCACATATCCACTATATCAAAAACTTTTAAGTACAATGCAAAAAAGGAAATACAAGCTGATCAAAAGCTCCAAAATAATCCAATATGCGCTCATGCCTCAGCGCTGCTGTGATCCAACGACACCTGCACACAATGGTCATGCATAAGCTTACAAAAGCTTAGAGGATAGTGCAAGTGTGTGCGCAAGGCAAATGTCAAGTGTACAATATCAGAGTAATGTGGAAATATGTGGTAAGTCCATGAATGCTATCAGCTGTAACAAAGCTATGTGATGTAAGACATGAATGCTATCGGCCATACTAAGGTCATGCGATGCAAGGCTTATGTAGCCAAATGTCATATGTGAGATGCAAGCAAGCATGCCAGTCCTCATCAAGTACACATATCAGTACAGTTCCTCTTTAGGATATCACCGGAGTCTAATACACTTCACACTGATTGCTGCCTCCCTAGCCACAGAGTCCAGCAAGTGGAAGAGACCACACTATCCACTTGACCAGTAGTCTGTCAATACCTACTCATCTCATCAATAGCGTGCTCATTTATGAGCTGGTCAAACTCAGCCTAGTTTACAACCCCCTCACTTGGGCGGATAAGGCCACACCTACTTCCAACCGACCATGATACAGTGGGAGACGCGGCTTACTGGTATTCGGCACTTCTGCACTCGTGAATCCACTCGGTCTAGACGTTGGAGCATGTCCTGGTACCAAAAAGGTTCTGGAACTTTCACCTAAGCACATCCTAAGTGCCCACAGTGCTAGAACCAAGTATTTTCGGTATCCGATACAGCCATCCACGATATGCCTATGGAGCCACGGCCCTGATGTCGCTAGGGCATACAATGATCATGACACAGAAATGCGAGATGCATGAATCACATTGTCCAGTCATGCAATAATCCTGTGCATACCACGCGCTCATGTGGGTAACTCCTAATAGTGAGTCCCATAAATAATCTGCCCAATGGCACATGCTATGATTAGTCACTACTCATATCAAGCATATATATGATGCATATGGCATGAGTCATGGAATTATACTAAGTATGTTATAAAGTGATGAACTATCAACAAGTATGGGCCTATCAATGGACCCTAAGGGGAGTTACAATGCGGACATTTAACCAACATTGTACTTACAATGTGGGCATCAAACCATTATTACTCTCAAGGCATAGCCCGCTATAAATATCATTAGATAAACCATGGTAGAATCACACATTGAAATTAGCCTTATGTACATCCCATTGGGCCTCGACCAATGGGCCTCTAATACATCAAATGGCCTCATAACATGGGCCTCATATATATCAAGATGGGCCTCAACAACGGGCCATAAATACATCAAGATGGGCCTAATCACATGGGCCATAAATATATCAATATGTATAATATATATATATATATGAATCATATCAAAAGATCAAAAGACCAATGGGATATATATGTGTGTGTGTGTGTGTGTGTGTGTCTGTATGTATGTATGTATATATATATGAATCATATCAAAAGACCAATGGGACTGCACTCCAAATAATAGTGGTGACAATGATTTCCACCATTAAAATCCTCAAGGCCCACCATAACATTTATTTTCTATCCAATCTGACCATAAGGTCACACAGACCTGAATTAAGAGGAAAACAATTTCCCTATTGGTCCAAGACTTCTGAAATCCAAGGGTTCAATGGTATATGTTCAATCCCACTATTTCTATAGTGTAGTCCACGTGGTACTAGATCTATCTTCTTTTTTTTTTAATCTCAAGCCTTAAAATGAGCTTTCAAAATGGTAGGACGGCTTGGATGCAACACATGCATCAAAGAGGACCCCACAATTGGGTGCACATGTCACCAAGGTGGGCTCCACATAATCTGTGGCATCAAGCAGCAATAGGGTTGGTGTGTGGTACACCAGCTAATCCAAATCCTTCACAGCTGGGTCTCACATGGGGCCCACCATTATGTTTATTTTCCATCCATCTGTTGATAAGGTCACACAGCCCTGGATGAAAGGAAAAAACAAATTTCATAATGATCTAAAACTTCTGTGACACCCAAAAGGGTTTCAATGGCAGGCGTTCAATCAACACTGTTCCCTTTGGCCTGGACCCCCCCCCCCATTTGGCTGATTTTTGGGTGGCCCCCCCAGATAAATGGATCTGACTCATTTTTTTGCCTCACACCCCAAGAAAAGCTCGCCAACTGGATGGACAGTTTGGACTTAACACATACATCATAAGTGGGGTCCACTGGCCGTCCAGCAGATGGACGACCCGTCTAAGGGTTGGATGGCATAGATAAAACACATACGTCATGGCTGGGACCCACGGTGTGGGCCAGCACATGCATCACGGTGGATCCTACCTGGCAGCGTACAACACAGCAGCGCCTACTACTCTAGACGTCAGCGGCAGCAGGTGATGCTGCCTATATTTTTTTAATTTGTTTTCCTATGGTTTTTCACAGGTGGGGCCCGCATCAGGGGAATCCAACCCCACCGTTGGATTCAATGGCTCAAGACAGTCTAAATGAGCCCAATATTCAGTGTGTTTTGGTGTGTAGAAACATCAAGGTGGATATCAACGGTAGAAAACATTGTTTTCTATGTTATGGCCCGCCAGATAGTTAGATTGGCTTCACATTTCGGCTCAACGCCTAAAATGATCTGGGGAATGGGATGGACGGCTTGGATTAAATCCATACATTAAGGTGGGGCCTACACAAGTGGTCCACCTAAAAAGCTTTAAATCAAAGCTTCTTTTTTTTGTTTGTTAGTACACCCATTGTCGGCTCACATCTCACTGGACCACGTCCAGCGTCCAGGGACGCTGGACATGTGAATGTTCATTAAGGTGGGTCCCACATAGATGTGGCCCACTTGATCAATCCGATATTTGTGTTTTTCCCATCCTCATTAAGGTAGGGCCCACATGGCTTGGAGTTTGGATAAGACATACATCAAGGTGGGGTACATCCGGGTAGGCCACACAACCACATCATCACACAAAATGAAAAAGAGAGAGACAGAGAGAGAAAGAGAGTGATGGAGGGACCCCGGCACTATGGGCCCTCCCTTCCATACATCACAACATAAATCAAGTGGGTCTCATTACATGTGAGCCCACCGATCAAGATTAATGGTGGAGATCCTTTCTCCACCAAAATGCAAGGTCTAGATGACCCTATTTATATAAGGAAAATAAACATCATGATGGGGTCCATGGAAAATGGCCCAATCATGAAATGATCATGAGAATCAAAGTGGGCCATCGGCCACATCTAGGGTCCAAAATGAGATCCATACCATCGATCAGTAAGCCTCACTTAACCCATCATCAAAAGAAGAAAATCTAGACCTATGAAGCACCCACCGTTCAATCTTCTTGGTTCGATGGAACACCGATCTCCTTGTGTCTCTCTTTGATGGTGGATGATGAGAGATGAAGGGCTAGGATGAAGGATTTTGGGGTGGGAAGTGGGCCACACACATGCACTTTCCCCTCTTGGGATGTTTGGACGTCCACCACATTTGCTTAGCTTGGAAAGTGTGTTGAGAAAGAGAGAGAGAGAGAGAGAGAGAGAGAGAGAGAGAAGGTTGTAAGAGAGGTGATGGATGTGAGGTGATAGTTGTAATTGACATGTATGGGTGTGTAAGAGAGAGGGTGAGTGAGAGTTGACTATGGAGTTGCTCTTATACTTGACATGAGGTGATTGATTGATTGATTTGAGTGATTGATTGATTGGATTGCAAACACGCGGTGTTTCTTTGAAATAAACACCGGCCCACATCACTTGGCCAGGGTATCGGATCGGTGTGTAAGATGCGGTGTCGAAACCGCGGCGACGGTGCGGTCGCAATGATACAAGTCTAGGATTAAACCAACTTAAATCTACGAGATACAGCTTAGGGTCATACGCAAATATCGATTATAGGTCGCAAGTTGCCGAAATTCGACGGGAAGGATCGCGGGAGACGGAGTAGGATACGGGTCTTATAACTGATAGCATTGATGGACTTACCAACATATTTTCGGATTACTCTGATATTGTACACTTGGCACTTGCCTTGCACACACACTTACACCACCCTCTAAGCTTTTGTAAGCTTATGCATGACTGTTGCGGCAGGTGTCGTTGGATCGCAACAGCGCTGAGGCAGGAGCACGTACCATTATTTTGGAGCCTTTTGATCACCTTGTATTTCCTTTTTCGCATTGTACTTAAAGTTTTTGAAATAGTGGATATGTGGTGAAGTTGTTTTGTGACTTGGTTATACTTGTGGTTATGCTCCATTACAAAAATAAATTCATACTGAAAATCCTTCTTGTAGGATCCTCGGATCAGAATCTAGCATATGGGTGCTTGAAGCCGAGAATGGGACACTACGGAGGCTGTCGGCACTGGATTCGGTGATCGGTAATTCTATGAGCCCATTTTTCGAGTTTGGGGCATGACAACGACCATATTTCAAGCATCTCCCAGTTTGCGGAAAGTCTCATAGAAATGGGATAAAGATTCATGCAGAGGGGAAATGTTAACCTTGGTAATTCGTGCTACATTCTCTAGAGAAGATAGCACTATTTCTAAATCAGACCATTGAGAAGGGTCTTTGAAGATGTAGATGGCTGCTGACACTGAGCTCTGTAATAGGCATAGCATAGGAGGAGAGATCTTTTTCTAGAGATATGATATTTGACACACTGGCGATAGAATTTAAACTTGCAGAGCCACTAAAGACAACACAGACTGCGAAATGTAAATAAAATATACAAGTTAAGGTATGGATTGCAGGAAAATTAGTATAAAGCAAAGAAATAAAGTGTACTTGCAGCTACTGAAGGTGCCTGAGTAAGAATCGCTGCTTCTGCAAATTGCCTCTCTTCTAGAGGAGCGGATGGTCTGGTTAAATTTGGAACCATATTGGCAAAAGACAGTGCTCTAGTCTCAGTGCTTGATGTCACGGTAGTTAGAGTCGCGACATCAGCAGACTCTATTTGGAAAATTATTCCACGAGCTGCTTTGCTGTCTTGATAGGAAGTCCGAGGGGCTCCCTCATTTTCTTAGCAAAACGCTTAATAGAAGCAGAGGCCGGAAGGGTAGCCTGACCTACATCTGTGGGAGCCAGAAGAGTCTCTAGAGATGCTACAACATTGGTCAGAGGATTTGAAGATGTCGCGTGAGGAAGAGGAGAATAGTTGCTGCTAAATGATATAGTCAAGTCAGCCCCAATTGTATCATCATACTCCCCATAGTCTAAGGGCTCTTCTTCTTCGTCAACACCCGTAGTAGTGGCTGGGGGAATGTTTTCTTGCAGAATTTCTTCATTGATTTTAGTAGTTACACCAACTACGTCATCTTCGCCTATATCCACTTCTCCTTCTTCCGCTACTTCCATTTCTTCGGCTTCCCCCACGTTTGCGTTCAGTTCACCCTCTTCTTCTGAGTCACTAGAGGATGACTTCTAGTTAGTGGAAATAGAGTCACCAGAAATGGATTCTCCGTCTTCCTCTTCTGTGGATGATGAAGATGATGATGATGATTCCAGATAAGATTCTTCAATAAGCACTTGCTTTCCTTTCCATATTGATTGCTTCTTTCCAGTGGAAGCAGGGTCTTCTGCGGTGGTGGTTACCAGGGATATAGAAGATCTCACCCGCGTTTGTGATCTGATCACGGGTGATGAAGAATCTCTGCAAGGAGGGGGTGGTGGAACAGATAAAGGCGCTTCTTGAGGCTCTGAAGGCCCGATGACCTCTGGTGTGGGGGCAGGGTCTGTAGAAGTAGGAATAGGGGGTGTTTCGGTGACGTCCGTAGGAGCATTTTCTCTGTTTTTAGGCTTTCTCTGGGACTTGAAGTGTGTTATTGGAAACCCATGAGCAATCCAACCTTTAAGAGTGTTCGCGGGTTTGGCTTCGCTAATGTGCTCCTCTATAGAAATTCTTATGCAAGTTTCGTTGAGGGCAGGAGCATGCTCGTGCTCAACACTACAGCCTATCCCTTCTATCATATCGCACTTTCTGATTCGAGGGGTAGGAATCCATATTGGTGAGTCTACTGGCAGACATCGGTGAATGAGAAATGCTTAGTGCGCCCACCATCACATCCACAAGTAGGTCATGCGGACAAAACAACCAAAGCTTGGAATAATGAATTTTGAATTGATTCGGGTCGCAAGTAGTTGTCTCTAGATCAAACCCCAATTGTAGGGCCCTACACCGTAACTTTGCATGTTGTGAGTTACTTCTTCGGAATGCTCAAGAATAGTCTGGTCATATCCAAACTATCGCACAAACCGATTGGGGTAGTATAGTTCCCGCCAAAACTCACTACCCTCTTGTAGAGGCAAGCTATTGGAACGTATTGATATGAAGAAGGCTCGCTTGGCCGAAGGAAGGTTATCATCATTAACAGCTTCATGATCTACAATGTATTGGGCAAATGAGAACTAGTAGAAGTCAATGTCATTTGTTGACTCAATAGTATTGATCACCCATTCGTACATTCGCTTTGGCATTATTCTTCACTGGTAGTGACATATGGGGAGTCATGAGGGATGTACGTAGGCCTTTTCGGATTGTCATATGTCCATGGAAAGTATATACCTAGCCATCCGGAAAAGTAGTGCCATGGGGTGAATGCCGAACTGGCTCCGACGGATGGATTTTTACAATGCGTGGCGATATCTTCGAAGGCACGATATAATGAACAAAGTATGGGAGGTGCTAATGAATATTTTCATCCTTTTGTCAATCCGCCTGCGACGACAAAGATGGATGGTCTGATAACATCTGCCCATTTGGAACTTAGTAACACTATTGCACTTAGCCAATATGTCAGGAAGGCCACTAGCTCACCTGTGGATGAGAATTTTGATGAGTTCCTTATTCTGCGACGCGCACTTTTCAGTTCATCTGAATTACTATTTTTAACACTGTTAGAGAAAGAAGGGTGTGAGTGAGAATAATGCTAGTGCATGTGTAAAATTATGATGAAAGGAAAGGGAATGTACCACAGCTCTTGAGAGAAATGAGCCAGCCAAAGAAGATGTGGAATCTTTCTGGTATCAAGAAATTTGGACATCTCCCTAAAGAGTTCAACGGAAGCGTCCGGCACCCATGCCTGTCTTTTGGAAGAACAAAAGTGTGAGAATTCCTCATTGGTGGGAACGTATTCATCATAGAAGTGGCCTGTTATGGGAAGGCCTGCCATCCTATAAAGGTCCCATAGGGTGATGCTGACTTCGCCAAGAGGTAGATGAAAAGAGTTAGTGATAGGGCACCAGTAACTCAAGAATCCATTATAGACCATATGATCTTTGTAGAAGTACTCAAAAGTAACCTCAATCACACCATAAAGGCCGAATTCCATCAGTGTCTCAGAATGTTTATCGAGAATGGCCTTGCTCCAATCGGTATAATATTTACGAGGTGATAAGAATCTGCGTGTGCGAAATTCTTCAGTTCCCCACAATGACCTTCTCTCTATGAAGTGTTGGCGTATTGTCTCGTGGAAAATTGTAGAAAATAGTGCATGAGAACTATAGCATGGAATCAAAAATCGCATCAGATGCACTTCGCCAATTTGTTGCTTCAACCCTCTCTCTGAAAGAATACCCTCCAACATTTTAGGTTCTCATATTGACCAGTGAGGAGTATACATCACGCGGCTCTGTGTTGTTCGATACGTTGGCTCGCTTTGGAGAATAGACTGATGTCGCCGAATATTCAATGGGATCGTTATTAATTCATTCCTAAAAGGGCTGTTAAATTTTATATAGCCATCCTAGAACTTCACGATGTTCCAAGTATTTGAGAGTTTTCTCTTCTTGTGCTCTTGGATCTTCTCCTGGAATTCTTAACGCTTCGATTTCTTCTACTTTTTCTGTGAAAGTGTTGGCGGTGGTGTGTCCTCTCTTGCCGAAAATCGGACAATATCAGTATGCAAATTAGCTATTAACTTTAGCTAGGCTTCCCAATCAACCTCTCGACCTTGCTTTGGAGGTCCCGCTATTTCACCAGAAATGATCGCCTAACGTATTGGCCAAGATAATGTTTTGATTCTATCAGAGAGGTCAAGAACACGCAAGACTGGTTCCTTTATATATACAGGCTATTTTTTGGTTACTTTGACTTGTTTTCGTTGAGGCTTTTCACATGATGGAGGGGGAGAAGCCGCTGCTTGGGTCGTGGACGAAGGTACAGGGGGTGTAGGAGCCTATGAGGATCCAGGGGCTTGAGGGGAATCAGGGAGACTTGCATGAGAGGGCTGGTCCATTGGCGCTTCTACAAGGGGATAGGTTCCTTTGGTACGGGCCATGGTTGGAAAGTTTAGAGATATTGCTTGAACTTCGGAAAGTTAGAAATTTCGGAAGAGTTTCAAATTGAGGTTTCTAGTGCTAAGTGTTGAAGAGTTGCACGGCCGAGTTGCCCATGCAAGTAGCACGAAACAGTTGCGTGGAATAGTTGGGCAGGAACAGGGGTCTCCAGGAGAGAAAATTTTTGAAGTAAGGAATGATTGAGGTGGCCTGGTATTTATAGACCGGTGGCACCAGCGAGTTGCGCGGGTAAGAGTTGGGCGGACCCGCGTAACTCAAGTTCTACCAAGGGAAGTTGACCCTTTAACTCAACTTAGAGAAGTCAAATTTCAGATCAAGGGGGCATCTGTTGAGGTATAAAATTTGGTCAAGAAAAGAGGCTTCAAGAAGAAGAATTGTACAAAGAAATAGAAGACAGAAGCAGGGGACAAGATGAGTTGCGTGGGGATCAAGTTACACGGGGACCAAGTTGCCCGAGACCCGAGTTGCGCGGGAGTTGAGTTACATGGATCTGTGCAACTCGTCCTACTTGCATTGAGTCGCGCAACTCTCACTAGAGAAGAATGGATTAAGAATGCAAAGTGGGGTCCACGGCACAAGATTCGAGAGCTCACACGTGCAAAAGTCTATAAATACCCCCTACCCCCTCATTTGGAAGATTAGATGCTCAGAAGACCAGTTCCTCTGACAGGTATTGGAGAGAGAGAGAAGGAGAGAGGTGCGCGGAGTGCAGAAAGTGCGTGCCACGCTACTCCTAGTGAGTTGCGTAGGTCTACGCAACTCCTCGACCCGCGCAACTCCCTTGAGTTGCATGAGTACTCTTTGAGGCAGCTGCTATGTGGAAATCTTTCAGATGTTCCAAAGGGATCTAAGCACTCCTATATCATGCCAATAAGGGACGAAATGCATAGGAAGCCGGCACAACTCATCTCCTATTGAGATATGACTGATATGAGCCGGAATGCTGTAGAAATTTATATCTGAGCCGATCCAATACTTGCATTTTTGTGTTTTCTAAGGAATTCTATCCTAGAATCAAAGGATCAGAAGGATGTAATGAACTCAGAATAAATGAAATTGATGATTATTCTCTTTACTCCATCTTTTGTTAATATTAGGTGAGATATTCCCCAAATCAAATACTTTTCATTTCTGGTGGAAACAGCTGAGGACCACATATTGGACGTATCATATCAGAAGATGGGATCCACTAAAAGGAGATGGGTATCTTCGGCTTAATGGGGAAGATGATGGTCGTGTTAATGGTGATTTACAATTAGAGGATTAATTATCATTCTAATGTTACTGGACAAACCAGATAGACCGTAGAGACCTTGTAGAACCCATCATTTGGACACAGATCAACAAAATACCAATGGTTCGTGAGATTTTCTCTCTCGACTCAGTTTTCTTAAAGCAATGAGATTTCATATGAGATATCATAGCCAAAGTCAAGGAAATTTTTGAAGCCATAAATTTGACATCCAAGATGCACTAACGACGCTTTTAGAGGCCAAGGAATGGTGGAGATGTCGCCATGATACCGAAACGGAAGATTCTTTCTGTGCTATCCTTTAACATATGAAAACCCTAAAATGACTAGGTTGTGAGGCTAGGATTTGTCAAGGTGGATGACTAAGATGTAAGGAAATATTCTCTGAGGATTTCTAGTAGAGCAACTATAGTGAAGTTTTCTGTAACGCCCTGAATTTCGAGGGTCGAGTAAAGTTGTACTCCTGAGATCCAGCACATCACTTATGCAATATGGATAATGATGTTCATATTTTGCCCATATTAATGAGTTAAACATGAGTGGGATCATACTAAAACAACATAACATACTCCAGATATAATTAAATTAAGTAAGCGGAAGACTAAAACATATATATTTAATCCTGTGGGTGTTTCACAAACCCCAGAGTATGAATATGTAACCGGGCTAAATATATACATGTACTGTTTTAAAATAACAAAATGTGGACAAGTAGATGTGTCCAACTAAGCCAAATATCCCTGTAGTCCCTACATATCGGTATAAGGTCTACATAGACCCGCCCGAGAGCTAAAAGTAGGAGAACTCCTCCTTATCCATAAAGTCCTGCTCCGTCGCATAGACTTCATCAACACCTATATCTAAACCAGAGTCTGGTTGGTGTTTTAAAACACCGTCCTAGAGTGGGAGTGAGTGATCAACTTGGTGGTACTATAAGGCAAAAGTTAACATGTTATCAGATCAATTAAGCAGTAATGATAAAGCAACATAATAATCACTTCCTAGCTACTCTTGTTAATGCAGGAATGAAGTAGAAATAATGATGTATGCTCTCGCATGAAAGCTCCCTCACAAGCAACTCCAATAACCTATTTCGCATATGACAACACTCCCTCAAAACAGTGCAACTTCATCACCTTAAAAGCACATCCTAACTAATGCAATGCGATGCATGGTCGTGTTTGCCGAGTACTTAATTAAGTTTCTTCATACAGCAAGTTTGGGAAGCTAGGGTACCTACCTTTATATCATTGACCCGAACTGAAGGATCCATCTAGGGTCGTCAGTCCTAGTTAAGCACATACGATAGGCAAGTTGTAGGGCATCACTCCTAATGAAATTCAGTCGATAGAAAAATTCAAGAGTTTATACTCATGGTCACTCTGGGAGACTCATCACCTCAGCGTAGGCCGACAGCACAAACACGGTATCCCATACCACCATGGCCAGCTCACGAGTCTGAGTTGCTCACTAGTCACTATGGGGAGCCTCGTCACCCCAGCGTAGGCTGACAACTTGAACACGATATCCGATACCACCATGCTCGGCTCATGAGTCTTAACGGATCGTGGTACTAAGGTTAAAGTGGGCCTTTACATTGGTGAGGGGTACCTTAGATTCAAGCAGTTATGTCCATATATGGTAAGCGCACAAAAGGCCAATCGGTTTGTTAGGCAAGCTCGATTGGTCGAGTACACGCTGACTTAATCGACATGGAGCACATAAGCACCCCTCGTGGCCTAACCACTATCGATAATCGTCATGCGACCCGGATTCATCGAGTATACCCAATGTGGCGAGACTAATTCGATCACCTGAACAGGGACCGTTACTGATTGCCTGGGCTACGTTATAGCCCCAATCTTACTCAGATGCAACAATTAAAAACATGTGATAATAAATTCAGCATTTAACAAGCAATCCAAGAGAAGTCCTCATTTGAGCATTTCATCAAACACATTGATCATGTTACCAAATACTTGCATTTTATCAATCATTTGCATAGATGCGAATATGATTACATGAAAGAAACTATACATATGTATAAGGCAATAGAGAATCCTATCTTAACACTCGTAATACATACAAATCACCAGCAATTTCTCATTTAGACAATTCATCAAATACTTAGACTACACTTCATCAAATATATAGACCAGGTTAGTTACAACGTATATTTTTGCAAATCTTCATATAGAGAGGTCAGCAAGCATATGACAACGATGAATCCTAGATTAGTAGTCATAGCAAGCACAAATCATGTTTACATGTTCATTCAAACATTTCAACAAACACATAGGATGCATCTTTTTTTCAACATAGTTCATACATGTATATTATATCGAAAATGACATATCTAAGACAATATGACAACAATCAAGTCAGATATAAATCATTAGCTGACATTGAAAGCATTGATAACCATAAACTAAGCGTTTATAGTCCACACCTTTCATCGGAATACTCAATTCAGACTCGGTCCAAACTCTATGTTTTCAAAAATGGAACGTCGAGCACCTAAATGACGAAAGAAGTTAGATAGGTTGATGAATAACTAACCTGGATCTCTACAACGATATTAGGGTTTGGATTTGTTACCCAAAATTGTAGCCGAAAAAGGTTGGGTAGTGCAACGGGGCGGAGATTTAGTGCATGGATTCATGGGAGAGGATTCCTACAGCGATCTCCCAAAATCTTCCTTCTCTCTTTCCTCTTTTCTCTTCTTTTCTCCTCTCTCTTCCTTAAGGTTTTTACAAAATTCGTATATGGGGGTGAGGGATAAGGGCTATTTATAAGCCCAAAAGTGATGCAAATGGCCCCAGGGCCACTTTATACATTGCTTATACACTTTGGGCGGCTGTTTTTGACGAACAGGGCTCATAGGGAGGCCCATGACCCATCTACTTCATAGGGTACATTCCCTGATAGTGGATCTATCCCAGGACATGAATTCGGTGTGATCGGATATGCCGATCGACCGTGGGGAGCCTGCGTCAGATCAATGGTCATACTTATTCAATCGGGGCCACAGTTATACGGATATGTGCAGGGAAATTTCCTTTCCCCATGGGTGAAGTTTGGTCAGAAATTGTCGGTCCGAAATCTTCAATTTTGCATGAGAGTGAAAGGCCCAATTCACTAAAGTTTTGGTTCCTTTTCTAAAGATATTCACATTTCTCACGCACTTCACTCAGGGTTCAAATTCGACATTTCTAGACACTATCTGAGCTTAATTCCCGCGATGGTTGTTAAGCCCAGTAGGACGGACATAGTCCTATAGTTTCGTGGTCATCAGACCCCAGACGTGCGGTCCAAGTCCGTTACAGAGTTTCAATGTACTCCCGAGAGTGACAGGCTCTTGAGATTTCTCTTAGGTCTTTAGGTGACATTGAGTCAGTGGTACTCAGGGTTTTAAGCTTTCCCATTTATGAAAATGGTGGCCCAATATTAATCCACCGATTATTTAATTTAGTACTTAACGAAATTTCATTTTAGTATATGATTATATGACAGGATGCAATCCTTGGGTAGTTCTACTTGAGGTGGTACTCGGGTCCTTATACAGATTTTTTCGGGACGTTACATTTTCATTTTTAGAAAACTCCATAAATATAACTTGATTTGTGCCCGCTATCATGTGCACGTACATGCATTCCAACGTGTAAAGAAGATTGGGTTTTGGCCAAATTTGTCCCCCTAACACGATGGACAGTTCGAATTATTGAGTTAAAGGGGCACTGTGGGCCACTTATCATCACATGGACTCGGTCTATTTAAATCGTATGCGGCGGGAAAACTCGAAAGGAAGGAGAATTTTTTTCTTCTTCAGGCTCGAGTCAACCCGGTTTGACTAGGGTTTCAGTGCTCAGTGTACAACAGGTGCGCACACACTATGTACACTTAGGTTTGGTGTAAGGTCCACAATATGTGTGAACCAATCCACTCTATCCATTGATTTCTACTCACCTAGATAGGACATCAATCCATTGATCAAATAGTTCCCATGCTCAAGTAGGCCCACATCAAATGATTTTGTGTTTTATCTAATGATACCCGATGATTCAACAACTGGATCATGCTCATATTTGATCATTAATGTTTTTAAATGTTCATAGGCTAATCTCAATACATGTTCACAACCCTAAGTGTAAGGTCGCGATCTACTAATAATCTCGGTGAGATCGAGGTCGAATCCACAGGGAATGAGGAACACAGTCTAAAACTAATCTAAGTCTAACTTGGTTGGTCTGAGTTTTCAATTCAGTAATTTAGAAAAAGGTTTTAAAATAATAAAGATAAAAAATACTAAGGATCCAGGAATCCACCTATAGCAATCTCAATATTAATCTACTCGATTCAATGATAACTCAATTGGAATTGAAGTCATATCCTATCCAATCGGATAATGAAGCAATTAAACCAAATCCAAACTCTTCATTGACCTAGCCACATATGAAGGATCATTGTGATGATTAGAAGGGATTCCATCATTATACCATGCTTAGGAGACGATGGTGAACAATAGGATTTGCCAATCTCATAATCTCAAAATAGGAAAAGAAGATATTCAAAGCCATCACAGCATCTATTGTAATTTAAGTCATAACAAATCATAGAAGACTGAAAATATTCCTTAAATTTAAACTAGAAATCAATAAGGTTCAACATAAACTTGAATTAAAGTAAGATAAACATCAAAATAAACTACAGGTTTCATCCCTTAGCCTTAACTAAGAGATTAGCCTAAGAAGACTAACATCCTACAAGAAGAACAAAACGATCAACTAGAACCCGTGAAGAAATCGAAGTAGAAGAACGTTGTTAGTGCTCCGCTTAAACCTCCTATCCCTTTCTAAACCCTAGAGGATGCTTTGGAGCATCCTAGGGAGTCCTATTTATAGTTGTGGAACTCCAACTTTCGCACCGAGTTGAAAAAATCTACAAACCGCTTCAAATTTACACACTCTACGCAGTTTTTCAAAATAAGCTCAGAGTTTAAACCGCCTCAAATTTACGTACTCTGCGCAGTTTTCAAAATAGGGTCAGAGTTTCAGAATGTGCTTTTTTAGGAAAATTTCAAGAATATGTTTGTTTTCAGGACAATTTCAAGATTCCTTTTCTTCACTTCAAATCTTTGATTCTCTTCATTTCTCACTTGATTTTCTTAGATCTTTGGCATGTGAATTCTTCATTAATGACTTTCAAATCTCAAAATCTTTTCCTTGGTGATTCTTGAGCATAAAATCCATACTTTTAGCATTCTTTTCAATCCAAGCTCTCAGATTCACCTTGCAACACAAACATGTAAAAATATACCATTAAGCATTATCATGTTCATAAAACCAATATATAAATGGGAGAAAATATGTAATATTTGACACTCAACAATACACTTACATCATTGTTTTCAAAGTTTGATGATTATATTGTTTAATTAAGTACTCAAGTCATCTTACAAAAGGTTATCTGTCTGATGAACGATGGATTCTAATAGTTAAGTTCTAGAACCATTAACGTATAATTTAATAAGTTAGGTATTCATAGTAATACCTGAGTACTGAAAAGTATGGGGTGTTACAGGTCACCAAGGCACCTCATTTACCTGTTCTTCTCTCCTCGATGCTCCAAGTCTTCATGTGTCTTTGGTCTTTAGCTTCCATGGGCTCAACCGACTTCTTGACACACAGACGTATGTGATTGACAAATAAGGTACACAAATAAGTGCACTAACTGCCAAAACCAATTTTGAACTAATTCAAACTGAACACCACTGACCCTTAACATCGAGATAAAGTAGTTAACTAAATGGTAATAGACCAACTGTCTATTCTACCAACTGTCAAGTGCGCTTATCAGGTGATTTGCAAAGGCTGAGGCTCTTTCTGTAATGAGTTCTTTTTTGTCTTGGAAATAAATAACTTTTGAAAAGTGCAACAAGTGTTTGGTCGAATAAAAATTAATGATGGAGGTCAAAAATAAAACTTACCACTAACACGAATCACTGTCCTGGCTGAGAGTAGCTTGGTGCTTAACCGAGTAACATGATAATGAGGGAGAAATGAGCAATGCCGAGATTATAAGCTATCGTCGATCTTCCTTCAGATTTGTCACACGAGCGAAGATGGAAGGGAATTACGGCTACTGATTATGATTAAGTCAGTCCAGCATAGAGCGAGGATGAACTGAAATGCTCCTAAAAGCTAAGGGTTCCACGCTGATGAGTGGTAGGGATGATAAGTGTCATGAAAGACTAAATAAGCAGTGTTGTACCGGAGTTGGTTTATTTGGGTTTAGTTTAATTGATTGATTGATTGTAACGCCCAGGTTTTCAGAACCTGAGTACATGACTCGTATCCCAAAAACCCAAGAGTTAACTAAATAATAATGGTAATTAATGGAAATCAAAGTGCAAGTAGCGGAAAACAACCATAGCATAGATATGATCAAACGAGAAACGATATCCTGGCCCACTCAGCTGGGGGCCACATACCAAAATCCTCAAATGTAATAATTCTAAACAAACTATCATAATGAAATCTACTGGTTGAGGCTATAATAAGTTGTTGCCTCCTACTGCAGCTCTTTCTCGTAAGGCTCCTCATCTGCTCCAACTTCGGCAACCCCGAAGTCTGCTGCGTAGTCTCGTCTCTACACTTATGTCCTCTGTACAGTTGAACATTGATGAATGAGTGGCCAGCCTAATGTGATCTCCCCTCAAGATTACCACCGCCCTAGACAAGAAATAGCATAAAACATACGGGCAATTCAAAACATAGCAAATGCGGTCTTATTATGTGCATGGATGCGTGAATGCAATCATCACCCCGGGGATGCTCATCCATGCGGATAATGGGCTTGTCACCCATGCAATCATCAACCTGGGAAACACATCCACTCGGACAAAATACGTACATCACCTACGATAGCGATAGACGCTGGTCTGTGCCATGTATGCATGATTAGCCAAGCCATTATTAGTCTAATTATAATCAACCAATTTAAGTAAGCTCAACGTCACTACGAGGGCTTGTCACAAGCATAGGCTGACAGCTCAGGCATAGGTCCCATACTACTATCCTCGGCTCATGAGGCTACCACCTTAGGGTGTGTATAGAGCCCATCAACACATAGCCAATCAAGTCTCAATACAAGAGACCTACCACTGTATGTTGACTAGGAATAGAGTGTTAAAATCATTAAATGCAGCGACTAAAATGAGATGGTATGTATGGATCAAAATGAGTAAACAGCGAAGAAAATAAATGTTATAAGGTTCATTCCATAGTCAGATAAGTGGAATGACTCTATAGATGGTAGACCTCATAACTCAGTTGCCACTAATCATAACCTCCATGTTGAGGGTCTATTTTTATCACAAACTGTTCCGTTATACCCTAAGCTCGGACTCTCTTAAAATAAGAGTTCCATAGAGAGGTTTCAAATAATATATGACTTACAATCAATACAATCTTATGAGGATTCAGGCGTGCTTTGATATGTGAAGTAAAACTCATGTATGCAAACAGTTCAAGAATCATATAATCTTAACTTATCAATTTCCACAGCAGAAGTGTTTTGGTAATCCAAGTCATGCTTTTAAGTTAAACTTAATCAAAAATCTAACGAATTCTAAGAACATATGGTAGAGTAAACAATTCAATAATGGTCCTATGACATATGATGAAGTAGAATAAGGATTTGATCATTTCTGAAATGTACGTTCAATAGTTAATCAATGGTCAAATAAAACTATGAGGTATGTATCCATTTAAACAAGTTGAATGATCATCCACTCCTATGAGATCATTTACAACTATTATAAAAGACTGCTCCTAATCTAGTTTAGAGGCGGGAAGCTCAAGGGGAAGAAAATCATCACCTGGTAGGGTCGTATAGCCATTCTTGGTCTGTGTCCCCGTGTACACCTGGTGGCCTAAATCATGCAATTAACTCTCCTAAAATTATTTCCATTTATATACTTTGCATTAGAAGGCGTCTAAACCTTTGAATGAATGGGGTTTGTGAGGGCCTGAAAAATAAGGGAACTTGAGCTAGTTTCAAAGTGACCAGGCCCACCAACCATGGCCTGGTCATTGAGGCTTGGGCTAGACCCAATGACTAAGCCTAAATTGGGCGTGACCGGGGCCCATAATATCTGACCATGGATGGCCCAAAAACGAGGCCAAACTAGGCCAGCCTTGGCCCAGCTATTGGGTTTAATAACAAGCCCAAATGGGGCCGATCCTTCGTACCGCCTGGTAAGGCCCATCGTGAGGCCCACCCGCTGTAGTATGCGACCCACTTGAGTTTTAGATAAGGTGAGGCCCACCTGCTGTAGTGTGGGGCCCACCACTTCATGTGGTGTGGCCCACCTGTTCCAAACAGGGTGCGACCCACAATGATCTATGGTGCGGCCCACTGAGACTTATCTCAGGTGCGGCCCACTATTGTTCCTGGAGCGGTCCACTGAGATTATCTCAGTTGGGGCCCACTGTCATCAAAGGTGAGGCCCATGTATTAGGGGCGGCCCACTAGAGTGCAGTGAGGCCCACCTTTTGGAGCTAGTTTAAGCCCACATAGAGACCCATTTCTAGACCGTTTTCAACTTGTTGCAGGGGCCAGAAGAAGGTCCGATTTCAGCTCCTTTTTAGGTCTCATTGAAGGCCTAGGCCCAGCTCAACTTTTGACCCACACCTCAGCCCAAAATGTGGTTGTTTTTGGCCCGGTTTTCATCCCGCTCCAGCTCATCTGGAGGTCTGGTTGAAGGGCGTTTCCAGTCCATTCTTGGGGCCTGATCTCAGCTTGGTTTGAAGGCCTGATACAGCTCTATCTATGGCCCTGCTACAACCAGATTCGGCCCATTTGCAGGCCATTTTCGGTCCCGCATAAGGGCTGTTTCTGGTCCAATGCATGGCCCCAAACTTGGCTCGTTCCTCAGTCCAGATCCGGGTCTAGCTGGGGCTGTATTTCAATTCAAACTAAGGTACTGTTGGGAGCTGATTTTAGCTCCATACATGGTACGTCTACAGGCCTTATGCAGCTCATTTCAGAGCTTAGATAGGGCATGTTTTCAATTTTTTACATAGCCTTGCTGGTGGGTGCTTGTAACCTGAATCAAAGCCTTGTCAGGGGGCTATTTTCAGCTTATTGCAGGGCCAGCTGAAGGATATTTTTCAGCTAAGTGCAATGGCCTGCTAAAGGTCCAACTACGAAGCAATCCCAGCCCAGATTAGAGGCCTAACCGAGATCTGATTGAAGGCCTGGTTTCAGCATGAGATTGAGGCCTGTTTATAGTTGGATTGAAGCCTACTTAAAGGCCTGCTGCAGCTCTCTTTATAGCCCATTGGAGCTGGTTTTTTAGTCCGTTGCAGGACCTAGATAAGGGACCACCTACAACCCAAATCCAGGCCTGATGAAGGCCTGGTTTCAATCCATGTAATCAGCCCTTTGATGCCGGAAATTGAAATGGAGTGATGGGACTGAGCATTACCTGTACTCCGACGTCCGATACTCAGCTTGGGCGTGACCCGAATGATCATTCAGAGGTGTCACTAGCCTTCACTGGCTTGACGCAGTCTAGATGGCTGGGTCGACTCAGTGTAGGACCGGGTTTTCACCTACTCACTCTCTCTCTCTCTCTCTCTCTCTCTCTCTCTCTCTCTCTCTCTCTCTCTCTCTCTCTCCCCTTAGTGCGAATCTTGAGTTCTACAGGGCCTCTATTTATAGTGATGGGAGAGAGAGATTCAACGGATAGAAAAATGGCCCACATTGCAACGGTGGTGATCAACAATAGTCATGCATGGGGCCAATCCAACCCTAGGAATGGATTACTGATGCCCAGGCCCACCAGAAAAGTAACTTTTCTGATTTAGTGGGGCCCATCTTATGATCAGTTCAGATGGTTTAACGGAGAAGATGAGAGAGCCATTAATGGCAACTTCCCATATATAGCATATTCTTGAGATCCGGTCCATTTGGACGGAAGAGATGAGGTCTCTGATCCACTTTTTGGACCCCAAACTTTAGTTTTGAATCATCTCACGAGAATCTCCATTTCTCGTGAGATGATACATTTTCTCATCTCCTTCTCATCTCTTCCAGAACCAGTAGCTGGGATGGCACCACGTGGCCCCATGAATGGATAGAAATGAGCCAGCACTTCTTTCCTGAAGTGTAAACTTGCTTTTTGCTTTACCATGGCCAGGCCTTGCTCGACCATCACTGGAAAAGAGAGCACGGCTCTCCCTGGCGATGGACGGCTAGGATGGCCTGATTAGGACGATCACGGGCCTCCCATATAGTTCCACGTGGGTCCCACCTTGCGGACATCCGCCACGTGTAAGACTTTGGATGGTTGCAACCTATCTTCCACGTTCCTTTACATGGGCTTAAAAGCCTATACCGTTTTGTTGAGTCGAGTCCCACGAGATAATTGGACGGTTCGAATCTCTCGAAAAGTGGCTAGGGTGGGCTACTTTGGGGTTTAAAAGTTAGTAGTTTGAAATCTCAAACGGACGGGAGAACCCGTTTTCTCCTTTTCGAATTTGGCTCAGCCAATGGCTGTTTAATTGAGCCCGTCGTTCCAGTGCACATCGTGTACGAATGCATGAGGTGTACATGCACTCTATGTGGGGTCCACCAAAATGTTTGTGACAAATCCAGTCCGTCCATTCATCTTTGGATCCCCACGTAGGGGTCCCGGCCCAGTTTGGGGTGGGGCCGAGGCCCAAGTGTGCCATATCACGCTTTTCGGGCTGCCTTACGGCCAATATCATCAATCCAGTGGCTGGATTGACTTGGTTCTCGATTTTAACTGCCAAAAGTGGGTCTGGGATGCAGTGGTTGCTTGGTTTGTTATCTACTAACCCTCGAAGATCAGTTACTAAGGCGTTGATCCATCCTCTTACTATTAGTTGACTTAAGAACTACTTTAACTCAAGGGGATTAATCAGGGTTACCTTCTTGACTATCGTGGGGTGCAATCAATTCCCAAGTCTCCAATGGATGGCTTCAATGTTGACCGGAACTCCCATCATGCATATGTTGAGTCCAAACTATTTAATTAATCCGTCCTGATTCTGTAGGTTTAATAAGGGTAACACCCGTGTATCAGAGGTACGGGGAGTTACATTGATTCTCCCATTTTTTGTGTTCCCACTCGTTGTTTATAAACTCTCTAGCGGTGTGAGAATAATTGTTGCTTATATAGTGACACCGTATATTGCCAACTGTAAAGTGATAGTTGCCTTTGATCGTTCGTACTTTGCCTTTGTCGAACACGTCCTTATCAAGATAGTCGGTTATTGATCATGCTTCGATGTTGGTGTAGCTCTAACAATTCATGTTTCTTATTTATGAGTTACCTAAGTAGCACGACTCTTTGTAAGTGTTAAAATGATTAAGCATACTTTAGTTGTCAAATTTCATAAAGCCAAAACAACTTGACAAGAGATCTTCAACACCAGTCCATAATCAAGAAAAGATCAAGAAAAGATTAAGCTCAAGACTAATACATTCTCAAGAGAAGATCAAGCTAAAGATCAACTGATGTTCAAGAATAGATCAAGCTCAAAAGTCAAGATGAATTCCGTAACCAAGTTCAAGTCAAAGAAGTTCAGATATTTCATATATCTCAGGTAGTATTAAACCCTAGAAAGACCTTAGGATTAGGTGCTTTCAAAAAAATTTTAAAATTGGGTTTTTATACTTATTTTTCTTGGAATTCGACCAACCTAAGTTTTGATTTGACTATCTTAAGTTTTTTCAACTAGTCCAAGTTCAAGCCGAAGTAAAAATCAATTTTGGTTACAAATCCAACAAGTTGAATTTTTGGTTCGACCAGTCGAAACTTGTCCTTTGACTAGCCCGAGAAACTTTAGTTCCAAGTCCAGCAACTATAACATTTTGGATTTTTGCAAATTCGACCAGTCGAACTGGTCCTCGAGCTAGTTGAATTTTGCATAGATCTTATCCCGCGCGATTCGAAGTTCGTTGAATTGAATCTGGTTTGCTCGGGCTAGTCAAAGACTGCATCGGGCTAGTCGAAGATTTAACTTCTTTGCCTATACATTGAGTTCCTCTCTCAATCCGAAATATCTAAGTTAATTATCAAAATCCTTCTGCAAGAGAGAGAAGCTCAATCTATTAGCAAGCTATTTGAATGGTATTTATAAATTTTATTTATAGTTTTTTATTTAATTCCCATAATCTCAAGATATTTCTATTCTGATTCTAAAGAGATTAAACTGTATTCTTATTTGGAGATTTAAGAGAATTAACACAAGTAGCCATTGGTTTAAACTTAATTAAAATCAATAGAACCTTGGACCCTTTCTATTTGACTGAACAAGGAACAATTGACATTTAAGAAAGCGGTTATACGGCTACAAGCTTCTGATACGTCTTCTACGGTGAAGATAAGTATACCTTCTAATCTTTATTTGATTTTTCTAAGATAGCCAGAAAATGTCAGTGTAGGTTCTGTCTGAGATAGCCTGAAAATCTCAGTGAAGGGTTTGGTTGTGATAGCCTGGTAAAATTACAAGAATTGTATCAGGTTTTAAAGAGACCCTAGGAAAACCTTTTTCATAGTAAAAGCCAAAATTACATGGAGAGTAATTTTGGGAGTGGAGTAGGTATGACTGTTTTTAAACAATTTTTAAAATAATAAACCACTATAATTCTTTGTGTTATATGGTGAATGCCTTTTTACTTTTTACATGATGAATAGTTGTATTTAATTTTCAGTTAAAGTAGTGAATGTTGTAATATTTTACTTTTATTTACTCGAAGTTTTGATTTTAAAGAAATTCGTGAAATAAGGTTATCCTGCCTAAAACTTTAGGTGAAGGTTGTCCTACGAATTATTTGGAATCAACGTTTCAATACTTAAGCAACTGAAAACTCTAATTAATTTACATATTCAGCACTTATTTCGATTATTTGACATGGTCCTATTCACCCCCCGGACATCTGAAGCTCTCATTTTCACTCTTCGGAGACCTGATCATTATTGAGATGTCTTTCGTATATTTAGCATACTTCGTGAAGATTTATACATGCCATGTGGCTGCATTTATATCGTCGAATTTGGATATGTCAGATCTTGTCCAAATAAGTGGATGGCAATTTTGAGTTATAAGGATCAAATACAAGAGTTTCAGGGACTAATGTAACAAATGTAAGGTTATAAGAACCAAATGGCATGATTGGCAAACATGACATTATAATGGCACTATCTAAATTACGGGAACCAAAATACGATGGCGTTACATTGGTAAATATAACACATGTAATATTACTGAAGGTAGGTGGTGGCATATTTGGGTTTTAACTTTTCATAAACTCATTTTAATGTGAATATATATATATATATATATATATATATATATATGAAAGTGGAAAACTAAATTTATTAATTTTCTAACAAAAAAGAAGTTAGAGATTGAGTTTCCACAAATTCCTATACAAAATAAAGGCTTAACAAGGAATGGAAACTTAATTTCCTTTCATTTTCAAACAGGCCCTCCAAGTTAATCCATTATAATAAATGCTCTAACATTTTCCAACGGACCCTCAAAGTTGGAAAATAATGTTTCTTTCATTGGATATAATGAAAAATTAACTTTCCTTTCATTTTTCAAACAGGCCCTCAAGGTTTTTTCATTATAATAAATGCTCTAACATTGGTATGAATGCTTTTAAATTAAAGGACTTAAAACTTCATTAGACTTTGAAATTTACGGCGTCCAAATCCAATGCAAATTCATGAATTCAACAAGTTCATGAATTTATTAAATCAATGGTCTCATTTCCCTCATCAAATGAGATGTGCAACACAATGGATGATTAAACTACAAAAGGAAAATAATATTCAGATGTAACTAATAGTCAAATACTCTTATCTAAATGGTGGGAAACCAACACATGACTCTAGCCCACACAAGATAAGAAAAACCGTCGATCAGCGAGGACCCACCGTGTAGACTCTCCAATCAGAGAACCAGGACAGTTTTCTCATCTCACCAACTACACATCCAAATCATTATGGACAGTCAACCAATTCCTTCCAAGCATCCAATCCTTCTGTAGACCTGCGGTCCACATTAACAGAGGATCAGCTCGATCTTTCACGCTTAGGGATCCAAAAGGTGCGTCCTACCTGATGAACGGCTTAGATAATCCGTACAGACGTGCCATGTGAGAGCACTACTCAAAAGAGGAGCAGATGAATGGCTTGGATAATCCGTACAGACGTGCCATGCGAGAGCAGTACTCAAAGGAGGAGCAGGGCGAGAAAGTCGAGAAAGATCCCACACCGTCCTTGCCCAGGACTATACTATACGAGGCCCTCTTTTCGTTTGCTTGCGTGATTCGTCCATAATGACAAAGCCGCAAAGCAGCCCCATCCCAACGTTTTCCAGAATGACTTTGATACTCTGGCAGAATATGAAAGATGATACACATGCACTTAGAAATTTACATAAAAATCATACATAATTAAAATTACACAGGCCAAATTATGAGATCGAGTTTAAATGCATCATGAACCAAAAATTAGTGGACATTTATTGTACTATTAAAATGAAAAGGCATCCAACGGTCCTGTTTAAACATATCTTCTAATCAGAGGATAGGAAGTGTCCAATAATATGATTTTCTGCATGATACTTAAATATAGTAAGTTTCATAATTTAGACAGTTTAATTTAATTGAGTGTGAGTCACGATTCCAAGTTCCGAGTACCTGCGTGTAAAGCGTCATACCCTGCCAGAGTGTCATATAGCTCCCCACCCTGTTTAATATACAATTGATCCTCCCTTCTTCCATCGGCTCTCTCTCTCTCTCTCTCTCATTATTAGATAAAGGAGAGAAATATCTCTTTCAGTATTAGATAATAAAGAGAAATGGGGAACGCGTCGTCGATGCAGACTCAGTACGATATCGAAGAAGTTTAAGAACACTGCGACAATCTCTGTATGTTTAATCTCTCTCCCTCTTTCTCTGATCCATTGGTTGTACGGATGGTTACTACAACCGTCCATCTGGTGAGCCACTGCAGATAAAAAAAAGCAAATGGTAACTGCAATTATGGCTGTCGAATTAATTGTGGCCTTCAATCGGATGGCTGAAATAGAAAACTGTCAATCGTCGAGATTTAGAGTACAGACCCGATTCGTTTATTGTACGGCGAGCTTTACTGTAAAGTGGCGATGGATTGCAACGGTTCATTGCGCAGCGAGCTGAAAAGCTCTTCTTTCTGTTATAGGGACTGCTAAGGAATTTCCTCACTTCTGCCCTACCAGGTGATGATCTGGACCGTTCATCTTGAATATCCCACCACATGTGTTGGGGATTTGTGCTGCAGAATCACACAAATCTAGATCTAGGATAGTAATTCTATAGTAAAAAGCAATCACAGAAGAACACAAAGTTTTAACATTGAAAACCCTTGCGGAAAAAAACCACGGTACAAAGCGACAGAGATCCACTATGAAATAGAAATTACAAAGAGAGAAGACTTACCCGATTCGAACAACCTCGAATCTCACCCCTGCTACAACCTTTGATTTCCCTAAAACCCCTTTAGAAAGCTTTAGAATTGTTTCTCATCCCCTAGAAAATCCCTAGGAACACCTATTTATAGTTTAGGCAACTTCCCTTTCGCATCTCAGATGCAAAAGGACTCAGATTTCCGCAATCCGCAAAATCACGGAACGAATCTGCGTAACTACGACTAGTCGAAGGGGAGTTACGACTGGTCGAGCTACAACTAATCGAACAATCCCCACGACTGGTCAAAGGGCCCGGACATGAAAAACAGGGCTCGCTGGACTTTGAGTCGAGCGGGCTATGACTAGTCGAGCTGATCCCACGACCAGTCGTGGCTAGCCCATGACCGGTCGAACAACCCAAGCAATTTTAGATTAAATTCTTTTAACAACAATCTCCACCAAGTCTTCAATCTTTAACCATGTAGCTTCTTGACCTCTTCTCTTATCTCTTCATTGCATCATAGTTTCAATCAACGCTTCTCGTGCACACTCTGTCGTTCTTTTACGCCATCGCCAAGCCCAGAAAAGTTGTACAGAACTTGAACTTCTGTGCAGAAACATTTTTGTTAATCACGTCTACCGGATCTAAATCCACATGCCCAACTACCTTTGCTCCTGTCTTCCCAAAAGAAAAGAAGTAGTCTTCTTACCATCTCACCGCTACCCAATATTGCTTGCCAGAGTACTTACTCACAACATTGATAGCCTGTGAAATAACCGGTCTAATCTAGACCATGGCATACATTGTCAACCACATTTGAATAAGGCTCATGAGATATCCTGATTTTTCTCATTTATTTTGGGACATGTCCTGAAGAAAACTTGAGGAGAGACGCGTAGGGAACGCTCTCCGGCTTTGCCTGGCCCATCACATCCTTGATCAATAACTACACACAAGGTATTCCTTCTGTGATTACCAAAGCCTACTCCTCCTTCAGTCTTAATGCCGAGAACCATCTTTGCAGCCCCCGATCCTTCATCCTGAATGTCCCACTTAACCGAGTCTTCAATACATTGATTTCTGATATGTCATAATTGGCGATCTACATGTCATCAATTCGTAACTCACCATGAAGGAATCAAACCACTACCTAGGCGATAAGTCGAACCACGACCTCCTGTAAAGTCTTTTCTCAGCCCCTTTAACTTCGAACTGCTTTGGTTGCTTCATGTAGATCTGCTATTCACTTTCCCTTGCAGAAGTGCAGACTCCACATCCATCTTTCCAGCTCAAGATCACATTAGCCAACCAGCGCCAATCACAGATCTAATAGACACCTGCGATACCGTTGGCGCAAATATCTCTGAGAAGCCAATCCCTTCTTTTTAAGCATAACCCTTCGCTACCAATCTCGCCCTATATCTATGTTATATCCTCCTGAAGATCCACCTGCATCCAACTGCTCTCTGGCCCACTGGAAGCTCCACCAACTCCCATATGTTGGTCTGGTACAACGAATCCATCACATCGCCCATAATCACCTTCTACTTCTCAGCACCAAGCTCACCTAGAGCCATCAGAATAGAGGATGAATCCCTTGCGATATTAGAGTCGTCCATGTACCACGCCGATATCCTGTGATCATGCTGTGTGATTCTTCTCAAAGGTGGCTGCTCCACCTGCTCTGTATCCCTGTCCGCACATCTCAGCCTTCCTGCCCTACCCGCTCATGTGGCCATGCCCAACATGCCACACACATGCAGAGGTGGAATCTGCTACATCCACTACAGCTCCACCTTTTGAAGTGCTCCCGATCAACCTATATAAGTTACCGGGTCGTTACGCTTTCATGATTATCCGTGCTCCCTTAGATACCTAAAGAGCACTATCAATTCCTATGTACTTACATCCTTTTGCCTCAAGTACACCAAGAGAAATCAGATTCTGCTTCAAATTAAGAACGTGCCTGACATCATCAGGGTGCTCTTCACCCCATCAAACATCCTGATGCACACCGTACCAGCAGCCACAACATTACAGGCAAAGCCATTGCACATAAACACCTATCCACCATCGCACTCCTTGTAGTTGGTGAACCAACTCCGATGAGGAGTCATGTGAAAAGATGCCCCTATGTCTAGCATCCACTCGTCCTTATGATCACCGTATAACCACCTAATAGTAGACACAGACAAAACATCACCATCACATCCACTCAATCCATCTGACGTGGCAACATTGGCCTCCTTGTACGAAGCCTCAGAATCTTCTCTCTTCGATTAGAATTTTTACAATCCTTCTTCACATGTCCTTCCTTCCCACAATTTCAGCACTTTACCTTTCCTTTGCCCTTGCCATTGGATTTGGATCTATAACCTGAAGAACCCGTACCTTGTTCACAATTCCTACCCATTGTAAATAGTGCATCAGAAGATGTCCACATGTCACCGTTTAGCTTTCTCATAGCCTTCCCTTGAAGGGCTGAGATAATGGTGTCGACACTCAGGGTTTTATTCGTACTGCACATGGTGTCCTTGAATGACTCATACGACTCCGGAAGAGAATTCAGCAACACACATGCCTGTTCTTCATTTTTCATTACTTCTTCCATATCTAGCAATTTACAAAATAATTTATTAAAATTGCTAATGTGAGCCTCCAGATCTCCACCCTCTGTCATCTTGAAGTTATACCACTGCCGCTTTAAGTATAGGCAATTTTCAGAGAATTTTTTCGCATAAACATCCTCTAACTTCGCCCATAACTTAGCCGCAGTTTTCTCCCTCATGACATTGTAGAGAACCTCATCCGTGAGACATAAATGGATTGATAATAAAGCTTTCTTATCAAGAGTATTTCAATCATCATCAGTCATAGTAGACTTTCGCTCCTCGAGAGCACCATCTTCGCCTTGCTTGATTAAGGAACTCATCCTCTTGATCTTCCATAACTCAAAATTATTTTTTCCTGAGTACTTCTCAATCTCATACCTAGTACTCGCCATTATTACTAATCCCTCAAATTTATATCTGTGCCCCAACGATTTCTCTGATACCACTTGTTGGGGATTTGTGCTGCGGAATCACACAGATCTAGATCTAGGATAGTAATTTTATAGTAAAAAGCAATCACAGAAGAACACAAAGTTTTAACTTGGAAAATCCTTGCAGGAAAAAACCACGGCACAAAGCGACAGAGATCCACTATGAAATAGAAATTACAAAGAGAGAGGACTTACCCAATCCGAACAACCTCGAATCTCACCCTTGCTACACCCTTTGATTTTCCTAGAACCCTTTTAGAAAGCTTTAGAATTATTTCTCATCCCCTAGAAAAGCCCTAGGAACACCTATTTATAGTTTAGGCAACTTCCCTTTCACATCCCAGTTGCGAAAGGAATCAGATTTTCGCAATCCGCAAAATCGCGGAACGAATCTGCGTAACTACGACTAGTCGAAGGGGAGCTACGACTGGTCGAGCTACGACTAGTCGAACAATCCCTAGGACTGGTTAAAGGGCCCGGACATGAAAAACAGGGCTCGCTGGACTTTGAGTCGAGCGAGCTACGACTAGTCGAGCTGCTCCCACGACCAGTCGTGGCTGGCCCACGACCGGTAAAATAACCCAAACAATTTCAGATTAAAGACTTCTGACAACAATATGGGTCCAATGTTGAAAATCTCATGAATTAGAGATTTTTACCGTCCATACAACGTTGGAAACTGCTTTTCTGGATCGTTGCTACTAGCTCGCCTTTCTATGGAGTGGAAGATCTACTGCGAAGAGATTTTTGCCATGTGCTTGATTTATGGTGAGACCTAGATGAACGGTCTTGATCATCACATGGTGGGGCAGAAGGAACAAACTGCCTTAACATTTCTCTTCTATTATTGTCTATCTCTTGTTTTGTAAATACAAAGTTAATTCAGTTCTTCTAGGTGGTAAATTCAATTTCGCAACAAGAAATTGTGTCGTTGTATCAGAGATTTTGTCAACTTGATCGAAGTGCGAAAGGTTTTATAGCTGCAGATGAGTTCTTGTCTATTCCTGAATTTGCCGTCAATCCTGTCTCAAGTACTAGACAGTCCTCTGATATGTTTTCGTATTTCTTTCAATTATACATTTGTATAGAAGTGCTAATACAGCGCGTACCTGCATGTGTACACATGGCACACGTAAGAATTCCGGGTCACTCATCCACTGGGCCCCATCATGGATGATGTCCCGAAGTCCAAAAATCAGACCAGTCTCACAATACTAAGTGCTTGGATGAACTCTCTTAATTGAATGTGAACAGTTTCCTGAGATTGTTCAAACCATTGTGGTTTTCCCACAAGTCTCACTTCCTATCAAATGCCTAGAATCATCTGAAAGGTGTGATGATTGGGCTTGCATGAGAAGTAAATTTCCATTGAAGGGCTACTTCCTAATTTTAAATACATGGAAAATTCATTTTAATTTGGTCATTTCCTCTTTATAGAATTGAATTTTCACAATTCGGTATGGTTTTGCATCCGCACAGCTTTTACATATAGCATGTACTTATGGTCAGTAGTGACTGTGAAATATAATATAGAATTTTCAGCTGAATTTTGAAAAGATTTTGTAGATGGTTGTCAATTTCCCAACTTTGATTGATGAAGCATGATGCATTTTGAAGAAAACAATATATAATGTTTGGCTATGGAGAATGGTCTGGTGGGCCTCATGTGGATGGGGCACGCTGTGAAAATCTCCAATGTTGGATGATTCCAACTCCCAACAGATCAATTGAGCCCATGATTTTCTCTTTTAGTGTGAGCTGTTCATTGTAACCATTCATTTTGCGAGCCACCAATCAGATGGAAAGGGTTGTCTGATGGAGGGAATTTTGGCCTCGTCTATGATGGGTTCTACTAGATGAATGGTTTACATTACCAAATGGTGGGCCCAGAAAAATAAAAAGCACCATCTGCTTTTCAAAAAACTGCTAGCCGGAGCAGTTTTCTGCCTTGCCTCATATCTGACTAAGTAACCTGTCGTAGGTAATCATATTTTAAGAAACGAAACATGTGAGGAAATGCGGCTGGCCTGATTGACATGGCACTTGGATAGACCCAGCTGATGTTGCTCAGGGGCTGCTGTGTTTCACGGCATAGCTAATAGAATCTTTTCTCTTTTAGTTTTATCATATTGTAGCTCACTACAAGAAAATCGGGCGGAACCGCGGATGCGGCTAACCTTTGCCGGCACCCAGCCGAGAGGAACGCTGGGCATTATTTTCAAACCTTGCTATCAAATGTAGTATAAGGCAGACGGTCTGCATGAAGTCACTCTTATGCGTGAGTTTGAAGCAAGTTCCTCTTCACCTATTCTCTAACTCTCCTGTGGATGCAGCCGAAGCCTTTCACATGAAGTTTTTCCATTGCGATGCTAGGTATGTCACACCAACATGTTAGTGATAAATCCACACCATCCATACATTTTTTTAAATAATTTTATGATATGAACCCAAAACTGAGGTATATAAAAATCTCAAGTGGGCCACACAGTGTTGATTGAACTCTCACCATTAAAAACTTCTGGGGCTACCAAATGTTTGGATCAAGCTGATATTTGTTTTTTGCCATCATCCAGGTCTTTGTGACCTAATCTACGTACGGGTTGGATGTCAAATAAACATCACCTTGAGTCCTCAAAATGATTTAACAGTGAGAATCATTATCACCACTGCTTCCCGTGGTGTGGTCCACTTGAGCGTTGGATCTGCCACATTTTTATACACATACTGTAAAATGATTTAACATAAGTGATGAACGGTTTAGATAAACAGATACATCAAGGTGGGCCCACCCACAGAACTGCCCGTTCGTGGCTAGAGACGGGCGGGGTACGACGCAATCCGCGTCCAGAATTTCATGTGATAAGAAATTGGTAACTCTCATATCGTGCTTAGTAAACTCAGTTGGGCCCACCTTAAATGTATTTGGTCTATCCACACCATCTATTCGTTTTTTCATCTAATTTAAGGGGTTGAGCTCAAAATGGAATCATATCTAAAAAACAATTGGATCATACCACACGAAACAGTGGGGATAATGATTTCCACCGTTGAAACCTTGCTAGGCCTCACAGTGATGTTTATTTTCCATCCAACCTGTTCATAAGATCATTCTGACATGGATGAAGGGAAAACACAAATATAATCTTAATCCAAAATTTCTGTGGCCCCAAAAGAATTTTCAACAGTAGACTTTTAATTCAAATGTTTCCTATGATGTGGTCCAATTGAACCTTGTATATGCTTCATTTTTTGCCTCAAACTCTAAAATTATATGATAAAATGGATGGACAAAGCAGATAAAATACATAAATCATAGTGGACCTCACAGAGTTTACTCAATACACTAAGCCTGGTAAGTTACTCACTACGCACGCAATCCCCTTCCATGCAAAGGACGCGGATTGCGTCCTACTCCCGCCCAGACCGTAATCCGTCTGGACAGGGCTCCGTGGGGTCCACTGTGATGTAATTGTTTTATCCACACTGTCATCGCTTTTCCCGTATCATTTTAAGGTACAATACTAAAAATTAAGTAGGTCTACATTTCTAATGGACCACACCAAAGGAACCTACAGTGATAATGACACCCACCATTGAAACCTTTCTAAGGGCCACAGTGATGTTTTTTTACCATCCAACATATTCATAAGGTCATGTAGACGTGGATAAAGATAAAAAGACAAATATCAATTTGATCCGAAACGTTTCTAACTCCCAAGAAGTTTTTAACGGTGGACCTTAAATCCCAACTTTGTGGTCCACTTAACTCCTTTACCTGCCTATTTTTTGTCTTATACCCTAAAATGATATGAGATAACGATGAACGGCGTGAATAAAACACTTAAATCACATTGGACCCCACAGAGCCCTGCCTAAATGGATTACCGTCCGGGCAAGGGTTGGACGCAATCTGCGTCCCCACGCAAAAAGGCTTCCGCAGGAAATCCGCTCGTCTGCAGCTGGGAACATGCAAGAGCTTTGAGTGGCCACTGTGATGTATGGGTTATATCCATACCATCTATGCATTTTTTTAGTATTATTTTCACCTTGATAAAAAAATAAAATTGGTGGGCCATGGAAAGTGTTTTCATTTTTCATGGCCCACCAAAATTTTGAATCAAAGTAAAAATTGGGCCAAGGAGATTTCATGAGGTTCTGCTTCACGTGGACTATTCAGATTTTGGAGTCACATCAAGTATGATGACTTCTCAAAAAATTTTGCATGAGTCCTGTGTGGGCAGCTAATTATTCTACGTGTACTGAAAGGTCATGTGACATATGGGTTTTATCCATACCGTCCATCCATTTTCCTTATCATTTCAGGGCATTATCCCAAAACTGAGGCAGATCCAAATCTCAAGTGGACCCCATGACAGGAAGCAGTGGTGATAATGATTCTCGCCATTAAATATTTTTTAGGGCCCACCGTAATGCTTGTTTGACATTCAACCTGTAGATTAGGTCATACAAGCATGGATGATGATAAAAAACAAATATTGGATTGATCCAAAACTTTGGTAGCCCTAGAAAGTTTTTAATGGTAAGATTTCAATCAACATTGTGTGGCCCACTACACATCATGTTGGGCCCACAGAGCACCGACAAGGGAGTAGAGAAAATTTGAACTGGGTAAGGAAATTCTTACCTTTGAAACCTTCCTAGGTTCGACAGTTCGAGCATGACGAATTAATCCCTTTATCTCATAGCACAAACCCTGTGTATTAATTACCCCCGGTGAGGAGTCTCGAACACGAGACTTCTTCCGTGGGCCCTACCCAACCCCACTCGAGCCTGGCGGAAAAATGCCCCTGCCATTAATCACCCCTGGTAAGGAGAATCGAACATGAGACTTCCTACTCTGATACCAATTTGATGCAGAACAATTAACCACTTGCTCTAAAAGCTCGAACTGTTAAAGCATGGTTGTCATGCCCCAAACTCGGAGATCGGACTCACAGAAATTCCGATCGCTGAATCCAGTGCCGACAGCCTCCGTAGTATTCCATTCTCGGCTCCCAGCGTCCATACGCTAAATTTCGATCCTGAAATCCTAGAAGGAGAATTTTCCAACGTACATTTATCTCGTAAGAATCATAACTATAAGTTTACCCAAATCACAAAGGCAACATCATCATCACATATCCACTAATATAATTATTTGAATACAATGCTGAAAAGGAAATACATATATCGAAAATCAAAGCTCCAAAGGTTCGCTGCACGCTCCAAGCCCAACGCTGCTGCAACCTAACGCCACCTACACGTATCTATCGTGCATAAGCTTATAAAAAGCTTAATGGGTGGTGAAAGTGTGTGTACAAGGTAAGTGCCAAGTAAGTAATATCAGAGTAATCAGAGTAAGCAAAAATACTGACAAGTCCATGAGTCAAACAATATCAGAGTACGCAATATAGATCAACTGTGTAAATAAGGAATCATAAAGAGCCAAATATCAGATGCTGAGGATACAATGCAATATACAATTCCTGATGAGTTCACGAATACCGTCAGCCGTATCTAGACTATATAAATGCAGAAACACAACAACCCAAAATGCCATATACCGCGAATGTAAAATAATATGCGGTGTGAATGGAATGACCATGCTGGAGTGTGGAGTCGAGATGATAGTATATAGTATCGCAGGCTATTGGGTCCATCACAAGGGACTTCTATCCAAACCAATCTCATACCTAAATTTAGATAGGCAGGCTCAATGTGGTAAACTCCTAATCTCAGTTTAGTCGGGCGCCCCAACCGAAATCCTGGCCATTGCGAAGGTATACGTAATGAATAGTTGCCCACCACCAGTCCGAGTGGATAGTGAATGAATGATTATACAACTCCTGCTCCACAAATCAATACTATACATCTCTAGGATCATCATCGGGATCTAGTACACTCCAAGCTGACTACTGTCTCTGCAAGCCGTGTAGCCCAGCGAGTGGAAAAGACATCACTACCCGCCTGCCAGCAGTATACCAATGCCTACCCGGCTCGTCGATAGCAGACTCATTTAGGAGTTGGTTAAACTTAGCCAAATTTATAGCCCTTTCACTCGGGCGGATAAGGCCACACCCCCTCCCAACTGACCATGGCATAGTAGAAAAAGTGGCTTACTAATATTTGGTACTCGGGCGCTCATATATCCACTCGGTCTTGACGTTGCGGCGTCCTCTGGTACCAGAGGGTTTATGGATTTTCACCCAGGCCATCTATGGCAGCCCGATGCTAATAACAGATTTTCGGTGTCTCATCTGGCCATCCACTATATGCCTATGGAGGCTACAGCCCTGATGTCACCAGGGCTTACAGTAATCACAATAAACAATGCAAGATGCATGAGTCATATAATCCAGCCATGCATCAATTTTGCGCATACTGTGCGCTCATGTGAGATAACTTCCACCTATAAGGGAGTCTCATAATAACCTGCCTATGACAAATGTAATGGTTAACCACATCTCATAACAATCATATAGATGATGCGTACAGGCATGTATCATGATGTTATGCTGTCACATACTCATAATCGGTATCAGTAACTGGCATCGACAATCGACCTCCACAATATGGACATTTAACCAACATTGCCTCCAAGGAATAATCCACATAGAGCCTAACATATAGTGGACCCATGGCCTCACACAAGGGCCAAATATACAACACCATGGGCCTCACTCACGAGCTTAATACACATCTTGATGGGCCTTTCACATAGACTTAACATACATCACAATGGGCTCTATCGCCTGGCCCTCAAATGCATCATGGTGGGCCTCATCATATAGACCTCATATACATCACATTGGGCCTCGACAATCGTAATCGGCAATCGGCTACGACAATCGAAATCAATAATTGGCCATGATAATCGACCTTGATCGATAATCGGCCTCGACAATCGGAATCGGTCTCAACAATAGGCCTCAACAATCGGAATCGGCCTCGATAGTCAGAATCAGAATCGGCCTGGATAAACGGAATCGGCCTCGACAATCGGAATCGGCCTCGATAAACGGAATCAGCCTCAACAATCGGAATCGGTATCGACAATCAGAATTGGCCTCGATAATCGGAATCGCCCTCGATAAATGGAATCGACCTCAACAATCGGAATTGGCTTCGACAATCGGAATCGGCCTTAATAAATGGAATCAGCCTCAACAATCGGAATCGGCCTCGACGGTCAGAATTAGAATCGGCCTCGACAATCGAAATCGGCCTCAATACTCAGCCTCGACAACCGGAATCAGCATATACAATCGGCCTCGATAATTGGAATCGGCCTATACAATTGGCTTCGACAATTGGAATTGGCCTCGATACTCGGCCTCGACAATCGGAATCGACCTATACAATCGGCCTCGACAAATCGAAATTAACTTATACAATCGGCCTTGACAAATCGAAATCGGCCTCGATATTGGGCCTCGACAATCGAAATCGAAATCAAAATCGGCCTCAACAATCGGTCTCGACAATCGAAATCGGCCTCAATACTCGGCTTCGACAATCAGAATCGGCATGTACAATCGGCCTCGATAATTATAATCGGCTTATACAATCGGAATCGGCCTATACAATTGGCCTCGACAAATCGGAATCGACCTATACAATCAACCTCGACAAATCGAAATCGGCCTCGATACTAGGCCTCAACAATCGGAATCGGCCCTATACAATTGGCCTCGAGAAATCGGAATCGGCCTCGATACCGGGCCTTCACAATCGGAATTGGCCTATACAATTGACCTCGATAATCGGATCGATACTCGTCCTCGACAATCGAAATCGCCCTCGATACTGAGCCTCAACAATCTGAATCGACCTCAATACTCGGCCTCAATGATCGGAATCGGCCTATACAATTGGCCTCGACAATCAAAATCGGCCTCGATACTTATCCTCGACAATCGAAATTGGCCTATACAATCGGCCTCAACAAATCGGAATCGACCTCGATACTAGGCCTAGACAATCGGAATCGACCTATACAATCGGCCTCGATATATCGGAATCGGTCTTGATACTTGGCCTCGACAATCAAAATCGGCTTATACAATCGGCCTTAACAAATCAGAATCAGCCTTAATACTGGGTCTCGACAAATTGGAATCGGCCTATACAATCGGCCTCGACAATCGGCTGAAAAAGGCTTAAGGGAAGGTCACAATGTAGACATTAAACCATTATTGCCCATCAATGTGAACATTTAACCATCATTACTTCCAAGGAGTTGCCCACATAGGGCCGGACATATAGTGGGCTCATGGCCTTACACAAGGACCTAACACACATCGCGATGGATCGCTTCCATAGTCCTCTCATACATCAGGTGGGCCGCATCATATGGGCCACATATACATCACAATGGGCCTCTACTATACATCACAAAGGGCCACATCCCATGGGTCTCAAATATATCACAATGGGCCTCTATCCATGGGCCCCAAATACATCACAATGGGCCTCGACTCATGGACTCCAAATACATCTCAATGGGCCGCACCAAATGGGTTGCACCATCTACACCACTCATCTATTGCTAGAGATCATTTAGAGCATTATTCAAAAAAAAAAAAAAAAAAAAGAATTATATTTGAAGGATCATCTGGACCGTACCACACTTAAAAGTAGTGATAAAGGGTCCCACAGTTAAGGTTCCAGTGGGCCCCACCATAGGGTTTATTTTTCATCCAGACTGTTCATGCGGTCATAAAGACCCGAATAAACAAATTTCATATGGGTCCAAAACCTCTGTGACCCAAAAGGGTTTCAATGGTAGATGTTCAAACCCCTGCTGCTTGTTGTAGTGTGGGCCACATGATAATTAGATCTGACTTTCTTTCTTCTTTTTTTTTTTCTTCCAAGCCTTAGGACGGACCGATCAAATGGCTGGACCGTTTAGATGAACACATGCATCTGCGGTGAGATAAAACAAATATTTCATAACGTGGACCACGGTCCAGATGGACAGACAGTGTGGATGTAAAACAGATATATCGACGGCTGCCACACAAAGCATTCATTAAGGTGGGCTCCACACAGCATCGTCCAGATCTGGACGGTGCGGTAATGGAATACATACATCAAGGCAGGGCCCACCCTACGCGTACAGCACGTGTGGGTGGGTCCCACGTCCTGCCAAGCGGACGGACAGTGTGGATTAAACCCATATATCATGGAAGGGCCCACAGAACTTACTGACGAAAGTGCAGCAGCAGAGCTGCTGGCGTCCACATCACATGGTTTCCACGTGTGGGGCCAGCAGCGTAGATGAAACACTTACATCACGGTGGATCCCACGTCCTCAGATGAACGGTGTGGATGCCACACCTGTGCGCCAGGGCCCCACCGTCTAGGACGGCAGGTATAAAACACATATCATAGTAGATCCCACCGTCCAGTTACTGGACGGTGAGGATACATCATATATATAAATATCATGGGTGGGCCCACGTGCTGGATGCAGCACTGCATCAGGTGGGTACCACCGCCCATGGCCTGAACGGTGTGTGGATATAGATGCATCAAGGTGGTTGCCACCGTACAGTCTGGACAGTGCATAGACCCATACACCATGGTGGTGTCCACCGTCCAGTGAGACACGTATCACAGTCGGTCTCACCGTATGGAGGCATACATCACGGCCACGTAGGACCCACATAATATAATATTATAATATTAAATAATATATATGATATATATAATATATACATAAAACGTCCAGGCCATTAGACGTTGTCTGGCCTGGATGGATGAAAAACGTATATCAACGATGGGTCCCATGTGCTTGTGACTCATCAGCCACCTACATTGAGATGATCCCACGTTCATGTGGCCCACTTATGGACGGTGTGGATCTAATCCATTCATCAAGTGGGGTCCATACTTCCCAAAACGGACGGTATGGATATAATACATATGTCATAGGTGGGCCACCCATCATCATCACCAAGGAAAAATGAAAGAGAGGGAGAGAGATCGGAGTAGCAGAGGGACCCGCCACTATGGGTCCCTCTGATACAACACATACATCAAGATGGGTCTCACATAGGTGGGCCCTCAAATCACAAATAAAATCACCCACCCGGTAGATCTTTTATGACTTCTTCTTCCATCAACGTGCGCTAGAGATCCAAGAGGACAATTTCAATGGTTGAGATGAGGCTTGGAGGGGGGAGATGGGAGGTAAGAAGGTGGGCCACGCATGGCTTCTCACCTGGAGGCTTGGACGTTGGAGTCTCATAGGATTTGCTTGAAAAATGAAGAAATGAGAGAGAGGAGGGTGATATAAGGAGAGAGGGATGAGTGTGAAAGAAGAGGGATGGGTTGAGTTGAATTTTAGGTAAAAGAGGAATGGGTGGGGAGAGAGAGAGAGTTGAGTTGTGAGGGGTGTCGCATGGGGCATGGGTGGTGTATTTGACTTGTGAAATGATGTGTACTTGATTGATTGATGTGACGAGTTATAGAGATTCTCTCGAAATTCGCAACGTGCGATGTTTCTTCGAAATGAATGCGGGCTCACATCTCCTAGCCCGGGTATCGGATTGGTGCGCGAGTCGCGGTGACGGCGCGGTCGCTAGGATACAAGTTTTGAGTCGAGCCGACTTCGATATGCAGGACTCGGCTTAGGATCGCGCACAAACGTCGAATACAGGTCGAGGGTTGCTGACATTTGACCGAAAGGACTGTGGAAGCCTACGGAACGGAACGGTATGGTCTAGGATACGGGTCTTACAATAGCGAATTAATCCTTTTATCTCATAGCTCAGGCCCCACATCTCATGGTTTAGGACCTCGGCCAAACCCCCCTCGTGGGCTCCAAATCACATGAGTACCGCCTCACACGGGCCGTCCCATCTCGAGTGTATCATTGCATCCCACAGGCTACCCCACTCGAGCCAGGTGTGAAATACGCATTAATTACCCTCGGTGAGGAGACTCGAATACGAGACCTCCCTCATGGGGCCCGCTCACCCCAAGTGTGCCCCTATATCTCACAGGCGACTCCACTCGAGCCTGGTGTGAAAATGCCCTTGCATTAACACGCCATCCATACCGTTCATAACATCATTCGTACTTGGATGAACCGAGAACACAAATATTAGCCTAATTTAAAACTTTTTTTGCACCCTGAATATTTAAACGGTGGTTACTAAATATACAATGTTTCCTCTCATATGGACCACTTCGATTTTGGATACTCCTCATTTTTTGTCCCATGTCCTAAAATGACCTCTTAAAACGGATGAACAGTGTGGCGTTATCACTAACATCCTAGTAGGACCCACCTTGCATCCCAGTAGAAGAACTTCCTGTAAAACGCTTTCACCACGTCCTTCGGAGAGTTAGAGAATAGGTAGAAGAGGCATGCCAGAGATGGAAACTCGCTTTATCAAACTCGTGCATAAGAGCGCCTTCATCTAGACCATCTGCCTTATCTGACGGTTGATAGGAAGGTTCGCACGTAATGGTGTACGAACCGGTGTGCAGTTGAGCGTCTCTCTCTCTCTCTCTCTCTCTCTCAAAACCCTAGCCCTCTATCGCGCGCTTTCACTCGCTTTTCCTCTCACTCTCTCTACCTCTCTCTCTCAAAACCCTAGTCCTCTATCTCTCTATCTCATTAGCCCTCTGCTACAGTTCGACCTTCTGTTGCTCGGAAATCTCGGATTCTCAGGTTTGGTGTAAGGTTTTTCTCTTCTCGTTGTTGCTTTCTGCAATTTAGAATACCCAATTAGGGATATGCATTGTTGAATTAGGGATTTGGATTTGTATAACAAATCCCTAATTAGGGATGTGTATTGTCGAATCCCTAGATGATTTGCATTGTTGAATCCCTTTTTAGTGATTTGTAGATGTAGGATATCTCTAAACTGACATCAATCAAGCATATCTTTAAAATGATATTGATCAACTCTAGGTGGTCCATGTTGAAATAAGCCAGATGGGGTAGGTATATAGAGTTGCTCAAGCTTTCTTAACTGTGCATTTGATTTTTTAAGTCTGCGTAGCATTCTATAAATGATCAAGGAACAGTTGTCCAAAGTCCACCCACAAAGCCTATAGAGATAGGTCAGTGGATATTGTGGTTTATGGTCAGATGATGGTTCAGACAGGGTGGAGCTTTAGAAAAAAGAGAGTATATGGCATGGTTTTATATATCATCCTTTGTAATAGTAACGATATTGTGATTATTATCTACAGGTTTTGTGCCTTGAAGGGTGAGATGTTATCAGTTCGGCGGAGAAAAGGATATTCACCTGTATTCTTCTTTTTCATTTGCAAATTGACATGACTCACGAGCCCACCTTTCATCAACGTTAATAATAAAAAAGAAAAGGTGTTTGATGGCTCATTTGGTTGTTTGTATTTGGAATGTGATAAATTCCAAATCTTAAATATATTAAAATTCTTAATTGTGTTTTACATCCTGCAACTAGAAGGCCTTATAGATATTGGTCATTATAATAATCCAGATTCATTTTTCAATGCTAACTTCTAGTGCTGAACATGACTACACTTTTTTTAATTTTTTTTTCAATAATTTTGCACTTGATTCATCAAAAGATAAAACCAACAAAACCCCCAAAACAAAGCTGCTGAGCGTGACTATGTATAACATTTTCTAGTTTTCGTGTATGTGCTGTTGAACGGTTGGATCACAGTATATATTTTATATAAATATTCCTGAAGTTGCCTGACTAATTCCTTGGCTATTGGGGCAGATATAATAATTCGACGGGCAGCTGGCGCGATGAAACCTTCGTCAACAGCTTGATCGATAAACGATAACAAGGAATTATAATATCCATCCACGTTCAAGGGACCCACCAGTTTCTGACGGATTCCGAGCTGCAACCAAGTAATGACTTCCAGCAGTTCTTCAAGTGTCCCGTATCCACCGGGCAGAGCAATAAAAGCATCAGTTTGGCGAGCCATCTCAGCCTTTCGTAGGTGCATGTCAGATACAGCTCTCACTTCACCAACAGTGTCGCCAGTTATAGCCCCATCAACCCCATGCTACCACCTCCGTACACCAAATCAATCCTCCTTTGAATTTGGATTTCCTCTCTTCCATGATTTCCAAAGAATCTCTTTCCTTTCTCTATATATCCAACTTTCCTTCAACTATATATATATATATATATATATATATATATATATATATATATATATATATATATATATATATATCCACAGGACTACACTTAGCTGACTCTAAGCCACACGTCGGATGAATTGTCAGTCCACAATTAATGAGACTGTTAGTGTTAAATGCTACCACTTTAAGATGCCTTTGGTTTTTCATTTGACATTTTGTTATTAGTTAGCTAGATGATAAATGTCAATTTCTCTTCTTTTTTTGTTCTTTTTTTTTTTTTTGGAACTATTCAACCTTATGAAGTTGATTTCATGGTCCATGTTTTTGTCTTCCTTTTTGTCTATCCATGGTCCATGTACACTGCAGTAGACTTTTACGAGAAGTTGTGTGGAGTGTCCATTATTCAAAGGTGAGCTTTTATGCAAGTATTGAATTTGGATTCTTAGCATAAAAAATTAAGTGAGTATTTTGAGATAAATATGAGATTGTTAAATTTACCAAGATCCATTCGTTCTAAATTCATGTCATAGATTATCCAGGAGTTTTACATGCATCTTTCTGTGTGTTTCATTTGGTTTAAGATGCTAAACTTTTTGTCTTTTCTTTAATGGTAATTATACTCAATAATGTTTTTTCACATTTCATTTATTTCCAGATGCTTCTTTTTCTAAGTCTTTATATGGATTGTGAAGGAGGGAAGTGAAGATTTCACCATGCAAAGATATTCCTAATGCCAACTCAGGTTATCAACTTCAACTTTTTGGATTAGGAAGGCGTCAAAAAGTTCTCTCAGTTGTATTTCTGGTATAATCTTCCTTTGCTTTTAGCAACTTAAGTGCGGAACTCTTTTTAAGGATAGTCTGAGTTAACTCTCTTAGAAATGATGACATTGCCCTTATTTTCCTTCAATGCATACTATTTGACGTGCTATTTGATTGAATATTTATAAATTTCTTGTATGCTTTTCTGTCAAATCTCTAGTGCTGAACATGACTACACTTTTTTTTATTTTATTTTCTTCTTTTTTTTTCAATAATAATTTTGCACTCGATTCATCAAAAGATAAAACCAACAAAACCCCCCAAAACAAAGCTGCTGAGCGTGGCTAGAGCATTACCCAAAAAATGAATCGTATCCAAAGATCGTCTGGACCACACCAAAAATAGCAGCGGAGATGATGATTTTCACCGTTAAACAATTCGTAGGCCCACCATAACATTTATTTTCCATCCAATCTATTCATAAGGTCAAAAAGACCTGCATGAAGAGGAAAAAAAAATTTCATATTGATCCAAAAGTTTTGTGATCCCAAAAAGGGTTTCAATGGTAGACATTCAATCCCCCACTGCTTTTTGCAGTGTGGTCCACTTGATAATTAGATCTGTATTATTTTTCATGTCAAGCCTTAAGACTAGCTCGTCAAATGAATGGACAGTTTAGATATAACACATACCTCATAATCAGACCCACAAGACCTGCCTATGTGAAATGAATGGACTGTAACTCGCACGCTGCACATTTTATTAAATTGTACATGTGCCACATGGGCCCCACAATGATGTATATATTTTATCCATGCCGTCCATCCATTTTGCCACATAATTTTAGGTTATGATTCAAAAAAATAGTAAGATCCAAATATCAGGTGGACCACAGCATAGGAAACAGTGGTTATAGAATGCTCACCATTAAAAATTTCTTAGGGTCCACTATAATGTTTATTTTCCATCTAACCTGTTAATAGGGTCACACTGATGTGGATGAAGGGAAAACACACATGTCAGCTTGATCTAAAACTTTTGTAGCCCCAATAAATTTTTAATGATAATCGTTTAATTATTCTTGTTTCTTATGGTACGGTCTACCTGAGCTTTGGATTTGCCTCATTTTTGAGCTCATGCCCTAAAATTATTTGGCAAAATGGATGGACAGTGTGGATATAACACATTCATCATGAGTGGGGTCCAAAAAACTTTGACGCTCGTGTGCTACACTTCACAATCCGAGTCCTACCTAATTTGGGCCCTTAAAAAATTGTACACTAGACATGTATTAACTTAAAATTTACCAATTAAATTATGGACTGTAATTGCTAACTCAAAATGCCAAAATCAAATTGTTTAAATAGTTTTAATTGTTAATTTGTGGACGCTTATTTTTTAAAACAAAGCCTTTTGATTTTTTTTCATGATACACTATCTAATAAATGTCCACCAGTTCACAAGTGGGATAATACCAATAAATTGCATGAATTTGAGGCTGATTTGGGGCATGAATTGGTCCTCCAAGTCAGCCCCAAATTGGCAACGCGATCTACTTGAATTTAATTTCATTTTTTTTAAAGAACTATTGGGAGAAAGATATTAAATTGTTAAGTATATAAATTAGATATTTAGAAAATTAAATATATAAATTTTGTAGTCAAATTTAGGTTGCCTGGTTCAAAAATTAATCAGACAGTCCGATACAACTTCTCACTAAAGAGTTAACCATTACACCACCATAAACATGTTCCAATTTATAAATGAATGCATATTTGGAATGCTTAAAATATTCCGGATTTAATCTATATTTTTTCATATTTTTTTGACAAAAAAAAATTGCGCCGTTACGGGCCGTTACGCCCTCGTATCCATATTGATTTTGGAGGGCACCGTTATGCCAACCGATACCAATACAGGATACCTTAATCTGGACCCTCGATTTCCTGGGCTACCACATCAATGGGTCATACCCCAAAAAGCATGGCCATCTAACTATGGTAACCATTCTAATTGGGAGCCTGAAAGAATAAGCAATGGTTATATCAACAGGGGAAAACTCATAACAATCAAACGGTTAGAGTTGTCAATTTCTACGATGTTCAGTTTATAGACACCCATCCAACTGCTGGCCATTTTGTTTCTTTTAGAAAACGTGAGGAATTTTGTTTCTTTTAACGAAGGGCAAACATTCCGATTAATGCTTGCTTCACTTCTTAAAATAGGTTATCAGGTATTGTCCCTTTGCATGTACTTGGGATCTTCTTCTTCTTCTTCTTTTTTATTTTTTTTTTATCTTTTCTTGTAAAGCAGCTATATAATTTCTGTGTGAGCCTTTTTAGGTGAGATTTGGTGTTCTAGAGGCTGGAGCCTTTGGTGTTTCTCAGTCTAGGAAACGAGCATTCATATGGGCAACTTCTCTAGAAGAGACACTCCTAGAGTGGCCAGAGCCAATGCACGTCTTTGCAAGCCCAACACTGAAAATCACATTACCAAGGGATGTATAGTATGCTGCCGTTAAGAGTACAGGTGGAGGGGCACCCTTCAGTGTAATAACGGTGAGAGATACAATTGGAGATCTCCCACCTGTTGGAAATGGAGCATCTAAAATAGAGATGGATGTGAGTTTTCTAATGAAACCTTGTCCTCGGTTGTCTGCACAAAACAAATTTAGTTAAAACTTCTAGTGATGGAATACACTTTGAGATATCCTTTTGACCTTCATTTTACCGATGGTCAATTTTCATTGCTCTTACAATTGCTCCTTGTTTTTTTGTTTGCGGTATGGAAATGATCCTGTGTCATGGTTCCAAAAGCAAATCTGAGGGAACATGTTGGTCTTGAGTGATCACATATCAAAAGAAAAGAATGAGTTGAACTACATCCGATGCCAAAGAATTCCAAAGCGCCTAGGTGCTGATTGGCATGACCTACCAGAAGAAAAGGTACTTACATCACTGATTCTAGTGCTACTAACAATGATGGATTAAACTAATCAGCCAACAAAATACCAATTGACAGTATATGTTGGATTTGATACAAGGTGCTTGCCAAAGCGCTCAGGTGTATTGTCTTACAATGTCTACAAAATGCAGGTTAAAATGTCTACTGGTCAAATGGTGGATTTGATACCTCGGTGCTTGCCAAACACAGCCAATAGGCACAATCAGTGGAAGGGACTATTTAGCCCCGATGTACCAATTATGCAGTATGATTGTTAGTTGTTACAACTTACCTGGATCGACAAGAGAGCATTGTGAAGCTAGACTACTGATGTCAACTGCAGCAGAAGCATTTCTACAAAGCTTTAGAGCATGATTAGGATATTCAGATCTCCTGCAACAATGCGGAAAAGAAATGAATCAAAGGCAGGAAGCTATAGGTAACTTAAGACTTGGTCTTGCAAACCCCAAACATAAACCTCAATTGTTCTATACCTTGATGTTTTATCCACACCACTACTTTACCTCCTTAGCGTTCCTGCATCCATACTCTTAATCAGATCTACAACAAATATAGTTAAAACAACATAAACACTTGTGGGCAACCAACATAAGATGTTACTAAAGAGAAGTAATTTTCCATAAACACCATATATGATTTTGAATGGGACATTTGACACTCATTGATAAGAATGTCACAACCATATTTCATCATTTCACCTTCATATTAATTTTCCGAAGTTACCATCATTCGGATGTTATGATTCTTATATATGGGCACCAAAAGAACTTGATTAATAAAATTACTTTAGGCGATTGGAAGCTTGGAGCACATATGTACATTTCACTTGTCCACTTTAATTAACATGTAACTTGTATGGAGATCTAAACTTTCCATTGAGTCTTAATGGGCCACACTTTTGATCTTCTAGCCTAAAAATAAGAGGTTGTTTGACATCCGTGATAGACCATTGTATAAACAAATGAATATCTATCCACTATACAAATTGACACTTGTCATATAGGCAATCTGGATCTTGGAAGATGACCTAGTTTTAAAGGGAAAAGCTCCGACTTGACCACCATTGATGTATGGAGCAGACTTCTGATAAAATTCATTTAAAAAAAAAAAAATTATATGGATATTTAGTAATTCAATAGACCAATCTCAGTTGACCAATATGTCTGGCATGTATTTGATGATTTGAAGGTTTTATTTTTATTTTTATTTTTTAATGGTTTTGGTTAAATGGGCAGTGCAAGAGCGGTCGAAACGGTCTGGTCCATTTCAGTCCAAACTAAATAAAAATATTGCAAGGAATCTTCTACAACAAAGAAGGAAAAAAAATAAAAAATAAAAAATCACCAACTCAAGTGACTTTGTAGTGTAATGAGTGGACCTACTGGAATCGGCTCTACACCAAAATTGTCATTTAGGAACGGTTTTAAACCGTTCCTAAATGCTTCAGGAACGGTTTAAACCGTTCCTAAATGAGGCGTCGCAAAAAAGTGGTTCAGAACCGTAAGGGTACCGTTTCAAATTTTAGAAACGGAATTTTAGGAACGGTTTTAAAGCGTTCTAGTGTCAACGGTCACATTTTAGCAACTACAGTTTAGGAACTAAATTTTAGGAACGGTTTTAAACCGTTCTTAATGTTGCCAATGGTTACGTTTTAGGACGGAATTTTAGGGACAATTTTAAACCCCGACGAACACACAAAATTTAGGGTCAAGGGAAATAAATCAATAGAAATTTATTGCATTCCATCAAAATAGAGATTAATCCATAGAAAAACATAAGAAAATAATGTGCTTGAAGATGTTTCATTGCAAAATCAAATTTACAAAATAAACTATAGTAAAGGCTAGCACTTTAAATAATAGCTTTGCGGAGATGGCATGTAAGGCTCCCTCAATGCATTGATCATCATCTCCTAGACCCACAGGAACAAGGCGTTTCCAACCTAAGAATATAAATAAATAAAAATACTAAGCATTGTTTCATGAAAATGAAAGGAGAGGAATAAGACATGCAAAACCATCAATCTATGTGCATCAAGACTTAAGCATATCCAATAAAAACATGTGTCAAGGTAATGCAAGCCAGCCAATAGAGTAAATCAGTTAAAGTGTTAAATTCAAATCATAGACAAACAACAAATAGATCTCGGCTCTGGCAAGATACAAAAAGAGGCCAAAGGTAACTGATTGAAAAAGAAAAGTCTCCCCACTAATGATCAAGGTTGAAGAATGGGAGCATGCTCCAAAGGACTAGAAACACAAACACACATCTGGGACCCCTCAATGCCCAAGCCAATTAACCCTGCTTGATATGACATATAGGATTATGATGCAAAATACACATCAGGCATAGTAAGCTTGAAATGTTTCCCGAGACATTGTTGTTGGTCTATTAAAGGGAAAAAAAAAAAAAAAACTCACCATTATGGAAGATAAAGCAATTTGGGAGGTCAAACCATCTGATTTGAAGCTCATCTTTTGCACATCGTGGGAGTACACCAAAGCTAGCTTTCTTTGTTGCATCAAATGAGAAGATTAGCTTCCCACCCTTTCACCATTTCCTGAAAATAGGAGTAAAGCAAGAAAAGAATTCTAGTTAAGGTACCACCAATGGTTACAATAGCAGATGCAACAGAGTCTAAAGTACTTGAATCAAAGGCCGCCACCTAATCGATTTCCATACAATGGATCAATCAACTATGAATCTCATTTTATAGATGGACCTGGAAGTTAAAAGAATGTGAGTGCCTGTTGTAGTTCTCCACTCCAAGGATTGAGAAACCTTTGACAAGGAAGTGATCAGAGATTCAACAAAGGCAGCTAATTTTAGCTTGAATTGAAAATTTAGCCAAACCTGAGAGCACAATTGCTGAAAAACCAAACAGCAAAGCCTGAAAGCTGAAAGCAGCAGAGCAAGGAAACAAACAGCAGCAAAGCATGTGATTGCCAAGAAATCCTGCCTAACCTGCAAAAATAATAAAGGAAAGGCATAATGATAATCACGTTTGCATATACCCACCTAACACATATTTAATCATTAGATTGAAGCTACATGTCCCCAGCATCTTTTTTCACTATTTTCCTCAATTTTTTTCATGGTTTCCTTTCATCTCTTTACAATCAGATTGGTGCTGTTAACCAATTTCTCAAACGCTGGGCTGAGTCATAGAGTTCTATGAAACTCAGCTAAGTTGGGCCTGAAACCAGAAGACAGATTTCCAACTCAGCTAATGAATTGAATTATGAATGTTCTGTTTATCCATGAAAAACAATGAACATGATAAGCATTGGAAACAAGGAAGCATCCTCAAACACTGTAATTGCATTCCTATAAACTATGGTAAATCCATCCTTAATGTGGACGTTAAAAACCCTTTGGACATGGGTCAGCATGGAAAACAGTAGAAATGTGGACATTGGCCTTTTCAACATCCAGCCAGTTGTAGATCATCAGTTCCCTTTTCAACATCCAGTCAAATAAAAGCAACCATTCATCGTGAAAAAAAAAAAAAACCTAAATGGAATGATTGCATTAGATTATGCAATTGGGAATTAAAAACCCAAAAAACCAAAACAAACCCAAATCAATTCCCTAGTGATTTTGGAATATTCTGCTTGGATAAATATTTTGTAGTGGCAATAATCCATTTGCAACCTGAAAATCAAAAGATGAGTATGGACTCAAATATACAGTATGAATGGATTCATCCTACTTGATGGATGTGCCTCAAAAGAGGATTCTCAATCCTCTTTGTACCAATATCCTTAGCATGGCTCTAAACATTTTTAAGAACATAATAAAAAAATCAACTGAGATACCTCTTTTGAAATAATAAGTTCATTCGAACCAGCACGTGCATCTTATATGTGAACATAGGCCGAGTTCCGGTCACTAATGGCAAGCTTAGCTTTGACATCTCTAGGCTGGTAAACCCATTCAAGTGTGCCAGGAACAAGTGGTAAACGCATCATGAACATCATATCGTAGTTGACAACATCATATATCTTCACAGAACAGTCGTTTGAAACTATACAACAAAGTCAAGTGAAGAAAATCAAATGCATTTGAAAAAAAAATGTAGAGATCCACCATGAAAATGCAGTCCTACAAATGTAGAAGACTAGTAAGAAAAAAAAAAAATTGGATTTTTGCCAAACAACCCTACTAGTAACAGGAAATGTGCAATAAGCCCATTTTCACCATACAAAAGAAAACACTGTCCAAAAACACCAGAAAACAAAAGAAAAACGGAATTTTGCCAAAAGGCCCCTACAACTGAAAAAAAAAAAAAAATCTTTTTTTTACCACCATGTGATGCACCTAATCCATTTCTATCATAAGACAATTATAGATTCCATGAACACCCTTGCCAATGTGCCCCTATACAAAAGAAGATCAAGTGATCCTAAGCATCTAATGGGGGTATTTTTGTCCACCAAATCAATCATTACTCAATCATCCATTTGCGACACACCAATATAATAACTAAGATAATTCTACCACCATAGCTTTTAGGCTATAGCTGATCATCCATCTGCTTGATAATTGAATCAGAGGTCCAAATCATTGTAACCATGTTTCACATGCACGACAGAAATGCTCATCAAACTCCAATAGAAGTACAACTATCAATTGTTGTTTACTTTCCCATGCTAAAGTAACCCAAATAATTGGGATTAGAGGTGCTTGTGGAGCAGTCTATATCCCTAAAACAGGGCACAGTTATGCCCATCAGATTAATGATAGATCTCAGAAAACTTAGTCACTTGAAGTAGCAAAAGAGTAGGAGAAAAGAAGCAATCTTATGACCTGACGCTGCAAAGAATCATGAGATCTAAGAGGGGCAGATATTTAACGCTTCATCCTCTTCTTCCTCTTCCATTAAGTTTGGCTCTAACTTTGGGGAGATGATTCTGCTTAGGGGCCAGAAATTGCTCCTGGTTGTATTTCAAAAAAAAAAAAAAGTAAAAATTTTGAGGAGCAATAATGTAGAAAGTACTAGAAACATTGAAGCAAATGAAAATTGAAACACAGGAAAAAATGTTGTAGGACTGTAGCATCAAAGAGATGACCAATGATAATGTAGTAATCTGATGCTAGTTGAGCTCAACCATAGCACTGTAGCATCAAAGATACAGTGCCATAAATCCACACAATATGTTCAAAGTGACAAATAATTTCAAATGGTATGGTGGTAGCCATATTTACTAAGTCATTCTCTGATCAGTTAAATCCTACCGATACATGGTATGTGAAAAGATATTAGCCATATTTACTAAGTCATTCTCTTCTTTATATAATCAGTCTGTTTGGTCGATGGTCTAGCATTTTTTCTAAGGCTTAGGATCCACCAAATGGATGGCTTGGATCTGCAATACATGTGTCACATTGGCACATTGGATGGCTTGGATGTGGCTCAAGTTATACAAACGTTTGGGCTTAGTTAACCACTATGCATTTATCTCTTTGTTTAGTCGTTCACCTCCTATAAATGTAGGCACACACAACAATGATTAGTGAGATCTGAGTCATTGATCAGGTGGGTCAAACATAAGTGAAATAAATCATCTGCTGGAAGAAGATGTTGACTGTCTATCTATATTCAATGTGCAGTAACAAATGAAAATGTAAATGAAATTTCAGGCAATTCTTACCTTTGACCACTTGCGTAATGGGTCTAGGTTCACTCCTATGCTTGAATGATCAAGACACGGCATTCAGTATTTGCCTCCACTCACTTGAGAGAGTTCCCTCTAGGACCAAGGAGGCGGCCGGCAAAGTTGTACTGCAAAGGTAATATGGTAGAAATAGCTAAATTGTGATTTCGTGTTATATCTAAAGATAATTCTCCACCTGTATATATTCAGTTTTATTCTCAATAGAAAATAAACACAGAATTCCACAATGTAGTCCTTAATTCTATCAGTCTGTATGGTTAATATGGTTTACCTCCCTGCAAGTGTCTAGGTGAGTTGCTGAAAGCTCATCATACTTTAACTGCAAATCTTGCATTTCTGCTTGTAGTTTTTCACATTCAGACGGTGTTGGCCCACCTAATTTATGATGAATGAACTTGTCATAAACATGGAAAGCATGCTAAAAAAGTTGCATCTACATCCAGTTGCCAAAAAAATATCATATAGGGAGACATTGATTCTAAATCAGTTGGAATTCAGATCATCATTCTAAAATAAAATAAAAAATAGGGATGTGCCTGATTGTTTGTGTAAACAAGGGCTCGCACCTTGAACATGCAGGCCATGTTGGCATATACACATGGTGGTCGCGTATAAGAATTCAATTAAAATAAAATCCGTCCTTATTCCTATCTTCTCTCAACACAATCAAAATCAGAAACTAAAGCAACCCAGATCAAGAAATTCAATCCTCATCATTGAAGTTAACCACCAATACAAGTTCCTTCCAATCGAATAAAAACATATCAAAAAAGAAAAGCCGAAGTAAATATCATTTGATATAAACACTAAAAATCACTATTTAAACACACCCTTTTCCTTCTACTTCTAGTAACACAACAATACACTAGCATAACAGTATTTAATCGCCATGAAAGCTTCTCTACCGCATACATGGCCTACATCTCATACAGCTAATATGGACACCTCAATCATATGGCCAAGAACCTAATTAGTAAGTTTTTGGTCTAACTGAGGATACAACTACAAGAATTATAATTTAACGTCGAGGTGTGATCTAGCGGAATCAGAAATGTAGCAGGTAACTCAATACTATAGAGTGCTCAGAAGAAGCATTCAAAACAGGATGATGGAGATCCAACCATAAACTATGAATGAAGCCTATTAAATTGTGATGCACGTGCAAGAGAAGCACATGTGGATGGCAATTGATTCCTCTAATGGCTGAGAGTCCCAGGTCTTATAAATTGTTTGAGCAATATCCATAGTAACGAATTCAAGAAGGAGAAGTTCACCCACTCCACGACAAAAAGCAAGTATTTGCATTTAATCCGTTTGGATACCACCAAATAAGTTACTTTTTCTACCTACAACAGTAGATAAGTGACTTATGTCAGATAAATAAGTTTGGTTTATGATTAGTTAAAACTTTTTTACTTAAAAGTACTTAATCACTTCAGTTAGTTTTTTTTGCTTTTCTACTTTTCATAAGTTGCTGGAGAGAGACATTAGGAGAGACAAAAGAGAGGAGACGCAGGTAAATATGCTTATCTTCTTAATAAGTAGAAACTAATATAAGCTACCAGTGGAATAAGTAGCTTATCTTAAGCAACTTACAATTCAAACAGGCACTAAGAGCAGAAGAAAAAATAGGAAAAACTGGAGCTGGCGCATTACCTGAGACATTCATAATAGAAACTAGAGATCAAAAGAGTTTTGTTGAACTAATAACATGGCTTCTTGACTGAGTACGAGTCAGCTTGGATGGGTCACATCCGACTTTGACAAGTTGGCAATCCATGACTAATGCACTGTTAGGGGAAGGTTGCCAATCCAATGCAAACACAACTTTGAATACAAAATCCTTAGGCCCTGTTTGGTTGCCACTCGAAATGAGCTCAGGTCAATTTTTTAAACAGTAATCATGTATTAGAGATTGAAATGATTAAAATCTTTGATAACCCATAACTAAAATAAGATGAAATTATCTTCAAGTTTCTAAAAGGGCCTAAATTGGTGGCCATAAATTAGATTTTAAGATCAATTTCAAGCCATGCTACATCAAGTGGCTTGTGATTCTAGATGGTTTGGATCTTGCATGGCTAGGCCTGTCCAAGGGGTGGCCCTGCTTCAGACCATGCTTGAACCTGTCATGTATGGCCCAATCAGATCTCGGGTCAGGCCTGGTCTTAGGTTATTTTAGCCTGGTCCCACTTGGTATGTATGTGTTCTATTTAACAAACATTCAAGTCCAATCTGATTAGGGGATGTATTAGGTCAGGCCTTGTTTGAGTATGACCTCAGGGTTTGGGCCTTAGCATCAGACAAGGCCTAGCCCATATGTGGCCATGGCCACCCATGGCTTGTTTGGCACATGACCTGACTTTAGTATTTAAGGCACTGGTAACATGTGGACTTATCCATAAAATGTGCCACCCCACATTATCCTAGGGCCCAAAAATCAGCTCATGTGGGTCATAAGGGAGGGAGATTTTTGGGGCAAGACAAAAATCAGGTTGTACTGCATCTCACCTTGTTCCCTGTGTTGTGGCCCACTAGAGCTTTGCATGGCATCCAATGGATGATCAGATGACCAAAAAATATGGTGGATCCAATCTTTGGGTAGTTCACACCATAAAAATAATTTGCACCATGGCAGATTGCATGTGCCCTTTGGATGGAAATCGATCTAGGCAGGGCTTTCATGGGCCCATCATGATATATGGGTTTTATCCATGTCCTTCATTCATTTTTTTTCATATTATTTTAGACTGAGCAAAAAAATGAAATAAATTCAAGGCTCGAGTAGACCACGCCCAAGGAAATGATGGTGATAATGATGCCCACCATTGAAACTTTCCTAGTGCCTACTGTGACGACATTCTAATCTGTTTATAAGTTCACACAAATCTGAATGAAGAGGACATAAATTTTAACTCGATCTGAAATTTTAAAGGGCATAGGAAGTTTTTAATAGTAGGTATTTAATCTGAATGAAGAGGACTCCCTCTGCCCACTAAATAACTAAAATCAGCATCACTAATCATGAAAATTCAAACAGTCAAAACTTAAATCTCCTAGATTTTTGTGCACAAACAAATAGACATGAATAAAGAATGAACGATTAATATTAATAATTGGGGGCTGTTTTTTCAATCATTAAAATGCCAAATCAATGTGTTCCTCGGAAGTTAAAAGACTTCAACATGGCTGTGTTGGGTGTCAATAGAATCAATATCAAAGCAGAAATTATCATCACACCAGATGTTGGGCCAAAAGAAAAAAGAACAAAATTGAAGCACAATGAAAACCAAGATGGGGCTGTATTATGAATATCAAATCCTAAAACGGTTACTATTAGAAAAAGCCTTTTTTTTTTGTGCGCGTGGGCGTGCTTTTTTTTTCTTTTGGCTGATCAGTTGAGCAACCTAGACAAAAAAATATTCAGTAGTCATGGACTCTAAAGAGTGTAAAACCTAGATATTATAGCAAAGGAGTCTAACTTATGCATATGTGTGTGTGTGTGTGTGTGGGTGTGTGTGTGCACATACATGCATCAGCATGTGCATGTGTACACACACACACATTTGGGGAGGAGGTAAAATTTGGTTTTCCTCTATCACCTTCCATCAACAAGATAAACAATTCATTACAGAGACGTCAATTAAATTCAATACCTAAGTTTCTTCTCCTCTTTGCTTCTAGAATCATTGTTGGACAGCTTTGCCTTGTCACATTCTCCCTAGAGCAATTTCTCAAAAGCACTTTCTTTTGCTTCCAAAGTTTCATGAATGACAGCCACTTGGTCCTTGAAAAGAGAGAGAGAGAGAGAGAGAGAGAGAGAGAGAGAGAGAGAGAGAGAGAGAGAGAGAGAGAGAGAGAGAGAGCAAAAATCAGGAAGACATGCCACATGGTCAACAAAAAAAAAAAAAAAACAAAAAACAAAAAAAAAAAACAAAAAAAAAACATGAAGATCCTCTCTTTTGGGTGTCGACGGGTGGGTGGGGCAATAGTTGAATACAACAATGACTATTTTTATCCACATGTATTGTCTATTTGTTTCTTCCATAAAGAAGGGGGAAAATGATACCCAAAAAATTGCCAGTACAGAATGTCTTTTTCTTCTTTCTTTCTTTCTTTCTTTTTTTTTTTTTTTTTTGAAATATCAGTATACATAATGTCTTAATGGCTGCAGTAATATGTTTTTTCCATCTGGTGTTGATATTTCAAAAATATAGGAAAGAGATTGTACGTAACACTCAGCCAGTGGTCTAATTTCACTTGTAAAAACAGCCTCTATTGTAATAAATTACAAAATAAATGTGCTTTTATCCATTTATCTGAACTTGTAAGAGGTTTCATGCTGACAAAGGTCCCTAACACACATAGGTGCACTAACATAACATACAAGAACTATATACTTTGACGACTAAAGTGATAATAATAATACTTTTACGTTACAGCAGCAGATGAACATCGAGATAGCTTAGTGACAAACAGCAGCAGATGAATATCGAGATAGCAGGGGGGCAGGCGGGCGGGCATGCGTGTAGTGCTCTTAACAGAAGTGAAAAAGAATAAAATCTTACCGAACAAATTGACTTCACGGTTCTTGCTTTGACGATGATTTCAGAACGTTCAACCGGCTTGATCATGTCATTCTACAAGCATAAACAATGAGTAAATACAATGTGGAAGCAAATGGAATAGTACTTAATGATAAAATTAAAGGTTTTTCCACAGATCATTGTATCAATACATCAACACCATAAATATGTATGGAATTTCAGATATATAATTGCTGTGTTTATTTGGCAAAAAGATTTCTTGGGTCTGTATATTGACATCCATTTTACAAGCAAATCCTGATAACCAGGGTTACAAGAATTGCTCAATGGTGTGATGGAGTAATAGTCACTGTTGAGGGTGGATCAATCAGTTTACCATGACAGCCGACAAAGATAATTTGCTAGTTGTAAGCCTTTAATAAAATAAAGGTACTTCTCCACCCTGTAGATGATGAAATTCTGATTTTTAAATCTTTTAAAAAGTCCTTTATTTATGATGAATTCTTGGAACATGTGTTTTGTTTTTTCTCTTGGCAAAAGTGCTTTAAAATTCCCAGTGGATCAATCAGTTTACCATGGCAAAAGTGCCGTAAAGATAATTTGCTAGTCGTAAGCCTTTAATAGTTGTTGTTTTTTTTTTTTTTTTTTTTCTTTTTTGGATTGTGCACCTCATGTTGAAATTCGAGTTTGGTTCAGGCCGACCCTCAACCCCAAACTGCCGGAGTTGCACCCCTAGTTCTCACCAAAGCTTTCAACAGGCTAGAGCTGGGTTATCAAAATGAAAATTTTGAATAGGGCCTGGCCTGCTTGAGAGTCCTAACACTACCAGCTCAAAAGATGGGCTGAAACCAACACCAGATCCAACCCATTGACAGCCTTACCTCTTGCTGCTCCTTTTCAAAATTTCAAAATTGCCCCGCCTTTCTAACACCATATATTTCTTCCTTCCAACACTCCAATAACTTCATCATATTTCAGCTGTAATTTGTTTAAACAGAGAAAATTTTTGAAATTATATATGAGTGGCCTACATGGCCACACCTTTTAGTCTTTCATTTCTGCCTTTTCCTATTCTGACCTTTTACATTGCAAGAGTGTCTTCTAAGATATCCTTTATGTGTTTTCCCTTTCAATTCCAAAATAATTCATTTTTAGTTAAGAATTCTTAGAATTATGTAATTACATTGAATTTTTTAATTAATTGAAGGAGATTAAAAAAAAAGTCACATAATTGATAAGTTCCTTCGGTAGAGTTAGAACAAAATCAAATATGCATTTCAAAGCTCTTGGTCCCTCTTTCCAACCAAATATTGTACATATTCATGCATATTACGAGTTGAGTAGAGAGAATCAAACACAACTAATCTCAAATGTTAATCAAGCTAAAAGTGATGTAAAGTGAAGATTTAGACTATTGAAATCATTTTAAGCAATTGTTCAGCACCATCAAGCTTCATTATCTAATTCATAGGTTTAAGGTATGCTCTGCTACTTCATACAATCATTTGTTTTTGTTGAATGCATCAAGGAAAAATCATGGTACAAGTTGGAGAAACAAACAGAACAATCAATTAAAAATTTAAGTGCTTCCTGGACATGATTGGTTGCCAGCTGCAAAGCAACTGCCAACAACTGAAATGCATAACATCAGTCATTAAACAGCCCCTGTAGCTACCTTTGGAACCTCACATACGGCACTGGCTGGTCTATTGTACCACTTGCAACATTGATATGCCATGAGTTTCACTTTTACACTTGAAATTGAAGTGTAGGATGAGATACAATGCAAATATGTTAACTATTTGGAGTATATCTTTGTATCCTAACTGTAAGAAGGAGAACAAATGATGTATCTTAGTTGAAAAATGTAAAACAGATGAGCCCATCCCCCTGCACATTGTAGAAAACAATGGCCAACTCTAAGCCACCTAAGAAAATCAAGCCTATCCATGATGACCATGCGACGTCCACTCCATCCATCTGTTTCAACATATCATGTTAGAATATGACTCCAAAAATGAGGTAGACCCAAGATTTGAACTGGGCCAAGCCAGATCCATTAGCTTTTTTTGCTGATTAAAATTGGAGTAATTGCCTATTTTTTTTGCTGATCTTATCTTTTTTTCCTACTCAAAATATGGAGTTTGTTTTATCCTAATGACCTTGATTTGGTTAGGAAGTAGCTGTAACCATGAAGTATCACATTAGCTTTGTATTATGAAGTGTGCTCCAGCTTATGGTGGTACCAGGCAAATGTGGGGCCTGTGTGATGTAACATCCTAATCCATGCATCAGATGTGTGAGCTGAACACTATGGTGGGACAACAGCATAAGGAATGAAATTGGGTAGGAACACCCTCCCTTAATTTGCACCAGGGCCCACATGAGTTTCAAAACAACCTGATTTTTAGCCTGACCCTTCATCCAGGCTAGGTGAATTGTCTGGATGGCTTGGATTGCATATACACTCAGGTGGGCCCCATAGTCAAATCTGCAGTAGTTATCCACTCTAAAATAAATATTTACAATAAGGTAAAATATATGAATTTACAATAAATATCCTCCCAGGAATTTCATCAAACACCCCACGTGCACATGCAATCTCTTTGTATTTCACATAGAAATTCAACAACCTGGTCTACACAAACGGGCTTAAGTCAAGCCCATGGAGATTTGAAAAGAACCTACGCAAAAAATATAGACAGTAGCACATCCAAATCTACTGATTTGAAAAGAACCTCCAATAAAAACACTCAAAAATCCCAAGCAAGAAACAAAGTCATCAGAAAATAAACAAAATCCATGTTAGATTTCCCAAATTAGAATGAAATCCTCTCCTCAAATCATTGCAAACAGAGATTGAAGAAATTAGGGCCGGAAAAGATAGAATAATGAAAGAGAAAACAAAATTTACCTTTCTAGATCTGCTATAGAGATAGAGATAGAGATAGAGAGATGCTTCACTTCTTAGTGTCGATGGGGTGAGGGAGCGGGTGAGAGAGTTTGGTTCAGGTACAGTTAGGAATTAGGTTTTATTTTATTTCTTTTGTTCTAGTACGGTTCCAAATCTGAAACGGCTTAAGCCGTTCCAAAACCAAAACCATGGTCGTTCCAAAACTGCTATATTGGTGTAGTGCGGTTGGACCATCCGGTCCTGCCTGTGTTTTAAAGACATTGATTTTTTTTTTTTTTTTTTTTTTTTTTCTAGTTTGGCATGTCAGGTCCCTAGATTCATCACAAGTGAGGAGTAAGATGCTATATGCAAACTTCAAGGACAGGTTAAAGAGAGCTAAATGGATTTCAAGTGGAATTGAAAGCTATAGACCCCATTAAGATGAGCATTGATATCATCAAGGGCTGGGCTCTTCGCCCTTCATCATTTTTTTTTTCTTTCTTTCTTTATTAAAAAATCCCAACCATCAATATCTTTCACTCAATTCTCTTCTTCTTCTTCTTCTTTTGGCATTTTTTCTATTGATATTATATGTGATTCAATGTCTAGAATGGCAACTTCATTTAGTTTAACGGTTTATGTTTCCTGGATGTAGCTGCAATGAGGTGATGGGCCTTTGTATTTTGGATATATATGGTGTGTTTTTTTTTTTCTTTCTTTAAGATGGTAGTGGTTTGATGGGTAACAGTTTTTTTTTTTTAATTATTGTCCTCAATTTAAGTGATCCATCTTTACAGTCATCAGACAAGGTTGGTTAATGTGCTTGGCAGTCCAGACTATTTATTAGATGGGCCACCTTTTTGATGCGCCATAGGCCAAAAATCTTTTGGAGATCGAGGGCTATCTTTTTCCTACTTTTCTGTCATTGTAACACTTTGTAAATGTTGATTATGGTACAGTTGAGTTTGAATTTCGTGCATTATGGAGTTTATATGCAAAGCAGGTGGTCATTTATTTCACCATGCTTACTCTTAAAAAATAACTACAAGAAAACCTTGTTGTAAAAGCTATAGATTATCAGGTGCAACAATATCCAAAAGGCTGCAGATTATAGGTAACCAAATGTTCTATGGCTACGGATCAAATTCGTATCTATATCTTTAAAAGCTATAGCTATGGTACTAATGGCAACAGATGTACTTCAGACTATAATCGTAGCTAAATCCTATAGCTACGGATTTTATCCGTAGCTTTTTCCCGTTTTCCGCTAGTGTAGTAAAAAACTAACAATTTAGGGGCGTCATGCAAAACCGCCAATAAAACCTTTACCAACAGAGCCTTTACTGGCACTTGCCTGACCGCTGATAAAACCTTTACCGGCGGTCTTTTTGGATCTTTACCAGCGGTTTTGACCACCAGGAAAGGCTAACTTTGTTGTGGTGTAGGCATACATACAGTCAATCATGTTCTTGTCTTGAATGTACGTGACGCTCAATGAAAGGAAACAATATTTATTTTCTTTAACCAAAAATTGGTATAGTAGCCCATCTTTCTGCAACCTAAGCCTCTGATAGAAATGGGATAGACCATGCCTAGTATGTCCATGCCAGATAATCTTAGCCATTTGATGAAATGTGCAATTACAACCAGTTGTCCACAGCTAACAGGGGCCAAATTGGATTTGGATCATCTGATGGGTGATTTCTGGGATCATACATAAAATATGGTGAACCTTATGAACAATTGGGATCATTAAAAAGTGGATCCCACATATACCATTAATTTGGACAAGAAATTACTCCATTAACATTATGTTTCCTCTAAACTTTAGCTACACACGCACACACATCTTCAACAGCTGATTCTTCACTTCTCTGAAGGACAGATTCCATATGTTCATTGTGCTCTTTTCTAGTTGCTGGCTTCATCTCATATGTACTCTTACTTAATGGCCAGTATATTTCTTTGCAGAGGCTGCTTAGAATGGTTGATGGCTTGAACTTCAAAGACTTTGTGGCCTTCCTGTCAGCCTTCAGTTCTCATGCAAGCCTTCAACAGAAAATTGAACGTATGGTGGTCTAACCTTGACCATGAATTTTTCCCCATTTATAGACTCTTTCATGCATATGGGCAAAGAAAGTTTCTTATTTTTATCCAAGCGAGTAGTTAGTTCTCGATTTGTTTACCGACACTTATTCAATAAGAAGCTTGTATTGGGAATTAGAGTTTGGAAAGCTATTAGCAACACTCTATAGATACATACATATACTGCACGTATGGTGTGATTTTTAAGAACTATTTGAGAGAGAACTCAGTTTTTATGCTTCCATATCTAACTTGAAATACTAGCATTATGCCTCCTAACAGAAACTTGTTTAATTCACAACTTATCAATCCATATCCTACCCAAAATAGATCCCATTACTAAACAACTGATACTGGACTCCAAATCACAGCTTTATGTACTAAACAACTGGGATTAAGTAATACACATTTAAGTTCAAATATAATGCAGAAATGCGGAATTCAGAAATGCATGTCAAAGTTCGAAAACAAGTGCAAAAGCTAAAAGCATAACAAGCGCTTCGAGCATTTTGTCACATTCATCAAGGATAAAATGCCTCACATTCTTCAATGAGATATCCTTAATCTCTTGCTAGAGCCAGAATCCTCCTAGGTGTCCCAACAACAATATGCGGGCACTCATTCTCTGCAGGGTAGAGAGAACAAAAACAACAGTTTTTCCCATTCCAGACTTTGCTTGACAGATGACATCCATACCCAAGATGGCTTGAGGTATGCACTCATGTTGCACTGATGTAGAACCAAATAAAATTGGAGTGAAGGAACCCTTAGTAAGAAAATTTGACCTTCCAGATCCTTTTAAAAGAAAAGATTTAGCAAACCAATTGACTCCTCCAAATTCAGGTGTGTGGAAGTGGTGCGTTACCAGAAATGGTCAGATTAAATTGCTCAGAGAAATGTGCATGTTAACATGGTTATTATATAATACTCAGCCCAAATTGCTGGTGTTTTGGCTACGGCATCGAGGACAAAGCATTCTTTACAGGTATTTCCCCTTTCGAACAATTTAGACAGTTCATCAGGTGGCACCCACATTGGATGGAAAACAGACAATTTAAAGTAGATATCCTCATCTGAACAATGAGATCTGTCGACTTCTTTCCGTCACATGGAGATGATTGTACATATTTTCTCTTTAACCATCCATTTGCAAACCATTTATCGAATAGACAGTATTATCCAAAGGGAAATTCGTGTAGAACTGTGCATCCATGGTTATGCTTACTAGATGCATGGTCTGGATCAATGAAAGGTAAGGGACACCTGTACAGTGCTGGTTCAAATGAAAACACCATCGATTTGGGATTCCTCCTACTAACATAAGGAAATGCAATAGAAGTATAGAACAAGGAAGCCTTCCAAATTGAGCGCATATATAAATGTATGCATTGTGTTAACAATTTGCAATAACATCTACAAACACACCAATTTTTGTGCATAGAGTTTTCTTTTTCTTTTTTCCTTTTTTTTTTTTTTGCTCAAAGTTGTTTAGCACATCAAAATTTTAATATCAGTTAATTCATCACAATTAGCTTCTCATTATAACAAAATTTGTGTTTTTCATCAAGTCAAACAGAAAATGAGAAGAACTTGACAAGAATTTGCCTTTTGAAGGATGCTCAAATCCTGAATCTACAATGGCTTGAAGAAGCTCCGGCTTTAGAAGGAAATCTCTGAATCCTGAGCTGTGAATTCCAACATAGCCCCTGCATAACAGAGGAAACAAAGAATAAAGACATGGAGAATGCTATCAAAAGCAATCTCAAGACAAAAAGCTCAATCAATAAAACTTGAAATTTCGGTGAAGGAAAAAAAATAAAAATCTGATGACTCAATATCTGAAAATAGGGCAGCATAAAACCTACACCAAACTGAGGCCTGCATTCCTTAACCTGATGACTCAACTCAAAATCTCATCGGGTCAACTAGTCAGCTCGCTGACTTGATGAACCTAAAGACATACACCAAAGGAATAACAGCCACTGACAGTTTGTAAAATATACAAAATATACAAAGGAAAAGAATAAAAAACAAGAAAAAATATAAAAAATACACAATCCAAAATGTAGAAGCCCAAAACGAGCATGAGAAAATATACAAAGGAAGAGAATAGAAAACAAGAAAAAAGTGCAGATTGATCAAAACAACAAACGGTTTGTAAAATACACAATCCATAAGCACCTAATTAGAATTAAAGTAACAGGATAAGCGAACCATCCCGAAAAGATAAACATACCATCAACCATGCTCTATATTTTATAGATAGCCACTTGCCTCCAAACATGTGGTTTGTATTTTAGCTCCAAACATGATACACATTCACCTCAAGAAGAGAAGATATTTCTTGATTCTGAAATTCCAAGTAGATAAACAGCAGAAATTCGATCAAAATTGAAAAGATGAAACGTAATGACAGTTCATCATATAAAATTGCAGGAAAAATGAAAAGAAGAAAATTCTAAAATCGATTCAGCTATAGAGAGATGACGAAAATACCTAGAATCATGAGAAGGAGATAAAAAATCCACTTCTACTATATCTTTTACCAAAAGCAGAGAAAAAAATCAGCTTCAAGTCAATGAGTCTATATCCAACTGCAGCAGCCACTCAGGTTGAAAAGATGATTTGCCTCCAGAAAAATATAATGAATACAATATTATTAACTGGGACTTGATTTAATTAATCACAAACATGAATTTTAACAACCTTACATGATTTATTTCCACCATTTCAAACAGATCTATGGCCTAATTTAGAAGAAATAATTGCCTTACCTGATTTAGTAAATAAGCAACTAGGATTGCTGGAGAATCCCCCTCAATTTCAGGAAGAAAAGAGGGCCTCTTCCTCTCTTTCTCAAGCTTGTACATCTCTGATTCAACGTATCTGTTCTTGTAGGACAAGGTCCACTTTCCTTGATTGTCTTTTTTAAAGTATACAGCATGGAGCATTCCTTCTCCTCCAATCCATGTATCACTTGATCTTCCCAAGATCGAAACTGATGATTTTAAAGATACAAAGAGGGGATTTGGGCCTGCAATTTGTATTAAACCCAAGTCGCAATTAGCATTAGAATTAAGAGGAATTAGAGAATGTGATTAGGCTAATGAGATTTTTCTAAAATGGATCCCAATTGCTTGCTATTAAACCTAAACTAATATTCATGCTTGTTTGATAGAAAATGATATGGGATCTCTACACTTATTCATTCCTTCTCCCAATTGCTTGCTGAATGTTTGTATGTCATTCAAGATGAATGACTAAAAGCCTTCATCCATAGCTTTTGACAATACACTCTTTGTCAAAGGGCAATCATTGTCATCTCTCTCTCTCTCTCTCTCTCTCTCTCTCTCTCTCTCTCTCTTTTTAAATATATTAAAAGGCAAAAAAAGAAAAGAAAAGAAGAAGAAGAAAAGATTCTCAATACAGAAAATGGCGTATGTAAATTATCATAACCAACACATTTTCATGAAGAACATTAGATAAATTAGGGAATATAGTAATTACACAATATATTTACAAAGATCTAACTGAATTGTGACGAAGATGATTGGGCCTAATGGTGGGCCATGCATATTAATTGTGTTGAAGAGGTAGGAGTATGAATTCCTTCAACCTCAATCTCTAAAACTCTTCTTTTCAAAAGACAGTTTGCTTTTAGAAGTGCATCTACAAACATGAGCTCCATTGCCTGAAGATGAATATCATCAGTTAGTAGGTTTAAAACTTTAAATAGATTCAGCAACAGATTACAGCAGCACAGTTTGAAAAAGTTGTACTAATATGAATATTTTCAATTAGAAAATAAATACTGTGGGAACAATAATGTAGGAATTCTATATACCTTAACTTTTGCATGCGTATATACTGTTTGATAGGGATCAGCCTGGGTGGTAAACAGTTTGTGGACTGTAAGGTCTGGGCAATTTATTCAGACATAAGCAGAAGAAAAAACACAAATAAGAAGTAACCATGCAAAACTTAACATATCAATAAAATACTAACACTCCTTGGCACGAGAGCATATTTCATCAACTATCAACTGCATGCATTCCATTAACCTGCAAGCAACAAAATGAAATTGAAAATTATAATGGACATACATTTTGCATAACCAATTCATAGAAACAAAGAGGTGATCTGAAATTTGAAAGTTCTCAAGACATACCTCTGAAATTCAAAATTGCAACCAAGGCCACAAGCTCGGCAATCTCGTTCAATATAGTCAAACCTGTAAATTAATGATTTCCTTAATCATAAGTTTCAGGATAAGGAACCAATTATAAAATGGCATAAGGCAGGAAACAAAATCTGATAGTGAAATACACCTTACTTGTCAACATCTATTCCAGTTCGACCATTTGCAACAATATCATACAAGAAACACTTCTCTTTTGTGTCCTTCATTTCAATTGATGAACAAAAAAAAGAATGCCAGTGAGGCTCAAGTGTTTGATAAAATTTAGTAATAAACTTGTAAGTACAGATAATAAGGTGCTGGAAGAAGAGAATAAGATGCTAAAAGAAATTACAAATCAAAACATAAAGGAGAAAAAAAGAAATATTACACAAAATCATGAGAAGAGGTAAAATGACTTACATTGCAAACCGAGATATCATGGCTGGCAAGTATCATTTCCCGGTTGAAATATAATATGTTATGGCAACAATGAAACAAGTAGTGCTGTAATATGTTATGGCAACAATGAAACAACTAGTGCCGTAATATGTTATGGCAACAAACATAATGCACATTCTTGCTTCATCATTTCAAAGGGCACACAAGAAGCAACTCAATGGTCCATAAAAGTGGATACAAAAAGATGGCAAAGATGAGGAGAAAATCCGACTATGACACTAGAATCCGATACTAATTACATAATATTCTTCTTCATCAAAAGAAGTTGCATTCCACTCAATATCCCTGCAAGAAGTTCTAGTATATCACAGATTTCAGCAAGCTTTCGAATCTATATTTCAATTTGCAACTCGTTCCTAAGTAAACTTCACTCAAATTGGCTCAGTCAACTCAATTTTAGTCCATCTCAAACAAGTCAAAGCCAAATCAGGTTGCAACTATTGATCAAAATATTGGTGATATTATTCAATATTATCAGTAGCTCCAGGGTGATGATATCAAAACTGCCAGAAAATACATTTTTCCCACATATCAGCGATATTATCGAGCATATCGCCAATATATCGGTATCATCATTTTATCGTCCATATCACTAGTTTATTTATCCCTTGTGTCAGAAATACAGTCAATATACAATAAAGATAAGGATGCCGACAGCCTGCAATCCACTTGCCATTTTGATGCAGTGTGATGGAAATGGCAAGTGAGAAGAGATTACACTTTGCTAGATCTTTCTGAACTAGGAAAACTTAGCCATTCCCGGTAAGAAAGTTACCTGTAAGTTGAAAAATACCAATTTCAACTCAATATATCATATAAACAGTACGTATTGTAGTAGAATCAAAGTAATGAGGCAACAATAACTCTTCTAGTGATGGGAATGATTTCCTATATTTTTTTTTTTAGGAACATAGAAGAAATAGTTGGCAGGTACCTGGGCCAACAATCTTCCTTCTGCATTATACGCATCATTTATTTCCCACTCAAGAGACCAGACTGTTTTCAACACCTTGAAAGTGCATTTGGTTGTAACATCCATTATTCTACGGATGCCTTTAGCAATTCTTTCTTCAGATAAAAGGGCAAATGCTTTATCCATGCATAATTCCAAAAATCAGGTGGCTTGACATGAAACTCGGCCAATTTGACTCCGCTTGATCCTATGCCAACTTGACTCGGCATAATTCCAAAAGGGCAAATGCTTGGGACTTGATCAACTCAGCTAGAAAACTCAGAAACACAATTTTACATAATTTTTTTCATAAACAGCCACATTATTTCAACAATCAATTTCCATAAACAACTAAGTTTCTAGAGAGAAACATAATTACAAAATTGCATGCTCAATGAACACGGTATTAGACCATCGAGGATTTTCATCGAACATTTGGAAGGAGGCCATTTCCAACAAAGAAGAAACCCACAATATCCCCACTCAATCAACATGGTAAGAGACTATTACGGATTTGCATCAAATACTTGGTGGGAAGTCAACAAACCTCAGGTTCCAACACCTGCACGGAAAATGCCCCTCAGCCCCGAAAAATCCTTAGTGGCTCACGTTTCAACAGAACAAATCAATGGTCAAGCAAATCCTCTCTGTGTGATTATTAGCCCCCATTCAAATTAACATTGATGGGATGAACAACAAATTTCAATCATCCAAACAGACCCAAACCCCATTCATTCATCGAAAATTCACATTACCAAAAGTTTTTAAAAAAAAAATACAAACAAAAGGTGCCGTAAAAATGCCCCACCTCCACGCATACATGCATTTCCAAAAAAAAAAAACCAAGAGAGAGAGATGTTAGATCTGTATTGTGAAATTGATGTATCGTCTATGCATTAATAATGAAGATTTAATCCAATAACCTAAAAGCATACCTGACTGAGAAGACATTCCCAATCCCTTGATATTGCCGACAGGAATCTCATTCTTCCGCACCTCACACCCTTTAGGAGAACCTCTCAATGTGACTAGGTTTTCTCACTTGTGTTGGTGAGGAGATCAAGACATTTTAAAAAATAAAAATAAAAATTTTACACACGCACACACGCACACACGCGCTTACACATGCACACCGTGGGATTTCACCACTGGTGGGTACTCAAACCCTTGACCCGGTGTGGAAACTCCTGGGAGTCTACCACTAGGGTAAGAGTAAGGACCCGAGATCAAGACATTTAATATACGAAAGAAGGCTAAAAGCTTACCCATCACACTTCTCACCTCCAAGGTATCCACACCATAAGTTTCCATATCCGGCTTAATAATCATGTATAGGGACTACGGTTCAAGCGTCCAGCCCCTAACCTATTTATAATGATCACAATTGTAGTAAGGCCCACTGAATCGCTCAATCTGAATAATCCAACGGTCGGATCTAAAATGATGATCATTGTATGGCCCACCTGATGAAGTCTTACATTCTCCCACTTGGGCTACACTGATATCTAAAAGAAAACAAAATATTTTAATTTATTTGCGAACAATAATTTCATAAAATGCATTTGCTTTTGAAAGTTCCTAATGGGTGCCCTAGGCCCACACAATCAGGGCCACAACTACTATGGGTGATGCCGGATTGCACGTCATTTGCACTGGTTTCTTAAAAAGAGAAGGACGCTGCTCCGTTGAATCTCTAGACCTACTGAGCTTCACTGTGAGGCTATGCATGTGTCTCGCAGTCCTTTCATTTCTTGGGAACATTTTAGGGTATAAGTCCAAGAATGCAACATATCTAAATCTCAAGTGAACCACACTACAGGATCTTCTTGCTCACCCTTAAAGGGATATTGAGGGCCACTGGAATGTTTCTTTGCCCTCAAACCATTGATAATGGTTAAAAACACGTGAATGAAATGGCCACACAAATATCAGCTCGATACAAAAGTTTAGTAGTCGAGCTAAGTTTTTAATGGCCAATCACCACTGTTTTCTCTGGCACGGTCCACCGAAATTTGGATCTGCTGCGTTTTTGAGCTGGATAGGAATTGCCCGAACTCACTAGCTAGACAGGAAGGCTTACGAAGGTGAGAAAGTCATTAAATTAAATTGTTTGCGACCATGTTAAAACATCGACTCAAAGATTAGGCAATTCACAACTCAAGTAGGCCACACGACACAATAAAAATGTGTGGATAAATGCCTACCATTGAAACTTCCCTGCGTTGAAACCTTCCCGGTATGCTTGAGCTGAAAACACAAAAATATTAGCCTAATCCAAAACTCCCATTGCCTCCCAAATATTCCAATGCTAGACATTCAACCCACATTATTTCCTTGTCCTATTACCCACTTAGTCTTGCATCTGCCTCATTTTGATTGGCCAAAAAAATAAAGGAGGACTGGATGAGCTTCTAATGAACATTATAGTGGCCCTGCGTAACAGGGCTTCCCCGCATAGGAAGCTAGTCTGACAAGCTGTCATAGGCAATCTATTTCCTTATACAAGCTTGCGTGTTAGGCAATGAGGGGAGCATTCTGTATTACCGTGACTGTCGGGGACCTTGATGTATTGTTGTATATCCTGTCCATCTATTTTATCAGCTCATTTCAGGACATGAGCCCAAAAGATTAAGAAGATCCAAATCTCTAGTGGGCCATCACAGGAAACATTGGTGATTGAACACCAACTATTAAAAACATCCTAGGACCTATCATAATGTTTACCAGCCATCCAATCAGTTGATAAGATCACGTAAACCTGCATTAAGGGGGGGAAAAAAAACAAATATCAGTTTGATCCAAAACTTTTTGTGGCCCATACGCTCATAGGAAGTTTTTTAACAGCAGCCATTCAATCACTGCTGTTCCTGTTTTGTGGTCCAGCTGATATTTAGATCTACCTCATTTTTGTGCCCATGTTCTAAGATTATCTACAAAGATAGATGGACACTGTAGATATATGATATATACATCAAAATGAGCCTTTCACGGTCCCACCCGAACCGAAATGGGTATTACCGGACCTGACTAATCCATTCCCAATGTTTAACTTTTTTTTGCTTATTAGGCTCGATACTAGAGCTTAGTACAATGCTTGATACGCAGGTTAGATTGTGAATGGTGTGGTTTTTTTTTTCCACACGGATGCATATGTAGGCTCTAGGAAAGTTTCAATGATGTGCATCTCCATCCTTATTATTTCATCTTAGCTAGTTACCCTTGATTAACAGGTTTGATGAAACGTGCACATCATGGTATCACTACACATAAACTTATGACATCCAATCCCCCATTCTTATGTGGTGTGGTCCACTTGAGTAGTAGACTTTCATAGGCTAGTCCAACATAGGGAAATAAGCTAACTGGCTGGTCCAGCATAGGTAATTAAATAAGCTAACCTCCGGTTATTTGATACTTGTTTGGATTGCGTGAGATGCTGGATACGCAGCATTCAGAATTGAACACGTGGCATATATTAACTCAAATAAAACTTAATAGATTTTCTTCCACTGTCGCAATATCAGATTTCCTTTTCTTAACATTAATCCTGACCTCTTATTCGTGGACTGTTGGATAGTTTTCATTTTACCGCCGTCCGATAAATGTCCACCAATCTAATGGTCAAATAAGCTTGATGTTTTATTCATGATACATTTATACTTGTTACCATAATTTGGACCGTTTAATTTTAATAGTTGTATTCTATATGTAAAATAATGTCTAGGTAACTACTAAATGCTTACCTACCATATATCATACTCTGCTAGAGTATCAAAAGAAGCCGATTTTCCTACAGCAAGTCCAGGCGTATGATCAATGGGCCGGACAGAGCCTGAAAAATCAGAATTTTGAATAGGCCGCCGCCCGACAGGCCAGCCCAAAACTGTTTAAAATCGGGCTCAGACCTACCCCAAGCCCGGCCCATTGACAGCCCTAACCATAATGTATACTTTATATCTATTCCCTTCCTCTATTTCTCCATGTAATTTTAGGATATGGATCTAAATATGCGGCAGCTTAAACACTCTGATAGTCCAAAACACAAGAAAGAGGGATCTATTCCCTTCCTCTATTTCTCCATGTAATTTTTATAATCCCTTCATCCATTTCATAGGGACCTCATGAACAAATTATAACCCAGGCCATAAAAAGCTTTCAACAACGAGCATCATCAGTCTCATTGTTTCTGCAGTGTAGTCTACTTAAGATTTAGACTTGTGATCATGTCCTAAATTTGGACGAATAAACATATATGGACAGCATAGATATAATGCATTCATCACGGTGGGCCCCACAAAGCTTGGGGTTGCTACTTCCGATTCTCGTATGGTTTGGATAAGGAATGAGAAGTTTCGAGCTGCACCATTTGTACCACAAGTTACCATTCACGGAGAAGACAACTTCCAACCTATCAAGTAATTAAATGCGACATCGATCCATTCTTCAAATAGGATGGCCCCACCATGAGGATCACATTATGTAAAAATAAGTCCCATTTGCTCATCACATGGGCAAGAGAAAAGCAGAAAATTTCTAGCCATTAATAAATAACAAAATACAGGTGGTTTCCTTGATGGCATAAGCTGACTTTTGATCAAGGTGATCCGTATGCTGGGGCTAACATATCATGTGTTGGATGCTTCATGAACATGAAAATTTAGAAATTATTTTAATCCAACTGATCCCACTCTAAACCTTTTTCTTGGAAGATTGCATGCAGTCTCTCCTATGAATAGAAGCCGCTTGAGTACTACCCCACTTAGTCCCTTTGGTGGTAAGGGTCAGGTGTTCTCAGGGCGACAGTGATGTATGAGTTTCATCCACACCGTTCATCTATTTCTTCATATCGTTTTAGGATAATGCCAAAAAATCAGGCAGTTCCAATGCTCATTTGGACCACGCTTTGGGGATTAAACACCCACCGTTGATAACTTTTGGAGGGCCACAAAAGTATTGGATAAGCTGATATTTGTGCTTTCCCATCATCCAGGTCTATGCGAGCTTATATGAATAGGTTGGATGGCAATTAACCATTACAGTGGGCCTTAGGAAGGTTTCAATGGTAGGCGTCATTATCACTGCTAGAGCTGTACACGAAACCGAGTTAGCTCGGTTAGCTCGCTAGACTCGACTCGAAAAAGCTTGAGTTAACTCACTTCAAAACTGAGTTCGAGCTGATTTTTTTAGCTCAAAAAGTTTTCGAGCCAGAGTTTGACCTTGCTTGAGCTTGACTCGACTTGGCTCGGATTGAACCCCAACACGAATCGTACGCAGATCAAACCAGTTCAGTGACTCGGTTATTTTGATATTGATCTTTCTCAGCAAGTGTTTGATGAAATGACTCAATGAAGTGTCGGCTGGTGGTGAGGAAGGTATGGATATGAAACAAATACTCTTGTATCTTGACTTTTATATTGCCTAATGAGTATTGTTTGATGAAATATCTGTAAATCGATGTTGCTACTTTACATTTCATGAGAAATTGAAGGTGCACTCCATGTGTTTGAGAAAATGCTGCAGAGGCTCGAACTTACCCGAGCTGCTAACCGAACCGAGCCAAGCTAGCTAATCGGGCTCGAGGACCAAGCCGAGCCGAGATCGAGCTGGGGTCAGCTAGTGGCCGAGCCGAGTCGAGCTGTGCCAAGCTCGACTCAGTTCGACTCATCTACACCTCTAATCACTGCGACTTCCTAGAGTGTACTCAAACCTTGGATTTGCTTCATTTTTGGGCTCTTACACGTGGAGCCCACCTTTGATGTGATCCATTCATCATGAGGGCCCTGCTTTTGATGTGTGTTATCCATTGTGTGGGCCCTGGTTGTATGTGGGCCACTCATCGCTAGGGACGACTTTTGATGTGGACCGTCCATCAATGTGGGGCCCACCTTGATGTGGGGTCATCTATCTTGTGAAGCCCACCTTTGATGTGGACCGTCCATCATATGGACCCACTTTGAATGTGGATTGTCCATCATGTGGGCCCTACCTTCGATGAGGGTAGTCCATCTTCAAGGTTCACCTTGGATGTAAGCCATTTATCATTAACGAGCAACCTTCAATATGGACTATCCATCAATAGGGCCCACCTCAATGTGGGTCATTCATCATGTAGGGCCCAACCTCAATGTCCACTACCCATCATGAAGAGCCCATCATTGATGTGGACCATCCATCATGTAGGCTCACCTTTGAAGTGGTTTGTCCATTATACCAGTCGGCTTTGAATGTCGTCTATTTATCATTAGGGGTCGACCTTGGACCATTTATTATGTGGGCCCACATTAATACGTGGTCATCTATCATGTAGGGCCCACCTTTGATGTGGTCTGTCCATTGTGTGGGCCTCACCTTTGACAGGGACAGTGGGCCTCCCTTGATAACGAAAGTGAGAGAGGCTGTGCTTTGACATGGACCATGGTCGACTGAGAAAAGTAGAAAAGTTCTTTAAAAATGCTGAAATAAGTAACTTTTAGCATTAAGTTACTTTTATGATAGTGCTTACCAAACTAACTAGCGTTAAAAAGTAACTTAACGATTTAAAATAAGTTAAAAAGTAATTTGGTTGTATCCAAATAGGCCCTTAATGGCCAGATTACTAAGCCATGGGGCCCACATCCTTTGTTAAAAAATCCCATTACTTAGATGCCCTAATCATTTAATTTTAGTTGTTGAATTTTGAACACCAAACTGACCAAACCGTACATGTAGTGTCACACATGTACACATGGTGCTTTGACCCAAATATCAAATACGTCCACCTATTAAATGGCCAACCCGCTTAAGTTTTAGGTTAGGGCACATGCATTAATGGAGTGCCTAATGATTGGCATGGATCTTTCATATTCATATATTCCCTGAGGCTGTCAGCAGGTTGGGTTCCATAGTACCTAAACTCCGATTAATTGGTCCAGATCTTGCTAAGGTTGGGTCCTTTCTGGTCTTACATCTAATTATTTAAAACCCCGGACCAAATTCAGTAGGGGCTAATCAGTTTTAATAGTAAAGTTATATGTATTTAGGGGCCAACTCTAACAGGCTAGATCACCATGCCACTGGTTACATATCTCATTAGATTGGATTACGTTTTTACTGTTTTCAGATTATAGCATGTTTATTGGGCAGAATATAGTTCAACTTGCATTCAATTAAGAATATGTTAAAATTGGGTGGGCCCCTTGTGATGTTTATGTAAAATCATCACCGACCATCAGGTGAGTCAACCCATGTGAGGCCCAAGGTGGAAAACATTAACCTCATCCAAAAAATTCAAGTGAACAACACAATTAGAAATACTATACAAGGCAACTTTAAATTGTTTCCCTTGGTGTGGTTTTGCCAAATTATGGATGAACCTAAATTTTGAGTGTTGGGTCTCTAGATTTTGATGTGGCATCTAATGGTTGGAGTGGATTTATATAATCATCACGGTGGACCCTGGAAAAAGGATTAACATCTCTGACTGTTCTAGGATTAACATTTCTAGACTGTTTTGTTTGGTGTTGGATTAATTCACCGGTCAACTTATTTTTCTTCCCTTAGCCTAAGTTGGGATTATACATCTAATGGTCGGAGTGTATCCCACATAGACATTATGGTAAACCCTATCAAAAATCAAGGGTGGGCATGGCATAAAATTCCATTATTTTATATAGGGAATTTTACAAAATACTAATACTACCTCAATAATATATTATTTACATCCCTTACCTTTTTCAAAAAGGTTTATAACAAGCCACCCTATTAATGTCACTAATTATCACCTGAGTACCTTCTTAATGGAAGTTGGGTCTGTAGTGCCTAAAAATAAGACACATGTAATTCAAATGGCTCACATCAAGGGAAACAATTTCAAAGGGTGAGTATTGTCCTGTATGTCACTACGTGAAAAATGGGAAAAAATGACTTATTTAGAGACGGTTTTGGACCGTCTCTAAAATTGCTTGGTTTAAAGACACTTTAGAGACGGCCCTAAACCGTCTCTAAATTTTTAGACGGCCCTTAACCGTCCTTATTATTGTATTAAAAATTTAAACGTCCGCAAATCATTTAAGACGGCCAAAAACCGTCGTTAACTGCAGATAAAAGACGGCCATTGACTGTCTGAAATAAGAGACGGTCCCTGACCGTCTTATATGCCAAAATTTGAGACTGTCGAGGACCGTCTCAATTAGAGACGGTTATTGGCCGTCTCTTACTGGTGGTTTGAGACTGTCGAGGACCGTCTCAATTACAGACGGTCGTTGGCAGTCTTTTCCTGGTGCATGGGACTGCCACCCTGTGGACTGTATTATGGACGGTTTTTAGCTGTCTCTGTTGGAGACTGTCAAGGACCGTCTCTATTAGGGACGGTCATTAACCGTCTCGTATGGGTAATCAGAGACTGTCATTGACCGTTTCAATTATAGACGGCCAATGGCCGTCCTTCTCACCCAATCACACCCATTGCCAGCGTCTAATAGAGACGGTCCTAAACCGTCTCTAATGCTCCAGTAACCCTTTACCCATAAAAAATTTATGGATTACGAAAAAAAAAAAAGTTTAAAAACTCAGAAAAATAACTAACAAAGTTTAAGAAAAAAATTTAGATTTTGAAAAAAAACGTAATTTTATAAAAATCTAGAATTTGAAATAAAAATTAAGAACTTTTAATAATGTTGATAATTTTGAAAAAAAAAAATTTTGATAAGAAAATGATATTTTGAAAAAGAAAATTTTAAAAATTAAACAAAATTGTCATATTGCAAAAAATATATATATTTGAAAAAAGAAAACTAGATTTTGTATTTTGAAAAGAAAAATTAAAAAGTTGTATAACAAAAGTGATATTTAAAAAATGATATTTTGAAAAGGAAAATTTAAAAAATTAAACAAAATTGTGAAAAAATTGACAAATTGTAAAAATATATTTTTTAAAAAGAAAACTAGATTTTGTATTTTGAAAAGAAAAATTAAAAAGTTATATAACAAAAATAATATTTAAAAAATGATATTTTGAAAAAGAAAATTTAAAAAATTAAACAAAATTGTGAAAAATTGACAAATTGTAAAAAAATATATATTTTAAAAAAAGAAAAGTAGATTTTGTATTTTGATAAGAAAAATTAAAAATTATATAACAAAAGTGATATTTAAAAAATGATATTTTGAAAAAGAAAATTTTAAAAATTAAACAAAATTGTGAAAAATTTGACAAATTGTAATATATATATATATATATATATATATATATATATATATATATATATATATATATATATATATATATATATATATATATATATATATATAAAGAAAATTAGATTTTGTATTTTGAAAAGAAAAATTAAAAAGTTATATAACAAGATTTTGATAAAAAAAATGATATTTTAAAAAAGAAAATATAAAAAATTAAATGAAATTGTGAAAAGATTGACAAATTGTAAAAATATATATATATATTTTTTAAAAAAGAAAACTAGATTTTGTATTTTGACAACAAAAATTAATAAGTTTTATAACAAAACTGAGATTAAAAATTGATATTTTGAAAAAAAAAACTAAATTAAACAAAATTATGAAAAAATTAAAAAAATGTAAAAATATATATATTTTAAAAAAGAAAACTATATTTTGTATTTTGACAAGAAAAATTGAAAAAAAAAAAAAGGATCTATACCAAATTGAATGGATGTGGCCTACAATACACAAAGTGGGATTAAAAACATCTAAACGTGAAAAGAAAAAAGAAAAAGAAGAAGAAGAGTGTTAACTCGAGGTTAAAAAAATATATATACATGTTTAAGAAACAGAAGTGCAAATCAAAGTTCCTGAATACCTTGGTAAAAAAGAAAATGGTCTAAATTCAACGGTAATATCAGATGGTTGAGATTACCCAATCTTCGTGATATTAAAATAAGTGTTCTACCCAACAGAATAGATGTGCCTTTCAACAAGTGCAGACCAAAGGAGATTGAAGCATATAAATGTTTAAAAAGAATAATACAAGTCAATATTATTCATCAGGATAGGCAAAAAGAAAATGGTCCAAATTAATCCAACAGCAATTTCAGACAGTTAAGATCATCCAATCAGTGTGACCTTTGGAGAGGTACGTACAGGTATGCCAGGTGTTGCAACATTAAGAATTGGTACCAAATGCATACATTAATATGGGTCATTCTCATGTTATCATTTTTCGTCTATTAACTCGTCTCAAAAGCAACGAGATGTAAACTTGCACAGCTTAGATATAGTTTAAGCTGCTCGTTAATTAAAAAAGAACTAGAATATAGTTTAAGCCAAATGGAATCTCAAAAAAAAAAAAAGACGACCGACATCCATCTAATCGTACTAAGTCCACCAATCAGGTAGCAGAGATTGTTCCATGAAAGGCATTCCCTGCTCTCCACCCATCCACAATCGGCCCCTACATATTAGCTTCAAGGACTCCAAAACAGTAAAACACAATACATAAGTCTCACTAAAAATTCTAGAACTTGCAGAAACACAAGACAATGACACAAACAGAATTTTTCTCAAATGGAATTAAATTAATATCAGAGGTTAGTTTCCAAACACCACTAGTAGAATCAAACAATCTTTGACAAGAAAACAAAAGCAAACCCTACAACACCTAAAATTCAACATACAGCCTCATCAAAACAGCAAAATCCAAAGGTGAAAAAATTATCATAAGAGTGATTTCATGACCCACCTGAGATTATTGAGTTCTTATGATTCGAAATCACATCCTAAATATATGATGGAAAAATATATGGACGATGTCAATACACATAAAATATATCAAGGTGGGCCATACACGGTTAGAGTAACACTCATGAAGGAGTTATCTGAATAGTGAAATGGTACTATAAGGTCACCTCTTGGGAACTTCCCATGAGGTTAATTTGTGTGTGCCCCACCATGATGTATGTAGAACATCAACACCATGCATTTGATGTGTCCCATTTAAGTCCAAAAATCAGTTGTATACAAAACTCAGGTGAGCCATAGTATCTAAAACCACGTGAAGACATCACTAAAACATATAAAAGTATTCAATTGGTGGGGCCCACATGAGTTTTCGATGTTTGTGAAACTTGGGTTTGACTCCTCTCGGCTGTAATGAATGGGCTGGATCTATGAACCACAACTAGGTGGACCCAATAAATGATTGTGAATGTTTTAATGGGAGGGTAACCCTCTCAACTATAATATGTGGGTGTGGCCCATCCAAGTCATGGATTGACTTTATTTTTAAGCTTGTGGCCCAAAGTCACGGTTTATGATATCCACATCGTCAATCCATTTTTCCAGATCATTTTAGGGCCCGTTTGGACAAGTAGATTGGAAGGGATTGGAAGTTAAATCCCTATAGATTGGCCGAGCATGCCAAACAAACTGGGTGATCTGATCCTGGGATATACAATCCCATGGATCTTAAGACAATCTATTGACAACACCATCATTACCTTTAAATCCCATCCAATCCACCCTAATCCAGTCAAATTTGCCTGGGACATGTTTGGTTCGAGGAATTGGAAGGGATGGGAAGGTTTAATCCTGGGATTGGGTGAGTGTGCCAAACAGACTTAATATATAGCAATCCGGGGGAATATAGCAATTCCATGGATCTTAAGACAATCCATTGACAACGCCATCGTTACCTTGAAATCCATGCCATCCACCCTAAAACCATTCAATCCCTTCCAATCCACCCATCCAAACAAGCCCTTAGTGGTTGAGTCCACAATCAAAGTATATCTAAAGCTCAAGTGGACCATACCACAGAAACAGTGGGAATAATGATTTCCACCGTTGAAATCTTCCTATGGCCGACAGTGATTTTGATTTGTCATCCAACTTGTTCAATAGATCACAAATACATGGATGAAGGGAAAACTAAAATATCAACTTGATCTAAAACTTCAGTGGCCTCCCAAAAAATTTCAATGGTAGACGTCCAATTTATACTGTTTCCTATGATGTGGTCCACTTAAAATTTTTATAGGGTTCAATTTTGACCTTACGTAATAAAATTATATGTTAAAATGGATAGATGGAGTGGATAAATTGAATAAATCATAGTGGGCCCCAAGGATGCTTAGGGTATGAGGGCCATATAGGGCCTAAAAATGTCTTATCTAAGCCGTCCATATATTTTAAAATATTATTATAGGGCATGAAACCAAAAATCATCTAGATTAAAGGTTAAAGTGGACCATACGGTAGGAAACATGGAGATTAAATCACATATATTTGCTATGGTGGGGAACAGATTGGCTACTCCACCTGACAGCCAATGGCTGGTGGTCGGTGCTCTATGGGGCCCACCATGATGTATGTGTATCATCCATGCCGTCCATCTATTTGTTATATATATCATTTTATGAGATGATAAAAAAATGACTTATATCTCAATCTCAAGTGGACCACATTACAGGAAATAGTGTTGAATGAATTTTGACCATTAAAAATGTTTTGAGGGCCATAACAGTTTTGGATCAAGTTAATATTTTTTTTTCCCTTCATTTGGGTCTTTATGACCAACTAAACAGATTGGATGTCAAATAAACAGTACAATGGGCCTTAGGAGGATTTTAATTGTGAATATCCATTCATTAATTTTGTCCTGTGATGTGGCCCACCTAGGATTTATATCCCTATCATTTTTTGCATCAAGCACTAAAATGATCTATAAAAATGGATGAACCGAATGGATGAAACATTTACATCATGGTGGGGCCCACAAAGCATCGACCACCAGCCACCGTCCCATCCCCAAATTTGGGCGGGCGCTCAAAACCGTCAGCGCGCCCAACCCCCTCCCCATTTCATTTACCAGGCGCGCGCGTCCCAGCGCCTCTCTGTCTCTCTCTCTCTCTCTGTTTCTCTCGCCGTCCCGGTCTCTCTCTCTCGCCGGACGGCCTCTCTCTCTCGCCGGACGACCTCTCTCTCTCTCTCGCCGTCCCGGTCTCTCTCTATCTCTCTCGCCGTCCCGGTCTCTCTCCCAGACCCGCGCCACTCTCTCTCTCCGTCCCGGTCCCAGCTTTTCCCCACCCCGACTCTCTCTCTCTCTCTCTCTCTCTCTCTCTCTCTCTTCCTCACTGGCATCATCTCCGGATCTCGTGCGGCCAGCAGCCCCTGCCCTTCATCTCTTCCCCGGCCAGGTACTCATTTGTTGTTAATGTTTAAGGTATGCACAACATGTGTTTGATGAAATGTCTTTGCGGGAGAAGGTGGATTGGAAGGGTTTGAATGGTATTAGGGTGGATGGCATGGATTTCTAGGTAATAATGGTGTTGTCAGTGGATTGTTTGGAGATCCATGGGATTGATATATCCCTGGATTGCAATATCCAGTCTGTTTGGCGCGCCCGGCCAATCCCGGTATTAAACTTTCTCATCCCTTCTAATCCCTCAAACCAAACACGTCCCAGGCAAATTTGAAGGATTAGGGTGGATTTGATGGGATTTAAATGTAATGATGGTGTTGTCAGCGGATTGTCTGGGATTGGGATCAGATCACCGACTCTGTTTGGCACGCCAGGCCAATCCCGGGATTTGACTGTCTTATCCATGCAGGCCATCTATTTTTCAACTCATTTTATGGCATAAGCCTAAATGGAAGCATATCCAGTGCTCAAGTGGGCCCACCACAGGAAACAGTGGGAATCGAAGACCCACTGTTGAAAACTTCTTAGGGCAGCAAAAGTTTCGAATCAAGCTGATATTTGTGTTTTCCCTATGTCTGTGTCAACTTATGAACAAGTTAGGTAACAAATAAACATCATTGTGGGCCCTACGAAAGTCTCAACGGTGGATGTCATAATCCCCACTCTTTCTTGTGTGTGGTCCAGCTGAGCTTTGGATAAAATAAGGATTGCTGGTCTCTGCTGGTCTCTGCCATCTATTTTTCAACTCATTTTATGGCATGAGCCTAAATGGAAGCATATCCAGTGCTCAAGTGGGCCGTCTGTTTTGACAGTTTAGTTGGGAAACAGTGGGAAACAGTGGGAATTGAACACATGTGTGACATGTTCTGCCATCTATACTTCATGTTAGACCTTAGGAAGGTTCCAACAATGTGCAAACTGTCCATGTCATGGGACAAAATGACAACTGATGGTTGAAAAAAATCAAACTGATAGGACAATCCTAGCTGCCTAACATTTTCCCACTGAATGTGATCCAATGCCATTTTATTTAACTGCTCGTTTTAAGGCCATTAATCTGACGAATAGGAATAACCACATCTATTTTTCTCATACATGTGGGTCCCACCTGATAGTAGACCATCGTTCTTCAATTTTTTTTTTACAAAGCATGTTCTCAGCAGGTTACACCTGATGAATAGGCCAAATACTTTCAAGTTGTAGAGACAGAGGATGACAGAAGGATTGAGAAAAAATGGCCTTTTTTACAAACATTTTTAATGCCAGTGATCAAGTAAATCCTAGCCCTTATGTTCTATTCTTAGAAACTTGCCGATATTTAGATGAGGATCCATAAATTTAGGTTTATTATAAACTAGGAAATTTTCAAAAATTCTAAAATTTGCATCGTTTCAAAAAACTCTTATAGTGGGGAGATAATATACCTACAAAAGTATGGAAGATATTGGTTGAAATCGGATTAGTTTGGTGATTTAGCCTTTTCTATAATTTGTTGTAGACAACATGCTAGATGAATGGAGGACCGTAATATCTATTTACAAGCACAAAAGAGATGCACAAAGATGCACAAACAGTAAGGGGATCCAACTTGTGAGCCATACTATGAAGCTTTGGGAGAGGGTAGTGGAACAAAGATTACAACCAGAAACAAGGATATTGTAAAATTAATTTAGGGAGATCAACAATTGGAGCTATTTTTCTATTTAAACAATTGATTGTGAAGCGTAGATATTAGAGAAATATCTAGACATGACTTTCATGGATCTGGATAAAGCAAATGGTGTAGGGAGGTCTTAAATATTTAGAATTAAGAAGTCTCAAGTCCAACTAGTTGGACTGCAATTTATTGCATCCTAAACATTTTTACAGATCATTTTATAAATCATTTACATCTTTGCTATCAATTGTATTATTAAATGAAATTCAAACTCTTTGTTGGGGTTAATTGTTGTCTGGCCCAAGTTCCTGATGAAAATTTGAATATTCAGTAGTTTTGTTTTAATAATATTAAAAAAATCTGTTTGTAAAAAAATAATTTCATTTGATTTTTTATTTTTTTTTGTATGGATGCATCATGTATGGTTTTATGATAAAACGTATGTATGTATGTGTGTATATGCATGCATGTGCACATGAATGGATGAAACGTATGCATGCATGCATGGATGGACAGATTATGCATGTGTGTATGCATGCATACATGCATGGATGGATTTATGTGTGTATATATGTATGTATGTATGTATGCATGCATGGATGGAAGACTGGATGGATGGATCATCACGCCTGTGTGTGTATGTGTGTATGCATGCATGGATAGATGGATGGATTGTTAGATCATGGATGGATGGGTCATCATGCATGTGTTTATGTATGTATGCATGCATGGATGGATGGATGTATCATCATGTATGTTTGTATGCATTTATGTATGTATGCATGATCCCAAACCTAAACCCAACCCCAAACTCGAGCCCGATTTCCTAAACCTAAACCTTAACTTATCCTCAGTTCCCTAAAGCTATAACCTACAACCTATAACCTAAAACCTAAAACCTACACTTAATCATGTGCATATATTTGTGGATATATATAGATTTATATTTTTTTGTGATTGGTGACTTTCATGTGTGACATGTTTTGACAGTTTATGAAAAGTTTCTTTTTTATTGTATCTCACTTTTTATATGCTACATGCACGTGATATCAGAAATGGATTTGATGCCCCCGAGCAAGAATTGGATGACGAAAGATATATTGAGTGATGAGTACATTAAAGGCGTCGAATCGTTTATTATTTTTGCGAAAAGGAATTCGAGAGGTGTTGATTGGTATAGTTGTCCTTGTGCTAGATGTCGTAATGTGCGTGGGAAGAAAATACTAAGTACAGTTTCTGAGCATTTGATTATGAATGGTATAGATCAGACATACACAACTTGGTTTTTTCATGGAGAACAACTTCCCAATATGGGTGTCAATGCCAAGGCTCCTAGTACATCTGCCACTGATTGTAATGAAGAGCTATTGCCCAGAATGGTTGATTTGGTTAATGATACTTTTGGTCGTGTTCAACCCGATGACTTAGATGCATGTATGAATGAGGTCAATGAGGAACATGGTAGTCAGCCTCAAGATGACATAGACAATGATACTCAGTACAATAAATTAAGGGAGGATGCGGTACAACCCCTATATCCATCGTGTAAACGTGAGTATACAAAGTTGTCAGTGACAGTTGAGTTGATGAGCATGAAGGCTAGATATCAGTGGTCAGATAATAGCTTTACGAGTTTGCTGCAACTGCTTAAGAAGATTTTGCCAAGCGAGAACAACCCCTATATCCATCGTGTAAACGTGAGTATACAAACTTGATTATTCACTGAAATCCTTTTTTGATCAAGTTGTCTTTTTTATTTATTTAATAGTTAGCATCCTTTTTACTAATTATGGCTTGTTGTCATTTGTTTTTTATTAACCAAGTCACTAAAGGATTTCAATTTCAAATGTAACTGAAGTATTGATAGAACGTTATCTCTTGTTGCAGTAGGAGATGTAACAAGAATATACATTGATTGTGTATTTGAATTTTTTTAAATGCACCAACCAGAAACGATTTGAGACGACGTTCAATGATACTTTGTTAGATATGAAATTTATGACCTTTAGTTACTTGGTTAATTAAAAAGAACTACGTAGTGGCTTGATCCCAATCTGACTTTTTGGGTACGTAGGCAGCCGTTCATAATGTACTAGAATATCGGTGCAGCCACAAATCTTTTTCCTCCTTTGAATTGTAACAGACTGTATCGGTTGCATTTTTCTCTGTCATTCAGGTTGTGGCTATCAAAGATATAATATCATCTTCTTATAGGGAAACATTTAATGATGTGCGCAGGTAAATTCATTTTTTTATTATTCCTTATATTGTTTCCCAGTTATATTTGTGTTGGTTTCAGAGTACAAGTAGCAATAGAAAGTGTTGGTCGATTGTGGCTTGTGGACAAAGGGATGAGTAACCAACAATACGAATATGGGAGGCCTTCCCCAGGTATCTAAATGCATTTAGATATAATTTTGTTGTTTTTAAATGTATTAGATCGAAATTGATCGAGCAGACCCGGATGTGCGTCGGAGCTATCCGGATGTTGAGCGGGGGTCTCTGGAAGGTGGGAACCGTTATGGATAGATGAAGGTGTCCATTTCCTATGGACGACATTGGAGTGGCATGACCATTTGGACGAGCCATGTTTATGTATTAACTCGAAATTGATGGAGCAGACCGGATGTGCGTCGGAGCTATCCGGATGTTGAGCGGGGTCCATAGAAGGTGGGAACCGTTATGACCATGATGAAGCTGTCCATTTTCTATGGACATTGAGGGGCCTGGCCATTTGGACATGCCGTGTTTATGTACTTGATCGAAATTAATGGAGCGGAGACCGGATGTGCGTCGGAGCTATTCGGAAGAGCGGGGTTCCCTGGAAAGAGGGAACCGCTATTATGACCATGATGAAGTTGTCCATTTTTTATGGACAGCATTGGAGGGGCCTGGCATTTGTGTCGGATGGCCATCTTTATATCTGTATTTGCTTTGCAGGGACCATACCCTTAACCTAAACCAAAACCTAAACTTGAACCTACACCTAATCCTAATCTTAACTCCCTAACCTAAACCTATACCTAAACTTGAAAACCCAATCATAAACCCCATCCCAAACCCAAACCCGATATCCTAAACCTACACCTTAACCTATTCTCAATTCCCTAAACCTAAACCTAGACCTAAACCTAAATCTATAGCCTAAACTTAAATCCCTAAACCTTAACCTATAACCTAACCCAAACCTTAACCTAAACCTTAACCTATAGCCTTAACCTAAACCCGTAACCTATAACCTAAACCTAAACCTAAAACCTAAATGTATTCTCAAATCCCTAAACCTAAACCTACACCTAATCCTAATCTAAACTCCCAAACCTAAACCTAAACCTAAACTTGATAACCCAAACCTAAACCCGATCCCGAACACTAATCCGATTTTCTAAACCTAAACCTTAACCTATTCTTAATTCCCTAAACCTATAGCTTAAAACCTAAACTTATACCTAAACCTTAACCTAAACCTATAACCTATACCATAAGCCTAAACCTAAACCTAAAACTGTAACCTATAACCAAAACCTAAACCCAAAACCTATATGTATTCTCAAATCCCTAAACCTAAACATACACCTAATCCTAATCTCAACTCCCTAATCTAAACCTAAACCTAAACTTAAAAAACAAAACCTAAACCTGATCCTGAACCCGAACCTGATTTCCTAAACCTAAACCTTAACCTATTCTCAATTCCCTAAACCTATAGCTTATAACCTAAACTTAAACCTAAACATAAACCTTAACCTAAACCTATGACCTATAGCCTTAACCTAAACCTGTAACCTATAACCTAAATATAAACCTAAAACCTAAATGTATTCTCAAATCCTTAAACTTAAACCTACACCTAATCCTAATCTCAACTCCCTAACCTAAACCTAAACCTAAACTTGAAAACTAAAACCTAAACCCGATCCCGAACCCGAACCCGATTTCCTAAACGTAAACCTTATACTATTCTCAATTCTCTAAACCTATTGCTTATAACCTAAACCGAAACCTAAACCTATACCTAAACCTAAACCTATAACCTATAACCTAAACATAAACCTAAAACCTAAAAATGTATTCTCAAATCCCTAAACATAAACCTACACCTAATCCTAATCTAAACTCCCTAACCTAAACCTAAACATAAACTTGATAACCCAAACCTAAACCCGATCCCGAACCCGAATCCGATTTTCTAAACCTAAACCTTAACCTATTCTCAATTCCCTAAACCCATTGCTTATAACCTAAACCGAAACCTAAACCTATACCTTAACCTAAATTTATAACCTATAACCTAAACATAAACCTAAAACCTAAATGTATTCTCAACTCCTTAACCTAAACCTAAACCTAAACTTAAAAACTCAAACCTAAACGTGATCCCGAACCCGAAACCGATTTCCTAAACCTAAACCTTAACCTATTCTCAATTTCCTAAACCTATAGCTTATAACCTAAACCTAAACCTAAACCTAAACATAAAACCTAAATGTATTCTCGAATCCTTAAACCTAAACCTACACCTAATCCTAATCTCAACTCCCTAACCTAAACCTAAACCTAAACTTGAAACTCAAACCTAAACCCGATCCCGAACCCGAACCCGATTTCCTAAACCTAAACCTTAACATATTCTCAATTACTTGAACCTATAGCTTAAAACCTAAACCTTAACCTAAACCTATAACCTATAGCATAAACCTAAACCTAAACCTAAACCTCGTAACTTATAACATAAACCTAAACCCAAAACCTTAATGTATTCTCAAATCCTTAAACCTAAATCTAAACCTTAACCTAAACCTATAACCTATAGCCTTAACCTAAACCTGTAACCTATAACCTAAATATAAACCTAAAACCTAAATGTATTCTCAAATCCCTAAACCTAAACCTACACGTAATCCTAATCTCAATTCCCTAATCTAAACCTAAACCTAAACTTGAAAACCAAAACCTAAACCCGATCCCGAACCCGAACCCGATTTCCTAAACCTAAACCTTAACCTATTCTCAATTCCCTAAACCTATAGCTTATAACCCAAACTTAAACCTAAACATAAACCTTAACCTAAACCTATGACCTATAGCCTTAACCTAAACCTGTAACCTATAACCTAAATATAAACCTAAAACCTAAATGTATTCTCAAATCCTTAAACTTAAACCTACACCTAATCCTAATCTCAACTCCCTAACCTAAACCTAAACCTAAACTTGAAAACTAAATCCTAAACCCGATCCCGAACCCGAACCCGATTTTCTAAACCTAAACCTTAACCTAAACCTATAACCTATAGCATAAACCTAAACCTAGACCTAAACCTATAACCTATAACCTAAACCTAAAACCTAAATGCATTCTCAAATCCTTAAACCTAAACCTAAACCTTAACCTAAACCTATAACCTATAGCCTTAACCTAAACCTATAACCTATAACCTAAACCTAAACCTAAAACCTAAATGTATTCTCAAATCCCTAAACCTAAACCTATACCTAATCCTAATCTCAACTCCTTAACCTAAACCTAAACCTAAACTTGAAAATTCAAACGTAAATCCGATCCTGAATCCGAACCCGATTTCCTAAACGTAAACCTTATACTATTCTCAATTCCCTAAACCTATTGCTTATAACCTAAACCGAAACCTAAACTTATACCTAAACCTAAACCTATAACCTATAACCTAAACATAAACCTAAAACCTAAAAATGTATTCTCAAATTCCTAAACCTAAACCTACACCTAATCCTAATCTAAACTCCCTAACCTAAACCTAAACCTAAACTTGATAACCCAAACCTAAACCCGATCCCGAATTCGGAACCCGATTTTCTAAACCTAAACCTTAACCTATTTCTCAATTCCCTAAACCTATTGCTTATAACCTAAACCGAAACCTAAACCTATACCTAAACCTAAACTTAAACCTATACCTATAACCTATAACCTAAACCTAAACCTAAAATCTAAATGTATTCTCAAATCCCTAAACCCAAACCTACACTTAATCCTAATCTCAACTCCCTAACCTAAACCTAAACCTAAACTTGAAAACTCAAACTTAAACCCGATCCCGAACCCAAAACCGATTTCCTAAACCTAAACATTAATGTATTCTCAAATCTCTAAACTTAAACCTACACCTAATCCTAATCTCAACTTACTAACTTAAATCTAAACCTAAACATGAAAACCAAAACCTAAACCCTATCCTGAACCCGAACCCGATTTCCTAAACTTAAACCTTAACCTATTCTCAATTCCCTAAACCTATTACTTATAACCTAAACCTATACCTTAACCTAAACCTATAACCTATAACCTAAACATAAACCTAAAACCTAAATGTATTCTCAAATTCCTAAACCTAAACCTACACATAATCCTAATCTCAACTCCCTAACCTAAACCTAAACCCAATCCCGAACCTATTGGAAGGGTTGAATGTACCATGCATGTGATAGAATAGAAGATATTTGTCCAGTAAACCAAGTATTTTAGTCTAAGTCCGTTTCTGTTGAGAGACAGAGAAGCATGCCCACCTGTCCACCTTTGCACATGTGTTATGGACCTAAACTCTAAATGGTCGATGGGATGCAACACTCCATGATAACTCTTAGGGACCAATTTTCATCTTAATCCAAAACTTTGGTGGGCTATAGCAAAGAGAAATGCAAATTAAGGGAAGAAATTATTTTCTTTGGCCATGGCCACCAAAGTTTTGGATCAAGGTAAAAGTTAGGCCGTAAGAGGTTTCATAGGGTGCTGAATTACATGGACCATTCAGATTTTGGGATGACAATCACATGTGATGAATTGGGCTATATATATAGTTTAGCTAGCAAATAACTTCTATTTTATTATGTGCATGTGATATCCAACCCTTCTAATACTTATATATGGTGTTGGATTTTTTTTTTTCAGGTGAAAGACAAAAAGAAAATTGCTGTTGATTTTTTTCCTTTTTTAATTTATGATGTTAAACTTATATGTATTTATGTGTGGATGAATGCAATGTGGATAAGATTGCTTGTGTTTGGATGGATGTAGTTTATGTTTGGATGAATGTAGTTTATGTTGGATTTACGTAGTTTGGGTTTAGATGGATGTAGTATTTGTTTGGATGAATGTAGTTTATGCTGGATTTACATAGTTTAGGTTTAGATGGATATGAATGTGAATATGATGAAATATATTATATAACAGGTGTATATCAGGAAGAATATGATGAAGTAACAGGTGTATATTGACCCTCTTATAAGGGACGGTCCATGACAGTCCTTTTTAAGGACGGTCCGTGGCCGTCCTTTAAAGGCCCATAAGAGACGGACCATGACAGTCCTTTTTAAGGACGGTATATGACCGTCCTTTTAAAGGACGGTTTATGGCCGTCCTTTGAAGGACCATAAGAGACGGACCATGACAGTCCTTTTTAAGGACGGTCCATGACTGTCCTTTTAAAGGACGGTCTATGGCCGTCCTTTGAAGGCTCATCAGAGGTCTATGACCGTTCTTTTAAAGGACGGTCGATGGCTGTCCTTTATAGGCTCGTAAGAGACTGTCCAAGACCGTCCTTTTTTAGGACGGTCCTTTTTTAGGACGGTCCATGACCGTCCTTTTTTCGTCAATAAAAATGACTGTTTTCAACCGTCCTTTAAGTAATACGACACGTCAAAATTTGACGGCCCTTGCGACGGTCCATGACCGTCCTTTTTCGTCATTTGAGACGGTTTTGGACCGTCCTTTTTTTGCAGTTTTGGCGTAGTGCGTGATATACTTGACTCATGTATAGTGCTGAAATTTTAAGCCCTGGACCTAAAATGGGGAGACAGACCTGATGGATGGTGGGGGCGGATTTCACAGACCACCCAAGCCGCCCAGCCAACCACAACATTCCCTTGTTAAAAAGCTAATGCTTATTGAAAGCCTTTCTGAAAAGGAAGCGGATTGCGTCCTACCACACCCGACTCTAGGGAGCATGCATATGGGGGATTGTCGTATCTGTATATCCACGCCGTCCATCCCTTCTATTATATCAGTACGAGCCCAAAAATGAGGTAGATAACCCTTAAGTGGACCACACCATAGATAACTCTTGCATTTAATGCAACCCATTACTATTCTCAAATCCCTCAATTCGGGCTTAAGACCGGGGGTAGGATGCAATGCATGTAACAGGGATGTAAAGAACGTCCTGCACCAACCCGTCGTATTATAGTGGGCCCAGTTGAACCGATGACTCCTTTCATCTTCCAAGCTCCAACCCACGCCACCATATCTCTCATCTTCCAAGCTCTTATAGTAGACACCACCCCTCCCCCCACATTATGGGGTGGATTCACAAGCTTTCATTTTATAATACGTACCCTCAACCTACATGTATTTTTTTTTTAATGCATATAAAGGGTATTTTGTTATGTTGCAGGTGCTGTGTATGTGGACCCAAACTGTTAGTCCAACAGAGCAACCTTACCATCATAATTGCACACTCGAGCTGATCCAACCTCTGTGTGGCCCGCTAGGTGAATTTGGAGGATTTTGGATTGTTGCCCTTATTTATATGGTGTTTGGGACTTAATGAACAATTTCGATGACATATAATATAGTACCACAAGCCCCTTATAAAAGTAAGACAACTTAAAAATTAGGGTTGTTGATAGGCCAGACTAGGGCTAGGCCAAGCTCTGTCCAAGCTTGACCCACATAGGGCCACGCCTGGACTAGGTGCATGATGGGCCAAAATAGTCCAGCCCAAGCCTAATTTAGGTCAGGCTCTCGAGCTTTTGTAATGTCCATACCTAACCCGATTGTGAAATGGGCTAGAATTTTAAGAGTTTGCAAAAGAAGAGAATGAAAAAAGTGGTTTAAAAATAGAGAGAATGGGAAAAAAAAAAAAACGAGAGTAAAAACACTCCATTTTCTTTGTGTTATCCTATTTTTGTTGGGCCACAATGGTGGAACCCACCTTGATCATATATAGAGTGCATGGTAGACTCCAAGCGGCGGGGCCATCCCGATGGCTGGATCTCTTCTCTTGCTTTTCTTTCATTTCCTTTATTTCCTCGTTTTCTTTTAAACTATGGTGTTGTGGGGCCGACAAGTGGGGTATGCTGTTAGAGAGCATGCCCCACATGGTATCTCAGTGTGGACCACCTTGTATAGCCCACCGTGTTGTTTATTTAAAATCCAACATGTTGATAGGTTCATACAAATTTGGATGGTGGAAGGGCACCAAAATCAGGTTAATCCAAAGCTCCTTAGCCCAACACAAGTTGGTCCACTTGATGGATGGGTCGGATCTCTCACATGGATCCCATGTATATGTGTGTGTAAGGAAGCCTAGGCGCCGGACGTTCTTAACATCAGAGACGTTGGAACTGTCTAGATGTCAAAAGATATATGGGAAGGGTGGGACCTCTAGTCGTGGATCCCAGCATGATGCATATGTTTCATCCATGCCGTCCATCCTAATCTCCATCTCCTTTTGGTTGTTAAATCCGAAAATGAAGCCGATCCACATCTAAAGAGGGTCACACCGTGAGCAGTAGGAAGGGTTGGAAAGCTCCATTGTCAAAGACGCTACGCGCATGCAGGTGGGGAGTGTTTCCACTTGTGGGACCCACCTTGATGTGTCTCTTAGATCCACACTGTCAATCTGTTTTCCTAGATCATCTTGGCCCTTGAGCCCAAAAATCAGGCTGATTAAAAAACTATCAGGTGGTCCGCACTACAGGGAATGGTGGGCTGGCAACCACCCGCACGCTGTCAGCGTCTGCCCATGCAGATGTGGGGTGGTAGGTTCCCACTCGTGGGGCCCACCTTGATGTATTTTGTATATCCATGTCGTCCATATGTTTCTTCATATCATTTTAGGCCATGGGCCAAAAAATGAGGAAGATTCGAGTCTCAAGTGGGCCTCAATGAGAGGATTAAATTCCTGCTGTTAAAACCTTCCAAATCCCCGTTCAAGCTGGCCAATCCAGTGGATGGAGTGGATCATCCAAATGGACCCCACCTAAACAAGGAAAAAAAAACCAACAACAAAAAAAAATCTAGTAATGCATTACCGATGTCCACTAGGGCATGGAGTGTGGGGCCCACCATGATGTTTATGTGCCATCCGCTCCATTCATCCTTATGATTTTAGGCCAAGGGCCTCTAAATCAGGCCAATCTGAATCTTAGGCGAACGACACTAAGCGGAACAGTTGGGCAACGAGGGCTGCCCCTATTTGACAACAATTGCGGTCCCACTCATGGGACCCACCTTGATGTTTACGTGCATCCACGTCGTTCACCTTTTTTACAGGACATGTTAGGCCATGAGCCCAAAGTTTAGGCCAATCTAGATCTTAGGTGATTCACACCACGGGGAACTGTGGGGGTGGAAATATGATTGTTTTGGGATCCCTTAGATTTGGGAATCCTGTTCATTTGGAATCCATTGGATTTAGAGTTGCTTGGAATTGGGATCCTTAGAATTTTGGAATCCCTTAGCTATGTTTGGTACCCTAGATTTGGAACCTTTATAATCCTAAGTAATATGCATAATATATTTGCAGGGGTTTGAATCTAATTATTAAATCAAGCTTAATATTTCTAATTAGTGTACGTATGTAATGTTGACACTATGGTTGTAGTAAATCCATCGAGGCATATACTTTGCCTGAAATGATGAAATCCCAAAAGTCGGATGGGCCATAAGCATAGGATCACATCCTAGTGACTAACCAACAATCAATAACCATCGATTTAGGTCAGAAATGTTCAAACGGTACAGATCATCCTATTAAAGTAATTATAGTAATGTCATTGGCCGTTGATAATTTGATTATTTCGGGATATTATAAGTGGACCATGTGCCCAATAGATTGGTAGCCTAGTGGTACACATATTGCACATGTGGGTGTCCACCCAAGTCACACCCAGTGGGCCCCCCCTTGGGATATGTATTTTATCCATGCCTAATATCCAGTTATTAGTCTTTTTATGTACATGCTACATGAGAAGCCAATGTTAGTCTAATGTGAGCCACATCGTATAGACTACTAACTTCCTACTGGGGCTTGTCGTTCGGGTCTCACTCTATGTATATGATGTGCTAATTAAGGTCGATTATCACATGATATGTCTGATAATTTGTTAGTGTACTTGGCCTGATAGGACACACCGATAACATGCTTAGTATAAGGATATCATGCCCAGTTATATGCCCATACATATAATTTGTATGCATGCTGTGGATGGCGGTTGTTCATGGCATATGCCCTTTAACTTGAGACACTTAGGGGACTTTATATGAGGTAGGGTCACCCCACATGATCGCGCGGTATGCGTAACTTTGATGCATGACTTGAATAGTATGACTTATGCATTTCACATCATATATGTCACGATCACTTTTACACCCTACCGACACCGAAGTTGTGGCCTTTACAAGCATATCGTGGAATATCGTATTATATACTGGAAATATGTGTTCTAGCACTCAGGCGTTATAGATATCCTTGGGTGAAAGTCCCTATACCCTGTTATACTAATAGGATGGTTCAATGTCAATACCGAGTGGATAACATGAGCACCCGAGTACTAAATACTAGTAGGTCAGGTCTTCTACTGCGTTGAGGTCAGTTGGAAAGGGATGTGATCTTATCCGCCCGAGGGTAGGGGGCTGTAAACTAAGTTGAGTCTGACCAGTTCATGAAATGGGTCCTTTATAGACGAGTTGAGTGGGCATTGACATACCACTGATAAGGCAAATAGTGAAGTCTCTTCCACTTGGCCATGCGCACGATGGGAGACAGCCAGTATTGGAGTGTACTAGACCTCGATGATATTTCTAATAACAAACTATTCCGATATGTAAAGTAGTTAAGGATTGGTATGTTTGCATTGCATCTATAGTATATGACACTCGGCCACGTAGGCCTTGTATTGTATAGACTTGGTAATGCTAATAACATTTATGGACTTGACATCTTAGGTCTCCATCATCTTCCATATACTCTAACATCCATGTTTTTATCATATATATTACGCACTCATCTACACACTCTACTAAGCTTCGTAGGAAGCTTATACGCATTTGTTTATGCTGCAGGTGATGCCAGGGCTATCAACAACATTAAACCCGGAGTATGAACTTGATCTTTTGAGTTCTTGATTATATCTTGTATTTCTCTTCCAACACTATACTCAAAGATTATATTAGTGGATATGTGGAGATGATGATGTTTTTATGACTTTGGTACACTTATGGTTATAATCATTTTTTAAAAAAAAAATCATCTTGGAAATCATCCTTCCGGGATCTCAGCATCCGAACCTGGTGTATGGGAGTTGGGAGCTGAGAATGAGGTACTACAAAGGCCGTCGACACCGAATTTCATGGCTAGGAATTTAGTGAGCTTGATTCCTGAATTTGGGGCGTGATAAAGTTTATGAATGAGGTTCCTAAGGTTTAGGATTTTAAGGTTTGATTTAAGACTGGGGTTTAATTGTCCATTAATCAGTTCAAACTCAATCGACTTATCAGCGTGGGGTGAGGTGTCTCTTTCATGGTAAGCTAACTCTCGGATCATTATATATGCTCATGTACCTATTCATTAATAATTATAATAGTTCATCTTATCAGGATTGCTATCTAGCAATCCTGCTCTCACGTGCATATAGACACCCTTATATCCATTTTGAGCTCATAAATCATTACTCACCTACCCGTTTATTGATCCAAACCACTATGAACACTAATTTAGGTCAGATTAAGCTAACTTACTACCTACTCTTATCGGGCCTTACACCATCGCAAGTCAGCAACAGGCCATTGATCTTCCAACGTGCGTGGGCTACGAAAGTTTTAAATCTATCTAATATTCTTGTATTTTCAGTCCATCATAATAGATTAACTCCATAAACGGTATAGATGGCATGTAATCACCCTAGTAGCCCCAAAGAAGCTTTTAACCGTAGGCATTGCCTTTTCTATCATCTTGGACCACTCGTCTCTTGAATCCGTCATATTTTCGTACTGGCATCATATTTGATGTGGATGCCTCTCAGTCATCACAAATGGGCCCCACAGATCTGTTAAAAATTTTTTTTAAGAAAGACCAACGTGTGCAATGAGGAAGAGCCCCGTCTTCTTCTCCCTTTCAAATTCTTCCTCTCATTCGATCAGCAACAATGGGACCCATCAGAGTGATCTGGACCATCCATCTGTTACCCAAGTGAGTTTTTAACGATGGACGTCTCCCCCATAGTTATCCTATCGTGCGGTCCACTCGAATCTTCGATCTGCCTCATCTTTGATTTCCTACTTGATTTTGACCCAGCGTAATCAATGGACCGAGTGGATTTCTTGCAAACATCAGAGTGGACCCCACCTAACCACACCATCGCCTAAAGAATTCGTTTGAAACGGGATTTTTTCTAATTTCTCACGACCGTCATAACCTCACCTAGCGAATTTAAAATTGATCCAGACCATCCAATCTCTGGATTCCCTGATTATTCAACGACACTCATCGCTCCAACATTCCCCATCTTTGAAGAGCCAATCAGAAACTCCCCTTTCCCATGTTCTTCTCCACGTTTTCGGCCTCTCAAGTGTGTGATAGCCCGAAGGCTTCTCCCTCCTGAACCATGGGTCAAATGCATCCCAACCTTTGATTTCTTAACCCTCCAATTATGCATGATCCATCTGGTCTGTCCAATAGCAACGGAGTGAAGAAATAACCCCCAGCTTGTAATCTGCCGTTAACAATCCGACCATCTTCTTCGTGAAGCAGCCAACACCTTCGAACATTGTTTAGCCATCGATTCAAGATCCGAACTGAGGCCCATTTAAATAACATATGATCATCATTCATTACACGGGATTTGATTGAGGGTATCGAAATGTATCAAAGCACCCAACTAGCATTCAAAACATGCTGTTAAGAACACGAACGCAAAGAACTATTTTTGTCTCCTACTCCAACTGGAATGCTTGATAAGAAGACCGAAAGAGAGTGCTATTTAAGGTTATAAAGACCTGAGAGAGAGAGAGAGAGAGAGAGAGAGAGAGAGAGAGAGAGAGAGAGAGAGAGATTGGAATCGAAACAGAAAGAATTCAATAGAAGGAAAGAGAGTTTTGATTGAGAGAGAGAGAGAGAGAGAGAGAGAGAGAGAGAGAGAGAGAGAGAGAGAGAGAGAGAGAGAGAGAGAGAGATTGGAATCGAAACAGAAAGAAAGAATTTGAGAGAAGGAAAGAGAGAGAGAGAGAGAGAGAGAGAGAGAGAGAGAGAGAGAGAGAGAGAGAGAGAGAGATTCGACTCAATTCGTTATCAATTTCAGCCAAGTTAGTTCAATTCAGGCCTTGCCTTTGCTAGACGTTTAGGAAGGCAGGAAAGATAAGAAGAAAAGATCCTTTAGTAGATGTTCTGGAAGGCAGAAAAGAGAAGAAGAAAAGTAGAGAGAACAGAGGAAGGAAAACAAGAGAGAGAGAGAGAGAGAGAGAGAGAGAGAGAGAGAGAGAGAGAGAGAGAGAGAGAGAGACGGTTTGACAACTGAGTGGAATCGCCGAGTCAACCTACTGAGTTTTTGAATTTGGATCATTTCTCCGACTGGTTCAGGTGCTTCAAAATTGTTTAAGAGGTAATCCTTCCCTCCTTGTTCTTCGATTCGAAAATAAACCTTAATTGTTGTTTTTACACAATGACTCACTGAGTCAACGTGCTGATCCACTAGATTTAGGTCTGGAGGATGGAGAACCTTAGTGTAACCAGTCACATTAAGTAACTAGTGGGATTCCACTTATGTGCATCAAAAACCATACTGAGTTGCACCGAGTCACATTAAGTTGAACTAAGTCCAACTGAGTTTAATTATAATTGAACCCTGGTCAAGTGCGCATTAATCCAGATCATCTTGCACCTATTCAAATGAGAGATCCTCTCAATTTTTGTTATTTTTTATTTACAGTATTATGTTGAATCCATTTTATACAATAATAATATGAGTTGTTTTCGATTTATTATATTTGAAACTTATAACCAATAGCGGCCCATTAACATTGAGATGTGGCCGGAGATTGATGGAAAAGGTATCCCGGCCAGCCTAGGCATACAATAATAATATGAGCTGTTTTCGATTTATTATATTTGAAACCTATAACCAATAGCGGCCCATTAACATTGAGATGTGGCCGGAGATTGATTGAAAAGGCAGCCCGGCCAGCCCGCCCCTTCAAATGAACATTTCTCCAAGATGCTTTTCCTTTATGTAGCTTATACGATTGTTTGAAAGGTGCTCCAAGGATCTAACCGAATAGCCAAGGAATTCTAGATGTTCATATTTGTTTCTAAGTTTAAATTTGTTACTGAGAAGGAATTGAGTACATTTTTGAATGAATTAGATATGTACTTATGATATGTTGAAATGAAGAAAAATTATTTTAGTTGTATGTGATGCATTCATGAGACAGAATGATAGCATGGGTTGAAATGCTCTGTGATAAATTAATTAATTAATTAATTTATTTATTTATTTTTAAAAAAAAACATAATGCTCTGCCCTAGAAGTTCCAACATGAACACAATGCTCTGCCCTGAATTTTCTAAAAGCCACGATACACATTTCTTTTTTATACTAAGAAATACATGCATAATGGGAATGTTAATTTTAGGTTAGTTGTATTTGTATAATTTATATGTTAATCCAAAAAATCACAATGATAGGTTATCTTTGTCTCTGAGTCTAGACAATTATTTTCATGTTAGCGACAAGAGGGGTGGATTTGAAGATCTGTGCATGCAATTGTCCCATAACTCTATAAAGCTCTTGACCCTTACCAACCCAACACAAATAAAATCAAACTTATAGTACACCGCTACTTATCTTTTATCTTTTATCTTAGCTTTTCTTAGCTTAAGACAACCTGTCTACGCTACTACACTGGATTAGCTATAGCATAGCAGTAGTGTAATTCCATCCGTCTGCGCAGCTATGCCAGACCGACCTAGATTAAAAATAGTGTAATTTTCTTCCTTCTATGCCGAGCGATAGATTGCAAGAAATTTTTTTTTCTTTACTTTTCAAAAATGTAATTCTCTTTGCTTACGCCTAAGTCGCTAGACCAAGGAAGACTTAAATCTAGTGCCTTAAGATGCACGTCATAGATGTTGGATTGCTTAGGGATGCTTTTGTAAGTTTTTACTTTTATTTCAATTAATGCAATTATTGCAATCGGACTATCTTTGCTATCATGATGAGAAAAAAAATATTTTAATTAAAAGACAATAAGAACTTATTAGAAAGACAAACCATTCCTTTTGCAAAATCATTTGATTGTACATACATATGGCTTAATTGATAGCCGAACTGCTTCAGTTCTCGATCATAAACGACCACCCATGGTCTCTCTATTTATCTCAACGCTTGGGGTCATAGGGGTTTAGTTCGGATCGATCTATAAAAAGCGTTGCATCCCGTCACAATACACACATGCCAACTACCAGATTTGGAGCCAAATACCAACAAGGTATAGAAATGCTGACATTATTATAGGACTAGAAATCCAAATATGCATACAAAACTTGAATTCTTAGGTAACAAGCCAAGCTCAGGTATTGGCAGTTATCAATCGCCGAACAAGAAGGCCACATTTTATAATCTAGACCATCCATCTTTATTGACCCACCTAAGATGAACGACTAAACAAATTAAACCATGAAAGATGGACAGTTCTGAGGGCCGGTTTTCCTCTTCTTGAACGTGGGCTTGTTGACATGTTTTCTTTTTTAACTATCCATTTTAAAACTTCTCTTAGACAAATAAGATTTTCCCAATTGATGCAATATTCGTACAGTTGTCCATCAACTACGGGCCTTCCAAATGGACAGATCAGATTATCCATCCATTATGCTGCATGGGCCCGGCCTAGCCCGTTGCCTCCCATATCTGCGAGTTTTACTAACCATTGATTGAATGGCCTGAATAACCTGATCAAACTGGTTCATACATATGGAGATGGCTACCGTTTCAACATGGACATGCCATATGGAGGGCAGAGATATTACGGACACAGATATCGACGGTCTTCATTTCTTATGAGTGGGCCAATAGCTCATTAATCTCGACTGTTGAAAGGATGGACTAACACCATATACGGATCGCGACCCAAAATTTCCTAGAATAAGAGATCCTAGTCATCCCACCTTTGGTGCTTGTGTGGTTGAACTGAAAAACTGCCGACTGCCGTTTCAACATACCCTCAAAAGGGTCAATCGATGCTTAAACACTATTTTAAGCAAAATCTCAATTCGTATTGTGTTTGGTTGCAGGTTTGCAAATTCCATCTGATTCCCTACTCGTTGAAATATGAGCTAAAAAACCCACACAACACTTGAGCAAGTCCACGGACAAAGTCGTTGGAAAATCATTTTTGGAAGACCTGTACTGTTTTTTAACTTCTGAAATCTCCGACAAGGAACTACACAAATTTCTTTAGATTATTGGGCCAAGGATCATCTGCTTTCTCCAAATATAGGACTGGCGTGCATCAAAGTGAGATTCGCATGATAAAAGCACTATAGCGGCTATTTTTCGTTTGGTGCACAAACGGTTACATTGCCACCGGCCGTTTCGGCACGGATGTGGGTCCCTTCCCAACTACAAGTCCTCTGTTAATTATTAGGAGCAAGTTCTATATCAATAGGGTTGTGTGTGGTGCCACTTAATGCACCGGTAAGACTATCCATGTTAAATGCTGGTGTCAAGTGGTTAATATTTTAAATAATCAGATAATTATTTAACACGTTTAGACCAATCTGTACCTTCCAAAATGTGGACACCATAATGCATGTATATGGCTTACTAAAAATCATATGGCAGATGATCTTAACCATCCGATATTTCTACCCTTGAATTAAGGTTTTTCTTCACTTTTATATTGATATTATTAAATAGATTTGTAAGTTTTTATTAATAAATCCTTATCATAACTAATTGAAGTATTTAAAACACTAAGGTCATAGGTTCCAATATCCATTGTGGTGTGCATTTAAAAAAAAAGGAAAAAATAATTTAGTCTATCATTAATTTACGACATGGTTATTTCTGTGATAGTCTATCATTAATTTATGACATGGCAATTTCTGTCATCCATAAACTAAATAGATTGATGCACAGAGGTCCACACCTGTCATAGGCAATGGGTACAATGCCCAAGCAGTGCGGTGCCCACTGTGTTGTGTGTGACATCCTCTCCATCCATCAGCTGTAAGACATCGCTTTCATCAGCATCATCATCATCCTGTTTGTGCCCTAATGAATTAGAGAAAGCGTCTCTCAAAATATGCACTTCTTCAGTCGGGTATGCCCTTTGTTAAACAATGGATGAACACCCTTTGAATGTCTCACGGTATTTGGCAACTGTGTAATGCACATCAAAGCCCGTTACGTTAGGTCCACTGTATCGGATAGCCGCAATGGCATGATGGCAAGGGAACCCAAACTTTTGCCAGTAATGACATGAGCATGTTCGCCGTTCAAGATCCACCTTCTTTGCATTTGAAATATGCTTACCAACCACAAACTCTGCTGCACAAGGTAACACAAACAAGTTCTCCCAGTCTCTCTACTATAGAAATAACCTTCTTGAGCACTGGGAACGAAGAATGTCTCCCACTTTGAACTCCATTTACACTTTTTTTCTAAATGTATCCATCATACGAGCATGGGTGATAGGTAGGTCGATGCAATTCAGACCCCAAGCAAACATCATGGTGACATGATAAATATCGGAAACACAATGTCTCTTGGAGGTGAGATGCGCCCCAATGCTGAGGATTAATATCCTTTAAAAAAATTCCATGATTCTATAGATTTATCATGAATTTCATGCAAACAAGCATCGAATTCAAAATGATCTGTTGCATAAGTTGCATCCTCAAAAAGCAACCCCAAATCCCTAATTTTGTACTTCCTCACAATTTCTTCAACCAGCAATCACTAACAGCATTGATGACATGCATATGGAAAGATACTACGAACCACTTCAAGAATCTCATCCTCTCTATTTGATATAAATGTTAATTTAGGTATACATCCCAGGACTTGAGCCAATTCATGACAAAACCATTTCCAACTCACTACCTTCTCTGATTTAACAAATGCACATAAGATCGGGAACCAATCATGTTTTACATCAGCAGCAAAGGCAAAGAGCATAGCACCTCCGTGTTTTCCTTCTATTTCTGTACATTCAAGAAACACAATAGGTCGGCATGCTTGCTTGAAACCATGTACCGCAGTCATATATGCAACAAAAAGTCTCAAGGAGTTGTCTGATGACCTGCTAAGCTTTGCTGTGCCTCCTGGATTTGCCATCTCAATTTTCTTGCAAAGACCTAGAACAATTAGTTCAGAGTCCATCTCATTTAGTACCAATTCTTTACCCCTCCAAGCTTTATCATAACTTACTTTGATCCCATATTTTTGGCTAATCTCATTGACAATATCTTTAGATGTACAAGATAATTTTTTCTGGAGCCTATCCTTGACCAAACCAGCAATCCATATCCTATTGGCTTGTCAATGCTTTCTTTTATTTGACATTGTTGATTCATATGCAACATTACAAGTATGGTTTCCCTTCAAGGATTTTATCTTGAATGTCAGCTTGCCAACAAGCTTACAAGCATATATGCGCCATGAGTAATTGTCTTTAATGCATTTCGCCTTATAATAGAACGTGCTCAACCTGGTTCGCTTGTATTCGAAATTCAAACATATTGCGTACTCCCTTAAAGTATTGAGGAAAGCATTTGCATCTTCAAATTCTTGGCCTTCTTTTAAAACTGGGATCGTTCTCGACATATCATTAACACAACTATCAACCAACCCGCAAGGTAATTCTTGATTATCCATCAACAAGCAGTCCATTTCAAGCAAGTCATTGGGCACATTTGAAACATTATTGTTATTGGCATTAGTATTATGTGAGGAATGTGTACGTGTTCCATTTCTTCCATGTAAATCCCACAACAATACTTCATCATTTCCATTATTGGCATTCTGCATCAAATTACTAAACAAACAAAGGTAGTAAGAAATAATTAGTGAACTATATAACTAAGAACATAAACAAATTTTTATTGAAGTGCCTGGGAATCGGAATGGGGATTGAAAGGTTTTGGACAGCAAAAACAAAGAGATGAATAGGGTGACTGCTACAAAGAAATGCTTCCATCATATTGGATACATCGTCATCATTCTCAATCTACACATGTGAATCCAAATCTTGACCAGGATATTTGTACTTGATGCTACTAACATCGGTCAACTTGCAAATCTCGCACACTTTCGATAAAAGTTTGAGGTAATTGATCCTCAATCGACATGAACAATACGGTTTGTGCCTTCTTTATAATAAACCTTATTTGATTCCCAAATGAAGTCGCCCCCAAATCTATAGAGCATAGGCACTTTGTTCGTAGACATCATTTGGGTGTGTTGTAATGAACTAAAAATTGAAAGAAATGTGATCATGCTTAACAAGATCAAGAACAACAATTATCATATGCATTTTTAGAAAAGAAGAGACCCAAATAACTCTCTACTTATTACTTTTAATCTAACCTTGATTCCATTGTAATTATATCATAGTTTCCTTGTGCACTTCTTTGAAAAAACAAGAAGCATGATTCGGTTTTCGAGGACATGGATCTCATGGGCCTCACAGCAGATGAAACATGTGCTAAAATTTGCCTAGATTAGAAAATTCTATCAATGCAACATTTAGCTATTATCTGATTGAGGAGGGTACTTGCTCTATTATTTTTTATTACTGTCTACTCATAGGCCTCATATTAAGGAGTTATTGTCTCATACTGAAGATATCTAGAGCGTGGTACAATCATAACTGACCAAAATCACGGATCTGAATCATGAAACATGGTCCCCACTTGTAGAATCAAAGAGCTGCACATTCTCTCATCCTAAAACACTCCAAATGCAAGTATCATATTCTTTTTGATAAACTGATCAAGCAAAACTTGCAGGTTCGACCTACCTTTCACTAATATGGAGGGACATCATGAGTAGGCTCTACTTCAACAATCACTTCTATTGAATATTTTTAATTGTTCAAACCAGTAGACTCCAGGTGCACGTATTTGCCGGTAGTCCAAATCTAGAAAAGGGTAATATATTTTATGAAGAAGATAATTCAATAGGAGCAAAATTGTCAACAGGCTGAGCTTTGTGGACCCACCGTGATCTATGTTGGACATCCACAGCATGCATTTGGTGGGTCCCCTTTAGGTTATGATATACCCTAAAAATAAACTGTATCCGGAACTCAAGTGGGTCACACCATCTGAAATTGTGAGAAATCATGCCTAAAACATTTAAAACTACTTGTGTGGGGCCCACCTGAGTTTTGTGTACGGCTGAAACTTGGTGTGACTTCTTACCCAAGCCGTCCCTTTTCTCTTATCATTTTAAGGATTGAGCCCGCTCAAATGGGCCACATTAAATGGTAAGATTGGGTTGCATTAAATGCACAAAGCATTAAATGCAAGAGCTATATGTTGTGTGGTCTACTTGAGTGTTGGATCTGCCTCATTTTTGGGCTCACCTTAAAATGATCTAAGAAAAGGAATGGCCGGCATGGATACACATATACATCACGATGCCCCCCATCTGCTCATTCGTGGCTAGAGCCTGGCCGGGTAGCATCCATTTCAGAAAGGCTTTCAATAACCATTATATTTGACAAGGGAAGTTTGGGTTGGCTGGGCGGCTTGGGTGAGCCGTGAAATCCACCCCCACCATCAGGTCTGTCATCCCATTTTAGGTCCAGGGCTCAAAACTCAGCCCTATCCATGATTCAAGTAGACCAACAGGGTACATGACAATACTCACCCTTGAAATTGTTTCCCCTCGATGTGAGCCATTTGAATCAGATATAGTTTTGATTTTTGGGCATGACAGACCCAACTTCCATTAAGAAAAGGTACTCCAGTGATAATTTGTTACATTAATAAGGTTGCTTATTAAAAACCTTTTTGAAAACGGTATAGAATGTAAATAATACATTATTGACGTGGTATTTTGTAAAATTCCATATATAAAATAATGGAATTTTATAAGACGCCCACTCTTAATTTTTGATGGGGTTTACCATAGTGTGTATGTGGGATGCACTCAGACCATTAGATATATAATCCCACTTAGGCTACTGACCATTAGATATATAATCCCACCTTAGGCTAAGGGAAGAAAAACAAGTTGACTGTGAATTAATCCCACACCAAACAAACTAATAATAGAGAGATGTCAATCCTTAATTATTTTTTCAGGGCCCACCATGATGGTTATATAAATTCACTCCAATCATTAGATGCCATATTGAAATCTAGACCCAACATCCAAAAATTCAGGTCCATCCATAATTTAGCTAAACCACATAAGGGGGAAGAAAATAGAGAGCAAGTGTTGCCTTGTACACTATTTCTAATTGTGTTGTTCATCTGAAACGTGGATGGGGCTGATTTTTTTCACCTTGGGCCTCACATGGGTCGACTCACTTGATAGTCAGGGTGAATTTCACATAAACATCACAATGGGCTCACCCAATTTTAATTATATTCTTAATTGAATACAAGTTAAACTATGGTCTGCCCAATAAACATGTTATATTCTGAAAAGGTATAAACGTATTTAAATCTAATGAGATGTTGGTAAGGATGTGGAGCCAATGGCATAGTAATCTAGCCAGTGAGAGTTGGCCCTAAATACATATAACTTTACTATTAGAACTTTATAGAGTATTAAATAATAAGATATAAGACTTGGAAGTACCCAATCTCAACAACATCCTGTTGACAGCCTCAGGGAATATATGCATATGAAAGATCTATGCCAATCATTAGGCACTCCATTGATGCATGTGCCCTAGCCATTTAATGGGTAGACCTATTTGATTTTTGGGTCAAAGCACTCTATTTAAATGTGACACACTTTACACTACATGTACGGTTTGGTCAGTTTGGTCCCATGCATAATTTGGCCTTGTGCATGTAGGGTCCAAAGGAGTTGGGTTGGGTTAATAATGAAATTTTTGCAAAGGATGTAGGTCCCATGGCCTAATAATCCGGCTATTAAGGGCCTCTTGGACACAACCAAATAAATTACTTTTTAAACTTATTTTAAATCATTGAGTTACTTTTTAACACTAGTTGATTTGGTAAGCACTATCATAAAAGTTACTTAATGCAAAAAGTTACTTATTTTAACATTTTTTTTTTTTTTTTTTTTATAATTTTTTTTGACTTTTACTTTCCTACTTTTTATGATTTGGCCACAGTGCATATCAAAGCAGCCTTTCCCTCATTGCCCTTATTAAGGGAGGCCAACTGTCCCCGTCAAAGGTGGGGCCCAAACTACATCAAAGGTGGGCCATGTGATGAACAAATGGGACTATTTACTAATGGCCAGAAATTATCTACTTTCTCTTGCCCATGTGATGAGCAAATGGGACTTATTTTTACATAATGTGATCCTCATGGTGGGGCCAACCTATTTGTGGGGCCCATGGTGATGAATGAGTTATATCTATGCTGACCATATATGTTTATTCGTTCAAATTCATGGCATGATCCCAAGTCTTAAATCTCAAGTGGACTGCACTGTAGACCAATGAGACGGATGATGCTCATGGTTGAAACCTTTCTACGGCTTGCCGTGATGTTTATTTGCATCTAACCTATGCATGAGGTCGCTATGAATTGGATGAAGGGAGAAAAGAAAAGAAAAAAAAGAAAAAACAAAAACAAAAATCAAAATCAGATTGATCCAAAACTTCTCCTCAAGATTTTTAATGGCGGCCCTCCAATCCCTACTCTTTCCTATGTTATGGCCTATTTGAGTGTTTAAGCTGCTGTATTTTTGGAACCATGCCCTAAAATGACATGGAGAAACAGAGGAATGTAAAAGATATAAAGTATACATTATGGTTAGGGCCGTCAACGAGCCAGGCCTGGAGTAGGTCACGGCCCATATTGTAAACTGTTTCAGCGGAGCCGTCGGGCTGGCCCTATTGAAAATTCTGATTTTTCAGGCTCAAGCCTGGCACATTGACACTCCTAATTATGGTGGACTGGTTTCAGGGAAATCGGCCTCTTTTGATACTCTAGCTGTATGATGCATGTTACGTAGGCACTTAGAAGTTGCATAGACATTATTTTAAATATAGCATACAACTATTAAAATTAAATGGTCCAAATTATGGTAATTAGTGTAAATGTATCATGAATTATGAATTAAAAATCAAGCTTATCTGATGATCTGACCATTGGATTGGTGTAAATTTACCGGACATTAGAAAAATGAAAACTATCCAAAAGTTCGTAGTTCCACAAACAAGCGTCCTAGTCCACGAATAAGAGTATGGGATTGTTACAAAAAAGAAATCTGATACTGCGACAGTGGAAGAAAATCTATTAAATTTTATTTAGGTTAATATATGCAACGTGTATAATTCTGAGGGCCTGTGTATCCAGCTTATCATGCAACCAGAACGAGTAACAAATAACTGGAGGTTTGCTTATTTCCCTATGCTAGACTAGCCTATGAAAGTCTACAACTCAAGTGGACCACACCACAGACGACAATGGGGATGGGATGTCATAAGTTTATATATAAGGGCACTATGATGTGCACGTTTCATCAAACCTGTTAATCCAGGGTAACTTGCTAAGATGAAATAATAAGGATGGAGATGCGCATCATTGAAACTTTCATAAATCCCAAATATGCATCTGTAAAGAACCATCACCATTCGATCTAACCTGCATATCGAGCATCTCACTAAGATCCAGTATGAAGCGTAATAGGCAAGCAAAAGCTAAACATTAGGAGCGGGGTAACACCCATTCTGGTTGCAGTGTGACTGTGAGAGGCCCACTTTGATGTGTATATATATTATAATTCTACACTGTCCATCCATCTTGGTAGATAATCTTAGAACATGAGCACGAAAATGAGGTAGATCTAAATATCAACTGGAGTATTTTATTGTTATTTATTATTTTATTATTTTTATTTGTTTTGTTTCCTATTGGAACTTGTATATTTATTATTTTTTTAAATATTTGAAACTCAAAGAATGTTGCAATATAGTTAAAAATGAATATTAAACAAATATTGTACAACTTTACAATAAAAGATATATAATATTTACAGCAATAAGTTGAAAATTGTCTGAATACATCAAAAATAAAAAAAATTCTCCACGTGGTCCACTCCTAGCTTGGCCAATACGGCTAGCTGCTATCTCTAGTCTTTGTTCATACATCATTTCAACCAAGCAGCGTTGGTATTCATCTGCAAAGGTTACTTCATAGTCTCCATCTGCAAGTTTAAGAAGTAAGTCAAACAAGACAAATGAATGGTTGCCCGAGTTTGTCATATTCAATGTATATATTACTTTAACTAAGTTAATTGTTGCATGATAGAACTATCTATGGAATAGATGTAGGAGAAGGGATTGTTTTGTAAAGAGAATATCAAACTCAGTGGAGTTGTGGACATAATTCGCTGATATGGTGGGCCCACATCATGGATGGGAGATAACCCAAAAGTCTCTCACATTAGATGATCCTAACAGTCCGGTTAGGCCCCTCTAAAATGGGAACCGTGGGTTTTAATTATCCATGAACATCATATGGCTAGGATCACATGGTAGGCAATATATTGTTGTATGGCCCATTCAATGATGGGGCTCACCAGATCAATGGCCTGTGTTACTGAAAACTGGTCCTGCCTTTACCATTGTTGGGTAAACAAGAAAGGCCCCTGATTGAGCATCATATGCAGCCTCTCTGCTTCAGCAGATTGGGTGCTTTGAAGTGATTATATCCATGATATTGTGTGGGATACTTCCAAATGGGTGCTTGCTACCAAACCATCCAATGGGAAAATTCGAACATTTTTTCCAAAAAAGAAAAGAAAAGAAAGTACTTATGCATGTATCGTGTTATCTCATGTACAAAAGATCACAGTCGCAGCTGCATTCGTAACTTCCCCACGAGTTCTTGCATTTGCACTCCGGGCATTGGCAGACAGTCTTTTCCTTGCATTCATCTATGTCTAAAACATGTTCGAAGCAAAGATAGAACCAACGGCATGTACTGATGTACCACATCATCAATTATCACCATTGAATTCACAAAATGTTGGTTAAAACTGAAATCGAGAGTGCAGGACGAGAACTTGAATTCAGATCAAGGTGGAAAAAAATGCTTGAAATAGCTGAGGCGATCAACCCCTTAGGTAGGTGATTGCCTTCAATAACGCAGATGAACCATCTGATGATCATAAATCTTAAATTTCAAACAAATCAAACCATTGCATTTCTTTTGTCCTAAACCACAAATCAAGTCTCAACTCTTTCACTCTTTACAACCAACAGTTATAAAGCCCGGGAGAGAGATCTAGTTTTGGTGGCCCGGGCAAATTGCCAGAGTACGTTTGGGACCATAACATCAACAACAACAATCCTCAATGTTACAAAAAGCGATAAATGTCAATGAATTTTTGTAACCCATGTAACAAGCCAGTCCGTTTTGGGTTCCAGTCGTTCATTTCAACATCGAGGTCGAGATCGGTCTCTATCTTGGTCTTGGTCGAGGGAGGGAGGGAGAGGACAGTCCATTTTCTTTTATGAAGAATGGCCCTGCGAACCTAGGATTGAAGATCAGTTTTGGTGAACTATCTGGTTACCACCCAAACCGGGTCATATCATCCTGTATCGGGCTGTTTCTAACATATTGTTCATGGACGAAACCAGTTCATATTGGAGGATACATACTGTTTTTTCAATGATATTAAACCATCGGTTGCACATATCAGATCAATATAGCTAAGAGACAAACATTTAGCTCGTACTATATCTGTCAATATTATTCCGAACTCTGTGTGTGTGTGTGTGTGTGTGTGTGTGTGTTTTATTTATTTTTTGGCCAGCCCAAGTGTCTGGTACATCCAAATGCAGCCTAAATGAGTTTTTAAGTGAAGAAGTACCTTCACATTCTTTGAACCCGTCACCCTTGAATCCTTCGGGACATACGCAACCATTGGTATGATCTTCCTGCATGATTGATCATAGAGTCACTTCAATATAACCATAAAAATTAATTCAGATAGCAAAATATCCATTTTTGGTGCACTTACAATGCAGGCGGAGTAAGTCCTGCCATTTAGGATTTTTTTTTTTTTTTTTCCAACAACCCCTGTTGTTTTCACAGCGTGCAGCTCCGGAAACTGCATAAAGGCAATCAAAGAGTCAACATAGAATAAATGGAATTAATGAACTAGCTTGTCCGTTGCCAAAAAATAATAATAAGCATTCATTTTTGCCATATTCTACTGTGATAAGATAGCTAGAATTTAGAAACCGTATCTAAAAAATGCATCAGACAATTGAATGTTCCCAGTTACAATGAAAAGTGACTGTGAACAGGATATAAAGATCTTTCTTTCAGTGGGGTGCTAGTAAAAAGGGAATTTCATGGTATCTGACCTTGCAAGAGATTGGAAAGTGGTAATTGAAGGAAGCATGATGAAAGAACATCTCATTGTAAAATGGCAAAACTTTTGCTCAAGTTTTGGTAGTTCTATCACTACTAGAACCGGCAGTCATTGGAGACTAGAAAGGAGAAGTCAATAGGATTTTTTAGGACCAGTAGGCATGGGGAGATTTGAAGGGAGGGGGTGAATTCGGGTTTGGCAACAACGGAAGAACCACACAACGATACTAAAATGGGACTCGAAGATATAAAAAACACGAGGAGATTGTCTTCCATCATTAACGAAATCAGGAATCTAGCATCATCGATACTGAGGGAAAGCTAACGAAGTTATGTTATGATCCTCCTCATGTATAACCGCCAGCCCCCTTGCATGCATGTGAGATTCAAACTATCCACTATGTGGGCTGAACACACAGCTGCTCAAGAATCAGCCCTTTCTGCTCATCAGATGGGGCACATTTACATTGAATTGGGTTTGTTGGTCAAACTTTTTGTAGTCATCCATTTGTTCCGTACATTTACCCCACCTGATGAGCAGATCGAACTGATTCCTGGGCGCACCTAATTGACAGTTTGGATATGACACGTGCCACATTGGCATGTGTGTAAACGTAGGAGAGACTGGGTCATAGCTGCATCTGCAGTTAATGAACCTTAGCTTTCTAAAACCCAACCAAAAAAAATAAAATTAAATTAAAAGTACAAAGAAAGCTGACTGGAAGAATAACAGTGTCATGGATGTTTGTTAACCTATATATATATATATAGATAGTTGTTATCTATAAAAGAATGCAACAGAAGACTAATTCCAAGCACCCATCTTCAAGTGTCAAACACATGCACCATATTGCCAACATGCACGTCTACAGGATCCAAGATATTCATATGGTGGTCTCCATTTTCCAGCCTAAAAATCAGGCAGGTCCATTTTTCAGGTGGGCCTTGCACGAATGAAGAAAGGACAGTTTAAGAAATGATTAGCATTATTCAATCTGCATGCCTTCCTCACCTGATGACTGACTAGCCTGATTTTTATGATATGGCACTTGACTCGGGGGCTTTCTTATGGATGTCCCCGTTCATGCACACATGCGGAGCAGTTGTGCTTGGCATCTGAAGATGGGGTGCAGAATCATTACTCCTCGAGAATGCATTGATTCAGGACTCACCTAACTTTTTCTCTAGTCTTGCTATCATCTAGCTTCATGAAATAAGACACATTCATCATCCATCAATGAAGTACAATATAATCTTATATAATTTCATGACCTCAAATTTGAGAACATTTACTGGCTGTAAATACATGGCCAGAAATCCTTGTTAGAAGTGGAACATAATCTTCAAAAACATATGCAGCCTTTTGTCTTCATTCCCATAGGAAGAGATTAGCACAAGCTTTTTCGAGGGAAAAAAAAAGACAGACACATCTAAGCATCGCATTTGAAAATTCCAAGGAAAGCAAAATATTACTTTGATACTCGATCCTATTTTAAGCATACAATGATGAAAGTTTACCTTCACAATGACTATATGCATCACCCACAAATTTCACTTCGTCTGCAACATGGCCTTCACACACCCGTCCCCAGAAAGTGTCCTACAATCAAATGTAGATGCAAAAAAACATAAATAAAATTAGATAGAATTTGCAAGGACAGGTAAAGATTGTATGGAAAAGCTTGTGTTAGGAATTAACTCTTAACAGAATGAGGCAATATATAATGTTCGACTGAGCATTTGCTCAGACCAAAGAACTGTACAAGCGGAGCCTGCCTTTGGTGGTCTGGGTCATTCACATGGTGGGCCCTACAATGGAGGAGCTAAGCCAAAATCTCCCGCATTAAATGTGAACTACTAGTTTTTGTCCACTTCCATTGATGGTGAGTGGGATCATGAGATAGGGGAGATATTTAGGCATGGCTCATTCCCATGACCAGGCCCACTAGATCCACAGCTTTATACCTACCAAAAGGTAAGCCCCATTTATACCATCGTTGGTTTGAAGTCAAGAAAAGTCACCACTTCTTTCAATCAAACATCAGCTACTACCTCTAACAGAATACCTTGCAAGCAGTAATATTAGCAGCCTTATCAAGCCAGCATCAACCATTATTTTCCAAGCATTCATTCGTTTCTATATCTGTTTATTATACCATTTCAAATAAGAAAAATGAAGGTTAGGAATTGAACAACAAGCTATGATGAATAAAGAGATGCTTAGGAAACTGTTACCAATCTTCGCTCAAACAAATGGCTGGCTCAGTGGTCTCTTGGAAACCCGCCCAGATGGCTTTTAGGACAGCCCCTTGTCCAACTTACCTGGAAAAAAAAATGGAAAATTTCAAGTGTACATTGATTTTTCTACATCTACCATGCCATACTGATGAAAATCACAAAAGGTGCGTTTGGGTGTTCATGATTCCTGAGGCCAACATGATGTGCTAGTGCCAACTGCCAAATCATGGTTGTGAATGGAATGTGATCCATCGATTTGGGGGCGGAAAGAAGCAGTAATCAAGTATAAATGTGACTATGAAATGGCATGTGGGGTATAGAAATTACCTTGTAAAAGAGTGTTCAACCTTAAACTGACCAATTAGTCTTTTATTGGGAAAATAAATATTAGAGAAAAGCATTACAATCAAGCAATTCAAACAAAGTATAAAATAATGCCTCCCCCTGATAAACATGTCTTAGCTCTATATTTTTCAACAAATTATTTAAACAACTAAAACAGGTCGGACAAATCTATAACAGAAAATAATCCAACTAGATGAACACCAAGAAGTCGGAAAAAGAAAATAATAACTTTATGACATTCACATCTAAAAAAAAAGGTCTCACTACTTCCAAACTTCAGTTGGAAAATCTGTAAATGCAAAGGGAAAAAGGAATTGATCAGCCATTGTATTTATTGTTTGGCTGTGGATATCGCTGTTTGACCTTTTGCTCATACTATGAAATTTGCTGAGTTCAGTTCAGTGCACTGATTCTCTAAGGCTGTGTTTGGAACTTTGGATGTGCAAGTGATTTGAATTGCAAACACAATCAATAAACGACAGAATTGTAACTAAATTGCTGAGTTTAGTTTGCTATCAATTCAATTCAGCACACTAATTCCCTAAGGATGTATTTGGAAAACTAAATGGAATTGCAAACGCTCACCCAAGATTCTGAATTGTAACGACAGTTTGGTTGTTTCCACTTCACTGAGTAATTAATGCAATTGAATTAGTCGGCCCTGCCAGATGCAACCTACTTTTGTAGACCACTACATTCACAAGTTGAGATTTCGTTTTTTTACAGCAGCAAATTCATGAGTTCACTTTATCAAATCAGAGAAAATGACCAATTGTATTGTGCTTTCATTTTTTTTTTTTAAATTTTTTTAATTTTTATTATTTTTTTATAAATTTTTTACACATGCACTCACACCACAGTGGAATTCATAACATGAAGTTCTACAATTAAAACTCAGAAATTTATTGAAACTTTTCTTACCTAAAAAAGGGCGGCAAACATGGTGTTCACAGCTCATAGACTAGAAAGATCTAGCTCTAATTCTTGGCTTTCTGATTCGATAGCCTGCACCAAAGTCAATTACATCATGCTTACCCCAAAGCCTTGGAACTCATGTATAATCACATCAGTAAATCTGTCAATAGCCAATATAGAGATCCGAGTGGGGAGGCGCCATACAACCGGTGTAGTTCTTATGGACAGTGATAGCTAACAAAAAGATCGTATTGCAATCATTCCCACCACAGCACCCAAACAGCACCAACACCACAAACTGCAAGGTGTTGAGCTATGAGGAAGCCTCCTGTCTATGTTGTGTGAGATGTCCATATTCAGATGAGGAGAAAATAGTTTTCTGTAACTGTTTGGTTTGAAAATGGAGATTGGTGATGTATTTACCTTTTGGGTGACAAGGGCTAGATGTGACAGCTTGGTTAGGCCATAGTTAAAAAACACGAAGAATCAAACCTTTTGTTCAGTCAGATTGGCTGGAAGACTTGGTTCAATATTTAATTATTATAACATGAAAATATTAGAAATGTTAATAGATACTCAAAATAATTAGATCTTGTATAAGTAACATAGATGTGAGGCCCGTATCCTAGTCGTACCATTCCGTAGGCTTCCGCGGTCCTCCCGGTCGAATTCTTGCGACCCGCGAGTTGTAGTCGGCGTTTGTGTGCGATCCTGAGTCGTGTCCCATATATCAGAGTTGGCTTGACTCGAAACTTGTACCCTAGCGACCATGCCGTCGCCGCGGTTCCGATGCCATGTCTCGCGCGCCGAGGCGATACTCAGGCCAGAAGATGTGGGTCCGCATTCAGTTCGAGGAAAACGCAGTGCGTTGCAATCCCAAGAGAATGTCCCATCAATCACATCAAATGTCAAGTACTCCATCCCATCATATCAAGTACAAACACCCATCCCCAAGCAACCCCAAAGTCAAAGCAACCCATACATGTCAAGCACACCTATCACTCCATCACCTTTCACCCATTCCTCTCTCCCATCACCTCTCTCTCTCTCTCTCTCTCTCTCTCTCTCTCTCTCTCTCTCTCTCTCTCTCTCTTTCTCCATTTTCAAGTAACCCCAAGGAGAGGAGAAAACTCCAACGTCCAAGCTCCATGAGAGAGCTTTGTGTGGCCCACTTTCTATCTCCCATCTTCACCATCCAAGTTTCATCTCAACCGTTGAAATTATTCCTTTGGAGCTCCAGCATGCATTAGTGGAGGAAGGGAGAAGAGATCTAAGGTGGGTGCTTTTCTAGGATTATATTTGTATCATTTTGCTTGGATTTGATGATTGAGGGCCCACACATAGTGGGACCCATCTTGATGTATGATTTGTAAGAGGGACCCATAGTGGCGGGGTCCCCCGCTCTTCCTCTCTCTCTCTCTCTCTCTCTCTCTCTCTCTCTCTCTCTCTCTCTCTCCTTCTTCTTACTTTTTTGATGGCCCACCTGATGTATATTATCTACGCCATCTAGACGTGTTGGACGCACCTTGCTGAGGTGCTGGATGCACCTTGATTTTGTGTGGTGTCCACACCGTCCAGCACCATGGGACGGTGGGACCTGCCAGATATATATATCCAGACCGTCCATTGGTTAGGCCAGCAGCCCAGGATGCTGCTGGTGTCCAGCAGCTGCAGGGTCCACCGAGGTGTCCCATCCTCACCGTCCATATCATGGATGTGGAAGCCCACCATGCTGTATGGGTTTTATCTACATTGTCCACTATGTGGACCCCATCATGATGTATGTATTTTATCCTGTCTGTTCATCATCAGGACGTGGACCCCACCATGGCAGCGTGTGGGGCCCGCCTTGACCTGATGTATTCCATCCACACCGTCCAACCCATGGATGGTGGATGTGAATCTGCTGGAGTGCCTCACGCAGCAGCTGCTGCTGCATTGCAGTCAACAAGTTGACCCCACCTCGCTGTGGTCTGATGTCAGCAAGTTCTGTGGGTCCCACGTGATATCCAAGCCGTCTAGATGGTGGGATTCATCTGCTGACTGACGTCAGCAAGTTCTGTGGGTCCCACGTGTGGATGTGTTCCATCCAAACCGTCCATCCATTTGGCAAGCCCGTTTTAAGGCTTGAGACTAAACTGAAGCAGATTCAAATCTCTGGTGGGCCACCATGTGGACACCACCATGATGTATTATTTCATCCACATCGTCCACATTATGCTGGACGGTGCTGGACAATGTTTGGACGTGCTGGGCAATGTTTGGATGGTGCTGATTTACTTAGGTAATGTTTGGATGGTGCTGATTTACTTAGGCAATGTTTGGACGGGCCGGGTGCCCTATGAAATGATAGTATATAGTGGTACACATGTTACACCTACAACTATTGAAATGATTTTTGATGTGGTCCAAGCCCACTTGAGGCCCATTGGTGCGGCCCATCCATGAGGCCCATCATGATGTATATTCGAGACCCATGGGCGAGGCCCAGTGTAATGTATTCGAGGCCCAGGGGCAAGACCCAATATGATGTATTCAAAGCCCATGGGCGACGCCCATTGTGATGTATTCGAGGCCCATGGGCGTGGCCCAACGTGATGCATATGTGGCCCTTGAGCGAGGCCCACGGCGATGTATATCAGGCCCTTATGTGGGGCCATGGGTTCACTATATGTATGGCTCTATGTGGGTCACTCCTTGGAAGCAATGTTGGTTAAATGTCCACATTGATGGGCAATGATGGTTGAAAGTCCTCATTGTGACCTTCCCTTAGGCCCTTGGTTAGGCCGATTGCTGATTCTGATTGTCGAAGCCGATTCCGATTATTGAGGCCAATTGTATAAGCCGATTATGAGTATGTGATAGCATAGCATCATGATCCTACACCTTGGGGCCCACCTAGGTGATGTATCTGCTGCACCGTCCAACATGGGATGGTGGGCCTGCCATGATTTACGTGTTTCATCCCTGCTGTCCACGTGGGACACAGGTGATGTATGTGCCTTATATCCTGACCGTCCATGGGACGTGGACCCTACACAATGTATGTTTTATCCACACCATCCATGGGATGTATGATCTACCTTGATGTGTGATTTCATCAACGCCGTCCAAGGACAGGGGACCATCGTGATATATGTTTTATCCTTGCTGTCCATCAGTTTTCAGGGCCCACTTGCTTTATGTGCAAGGCCCACCTGTGATGTATATTTGAGGCCCGATGTGATGTATTTATGGCCCATGTGCTGAGGCTCATTGTGATGTATGTGTGGCCCATGAGTGAGGCCCGATGTGATGTATTTATGGCCCATGTGCCGAGGCCCATAGTAATATCTATTAGGCCCATGTCATGCGGCCCATTGTGATGTGTATTGGGCCCATATCATGCGGCCCATTGTAATGTGTATTAGGCCCATGTCATGCGGCCCATCATAGACCCATGTCATGCGGCCCATTGTGATGTGTATTAGGCCCAAGTATGTGGCCGATGTTTTTGTGGTCCATTTGATAAGGCACATTGTGATGTCTTTGTGGCCTATATGGCAAGACCCGATGTGGTGCATATGTAGCCCTTGAGTGAGGCCCAATGTGATGAATATGCGGACCGATGTAATATGTGATTTTACTATAATGTATGTAATGATATTTATGTGGGCCACTGCTTGGGAGCGATGTTGGTTAAATGTCCACATTGATAGGCAATGATGGGTAGATGTCTACATTATGACCTTCCCTTGGGCCCATTGTAAGGCCCATTCTTGTTATGAGTAGGTTGTCTAAGCCTATCCTTGATATGAGGAAAGTACACCATCATCTATAGCATGCTTAACATAGCTTCACGACCCATGCCCATACACATCACACCATCATCATATAGCATGCTTAGTATAGCTTCACAACCCATGCCCATGCGCATCATATGTAGCCTGATATGAGAGGAATGATTAATCATAACACATGCCATTAGGCAGATTATTATGAGACTCCCTGATAGGAGGAGTTGTTCACATGAGCTCGTGGTACACGCATGTTCGATGCATGACTGGATGGTATGACTCATACATCTTGCATTTTGTGATATGACCACTGTACGCCCTTGCGACATCAGGGTCGTAGCCTCTACAAGTATATTGTGGATGGCCAGATGGGACACTGAAAATCTATTCTACATGTGGTGCTATAGATATTCCTGGGTAAAATTTCCTAAACCCTCTTGGTTCCAGAGGTTGCTCCAACGCCTAGACCGAGTGGATGCATGAGCGCATGAGGACTGTATACCGTTAGGCCGCGTCTCCTACTATGTCATGGTCAATTGGAAGAGGGTGTGGCCTTACCTATCCAAGAGGAGGGGGCAAAGCTAGGCTGAGTTTGACCAGCTGAGGAATGAGTTCGCTATTGACAAGTCGGGCCCGATATTGGCAGACGGATAGTGAGGTCTCTTCCATTCACTTTGTTGCGTGCGATGGGGCAGCAATTTGATTCGAAGTGTATTAGATGCCGGTGATTTTCCAGAGAGGAACCGAACTAATATGTTGACTTATTGAGTAGGAGTTGCATACTCATTCATTTATTTCATTCGCTATCCACTCGGGCTAGTGGTGCGCATGTATACCTTCGCATGGCCAGGATTTCGGTTGGGTGCGCGACTAACCTGAGATCAAGAGTCTACCACATTGAGTTTGACTAGCCAAATTTAGGTATGTGACTGGTTTGGATAGAAGTCCTTTGTGATAGACCCCGTAGCTTGCGATACTATGTACTATCATCCTAACTTCACACTCCAGCTTGGTCATTCCATTCGTACCGTATAGTGCATTGCATCCTCGGCATCTGATATTGGCTTATTATATTTTTGCATCGCACAACCTTAATATGGCCATTAACATCCATGCTTTGCATCGTGTAGCCTTGGTACGACTGATGGCACTAATGGACTTACTAGTATATTTTCGCTTACTTTGATATCGTATGATTCATGATCTTGTTAGTATTTTTGCTTACTTTGATATCGTATGATTCAGGATCTTATCAGTATTTTTACTTATTTATGACATTGTATGATTATGGCATTGTATTGAATACTTTACACTTATCTTGTGCACACACCTACACCACCCTCTAAGCTTTTTATAAGCTTATGCACAATAAATGTGTGCAGGTGACATTAGGTTGCAGCAGAGTTGAGCATGGAGCGTGCAGCTGTCTTCTGGAGCTTTGATTTTGACATATGTATTTTCCTTTCAGTAAAATATTTAAATGTTTATATTAGTGGATATATAATGATGATGTTGCCTTTGTGATTTGGATAAACTCGTGGTTATACTTATTACGAGTTAAATGTACATTGGAAAATCCTTCTTGTAGGATCTCAGGATCGAAATCTGGCGTATGAATGCTAGGAGCCGAGAATGGGGTACTACGGAGGCTGTCGGCACCGGATTCGACGATTGAGAATTTTGTAAGCCCGGTTTCCGAGTTTGTGACAATAGATATAACCAATACTTCACTAGTTAAGGTCGAGTGACTCAGTTTGAGTCATGCGGAGTCGTGTCAAGTCAATTGAGCCATTTTAATAAACTCAACGGGGCTCTCCAAGTATAGGCAGAGTCAGTCTCATTACTAATTTTTCCAATGGGCTCGAAATCTAGCCGAGTCAACTTAAGTCAACCGAGTTTCAAGTTGAGTCAGCAAGTTTTAGAACTATGGCTGGGGCAACTCATCCATCGTAAACCAACCATTCAGATCCTTAGCCCCATTGTGGAGAAGCACATTCTCAAATCACACTGATTTGGCAATCTTAACTATTTATTTTGCTGTCTGAGTTTGGACCTTTGATCCTGTTACTTTTAGCTTTCCATTTGATGGATGGATACCAGTTGGTTGGAGCATGTTTAGACTTTTCATCCAGCGGGATCCACAATTTTGAAAACCCAGATTGGATACACGTGCTACATGGATGGATTAATGGTAACAATTTACTGATCAGCAACATCAATGCTTTGAAATATGTACATGAGGAGCTCAATGTTTTCATGAACCAATCAAACAGTACTTTCAAATGGGCCTAAGAAAAAAAAAAAAAACTATAATCAGAAATGGTTATAATTAGTGGTGTTTGTGGACGTACTTTGAAGGTTCCTAGTTCCTAAGGATGATGCAATAGGCACATTCCAAAATACAGGTGAGATATGCTACTACTTTCTTGAGAGTTAGAACAGAAATGGGAGAGAACAGAAGTCGCATGCCACCCCAAATGCCAAGCCTACCTTGTTAGATCAGAATTCACACAGACTTTGATTGCAAGTGCATTTTTTGAAATTATAGGTAAAATGTATGCTTGTCAAGAGAATACTAAGCTTCACCTGGCAATGCAGCTGTGTATGGACAACTCCAAGATATTGTTTGACCAGTCTTCCATTGCCCACCTCCCATAGCTTTACTGCTGAATCTTTTCCACAAGAAAGAACGTACCTAGATATTCAAGTTGTGTGATTAGGAAGCAGAGAACAGGTCATATGAGTAATAAAATGGTATGTGAAATTTTCAGTCATGCAGTGATGTGCACGGATTTCATCGAACATCTAGCAGTCATCGATCATCATCCCATATTTTACATGCATCAATTGACATGTACTTCGGAGTGACGATGGTGGTGGCCTTGACGGTGAGTCCTCGAAAACTACTCTAGTTGACAGCCACGTTGTAAGGTTAAGCTGAAGAAATCCTAACTGTTGATTGCCGAAGCCCATCAAACGATTGCAAGCTTCTGCTTGTTACAGATCTAGAGAAATGTATGGTTGCCATGGATTCGGCACCTTATCGAGCTTGTGTTGCAAGAGCTTTTGTAAGCTCGTGCTTCCTCACAAGAAACCATAAATCTTCATTTGATAAATGACAACAAAAAAATAGAAATACGAATCGAAATACGCCAAAACGTATGAGTACCTGATCAGAGAAGGGAGGTAGAGAAGAGGTGAAGGGCGGAGACTGCCAGTCAGACCAGATCTGAGTTGCGGCAGGGGCGGATTTTTGTCGGAGAGTTTGATTGGGAGGGATGGGATTTGAGAGAGAGAGAGAGAGAGAGAGAGAGAGAGAGAGAGAGCATTTGGTACGAGGCCTTGTAGGGTTTATGTTTGCATTTGGAATAGTTTACACTTGTTCCAAATTTAGAATGACTAAAATCCGTTCCTAAACCAAAGATACATGGCCGTTACAAATTAAAATTTTTGGTGTAGTGTTTAAAAACTTCCTATGAGCTTACGGGCCACAAGTTTTGGATCAAGCTGATATTTGTTTTTTCCCTAAATCTAGGTTTGTGTGATCTTATCAATCGACTATATGGCTAGTAAACATTACGATGGGCCTAGGATGTTTTTAATGGTCGGCATTCAATCACCATTGTTTCCTGTGATGTGGCCCACCGAAGATTTGGATCTTCTTCATGTTTGGGCTCATGTCCTAAAATGAGCTGATAAAATAGATGGCCAGTGTGGATATACAACAATACATCAAGGTTTGGCCTTGCGGTCACGACAACATGGAAAGCTCCCCTCATTGCTTAACACACAAGCAAGAGTCAATAGACGCAAATTGACTATGATAGCTTGTCAGACTAGCTTCCTAAGCTGGGAAGATATGCTATATGGGGAAGGATGTGATGATGTCGATCACCATCTTCCTCAGGGAATAACTACTCCGAATCCATGGAGCTCTCTAGACTCCTCAAAGAGCTTCCACAAATTCACGAGGGATAATAATAGAAATAATTTCTAATAAATTTCAAATAAATTGATTGGTGATAAAAAATGAAATTACAATCCTTAAAATAATAATTTCAAACCTAGGATGGAGTTTTAGAATCAAACGCCCTAAAAACGTTACTTACTACAAATAGTAAACGTATTATTTACAGACGATCATCATTCCTACTGGACTTCATGGTTTTCGGCCAAAAATAATGAGTGTACAATTTAGCGTAACCATGTTATTCTCCTAACTTTTCTAAGCACTTTTCATGTTGGGCATGACTCATACAACTAAAAGGATCGGAAGTTATATGACAACTAAAACTTACTATTTATAGTAAAAACAAAATTGAAAGGGAGTTTTGACTGTCGATATGATGGAATCTCATAAATTTGGCAAGGGTAACCGGGCGTAGTGGGGTTGGTTGGCTAAAGTAGTTTCTCTTACCCCAAAATCATATACGATATATCGAAAAACTCATTCCAGTTTGTGAGATACGACTGTTTTAAGGTCTTGACGGTCCAGATCATTTCTGCCTCCAATCGGGCCTTCTCTAGTCCATCTTTGTCATGAAATTATCTTCGACCTGCTCTATATTAAGTCCCATATTAGATTTGACTAAGAAAGTTTTCTTGTATATAAGATAGGCTTTTTGCCTAGGAGCTTGAGCCTCATTCAAGGGGCACGTGAATTTGGTCCCGTGGGGGTTATGCTAATAGCTCTAATTTATACCATTGATCACACATGCATTGCGCTGTTCGGAGTCCACGTACGCGTATGCAATGAGCTGGGCCAAGCCCGAGTGTAGGTGTACTTGCGCGGGTGTGTGTGTGTGGATACTCAAGTCTACATTGATTTTTCTACATCTACCATGCCATACTAATGAAAATCACCAAAGGTGCGTTTGGGTGTTCATGATTCATGAGGCCAACATGATGTGCTAGTGCCAACGTCCAAATCGTGGTTGTGAATGGAATGTGATCCATCGATTTTGGTGCGGAAAGAAGCCGTGTTCAGGTATAAATGTGACTATGAAATGGCATTTGGGGTATAGAAATTGTCTTGTAAAAGAGTGTTCAACCTTAAACTGACCAATCAGTCTTCTATTGGGAAAATAAATATTAGTGAAAAGCATCACAGTCAAGCAATTCAAACAAAAAATAAAATAATGCCTCTCCCTGATAAAAACTCATTAACTCTATATTTTTCAACAAATTATTTAAACAACTAAAACAGGTCGGACAAATCTATAACAGAAAATAATCCAACTAGATGAACACCAAGATGTCAGAAAAAGATGGTATGATCTAGAATGGGTCTGCTAATCACCATGGGGCGTCCATGTTACTTTGAAATCTAGTCAATCCATTTTAAGTGGGCCAAACTTCTCCCGTGGAAAAGGTTTCTAGGAAAGGGATGGCCATGGACTACATTTGAAGTACATTATGGCTCACAGGAGAACTAGTCTAACATATAATTTTAGGATATGCCAACTCAAAGTGGGTCTGCTTGCATTGCTTGTTTTTTGGGCATCAGCGCACCTTTTTTAGGCCATGTTTACCCATCCACCATACGAGTGGAATGTGTATATATAGGAATCTCGATTGTTCAAATGTGGGACCACTGTGGTGATGAAGCATTAGAGATCTTAACCATCTAATTTCATCCTTTGAATTGAGAGGACCTAGTATTGTTAATGGTTCATCTACTATATGAAATGAGAACGCGGACAATAGGATTAATGGTCCATCTCTGCACAAACTTGTACATGAAAAGACCAAATATCATTTGCTAGGATCTTTCTATTTGGGAGATTTTTCAGGGCCACAGTGGCGGATTGCATCATAGTAACAGGTTTGGATGGTCGAATGGTGGGCCACTAGTACTAGCAGAAAATCGAACATGTTGTCTATGTATCTCAGGTGAATGTACAAAGGCGGGCCTTGTACAAGCCACATGATGTGCCGACGTGATCCATGGTATCAAATACAAACCGTCCATCAGTTGGTCCATTATATAATTTTGGTGTCTGAAACTGAAAGTTGGGCCATTCCTTTCATCTAGTGGGCCATATGGTTCGAAGCAATGGAACAGTTTGATTTTGGGGCAGCTAATCTACATGGTTGAACCCACTTGCTGAACAACTTTGAATCTTTCACACATACCACCTTGCTAACTGCTTAGTATGGATGGGCTGAGAAACGCATACTGCACAAGCATTAAATAAAAATTAAGGTACTAAAGCATCCACAATCAAGACTTTGCATAATATACTTGGGTTTTTTATTATTATGATAAGTGGGCCCGTGTTTCACTGGTCCAAACGATTCGTTGGGTGATTCCTTCCCTAGACTATGCTTTTAACTTGTGGACCCTAGTTTGTTGAAATAGGATTATTGGATGTTTCCATGGACTATGCTTTGATTTGCAGACCATAGTTTATGTTGAAATAGGACTGTTGGATGTTTGTTATTTTCAAAAGGTTAAAAAAGAAACAGGAGGCCATTTTTGTCATTTACAAAAACTAATTTGCATAATCTAACTGTCGAAATCTAATGGAAGGTATTGAAATGAAAATAGCTTAACTCAATATGTATGATAATAAAATAAATAAATAATAATAAAACTTCTTAAAAAAGGTACCAGGATGCAAATTCCAAAATAACAAGGCTGCCTTCCGTAAAAGTCCCTGGTTATTATATCAAGAAATGTTCACTTATGATAGACGTTTAAAATAGTAAGAGAAAAAAAAAAACTCATTCTGCTGCAAATACAATGAATGATAAGACCGTGAGAAGAGGCAAATTTCAGCGGGAAGGTTGGGTGCTGAAGGCTCATTTCCTGCATTGACTTAGTTTATTTTGTTTTAATTTTTTTAATTCCACTTAAAAAGCCATTCACTTAGCAAGTGGCTCAGTTCCAATAGGGTTGAAATAATCATTTTTTTCTTGTCAGTGATGAGTTTCTCAGTAACTCAGCTTAAGATCTAGTTGAGTCGAGTTGACTCAGACGAGTTTCAAGTCACCAGGTTTTAGAACTATGGTACAGAACCCGAATTGAATATGTGCTTTGAAAAAAAAAAAAAACTGCACTTTGGTTATTTCATTTCATTATACTAATGATTGCAATACAATTCAACTGTAAATGATAATCAACAAAATCACTGATACTAACACAAAGTTGATACCGCACTTAGCCTGAATTCTCAAACTATTTGGCTATAACATCCAGCCAATCCAATAGGGTTCAATGCATTCCTGTTACGTTCAACAAGATGTTAGACAGAAAACAATCCAACCAGGGGCATGGAATCTATTTTGTTAGACCATAAAGCCTGCGAAAACCATTTGCACTAAACACCACAATCATCGTCAGTTGGCGAAGAATCAACATCTTAGATTTGCATTCTACTAATTCGATCACACCACTGATGGAGCTCCACACTAACCTGAAATATTCTATGAAGTGTTTGAAACCATATTTTACATGAACGGCATCAGCATCAGTGACAGTAATGGAAACAAGGGGGGAAAAAAAGCACGAGAGAAGGAATATTACATCTGAGAAAGAGAGTCGTTCGAGAAAAGCATCTGAACAAACTGACTTCTTGAGTTCGGCTACTACCCTCAAACCATCGTAATGGAAAAGTCATGACAATATGAACAACATGGGAAATCAACTAAACTCAGTAGTCATAACAGCAGGGCTGGAAGTTCAGAAACTGGAGCCAAATTCATGTATCGCAATCCCTTTCCATGCTTTGTGTGTGTTTCCTTTCTCCCTCAGGAGGTGTGAACTTCAAACATTCATGCGCTTGCTGTTTCCATCCCTCTTCCAAACCTTCACCACTCAATTACACACCATCTTCACTCAAAGGCTCCTTGTTTTCTGTTGTTTCAATTCAACATCCTGATGAGAAGGATGGTTTTGTTGGCAGGGGTTAAACGAATCCTGACTCTCCTTTTTTCAGCAACAATATCCCCCTCCTGAGTATCTTCAACCATGCTAGTCTCCAGCCTCTCGTCAGAAGCCGAAGCTGGGTTATAGGAGTCACCACCAAAGTCACTAGCAAGACCGACCTCAGCTTTTCCTCTGTTACTTCAACATGCTCATTGGAACCAGCAAAATATCTACCTTGAAGGCGTACCGCATGATTGCCTGCTCCAGCACCAACTGATGAAAAATAAACACTATGGTAGGCTATAGGAAGTTTTTAATGGTGTGCATTCAATCCCTACTGTTTCCTATGGTATGGTCCACCTGTGATTTAAATCTGTTTCATTTATTGGAAAATACTATAAAATCACCACTGTTTTCTCTGGTGTGGTCCACTGAGATTTGGATCCGCTGCATTTTTGGGCCGGATAGGAATTGCCGGAACTCACTAGACGGGCTTACTATGGTTAGAAAACCATTCCCTTCAATTGTTCCCGACCATGTTAAAACATGGACCCAAAGATTATGAAATTCACAACTCAAGTAGGCCACACGACACGATAAAAGCGCACAGGGAAATGCCTACTATTGAAACCTTCCAAGGTATGCTTGAGCTGGAAACATAAAAATATTAGCCTAATCCAAAACTTCCATGGCCTCACAAATATTCCAATGGTAGACATTCAATTCACATTATTTCTTTGTCCTATTGCCCACTTAGTCGTGCATCTGCCTCCTTTTGATCTGAAAAGTAGAAAAGATGGACCGGATGAGTTTCTAACAAACATTACAATGACCCCACATAACGTGGCTTCCCAGCTTACGAAGCTCGTCTGACAAGCTGTCATAGGCATTATCCGTCCGTCGACTCTTGCTTTCGTGTTAAGCAACGAGGGGAGGATACTGACCGTAGGGCCAAACCTTGATGTATTGTTGTATATCCATGTTGTCCATTTATTTTATCAGCTCATTTTAGTATATGGGCCCAAAAATTAAGAAGATCCAATTCTCCTGTGGGCCACATCACAAGAAACAATGGTGATTGAATACGGACCATTTAAAACATCCTGGGGCCCATCATAATGTTTACTAACCATCCAATCGGTTGATAAGACAGACCTGGATTAAGGGTAAAAACAAATATCAGCTTGATCCAAATTTTTTGTGGGCCATGGGCTCATAGGAAGTTTTTAGCAGTCGCTAGTCAATCACCATTGTTTCCTGTCCAGCTGATATTTAGATCTACCTCATTTTTGTGCCCATGTTCAAAGATTATCTACCAAGATGGATGGCCAGTGTAGATATATAATATATACATCAAAGTGGGCCTCTCACGGTCACACCCAGACGGAAATGGGTATTACCCCAGCCTGACTAATCCACTCCTAATGTTTAGCTTTTGCTTGCTTATTAAACTTGATACTGGCACTTAGTACAATGCTTGATATGCCGGTTAGATTGCGAATAGCAAAGGTTTTATTTATTTATTTATTTATTTTTATTTTTATTTTTAAATTACCGGACGCATATGTGAGCTTTAAGAAAGTTTTGATGGTATGCATCTCCATCCTTTCTATTTCATCTTTTCAAGTTACCATTGATTAAAGGGTTTGACGAAATATGCACGTAGAGCTGCACGCGAATTGAGTAAAATCAATTAACTCGCTCGACTCGACTTAGCTCAAAACTCGTTCGACCTAAGTTGAGCCGATTTTTTGGGCTCGAAAAAATTTCAAAGCCAAGTTTGAGCTAGGCCAAACACTACTGGGCTTGTCTCGAAACTTGACTTGAACTTAACTCAGTTCAAGTCAATTTGACTTAGATCGGGTTCGCTTAGTATAAATATTTTGTATATATTTGTTCACTCGTGATGTAGTAATAAACTCAGTGAGACAGAGGTCGAATCCCAAGGGACTAGAACCTGTACGTAATATAAAATTGAGTAGAACTAGAACTAAATTAAGATGAAATCTAAATCGACTAAAATAGAGGGAATAATAGTGAAATAATTATCTAAAACTTAGAGAAATTAGAGGTAGGAAACTAGGGATTCAAAGGATCCACTTGTAGAGATTAGGAAGATCTTTATGCTTGATTCAAGAACTCAACTGGACTTAGAGTCCCATCTTCATCCAGTTGAAGGGTATACCCATTAAAACTGAACTTCCTTTGTTATAGTTTTCAAGAGATGAAAGGCATAAAAATTTGAATGGATTCTATTACCAAATCATGCCTAGGAGACAAAGCAAACAACATAATTAAACTAATTAACAACCAGTCATAAGATATATGAAGGTTAGGAATGGTACCGTCATCCAACCATGCTCAGGATACGATGGTGATCAACATGGCTTCCTGACGTCATAATCATAAAAAGAAAAAAAAAACATGCTCAAAGTTATCGCAGACTCATTGTAATTTTAGTCACAACATACCATTAAAAACTGAAAACATTTCCTTAAATATACTAACATCAACATCAGTCCAGTCTAAACAAAAGACAAACTAAAAGTCTCCCATCATGCTACAAGCTTCACCTCTTAGCTTTAGCTAAGAGGTCTAGCCACTCTTAGACATGATGAGGCTTACTCTCTTAAGGAAAATCATAAAATAAAAGAATTGAATTAAGGAAGAAAGAAGAACTCGCGGAAGAAGCCTTCAACCGTCTCTCTGTCTTCCTCACGTGCAAGCTTTGCCTTCCCACCGAACCGAGATGCCCTCTCTCTCTCTCTCTCTCTCTCTCTCTCTCTCTCTCTCTCTCTCTCTCTTTGTAGCTATGAAGAATAGTGAATAAGTCAGTGGAGAAGTCCGTGCATAGCTTTTACGCACGGCGTAAGAATGTCTCCTTCTTTCTGTGAGAATTCAGCCGCGAAAATCTCTCGATTGGCAACCCTTCTGTGAGGTCTGATCCATTTAATCAGATCCGCGTTGGTCGGTTTACCTTGGGAGGATTTTAGACTGTCCAGATAAAAGGACCGATCATCTTCCATGATCACCGAACAGATGCAATGTTCGTGCGTGCGTAACTGGACTTACACTGGTGTTTGGTGGGACCCATTATTGATGCCATTGGAGAAATCCACTCCGTCCATGGCGTTATCCTCGAAAAATTGGTTTGAATAGGGTACTCCTGGACGTTCTATGCTGCGGCCCATGGAACTTGTAAAGCCACTGTCCTTCTTCCATTTGGACAATCGAAATTCTATCTCCATGGTTTCTTGAAATTATCCACCTAGGATGGGGTGATAGAGTCCTTAGGCTTCTACTGGACGGTCCAGATCGGACCAAGGATGCATGATGGTGGTCCACAACATTCCTCCGCAGGCTCTGTTGCGAAACAGAGCTTACGGACCGCTGCTGTGATGATTGGTGGGCCCCAGGAAGACGTTTAATGGAAAATCCATGCCGTCCATTGTATTTAGGACGAAAAACCCTACAGACAGGCGAGACTGACCTGATTTCGGTGTGGCCCACAGGACGTTTCAGTCCAGCGTCCTTGTGGTCTTGAACATCTATTTTTTGTGATTGGTTACACGGGACCTAAATATAAACATGGTTGTGGTCTTACCCACTGTTCGGACACAATGGACGGATCAGATTTTTAATATCTATGATGGGTGGGCCCCACTACTATCAAATGGATGGACAGCGTCCCATGCTGCCTGTTTTCTTGAAAATTTTGAAAGTGGCATGGGTCAGCGCCTGCTGACCGAGTGCGTTGGTTCGGCGTGGCTCGGGAGTCCACTGCACGGTGCACTCCCACCTTAAATTTGGGGTCCACTCTTGATGCTCGTAAGAAATCCACACCATTCATCATGTTTCCCCTCTAATTTAAGGGTTGAAACCAAAATTGAACGGTATCCAAAGATCAAGTGGACCCTAAATCAAGATTTTATTGGCTGATCTGTCAGTTTAGCCACTTCAACAGGGATCCGGGAGCTGAAATTTGACGTGTACGGTTAATTTATAGTCCTCAGGCCATGTATGAAGTTTTGAGCTAATGGATGGCGGGAACCTTGTGATCTTGCATTCTAGACGTCATTCAAGCCATTTAACCTTCAGTTTCTCGATTTTCTTGGATCTCTGGCATGTAAATCCATCGATCTTAGTCCCCCGAGGTCCGTCTCTTGCCTTGGTGACTTCAGAGTATTAAATCGGTGCTTTTAACACCCCGTTTCAGTCCAAGCTCGTAAATACACATTACAACACAAACACGATTAAATCGGGCCATTAAATAGTACCATGTTCATAAATCTAAGCAATAACTGGGGTTTGATATGCAATATTTGACCCTCAACAATATTTATATATTTAAATTATATATATATATATATATAACTATAAAACCTAAACTTGAACTCAGCTCGTAGGCTCGAACTCAAACTCATCTCGAAACATAGAGCTTAAGCTCGGCTCAAACTTGGCTTGAGCCGACCTAGGATGCTAACTAAGCCAAGTTGAGCTTCCTAGTCAGGCTCGAGGACCGAACCGAGCCAAGTTCAAGCTGGGGTATCTTGCTGGCCAAGCTGAGCTAAGCTGGGCCAAAGCTCGACTGGTATATAGCTCTACATGCACATTATAGTATCCCTACACACAAACTTATGATATCACAATCCCATTATCCTCTGTGGTGTTGTCCATTTGAGTGGTAGACTTTTAGAGGCTACTTCAACATGCGCCAAAATCGCAAATTTGTGATAGAAGTGGTTAGTTACAACAAAGGCTTCATTTAACGACGGACTTGGTCCGTTACTAACGGAAATTGTTCAATATGGTGGTTACAGTTGGCGGGATTTAGCGACGGACCAAAATCTGTAGCTAAAATAATATTTATGATGGATATAGTCCGTCGCAAATTAAGAATATTTTGGTTTATTGCATAGTGCTGCACAAAACCCAGCTTCGAACATTTAGTGACGGCTCTTGGTCCGTCGTAAATTGACTTTTGCCCTAAACTGCAAACTTCTTTTTCTTTATAATATTTGGTGGAAGATTGTGTTTTATTATAGTTTTAAGAAGTGTTTTTAAAGAGAATTTCACTGGAGTAATTGTATTTATTTGTATTTAAGATTATTTTTGTCTTAATTGATTGAAAGCATGGTTTTTCATTTTTATTTTTATTTTTTAATTTTTTTGATTTTATATCAATTAAGTGGAAATTATTATTATTATTATTATTATTTGCTTTAAAACTGATATTTAAATGTTTTATAATATCACATGAAAAATTCCAATATACATCCTTCATATTTTATTAAAAATCAAGATTTTAAGAAATAAGGTTAGAAAAATTTAGATTACTTTTTTTTTTGAGATTTTGATATTTAATTGACCTTTTGAAAAAGAAAATTGAGAAGTTTAAAAAAAAATTATGAATTTGGAAAAAATAGTTGAGAAGCTTAGAAAAACAATTAACAATGTTTAAGAAAAATCGAGATTTTGAAAAAAGAAATTAAGAACTTTGAATAAAGTTGATAATTTTGGAAAAAAATAAAAAAAAATTGGAAAAAAAAATGATATTTTGAAAAAGAAAATTTGAAAGGTTAAAAAATTTGTGAAAATTTTGGCAACTTTGAAAAAAAAAAAATATTTTGAAAAAGAAATTAAGATTTTGTTTTTTGATTAAAAAAATTGAAAAATTCAATAACAAAAGTGAGATTTTGAAAAAAGGAAAAAAAGAATTTGAATATAGAATTGACAAGTTCGAAAAAAAAAAACATTTTGACAAAAGAAAATGGAGAAGTTCAAAAGAACAGAAAATTTAAAAAAAAAAAAGAGAGAGAGAGAGAGATTGAAAAATCGAGATTTTGATTTTAAAAAAAAAACTAGCATTTCGAAAAGGAGAATTGAGAAGTTAGAAGAAAATTGTGATTTTGAAAAGAATAAAATATATTCAATAAAAATTGAGATTTTGAATAAAATTTGTAATTTAAAAAATCACCAAGAGTTTGACCAAAAATTGTCATTTTGGAAAAGAAAATTGAAAAGTTAAAAAATAAATTTGGCATCTTTAAATTTTTGAGAAGTTTGAATAAATTAATAAATTTGAATTTATGATGGATATAGTCCGTCGCAAATTAAGAATATTTTGGTTTATTGCACAGTGCTGCACAAAACCTAGCTTCGAACATTTAGTGACGGCTCTTGGTCCGTCGTAAATTGACTTTTGCCCTAATCTGCAAACTTCTTTTTCTTTATAATATTTGGTGGAAGATTGTGTTTTATTATAGTTTTAAGAAGTGTTTTTAAAGAGAATTTCACTGGAGTAATTGTATTTATTTGTATTTAAGATTATTTTTGTCTTAATTGATTGAAAGCATGGTTTTTCATTTTTATTTTTATTTTTTATTTTTTTGATTTTATATCAATTAAGTGGAAATTATTATTATTATTATTATTATTTGCTTTAAAACTGATATTTAAATGTTTTATAATATCACATGAAAAATCCCAATATACATCCTTCATATTTTATTAAAAATCAAGATTTTAAGAAATAAGGTTAGAAAAATTTAGATTACTTTTTTTTTTGAGATTTTGATATTTAATTGACCTTTTGAAAAAGAAAATTGAGAAGTTTAAAAAAAAATTATGAATTTGGAAAAAATAGTTGAGAAGCTTAGAAAAACAATTAACAATGTTTAAGAAAAATCGAGATTTTGAAAAAAGAAATTAAGAACTTTGAATAAAGTTGATAATTTTGGAAAAAAATAAAAAAGAATTGGAAAAAAAAATGATATTTTGAAAAAGAAAATTTGAAAGGTTAAAAAATTTGTGAAAATTTTGGCAACTTTGAAAAAAAAAAAATATTTTGAAAAAGAAATTAAGATTTTGTTTTTTGATTAAAAAAATTGAAAAATTCAATAACAAAAGTGAGATTTTGAAAAAAGGAAAAAAAGAATTTGAATATAGAATTGACAAGTTCGAAAAAAAAAAACATTTTGACAAAAGAAAATGGAGAAGTTCAAAAGAACAGAAAATTTAAAAAAAAAAAAAAAGAGAGAGAGAGATTGAAAAATCAAGATTTTGATTTAAAAAAAAAAAACTAGCATTTCGAAAAGGAGAATTGAGAAGTTAGAAGAAAATTGTGATTTTGAAAAGAATAAAATATATTCAATAAAAATTGAGATTTTGAATAAAATTTGTAATTTAAAAAATCACCAAGAGTTTGACCAAAAATTGTCATTTTGGAAAAGAAAATTGAAAAGTTAAAAAATAAATTTGGCATCTTTAAATTTTTGAGAAGTTTGAATAAATTAATAAATTTGAATTTATGATGGATATAGTCCGTCGCAAATTAAGAATATTTTGGTTTATTGCATAGTGCTGCACAAAACCTAGCTTCGAACATTTAGTGACGGCTCTTGGTCCGTCGTAAATTGACTTTTGCCCTAATCTGCAAACTTCTTTTTCTTTATAATATTTGGTGGAAGATTGTGTTTTATTATAGTTTTAAGAAGTGTTTTTAAAGAGAATTTCACTGGAGTAATTGTATTTATTTGTATTTAAGATTATTTTTGTCTTAATTGATTGAAAGCATGGTTTTTCATTTTTATTTTTATTTTTTATTTTTTTGATTTTATATCAATTAAGTGGAAATTATTATTATTATTATTATTATTTGCTTTAAAACTGATATTTAAATGTTTTATAATATCACATGAAAAATCCCAATATACATCCTTCATATTTTATTAAAAATCAAGATTTTAAGAAATAAGGTTAGAAAAATTTAGATTACTTTTTTTTTTGAGATTTTGATATTTAATTGACCTTTTGAAAAAGAAAATTGAGAAGTTTAAAAAAAAATTATGAATTTGGAAAAAATAGTTGAGAAGCTTAGAAAAACAATTAACAATGTTTAAGAAAAATCGAGATTTTGAAAAAAGAAATTAAGAACTTTGAATAAAGTTGATAATTTTGGAAAAAAATAAAAAAGAATTGGAAAAAAAAATGATATTTTGAAAAAGAAAATTTGAAAGGTTAAAAAATTTGTGAAAATTTTGTCAACTTTGAAAAAAAAAATATATTTTGAAAAAGAAATTAAGATTTTGTTTTTTGATTAAAAAAATTGAAAAATTCAATAACAAAAGTGAGATTTTGAAAAAAGGAAAAAAAGAATTTGAATATAGAATTGACAAGTTCGAAAAAAAAAAACATTTTGACAAAAGAAAATGGAGAAGTTCAAAAGAACAGAAAATTTAAAAAAAAAAAAAAAAAGAGAGAGAGAGATTGAAAAATCAAGATTTTGATTTAAAAAAAAAAACTAGCATTTCGAAAAGGAGAATTGAGAAGTTAGAAGAAAATTGTGATTTTGAAAAGAAAAAAATATATTCAATAAAAATTGAGATTTTGAATAAAATTTGTAATTTAAAAAATCACCAAGAGTTTGACCAAAAATTGTCATTTTGGAAAAGAAAATTGAAAAGTTAAAAAATAAATTTGGCATCTTTAAATTTTTGAGAAGTTTGAATAAATTAATAAATTTGAAAAAAAAAAAACGATTTTGGTAAAAAAATTAATATTTTGAAAATATGTTTTTCAGAATTTGTACTATAGAAAAAAATAATTGAAAAGGTTGATAACAAAAATAAGATTTTTTTAAAAAAATTGGAAAAAAATGGACATTTTGATAGAAAATTAACATTTTGAAAAAAAAATTAAGTAAAAAAATTGATAATGATTAAAAAAAAAGGGATTTTAAAACACTAAAATTTGGACAAAAATTGAACATTTTGAAAAAGAAATTAATAAGTTTAAAAATTTTGTGATTTTGAGAAAAAAGTTCAAAGTATGGAAAAAATGACAATGTTCGAGAGAATTTGATATTTTGAAAATTTTTAAGAGCAAAAAAAAAGATTTTAAAAAGAAATTGAAAAGTTAAAAAAATTCCGATTTTGAAAAACAAATTATAATGGTTTTTTTTTTTTTTTAAAAATAACAATATTTGAGAAAATTTGAGATTTTGAAAAGAAATGAGATTAAAGAAAAAAAACTAAAATGTTGAAAAACGGATATTATAGCCCAAGTATAATAGAAGCGTAATTACAAGAATAACCGATAATGATGAGATTGATCAAAGTTTATGATCAGGCTATCCTAGAGTTGATTTGAACGGCCAGATGTGTTTGGAATGTGCTAATTAGGATAAAGAAAAAAAATTAAGCCCAATCTAATATGAAACCAATCTGATATATCCAAAACACTTTTTAAATGGGTATGATTAGTTTGTCTAGATATAAGCAGATTTTAGGAACGAATGAATGGGATTGATATACATAAAATACATCAATTTGGCTCAAACAATTATTTATCATTATTTCTATTAGTATGGTGCTCATTTGATTTGGAGCTTCACAATTTTTGGGATTACTTCCTAAAATAAGATGGTAAAACATATGGATGGTGAGGATTTACAAAAAAAAAAAAAAAAAAAAATCAAGGTGGGCCCTACATGGTTAGGTAACACCCACTAAGGGAGAGTGGATTAGGTGCGGCCCCGACGTCACCCAACACAGTGTGGTCCTAACTGTGGGGCACCTTGATGATGTGTTGTATATCCATTATGTCCCTCTATTTCTCTAGCTTATTTTTGGGCGGGGTATAAAAAATTATGACAATTTAAATCTTAGGTAGACCACACCATTGGAAAGACTGGTAATATAGTGCCTTGCCATTAAAAATTATAAGGAGCTCGTCGTAAAGTTTTATTAGTGTTTATTTGCAATCCAACTTGTTGATAATGTAAAGAAGATCCAGATGAAGGGAAATTACAAAGATCAAATTGATCAAAAACTTGTGGCCTTCAAAAGGTTTTTAATGGTTATTCATCACTGTTTTGATTGGTATGGCCCACCTGAGATTTGAAACTTTTTATGATTTGGAATCACAACTTAAAATATGATGGAAAAACATATAGATGGGGTCAATATATAGAAAATATATCAAGGTAGGCTCTGCACGGTTAGGGTAACACCCATGAATGAGTTGGAAATGGTACTATAAGGTCGACCTCATGGGAACTTCCCATGAGGTTGAGCGGTGTGGGCCTCACCATGATGTGTGTAGAACATCAACACCATGCATTTGATGTGTCACCTTTAGTTTGTGGGAAATCCCAAAAATCACTTGTATACGAAATTCAGGTGGGCCATAACATCTAAAACTATGTGAAAGACATCCCTAAAACATATAAAAACACTTGGTGGGGCCCACATGAGTTTTGTATGTGGCTGAAACATGGTCTGACCCCTCATCCAAGTGGGACACACATAATGAATGGGCTGGATCTATGAACCACATCTTGGTGGGCCTAATAAATGATTATGAATGTTTTAATGGGAGGGTAACCCCTCTCAACTATAGTATGTGGTGTGGCACACCCAAGTCATGGATTGACTTTATTTTTAAGCCTATGGCCCACCATCTGATTGATGGGACAGAACCAAAGTTCAAGTGGACCCCACCATAGAAAAGAGTGGGACAGTGGCACCCACCGTTGAAACCTTCTTATGCCCCATCATGATGTTTATTTGAAATCCAACCTGTTTATAAATTATATAGACATGGAACAAGGAAAACATAAATATTAGCTTGATTGAAAACTTTTATAGCCTAAAGAAGTAGTGGGGGATTGAACATCTACCATTGAAACCCTTTTGGGTGTCAATGAAGTTTTGGATCAATATGATGTTTATTTTCTTCTTTGTCTAGCTCTTTGTGGCCTTACAAACAAATGTCATAGAAAATAAACATTATGTGGGCCCTAAGAATGTTTTAACAGTGAAAATCATTATTCCAGCTGCTATGTCTGGCGTAGTCCAATTGAGCTTTGGTTATGATTTGTTTTTTTGGCTAATGCTCTAAAATGATAAAAATGTATAAACGGTTTGGATATAATAAATACATCATTTTGAGCCATGTAATTTTGATCTCATTTGAACCGGTCGTACAACTCGGAACTCGAGGAGAGTCGGCGCTTGTCTTCGCAATCTCTCTCTCGCCCTAATCCACACACACACACACACACTCTCTCTCTCTCTCTCTCTCTCTCTCTCTCTCTCTCTCTCTCTCTCTCCACCCACGATCTAGACTCTTGCTGAACGCCCTACCCACACACGACCCCTCTCTCTCTCTCTCTCTCTCTCTCTCTCTCTCTCTCTCTCTCTCTCTGAAGCTTGGTTGAAGGCTAGCTCAATCCTTGGATGTGAGGTATTTCTCTCTCAATCTCAATGCCGATTTAGGAATTTGGAGATTTAGAAATTTGTGGATTCCCGATTCGATGTGGACCCTCATTTAGGGATTTGGGGATTTTAGGGGTTACAGGTTTGAATGTGGACCCCAAATTGGTGTTTTTCTAATATTACAAAGGAATTTTGGAATTGGAAATTTCACCTTCTGTCTTTTATTTATTTATTTCTCCTCTTTATTGACATTTACAAACATCTAAATTTGGAATTCATGCATAGGAGCAGTTTGAATCTGATTTTTTGCTTTTCTTGTGTATGGTTGAACGATCAAGCTGCTGATTTTTCTGACATGTTGCATATGCTGGTTATGTTATGCTTAAATCAATGATGCTATAATTTAATAAGAGTTGATGGGGTTTGAACATATGCATCTGTAGGCTTGACATTATTGGAATGGTGATCCGGCCATATTAATAACCTGTGTTACTTACTGTGTCCCCACCTATTGTGTTGTACATGGTGCCCATGATCGATGACATCTTTTCATTTTTGTTGGATGTGTTTCATCTTAGTCACTATAGTTTTTTCTTTCTCCAAAATGAAATATTGAGGGCTATGTTTCATGGATGTGAAGTCTTGAACAAAATTTTGAGTCATAAGCAAACGAATTCGCTTTTTGGCTTTCTGGATAGGTTTAATCCATATATGAGTTCGAAAAACCTCTAATCAGTTGAATTCAGTATGGGATTGGATTGTATGGAAGTGATGTATGTCTCTGGTTTCTTTTTATTTAAGTTTAGGACATGGTGATTATTTAGTTACATTTTGGCATGACAAGGGTGCCTGAGCTAAATTTATACAAGTTTATGTGAGAGAACAACGATATCAAAAGCAGAGTATCTTATATGGATGTGATTTGCTAAATACTATCTATCAGCAAATAAATATAATATGTTTGCATTTACTTCCTGTTGCATTTCTGCTTATGACATTATTGCTTGTTTCGTCGAATGAAATATACATTTCTAAAATGGATCAAAGAACTTGGTGTTTTCACCATTCATCTGCATAAGCATTACATTGTTGATCTGATTCAAGAATAATTTCCATGTATTTCACCTTTGCTTCCTCTTTTTATAATTAAACATACATATAAGCTATAATCTGTATTCTTTTTTGCATCTTATCACTCCTTTACAGACAATACTGGGGGCTAGGCTTGTTTAGAGCCGGATTTTCAAAAGGAATAAGTGGGATATTTTTGCTTGAAAATTGGAAATCCTTAGTAACGTGCTAGATGTGGTTCATCTCCATGAATAAGGATGCGTTTGTGTTCATGTGTTGGCTAAAGAGTTTCGCAAATCATAGATCCCTGATGTCCCTGCTAACATTTTTCGAAGGTTTAGGACATCTCGAGTTGAATGGCATAATGGCATTATTCTATGCACATTAAATTCTTTGAAAGATTGTTTCTACTCAGCTGGAATGCATCTTGTTACTTTTTCGGGTGTGTTCTTGCATAGCTTTTCCTTCAGGGGCAACCGTCGTTTGTATGAGGATATCTACTTGCATAATTTAATAATTTCAACTAATAATTAGGATATTGTGATGCAGGACAATTAACCACTTGCTCTAAAAGCTCGAACTGTTAGAGCATAGCGAATCAATCCCTTTATCTCATAGCCCAGGCGCCACATCTCATGGGTTAGGGCCTCGGCCGAACCCCCCTCGTGGGCCCCAAATCAAATGGGTACTGCCTCACACGAGCCACCCACCTCTCACGGGTGGGGGCTGCCTCACATGAGCCACCTACCTCACATGGGCAGCCCACCCCGAGTGTGTCCTCGCATCCCACAAGCTACCTCACTCGAGCCCGGTGTGAAATGCCCCTGCATTAATCACTCCTGATGAGGAGTCTCGAACATGAGACCTCCCTCATGATGGGTACCGCCCACCCCGAGTGTGCCCCTGCATCCCACAGGCAACCCCACTTTAGCCCGGTGTGAAAATGCCCTTGCATTAATCACTCCTGGTGAGGAGTCTCGAATACAAGACCTCCCACTCTGATACCAATTTGATGTAGGACAATTAATCACTTGCTCTAAAAGCTCGAACTGCTAGAGTATGGCGAATCAATCCCTTTATCTCATAGTCCAAGCCCCACATCTCATGGGTTAGGACCTCGGCCGAATCCCCCCCACTTGGGCCCCAAATCACATGAGTACTGCCTCACACGAGTCACCCACCTCTCACGGGCCTGCCCCACACAAGCCTCCCACCCCAAGTGTGTCCCCGCATCCCACAGGCTACCCCACTTGAGCTCGGTGTGAAATGCCCCTACATTATATTGTTACTGAAAGAAATCAGTTCAGGTGCACCATCTATCCTTGTTATTTCTATATTGAATTTATAGATAAAGTATTCAGCATAAAGAAAAAAGAAATTGGACAAATATGATTGTAGGACTTCATATACTGTCTTCGTGTTTTTTTTTTTCCAGCATCGTAGACTTTATACCACCGCTAAGGAAGCGTATGGATGTTTTGAATCCCTATGTCTGCCAATTTCTGGTGGGATGGATCACTGTACTGGACAGAGTTCTTGATACTGATATTCTTGGTTTTCTTCTAGATTTTCTTGATGGCAATTGTGACATTTAACAAGCTCCTTTAAGCTATATCTTATTTTGCAACTTGAATTTACGTGCTGACTCATAGTGCATCAAATGTTCTGGTTTGTTCAACTTGTTAAGTGATTCCAGCCATGAAATATGCAACAGGCTGATTCCACACTTTCTGAATTTTTCCAGGAGAAAAAACTCTCCAGTAAGACTTCAATTCTCCATCTAAGGCAGTTCTTATATCTTATATAAGAAACTTGACGATTTTTCTTCCTTATAATGTCCCCCCCCCCCCCCCTATGGCTTAATCTAGACAAGAAAATGCTGTTAGATAGTTCTTTTTATGAGCAGAATGGTGGTAGAGATCCATATTTATTTGACCAAGCATTTTAAAAAAGAAAAGATTTCCTTTTAAATCAGTATGGTTCACTTGTCTTGTAATTTTTCTGACTTAAACAGTGCTACTCTGAACTCTGTAGATTATGGTCGCATGGCTGAAATATTGGTACAGAGGGCAGCTTCTTCCGATGAATTTACCTGTCTGTGTGCGGTCACATGGGTAGGGAGATAGGCTTAACATAAAATTCATTAAGCAATTTGTCATGTTATAGTATCTCTATTTCATTTCACTTTCCTAGTATATTGTTCTGCTTTATGTTCTATTTGGAAAGGATGAATGTTTCTTTGTTTGATGGCTAATTATTTGAAATCGACAAAGGATTATAATATGTTTAGCCACATATATGGTGGATGAATTGGGGATTTGCAACCAACGGACAGGAATTCATCCCGTCGGGCACTGATCCTGGTGTAATTCATGATTACAGGAAAGGATCTTCCCACCATGGATTTTCCTACCAGACTCAAGATTGCATTAGGATCGGCTAAAGGACTCGCCTACCTTCACGAAGATTGTAAGTAATTCACATTTCTCTGTGTATGTACGTGCATATGTATCAGAATGTTTCAATATGCCTCAATGGACCATAACCCCACCCTCCACCTTCCTACACATGCACACGTGCAACATTTGTGTGACATCCGAGCCATCCAAATGGTAGGTCCACAGCTCAGCACATAAATCATGACAGGCCACTCAAACATTATCGAACCAGATTGGACGAGTCAGCAATACATGATATTAATTCTCTACTTTCCTTTTATATTTTTCCTCTCTTTACTTGCCAGGCCACCTGAAGATTATACATCGTGATATTCAAACTGCCAACATTCTCTTGGACAACAATTTTGATGCCACGGTGAGTGCACAATTCTCACACATACCCCACTTTGTAAATTCCAGGTGGTGAGTTCAACTAGTTTATTTTTCTTCAGTGCTCTTTCATGCGCATGTATGTGTTTTTTAAAATTATTTTCTATGGGTCATTGATTTCGGCCGAACAAAGAACTCAATATTTCTTCATATTTGACAAAACCTAAGATTCCCTTCCCTTTTAGAAGGAAACAAGATGAATTTGGAGCACCTAAAAAGTCAGCCATTAGCCACTTTGTCGTTTCTGTTTTTTCAAGGAAAAAGCTCACATTATTGAGTGGATCGCTATTCCATTTTAATAGTTCTTTGTTTGTTTTAGGTTGTTGCAGCTTCATCTTCCCATGAATCAATACATTTTTTCTTCTTGTTTTTGGTGGGCAACAACAGCATGGATGGGGAAGGATATATCAGAACTTGGTTATTGCAGTCGGGTACTTTTTTTACTCCATGTTATTGGATGAACACTGAATCCTGTTGGAGGGCTTAAAATGTGATACACACGGTTCTTTTAACAGTTCTTTTAATATTGTTTCAAACCAGATTCTACCAATCTGAACCTTACAAATAAAAAATAAAAAATAAAAATCCTGCTAGTCTTTGGTATTTGCCTTTATTTTCAATCAGATTAGGGAACTCGTTTATTTTCAATTAGATTTAAAGGGAGGATGAGTTACCACCATTTTCTAAATAGTTAAAAACTAACATAGAAGTCTTGGTCCTCGAAAGAAGTTTTAGGAATGAGATAACAACATTAACAGAAATTCGCCATCATAACATTGTGAAGCTTTATGACTTCTGTTCCCATGCTCAGTGCTCATTTCTAGTGTAAGAGTACATGGAAAGGGAAGGCTTAGCAAGCATCCTAAGCAACAACGCAGGACTGGACTCTTAAGGATGAAGGTTATTGAAGGTGTGGCCCATGTTTTATCTTACGTGCACCATGATTACACCCCGTCGATTGTCCATTGAGACCTATCAAGCAACAACATTCTGTTGAATTCAGAAATTGAGGCTTGTGTCTCTTACCTTTAGAACTAATTGTATTATTGCTTAAACCAATTCCTCCAATTGGACTACACTCGCAGGCACTTACGGATACATTGCTCTAGGTTAGTTGCTAAGTACATTCTCCACACTTGAATAGTTTTCTTAATTATTAGTTTTTATTTTTCTTATGCTTTTCTATCTCAATTATTTTCTCATCCTTGGCTGTAACTTTAGAAGTTGTTCTCTTTGCTTTTCAAGAGCTAAATTGTTTGATGATACTCTAGTTTCAGTCTCAAATTGTTTAATACTGTATATTTTTTCAGATCAATGGCAATTCAATATTTATGACTGATAACTTCAAGGAATTTATGGTAAAAAGCCAAGTAAACGACCCAAATCTTGGGATTGCATTTATCACTTTATCAAATGTGTTTATATAAAACTCATGCAATGTCTCTTAATGTTCAGGACTATCATGCTAGCATTCATGATGCAACATCAATGGAAGCACAAGTTATTATCATCTTTACCATTTCTCTTTTGTTTTAATTGTGTTTTGTTTCATTTGTATGTTTGTACAAATGTTGAGAATAAAAGTATCCCTTGGATTTGTATTTTAATTGATGGGATATAATTATGATGGTCATTTGTTTAGTTTTCAGTACAGATGATATTCTTTACATTACCTTATTTCATATATAGCTGACCCAATTTTGGCTATTTACTAAATATATAGTTAAGTTTGTTATTTAGGCCAATTGAGCATCCAAACACCCAAAATGATATTTAGTTTAGTTTCATATTCAGCCAAGTCTTTTGAATTTTATGAATGGGATTCTTATTAAACAATCATGTGAATTTTCTTTTGGATGAATATCAGGTGAGACAAATTAAAAGTATGCAGAGGTTTTAGCGACGGACCAAATCCGTCATATAATTTTTGTGACGAGCAATTGCCATGCAACAGGCCAAATCCATCATTAATTTGGTTTTTTGACGGATCAGGTCTGTCGCAAACTGACGATTTTGGCAATGACCTCCGGTTATTTGATACTTGTTCAGATTGCATGACAAGCTAAATACACAGGCGCTCAAAATTGCACACGTGTCATATATTAACACAAATAAAACTTGATAGATTTTCTTTGACTGTCACTATATCAAATTTACTTTTCTTAACAATTCTAGTCTCTTATTCACAGACTTGGACTCTTGTTCATGGGATTAAGGACTTAGATTTTCTTAACAATCCTATCCTCATATCTAATTATCCACCAATTCAATTGTTAGATAATCCGATAAGCTTGATTTTTAATTCACACTGGTTACATTTACACTGGTTACCATACTTTGGACCGTTTAATTTTAGTAGTTGCATGGTATATGTAAAATAATGTCTGTTAACTTCTAACTCCCTACGGACCATGCATCATACTCTGTTAGAGTATCAAAAGAAGCTGATTTCCCTGCAGCTAGTCCACCGTAATTAGGGGTATCAATGGGCCGGGCTCAAGCCAGAAAAATCAGAGTTTTGATTAAGATTGGCCCAAATACCCGGCCCTGAACAGTTTAAAATCTGGGCCGAGACTTACCCCTGCCCAGCCCATTGCCAGTCCTAACCAATAACCATAATGTATACTTTATATATATTCCATTCCTATATTTCTCACGGATCCAAAAATGCGGCAACTAAAACACTCAAATAGATCATAACACAAGAAAGAGCAGGGTTTGGGAGTCAGCAGTAAAAATTGCAAGGATAGCAGAAGTTTTGGACCAATCTGATTTTATTTATTTAAATTTTTTTTTTTCTCCCTTCGTCCAATTCATGGCGACCTCATGAATGGGTAACAACGCAGGCTGTAGAAAGGTTTTAACAATGAGCATCTTCAGTCTCGTTGTTTCTGCAGTGTGGTCTACTTAAGATTTAGACTTGGGATCATGCCCTAAATTTGGACGAATGAACATATATGAACAGCATAGATATAATGCATTCATCACAATGGTCACCACAAAGCTTAGGGTTGCTAGGCCCCGATTCTCATAGGGTTTGGATACTACAAGGAATGAGAAGTTTCAAGTTGTACCACAAGTTACTGTTCACCCAGAAGATAACTTCTAACCTATTAAATGGCACATCCACTCTTCAAATTGGTTGGGCCCACCATAAGGATCACATTATGTAAAAATAAGTCCCATTTTCTCATCACATGGGCAAGAAAAAGTAGATAATTTCTAGCCATTAGTAAATAGCAAAATAAAAGTGGTCTCCTTGATGGGCATAAGGTAAGTTTTGATCAAGGTGATCCTTATGATGGGGCTAACATATCATATATGTTGGATGTTTCATGAACATGAAATATTAGAAATTATTTTAATCCAACTGGTCGGACTCAAAACCTTCTCCCCTTAAACAGTCTAGGCTCTGCCTGAGGATTGCCTGCAGTGCCTCTCCTATGAATCGAAGCCGCTTGGTTACTACCCCGCTCAGTCCCTTAGCTGGTAAGGGTCACGTGTTCTGAGGGCGACAGTGATGTATGGTTTTCATCCACACCGTTCATCTATTTCTTCATAACAGTTTAGGTACAAGCCCAAAAATGAGGCAGTTCCAATGCTCATGTGGACCACGGTGGGGATTAAACACCTAACTTTGAAAACTTTTGAAGGGCCACAAAAGTATTGGATAAGCTGATATTTGTGTTATCCCTTCATTCGTGTCTATGTGAGCTTATATGAATAGGTTGGATGGCAATTAACCATTACAGTGGGCCTTAGGAAGGTTTCAGTAGGCGTCATTATCATTGCCACTTCCTGCAGTGTACTTGAACCTTGGATCTAATTCATTTTCAGGCTTGTAGAGCCCACCTTTGACGCGAACCATTCATCATGTGATGTGGGTGTCCATTATGTCGGCCCAGCATGGATGTGGGCCACTCATCATTAGGGGTGACCTTTGATGTGGACCATCCTTCATGTGGGCCCCCCTTTGATGTGGGTCATCTATCTTGTGATGCCCATTGGACCGTCCATCATATGGGCTCCACCTTTAATGTGGACTGTCCATTAGTGGGCCCATCCATCATTATGGCCCACCTCAATGTGGGCCATTCATCATGCAGGGCCTAACCTCAATGTGCACTGCCTATCATGCAGAGCCCACCATTGACGTGGACCATCCATCATGTAGGCTCACCTTTGAAGTAGGTTGTCCATTATACAGGTCCGCTTTGGATGTGGTTTATTTGTCGTTAGGGATTGACCTTAATGTGGACCATCCATTATGAGGGTCCACATTAATACATGGTCATCTATCATGTGGGGCCCATCTTTGATGTGGTCTGTCCATCGTGTGGGCCTCACCTTTGACCGGGACAGCGGACCTCCCTTGATAACGACCGTGGTTGAGTGAGAAAAGTATAAAAGTTAAGAAAAGAAGAAAAAGAAACTGAAAATATAACTTTATGATTTAAAATAAGTTAAAAAGTAATTTATTTGGTTGTATCCAAATAGGCCATTAATGGCTGGATTACTAAGCCATGGGTCCACATCCTTTGCAAAAAAATCCCATTACTTGGATGGCCCTAATCATTTAATTTTAGCTGTTGAATTTTGACAACCAAACTGACCAAACTGTACATGTAGTGTGTCACACATGTACACATAGTGCTTCGATCCAAAAATCAAATAGGTCCACCTATTAAATGGCCAATCCGCCTAAGTTTTAGGCTAGGGCACATGTATTAATGGAGTGCCTAATGATTGGCATGAATCTTTCATATGCATATATTCCCTGAGGCCGTCAACAGGTTGGGTTAATTCCATAGTACCTAAACTCCGTTTAATCGGGTCCAGATTTTGTTAAGGTTGGGTCCTTTCAAGTCTTATGTCTAATTATTTAAAACCCGGACTCAAATTCCTATGGTCTAATCAGTTTTAATAGTAAAGTTATATGTATTTAGGGGCCAACTCTCACCGGCTAGATTACTATGTAACTGGCTCCGCATCCTTGCCACATCTCATTAGATTGTAACACGTTTTTACCGTTTTCAGAACATATCATGTTTACTGGGCAGAAATAGTTCAACTCGCATTCAATTAAGAATATGATTAACATTGGGTGGGCTCATCGTGATGTTTATGTGAAATTCACCCCGACCATCGGTTGAGTCCATGTGAGGCCGAAGGTGAAAAAAATCAGCTTCATCCACATTTCAGGTGAACAACACAATTAGAAAGTGTATAAAGCAATACTTACCCCTCTAAATTGTTTCCCTTGGTGTGGTTTGTCTAAATTATGGATGGGACCTGAATTTTGGGTGTTGGGTCTAGATTTTGATTTGGCATCTAATGGATGGAGTGGATTTATATAACCATCATGGTAGGCCGTGAAAAAAAAAAAAAAGATTGACATCTCTTATAGTTTTATTGGTGTGGGATTAATTCACTGGTCAACTTATTTTCTGCCCTTAGCCTAACATGAATCAAGAGTGGGCGTAGCATAAAATTCCATTATTTTATAAATAAGAAATTTTACGAAATACTACCTCAATTATGTATTACTTACATCCGTCCTTCTTCTTTTTTTATTTTTTTTATTTTTTATTTTTTATTAACAAGCTACCCTATTCGGAGGTAAGTTGGGTCTGTCGTGCCTAGAAATCAGACCATTTAAATGGAAACGTCAAGGGAAACAATATCAAGGGCGAGCATTGTCCTCTACCCTGTTGGTCTACTTGAATCATAAAAAATGCTGAATTTTAAGCCCTTTACCTAAAATGGGGTGGATTTCACAGCCCACCCTAACCGCAACTTCCCTTTGTCAGAGCTTTCTGAAAAGGATGCTGAGTGCGTCCTACCTCGCCTGGCTCTAGCCACGAACAGGCAGATGGGGTGATGTATCTGCGTATCCACACTATCCATCCCTTTTCTCATATCATTTAAAGGTACGTGCCCAAAAATGAGTAAGATCCAACCCTCAAGTAGACCACACCACAAATAACTTTTGCATTTAATGCAACCCAATCTTACTATTTAGTGTGGCCCATTTGAACGTTGGATTTGTCTATTTTTTTAAGAAAAGTGACGACATAGATAAACAGATACATCATGGTGACCCATCCTCCTAATTGTGGCTAAAGCCCTCCTAATTGTGGCCAAAGACTGGCGGGGTAGGAGACAATGTGTGTAACAGGAATGTAAAGCGGGGTAGGGGGCAATGTGTGTAACAGGAATCCGGTCTTTCACAAGGGTTTATTCCACACCGCCCCATCCATTTTTTCCGTGGAATTTTAGATGAAATAAAACAGCCAGTTCGTTAACACTTAATTTTTTCACTTAAGGCGGAATTTGGAAAGCGTTGGATGCTTAGTATTGTTAGCTCGGAACATGGACATCTCTCCCTCATTTTATGTCAAAAATTTTCCTCAGCTTAATGGTGAGTCAAGAATGCTCTTCGTGATTTTTTAAAAAATCCAAAATTGGCCTTTGCGACATAGATTTTCTCCTTTACATAATACACAATCCAACTTTTAACATGTGACAGTTATATAGGCCCACCATGATTTATGCATTAGATCCACACTGTCCATCAACTTTTTTATATCATTTTAAAGCATGATTTGAAAAATGATGCACATCCAAAGCTCAAGTCGACCACACCACAGAAAGTAGTGAGACCGGAACGACTACTGTTAAAACCTTCTTGATTTCCCCGGGGTCAACATTGATGTTTACATGCCATCAATACCGTTTCTAACGTCATTACCAGTGACATGAACTCAAACCATAAATAGTAGCCTGGTTGAAAACTTCTGTGGCCCCACGAATATTTCAATTATGGATGTCCAATCCTCACTTTTTTGGCCCATTTGAGTATCGGATCCTGTTAATTTGTTGCCCCATGACCTAAAATGATCTCACAGAATAGATGGATGGGGTAGATTTCACACAAACATCATGGTGGGCCCCACCTAGATTTCCAGCGCTGGACTTCATGCAGAAGGTTTCCCCATGAAATTTGCGTCCCATATGGGGACGCGGTTTGGCCAGTGACGTTGCCGTTAGCAAGGTGGCTAGTGGTCGATGCTATGTGGGCCCACCGTGATGTATGTATTTCACCTACATCGTCCATCCATTTTTCGTATCAGCTAACGTTTTGGTGTTTTCACTTCATACCATTGGGAATGACCTTTTAGACGGTTTGGACAGCATATACACATCAAGTGGAGCTCATAAAGGTTTCAATGGTAGGAATTTCTTTCCCCAATTTTCCATCTTGTGTGACCCACTTGAGTTTTGTATCCACTTCATTGTTAGTCGAACGTCCTAAAATGAGCTCGCAAAACAGATGGACAGAATGGATTTCTCACATACATTGCAGTGGGCCCCACCCAACATTCTTGTACAAGAACTGCCTGCCAAAGGCTTTCGCCGATATCTGCGGAGATTTTTCCCACCGTAAATGTCACATTTCACCCACTGGCTTTTCTGAATGCTCTCAAACTTAAATTTTCAAGACTAAACCATTGCATTTTTCTAGACGAAGATACCCCTGCAATATAAACCCGTTTTTTTTTTAAAAAAAAAAAAAAAAAAATCTTTCTCCTCTCCTATTATGCAAAAATCCATTTTCTGGAATCTTCTTTCCTCTTCATATAACAATACCCCTCTACCTAAAACCCATTTTCTAGAATCTTCTATCTTCTTCATACAATAATACCTAATGCAGTTTTTGTTATTCTTCAATCAATTTTATCTTTAGTCATATAATAAAAGTACAATTACACATCAAATATTGTCTTTCCATTATCGTTAACTTTCATTTGTCTTTCTAAATCAATGCATTCTCTTTTCTTTGATTGGTTTGGAGTTCCACACTACAAGTCGGTAATATTCTAGAGACTCTTTTCTTTTTAGCAATTTAACTAATTTTCAGCAAGTAGGTAACTATTTTTACTGATTAAAAAAAATACTCACTCATATGTGTGGGACATGGAGGTTGTGTATCAGATGGATCCTGATAGTTCTTTGAGAGTTGTGTTGATACGGAAATTCGATTAACCGTCATTGGACCTTCGAGTACCTACACACAAAGACAAGAAAGGAGACCCTGGCTATAATAGGGGGACCCTTCGATGTAAAAGTTAGAATCAAGCAATCTGGGTCCGGTAGTGTGGAGGGTTTACTAGAGCTTACCTTTCACTGTAGATGGGACCTTTATTTATAGGGTAAGAGTCGATTACGTGGAGAGAAACACTCCCTAAATAGTAGGTGCAGATGGCAACCGTTTCTTAAACTTTTAGTGAGATCATCGCCGATGATAAGATCAAGTGGTTGAGCTTTGAAGACACAAGTGGTCGGAGGCCAAGGTTGAGCATCTGAGCTGACCTCTGGAATCAATCCTATGGCTGACAACGATTTTCTTGGACTGGGCACTCTGTAGGCTATGTTGGTTATTTTTCCAATATAACTCAATCTGCTATCGAGTTCTTGGGTTGCAGCCATATATCTGAGCAACAGAGCCAAATTGGCTCCAAGGATGACCATCCTCTTCATCTTATTGTACATTGTAAGGACTTCCTTGTAAGATCCATGCGGCCTCGCGTATGGGATTACGACTCGGATGACCTTCAGAAGACCTTAACAGGAGCTCAACAACAGCTCGGAAATGGATGGGTCCGTGAGAGGGCTCGGAGCTCGTCCCCTTACACAAGAAGCGGAGATACTTCATCTTCTGGCGGACGAGGCCATTGGGCAAGAAAATCTCCTAGTGTTGGATCAATACTACTCTGGCCGTTGAGGAGCTCCTTGGTTATGATCGACGTTAGCCGATGACACGCGCGATGTATACTGATATCCGAGCCGACCTCATCTTTTTGATTAGTTCATTTTTTCCAATAACCGTAACCCCCTTACTTCCAAGCTTACTACGTAAGCTCCGGAAGTAAGTCGGTGTAGTGAGATCAGATCAATAACAATTTGCGCATGGGAGGTCAAGTCAGTTCGTCATTAATGTGGAAAGGGACTGTTGGCATGGAAATCGAGTAAGATCTGCAATGATGGTACGGTGTGCTCAAGGAGGCATGCGCTGGCAAGGTACCTTTTCGGTTCTGACCTATTAGGTGTGGACAGATCGATGTCGGGCACTGGTCAGCCCACGATGGAGCAGTCGATCTTGGCTGCCATCGAATGGGGTGCCCAGGACGCCCCCACCAACACAAATCCTCCAGTGGCTTCAGAGGTGGTGGACTTGGAACCTTCCCCTGCACAGGAGGTCGTTCCTACCACCGAGGCTCAGCCCCCCTCGGCTCAAGCTCAAGAGGGCAGTTCGTCTGGTCAGAAGGCGGACGAAGCCCAGTAGGGCCTAGGGTACTACATGCAGGGTCGAGATCACAGCCTTGATGAAGATGCATCCGGTCATCTTCTTGGCCGAGGTAGCCCTGACTTTTTCTAAGGTAGAGATCTTTCCTTGCATTATACTTGCTTTCACAATTTGATGTTATCTAATGTATTTTTTTGTTTACTCTTCATCTCGCCCCTGTTATCTTATCTACTCAGCGAGTGATGATTTGTGTCAGGGAGGAGAGCGAGGAGACAGATGTAAAGCTTCTCACCAAGATCGCTGAGGTCGATTAGCTTAGATCTTCCTTGGAAAAATCTGGGGAGGATTTGACGGCTCTGAAGATCCAGGTGGAGGTGGAGGAGACCAAGAAGGAGGTAGCTCGGGCGAAGGCTGAGCTGGAGGTGATGCGGCCGCACCTGGATAGGGCAAAGGCTAATGTCACCAGGTTGATGGCCGCACTAGCTGAGGTGATGGTTAGGTCAGTAATGAAGCTAGCTGAAGTTGAGGCATCCATCCCATTGGCTTGAGCAGTAGCGGTGGAGGAATTCAAGGCCTTGAAGGAGCGAGCAGGCGAAAAGGAGCTGCTTTACAACTATTGGTATGATAAATTGAAAGAGACGAGCTTATAGTCCTGGGGGGGGGGGGGAGGTGAATAGGACTATGCCAAATAAAAATTAAAGTACTGGAAGAATAAATAAATCAGAACTTAATCAGAGATCTCAATTGTAATAGTATTGATAAATTGATTCAAACAGTGTTCATAGGACAACTTTACACCAAAAACCAAGGTGTTAGGTAGGACAACCTTATATGAACTAGTAAGGATCAAGATCGCAAACTAAAACAAGTGGGAAAAAGAAAATGTAGCTATCTATTACAAGCATTCACCACATATACATAAAAAATTTATAAACATTCACCATATGTACATAATAAAAATCATTCACCACATAAACATCAGGAATTATAGTAGTTCGGTATATACACCAACTGTTCTTAAACAATCACACCTACTCTACTCCCAATAATCACAACTCACGTGATATTGGCGTTTACTATGAAACAAGGTTTTCTTAGGTTCACCTTAAAACCTATACAAATGTGTTTTCAAATGGGCTATCACAATCACAAACCCCACACACAGATTTTCTGGCTATCTCAGTCAAACCAACATATGAGATTTTCTGGCTATCTCAAATAAACCATAAAAAAAACAAAAATTGAATACTTATCTTCTTCTTAAAGATGATTAAATGATGTAGCTCATATAATCGCTTCGGTTGATGACGAATGTCATGCCCCGAACTCGGAAACCGGGCTCACAAGGTTCCCGATCGCCTTATCTGGCGTCGACAGCCTCCGTAGTATCCCATTCTCGGCTCCTAACACTCATATGCCAGATTCTGATCCTGGGATCCTACAAGAAGGATTTTAAACATATATATATATATATATATTATATATTGCATATAATAAGAAGCATAACCCAAATACAAACAACAACCTCACCACATATCCACTATAATCAAAAGCTTTGAGTACAAGCGGAAGGGAAATATAAGATAGGTATCCAAAACTCCAGAAGCTCTGCCGCACGCTCCTGCCTCAGCATCAACTACGTCCTAATGTCACCTACACGCATCTATCGTGCATAAGCTTATAGAAAGCTTAGAGGGTGGTGTACATGTGTGCGCAATGCAGGTGCCAAGTATACAATACAAGTCCATAAATCATACAGTGTCGAAAATACTGGCAAGTTTAGGAATCATACGATATCAGAGTAAACAGAAATACTGACGAGTCTGTGAGTCATACAATATCAGAATAAGCAAAAATGCTGATGAATCCATGAGTCATACAATATCAGAATAAATAGAACTGCTGACAAGTCCATAAGTCATATAATATCCGAGTATGTAATGCAGATCGTTTATGCAACACGGGGTTGTGGTAAACCAAATGCCATATGCTGGGGATGTAATGCAACATGCGGTGCAAAAGAAATGACCAAGCTAGAATGTGAAGTCGGGATGATAGTACATGGTATCGTAGACTATGGAGTCCATCACAAGGGGTTTCTATCCAAACCAGTCCCATACCTAAATTTGGATAGCCAGACTTAATGTAGTAAACTCCTGATCTCAGGTTGGTTGCTTGCCCCAACGGAAATCCCGACTATTGCAAAGGTATGCATAATGATTTGGTTGCGCACCACCAGCCCGAGTGGATAGTGGATGAATGAATGAATGAGTCAATGCTAAGTATGCAAACCCCTATGCAGTAGCCTGCCAGCACAATAGCCTGCCAACCACTAGTAGCTTGCCCAGGCCCTTAGGCCCCACCCACATCAGCGTCCTCCCACGTGTGCCCGCCTACATTTGCAATAGTGATGGGGTGTCATAATGTCAGTACCGAACATCGCTGGGATTATCATCGGGGTCAAATACACTACTTGCTGACTACCGCTCTCCTAGCCGCACAACCCAGCGAGCGTAAGAAACCTCATTACCCGCCTGTAGATAACCAGCACTAACAAGGCATGATGGTAGCGGACCCATTTACGAGCTGGTCAGACTCAGCCTAGCTATTGCCCCCCTCACTTAGGCGGGTAAGGCCACACCCTCCTAACCGACCATGATACAGTGGGAGATGCGGCCTAATGGTAAAGGCATCGACGCTCATGTTTTCCACTTGGTCTCGGCGTTGGAGCATCTCCTGGTACTAAGAAGGTTCTGGGACTTTCACCTAAGGACAACGTACATGCCCACAGTGCTAGAACCAAGCATTTTTGACGTCCCAATCTAGCCATCCATGATGTGCCTGTGGAGGCTACGACCCTGATGACGCTAGGGTGAATAATAACCATGCCATGCAAATGCAAGATGCATGAATCATACCAATCAACCACGCATCAGTCCTGCGCATATAGCGTGCTCATATGGGATATTCCCGCCTATCAGGGAGTCCCATAAACAATCATCCCAATGACACATGCTATGCTCAATCACTCCTCATAATAAGCATGCGGATAATGTGTATGGGCATGTATCATGAAGTGCACCAAGCATGAATATAATCACATACATCATGGTGGGCCTGTATAAGGCAGCCCATGCCCCGTAATAATGAATGGGTGGTGTGCACATAATCACACACATATGGTGGGCCTCACGCATTATAATTTTGGGCCTCACCCATATAATTGGCCTCACACATATAATGGTCCTCACGCATATGATAGGCCTCGTACATCACAACGGGCCTCGTACCATCACAATGGATCTCATGCAATCATAATGGGCCTCATACCGTCTCACAATGGGCCTCATACAATCACAATGTCCTTACATGGTCACAATGGGACTCATGTAATCACACAATGGGCCTCATACAATCACAATGAGCCTCATATAATCACAATGGGCCACATACAATCACAACAAGCCTCGTGCCATCACAATGGATCTCATGCAATCACAATGGACCTCATACAATCACAATGGAACTCATACAATCACAATGGCCTCACGTGGTATAAGACCCGTGTCCTAATCCGTACCATTTCATTAGCTTCCGCGGTCCTTCTGGTCAAATTTCGGCAACCTTCGCACCGTATTCGGTATTTGCGCACGATCCTAAGCCAGGTCCCGCGCACCGACGTCGGCTCGATCCGAAACTTATGTCTTGGCGATCGCGTCGTCGCCGCGGTTCCAACGCCGTGACTTGCGCGCCGAACCGATACCCAGGCAAGAAGATGCCGATCAGCGTTTATTCCGAAGAAACACCGCGCGTTGCGAATTTCGAGGGAATCTCTACACAATAAGTCCCATCAATCAATATTAAATGCAACCTTATCTCAAGTACAACAACCCATCCCTCTTTCTCCCCAAAGTCAACTCTCTCTCTCTTCACCCATCCCTCCTTTACTCACTTTTCAAACAAACCCATGCCTCATTAACTACACCCATCACTCCATCACCTCATATCACTCCCATCCTCTCATTCTCTCTCTCATTTTTCTCAAATCTCTCCAAGCAACCAAGCCTCTCACGTCCAACACTTCTCTCCCAAACCACAAGTGTGGTCCACCTTCCATCATCCATCTACACCCTCCCATCTCTCATCCCCACCATCAAGAGTCCATCATCCTCCATCAAAGTTGAAGCTGAGGGGCATTGGAGTCTAAGAGACCAAGAAGAAGGAAGATAAGGTGGGTGAATCGCGAAGTTGGTATCAGAGCATAACTCGGGAATAACCAAGAACAACATTACATGTCTGCTATGAATGATTACGTCCTAAGTTTGGATAGCCTAGCGATCTTTTATTGCAGACCCTTAACGTGTGTGCCTTCGCGAGCCTTTAAGTTGATAGGCACCTTCGCTCTTTCCTGTAGGACATGGCGCGTAGGAGAGTGACCCGATCGACTCCCGCACCACCTGAGACTTCAGCTCCACCACCTGCGGCTCCCGCATTACCACCTACGACCCCTGCTCCACCACCAGAGATTCCTACTGCCCATCCTGAGGATGCTGCACCTCCACCAGATACTAGTGCGGATCCGACCGTATCTGTGAGTGCTTCTCGATTCAGCAGATCTTTGCATCTTTGTGTGGCCGCACTCCAGGAGCGAGTAGACACCGGTTGTTTCACCGGCCCGGGCAGAGCAAGAGCGCGCGAGTGCCCTACTTGAGAGTTCCGACAGTTTGACCCTCCGCGTTTCGAGGGCGAGCCAGATCCGAGCCGCTGAGAGGTGGCGCTCCGATGTGGAGAAGATTTTGATACCATGTCATGTACGACCGAGCGGCGAGTTCGGTTGGCGGTGTTTCTTTTTCAGGGCGAGGCCACTAGTGGAACTCGGTTACCCGCGTCGCAGGACCCGACTACGTCTGGACATGGGATGATTTTGTAGACCGATTCGAGGAGCAGTACTTCCCTGACACATTCGACACCAGAGGGCACTAGAGTTCGAGACTTTGGTACAGGGGGACATGACCGTGGCTCAGTAAGCGGCTCGTTTCGTGGTGCTATCGAGGTTTGCGCCTTATATGGTTGATGATGAGAGGCGGAAGGCCCGCCGTTTCGAGAGCGGCTTACGTTACGGTCTTCGAGGCCGTGTGATTGGGCACGAGCTTCCGACCTTTGTGTAGTGCGGAGGGCTCGGATCTACGAGACGGAGTGGCGGCGCGCGGCCGATAGAGATCGGAGGAGGGTCGAGAGGCGAGACCCCTTCCGGCGGCTCGGCGGCGGCGACCACGAGAGGTATAAGAGCCACCCACTGCTAGAGCACCGGCGGCCCTAGCGGCACCTCAGCGCCACCCGGCGGCCGTTTGCAAGGACTTGTTTTGGATGTGGTGGGTCGAGGCATCACTGTCGAGTGCCCTCGCCCTCATCTGCGGCAGTCGAGAGGATCACAGCAGCCTCACCTACATCCGCCGAGAGCACCACGGCGACCTCGGCCACGGCGGCGACCTCGGCGGCCTCGGCCAGGCGGCGACCTCACCGGCGGCGACCACGGCCACCTCGGCCGCCGAGACCCAGCGGCGAGAGCGGCGGTATAGGCCGCCGCGAGCGGCAGCGGCACCGAGGGGACCACGAGAGGGACAGGCACCTCCCGGCCCGGCTCGAGCTAGGTTCTACGCGGCTCGGCGAGACCCGCGATCATCGGAGGAGTCGTCGAGGTATACTTCCCGTCTCTTCATCCATCGCACGAGTATTATTTGATTCGCGCTTCTCACTCATTCATGTCCGAGGGTTTCTGCCGATCGACTGGATTGAGAGTCTACTAGTGAGGGATTGGCCGTATCGACGCCCTTGGGGAGGACCACGGTATTGGGCCGTTCTGTCCATCTTGCCGGTTCTTGTCGGTGATATCTTTTTGCCGGCTGACTTGTTTGCTGCCGATGTCAGATTTTGGCGTTATCTTGGGCATGGATTGGCTTCGAGTACCACGCTATCTTGGGCATTACTGCGAGGACAGTCACGTTCCGCATACCAGGCTTGCCACAGTTTCAATTCATCGCCGAGCCTAGAGGAGAGCCGTTGTCTTGCTTGATGTCTGTGCGGTCGAGGAGCCTATGGCCATTTGTATTGATCGGTTGCCGGTTGTTGTGATTTTCCCGACGTATTCCAAGAGATTCCGGGATTGCCTCCTCGCCGTCATATCGAGTTCCGGATCGATCTTGTGCCGTACCGCACCTATCTCGAAGGCCCCGTTGCCGTATGGCACCGATGGAGTTGCGTGAGCTGCGGTGGCGATTGGACGAGTTGCGTGAGTTGGGATTTATTCGTCCGAGCAATTCGCCTTGGGAGCACCGGTACTCTTCGTTAGGAAGAAGGATGGCTCGTTGAGGCTCTGCGTAGATTACCGCGAGCTCAACCGGTCACGATTAAGAACAAGTACCCGCTCTCAAGGATAGGCGATTTATTTGATCAGTTGAGGGTGCACGGTTCTTTTCGAAGATTGACTGCGTTCCAGTTATCATCAGATTAGTGTCCGAGAGGAGGACATCCGAAGACACATTCGGGATGCGTTATGGTCATTTTGAGTTTCGAGTCATGTCGTTTCAGGTGACCAATGCACCCGCGGTCTTCATGCAGTTGATGAACGAGGTCTTTCGTCCATATCTCGATCAGTTTGTTGTGGTCTTCATTGATGACATTCTGATATATTCGAGGACCCGTGAGGACCATATGCAGCATCTGGAGATCGCCTTGCAGACCCTCCGTGCCCACCAGCTATATGTGAAGCTGGAGAAGTGTGAGTTCTGGCAGGAGAAGGTGAGATTCCTCGGTCACGTGGTGACGAGGGAGGGTGTCGCAGTGGACCCCTCGAAGGTTGAGGCAGTGCGTCAGTGGGGTCAGCCCACGACTGCGTCCGAGATCCGCAGTTTCCTTGGTTTAGCGGGATATTATCGGCGTTTCATTGAGGGCTTCTCCCGTATTGCAGCCCCGTTGACCAGGTTGACTCGGAAGGGCGCAGAGTTTATTTGGAGTGATGCCTGTGAGCGAGCATTTATGGAGCTGAAGGACCGTCTGACGTCCACTCCTGTCCTCACTCTTCCCTCTGGGAGTGATGGATTCGTGGTATTTACCGATGCTTCGCGTATTGGATTGGGTGCTGTCCTGATGCAGCACGGTAGACCTGTAGCATTTGCGTCTCGTCAGCTCAAGGTCCATGAGCTGAACTACCCCACGAGAGTTGGCAGCAGTCGTCTTCGCACTGAAGGTGTGGAGACACTATCTCTATGGGGTTAGGTTCGAGCTCTTCTCTGACCACAAGAGCTTGAAGTACCTATTTTCTCAGTCTGAGCTGAACATGAGACAGAGACGCTGGATGGATCTTTTGAAGGATTATGATTTTGACCTCCAGTACCACCCAGGCAAGGTGAATGTGGTGGCGGATGCCCTTAGCCGTCAGCCACGAGGCCTGGTGGCACATATGATGATTCAGGAGTGGAAGATGCTCGAGGATATAGCAGAGTACGACTTTGATTTTGGTCTGCAGTCTTCTATCGTTCAGTTATCATGCCCATCGATTCAACCCTCTCTTGTCGCAAGGGTGATCGAGGCTCGGGACAGATGAGTCGTTACAGGATTACCGAGTAGATGCGGCATCTGAGAGTCAGACAAGCAGATTGGTTCCGATGGTGGACTTCGCTTTAGAGGCCGATTGTGTGTCCGGAATATTTCTGAGTTGCGCAGAGATCTTATGACCGAGGCGCATCGATCGCGGTTTTCTATCCACCCTGGCTCGACGAAGATGTACCGTGATATGAGGCGCTAGAGGCGAGGATGAAGCGCCAGATTGTCGGTTTGTGGCCGAGTGTGACACATGCCGGCGTGTCAAGGCCGATCATCGAGACCCCCTGGTCTATTGCGGCCATTAGTGTCCGATGTGGAAGTGGGAGCACGTATCCACGATTTTATTATGGGTTTGCCGAGGACTCGGCACGGTCATGACGCTATCGGTTGTCGTAGACCGTCTGGCGAAGTCGGCACATTTTCTTGCGATTCGTGCGACTTGGCCCTTGGACCGGCTTGCGAGGTTGTTCATTGAGGAGATTGTGAGGCGCACGGCGTACCGGTCTCGATCGTTTCGACCGAGACCCGAGGTTCACGTCTCGATTACGGAGGAGCTTTGAGAGCTATGGGCACGATTTGCGATTCGATGCGCATATCATCCATGAGGCCGATGGCCAGACCGAAAGGGTCAACCAGATCCTTGAGGATATGCTTCGGGCCTGCGTGATTGACTTCGGTGGTAGCTGGGATGAGCATCTGCGATTGGCTGAGTTCGCATACAACAACAGCTATCAGGCGACCATTGGCATGGCTCCTTTTGAGGCATTATATGGCAGACCGTGCAGATCTCCGAGTTGTTGGACCGAGGTTGGAGAGCGGCATCTCCTAGGTCCCGAGCTTGTGCAGGAGACATCAGAGGTTATTGATACCATCAGGCAGAGGATGCGCACAGCTCAGAGCAGGCAGAAGAGTGTTGCTGATCGCCGGCGTCGTCCCTTGGAGTTTGATGTAGGGGACCATGTGTATCTCAAGGTCTCGCCCATGAAGGGCATAGTTAGATTTGGAGCTAAGGGCAAGCTTGCCCCGAGATTCATAGGACCTTTCGAGATCACTGAGCGCATTGGCGCTGTGGCCTATCGGCTTGCCTTACCATCTCAGTTGTCTGGCGTCCACAACGTTTTTCATGTCTCTATGTTGAGGAAGTGTGGGTCAGACATAGTTCCTGTTATTGACTGGCAGCCGTTGGAGGTTCGTGAGGACGCTTCTTACATTGAGCAGCCAGTTTGTATCCTTGATCGGAAGGAGCAGGTCCTTCGAACCAAGGTCATCCCCTTGGTGAAGGTTCAGTGGGGTCACCATTCTGTGGATGAGGCATCTTGGGAGCGCGAGGCTGAGATTCGAGAGCGCTATCCTCATCTTTTTGATGATTGATTGTATGTTATATGTTACATGTTGTCTCTGATATCTATTTGACGATGCTTTGCTTCCTCTTCTCTTATGATTTATTTTTCTTGTGTTTATTGTTTAAATTTCGAGGACAAAATTTTTATTTGGTGGGGAGAGCTGTAAGACCCGTGTCCTAATCCGTACCATTTCATTAGCTTCCGCGGTCCTTCTGGTCAAATTCCGGCAACCTTCGCACCGTATTCGGTATTTGCGCACGATCCTAAGCCAGGTCCCGCGCACCGACGTCGGCTCGATCCGAAACTTATGTCTTGGCGATCGCGTCGTCGCCGCGGTTCCAACGCCGTGACTTGCGCGCCGAACCGATACCCAGGCAAGAAGATGCCGATCAGCGTTTATTCCGAAGAAACACCGCGCGTTGCGAATTTCGAGGGAATCTCTACACAATAAGTCCCATCAATCAATATTAAATGCAACCTTATCTCAAGTACAACAACCCATCCCTCTTTCTCCCCAAAGTCAACTCTCTCTCTCTTCACCCATCCCTCCTTTACTCACTTTTCAAACAAACCCATGCCTCATTAACTACACCCATCACTCCATCACCTCATATCACTCCCATCCTCTCATTCTCTCTCTCATTTTTCTCAAATCTCTCCAAGCAACCAAGCCTCTCACGTCCAACACTTCTCTCCCAAACCACAAGTGTGGTCCACCTTCCATCATCCATCTACACCCTCCCATCTCTCATCCCCACCATCAAGAGTCCATCATCCTCCATCAAAGTTGAAGCTGAGGGGCATTGGAGTCTAAGAGACCAAGAAGAAGGAAGATAAGGTGGGTGAATCGCCATTATTTTAAATTTTAGGGCCCACTTGTTGGTGGGACCCATTTGGATGTATGTGATTTATTCAAGAGGGCCCATAGTGGCGGGGTTCCTCTATCTCACCGCATATCTCTCTTTCTATCTCTCTCTCTCTCTTCCTTTGTGATGGTGTGGATCCCACCAATATGTGCTACATCTACCCCGTCCATCTACACTAGACGGTGTGGCCCACTCTATTGCAGGTAATGATCCACACCATCCATTGTTTGGATGGACCCAATGTATTTATATATATATAAATATATGTATATATGTTATATTTTATATAATATATATAATATAATATGTATTATATATATAATATAATGTATATATATTATTTATATATGCATATATGTTGGTGGGCCACATCTACGTGGGACCCACCCCAATGATACATTTGTTTATGCCGTCCAGCGTCCCTGGACGCTGGACGTTGGCAAGTGGCAAGGGTGTGTGCTAATAAAAAAAAAAAAGGGGGGGAAAAGGTAACCTTTGGGGTGGACCATTCACATAGGCCCCACCTTGATTCAAGTATCTAATCAAATCCGTCTATCTTCTTCCTTGGATTAATTTAGACGTTGACCTAAATTTTTGAATCAATCCGGTTCTCAAGCGGGCCATGCCGTAAGAAACAGACGTATCACCATTGAAATCCACTTTGACCCTTCCATCCGCTAACAACACATTTCATATTGGTCTCGTTTCGTCGACCTTGAGTCGTAGAATCCGGTGGCTGGGACGGATCGGACTGAAGTGGACCCTACCATAGAAAATCTGTAAAAAAATTGGATTTTCAAAAAAAAAAAAAAAAAAGAAAAGAAGGGAGGCAGCAGCGCTGACGCTGCTGCTGCTATGCCGTACGGCTGCTGACGGACGGACGAGCTGGGGCTCACGGCCCCAGCTGTGGGCCCCACTTTGATGTGTTTCGTTGATCAACACCGTCCATTTGATGGGTCCCCTCAGCCCACACGTCCACTCCAAAAATTATCCATAAACGGAACTCAGGCGGGCCATACCATCTAAAATCATGTGAAGACATGCCTAAAACATATAAACTCGTTGGTGGGGCCTACCTGAGTTTAGGATGCAAGTGAAACTTGAGTTGGACCCATAAAATTGTGGGACACGCACAATGAATGGGCTGGATTGTGAATCACATCTTGGTGGGCCCCAAAACAAAAATAAAAATAAAAATATAATAATAAATTTTTTTTAAAAAGGCAGCAGCGCTGCTGCTGCTGAGTGACGAGCGGACGGTTTAGCTGGGAGTCACGGCGCCAGCTGTGGGCCCCACCTTGATGCATATCTCCTATCCAAACCGTACATTTGATGGGTCCCCACATTTTATCCGTCCATGCCAAAATTCAGCTGTATATGGAACTCCGGTGGGCCACATCATTTAAAATCATGTGAAGACATGCCTAAAACATATGAAATCGCTTGGTGGGGCCTACCTGAGTTTTGGATGTCACTGAAACTTGGTATGGACCGTCCGTCAGGTGGGACTCACACAATGATTGGGCTGGATTTGTGAAACACATTTCAGTGGGCCCCACATCCGCCCCAAGGTCCAATGACCTTATGACAGGTTGGACGCCGAATATCGCCACGGTGGGCTCCCTGCCTACGTGAACCCATCCACGGGTTAGGATGGAAATAAACATCATCGGTGGGCCTTTGGTCCACACCACCCTATCAACGGGGTGTGTGGAAAATAAACAATACAGTGGGCCCTATCCAGGCCCACGTGACTTTATGAATAGATTGGATGAAAATAAACATTATGTTGGGCCTTAATTTAGGTGAAAAATAAACATTATGTTGGGCCTTAATTTGGGTGAAAAATAAATATTATGTTGGACCTTAAGTTGGGTGGAAAATAAACGTTATATTGGGCCTTAAGCTGGGTAGAAAATGAGCATTTTGGTGGGCCCCACTTAGGTAAGTATTGTAAACCGCACCCTCTATTAGTGTGGGCTCCATCATAATGTATGTGTTTCATCCAACTGTTTAACTGTTTTGAAGATAATTTAAGGCCCATTTTATGAGGCCCATTGGGATGTATGCAGGCCCATGTGACTAGGACCATGTGGATGCATTTGTGGCCCGTCATTGAGGCCTACCTTGATATATGTATACGAGACCCATGCATGAGGCCCATTTGATGTATTAGAGGCCCAATGGGATGTACATGAGGCCCATTTCATGGTTTATGTGTTGACCCTCATAGCGATAGTGCCTTGGGAGCAATGTTGGTTTGATGTCCACATTGAATGGATAATGTTGGTTAAATGTCCGCATTATAACTATCCCTAAGGCCCACTGATAGGCCCAAAATTATGGTAAGTAGGCCGTCTATGCTCATCTCCATTATACCTAGAACCCATCTCTTATTACATGTTTAATATAGATGCATGATTCATGATCATTCGCACCATATGTATGCCTGATGTGAGGAATGACCGATCATAGCATTTACCTGTGGATAGACTGTTTATGAGCTCCCTGATAGGCGGAGTTACCCCATATAAGTGCATGGTACACGCAGGACTGTTGCATGACTGATAGTATGACTCATGCACTTGTATTTGTGTGATTATAGTTACTGTATGCCCTAGCGACATCAGGGCCATAGCCTCCGTAGACACATCGTGGATGGCAGGATTGGATACTGAAAATATTTGGTTCCAGCATACGGGCACCATAGATGTCCCTGGGTGAAAATCCCTAAACCCGATAGTACCAGAGGATGACTCCAACGTTGAGACCGAGTGGATACACGAGCGCGCGAGGGCAGTATACCAGGAGGTCGCGTCTCCCACTGTGTCGTGGTCGGTTGGAAAGGGGTGTGGCCTTACTCACCCGAGGGTAGGGGGCAATACTAGGCTGAGTTTGACCAGCTCGCGAATGGGTCCGCTATCGACGTGCCGGATAGGTATTGGCAGACTATTGGTCAGGCGGATAGTGAGGTTTCTTACGCTTATTTGGACTGTGCGGTGGGAGACGGACAGTGCCATTTGGAGTGTATTGAACCCCGGTGATTATCCAGAATGAGAACTGTACTGATACATGTTGAGGATTGGCATGCTTAAGTTGCATCTTGCATCGCATGGCCGTGTTATGGCCGATAGCATTCATATCTTGCACCGCATAGCCTTGGTACGGCTGATTGCATTCATGTGCTCATCATCATGATTCCGCATCACTCTGACCTTACATTTTGAGCACGTCTATATTGCGCACACACTTACACCACCCTCTAAGCTTTCCATAAGCTTATGCACGATTGATGCGTGCAGGTGACGTCAGGACGCAGTCGCAGCCATAGTCTCGTTGTAGTTGGAGCGTGCAGCCGAGCTTCTGGAGTTCTGTTTCTTTTGTTACATTGTATTTTATTTTCTTTCAGTCGCATTGTACTTAAAAAGTTTTTGATCATAGTGGATTTTGTGGTGGTGTTCTTGTGGTTATTGTTTGTGGGTTATGCTTTTGTTATGCTCATTATGAATCAGACTGATGACTTAAAATCCTCCTTGTAGTATTCCAGGATCGGAACCTGGTGAATGGGTGCCGGGATCCGAAAATGGGGTTCTACGGAGGCTGTCGGCGCCGGATTCGGCGATCGGGAATTTTGTGAGCCCGGTTTTCCGAGTTCGGGGCGTGACACGTGGTCACAATGGGCCTCATGTAATCACACAATAGGCCTCATACAATCACAACAGGCCTTGTACCATCACAATGGATCTCATGTAATCATGATGGGCCTCATACAATCTCACAATGGGCCTCTGCTACCAAAAAAAAGGGCAAAGGATTCAGATCACATTAGTTTTTTACTACGGATATAAACCTTAGCTATGGTTGCTACGATTTTAATCCGTAGCTAAAAAGTTGATACACCATTAATAATTAATAGTGTTGTAAGGGGCTCTATGAGGCCTAAAAAAAACTATATATTCTATTTAAGTTGTCTATATATTTGTAAATATTACTTTAGAGGATGAAAAAAATCAGCTAGATCAAAGGCTCAAGTGGACCACACGGTAGGAAACATTGATATTAAATTACAGTTGTTTCTTATGGTGTGGTCCACTTGGGCCTTCAATATACCTGAAATTTGGTGTCATAAACTAAAATAATTTATTTAAATTATGGATCGGAATGGATTAACGAAATACATCATGGTGGGCCCCACAGAGCCCCTGATCGGACCGTCTACGTTCGCCCGTGAGAAGACCCCCAAATTTGGACGCGCGCTTAAAACAGAGCCGCACCCAAAGAGGGGTATTTCACTCTCTGTCTCTCTGTCTCTGTCTCTCTGTCTCTGTCTCTGTCTCTCTCTCTCTCTCTCTCTCTCTCTCTCTTCTTTCCTTAATCCTCCCTCTCCCTCCCGATTTCTGCTCCATCTCTCTCATTCTCCTCCCTCTCTCTCTCCAATGCATCAGCCGTGAACACCCTCTTCTCTCTCTCTCTCTCTCTCTCTCTCCATTGCAGCAGCCGTGAATCTCCTGCCCGAAGAAACACATGCCGTGAAGCTCCTCTCCATAGGTTTGATATCTTCTTCTATTTGTATCTCTTTTCCTGTCTTTCAGATTTGATATACGCTAACTATTTGATGAAATGGCATGCTATCTGTTTGTTGAAATGACATTCATGGCAGGAGATATTTTTTTTAATAAAACACCCTAGATATGTATAACATTATTGCCACAAATTGTTGAAACTTAATGGTATTTCTACACCCCCTCCAATGTGAAACTGAAAAATTACTCGATGGATGTGGAATTACTAAGACATGTTTCATCGACATGGTTGCATCAGTTAAAATTACTAAAAAAATCCACACAACTTCATCATGTAAATGTCCTGGTGATGATCTGATCAAATTAAGGCCCACTCACATCAGGTGCATCACACCTTGATGGGCTCGTATTTTTCACCCATCGCGCTGCCTTTCTACTTCTGGAACTGAATATAACGCAACGTGCTAGCAAAGAAAGCATCCACAGATGGGTCTGGTGTCATGTTATCGCTTTGCATCTCGGTCGTGATCAGTTCAATCAAGCCTTGGATTACTGAGCCTGTAATCTGAGGATTCACTTTCTCGAAGAAATAAAGGTACTTGTTCAATATTTCTACAAATAGTGTGATCGGCCCACCAGTACCCCGCGTTATGCTGGCCATCTGTTGGGCTGCATTCACGATCCTTAGTGCATGCTTTAAGCAAAGCAGGACCCTTTCTCCATCCTTGATGTCGTCCTGATCATCAACCTAGAAGAGATGTGAACATGCATAAATTGCTCTACAATGATCAGGCTTCTTTAAAAGCTTTGCAGGGTACCCTGTGGCCTTATGTGTAAGTGAATCTCTGTTCTCAACACCAAATATATTCATCCTCTAAAGAGTCCCTATTATTAGATGTATGGTAGTCACCTGAGTTTTTGAATCCGCAATTTCTTCTTCATATAGTATAAAAGCTTGTGTGAAGAACTCCTATGCGACAGGCTCGAGATCATAATCATTAGCAGCCTCAACACACTGCAAGTACAATCTTAGAGCCAGTTCTGGTGATGGAACAAATGACAAGGCCTCAATAGTCTGATTCAAAAATTGAAAAATCTTCTTTCGTGTCACAGGAACCTCTTCCCTAGCAACATCTCCATCCTGTCCTTGCAATCGTCTGACCAACTTAAGAGCTGAAAATATTAGGGGAGGAACAATGAAAAGAAGACGTGTCAAAATGGCATGTATGTCCAACATATGAGCCTAGTGTCAGGTCTGGCACTACATATACATGAACATGCCTTGTACCTAAATCCAGGATGGTCCTTTCATTGGGTGGGCCAATGTTGGGCATAACCTGTTAGTTATTTTCTTTCTTAACTGCTATTTTCTCTGATGAATGTGGCCCACCTGATGAATGGCTTCCATTGACTCACGTGCCACCACACATCTTTATGGCTAAACCAACCTAACGATTGGACCCGATGTAACCCATGAGTTTCATATTGGCATGTCCACTGCTACTCACCATTGTAGTCTCTTAATTAAGATTAACTGTAATCCTGATTTTGGCAAATCCCATGTCCTCAGCTTCGAATTCGCCATGTTAGGGTGGTAGTTCCCTCTACAATTGCAATTTGTTTCGTTTTACTTTTTCCAACAATTTCTGTAATTACATATATGTGGAGGAAAGAATCCCTTCAATCGGTTGGAATCCAACATGGAGGATGTGGTGCTTAGCATATATATTTAGTAAGATATCATACCGACCCTAGAAAAACTTGGGAGTTTTGAAAGTGGACCACTAATGTTGAATTGGGAAAAACTCTTCTCTAAATAAGTAATCTTTGCATGATTTTTGAAAATTCTACGGAGAGTAGTAATTCCAAAATTGATGAATTACTTGCAAGTAATACTAGTAAGTGCAAAGATGGGGTGGTAAGCTTACATTTGCAAGTGGTTTCACACTTGCTGCAGTCGATGAAGCAGCCCTTACTCTTCTTTGCGTACTTGGGCTTTGATCCAAGCACCTTAGAGCAGTAGAAAATCAGGTTGGGTCAGGTACTTCATCATGCATCCTTATCCTTGTGGGGCACCCCTAGTGAATGTCTTGGATGGCATATACACATGATACTAAGCTCCATTGACACTATGATATGTTTTTGAGGTGGGGGCATCCTCCCTCATTGTTCCGTGTTGTGGCTCAGTTGAGTTTTTGTTTGGCCTGCTTTTTTATTTTTATTTTTTGAAAATCAGTTTCTTTGTATTGAAATCCATAAGTGAAACATGAGAAAGTGAATGGACCATGACCAAATATATTTGGGTTTGGAAGATCCTAGCCTCCAATCAAAGTCTAAGAAGATTTGAAGACAATATGGTACATTGTTTGTAGGGCTGAAAAGATGGACCACTGATAGTTACATTATGCCATATTGACATTTTATAAAATGCTTTTTTTTTTTTTTTTGTGGAAACATTGACATCCAAACAACATTAGGAGGTCATTTTGGATTGGGGACATACAGATAATTTTGGCATTTCAATAACCATGCATTGCAAATTGCTGAGAATTATCCTTACAGTGTTTGGTTGGTCCCAACCCTCAATATAGGCAATCCATCAAATGGGTCCATCCTTGATTGCCCTTCTCTATAAAAAAAATCACTTTTGATTAAATGATCTTAACTATCCAATCAATGGCTAAGGAAATTGATGGTTTATATTGTTCATACTACAAATAGTCCATTAATATAAACATTCCACGATGTAGGTCCTGAGCTTGATTGTCAATTCATTTTTCCATATCATCGCGGGTCATTAGCCCAAAAATGAATGGGCGTTCAATAATCATTGTTTCATCTTATGTAATCCACATAAGATTTGGATCTTCCTTTTTTCGGTCTCATGCCCTAACATGATGTAGACAAATGGATGAATGGCATGGATGAAACACATACATCATGTGGTGACCCACACAGCACCGTCAGTAGGCAATCCAGGTCCCTCATGATATGCCCATGAAAAGTTAAAGCTATTCAAAGACTAAACTCCAATGATAGTCATAGATGCCGAGATAGGTAGAGGTGATGTTTACTTAAGAGCCCATATAAGCAAGGACAAAGTTATCCAGTATCCTGACCTTGTTGTAAGTGCATCCCCTTCTACCACTAACTAGTACCTTTATGAGATGTCAATGTATAACTTTGAATTATTTTACATTCATTTGTATTTTATCACAGGAAAAATTAAATGAGCTTTATTCTAGCAATCCTGCTTCTAAGATTACCGACATTGACGATGCCCTTACATAGGTAATAATAAAATTTAAAAATTACAGTGAGATTCATGGTAATTATGAATTTTCTAATTACTTGATTTGCAATATTTTACAGTTGGTTGGTTCTGACAGTAGAGGGCGAATGCGGGATCTAGGTTGCTCATTAACCAAGACAGGACTGAAGATGTCAGCCCCTGCCCATTCAAAGGTAGAGAATTTGATAAAAGAAAGAGAGAGCCTATTGCAGGAGATATCTGATATAAAGAAATCATTGGCCGAGATGAAGGCCTGGATGGAGATGTAGTAACATGCACAATCTACTCAAAACCTCTCATCACCAACAATAGCTAGATCTGCTTAGGCATCGTCGGTATGCAAGTGTAAATTTGCTATTGTATTGAACTTACAATTATTTTTATAAACGATAACAATACTAATGCCATTTTATATGTGTACATGTAGCCAGATATTATATATATCAGTAAGAGATGCGACTTGCTCGGTTGGAGAAATCATGATGTAGTTGCTCGTGGTCAAGTACACGAAGTTAATCCAAATGCAGTTGTCCATTGCGAACCATTGAAGGAGGGAGCTTTTGTTATTATCCTAACTGAGATTATACATCCTAACACTCGTTTGTGGAAAGAAGATGGGTTCGCATCTACACTTGGAGAGGCCGGTCACAGATCATTTGTGTAATGGGGGAAGGAATCTTTGAGATTTTGATAATTTGAACAAATTTAGTACTCTATAATTGAACTTGGTGTGGATGATTTTTTTTAGTTACTTTATATGACGTTTTGCTTGTTTTTTTCCTTAATTTTGAACTAATTTGGTACTTTATAGTTCAACATATTGATAGTCTGCATGTTTTTTTTAGTTACTCTATATGTTGTTTGGTTTGGTTTTTGTAATTTTGAATGAATTTTATGCTCTATATTTAAACATATTAGACTCCATTTGGTTGTCATAAACCAAATGGATCTTAAGCCCCTTTTTAACTCTGCCAATGCAACTCCTTACATTACCGGTCCCAAGCTCGGGTAAAGGAGGGAGAATGGGCATCAAGGTGAGTTGTGTACTTTTCATTCATTTTCTGAGAGGGATTTTTAAAATGTTTGATGGTTAATTTTGAAAAGGCCGAGCTATATGTCCAATGGGGGGGGGGGGGTGAATAGGACTATGCCAAATTTAAAAACTTATAGCGAAATTAAATAATAAGATAGCCAAATGAATTGTAAATAAATAAAGGAAGCAATAACCTCAAATTTCTAGTATTGAGTGGTTGATACAAATGTTGTTCTAAAGACAACATTACACCATAAAAACCAAGGGTTTATGGCAGGACAACCTTACTAGAACAATTTGTGTATCAAAAACTCAAACTGAAGAGGAATAAAAAGGAAATAGCAAGAAAGGAAATCTAAGCTATTACAACATTCCCCACAATGCTGAAATGTAAAGATTACAACATTCTCCACAAATGTAAAAAAGAAAATTACACCATCCACAAGAAGATATAAACATTCAAACCACAAGACAAAGAATTATAGTGGTTCGCTTGTGTGTACACCAACTATTAAACAACAGCAACACAACTACTCCACTCCTCATATCCTCACACAGTGGATATTAGCGTTCACTATGAAAATAGGTTTTTCCAGGTTCACCTAAAAACCTCACAATTGTGTCTTTCAAGTGGGCTTACACAATTCAAAAAACCCTACACTCTAAGTTTTCTGGATCACCTCAGACAAACCAAAATAGAGAGATTTTTCTGACTAAATCTCAATGAAAACCAAAAACAAAGGAATTTACAAAAAATGTAAAATACCTGGATATTCTCTTTGATGCAGCCCGAAAGAACCATGTCGAAGTAGAAGTTTAACCTTGAAGTTCAATGTCCAAACTCACTTATGAAATGGTTCTAAGTTCTAAATTGATTTTAGATTTAAAGTACCTTAGGCTAGCTTGATTTGATTTTGATTCCAAGAAATGTGAACACTTCAATCCCTTTTTTCAAATCAAATTGGAATGCAGAAATTCAAAATTAAATGCAAAGAAAGCTAATAAAAGAGAATATTAAATGAGCACAATATAGCTTAAAGTAATGATTAACTTATCTCTCAGAGTGACATATTGATTTAGCTTGAATTTAATTAAATACTCTAAAATTCATCGTCTATTTATAAGTGAAGAAATCGCGTTCATGACAAGTCTTGAGGTTTCCACGACTGGTCCTAGAATCAATAGATTTTTGAAATTCGGGCGCGATAACTGAAAGACGTTCCACGACTGGTCGTAGGCCATCCACGACTGGTCGAGGGACCTCCACGACTGGTCGTGACTTGTCTAGGACTGGTCGTGTGGAGCCTAATTTAGTCGCTGGAGTTTGAGTCGTAGCTGCAGGACTGGTCGAGAACGAGTCGTGCAATGTTCACACGACCGGACGAGCAGTATCTAGGACTAGTCGTGGCTTAATCAAAAAATTTCAAAAATTTGCAACAACCTTAGAACTGGTCATGGAATTTCTTGGACTAGTCGAGCCAGTGCTAGGACTAGTCAAACAGAGTCCAGGACTAGTTGAGAAACAGTTTATTCACTTATAAAATGAGCAATTGAATTATGTATTCAAAATGACCTACCCTAAGGTCAATCTAAGGTCATCCAAACCTTGTTAGTGAAGAATGAACATTGACTCTTCTTTTTCTTCAGTTGATAGTCACTCTTTGAAGTTTACGAAGCTTGACATCTTATCATGGGATGAAGTTTGAACTTGAGACTTTTAAAGCTTGAAATTAACTACCACTGAAGTTTGAACTGGAGATTTAAAGACTAGGAACGTTTGTCTTGACTTGTAAGAAGCTTTGAAAATCTTGAACACTTAAAGCTTGTGAGCTTGAATTCTTTCTTGATGTTGTACATGAATATGAACAAGTACACTTGCCTTTGAAGTTCTTGAACTAAAGACCCTTGTTTTTGAGAGATGCACAGACTTCATTATGTAGATGAGCTACACAAGACAGATTCCAAGAGAGGTTTTGGCACTACAAAATTTGACAATATAGGAGCTAGAAACCTTAACACTTAGAATCTCCACCTTTGTCAAATTTGTGACAAAACACACTCCACAATAATATAAACAATATATGCACAAAGAATCATGCACCAGTGATAAAAAGAAACCATTTATAACCCAGTTAAAGAATCATGCACCAGTTATCAATCATCATACAAACCACCAACAATACTCCCCCTTACTTTAACTCCCCTTCACCAAAATAGAATCATCCACAATTAATTCATCCATAATCTACAATTCATATATAATCCACATGCCATATACCAATATACCATAATCACCATATATTAAGCATGCCAAAATTCTCCCCCTTTTTGTCACAATATGACAAAGGAAGGAAACAAGTAATGGAAGTGGAAGTAGAAGTAGATAAAGAAGGAAGATTAAGAAGAATATTGAGGAATAAAAGATCAAGACAGACAAAATATCAAACCATAAGCAAGTTATGTTGAACCATAAGGAACCGAGTTGAACCAAGTACAACTAAATTAAATCAAGTTCAAGTACTATCTTAAAAGATAAAATAAATCAAGTATCATTAGAGTTATTACAAACTAAAATAAGAAAATACTAATTAGATCCTGAAGAGGGAGTAGGAATAGATGGATCAATTTGGTGCAAATCCTTGTTAATGCGCCTCATATATTTATGCATATAAGCAAATTGTGAATCCTGGGTTACACGAATTTGAGCTACTTGTTCCTCAAGAGTATGCAACCTCTCAGCAAAATCAGAAGGCTGATAGTTAGGGTTAGCCTCAGAATCTGATTCAATCTCATCAAAGATATCATCCATGTTAATATCATCTGGAGGTAAATTGCCTTCTTCTTCATTCACAGCTTTAGCTCCACCAACACCCTCATTGATTTGTCCATCAGCTAACCTCAAATTTATTTTGTTGATATTGGAGTTGTTGAAAATAAGGTGTTGAATAGGAGCCTCTCCAATAGCCATAGCTACTAACATAGGAGTGGCTGACATAGTCATAAGATATGCAAAAGGGATATCACTGTGTCCAGGAAGGAGATGAAATTGTATAATGGAATGACAGATTAAAGAAGGAAGATAAACAGATGTTACAGAGATGATAAATACAGTATCCGAACTGTGAAAGAGGTGAGTTTGGTTTTGTCACCAGAACGAGGATAAAGATTTGAAATAAATATCCTGTGAAGGACCCTGTATCTGGGTAACAAGTACTTTGAAGTAAGCGCATTCCCATTTTGACTCCATTGCGCATCTATATTACACAATGCTTTAGTAAGCACACGTTTTTCTGATTTAGATGGTTTATCAACTAGAGAGCTAATTAGAATACCTTCATCATTGAAAGGTATGTCCATTAAAGCAGAGATCATATGTCGGTCTATTTCAAGTGGACCTTCTCTAGTTACAATACTAAATGTTAAATTCTCAGGTGAAAAATCAGAAATACATGCAAACATAGCCTGCGCAATAGACTGGTATGCCGGCCCACCCCAATGTAGAATGTTAGCCCAACTTACAAATTGGAGAAGAGGAAGGAGTCCAAATGGAGCAATATATTCAACATGTACAAGTTGCTCAATAATAACATTGCGCAAGCGTAAATCCCGCACATAGGAAGGATCATCTTCGGGTGACCGAAGGTGGCGCCTTGTTAAAGGTGTTGATCTAGAAGTTGAAGGACCATGAGAGTTTTTCTTTCTACCTCTAGCATCCATTTGTAACTAGGAATATAAGAAATTAAGAGGTTGTAAAAGATGTAGAGTGGGTCTTCTCAAAATAAGGTTTTGGAGAAGAAAATCCCAAAAATCTCAAAGAAACAAGAAATAAATCACTCCAAGTATGAAAATGAAGTGATATAGACTTGAATCTACAAGAAAAATGGAATTAATGCACTAACCTTGAAGATCTAGGAAGGTAGGTACGACCGGTCGAGCTTATACTCATTAGAGAAGAAGCACAAATGAGGAAGAAAAGAGTTTTTTTCCCAAATAAAGTACCAGCTCGTGCTACACGACTGGTCGAGGACATGCTCAACTGGTCGTGCCACGACTGGTCGAGTAAGTACTTGACTGGTCGTACACAGCTAAAAATATGCATTTTTCTCATAATTTTAAAATTTAACTAAATAATTTAACAAATATACACATTATGATACATACATGCATGAATAATCAATTCAAATTATATATACCAAGATCAAATTTTAATTTATTAAACCTTCTTTTATCGAGCGATTTAGTGAAAATGTCAGCAAGTTGAGTCTTGGTCAGAATGTATTTCAAAGAAATTATCTTTTCTTCCACTAATTCTCGAATGTAGTGATATCTAATGCCAATGTGCATGGTTCATGAATGCTGGATTGGGTTTTTAGATATATGAATTGCACTGAAATTATCACAATATAAAACCATAGAATCCTGTGCAATTCTGTAATCGCTTAACATTCTTTTCATCCATACAAGCTGAGTACATGCATTTCCAGCTGCAATGTATTCAGCTTCAGCAGTTGAAAGTGATACGGAACTTCGTTTCTTACTTTGCCAAGAAACTAAACAGCTCCCAACATAGAAACAACCACTACTAGTTAATTTTCTATCATCCACATTACCAGCCCAATCAACATCAGTGTAACCAGCTAATTGAACACTAGTATCATGTGGATACTAAAGACCCAGACTAGCTGAACTTGTGACATATCACATAATTCGCTTAACAGTAGTTAAATGTGACTCTTTAGGGTCAGATTCATATCTAGCATAAATCCCTACGCTAAATGCAATATCAGGACGACTCGTAGTTAAATACAACAAACTATCTATCATATTGCGATACAATTTAGGATCCACTTTCTTACCTGTAGAGTCCTTTGAGAGTTTTAAGGTCGTACTTATAGGAGTATCAAATTTTTTTCCCTTCTCAAATCTGAGCTTTTTAACTAAGTTCAGAGCATATTTGATTTGGGAAATAAAGAAACCATCAGGTTGCTGTTTAACTTGCAACCCAAAAAAATAATTCAATTCCCCAACCATGCTCATTTCAAACTTAGATTTCATAAGATCTGCAAACTCAACAGTCATGTTAGTATAGGTAGATCTATAAATATTATCGTTAACATATATTTGCACTATTCGAATGTAATCATTATGTTTCTTTACAAATAATGTCTTATCAACACTTCCCATTATAAAGTTGTGACTTAGCAAAAACTTAGTCAACTTTTCATACTATGCCTTGGGAGCTTGTTTTAAACTGCAGGGAGCCTTTTTTAGGTAATAGACATGATCAATATTCTTAGGGTCTTCAAAACCCATTAGTTGTTCAACATACACTTCTTCATACAAATCACCATTTAAAAAAGCACTCTTTACATCCATTTAAAATATTTTGAACTTTCTAAAGCACACAATGGATATAAATAGTCTGATTGATTTAAGACGAGCTACTGGGGCAAAGGTCTCATCATAATCTATTCCTTCAATTTAAGTATACCCTTGAACAACTAGTCTAGCCTTGTTTCGAATTATATTACCAGGTTTATCAGACTTATTTTTAAAAATCCATTTAGTTCTGATAATGTGTTTATCATTAGGTCTAGGAACTAAGTACCAAACATCATTTCTAACAAATTGATTAAGCTCTTATTGTATCGCAATTATCCAGTTTTCGTCAGTAAGAGCTTCTTTTACATTAGCCAGTTCTATCTGAGATGTAAAACACGCATAATTACACATATCTTCAAGTTGTCAATGAGTGCATAAACCAGTTAGAGGGTTTTCAAGAATTTAGTTAGTTGGATGGTCTTTCACAGCTCTCAGTTTAGAGTTGTTTTGACTTGATGAAGAATTTGATTTATCAATTAGAAGTACTTCATCATTATCTGACTTGAGACATGTGTATTAAAGTGATCATCAATAACTACATTAATTGATTCTTGAATCACACCGGTCCTCTTATTAAGAACCCGATATGCTCGACTATTCAGAGCATATCCTAAAAATATCACTTTATTACTTTTTGTGTCAAAGTTACCCAGATTTTCTCGGTCACATAAAATATAGCACTTGCTGCCAAAAACTCGAAAGTATTTGACAGTAGGCTTTTTATCAAACCACATTTCGTAAGCCGTTTTACCATTTGATTTTCTAGTATAGACATGGTTAATTATATAACATACAGTGTTTACAGATTCGGCCCAAAGATTTTTAGGAAGCTTCATACTATTTAACATTACATTTGCCATTTCTTGAAGTACTCTATTTTTTCTTTCTACTATTCCATTTTTTTGTGGTTTTTGGGTGCAGAGAATTCATGTGATATTCCCTAGTCACTGCAAAGCTTCTCAAAATCGCTATTCTCAAATTTTGATCCATGATCACTATGGATCTTATAGACTTGAGTCTCTTTTTTGGTTTGGATACGTCTAAGTACTCTTTTAACTTCATCGAGAGTTTCTGATTTGTCTCTTAAGAATACTACCCAAGTATATCTGGTAAAGTCATCAACGATTACCAGATATAACTTTTGCCACCTCAACTCTCTGCTCTTGTTGGTCCAATAAGATCCATATGGAGGAGTTCGAGCGGTTTAGATGTGGCATTGGAGTCCACCTTTTTTTCAGAGCTCCTAGTTTGCTTGCCAATCTGGCATTCACCACATATTTTATCTATTTTTTATATTTTGGGTAGACCTTTTACTGACTCTCTTTTGCTCAATCTATATAAGTTGTGGTAGTGTACATTTCCAAGGCATTTATGCCATAACTCAGTCTCATCGGTATGGACCATGTAGCACGATAGATTAGATGAGCTAGAATCACTTAAGATGTAGTAGTTTTCAGAAGTTCTATGACCAGTTAATATTACTGAACTGTTTTTATTTAATATTTCACACCCTAGGTTAGAAAATTTTACACTATGATTTTTATTGCATATTTGAGAAATACTTAATAAATTATGTTTTAAACCTTCTACATATAAGACATTCTCAAAAAAAGGGAGGTTAGAAAGTTGAACCGTACCTTAGCCAATAATCCTGCAGTTGCTACCACCACCAAATCTGACTGAACCATCAGTCATGTCTTTAAGATTGGTGAACAAACATTTGTCACCAGTCATGTGTCAGGAGCATCCACTGTCTAGGTACCACTTCGAATGGCTAGAAGCTTTGAAAGCCATGTGGACAACCAAGCAAGTAACCTTAGGAACCCATTTCATTACAGTTTTAGATTTAGGAGTATAGTTGGTCTTCTTGTTTTTGTAGTTAATATAAGACCGACCCATTGAGTTAGATTTTAAGAGCTCCTTAAGTAATTCAATAATTTTCTTAGCTAAAGGATTACGATTTTGGTTTTTATAATTGATATGGTTGCTTTTAGGTTTTAAGGATTGAAATGTTTTAACATTTTTGGAAAAATTTTGATTTGAACTTTTTCCTTTTGAATTTGAAGACTCTCCTTTCACAAACTTAGGAGGAGTATTCTGATGTTTGGGAGGAATATTTTTGTTATAGCCCAAACTGGATCGGTTGCCACATTTTCTTGATCCAGATAAAAGTTTTTCTAACTTAGGATCACCTTGGGAATACCTCCAAGTATCTTTCAAACTCAAAAGTGAAGAGACTTCAAGTTTTAGTTTTTCATTTTTAGATTTAAGATTTTCAATAAGGGAAGTTTTGAAATCTAAATGGCACTTAGATTTTTCAAAACAATCTGAGATGTGGGATTTTTTTAAAATAAGAGTATCAAAATTTTCTTTAAGTTTCAAAAACTTTTCTTTTTGAAGTTTTAGTTTTACCCCAAATTTACAACTTTCCTTGTATAGGGCATTGTAAGCATCTTGAAGATCTTCTTCATTTTCATGATCACTATTCAGATTTTCCTTACTAGTTAAATCATCATTATTTAAAAAAGTGAACTTAGCTAGAGTCATAAGGGCTTTGACTTCATTGCCCGACTCAGTTTCAGAATCTTCTGATTCAGAAGAAGCTTCAGTGCCAGAAGATTCATCCCAAGTAGACAAAATACCCTTCTTTTTGGGTTTATCCTTTTTAAGACACTTGTTTGCTAAATGCCCATATTCATGGCAGTTGTAACATTGACTATCTTTTAAAGATTTCCAAGTTTTAGATTTAGATCTTTTCTTATCATTAGATTTTTGAAAATCAACCCTCTTTTTTACTTTTGAAAATTTTATAAAATTTTTTAGCTAAAAGGGCCATATCATCTTTAGAATTTTCTAAATCAGAATTTTCTTTAGAAATATATTTAGAAGATTTAAGGGCGATGGATTTACCTTTAGGAGCTTTAAAGTTTAACTCATAGGTTTATAAAGAACCAACTAATTCTTCTACCCTCATATTATGCGTATCACATAGTTCCTGGATCGCGGTCACCTTTGAATTGAACTGTTTAGGTAGTGAGCGTAGTATCTTTGCACACACTTTACTTTTTGGAATTTTATCGCCAAGACCCCACATAGAGTTGACAATGTCATTCAATCTAGTATAAAAGTCCATGAAAGTTTCACTTTCCTCCATACGAATTTTCTCAAATTTCGTCATGAGGATTTGAACTTTAGATTTCTTGACAATTGTTGTTCCCTTATTTGTCATTTCTAAAATATCCCAAGATTACTTTGCAGTATCATAGGATATAATTCTTTCGAATTCATCCGGTGATGGTGCACAAGTGATTGCATTTAGTGCTTTTGCATTGACACTACTCTCACTTTTCTGAAGTGTGGTCTAAGAGAAAAAAGGTGTGACTCTCATAGTTTTGAATCCATCGATACCAGTTACTTTAGTGGTAGGAGGGGTCCAATCAGTCCCCGTGGCTTGCTACCACTACGTGAAAAATGGAAAAAAAGGACAGATTTATAAATGATTCTGAACCGTCTCTAAAATTGCTTGGTTTAAAGACGCTTTAGAGATGGCCGTAAATCGTCTCTAAAATTTTAGATAGCTCCTGACCGTCCTTAATATTGTCTTAAAAATTTGAACGTCCACAAATCATTTAAGACGGTCATTGACCGTCTTATATGGGTCATCTGAGACGGTCATTGGCTGTCTGCATTAGAGACAGTCCTTGACCGTCTTATATGCGGTCATCTAAGATGGTCATTGGCCGTCTGCATTAGAGACGGTCATTGGCCGTCATTTACTTGCAATCTGAGACTGTCAAAGACTGTCTCTATTAGAGACGGTCCTTAGCCGTCTTACAGCCCTGTCAAAGACTGTCTTTATTAGAGACTGTCAAAGACCGTCTCTATTAGAAATGGTCAAGGACCGTCTCTATTAGAGATGGCCTTAGATCGTCTCTATTAGAGACGGTCCTAAACCGTCTTATAGCCTTGTCAAAGACTGTCTGTACTAGAGATTGTCAAGGACCGTCTCTATTACCGTCTCTAATGCTCAATTAAGCTACTCGATAAAATAATGAATTTTGAAAAAAAAATATTTAAGAAACTTAGAAAAATAATTAAAAATGTTTAAGAAAAATTTAAATTTTGAAAAAAAAATTGTTGATAATTTTGAATAAAAAAGATCTAGATTTTGTATTTTGACAAGAAAAATTGAAAAGTTATATATAACAAAAGTGAGATTAAAAAAAAATGATATTTTAAAAAAGAAAATTTAAGAAATTAAAAAAAATTGTGAAAAAATTGACAAATTGTAAAAAAAAAATATATATATTTTAAAAAAGAAAACTAAATTTTGTATTTTGACAAGAAAAATTGAAAAGTTAGATAACAAAAGTGAGATTTCGATAAGAAAATGACATTTTGAAAAAGAAAATTTTAAAAAATAAACAAAATTGTGAAAAAATTATCAAATTGTAAAAAAATATATTTAAAAAAAAAAGAAAACTAGATATAGTATTTTGACAAGAAAAATTGAAAAGTTATATAACAAAAGTGAGATTTTGATTATGTGTTGTATATCCTTGCCGCCCATATGTTTCTCCAACCCATTTTTTGGCCTGGTATAAAAAATTGTGTAGATTTAAATCTTAAGTGGACCACACCACTGGATAGAATGATAATATAGTACCTCGCCATTAAAAATTATAAAGAGCCCATCATAAGGTTTTAGTAATGTTTATTTGCAATCCAACTTGTTGATAATGTAAAGAAGATCTAGATGAAGGTAAACTACAAAGATCAAATTGATCCAAAACTTTTGTGGCCTTCAAAAGGTTTTTAATGGTTATTCATCATATTATTTTGATTGGTATGGCCCACATAAGATTATTTAGTTCTTATGATTTAAAATCACATCCTAAAATATGATGGAAAAATATATGGACGGTGTCGATATACATAAAATATATCAAGGTGGGCCCTACACGGTTAGAGTAACACCCATGAAGGAGTTACCTAAAATAGTGAAATGGTACTATAAGGTCACCTCATGGGAACTTCTCATGAGGTTAATCTGTGTGCGCCCTACCATGATGTGTAGAACATCAACACCATGCATTTGATGTGTCCCCTTTAAGTCTAAAAATCTGTCATATACGAAACTCAGGTAGGCCATAGCATCTAAAACTATGTGAAGACATCCCAAAAACATATAAAAGCATTTGATGGGGTCCACATGAGTTTTGGATGTGTATGAAACTTGGTCTGACTCCTCATCCAAGTGGGACACACATAATGAATGGGTTGGATCTATGAACCACATCTAGGTGGGCCCAATAAATGATTATGAATGTTTTAATGGGAGGGTAACCCTTTCAACTATAGTATGTGGTGTGGCCCACCCAAGTCATGGTTTAACTTTATTTTTAAGCTCGTGGCCCACCATGGAATGGTGCATCTGATTGACGGGGTAGATGCAAAGTTCAAGTGGACTCACCATAGAAAAGAGTGGGATAGTCACACCCACTATTGAAACCTTCTTAGGGCCCGCTGCAATGTTTATTTGAGCTCCAATCTATTTATAAGTTAATACAGACATGGATGCGGTTGAAACTTGGTCTGATATCCCTCATCCAAGTGGGACACACATAATGAGTGGGTTGGATATGTGAATCACATTCAGGCAGGCTCATTATATGATTATGAATATTTTAAGGAAACCCTTCTCTACTACATTTAGGTGAGTTACTCATTACTTTTACTAGAGTAAACTCTGTGGGGTCCACTATTATTTTCTTATTTTATCCATTCCATTCATCCATGTTAACAGATAATTTGAGGTCTAAAGAACAAAAAGGAAGCATATCCAAAGCTCAAGTCGACCACACCATAGGAAATAGCTAGTGTGATTGAACCTCTACCATTTAAAATTTCTTGGAGGCCATAGAAGTTTTGGATCAAGCTGATGTTTGTGTTTTCTATTCATTCATATAATTTTGATATTATGAACAACCTTTAACCATTTTTGGACAATCTGATCAGTCCAGATTGAAAAGTAAATAACTTTAGATGTTTAAATCAAAATTCACTAAAATTGTTGATCAATCTTGTTTGCCCAATATCTCTCTCATATGTAGCATGATCGGGGCGAGTAACTAGTCAATTTGAGGGTAATGATCAGTAAAATAGAGTGAATGGACTAGACATGTAAAATGGGCCAAATATTCTGGTCAAAATTGTGACCCAACTTATTGACCTCGTGAGAACCTGTTATTTATTTATTTTATCCACTCCGTTAATCTATGTTAACGGATAATTTTAGGGCATGATCTGAAAAATGAAGAAAATTAAAATCTCAAGTGGACCATAGCACAAGAAACAATTTGATTGAACATCTACCATTGAAAATTTTTTGGAGGCCAAAGAAGTTTGGATCAAGCTGATGTTTGTGCTTTCTCGTCATCCATGTCTTTGTGATCATATTAACAGGTTGGATGACAAATAAAAATTACTTTAGACCCTAAGAAGGTTTCAACAGTGGAAATCACTATTCCACACTGTTTCCTATGTAATGGTCCAATTGAGCTTTTGATCTACTTCAATTTTGGGATCAACCCCTAAAATTAGCATTAAAAAGGTAATAATTTATATATAATTAAAAGGTAATATCTAAATGATTTAAAATATCTAAATTATATATATATAATTAAAAGGTAACATTTAAATGATTTAAAATATCTAAATTTATATATATATATATATATATATATATATATAAAATTAGGTAATATTTAAATGATTTAAAATATTATATGAAAAAGAATATTGAAAAGTTTAGAAATTTTAACTATGTTTGAGAAAAATTTTGAAAACAAAATGATCTTTTGAAGAAAAAAAATTGAAAATTTGAAATTTTTGAGAAAAAAAATTAAAATATGAGAAATTTTTTGAGATTTTAAAAAAAAAATTTTAAATTTGTATTTTAAATTTTTTTTTGAAATATTTTATAATAAAAATGATATTTTTAAGGTCGTGGCCCACCATAGAATGGTGCATCTGACTGACAGGGTAGATCCAAAGTTCAACTGGACCCACCATAAAAAAGAGTGGGATAGTGACACCCACTATTGAAACCTTCGTAGGGCCCGCCGCGATGTTTATTTGATATCCAACCTATTTATAAGTTAATATAGACATGGAATAAGGTGGGACATAACATAGTTTTGATGTGTCCCCTTTAGCTTATTAGATATCTAAAAAATCATCCGTATACGAAACTCAGGTGGGCCATACCATTTAAAACTATGTGAAGACATCTAAAAAAATATAAAAGCACTTGGTGGGGCCCGCATGAGTTTTGAATGCAGCTGAAACTGGGTCTAACCCCTCATCCAAGTGGAACACACATAATGAGCTTGATTCGAAGCTTCCCCAGCTCCCAAGAAGTTTTTAATGGTGGAAGTGCAAAGCCCAATTTGTAGTCCACTCAAGCCTTGTTCCTGCCTAATGTTTTGTATGATACCTTATAATGATCTGAGAAAAAAGATTAGGTTATAGGGCTCTATAGGGCCTACAAAAATATATGTTTTATATTGAAGCCGTCCATCTATTTTGAAATATTATTATAGGGCTCTATAGGGGCTCTATAGGGCCTACAAAAATATATGTTTTATATCTAAGCCGTCCATCTATTTTGAAATATTATTATAGGTCATGAAACTAAAAATCAGGTATATTGAAGGCTAAAGTGGACCACACGGTAGGAAACATGGAGATTAAATCACATGTGCTTCCTATGGTGTGGTCCTTTTGGGCCTTCAATCTACTTTATTTTTGGTATCATGTACTAAAATTATTTATTAAAATTAATGGATGGAATAGATAAACAAAATACATCATGGTGGGTCCCATAAAGCTTTGGATAGGACATCCATGTCTGTCTTACCCCATCCACGGCCAAAATTGGGAAACGGATTGGCTACTCTCTCAGCCACCAGCCCCGTGGCTAGTGGTCGGTGCTCTGTGGGCCCCACCATGATGTATGTGTTTCATCCATTCTGTTCATCCATTTTTAAAGATTATTTTATCACTTGATCCTAAAAATGAGATGGATATAAATCTAAGGTGGACCACACCATATGCAAATAATAGTGATTGGATATCCACCATTAAAATCCTCCTAAGGCCCACTGTACTGTTTATTTGACTTCCAACATGTTGATTAGGTCATACAAGCCCAGATGAAGGGAAAAAAATAAAAATCAGCTTGATCCAAAACTTTTATGGCCCCCAAAATATTTTTAATGGTTGATGCTCATTCAACATTGTTTCTTGTAATGTGGTCCACTTGAGATTGGGATATACCCCATTTTTGGTCTCATACCATAAAATGATCTGTAAAAAGAGATGGACGGCATGGATGCAACACATACATCATGGTGGGTCCCACAGAGCACCGACCTCGTACATTTCCTAAAATTGGGCGCACGCTTAAAATAGAGCCGCGCCCAAAAATGCCTCCATTTCTCTCTCTCTCTCTCTCTCTCTCTCACCATTCCCTAACCCTGTCTCTCTCCCAATCTTGCTCCAACTCTCTCATCTTCCTCCCTCTCTCTATTCGTTCCCCAATCTCTCTCTCTGTTCCCCAATCCATCCCTCCCTCTTCGTCTCTTGCGGTCCGTTGTCGAATGCCCTACCCACGCACGCCCTCTCTCTCTCTCTCTGAAGCTCGGTTGAAGGTCATTCATGACAGTGAGGTATCTCTCTCTCTCTCTCAATCTCTCTCAATCTCAATATCGATTTAGGGATTTAGGGATTTAGGGATTTGGGGATTTGGGAATTTAGGGATTTAGGGATTTAGGGATTTGGGGATTTAGGGATTTAGGGATTTAGGGTTTAAGGTGGGCCCTACTGAGTTTACTCAGTACAATAAGGGCCTATTTGGCCAGGCAGATTGGATGGGATTGGATAGTATTAGAGTGGATTGCACGAATTTCAAGGTAATGCTAGTTGCGTTAGTGGATTGGTGCAAGATCTATGGGATTGTTATATCTTATCTGTTTGGCACGCTCTCTCTCTCTCTCTCCCTGCCATGGTAGTGCTGTTGGTTATTAAACTTGTCATAAGCTGTTACGATTAGGCTTTGATTTTGTTTTAGAGACTTGGTTTTGCTCAGATCAGATTATGCTTTTTTAAAATCTTTTTAAAGTCAAGATAGGAGAGTTTTCAACATCATCAGTGTTTTTTTTTTCTCTCTCTCTGCTTGTTTGTTTGTTGATGAAGGTGACATTTTGATTGGTGGGCTGTGAGATTCGAATTGTACGGTGCAAAGATGGTGTAAGGTAGTGAGATCATGGTATCTTCCTTTATCTGATTAACAAATGGTTCCTGAATGTTTGAGGTATTATAGAATGCTCAAGCTAAGTTCCTAAATGTTTGAGGCCTCATTATACAATGCTCAAGCTAAGTTCCTGAATGTTTGAGGCCTCATTATACAATGCTCAAGCTGAGTTTGTATAGTATGTTCAGGTGAGTCAGTTTATACAAGTTGCGTCCATGGTTCAGTAATCCAAACATTTCATAGATGGGCCACATATGGAAGGATCCTGAGATTGGAAGATCCTAGCTATAGAATATTTGGCCTTTTTCAGGTTTAATGTAAACAATTGCTGAGTTTTCTTTCTCAAGCGACTATTTGTCAGATTAGCCCCATCTGTACAAACTGAAAAGCAGAAATGGCTGAGCATTGTATGAAAGGCCAAATGGCTTAGATATATATAATTTTTAGCATTTATATAGTAGAATCAACAAAAACTAATGTATATGCTCGAAATTGATGGAGCAAACCCGGATGTGCGTCGGAGCTATCCGGATGTTCTCTTATTTTTATATATCTTCAAAAAAGATGTATAAATAACATTATTATTCCAAGTTGTCACGAAAAAAAAAAATCCTTAACTGCCACAAATATGGATCTAAATCTCTACCTTTCTTTGCTTTTCTTATGCTAATCTCTTTCTTATGTGATATATCCTATTAAAAATACCTAAAGGCATGGATCTCCCAAAATAGAAGACTACTAATGACTTGCACATGACTAATTGCAGCATATCTTGTCAAAAAGCTTTTGTCACCAAGCATTTAGTGGTAGGTAGTATAGATTATTTAATATAGGCTTGACGACCAATGGTTTAACTGAGGATATGCTCCTTGATAGATTGGAATGGCATGAACGGGATTCATGTAGCTGACCCCAGTTTGTTGGGATAAGGTTTAGATTATGAAGATGACTATGATGATAGATTATGTTGGAGATTTTGTTTGAGTTTCAGTACATTTGAGGATGGAAAAGTTTCAAGTTCTTTTATCGGTAGTTCCACATATTGTATATCAGTTGGGTTAGTTTAAAAAGACATGGTGATAACCCTCCTGCCTCTGAGTTGATAGTTTTGGAATTCAAAAGAGTTGTATGCATTTGGGTTCTAGTTAAAATTGCCAAGGCCACAATACAATTATCAGTCACCTTTGTTTCATGAACTAAGTCTCCAACATGCCTTACAGGTGTCAACTCGTAGATACATCTTGATTTTTAAGTTGGTATTGCAAAGGGTGAGCTAATGCAATACTGCGGGTTCCAAATACCTTAAGTAAAGATCTCTCTCTCTCTCTCTCTCTCTCTCTCTCTCTCTCTCTTTTAACCTCATTTGGGTTCCTGATAAAATTACAATGGTCAGGCTAAAATGGTCAATCCACCTTATTCTTATGAACCAATCTCCTACACGGCAGAGTGAGATTCTACTGCTTTTCTTACCAATCTTTTTTTTTCATGTCCGCTCTTTTATGTGTATCTTTCACCTGTCTCAATTTTCTTGGATAGATGATGAATGTATTTGTGAATGTAAATGAAAATAAAGAATTTATAATATATAACCTATTCTCAAATCCTAAAACCTATAACCTAAACCTAAACCTTAACCTAAACCTAAACTTATAACCTAATGCTATAACCTATAACTTAAACCTAAACCTAAAACCCAAATGTAAACCCAATCTCGAATCCGAACCTGATTTCCTAAACCTAAACCTTAATGTATTCTCAAATCCCTAAACCTAAACCTACACCTAATCTCAACTCCCTAACCTAAAACCTAAACTCAATTCCCTAAACCTTAACCTATAACCTAACCTAAACCTGAACCTATAACCTACACTTATAACCTAAACCTAAACATATAACTTAAACCTATAACCTTAACCTAAACATAAAACCTAAACCTATTCTTATAACTTAAACCTATACTTATAACCTAAACATATTCTCAAATCCCAAAACCTGTAACCTAAACCTTAACCCGAACCCGAACCTGATTTCCTAAACCTAAACCTACACCTATTCTCAATTCCCTAAACCTTAACCTATAACCTACACTTATAACCTAAACCTATAACCTTAACCCAAACTTAAAACCTAACCTAAACCTTAACCTATAACCTATAACCTAAACCTAAACCTAAACCTTAACCTTTAACCTAAACTTATAACCTTTACCTAAACTTATAACCTTAACCTAAACCTATTCTCAAATCCCAACTATAAATGATTTAAGATGACGTTCAGTGATACTTTGTTAAATATGAAATTTATGACCTTTAGTAACTTAGTTAATTAAAAAGAACTACATAGTGGCTTGATCCTAATCTGAATTTTTGGGAACGTAGGTAGCCGTTCGTAATGTACTAGAATATCGGTGTAGCCACAAATCTTTTTTCTCCTTTGAATTGTAACAAACTGTATCAGTTGCATTTTTCTCTGTCATACAGGTTGTGGCTATCAAAGATATAATATCACCTCCTTATAGGGAAACATTTAATGATGTGTACATGTAAATTCATTTTTTCTTATACCTTATATTGTTTCCTAGTTATATTTGTATTGGTTTCAGAGTATAGGTAGCAATAGAAAGTGCTGGTTGATTGTGGCTTATAAACAAAGAGATGAGTAACCAACAATACGAATATGAGAGGCCTTCCTCAGGTATCCAGATGCTTTTAAATATAATTATGTTGTTTTTAAATGTACTAGCTTGAAATTGATGGAGAAGACTCGGATGTGCGTCGGAGCTATCTGGATGTTGAGTGGGGGTCTCTGGAAGGTGGGAACGGCTGTTATGACCAGGATGAAGCTGTCCATTTCCTATGGACATCATTGGAGTGGCCTGGCTATTTGGACAGGCCATATTTATGTATTTACTCGAAATTGATGGAGTAGACCCGGATATGTGTCGGAGCTATCCGGATGTTGAGTGCGGGTCCTTGGAAGATGGGAACCGCTGTTATGACCATGATGAAGCTGTCCATTTCCTATAGATAGCATTGGAAGGGCCAGGCTAATTGGAGCAGGCCGTGTTTATATCTGTATTTGCAGGGACCATACCCTTAACCTATAACCTAAACCTATTCTTAAATCCCAAAACCTATAACTACAACCTAAACCTATAACCTAAACTCAATTCCCTAAACTTTAACCTACAACCTAACCTAAACCTATACTTATAACCTAAACCTATTCTCAAATTCCAAAACCTATAACCTAAACCTTAACCTAAACTTATAACCTATAACCTATAACATGAACCTATAACCTATTCTTACATCCCAAAACCTATAACTGTAACCTAAGCCTAAACCTATAACCTTAACCTAAACCTAAACCTATAACCTTAACCTTAACATATAACCTTAACCTAAACCTAAACCTATAACCTATAACCTAAACCTAAACCTAAAACCTAATATATTCTTAAATCCCTAAACCTAAACCCACACCTAATCCTAATCTCAACTCCTAACCTAAACCTAAACCCAAACTTGAAAACCCAAACCTAAACCTGATCCCGAACTAGGATCCAATTTCCTAAACCTAAACCTTAATCTATTCTCAATTCCCTAAACCTGTAGCTTATAACCAAAACCTAAACCTATAACCTATAACCTAAACTTAAAACCTAAATTTATTCTTAAATCCCTAAACCTAAGCCTACACCAAATCCTAATTTCAACTCCCTAACCTAAACCTAAACCTAAACTTGAAAACCCAAACCTAAACCTGATCCCGAACCCGAACCCGATTTTCTAAACAAAAACCTTAACCTATTCTCAATGCCCTAAACCTATAGCTTCTAACCTAAACCAAAACCTAACCCAAAACCAAAACCTATAACCGATAACCCATAACCTAAACTTAAAACCTAAATGTATTCTTAAATCCCTAAACCTAAACCTACACCTAATCCTAATCTCAACTCCCTAACCTAAACCTAAACCTAAACTTGAAAACCTAAACCTAAACCCGATCCCGAACCCGAAACTGATTTCCTAAACCTAAACCTTAACCTATTCCCAATACTCTAAACCTATAGGTTGTAACCTAAACCGAAACCTAACCCTAAACCTAAACCTAAATTGAAACCTATAACCTATAACCTATAACCTAAACCCTAAACCTAAATGTATTCTTAAATCCCTAAACCTAAACCTACAGCTAATCTTAATCTCAACTCCCTAACCTAAACCTAAACCTAAACTTGAAAGCCCAAACCTAAACCCGATCCCGAACCCGAACCCGATTTCCTAAACCTAAACCTTAACCTATTCTCAATTCCCTAAAGCTATAGCTTATAACCTAAACCTAACCCTAAACCTAAACCTAAACCTATAACCTATAACCTATAACCTAAACCTAAAACCTAAGCATATTCCTAAATCCCTACACCTAAACCTGCACCTAATCCTAATCTCAACTCCCTAACCTAATCCTTAACCTGATACCGAACCCAAACTCGATTTCCTAAACCTAAACCTTAACCTATTCTCAATTCCCTAAACCTATAGCTTGTACCCTAAACCTAAACCTTAACCTAAACCTAAACCTAAACCTATAACCTAAAATCTAAACTTAAACCTAAAACCTAATGTATTCTCAAATCCCTAAACCTAAACCAACACCTAATCCAAATCTCAACTCCCTAACCTAAACCTAAACCTAAACTTGAAAACCCAAACCTAAACTCGATCCCGAACCCGGATCCGATTTCCTAAACCTAAACCTTAACCTATTCTCAATTCCCTAAACCTATAGCTTATAACCTAAACCTAAACCTAAACCTAAACCTATAACCTATAACCTAAACCTAAAACCTAAATGTATTCTTAAATCCCTAAACCTAAACCTACAACTAATCTTAATCTAAACTCCCTAACCTAAACCTAAACCTAAACTTGAAAACCCAAACCTAAACCCCATCTCGAACCCGAACCCGATTTCCTAAACCTAAACCTTAACCTATTCTCAATGCCCTAAACCTATAGCTTGTAACCTAAACCAAAACCTAACCCTAAACTTAAACCTAAACCTATAACCTATAACCTATAACCTAAACCTAAAACCTAAATATATTCTTAAATCCCTAAACCTAAACCTACACCGAATCCTAATCTCAACTCCCTAACCTAAACCTAAATCTAAACTTGAAAACCCAAACCCAAATCCGATCCCGAACCCGAACCCGATTTCCTAAACCTAAACCTTAACCTATTCTTAATGCTCTAAACCTATAGCTTGTAACCTAAACGGAAACCTAACCCTAAACCAAAACTTAAACCTAAACCTATAACCTATAACCAATAACCTAAACCTAAAACCTAAATGTATTCTTAAATCCCTAAATTTAAACCTACACCTAATCCTAATCTTAACTCGCTAACCTAAACCTAAACCTAAACTTGAAAACCCACACCTAAACCCAATCCCGAACCCGAACCCAATTTCCTAAACCTAAACCTTAACCTAAACTTAAACCTAAACCTAAAACCTATAACCTAAACCTAAACCTAAAATCTAATGTATTCTCAAATCCCTAAACCTAAACCTACACCTAATCCTAATCTCAACTCCCTAACTTAAACCTAAACGTAAACTTGAAAACCCAAACCTAAACCTACACCTAATCCTAATCTCAACTCCCTAACCTAAACCTGATCTCGAACCCGAACCCGATTTCCAAAACCTAAACCTTAACCTATTCTCAATTCCCTAAACCTATAGCTTATAACCTAAACCGAAACCTAAACTTAAACCTATAACCTATAACCTAAACATAAACCTAAACCTAAAACCTAAAAGTATTCTCAAATCCCTAAACTTAAAGCTACACCTAATCCAAATCTCAACTACCTAACCTAAACCTAAACCTAAACTTGAAAACCCACACCCAAACCTGATCCGGAACCCGAACCCGATTTCCTAAACCTAAACCTTAACCTATTCTCAATTCCCTAAACCTATAGCTTATAACCTAAACCTAAACCTATAACCTAAAACCTAAACCTAAAACCTAAATGTATTCTTAAATCCCTAAACCTACACCTAATCCTAATCTCAATTCCCTAACCTAAACCTAAACCTAAACTTGAAAACCCAAACCTAAACCCGATCCCGAACCCGAACCCGATTTCCTAAACCTAAACCTTAACCTATTCTCAATGCCCTAAACATATAGCTTGTAACCTAAACCAAAACCAAAACCAAAACCTAAACCTAAACCTATAACCTATAACCTATAACCGAAACATAAAACCTAAATTTATTCTTAAATCCCTAAACCTAAACCTACACCTAATCCTAATCTCAACTCCCTAACCTAAACCTAAATCTAAACTTGAAAACCTAAACCTGATCCTAAACCCGAACCCTATTTCCTAAACCAAAACCTTAACCTATTCTCAATGCTCTAAACCTATAGCTTGTAACCTAAACCCAAACCTAACCCTAAACCAAAACCTAAACCTAAACCTATAACCTATAACCTATAACCTAAACCTAAAACCTAAATGTATTCTTAAATCCCTAAACATAAACCTACTCCTAATCCTAATCTCAACTCCCTAACCTAAACCTAAACCTAAACTTGAAAACCCAAACCTAAACCCGATCCCGAACCCGAACCAGATTTTCGAAACCTAAACCTTAACCTATTCTCAATTCCCTAAACCTATAGCTTGTAACCTAAACCTAAACCTAAACCTATAACCTATAACCTAAACCTAAACCTAAAACCTAATGTATTCACAAATCCCTAAACCTAAACCTACACCTAATCCTAATCTCAACTCCCTAACCTAAACCTAAATGTAAACTTGAAAACCCAAACCTAAACCTACACCTAATCCTAATCTCAACTCCCTAACCTAAATTTGATCCCGAACCCAAACCCGAATTCCAAAACCTAAACCTTAACCTATTCTCAATTCCCTAAACCTATATCTTGTAACCTAAACTGAAACCTAAACCTAAACCTAAACCTATAACCTTTAACCTAAACCTAAACCTAATCCTAAAACCTAAATGTATTCTCAAATCCCTAAACTTATACCTACACCAAATCCTAATCTCAAATCCCTAACCTAAACCTAAATCTAAACTTGAAAACCCAAACCTAAACCCGATCCCGAACCCGAACCCGATTTCCTAAACCTAAACCTTAACCTATTCTCAATTCCCTAAACCTATAGCTTATAACCTAAACCTAACCCTAAACCTAAACCTAAACCTATAACCTATAACCTATAACCTAAACCTAAAACCTAAATGTATTCTTAAATCACTAAACCTAAACCTACACCTAATCCTAATCTGAACTCCCAAACCTAAACCTAAACCCAATCGCGAACCCGAAACCGATTTCCTAAACCTAAACCTTAACCTATTCTCAATTCCCTAAACCTATAGCTTGTAACCTAAACATAAACCTTAACCTAAACCTAAACCTAAACCTACAACCTAGAACCTATAACCTATAACCTGAACCTAAACCTAAAACCTAATGTATTCTCAAATCCCAAAACCAAAACCTACACGTAATCCTAATCTCAACTCCCTAACCTAAACCTAAACCTAAAGTTGAAAATCTAAACCTAAACCCAATCCTGAACCCGAACCCGAATTCCTAAACCTAAACCTTAACCTATTCTCAATTCCCTAAACCTATAGCTTATAACCTAAACCTAAACCTAAACCAAAACCTTAACCTAAACCTATAACCTTTAACTTAAACCTAAACTTAAAACCTAAATTGTATTCTCAAATTCATAAACCTAAACCTACACCTAATCCTAATCTCAATTCCCTAACCAAAACCCAAACTTGAACACCCAAACGTAAACCCGATCCCGAACCCGAACCCGGTTTCCTAAACCTAAACCTCAACCTATTCTCAATTCCCTAAACCGATAGCTTGTAACTTAAACCTAAACCTTAACCTAAACCTAATCCTAACCCTATAACCTATAACCTAAACCTAAACCTAAAACCTAATGTATTCTGAAATCCCTAAACCTAAACCTACACCTAATCCTAAACTCAACTCCCTAACCTAAACCTAAACCTAAAGTTGAAAACCCAAACCTAAACCCGATCCCGAACCCGAATCCGATTTCCTAAACCTAAACCTTAACCTATTCTCAATTCCCTAAACCTATAGCTTATAACCTAAACCTTAACCTATAACCTTTAACCTAAACATAAACCTAAAACTAAAATTATATTCTCAAACCATAAACCTAAACCTACACCTAATCCTAATCTCAACACCCAAAGCTAAACCTAAACTTGAAAACCAAAACCTAAACCTGATCTCGAACCTGAACCCGATTTCCTAAACCAAAACCTTAACCTGTTCTCAATTCCCTAAACCTATATCATATAACATAAACCTAAACATATAACCTATAACCTAAACCTAAACCTAAAACCTAATGTATTCTCAAATCCCTAAACCTAAACCTACACCTAATCCTAATTTAAACTCCCCAACCGAAACCTAAACCTAAACTTGAAAACCCAAACCTAAATCCGATCCCGAACTCAAACCCGATTTCCTAAACCTAAATCTTAACCTATTCTCAATTCCCTAAACCTATAGCTTATAACCTAAACCTAAACCTAAACCTTAACCTAAACCTAAACCTAACCCAATAACCTTTAACGTAAACCTAATCAAAAATCTAAATGAATTCCCAAATCCCTAAACCTAAAAATACACCTAAACCTAATCTCAACTCCCTAACCTAAACTTAAACCTAAACTTGAAAACCAAACCTAAACCCGATCCCGAACCCAAACCCAATTTCCTAAACCTAAACATTAACCTATTCTCAATTCTATAAACTTATAGCTTGTAACCTAAACCCAAACCTAAACCTAAACCATAACCTAAACCAAAACCTATAACCTATACCTTAACCTAAACCTAAAACCTAAGTGTATTCTCAAATCCCTAAACCTAAACCTACGCCTAATCCTAATCTCAACTCGCTAACCTGAACCTAAACCTAAACTTGAAAACCCAAACCTAAACCTGATCCTGAACCCGAACCCGATTTCCTAAACCTAAACCTTAACCTATTCTCAATTCCCTAAACCTATAGCCTGTAACCTAAACCGAAACCTAACCCTAAGCCTATAACCTATAACCTAAACCTAAACCTAAACCTAAAACCTAAATGTATTCTCAAATCCCTAAACCTAAACCTACACCTAATCCTAATGTCAATTCCTAACCTCAACCTAAACCTAAACTTGAAAACCCAAACCTAAACCCGATATCGAACCCGAACCCGATTTCCTAAACCTAAACCTTAACCTATTCTCAATTCCCTAAACCTATAGCATATAACCTAAACCTAACCTTAAACCTAAACCTAAACCTATAACCTATAACATATAACCTAAACCTAAAAGTTAAATGTTTTCTTAAATCCCTAAACCTAAACCTACACCTAATCCTAATCTCAACTCCCTGACCTAATCCAAAACCCGATCCCGAACCTGAACCCGTTTTCCTAAACCTAAACCTTAACCTATTCTCAATTCCCTAAACCTATAGCTTGTAACCTAAACCTAAACCTTAACGTAAACCTGAACATAAACATATAACCTATAACCTAAACGTAAACCTAAACCTAAAAACTAATGTATTCTCAAATCCCTAAACCTAAACATACACATAATCCAAATCTCAATTCCCTAACCTAAACCTAAACCGAAACTTGAAAGCCCAAACCTGAACCCAATCCCGACCCCGAACCCGATTTCCTAAACCTAAACCTTAACCTATTCTCAATTCCCTAAACCTATAGCTTATAACCTAAACCTAAACCTAAACCTAAACCTGTAACCTATAACCAAAACCTAAAACTAAAACCTAAATGTATTCTCAAATCTCTAAACGTAAACCGACACCTAATCCTAAACTCAACTCCCTAACCTAAACCTAAACCTAAACTTGAAAACCCTGACCTAAACCTGATCTTGAACCTGAACCCGATTTCCTAAACCTAAACTTTAACCTATTCTCAATTCCCTAAACCTATAGCTTGTAACCTAAACCGAAACCTTAACCTAAACCTATAACCTATAACCAAAACCTAAACCTAAACCTAAAACTTAAATGTATTCTAAAATCCCAAAACCTAAACCTACACCTAATCCTAATCTTAACTCCCTAACCTAAACCTAAACCTGAACCTAAACTTGAAAACTCAAACCTAAGCCCGATCCCGAACCCGAACTTGATTTCCTAAACCTAAACTTTAACTTATTCTCAATTCCCAAAACCTATAGCTTATAACCTAAACCTAACCCTAAACTTAAATCTAAACCAATAACCTATAACATATAACCTAAACCTAAAACCTAAATGTATTCTTAAATCCCTAAACCTAAACCTACACCTAATCCTAATCTCAACTCCCTAACCTAAACCTAAACCCGATCCCGAACCCGAACCCGATTTCCTAAACCTAAACCTTAACCTATTCTCAATTCCCTAAACCTATAGCTTGTAATCTAAACCTAAACCTTAACCTAAACCTAAACCTAAACCCATAACCTATAATCTAAACCTAAACCTAAAACTTAATGTATTCTCAAATCTCTAAACCTAAACCTATACCTAATCCTAATCTCAACTCCCTAACCAAAACCTAAACCTAAACTTGAAAACTCAAACCTAAACCCAATCACGAACCCGAACCCAATTTCCTAAACATAAACCTTAACCTATTCTCAATTCCCTAAACCCATAGCTTATAACCTAAACCTAAACCGAAACCTCAACCTAAACCTAAACCTGTAACCTATAACCTAAACCTAAACCTAAAACCTAAATGTATTCTCAAATCCCTAAACCTAAACCTACACCTAATCCTTATCTCAACTCCCTAACCTAAACCTAAACATAAACTTGAAAACCAAAACCTAAACCCGATCCTGAACCCGAACGCGATTTCCTAAACCTAAACCTTAACCTATTCTCAATTCCCTAAACCTATTGCGTATAACTTAAACCGAAACCTAAACCTATACCTTAACCTAAACCTAAACCTAAACCTATAACCTATAATCTAAACATAAACCTAAAACCTAAAGGTATTCTTAAATCCCTAAACCTAAACCTACACCTCATCCTAATCTCAACTCCCTAACCTAAACCGAAACCTAAACTTGAAAACTCAAACCTAAACCCGATCCCGAACCCGAACCCAATTTCCTAAACCTAAACCTTAATGTATTCTCAAATCCCTAAACCTAAACCTACACCTTATCCTAATCTCTACTCCCTAACCTAAACCAAAACCTAAACTTGAAAACCCAAACCTAAACCCGATCCCGAACCCGAACCCGATTTCCTAAACGCAAATCTTAGCCTATTCTCAATTCCCTAAACCTATTGCTTATAACCTAAACTGAAACCTAAACCTATAACTTAACCTAAACCTAAACCTATAACCTATAACCTAAACCTAAACCTAAAACCTAAATGTATTCACAAATCCCTAAACCTAAACCTACACCTAATCCTAATCTCAACTCAACAACCTAAACCTAAACCTAAACTTGAAAACCAAAACCTAAACCCGATCCCGAACCCAAACCCAATCTCCTAAACCTAAACCTTAAGCTATTCTCAATTTCCTAAACCTATAGCTTATAACCTAAACCTAAGCTTAAACCTAAACTTTAACCTAAACCTAAACCTAAACCTAAACCTAAACCTAAGCCTGTAACCTATAACCTAAACCTAAACCTAAAACCTAAATGTATTCTTAAATCCCTAAACCTAAACCTACACCTAATCCTAATCTCAACTCCCTAACCTAAACATAAACCTAAACTTGAAAACCAAAACCTAAACCCCATCCCGAACCCGAACCCGATTTTCTAAACCTAAACCTTAACATATTCTCAATTCCCTAAACCAATTGCTTATAACCTAAATCGAAACCTAAACATATACCTAAACCTAAACCTAAACCTACCTATAACCTAAACCTAAACCTAAAACCTAAATATATTCTCAAATCCCTAAACCTAAACCTACACCTTATCCTAATCTCAACTCCTTAACCTAAACCTAAACCTAAACTTGAAAACTCAAACCTAAACCCGATCCCGAACCCGAACCCGATTTCCTAAACCAAAACCTTAATGTATTCTCAAATCCCTAAACCTAAACCTACACCTAATCCTAATCTCAACTCCCTAACCTAAACCTAAACCTAAACTTGAAAACCCAAACCTAAACCCGATCCCGAACTCGTAGCCGATTTCCTAAAGCTAAATCTTAACTTATTCCCAATTCTCTAAACCTATAGCTTATAACCTAAACCTAAACCTAAACCAATAACCTATAACCTAAACCTAAACCTAAAACCTAAATGTATTCTCAAATCACTAAACATAAACCTACACCTAATCCTAATCTCAACTCCCTAACCTAAGCCTACACTTGAAAACCCAATCCTAAACCCGATCTCAAACCTGAACCTGATTTCCTAATCCTAAACCTTAACCTATTCTCAATTCCCTAAACCTATAGCCTATAATCTAAACCTGAACCTAAACCTAAACTTAAACCTATATAACATATAACTTAAACCTAAACCTAAAACCTAATGTATTCTCAAATCCCTAAACCTAAACCTACACCTAATCTGAATCTCAACTCCCTAACCTAAACCTAAACCTACACTTGAAAACCCAAACCTAAACCCGATCTCGAACCCGAACCCGATTTCCTAAACCTAAACCTTAACCTATTCTCAATTCCCTAAATTTATAGTTTATAACCTAAACCTAAACCTTAACCTAAACCAATAACCTATAACCTATAACCTAAACCTAAACCTAAAACTTAAATGTATTCTCGAATCCCTGAACCTAAACCTACACCTAATCCTAATCTCAACTCCCTAACCTAAACCTAAACCTAAACTTGAAAACTCAAACCTAAACCCGATCTCGAACCCGAATCCGATTTCCTAAACCTAAACATTAACCTATTCTCAATTCCCTAAATCTATAGCTTATAACCTAAACCTAAACCTAAACCTATTACCTATAACCTAAACCTAAACCTAAAACCTAAATGTATTCTCAAATCCCTAAGCCTAAACCTACACCTAATCCTAATCTTAACTCCCTAAACTAAACCTAAACCTAAACTTGAAAGCCTAAACCTAAACCTGATCCCGAACCCGAACCCGATTTCCTAAACCTAAACATTAACCTATTCTCAATTCCCTAAACCTTAACCTATAACCTAACCTAAACTAAACCTATTACTTGCACTTATAACCTAAACCTATAACCTAAACCTAAACCTACAATCGAAATGTATTCTCAAATCCTTAAACCTAAACCTACACCTATTCCTAATCTCAACTCCCTAACCTAAACTTAAACCTAAACTTAAACTATAAAACCCAAACCTAAACCTGATCCCGAACCTGGACCTGATTTCATAAACCTAAACCTTAACCTTAACTTATTCTCAATTCCCTAAAGCTATAACCTATATACTATAACCTATAACTAAAACCTAAACCTTAACCTAAACCTATAACCTAAACCTAAACCTTAACCTAAACCTAAACCAAAACCTATAACCTAAACCTTAACCTATAACCTATAACCTATAACCTAAACTTATAACCTATAACCTAAAACCTAATCCTAAACCTAAACCTAAACTGTAACCTAAAACCTAAAACCTAAACCTAAACCTAAAACCTAAATGTATTCTCAAATCCTTAAACCTAGACATACAGCTAATCCGAATCTCAGCTCCCTAACCTAAACCTAAACCTAAACTTGAAAATCCAAACCTAAACCCGATCCCGAACCTAAACCCAATTCCTGTAATAATGTAGCCCAATCACATGGCAAGAAAGAAGAATGTATCCCTTTTAACACATGCCCCTTTTTACAAAGCTTTAATTTTTTTTGTTGCTTCTATTAACTTGAATTGTTGCCCAATCATATGGCAATAAACAAGAATGTATCCCTTTTAACACATGCCCCTTTTTACAGAGCTTTAATTTTTATTGTTGTTTCTATTAACTTGAATTGAAACACTTTTTTGCATTATTTGCTTGCATTAGTTTTATTTTAATGATCAATTTTATTTTAAAAAAGTGCTCACTTTTTTGGAAGAAGTTTATGCAATTCTTCATGATTCTGAATTATAATGTTTTGTTGGTTTAATAATTTTTTTTTCAGATGAAAGATACAAAAAGAAAATTGTTGCTGATTTTTTTCCTTTTTTTATTTATGATGTTAAACTTGTATGTATTTATGCGCGGATGAATGTAATGTGGATAAGATTGTTTGTGTTTGGATGGATGTAGTTTATGTTTGGATGAATGTAGTTTATGTTGGATTTACGTAGTTTGGGTTTAGATGGATATGAATGTGAATATGATGAAATATATTATATAACAGGTGTATATCAGGAAGAATACGATGACATATATTGTAACAGGTGTATATTGATCCTCTCAAATTTGAAAATGTGCGTTGAAAGCTCATAAGGGACGGTCTATGACAGTCCTTTTTAAGGACGGTCTGTGGCCGTCCTTTGAAGGCTCATAAGAGACGGTCCACGACAGTCCTTTTTAAGGACGGTCGATGACCATCCTTTTAAAGGACGGTCGATGACCATCCTTTTAAAGTACGATCCATAACCGTCCTTTGAAGGGCCATAAGAGACGGTCCATGACAGTCCTTTTTAAGGACGGTCCATGGCCATCCTTTGAAGGCTCATTAGAGATGGTCTATGACAGTCCTTTTTAAGGACGGTTAATGGCCGTCCTTTGAAGGCTGATAAGAAACAGTCCATGACAGTCCTTTTTAAGGACGGTCAACGACCGTCCTTTTTTTGTCAATAAGAATGACGGTTTTCGACCGTCCTTTAAGTAATACGACACGTCAAAATATGACAGCCCATGCGACGGTCCATGACTGTCCTTTTTGGTCATTTGAGACGGTTTTAGACCGTCCTTTTTTCATAGTTTTGGCGTAGTGTACACACTCTCGTCCATGGATTTTAAGAAAATTCTCATCTTGGCTTTCCAAGAAGCATAATTGGAGCCATCAAATGGTGGAGGCCTAGCGACTGATAGGCCATCAAAATTTAAAATCTTACAACGCTCAGATCGATTAACTCAGGAAATTAATCCAAAAGAAATAACAATTAAAATGAGCTGTTAGGCTTTGATACCACTTGAAGGGGGGGTGAATAAGACTGCCAATTTAAAAAATAACAGTGGAATTAAACAATAAGATAACCAAATGAATTGTAAATAAATAAAGGAAGTAACAACCTTAAAATTCTAGTATTGAGAGGTTGATACAAATGTTGTTCTAAGGACAACCTTACACCATAAAAACCAAGGGTTTATGGCAGGACAACCTTATTAGAATGATTTGTGTATCAAAAACACAAACTGAAGAGGAATAAAAAGGAAATAGCAAGAAAGGAAATCTAAGCTATTACAAAATTCCTCACAATGCTGAAATGTAAAGATTACAACATTCTCCACAAATGTAAAAAGGGAAATTACAACCATCCACAAAAAGATATAAACATTCAAACCACAAGACACAAAGAATTATAGTTGTTCGCTTGTGTGTACACCAACTGTTAAACAACAGCCACACAACTACTCCACTCCTAATATCCTCACACAGTGGATAGTAGTGTTCACTATGAAAATAGGTTTTTCTAGGTTCACCTAAAAACCTCACAATTGTGTCTTTTAAGGAGTCTTACACAATTCAAAAAATCCCACACTCTGAGTTTTCTGGATCACCTCAGACGAACCAAAATAGAGAGATTTTGTTGGCTCAATCTCAATAAAAACCAAAAACAAAGGAATTTACAAAAACTGTAAAATACCTGGATATTCTCTTTGATGCAGCCTGGAAGAACCATGTCGGAGTAGAAGTTCAATGTTGAAGTTCAATATCCAAACTCACTTATGAAATGGTTCTAAGTTCTAAATTGATTTTAGATTTAAAGTACCTTTGGCTAGCTTGATTTGATTTTGATTCCAAGAAATGGGAATACTTCAATCCCTTTTTTCAAATCAAATTGGAATGCAGAAATTCAAAATCAAATGCAAAGAAAGCTAATAAAAGAAAATATTAAATGAGCACAATATAGATTAAAATAATGACTAACTTATCTCTCAAAGTGACATATTTATTTAGCTTGAATTTAATTAAATACTCTGAAATTTGTCGTCTATTTATAAGTGAAGAAATCGCGTTCACGACTGGTCCTGAGGTTTCCAGGAATGGTCCTGGAACCAACGGATTTTTAAAATTTGGGCGTGATAACTGAAAGACGTTCCACGACTGGTCGTAGGCCATCCATGACTGGTCGAGGGACCTCCACGACTGGTCGTGACCTATTCACGGCTAGTCGTGTGGAGCCTGATTTAGTTGCTGGAGTTTGAGTCGTAACTGTAGGACTGGTCGAGAACGAGTCGTGAACTGTTCACACGACCGGTCGAGCAGTCTCTACGACTGGTCGTGGCTTAATCAAAAAATTTTAAAAATTTGCAACAACCTTAGGACTGGTCATGAAATTTCTTGGACTGGTTGAGCCAGTGCCAGGACTAGTCGAACAGAGTCCAGGACTAGTCGAGAAACAGTCTATTCACTTATAAAATGAGCAATTGAATTATGTATTCAAAATGACCTACCCTAAGGTCAATCTAAGGTCATCCAAACCTTGTTAGTGAAGAATGAACATTGACTCTTCTTTTTCTTCAGTTGGTAGTCACTCTTTGAAGTTTACGAAGCTTGATATCTTGTCATAGGATGAAGCTTGAACTTGAGACTTCTGAAGCTTGAAATTGACTATCACTGAAGTTTGAACTCGAGATTCAAAGACTAGGAACACTTGTCTTGACTTGTAAGAAGCTTTGAAAATCTTGAACACTTGAAGCTTGAGAGCTTGAATTCTTTCTTGATGTTGTACAAGAACATGAACAAGTACACTTGCCTTTGAAGTTCTTGAACTAAAGACCTTTGTTCTTGAGAGATGCACAGACTTCATTATGTAGATGAGCTACACAAGACATAGATTCCAAGAGAGGTTTTGACACTACAAAATTTGATAATATAGGAGCTAGAAACCTTAGCACTTACAAATTTCAATAGTTTTCTCGCTTCTTCTACTATCATTTGAGGACCTCAAAGGCCCAACTGACTTGAGATTTTTATATGCAGGCTGATGTATTTTTATCCCCACAGATAAATGTTGCCACTATAAGGTTCAATATTGAAATGGTAAAGTTTTTAACTATTTATTTTATCTTTCTTTTTTCATGTTCTTCATAAATAATTTGATGTCTTAGATTTGTACATATGTCATCTCATGAGTCTTACTTTTTGTAACTTTCTTACCCCTATAGTGATTATCAGAAGCAGTGGGCCATCATTGAAAGATTGCCCTTGTAGTGAGTCCAATCAATGTATAGATAATATATGGTTTTAGTTCATGGTAAATGGTACCTTTTATTGTGGATCACCCCTGGACCAAAGACCTGGTACCTTTTGTTGTTGTAAGTTCCTAATTGGTTTGTTTCTGTATTTGTGTCGGAGTTATCCGGACCGGGGGTCCCTAGAAGGTGGTAACCGTTGTTATGACCATGATGAAGATGTCCATTTTCTATGGACAACAATATAGGTGGCCTGGCCATTTGGACAGGCCCGTGTTTATGTATTGTCTCAAAATTGATGAAGTAGATCCGGATATGCATCGGAGCTATCCGAATGTTAAGCGGGGGTCCCTGGAAGGTGGGAACTGCTGTTATGACCATGATGAAGCTGTCCATTTCTTATGGACCACAATATGGGTGGCCTGGCCATTTGGACGAGCATGTGTTTATGTATTATCTCGAAATTGATGAAGTAGATCTGGATGTGCGTCAGAGCTATCAGGATGTTGAGCGGGGGTCCCTGGAAGGTGGGAACTGCTGATATTTATTTTTTTCCTTCATCACTATTTGTGTGATCTTGTGAATAGGTTGGATGATAAATAAACATCACTACAAGTCCTAGAAAGGTTTTAATGATGGAAATCATTGCACTCACTGTTTCTTGTGGTATGGTCCACCTGAGTTTTGGATATGATTCAATTTTGGTTTCAACCCCGTAAATGATCTGGAAAAGCAGATAGACGTGTAGATAAATTACATATATTTATAGTGGGTACAATGATTTCCTAACCCTAAACCTAAATCCAAACCCAAACCCGAACCCAAATTCCTAAACCTAAACCTATAACTTATAAACTAAACCTAAACCTATAACCTATAACCTATAACCCTAAACCTTAAACCCCAAACCTAAACCTAAACCCGAACCCGAACCCGAACCCCAATTCCTAAACCTATAACCTATAACCTAAACTTCTAACCTAAACCTAAACCTATAACCTATAACCTAAACTTCTAACCTAAACCTAAACCTATAACCTATAACCTCAATCTAAACCTATAACCTAAACCTATAACCTATAACCTAAACCTAAACCTAAACCTATAACCTATAACCAACTTATAACCTACACCTAAACCTAAACCTATAACCTTAACCTAAACCTAAACCTATAACCTATAAACTAAACCTATAACTTATAACCTAAACCTACACCTATTCTCAAATCCCTAAACCTAAACCTAAATCTAAACTTAAACCTAAACCTATAACCTAAACCTATAACCTATAACCTCAATCTAAACCTATAACCTATATCCAATACCTAAACCTAAACCTAAACCTAAACCCAAACCTATAACCTATAACTTATAACCTACCTATAACCTACACCTAAACCTAAACCTATAACCTTAACCTAAACCTAAACCTAAAAATTTTAACACTCCCTAAATGTAGGGGATAGTAATAGAAGTTGTAATTTGAATTCCCTATACGTCTCTTTGGTTAGAAATAACATTTCACATAAATTTCAACAATTAGAACTAATTAGAGATGAAGTTGGTATAGTTTCTGTTTGAACTGGTGAATATCCGATTTAAGTGTCATTTAATGTTTATTAAGCCACATTTCTGTTGTGATTTTGATTTTAATTCTGATTGTGATTATTTTGGTGTTCTTAGTTACTGTGTATACGGAGTGATCAGTGCAATGAATTGTACATGTGGGTCCCACCATTTGGCAATCCGACTGACCTGTTCATGTGGCGGGCCATGTTGTCGATGGGAAATGCGATAAAAGTTTCGCCCGTTAGATTATTCTAATTATTTGATTGGGCCACATTTGATGTGAACTATAGGTTGCTTCATGTGGGGAAATTTGGGCATGGCCCATCTCATAATGTGGCTCACCATTTCAACCATTGGCTCAATGAACGGTGGCCGCACTCGTAAGAATACTAGATTTAACAAAAATGATGCCATTACTTCCTAATATCATCTATACTGATTGAGGGGTTTGTATATTAATTTGCTTTTGTGTTGTTTTTGTTCTTTTGATCTTTGAATTTTGTTATCTGTTTCCTAAATTGGGTTCTTGTTTTTCATAATATTCTTTTCAAAACTTTTAGTTTATTATTTTTATAGAATACAATTGGTTGGAGATTTAGTTTCATTGCTCCTCCTATTGTATTTTGATTTCTTCCTATATAATATTACACAAACCAATAGTCCATCAAACCACATTACTCATGTTGGATTTTTCCATAGTTTAGAAGATTAGCAGGTACATTTTTTATTTCTTCCTATATAAGTGTTTTTTTTTTTTGTCTTTCTTTTTTTTGAGATGTGTACAAAGGCATGCTTGTTTGATTGTAAATGTTGTTTTATATAGGGCTGACAAGCTAAAGAAGTCACTGGAGGATGAAATTCATTTTCTTAAGGGAAGGGTTTCAGAACTTGAAAGTGATCTTGTGTCAAAGTCTACAGAAGTTAAATTTATAGTTTCAGGGATAGAGGAAGCTTTATCTTCTGCATTTGCTGAAATTGACCATCTGAAGAAGAAAATTCTGTAAAAACATGAGCATTATTGCATTATATGAAGGTTGTTTACTGTGTTGGAGTGTATTTGTTTCTTTCACATGAGGGCACGCCTTAGTTGTAATTCTTATGATAGGTTGAGCAAAGTGAAGTATTGTTTATTTAGAAATGTAAATGTGGGATGCATTGTATGATTTAATTGCTATTTGTAATAAATGCATCATTTTTTTTTTCTGATTGCATTTTATGTACTATTTCTATCAGCATTAAGCTTAGATGAGTTATCAATCATAGTAGGTTCTTGCAATGGAAACAGGCATCATTATTACAATTTTTTAGAAAATAGCTACGAATTTTGGTCGTAGCTATTGTTCTTAAAACCGTAGCTATTGCTAACTACAACATATTGCTATAGATTTCATTCCACTTTTAACTATTGATATTATTCATAGCCATTGGTACATTTCGCTACAGAAATTATAACTACTGCTTTTTTCCGTAGCTAGTGATATCTACTATTACGGATCTAATCTGTAGCTATAGGTATATTTCGCTACAGAAAGTATAGCTACGGCCTTTATCCGTAGGTAGTGATATCTATTGCTACGGATTTAATCTGTAGGTGTAACTACATTTCACTACAGAAATTATAGCTACGACTGTTGTGCGTAGTTACTGATATCTATTGCTACAGATATAATTCATAGCGATTGATTTTTTGACCTTTAGCTACCCCACTAATAGTGACGGACGTGATACGAACTAGGTCCATAGCAAAAGGTCTTTAGCTATAGTTTTTAGCCGTAGCCTTTGCCTGTTTTTCTTGTAGTACTCATACAATCACAATGGCCTCACATGGTCACAATGGGCCTCATGTAATCACACAACGTACCTCATACAATTACGATGAACCTCATATAATCACAATGGGCCTTATACAATCACAACGGGCCTCGAACCATTACAATGGATCTCATGCAATCACAATGGGCCTCTTACAATCTCACAATGGGCCTCATACAATCACAATGGGCCTCATATAATCACAACGACTCTCACATAATCATAATGGGCCTCACACAATCACAATCACATACTTAGTGCGTATACTAACATAGTCGTAATCAATAATCGGCCTATATATGGCAGAGTCCATAGAAGGGCGGTGGATCTAATACATAACATGAGGATAGGTCCTCAACAGTGGATATACCAAATCTGATACCACCGATCTTTCCATCTACGATGATGATATATTCTCCTCATATCAAAGATGGGCTTAGATGACCTTCTTGTATCAAGAATGAGACTAAGATCAAGGAGTGGGCTTCCTTGCCCATCCCATCACGTTACATTTTGGGCTTCCTAAGGGCCCAATAAGTGGCTATACAAGTCATGGTGGAAGTACAGTCCATAATAGGGGCCCAATAGTTTGGGGTTAGCCCAATAAGGTGAGATGGGTCATACTAATGATAGTAGGGGCCCAACGATTTGGTTTAACCCACTTAGAGGAGGATGAGAATGCGCCTAACAATAGGCTTAAGGGAAGGTCACAATGTGGACATTTAACAATCATTCCCCATACAATGTAGAAATGCAACCAATCATTGCTCCCAAAAAAGTGGCCCACATAGATCCTAACATATAGTAGGGCCCATGGCCTCACACAAGGGTCTCATACACAATATAATGGGCCTCACACAAAGGGGCTAATATACATCACGATAGGATTTACTCATGGGCCACATCTGCATCACATTGGGCCTCACTCATGGGCCACAATACATCATAATGGGCCTCATCCCATGGGCCATATATACATCACATTGGGCCTCATCATATGGGCCACAAATACATCACATTGGGCCTCATCATATAAGCCATAAATACATCACATTAGGCCTCATGGGGCAGCCCATGGTTTAATAAAAAAATAGATGGGCAACATGTGTAATATATACACCAAGGTGGGCCTCACAGGTCAGCCCTTATGGTTTAAAAAAAAATCAGGTAGACAATATGCCCTTGACACACAACAAGGTGGACCTGGTGCATCACCAAATGGGCCTCATGTGGTAGCCCATAGTCCAGCTAACATAGGTGAGAAATAAATGCATCAAGGTGGCCCTGCACATGCCACATGGGTCCCACTAGATGGACAACCTAGATATGCAACACATACGTTTTGGGTGGGCTGTTCGCCCTGAACGGCGAGGATGAAGCACGTACAACATGGTGGGCCCACGTCCAGCCCATCTGGATGGCGTGGATGAAACACTTACATCATGGCCGGTCCCATGATCAGGACGGCCTGGATGACCACATACACATGGTGGGGCCCACATCTAGTAGTGGATGGTGTGGATATACATCATATGGGCCCCATGGATGCACGGCGTGGATTTAACACATATATCACAGTGGGTCGCATAAGTGGACGACATAGATATACAATACATACATCACATGGGCTCCACTGCCGGACGATCTGTATATACAACGCACACATCAGGGTAGACTCAATCGGCTGGACATCCATCCCATCTGGGCCTGTTGGACGACCAACACTTGGATGGCCTAGACGATTACATAATGGGCCTGGTCACGCCACAACTGGGCCCACACAGGTGACCAACCTTCATAAAACACATACACCATGATGGGCGAGCTGCTGGACGGCCAGTCCAGCAACACCCCTATTCTGTTGGGCGTCCAAAAGCTGGACGGGCTGGATAAAATACTTAGATTAGGTGGGCCCCAAAATGGTTGAATGGCGAGGATAAAAAATATACATCATGGTGTACACAGCAGATTTGCTAACTACTGGCCCAGTTGACGATGGGCCTGCTTGGAATTTGGACCAACCCCCAGGGCAGTGCGGGCCCAATACAACATCGTAGTGGGTCCCACAAAGGTGTGGCCACCCAGGAGATGGGCCAACCCATCGATCCACCCCAACTAGGTAGACGGGCTGGATAAAACACATATAATCAAGGTGGGCCAGTGGTTAGTGTGAACTGCTGCTGGATGTTGGCCTGACCGGTCCAATCCCTAAAATGATCTGGAAAATTGGATGGACGGATGGTGTGGATGCACCAGCATCAAGGTGGGGTCCACACATGTGGACTAGACGGCATGGAATAAAATACATATATCAGGGTGGGTTTCCACCGTCCTGTGCTGGACGGTGTGGTCTCCACATGATTCAAGGTGGGTCCCACGGACCAAACGGCCAGGTGAGTGCCACATACATGTGGTAGGTGGTCCCACCGTCTAGAGTGCTAGACGGTGAGGATAGAGTACATATATCACAGTGGGTCACACCATCCCACATGCAGGGATGATGTGGATATAATACATATCTCAGGTGGGTCCCACGTGCATGGATAAAACACTCACATCAAGTGGAGCCACGTGGATGGCCCACCAGCTGAGAGACCTAGCTGCTATTGCATTCCCAAACGTCCAGGCCTACTGGACGGCCTGAATGAAACACATATCATTGTGGGGTCTATGTACGGATGGTATGAATACAACACTTATCATGGTGAGCCCCACACGCTGATGGACGACGTGTATGAAACACATACACAATAGGGGGCCCCACTGTCCAGGGGCAGATGGATGGTGTGCATATAGATTACATACATCAAGGTGCGTCCCATCCCACACGTGCCACATGAGTGGGGTGGGCCCCACACGTCTAGAAATGGATGGGCTGCAAGGATGAAATACAAATATCATGTTGGCTGCACACCACCCGTCCAGATGGACGGTGTGGACATAGAGCATAAACATCAACGTGGGTCCGACCCCCACACGTGTGGGGTGGGCCCCATGATCAAACAGATGAACGGTGTGTGAAAAACACATACATCAAGTAGGGTCCACTGAAGTTGCTGACGCAATGCAGCAATAGCTGCTGCGTAAGGCGCTCCAGCCAATCCACATCCACTGTCCATGGATTGGACGGTGTGGATGCAACACATCAAGTCAAGGTGGGCCCCACACGCTGCCATGGTGGGGTCCACATCCAATGGATGGACGGTATGGATGAAAAACATATCTCGTGGTGGGACCACAACTTGCTGACGTCAAATACAACAGCTATTTAGCTACTGTAAGGTACACCGGCCAGTCTCCTTCCTCAGTAGGTGGGTCCCACGTGGGGCCCTCCATAATATTTTATTATATATATATATATATATATATATATATATATATATATATATATATATATATATATATGTGTTATTGTTCCAGCATCCAGCCTGGATGGACGGCCCAGAAATAAAACCCATACATCAGTTTAGGGCGCCATCGTTCTGGATGTTTGGATGGTATGGATGAACGGTACACATCATGGTGGGATCAACATCATACATCACGATGGGCCTGTTGGGCCTGGACAGCTGAACGTACATCAAAGTGGCGTTTACATAGGTGGCCCACCCAGCTTAAAATCAAGCTGATATTTGTGTTCTTCCATAGTTAGGCCGACTTAAAGAAAAACAAGCAGCATGGCTGCTGGGTGGTGGGTAGTAAGGTGGGCTGATCCCATTAGATGGACAGTTTAGATGTTACATGCATCATCAGGTGGGCCACTCATCATGAGAGAGAGAGAGAGAGAGAGAGAGAGAGAGAGAAGCACCCACCTACTCACCTATATTCTCCTACTCCTTCCACCTTGGGCCTTCTTAGCTTCAAAGGGAGCATTTAATGGTGGAGATGGGGCTTTTGATGGCTGGATATGGGGGATCTAGAGGTAAGAGAGGGCTAGAAATGGAGGGGTTGCCATGGACATCCAAGCTCCTCTCTTGCTAGAGGAGAAATGAAGAAGAAGAGAGAGAGGGAGAGAGAGATAAGAGAGAGAGAGTAATTATTACTTGTAAGGTCATAATGGCTTGTAAGGCCATTGTTGCTAGGGTTGACTCATGGGGAAAAGAAATGCCATCATTATTTGTGTAAGGCATGACATCACCTACCTAGGGAATGGTGTCAGTGGGTCCCGGAACGTGCGGTCCACTGCTATTATAATGCACGATCCACAACTTATGATCTAAGTGTCGCATTGATGCACGAGACGCGGCTTTGGAACCGCGGCGACGATACGGTCGTAATGGTATAGGTCACGGGTCAAGCCCACTCGAAATTATAGGATGTGACTTAGAGTCGTGTGCAAACACCGTCTATGCGTCGCAGGTCACCAGAATTCAACCGAGAGGACTGCGGGATCTTACGGAACAGAATGATCACTAGGACATAGGCCTGACAATGAATGTTCAATGTTTAATGTCCAATAACCAAAATGAAGGGTTCTAGGTTCTAAATTGATTTTAATTTAATTTAAACCTGGGCTACTTGTTTGAATTTCTAAGATCTCAAAAGGAAGAATAAAAGTTCCCTTTAAAACATATGATTCATGAAAGAGATCTCGAAATTACAAAACAAAAAGCTATTATAAAGAATTTAAAATACCGTTCTATAGCTTAAAGAAGATGGGGACTTTTCTCTCTCAAAGTGAAGACATTTCGTGGCTTGAATGAGGAGTGAGAAAAGACCTTTATTTATAGGCTAGAAAACTATTGCTTCGACTGGTCGAAGAAACAACCAAATTTCAAATTTCAGGCGTGATCGGATCAAACCGTTCTTCGACTGGTCAAGTGGCTTGCTCGATTGGTTAAGCACAGCCTTCGACTGGTCGAGGGTGCCCAAAATACATTGCTGGACTTCGAGTCGAGCCACCTTCAACTGGTCGAGCCTGTGTCCATGACTGGTCGAGGATGGTTCTCGACTGGTCGAGGAACTACCCGATTTTATCCAATTTTCTGTTAGAAACTTAGACTGGTCAAAGTTTTTCTTAAACTGGTCGAACGAAAGCCTAGACTAGTCGAACTAAGGCTTAGACTAGTCGAACTTAAGCCTATATAAAGTATAGAAAACCAATTATGTTTGTCATTCGAAAGAACCTAAGTGTAAGGTCTTTCTAGGGTCAAATATACCTGAAAATATTGAACATTAAAGTGTATACCTTATAGCTTGTACTTGTATCTTCAGTTGCGTTCATTTGATCTTCTACTTGAAATAATCTTGTGAATGTAGCTTGAACTTGAACTAGAAGAAAAGTAGAGCTTAAGTACATTGAAGTAACCATCTTCATGTCTTGAACTTGCACTTTCCAACTTCATGAACTTTAAAGGTGAACTTTCCACCTTGATTCACTTGAAGGTGAACTTTCCATCTAGATTCACTTGAAGGCGAACTTTCCATCTTTTGAGTCACCACATTGCAAGTTGTTTTGTCTAACGAAATTGGACAAATAAATGTGCTTTATATATCACAGCACTTACAATCTCCCCCTTTGTCAAATTCGTGACAAAACATACCAAAACATACATACAAGTTCACATATTTGCTTTGCTTGAAATCACATACTCTCCCTCAATATGAGAGCAAAATTTGTACTCCCCCTCAATTAGTGTTTCACTTGTATTAACATACATATCCATTCTAATAATATATATTCAATCAATTCCAATCATCATTTCAAGCATATCCATACAAACTCTCCCCCTTTCTGTCACAAGTTGACAAAAGAAAGTAGGAATATGAGATAATGAATAGTAGAATGGAAAGTTAAGCATCATGACTAAGAGAAAAAAAAAGGAATTAGCATTAAGAGAGCATAATAAAATTCAAAAGTATCATTTAAGTTATACAACCCATTTAAAGAAAAGTTAAGAGTTAGACAACCCCAAAAGCAAAACAAAACAAAAAATAGCCTGAACCAGAAGAAGAAGATGGTGGAATGGATGGGTCAATCTGGTGAAGGCCCATCGTTATGCAATGAAAATACTTATGCATATATTTCATTAAAGAGCAATGGCTTTCAGCTAGATTATCCTGAGATAATTTCAAAGCATCCACCTTATCCTCTAGTGAGCGAAGGCGATCATCGAATTGAGACAGTTGAAAGTCAGGATCCGCCTCATCATCAGACTCTAACTCAGCAAAGATATCGTCCATCGAGGTATCTGCTTGCAATGGTGCTTCCTCTTCCTCGACCTCATACTCATCTTGCTGACCAGGGAGGTAATTTAAAGTCATTTTAACAATGTTCGAATTGTCAAATGGAAGAACCGACTCTGTGGACTCAGTGGTCGGCATGACAACATTGCAATGAAGTGTAAGTGTCATCATAAGATAAGCGAATGGAATAGAACCATGACCAAGATGAATGCGATACTGAATGATTGAATAACAGATCAATGAACGAAGGCAAATGGGGATACCCGATTCGACAACATGGAGAATACGAGCCATCAATGGAGTAAGCTCAGATTTATTTCCAGACAGCGGATAGACATTTGAAGTAAAAATGCGGTGAAGGACACGAAAACGGGGAATCATCTGGGTGGCACGTAGTGCATTACCGCCACTCCACTTGGCATTAAATCGGCATAATTTTTGGGTAATATCCCTACGCTTAGATTCAAACATCTTATCAGAAAGAGTGTGAATTGGGATACCCTCATCATTAACATTAACATCAAGCAAATTTGAAATTACATGCCTATTTATCGGTACTGACCCTTCTCCAAAGTTGATGGAAAAGGTGAGATTTTAAAGGGACAACTCCTCGATAGATGCAAACATGCCTTGTGTAATGGAGTGATAAGCAGGTCCGCCCCAACCAAAAATATTTTTCCAACCAACGGCTGAGAGAATGGGCAACAACTTGAGTCGAGCAATGTGATCAAGATTTACCATCTTTTCGATTATTATATCTTGAGTGCGGAATTCCTGTACATGCTCCGAATCTTCTTCAGGAGCTCTTAGGGTTCTCACCATAATTGGAGTCGTCCGGGAGGAGGATCCGCTAAGGCCCTTGCGTGTGACCTTCCTCTTAGAGCGATGCTCCATGTAGAGTATGCACAAGAGAGTATAATATATGGGTATGGCTTAGGTCAGATTTTTGCCCAAAAACCCTTGTAGAAAAGAGTGGAAATCACAAATCAACAACACCACAAAGTTTAAAATGCATAGAGGAACCCAAATCTAAAAGGAAATTAAAAATGATGCACTTACAAGGACTCAATGGAGATGGGTTCGACGGGTCAAGCAAGGAGGTGTTGAGGAGAAAGAAGAAAATGTGAAGAAAAAGTGATTTTCCCCTTTTTAGGAAGCCAACCCACGCTCCTCGACCGATCGAATACGTGCTCGACCCGTCGAGGCTCGATTGGTTGAGTACATGCTCGACCGGTCGTGCAGACTAATTTTTTATATATATATATTTATTTTAAAGATTTTTAAAATTTTGCATTAAAATAAATAAAATAACATGACATAATTAATTTGAAATATACATACCAATATCATGTTTTAGTTTAGAAAACCTATTCCTGTCAAGCAGTTTCGTCATAATGTTGGCAAATTGATTTTTAGTTTGCATGTATTCTAAAGAGATGCTTTTATCTTCAATTAATTCTCGAATATAATGATAACGAATCTCTATGTGCTTCATATGAGAATATTGAATGATATTTTTAGAAATATTAATTGCGCTAGAGTTATCGCAATATAGAATCATTGTATCTTGCGCAATTCCGTAATCGGTTAGTATTCTTTTCATCCATATTAGCTGGGTACATGCATTACCAGTTCTTATATATTTAGCCTCAGCTGTGGATAAGGATTACCGAACTTTGTTTCTTACTGTGCCAGAAAACCAAGCATTTTCCAATGTAGAAACATCCACCACTGGTAGATTTTCTATCATCGATGTTCCCAGCCCAGTCATCATCTGTATATCTAGCTAATTGTATATTTGTATCATGTGGATACCAAAGATCGTAATTAACAGTACTTGTGGCATATCTAATTATTTTCTTAATAGTAATAAGATGCGATTCTTTAGGATCAGATTGATATCTTACACAGATTCCAACATTTAAGGAAATATCGGGTCCACTAGCAGTTAAGTGCAAAAGACTACCAATCATGCTACGATATAAGCGAGAGTCTATACTCTTACCTGATTCATCCTTTGAGCGTTTGATTGTCATACTCATAGGAGTATCGAATTTCTTACCATTCTCGAATCCAAATTTTTTAACCAAATTTAAGGCATATTTGGTTTGAGAAATGAAGATACCCTCTTCTTGCTATTTAACTTGTAAGCCAGGAAAGTAATTCAGTTCTCCAACCATACTCATTTCTAATTTGGAATTCATAAGTTCTGCAAACTCAACGGACGGGTTAGTACATGTAGAACCATATATGATATCATCAACATAAATCTAAACAATCAGTATGTGTTCTTTGTATTTTTTAACAAATAAAGTTTTATCAACACCTCCCATGATAAAATTGTGACTGAGTAAAAACTTAGTCAGCTTTTTATACCATGTCCTGGGAGCTTGTTTCAAGTCATAAAGAGCCTTTTTAAGGCGATATACATGATTAGAGTATTTAGGGTCCTCAAAGCCCTTATGATGTTCACCATAGACCTCTTCTTGTAGATCACCATTTAAGAAAATACTTTTAACGTCCATTTGATATATCTTAAACTTTTTAAAACAGGCAATGAATGTGAATAATCTAATAGATTCAAGTTGAGCTACTGAAGTAAAGGTTTCATCATAATCAATTCTTTCTATTTGAGTGTACCCTTGTACAACCCGTCTAGCTTTTTTTCTGATAATATTTCCCAATTCATCAGACTTATTTTTGAAAATTCATTTGGTTCCAATTATATGTTTATCAGATGGTATTAGAACCAAATACCAAATAACATTCCTTATAAACTGATTTAATTCATCTTGCATAACAACAAGCCTATTTTCATCAGTAAGTGCCTCTTTTATGTTGGTAGGTTCAACTTGAGAAGTAAAGAAAATGTAGTTGCAAATATTCTTTAATTGTTTTCTAGTATGTATGCCAATGAGAGGGTTGCCAAGTATTTGATCAGTAGGATGATCTTTGACTAATTTAAATTCAGTGTTGACTAGATTAGATGAAGAGTCAAGTTTCTCAACTATATTGACTTCGTCATCTTCTGAACTAGATGGAGGTGTTTTCAGATGATCATCAATTACCACATATATAGATTTTTAAATTACACTTGTTCTCTTGTTAAGAACGTGATATGCTCTACTATTCAGAACATAACCTAAAAATATCTCTTAATCACTTTTGGCTTCAAATTTCCCCAAGTTTTCACGGTCACGTAAGATGAAACACTTACTTCCAAAAATTTGAAAGTGTTTAACCATATGTTTCTTATTAAACCATAATTCATAAGATGTTTTATCTTTAGATTTTCTAATGTACACATGGTTTATAATATAGCATGCAGTATTTACAGCTTCAGCCCACAAATTTTTGGGTAACTTCATGCTATTTAACATAACGCTTGCCATCTCTTATAGTACTTTGTTTTTCCTTTCAACAACTCCATTTTGTTGAGGTGTTTTAGGAGCTGAAAACTAATGCAATATTCCATGATTGGTACAAAACTTCTCAAAATTGCTATTTTCAAATTCCGACCCTTGATCACTTCTAATCTTGAAAACATTCTTCTCTTTTTCTATCTGAATTCATTTTAGAATCTTTTTAACTTCATCGAGAGTATCAGATTTTTCTCTTATGAATGCTACCCAAGTAAATCTGGTAAAGTCATCGACAATGACCAGGAAGTACTTTTTACTACCCCTACTCTCCATTCTAGTTGGTCTAATAAGATCCATATGGAGAAGTTCAAGGGGTTTAGATGTGACAGAGGAGTTCAGTACCTTGTGACTACTCGTTGTTTGTTTACCAACTTGCCATGCGCCACATACTTTATCCAATTTCTTTAGTTTGGGTAAACCTCTAATAAGATTAATTTTGCTCAATCTATAGAGATTACAGTAGTTAACATGTCCAAGGCGTTTGTGCCATAATTCTGTTTCATCAGTTTGGACCATGTAGCATGAAAAAGTAGATGAGCAAGATTCATTAATGATATAGCAATTCTCAGACGTTCTATGACCATTTAATATCACACAACCTTTCTCATTAGAGATCTCGCATCCTTGATTAGTAAATTTAACACTGTTTATTATCGCAGATTTGAGATATACTTAGAAGATTGTGCTTAAGACCTTCAACATATATTATATTTTCAGAAGGAGGAAGGTTAGAAATTTATACAATACATTAGCCAATAATCTTGCAGTTGCTTCCATCACCAAAAGTGACTGAGCCATTAGTCATATCTTTGTAGTTGGTGAACATCTCCTTGTCACCTGTCATGTCTTGAACATCCATTGTCCAGGTACCATTATGAATGACTAGAAGCCTTGAAGGCAGTGTGGGCAACAAGACAAGTAACTTTAGGAACCCATTTCATTGTATTTTTGGGTTTTGGAGTACTATTAGTTTTCCTTCTCATATTAGAATTGAAACTTCTCTATTTATCAACTTTGATATTAGAGTTAGATTTGAGAAGCTCTTTGAGTAAGTCCACTATTTTTATAGCTAAGGGGTTATGAGTTTGATTTCTAAAGCTGAAGTTATTAGGCTTGACTTCAGAAGCTTGAAAATGTTTTGAAAATTTGAAATTGTTTAGGTTATTTCTCAAGTTCTTACCTTTTGAGTTCGAGGACTCTCCTTTAACAAAAGTAGGAGATACATTCTTATTTTTCAGAGGTGTACTTTTGATATAGCCAAGACCCGATCTATCGCCACATTTTCTAGATGCGGTTAGTAATTTTTCAAGCTTAGGGTCTCCCTGGGCATACCTCCAAGTATCCTTAGAACTCAATAGGGAAGAAACTTCAAGTTTTAGTTTCTCATTTTCTGTTTTAAGTTTTTCAAGTTTAGAATTTTTGAAACTTAAAACACATTTAGCTTTTTCATAACAATAAGAAATATGAGATTTTTCCAAAATAGAATTTTCAAGTTCTTCTTTCAATTTAAGAAACTTTTCTTTTTGAAGTTTTAGTTTGACAACAATCTTACAACTTTCCCTGTATAGGGCATTATAGGCATCCTAAAGATCTTCTTCATTTTCATTTTCAGGGTCACTCCTGAGATTCTCATAATCAGATAAATTGCAACTATATGAGGAGGTGACTCTGGCTATAGTCATTAGAGCCTTTACTTCATTTGAAGTTTCTTGATCTGATTCATCCGACTCAGAAGAAACTTCATAGCTGGATGATTCATCCAAAGTGGCTAACATGCCTTTTCTTTTTGGCTTATCCCTTTTTAGACACTTATTTGCCAAATGTCCATATTCATGGTAGTTGAAACACTGACTGTCTTTTAGAGATTTTCAATTTCTAGATTTTCCTTTTCTTTTGTCAGAATGTTTTTTTAAATAAACTCTTTTCTTACTTTTGAAAATCCTATAAAACTTTTTAGCAAGTAAAGCCATATCATCTTCTGAGTTTTCAAAATCTGAATAAACATCACTATCTTTTGAAATAGACTTGGATGATTTAAGAGCTATGGACTTACCTTTGGGAGCTTTAAAATTTAACTCATAGGTTTGAAGTGAACCAACTAACTCTTCAACCTTCATTTGATCTGTGTCTCTAAGTTCCTAAATGACAGTTACTTTGGAATTAAACCTCTCATGAAGTGATCGTAGTATCTTAGCGCAAACCTTGCTTTCTAGGATACTATCTCCTAGACCCCACATAGAATTAACTATGTCATTTAGCTTCATATAGAAGTCCATGAATGATTCATTTTCTTCCATACGAATTTTCTCAAAACTTATAGTGAGGATATGAACTTTAAGACTTTTTGACAATAGTTGTTCCTTTGTGAGTCATTTCAAGGATATCCCAAGCTTGCTTAGCTGTATCACAAGATATAATTCTTTTGAATTCATCAGGTGATGGAGTGCAAGTAATGGCATTTAAGGCCTTTTGCATTTACGCTGCTCTCATTTTTCTGAGGTGTGGTCCATAAGTAATAAGGTGATTCTTTAATGGACTTGGTTCCATCACTGCTTAGAACTTTAGACACAGGTGGTTTCCATTTGATTATCGTAGCTTACCACACGCTTTCATCAATGGATTTTAAGAAAATCCGCATTCTAGCTTTCCAATAGGCATAATTTGAGCCATCAAATGGTGGTGGCCTGGTAATAGACAGGCTATCGAAATTTGACATATTAGAAGCTCTAGATCTTTAAACTCTAGGAAATTAATCCAAATAAATGAGCTACTTAGCTTTGATACCACTTGAAAGAGATGAGCTTACAGTCCTAGAAGGGGGGGGGGGGGGGGTTGAATAGGACTATGCCAAATAAAAATTAAAGTACTGGAAGAATAAATAATCAGAACTTAATCAGAGATCTCAATTGTAATAGTATTAAGAAATTGATTCAAACCGTGTTCATAGGACAACCTTACACTAAAAACCAAGGTTTTAGGTAGGACAACCTTATCATGAACTAGTAAGGATTAAGATCGCAAAACAAGATAGAAAAAGAAAATGTAGCTATCTATTCCAAGCATTCACCACATGTACATAAAAAATTTACAAACATTCACCACATGTACATAATAAAAATCATTCACCACATAAACACCAGGAATTATAGTCGTTCGGTGTGTACACCAACTGTTCTCAAACAGCCACACCTACTCCACTCCCAATAATCACAACCCACGTGATATTGGCATTCCCTATGAAACAAGGTTTTCTCAGGTTCACCTTAAAACCTATACAATTGTGTTTTCAAATGGGCTATCACAATCACAAACCCCACACACTGAGATTTTTTAGCTATCTCAGTCAAACCAACATATGAGATTTTCTGGCTATCTCAAATAAACCAAATAAAAAATAAAAATTGAATACTTATCTTCCTTTTGAAGACGATTGAATGATGTAGCCCATTGAACCGCTTCGGTTGATGATGAATGTTCAATGTTCAATAACCAAAATGAAGGGTTCTAGGTTCTAAATTGATTTTAATTTAATTCAAACCTGGGCTACTTGTTTGAATTTCTAAGATCTCAAAAGGAAAAACAAAAGTTCCCTTTAAAACATATGATTCATGAAAGAGATCTAGAAATTACAAAACAAAAAGCTATTATAAAGAATTTAAAATACCGTTCTATAGCTTAAAGAAGATGGGGACTTTTCTCTCTCAAAGTGAAGACTTTTCGTGGCTTGAATGATACCATTTAGAGTGAGAAAAGACCTGTATTTATGTCAAGCCCCAAACTTGGAAAACGGGCTCACAAAATTTCCGATTGCCAAATCCAATGCCAACAGCCTCCGTAGTGCCGCATTCTCGGCTCCCGGTACTGATATGCCAAATTCTGATCCTGGGATCCTACAAGGAGGATTTTTATTGTAATTTTTTTCTTAGTAATGGAGCATAACCACAAGCATAACCAAGTCACAAATCAACATCACCACATATCCACTAATATAAACATTTGAATACAATGCTGAAAGGGAAATACATATTAACAAAATCAAAGCTCCAGAAGTCTGCTGCACGCTTCAAGTTCAACGCTGCTACGACCTAATGCCACCTGCATGCATCTATCGTGCATAAGCTTATAGAAAGCTTAGAGGGCAGTGAATGTGTGTGTAAGGTAAGTGCCAAGCATACAATAAAGCCCATAAATCATACATCATCGGAATAAGTGGAAATATTGACAAGATCATGAATCATACAATATCATAATAAGTGGAAATATACTGGTAAGTCCACGAGTCATATAATATCAGAGTACGCAATGCAGATCATAATGAGCCAAATATCATATACTGCGGATGCAATGCGATATGCAGATCTTGTCAAGTCTCTCTAAGCCATATAAGTGCAGAAATATAGCAATCTGAAATGCCATATGCCGTGGATGAAATGCAATATGTGATACGAATGAAGTGACCAAGCTGGAGTGAAGTCGGGATGATAGTACATAGTATTGCAGGCTATGGGGTCCATCATAAGGGAATTCTATCCAAACCAGTCCTAAACCTAAATTTGGATAGTCAAACACAATGTGGTAAACTCCTGATCTTAAGTTAGTCGCGCGCCCCGACCAAAATCCTAGCCATTGCGAAGGTACACATAACAAATATTTGCACACCACCAGCCCGAGTGGATCGTGAAAGGATGAATGAATGAGTATACAACTCTTACTCAGTAACCTATCAGCACAGTAGCCTACGAACCACTGGTAGCTCGCCCAGGCCTTAGTCTCGCCCACATCAGCGTCCGCTCACGTGCGCCTGCCCACATGTACAACAGTGATGAGGTGTCATAATATCATGTCAGCCATTATATCAAGTCCACATATCAGTATTGTACATCTCTGGGATCATCACCGGGGTCTAGTACACTCCACGCTGACTGCCACCTCCTTAGCCGCACAGCCAAGTGAGTGGAAGAGACCACATTATCTGCTTGACCAATATTCTGTCAATACCTACTCGGCTCGTCGATAGCGGACTCATTTGCGAGCTGGTCAAACTTAGCCTAGCTTATAACCCCTTCACTCGGGCGGATAAGGCCACACCCCCTTTCAACCGATTACGACACAGTGGGAGACGCGGCCTACTGGTATTCGGCACTCAGGCGCTCATGTATCCACTTGGTCTAGATGTTGGGGTGTCTCTTGGCCTCAGAGGTTTAGGGACTTTCACCTATGGACATCTAAAGTGCCTAGATGATCGAACCAAACATTTTTGGTGTCCCATTTGGCCATCCACGACATGCCTGTGGAGGTCACAGCCCTAATGTCGCTAGGGCGTACAGTAATCACAATCACGCAATGCAAGATGTATGAGTCATACAATCCAGTGATGCATCAATCTTACGCATACCGTGCGCTCATGTGAGACAATCTCCGCCTGTCAGGGAGTCTCATAACAACATGCTCAATGACATATGCAATGGTCAATCACACCTCATAACAAACATGCAGATGATGCATATAGGCATGTATCGTGATGTTATGCTGTTACATACTCATAATCGGTATCAATAACCGGCACCGATAATCGACAACGACAATTGGCCTCGATAATGTGGACATTTAACCAACATTGCCCCTAAGGGGTGACCCACATAGAGCCTAACATATAGTGGACCCATAGCCTCATACAAGGGCCTAATATACAACACCATGGACCTCACTCAAGAGCTTAATATACATCATGATGGGCCTCTCATATAGGCCTAATATACATCACAATGGACTCCATTGCCTAGCCCTTAATGCATCACAATGGGCCTCATCACATAGATATCATATTCACCACATTAGGCCTTAAGCATGGGCTGCATATACATCACATAGGTCTCGACAATCGGCCTTTGCAATCAAAATCGACCTCGACAATTGAAATCGGCCTCAACAATCGAAATCGACACTTAGAATCGGCCTATACAATCAGCCTCGACAATTGGAATCGGCCTCGACAATTAGAATCAGCCTATACAATCGGCCTCGACAAATTGAAATCAGCCTCGACAAATCAGAATCGGCCTCGACAATCGGAATCGGCATATACAATCGGCCTCGACAAATCAGAATCGGTCTCGACAAATTAGAATAAGCTATGATACTCGGCCTCGACAATCAGAATCATCCTATACAATCGACCTTGACAAATCAGAATCAGCCTATACAATCGGCCTCGACAAATCGAAGTCGGCTCAACAATCAGAATCGACACTCAGAATCGGCCCCGATACTCGGCCTCGACAATCAAAATCGGCCTATACAATCAGCCTCGACAAATCAGAATCGGCCTATACAATCGGCCTTGACAAATCAGAATCGGCCTTGATACTCAACCTCAACAATCGGAATCGACCTCGATACAATCGGCCTCGACATATCAGAATCGGCCTATACAATTGGCCTCGATAAATTAGAATCGGCCTTGATACTCGGCCTTGACAATCGGAATCGACTTATACAATCGGCTCGACAAATCAGAATCGGCCTATACAATCAGACTCGACAAACCAGAATTGGCCTTGATTCTCGAATTCGACAATCGGAATCAGCCTATACAATCGGCCTTAACAAATTAGAATTGGCCTATACAATCGGCTTCGACAAATTGGAATCGGCCTTGATACTCGGCCTTAACAATCGGAATCGGCCTATACAATCGACCTCGACAAATCAGAATTGGCCTTGATACTCGGCCTCGACAATCGGAATCGACTTATACAATTGGCCTCGACAAATCGAAATCGGCCTTATATGACATGAGTCATGGAATTATACTAAGCCTATTATAAAGTGATGAGTTATCCTCACAACGAAGATGGGCCTAGACGGCCTAAACACAACAAGTTGGGCCCTATCAATGGGCCTTAAGGAGAGTTATAATGTGGACATTTAACCAACATTGTATTACAATGTGGGCGTCAAACCATCATTGTTCCCAAGGCATAGCCCGCCATCAAGATCATCACAAAAGCTGCGGTGGAATCACATTACAATGGGCCTTATGTACATCCCATTGGGCCTCGACCCATGGGCCTCCAATACATCAAATGGGCCGTATCACATGAGCCTCATATATATTGAGGTAGGCCTCAATAGACGGCCACAAATATATCAATATGGGCCTTAACAGACGACCATAAATACATCAAGATGGGCCTCAACGGACAGGTCACAAATACATCAAAATGGGCCCTCATATGGCAAGTGGGCCACATCACATGGGCTGTGTTATATGGGCTGCACCAATGGGCCTCATGCATATCTAATAGGCCTCACCAACTACACCATTCATCTATATGCTTAAGATCAACTTAGAGCATAAAGAAAATAAATCATATTGAAAGGTTATCTGGACCGCATTCCAAATATAAGTGGCGATAATGATTTCCACCATTAAAAATTCCCAAGGCCCACCATAACATTTCATTTCCATCTAACCAGTTAATAAGGTCACACAGACCTAATAAAAATAAATAAATAAATTTTACATTTATCCAAAACCTCTGGACTAGGGGAGTGTCAATGGTAGATGTTCAATTCACCACTATTACCAGTAGTGGCCCATCAGATACGCAGATTTGTCTTGTTATGCCTCAAGCCTTAAATGAGCTTCAAAATGGTTGGATGGCTTGGATGCAACACATGTATCATGGTGGGTCCCATAGATGGACGGCGTGGACGATACGGGTGGGACCCATTGAACTTGGTGATGCCACTACAGCAGCTATAGCTGGAGTGAGGTACACCTGCTATCCCACTCTAGGGCTGAAAGTTGGGTAGATTCAACTCGACCGACCCGATATAAGACCCGTATCCTAGTCCGTACTATTCTGTTGACTCCCACGATCCTTCCAGTCGAAGTCCAGCAATCCATGACCTATAATCGACGTTTACGCGTATCCCTAAGTCGTATACCATCGCCGTGATTCTAACTCCGCATCTTGCATACCGATCCGATACCCTCATAGGGAGATGTGGACAGGCGTTTATTTCGAAGAAAACACCGTGTGTTTGCAATCCCAAGAGAATCTCTACAACATGTCCCATCAATCAATCACTCAATCAATCAATCAATCACCTCATGTTAAGTATAAGAGCACCTATACTTTCTTTCTCCCTAAGTCAAGCAACTACTAAGTCAACTCTCTCTCAACCCCTCTCTTACACACCCATACATGTCAAGTACACCATCACCTCACCCATCACTCACATCCATCACCCATGTCTCACTCTCTCTCCTTACAACCCTCTGTCTCTCATTTCTCAACACACTTTCCAAGCAAGGGAAGAGAGTGCACATCCAAGCCATTTCAAGAGAGAAAAGAGTGAGTTGTGTGGCCCACTTTCCATCCCAAGATCTCTCAACCTATCCATTCATTTCTCATCTTCCACCATCGAAGTGAGACACAAGGAGATCGGCTTTCCAACGGACCAAGAAGATTGAACGGTGGGTGCTTCATAGGCTTAAATTTGTATTTTTTTTATGGGCCAAGTGAGGCCTACCGATTGATGGTATGGATCTCACTTTGGACCTTAAGATGTGGCCGATGGCCCACCTTGATCCTCATGATCATTTCATGATGGGGCCATTCTCCATGGACCCCATCATGATGTTTATTTTCCTTGCATGAAAAGAGGTCATCTAGACCGTCCATTTTGGGTGGAGAAGAAATATCCACCGTTGATCTTTGATTTAGTGGGCCCACATGTATTGGGACCCATTTGATGTATGATTGAATGCAAGGGAGGGCTTATAGTGGCGGAGCCCTCCATCACACGTGTCCCTCTCTCTTTCTATCTCTCTTTCCCTCTCTTTTTCATATTTTTTTATATGTGATGATGTGGCCATGTGGCCCACTTGGATGGACCCCACCATGAAGCATGCATTTTATCCAAGACATTTATAGGTGGGGCCCACTTTATATATGTGTTGTATCCATACCATCCACCATTTGGTGGCCCACCTCAAGCATGTGTCCACCAAAACTGTCCATCGTCCAAGGATGCTGGACGTGAAAGGAGAACAAAAATATTAGCTTGGTTCAAGCTTGGGGGTGGGCTACCCATGCAGGCTCCACCTTGATGTATGGGACTAATCCACACTGTCCATTCCATTTCCCAAATCATTTTAGGCATTGAGTCAAAAAATGAAGCTGATCCGATTTTCTGGTGGGCCATACCATAGCAAATAGCATTGTTTACCGTTGAAATACACCTTGACGTTTTTGTACCCCAAAATATATCGAATATTGAGCTTGATGGGTCTGTCTTGGGCCATAAACACCAATGGTTGGGTTGGATTTTACCGATGCGGGCCCCACATGCAAAAAATTGTGAGAAAATGGTTTTTTTAAAAAATATAAGCAGCAGGTGCGCTGCAATGTCTAGAGGATGTGTAGCAGTGTCCTACTATGCTAGACGTGAAATGGGCAGGGACCACGGGTCCCAGTGGTGGGCCCCACCGTGATGTGTGGGAATATCAACACTGTGTATTTGGTGGGCCCCATTTCGACAGTGGCCCCCCCTAAAAATCAGCCCCATGTGGTGCCCAGGTGGCCCACAACACAGTGAACAGTGTGATTGAATGTCTGCCATTGAAACCCTTTTTGGGTGTCATGGAAGTTTTGGATTAATATGAAATTTGTTTTTCCCTTCCATCCAAGTCCGTGTGACCTTACCAATGGGTTGGATTGCAGATAAACATTATGGTGGACCCCATGTGGAACCTGCAATGATGCATGTGTTTTACTCACATCGTCCACCGTGGACGGTGGAACCCACCACGATTTATGTGTTTTATTCACACTGTTCACACCTAAATGGTGGGACCCACCATGATACATCTGCTGCATCCAAACTGTCCAGCCACTTTGAAAGATCATTTTATGGCATGGACTAAAGAATGAGGTAGATCCATAGTTCATGTGGATGCCCACCATGATTCATGTGTTGCATCCAAACTATCTACCATTTGTCAAGCTTGTCTTAAGGTTTGAGGCTAAAAATGAGATAGATCCAGTATCAAGTGGACCACACAACAAAAACGATGGCGATTGAGTGTCTGCCATTGAAACCTTTGTCACATAAGTTTTGGATCATTAGGAAAATTATTTTTCCTCGTAATTTAGGGCTGTGTGACCTTATGATCAGATTGGATGGGAAATAAATGTTATGGTGGGCCTTAGGATTTTAATGGTGGAAATCATTATCACCACTCATCTTTGGGTATGGCCCATTTGATATGCATGGGGCCCAATTGGTGTGGCCCATTTGATATACATATGGCCCATGTGATGTGGCCCATTAGCCATATGAAGGCCCATTGTGATGTATTCAAAGGCCCATGTGATTAGGCTCATCTTGTTGTATTTATGGCCCCTCCATTAAGGCCCACCTTGATATATATGAGGTCCACATTCTGAGGTCCAATTGATGTATTGAAGGCTCATGGGTCGAGGCCCAATGGGATGTACATAAGGCCCATTGTAATGTGATTCCACCATGGTTTGTGTAATGATATTTATAGCGGGCCATGCCTTGGGAGCAATGTTGGTTTGACGTCTACATTGTAAGAATAATGTTGGTTAAATGTCCACATTATAACTCTCTCTAGGGCCCATTGATAAGCCCGTACTTGTTGTGTGTAGGCCATATAGGCCCATCTTCATGTAAGGACAGTTCATCACTTTATAACATGCTTAGTATAGCTCCATAATTCATGCCCATACGCATCATATGCTTGATATGAGGAATGTTTGATGATAGCATAAGTCATTGGGTTGAGACATTTTCGGGACTCCTTATGAGATGAGTGCCCTCACATGAGCATGTGGTACGCGTAGGATTGCTACATGATTTGACGGAGTGACTCATGCATCCTGCATATGTGTGACTTAATCAATGACGCCCTAGCGACATCAGGGCCGAGGCTCCACAGGTACATCGTGGATGACCGTATCGGATACCGAAAATATTTAGTTCTAGCACTGTGGGCACTTAGGATGTCCTTGGGTGAAAATCATATAACCTTTTTGGTATCGAGAGATGCTCCAACGTCTAAATCGAGTGGATACACGAGCACCCGAGTGTCGAATACCAGTAGGCCATGTCTCCCACTGTGTCATGGTCGGTTGAAAGGGGGTGTGGCCTTATCCGCCCTAGTGAGGGGGCTATAAGCTAGGCTGAGTTTGACCAGCTTACAAATGAGTCCGCTATGGATGAGCTGGGTAGGCATTGGTAGACTACTGGTCAGGCGGACAGTGAGGTCTATTCTGCTCGCTGGGCTGTGTGGTTAGGGAGGCGGCAGTCAGTGTGTTTTGTACTAAACCCCGGTGATATCCCAAAGAGGAACTGTACTGATATGTGTACTTAATGAGTACTGACATGCTTGCTTTGCATCTCACATATGACATTTAGCTACATAGGCATCACATCGCATGGCCTTAGTATGGCCAATTACATTCATACCTTGCATCACATAGCTTTGGTACAGCTGATAGCATTCATGGACTTACCATATGTTTCCACATTACTGTGATATTGTATACTTGGCATATGCCTAATGCACCCACTTACACCACCCTCTAAGCTTTTGTAAGCTTATGCACGACTATTGCGTGTAGGGGGAATTGGATCGCAGCAGTGCTGAGGCAGGAGCACACATCAGATTATTTTAAAATTTTTGATCACCATGTATTTTTCTTTCTGCATTATACTTAAAGTTTTTGATATATTGGATAAGTGGTGATGTTGTTTTGTAACCTGGTTATGCTCCATTATAAAAAAAATTCATACTGAAAATCCTCCTTGTAGGATCCCAGGATAGGAATCTGGCATGTGAGTACTGGGATCCGAGAATGGGGCACTACGGAGGCTGTCAGTGCCGGATTCGGTGATTGAGAATTTTATGAACCCATTTTCTGAGTTTGGGGCGTGACAGAAGTTGGTATCAAAGCATAACTTGGGAATACCTGAGGATCACATCACATATCTACTATGAATTTTGAATGAATAGGTTCCGAGTCCTAATGAGTTACCAATTTTCTGACATAAACCCTTAACGTTTATGCCTTCGAGAATTCTTAAGGCTGATAGGCCCTTGTTCCTTCCTGTAGGACATTATGCCTAGAAGAGTGACCCGAGCAAACCCCGCTCCACCACATGCGACTCCCGCTCCACCATCTGCGGCTCCCGTTTCACCATCTGCGACTCCCGCTCTACCACCTGCGACTCCCGCTCCACCACTAGATATTCATGCCTTCCAGTCTGAGGATGCCACTCCTCTACCTGAGACCGATGTTGATCCGACCGTACCTGTGAGTGTTGCCCAGCTTCAGCAGATGCTGCAGGTGATGACCGCTATTCTTCAGGGATAGGGCAGGCGTCTCACTATGACACTAGCGCCCTTCTTCGTGCGAGTGCCCTTCTTAAGGACTTTTGACAACACGATCCTCCGTGTTTTCAGGGCGAGCCAGACCTTACTGTAGCAGAGATATGGTGCTCTGATGTAGAGAAGATATTCGGCACCATGAGATGTACGACCCAACAGCGAGTCCTATTAGCTATATTTCTTCTCCAGGGTGAGGCTCAGCATTGGTGGGCATCTGTCGCCCAATCGGTAGCGGCCGATTTCATGTGGACCTGGGAGGACTTTGTAGACCGGTTCAACTGAAAGTTCTTTCCCGAGTATGTGCGGCAGCAGTGCGCATTAGAGTTTGAGACTTTGGTCCGGGGAGAGATGACTATGTCCCAATATGAGGCATGTTTCATCGCGCTATCAAGATTCACTACGTACCTTGTTGAGATGAGGGGTAAAAGGCCCACCATTTTGAGAACGGTTTGCGTATTGCCCTCAGGAGCTTTTATGATTGGACATATGCTTCCGACGTTTGAACAGATCGTGGAGAGGGCCCAGATCTACGAGTTAAATTGGGCCGGTTTGGAGAGAGCCCGTGACCAGAGGGGGATCAGAAGAGGAAGGCACCCTCTGGTAGTTCTCACCAATAGCATTGTTCACAGCCATGGCACAGACCCGCCCAGCATTCTAAGCACCAGTAGCACCCCCAGCACCACCTTCGGGACCATTCACAGGTACCTGCTTTGGATGCAGTAGGACAGGACATCGCATGCATGAGTGTCCCCATCAATAGCAGCAGTAGCCAAGGGCACCGCATCCACCTCCGCGACAACCACCACAGCAGTAGTAGCGACTGCAGCACCAACCTCCGGGGCCTCCCCCACAATAATAGAGGCAGCAGATCAGGCTGCCACAGTGGCACCAGCATCAATAGAGACCTCAGAGGGGACCTACACCTCCCTAGTAGGCCCAAGGTAGATTTTATGCCACTTAACAGGACCCTCAGTCATCAGGAGGGGTCGTCGAGTGTACTTTCCCTATTTCTGCTTGCATTGCACGTGTATTGTTTAATTCTGGTGCATCGCATTCCTTTATGGCCAATAATTTCTACCGATTGACTGGTTTACCGATGGAGTCTGCCCGTGAGGGTTTGTCAGTATCGACGCCCTTAGGTAAGATTGCAGTGTTGGGATGATTTTGCGCATCTTGCCTCGTTCTGATTGGGAGTATCTTTTTACCTGTTGATTTATTTGCATTACCGATGTCCAAGTTTGATGTCATCTTGGGCATGGATTGGCTTGCCGAGTACCACGCTATATTGGACTGCTCTGCGAGGACAGTCACGTTCTGTATACCTGGCATGCTAGAGTTCCAGTTTGTTACCGAGCCCAGAGGAGAGCAGCTTTCCTGCCTATTGTCATGTGTCGTTGAGGAGCCAGGTGCTTTGATTATCGACTAGCTACTGATCATTTGTGGTTTTCCCAATGTGTTCTAGGAGAATCCGGGGTTACCACCTTGTCGGCACACCGAGTTTTAGATTAATCTTGTGCCTGGTATCGCGCCTATTTTGAAGGCCTCGTATCGTATAGCGCCGTTGGATTTACAGGAACTACAGAAGCAGTTGGACGAGTTGCATGAGTTATGCTTTATCTGTTAGAGCAGTTTGTCATGGGGAGCGCTGGTACTCTTCGTGAAGAAAAAGGATGGCTCGTTGAGGCTTTGCGTAGACTACTGCGAGCTCAACAAGGTTATGATCAAGAACAAGTACCCACTCCCGAGGATCGATGATTTGTTTGATCAGCTGTAGGAGGCGTAATTCTTCTTGAAGATAGACTTGAGGTCTAGTTATCATCAGGTTCGAATTCAAGATGAGGATATCCTAAAGAAAACCTTCAAGACGCGCTATGGTCATTTTGAGTTCTAGGTCATGTTCTTCGGACTAACCAATGCGCTCGCAGTATTTATGCAGTTGATGAATGAGGTCTTCCATTCGTATCTCGACCAGTTTGTTGTGATATTCATCGACAACATTCTAATATATTCGAGGACTTGTGAGGAGCATGAGCTTCATCTAGAGATTACATTGCAGACCCTCCGTGCACACCAGCTTTACACGAAGCTGGAGAAGTGCGAGTTCTGGCAAGAGGAGTGAAGTTCCTCGGTCATGTGGTGACGAGGCAGGGTTTCATAGTGGACCTCTTAAAGATTGATGCCGTGCATTAGTGGGGCTAGCCCACGAACGCATCCGAGATCCGCAGTTTCCTTGGTTTGACAGGCTACTACCGATGTTTCATTGAGGGATTCTCTCGTATTGCTGGCCCATTGACTAGGTTGACCTGGAAGGGTACCGAGTTCATTTGGAGTGACGCTTGTGAGCAAGCATTTATAGAGCTAAAGGACAGCCTCACGTCTGCTCCTGTCCTCACTCTTCCCTCTGGGAGTGATGGATTTGTTGTATTTACTAATGCCTCGTGAGTTGGCTTGGGTACTGTTCTGATGCAGCACGGGAAGCCAGTGGCTTATGTGTCTCGCCAACTCAAGGTCCTTGAGCTGAACTACCCCACGTATGATTTGGAGCTGGCAGCAGTTGTCTTCACACTGAAGGTGTGGAGGCACTATCTCTATGAGGTGAGGTTCGAGCTCTTTTTTTACTACAAGAGCTTGAAGTATCTGTTCTCTCAGTCTGAGCTGAACATGAGGCAGAGGCATTGGATGAAGTCCCTGAAAGACTATAATTTTGATCTCTAGTACGATCTGGGCAAGGCGAACGTGGTTGCAGATGCCCTCAGTCGTCAGCTATGAGGCATGGTGGCACACATGATGATTCAGGAGTGGTGGATGCTTGAGGATGTAGTAGAGTATGACTTTAAGTTGGTTTATAGTCTTCTATTGTGTAGTTATCGAACCTGTCGATTCAACCCTCTCTTGTCGCTAGGGTGATCAAGGTTCAGCAGACAGATGAGTCATTACAGGATTACCGAGTAGAGGCAACGTCTGAGAGTCAGACAAATTGGCAGATTAGTTCTAATGGTGAACTTCATTTCAGAGGCCGATTATGTGTCCCAGATATTCCTGAGTTGCGCAAAATCTTATGACTGAGGCACATCGATCGCGGTTCTCTATCCACCCTGGCTCGACGAAGATGTATCGCGATATGAGGTGTTTGTATTTTTAGGCGGCGATAAAGAGCCAGATAGCCAGTTTTGTGGCTGAGTGTGACACGTGCAAGTATGTTAAGGCCAATCATCAGAGACCCCCTAGTCTATTGTAGCCGTTGAGCTTCCTGATGCGAAAGTGGAAGCACATATCTACCGATTTTGTCATGGGTTTGCTGAGGACTCAACCCGGTCATGACTCCATTTGGGTTGTCGTAGATCGTCTGACGAAGTCAGCATATTTTCTTATGATTCGTGAGACTTGGCATACGGACCGGCTCGCCAGGCTGTTTGTTGATGAGATTGTGAGACTGTACGGTGTTCTTGTCTCGATATTTTCTGAATGAGACCCGAGGTTCACGTCTCAGTTTTGGAGGAGCTTCCAGAGAACGATGAGAACTGATTTGTAGCTCAGCACCACGTACCATCCGTAGACCGATGGCCAGACCGAGAGGGTCAACCAGATCCTTGAGGATATGCTTCGGGCCTGCGCGATTGATTTTTCAGATAGTTGGGACAAGTACCTGCGATTGGCTGAGTTCGCTTACAATAACAACTATCAGGCGACCGTTGGCATGACTCCTTTTGAGGCATTATATGGCGGACCATGCAGATCTCTGAGTTATTGGACCGAGGTTGGAGAGCGGCGTCTCCTAGGTCCTGAACTTGTGCAGTAGACATTAGAGGTTATTGATATCATCAGGCAGAGGATGTCCACATCTCAGAGCTGGCAGAAGAGTTTTGCTGATCGTCGACGTCGTCCCTTGGAGTTTCCCATTAGGGACCATGTGTATCTCAAGGTCTCACCCATGAAAGGTGTGGTCCATTTTGGAGCGAAGGGCAAGCTTGCCCAGAGATTTATAGGACCTTTCGAGATCACCAGGAGCGTTGGCGCTGTGGCCTATTGGCTTGCCTAGCCATCTCAGTTGTCTGGTGTTCACAACATTTTCCACGTTTCAATGTTGATGAAGTATAGGTCAGACATTGTGCTTGTTATTGATTGGTAGCCGTTGTAGGTTCGTGAAGACGCGTCTTACATTGAGCAGCTAGTTCGTATCCTCGATCGAAAGGAGCAGGTCTCGCAGACCAAGGTCATTCCCTTGGTGAAGGTGCAGTGGGGTCATCGTAGTGTGGATGAGGCGTCTTGGGAGCTCAAGACATAGATTCGAGAGCGCTATCCCCATCTTTTTAATGTTTGATTTTATGTTGTACTGTGTTTTGATCATATATAATGATATATTTCTATTCCCTTATGAGTTATGTTTAGTTGCGATGGTGGTGTAAATTTCGAGGACGAAATTTTTATTAGGTGGGGAGAGCTGTAAGACCCATATCCTATTCCATACTGTTCTGTTGACTCCCAGGATCCTTCCCGTCGAAGTCCAAAATCCGCGACCTATAATCGACGTTTGCACGTGACCCTAGGTCGTATCCCGTAAATTTGAGTCGGCTTAATTCGAAACTTGTACCATTACGACAACACCATCGTCACGGTTCCAACGCCGCGCCTTGCATACCGATCCAATACCCTGGCATGGAGATGTGGACCAGCGTTTATTTTGAAGAAAACACCGCGCATTTGCAATTCCAAAAAAATCTCTACAACATGTCCCATCAATCAATCACCTCATGTCAAGTACAAGAGCACCCATACTTTCCTTCTCCCCAAGTCAAGCAACCACCAAGTCAACTCTCTCTCACCCTCTCTCTTACACACCCATACATGTCAAGTACACCATCACCTCACCCATCACTCACATCCATCACCCATCTCTCACTCTCTTTCCTTACAACCCTCTGTCTCTCATTTCTCAACACACTTTCCAAGCAAGGGAAGAGAGTGCATGTCCAAGCCATTTCAAGAGAGAAAAGAGTGAGTTGTGTGGCCCACTTTCCATCCCAAGATCTCTCAACCTAGCCATTCATTTCTCATCTTCCACCATCAAAGTGAGATAGAAGGAGATCGGCTTTCCAATGGACCAAGAAGATCGAACGGTGGGTGCTTCATAGGCTTAGATTTACATGTTTTTTTGATAGGCCAAGTGAGGCCTACCAATTGATGGTATGGATCTCACTTTGGACCCTAAGATGTGGCCGATGGCCCACCTTGATCCTCATGATCATTCCATGATGGGGCCATTCTCCATGGACCCCATCATGATGTTTATTTTCCTTGCATGAAAAGAGGTCATCTAGACTGTCCATTTTGGGTGGAGAAGGAATCTCCACCATTCATCTTTGATATAGTGGGCCCACATGTATTGGGACCCACTCGATGTATGATTGAATGCAAGGGAGGGCTCATAGTGGCGGAGCCCTCCATCACACATGTCCCTCTCTCTTTCTATCTCTTTCCCTCTCTTTTTCATCTATTTTTTTATGTGTGATGATGTGGCCGTGTGGCCCACTTGGATGGACCCCACCATGAAGCATGTATTTTATCCAAGACATTTATAGGTGGGGTCCACTTTATATATGTGTTGTATCCATACCATCCACCATTTGGTGGCCCACCTAAGCAGGGCCCACCTCAAGCATGTGCCCGCTAAAGCCGTCCATCATCCAGGGACACTAGATGTGAAAGGAGAACAAAAATATCAACTTGGTTCAAGCTTAAGGGTGAGCTACCCATGCAGGCCCCACCTTGATGTATGGGACTAATCCACACCATCCATTCCATTTCCCGTATCATTTAAGGCATTGAGCCGAAAAATGAAGCTGATCAGATTTTTTAGTGGGCCATAACATAGCAAACGACGTTGTTTATAGTTGAAATACACCTTGATGTTTTTGTACCCCAAAATATATCGAATATTGGGCTTGATGGGTCTGTCTTGGGCCATAGACACCAATGGTTGGGTTGGATTTTACCGATGCGGGCCCCACATGCCAAAAACCACGAGAAAATAATTTTTTTTTTAAAATAAAAATATAAGCACCAGGTGCTGCTGCAACGTCCAGAGAACACGTAGCAGCGTCCTGCTGCGCTGGACGTGGAAACAGGCAAGGACCACGTGTCCCAGCTATAGGCCCCACTGTGATGTGTGGGAATATCAACACTATGTATTTGGTGGGCCCCAATTAGACAGTGGCCCCCCTAAAAACCAGCCCCATGTGGTGCCTAGGTGGCCCACAACACCATGAACAGTGTGATTGAATGTCTGCCATTAAAACCCTTTTTGGGTATCACAGAAGTTTTGGATTAATATGAAATGTGTTTTTCCCTTCCATCCAGGTCTATGTGACCTTACCAACGGGTTGGATTGCAAATAAACATTATGGTGGGCCCCATGTGGAACCCATAATGATGCATGTGTTTTACTCACACCGTCCACCGTGGATGGTGGAACCCACTATGATTTATGTGTTTTATTCACACCGTCCACACCTAGACGGTGGGACCCACCATGATACATGTGTTGCATCCAAACCGTCCAGCCACTTTGAAAGCTCATTTTATGGCATGGGCTGAAGAATGAGTTAGATCCATAGTTCATGTGGACCCCCACCATGATGCATGTGTTGCATCCAAACTATCCACCATTTTGCAAGCTTGTCTTAAGGCTTGAGGCTAAACATGAGATAGATCCAGTATCAAGTGGACCACATAACAAAAGCAGTGGGGATTGAGTGTCTGCCATTGAAACCTTTGTCACATAAGTTTTGGATCATTAGGAAAATTGTGTTTCCTCGTAATTCAGGGCTGTGTGACCTTATGATCAGATTGGATGGGAAATAAATGTTATAGTGGGCCTTGGGATTTTAATGGTGGAAATCATTATCACCACTCATCTTTGGGTGTGGCCCATTTGATATGCATGAGGCCCAATTGGTGTGGCCCATTTGATATATATATGGCCCATGTGATGTGGCCCATTAGCCATATGAAGGCCCATTGTGATGTATTCAAAGGCCCATGTGATTAGGCCCATATTGTTGTATTTGTGGCCCGTCCATTAAGGCCCACCTTGATATGTATGAGGCCCACATTATGAGGCCCAATTGATGTATTGAAGGCCCATGGGTCGAGGCCCAATGGGATGTACATAAGGCCCATTGTAATGTGATTCCACCATGGTTTGTGTAATGATATTTATGGCGGGTCATGCCTTGGGAGCAATGTTGGTTTGACGTCTACATTGTAAGAATAATGTTGGTTAAATGTCTGCATTATAACTCTCCTTAGGGCCCATTGATAAGCCCGTACTTGTTGTGTGTAGGCCATCTAGGCCCATCTTCATTGTAAGGACAATTCATCACTTTATAACATGCTTAGTATAGCTCTATGATTCATGCCCATACGCATCATATGTATGCTTGATATGAGGAATGTTTGATGATAGCATAAGCCGTTGGGTTGAGACATTTTCGGGGACTCCTTATGAGACAAGTGCCGCCACATGAGGGCGCGGTATGCGTAGGATTGCTGCATGATTTGGCGGTGTGACTCATGCATCCCACATATGTGTGACTTGATCATTGTACGCCCTAGTGACATCAGGGCCGTGGCTCCATAAGTACATCGTGGTAGTCGTATCGGATACCGAAAGTACTTGGTTCTAGCATTGTGGGCACTTAGGATGTCCTTGGGTGAAAATCTCAAAATCTTTTTGGTATCGGGAGATGCTCCAATGTCTAGACAAAGTGGATACACAAGCGGCCGAGTACCGAATACTAGTAGGCTGCTTTTCCCACTGTGTCATGGTCGATTGGAAGGGGGTGTGGCCTTATCTACCCAAGTGAGGGGGATATAAGCTAGGCTGATTTTGACCGGCTCGCAAATGAGTCTGCTATCGACGAGTTGGGTAGGTATTAGTAGACTACTGGTCAGGCAGATAGTGAGGTCTATTCCGCTCACTGAGCTGTGTGGCTAGGGAGGTGGCAGTCAATGTGGAGTGTATTAGACCCCGGTGATATCGCAGAGAGGAACTGTACTGATATGTGTACTTGATGAGTACTGACATACTTGCTTTGCATCTCGCATATGACATTTGGCTACATAGGCCTCGCATCGCATGGCCTTGGTATAGCCGATAACATTCATGCCTTGTATCACATAGCTTTGGTACAACTGATAGCATTCATTGACTTATTGCATGTTTCCACATTACTCTGATATTGTATACTTGGCACTCGCCTTGCGCACACACTTACATCACCCTCTAAGATTTTGTAAGCTTATGCATGATCGTTGCATGTAGGTGGCATTGGATCACCGCAGCGCTGAGGTAGGAGAACACATTAGATTATTTTGGAGTTTTTGATCACCCTGTATTTTCCTTTCCGCATTGTACTTAAAGTTTTTGAGATAGTGGATATGTGTGATGTTGTTTTGTGACTTAGTTATGCTTGTGGTTATACTCTATTACAAAAAAATTCATATTGAAAATCCTCCTTGTAGGATTCCAGGATCGGAATCTGGCATGTGAGTGCCGGAATCCGAGAATGGGGCACTACGGAGGCTGTTGACGCCGGATTCGGCGATCGGGAATTTTGTGAGCCCATTTTTTGAGTTTGGGGCGTGACACCCGACATTGGGTTGGGCTTGGGTCAGATTTATCGAGTCCAATCTCAAGCTTGGGCTATATAAACACCAACCCGATAAAACTTAGGTCGGGCTCAGGTTGAGGTCTCGGGTTGCTCGACCCAACCTGAACCCGATCAATATATAAGTTACTTATAAATTATAATTGAGTGTGGATCGTTAGGGTTGAAGGCACACTAGTGATGTCGAGTCTCATTTTTCCACATCATTTCCAATGACTCAAGCTAACAAAATATGCCGGGTTTCTCTCTCCCAAATAGATTGCGTGCTATGCTACATGACTTTTAAAGGAGTAGTTGTCCTATATTTTATCTTGTTTTTTTATAAGAACAAATGAAGTGCTTTACGATGAATAATCACATATATAATTAATAAAGTCATAGATACAAAAAATAACAAAAATATTAGCATGTATACACCACCAACCTGATTAACCCGACCGAGCCCGCTTGGGTCGAGAATTCCCAACCCGAGGTTGGGTTAGGCTGGGTTGGGTTAGGGTTGACGTATAGGAACCTTGGGTTGGGTTAGGGTTGAGCACTAACCCGACCCAACCCACCCGACTTTCAACCCTATCCCACTCCCATGCGTGGGACGGTGTGGGATACAATGCATACATCAGTGGTCCCACGTGAGGCCCACCATAATGTTTACCTGCCATCCAAGCTGTTAATAAGGTCACACAGACCCTGATGGAGAGGAAAAACAAATTTCATAATGATCTAAAACTTCTGTGTCACCTAAAAGGGTTTCAATGGTAGACGTTCAATCAACACTGTTTCTTGCCGTGTGGGCCACCTGAGTCCCACATACGGCTGATTTTAGGGATGACCCACTCGTCAGAGGGGACCCAACAAATGCACGGTGTTGATGATCAACACACATCATGGTGGGGCCCATGACTGGGACCCCTGCCCACCTTTCACGCAGCAGGACGCTGCTGCGCCATCCTCTGGATGTCAGCAGTAGCAGTGTCTAATGCTGTTTGTTTATTATTATTATTATTTTTTTAAAACTGATTTTTCTGTGGTTTTTCATAGGTGGGGCCCACATCAGGTGAATCCACTCCACCCATTGCATTCTACAGCTCAAGACAGTTCAAGTGAGCCTAATATTCGATGTGTTTTGGTGTCTAAAAACATCAAGGTGGGTCCTAACAGCCTTTAACGGTCGAGATCGCTTGATCATCTGATTAGCCTCATATTTCGGCTCAACGCCTAAAATGAGCTGGGGAATGGAATGGACGACGTGGATTAGACTCATACATCAAGGTGGGGCCTGCATGAGTGGTCCACCCAAAGGTTTGGAAATTAAACTGATATATATTTATTATTATTATTATTATTATTATTATTTTCCTGTCTTGTTGTTAGTACACCACTGCCTGTTCACGCCTACAGAACACATCCAGCGTCCCTGGACGCTAGACTGACGGCGTGTATATACCATTCATCAAGGTGGGTCCCACGTGTGGGGACCACGGCTGGTGGGTCCCACGTGGACGTGGCCCACTTGATCTGGATCACACTAATATTTGTGTTTTACCAACATCCATAAGGTGGGACCCACATGGTTTGGACGGCCATGGGGTCTATTTGATGGACGGTTTGGACATCACATAACTCATTAAGTGGGCCACAAAATAAAGGGAGGAGAGGGAGAGAGAGAGCAAGGAACACGTGCGATGGAGGGACCCTGACACTATGGGTTGTCCCTTCCATGCGTTCAATCATACATCAAGTGGGTCTCAACACATGTGAGCCCACCAAATCAAAAATCAATGGTGGAGATTCCTTCTCCACCAAAATGGAAGTCTACATGACCCTTATCAAACTAGAAAGTAAACATCATGATGGAGTCCATGGAGAATGGCCCTATCATGGAATGATCATGTGAATCATAGTGGGCCATCGGCCACATCTAGGGTCCAAAGTGTGATCCATACCATCAATCGGTAGGCCCCACTGGCCCATCATCAAAAGAATGAAATCTAAGCCTATAGAAGCACCCACCTTTGATCTCTTCTTCCTTCTTCCGCCAACACGATCTAGAGCTCCAAGGGGACAATTTCAACTGTCGAGATGTTCTTTAGATGGTGGAGATGGGAGGTAGGAAGTGGGCCACACAAAGCTCTCTCATGGAACTCTCATGGACATGGGTTGCTTCAGAGGAAATGAGACAAGTGAGAGAGAGAGAGAGTGGATGAGATGTAAAGGGAGAGAGAGGGATGGGTGAGTGAGTGATGGGTGATGGGTGAGTGACGTGTACTTGACATGTAAGGGATGGGAAGCTTTGACTTTGGGGTTGCTTTTGGGGATCGGACATGTACTTGACATGTGAGGTGATCGATTGGATTGACTTGACATGTTGTAGAGATTCTCTTGGGATTGCAAACATGCGGCATTTTCTCAAACTGAATGCAGACCCACATCTACTTACCTGGGTATCGCCTCAGCGTGTAATATGCGGCGTTGGAACCGCGGAGATGGCGCAGTCGCAATAGTACAAGTTTCAGATTGAGTCGACTCAGATCTATGGGATACGACTTAGGGTCACGCGCAAACATCAAATATAGGTCGCGGATTGTCGAAATTTATCGGGAAGGATCGCGGGAGTCGAGGGAACAGTATGGACTAGGATACGGGCCTTACAGCTCTCCCCACCTAATAAAAATTTCATCCTCGAGATTTAAAATATGGCATAATCAATACAGAGTTCACAAGGGAGGAAAATCCTATCGCTATAGATATAATCATCAAACACCTAAGAGATGAGGACAATGCCCACGAATATCAGCCTCTTACTCCCAAGACACCATGTCAGCACTATGATGATCCCTCTGAACCTCAGACTCTGGATCAGAAATGATCGAAACTGGAATACTATGCAGCCTCACAATCTTTATGGTAGAGAGCTATATCAAAAAATCTCTAAGTTATTCGAACTCGGGATCTAATCATTCTAAGTTCTCAACAATCATTGAGTGAAGGGAAGCTGTAACGCCCTGAAATTCGGGGGTCGAGCATAACTCAGCTCCTAAGTTCCAAAACATCACTTATGCAAAATATTCAATGATGGATGTATGTTGTCTATATTAGCGCAAAAAACATGGAATAGATTAAGCCAAAATGCAGATATAATTCAGGGATAAGTGAAGAAAGCAAGCGGAAGACTTAAAAAAATATATGTGTACATGTGCGAATCCCATGTGCGAATCCCTAAAATACATACACATACCAGGTCGAAATGTAAGTGTTGCTATCAAAATTATAAGTATCAAATTACATCGTTTAATTCCCAAAAGAAATCCCAGCATCCCGCGCATCAGAACTAGGCTCACTAGAACCTGTCTGAAAACTGCATAAAAGAGAAAGCAGCCTCATCATCATCAATCTCCTGCTCTGCCTCAGAAGTCGCATCAACATATACAACATCAGCAACTAAGACAGAGTTTGGTGGGTGTTTAACACTGCCCCAGAACGTGAGAGTGAGTGATCAACTCAGTGGAACAATAAAGCACAGGTTAACATGTTATCAATTTAATCAAGCAGTAATGATAAAGCAGAATAATCAAACATGTCCTAAGTACTCTTGTTAATGCAAGGATGTATGCAAAATGATGCGTGCCCTCACGCATACACCCTCAGCGTCTTCATCTTACGTTACACATGACATCGCCTCAAAGTGCACCACATCTACAAAGCAAATGCAAATGCGGTGCATGAACATGATTACCAAGTTGTTATTAGTCCTATTCATACAGCAGGATTGGGAAGCTAAGGTACTTTCCTCATATCACCATCCAAACAGTGATCTATTCTAGCGTCGTCAGACCTAGGCATCTCATACGATCATATGGTTTGAGGTCGTTGCAAAGGGATCATCACCAATCAATGCACGCCTATCATACCGTCGTTACCACAATAAGGCTCGTCACCTCAATGCGGTACCCAGGCATGCTCGAGGTCACTACAAAGGGCTCGTCACTAATCAATGTAGGCCGATAGCACGAATATAGTGTCCCATACCACCATAATCGGCTCACGAGTTTGGTTGCTCACTGGTCACTATGGGGAGGACTCGACTAGCACGAGCGCACGTTGGGTTGAACGACATAAAGTGCCCAAACACTCCGCGTGGCCAAACCACTGCCAACAACTCTAATACGACTCCGATTCGTCTAATCACGTCCTACGTGGCGAAAGCAACCTCAGCCACGAACTTAAGGCCGATTACCGATTTCCTGGACTATTCATAGTCCCAAACACATTCCACTATAACAGGTATTGATATCAACAATTTAGAATAGTAATGGAACAACAACTCAAATCATATGGTATGTAAGCATCTGAAGAATATCAACTTAACATGGATTTAAGCATAAGTAAGACTTGAAATTAAACAACAAGGAATGTAACTTGCATGAAGGAAATCATACATACTAGTGGGAGAGTTGAGAATCGCTCCTCAACACCCACAATTAGTATAATATGCTACACTTTAGATCATTCAGACATTTCTACAAACACTTAGAATACATAGTTCAACATACATGACGTATGTTGAAATACACACATTTGGACAATTCCTCTTACCAAGGAGTTGTCGTACATACATCTAACATAAGTACATGACAAATAATCATGGCAATCACATGTTCATAATTTATACGCATACGGTTTTTTATACATACACATAGAATACACAAATCTCAATATAACACATGCATATCAGGAACGCAAAGTAAACATAACATTTGGCATGTGAAATCTCATCCATAGCAAGAATAAACCATTAACTGGCATTGAAAGCCTTGAAAACCATAACCTATACACTTAAGTCCGCACCTTAAGCCAGAAAAGAACACCGAACTGATTTCAGACGATATGTCTTCGTCAACGGTGACAGGATAACCTAAGGTAAGAATAGAAATGAGAGACAACATCACAAAGACTATTCTAAGCTCTAACACAGATTAGGGTTAGCTTAACTTACCCAAAGATGAACTCAGAATCGCCGGAATAACGATTCAAAGTGAAGGTTTAAGGATGAAAAGAACAGGAAAGAATCTAAGATGATTCACCAACTTCTCTCTCACTTTCTCTCTCTTTTCCCCTCTCTTTCTTAGCTAGGGTTAGGAAATTCGTACGGAAAATAGAGCTAGGGTTTTAAGGTCTATAAATAGGCATAACATTGATGAAAATAACCCCAGGGCCAAGGTATACTTAGGGTATAACCAAAACCGGCCTCTCACAATCCAACGAAGCACTTCTGGTGGGCCTATTACCACGAAAGGTCGGACTTAAGCTCACTGACCATGGATCTTGGTCAAGCTGAGTTTTCGTACCGACCGGATCTTCAGATCAGCCATGGCGGACCACACCCAAATCAACGGTCACCGAATCTCGATCAGGTCCACAAGCACAAGGACATGCCTGGGCTACCTTCCCTGATCAGAGGGTGAAATTGGGTCAGAATCAAACGGTCAGATTGCTTAAAATCGTCGCGCAAGCGACAAGACTTAGATTTCATAAAATCACATTTACTTTCCAACTGTTCTCACACTCTTCACTCCGAACTCAATCAAATCGACCCAGAACATCACATGGACTTGATTTTTGAGGTGATGGTCAAGTCCAACATGGTGACCGCAACAGCCTAAGATCATCGCTATCGGACTTTCGACGCATGGTCCAGGTCCGATCCAGAACTTTCAAAAATTCCCAAGAACAACTGGATTTAGCGATGGATCTCAGATTTTAGAGTAACATAGCGCTAGCTAGTCTACAAGTTTTGAGTCATGCAGATTAAATTTAAAGTGATTGATACAAATTTCACAAGCAATCGAGATAAGTGCTAATTACCCCAAAAAGCTACTAAGGAGAAATAGAGGTAGTACTCGGGTCTTGAGACAAAATTTTTCGGGTCATTACAATCTACCCCCCTTAAAGAAAATTTTGTCCTCAAAATTCATACATTCTCATATTCCTCAAGGATCTGAAGGTAGCTCTTCCTGACCTCAGCTTTAGATTCCTAAGTAGCCTCTTCCTCACTATGATGCGTCCATAGCACCTTCACAAGAGGGATAACCTTTCTACGCAATACCTGCTCCTTCCTGTCGAGAATACACGTCGGTCGCAGTACATAATTGATATCCTCACTCAACTGCACTTGCTCCCAACTGATAATATGCGAAGGATGAGGAACGTACTTCTTTAGCATAGAAACATGAAATATGTTATGCACGCCCGCAAGAGGTATGGGCAAAGCAAGGTGATATGCTACCGCTCTCACTCGATCCAGGACTAGAAATAGACCAATAAATCTCGGCGTCAGCTTCCCCTTCTTACCGAACTGCAAAACTCCCTTCATAGGAGAGATCTTAAGAAATACATGGTCTCCAACCTCAATCTCAAGCGGTCGACGCCTCGTATCAGCATAACTCTTCTGCCTAGTCTGGGCTGTCAGAAGTCGACGTCGAATGATGTCAACTTTCTCTGAAGTCACTTGCACCAACTCCGGGCCAAGCAAACTACGCTCGCCAACTTTTGCCTAGCAATGCAGTGCTCTACACGGGCGACCATACAACACCTCATAGGGAGCGATGCCGATACTCACCTGGAAACTGTTATTATACGCGAACTCTGCATACTGAAGACAATCATCCCAACTGTCCTTGAAATCCAAAACACAAGCTCACAACATGTCTTCCAAGACCTGATTCACGCGTTCCGTCTGCCCATCTGTTTGCGGATGAAACGCGGTGCTAAACTTCAGTTTTACACCCATCGCTTCTTGAATATGAGTCTAGAAGATAGATGTGAAACGCGTGTCTCTATCAGACACAATTTTCAGGAGAACTCCATACAGACGCACAATCTCCTTGATATACAGCCTAGCCAACTCGTCTGCAGAGTTTATGACTCTGATAGGTAAGAAATGAGCCGACTTCGTCAATCGGTCAACTATCACCCAAATAGAGTCATATCCCTTCCTCGTTCTCGGTAACCTAGAAATAAAATCCATAGAGATGAAGTCTCACTTCCATTCTGCTATGGGCATGGGCTGCAGCAACCCAGGAGGTCGGCGATGCTCTGCCTTGACCTGCTGGCACGTAAGACAACGAGAAACAAACTCACCAATATGGACCTTCATATTGTCCCACCAATAAGATCTCCTTATATCATGATACATCTTCGTGCTACCGGGATGCATCGCAAGCTTAGAACTATGGGCTAACTCGAGAACCTCCCATCTCAAGTCGGGGATGTCAGGAACACATAACCGGCCACGAAATCGTAGGCCCTCATCAGAACTAACACACTAGTCGGAGTTCTCATCTGTACCAACCCGCTTTCTCATCTTCGCTAAAAGCTCATCATCTGCTTGAGCTGCAACGATCTTCTCGTCGATAAGGGGCTGTACACGAACGTGTGCGATAGCCTCATACGGCTCTTCCACCGTAAACTTCTGCTCAAAATCTCGCACAAACTCCAACATATGTCACTCTGCTATCATCAGTGGAGCCGTAAACTTAATAGCCTTCTTGCGACTCAAAGCATCTGCCACAAGGTTCGCCTTGCCCGGATGGTAAGAAACATCGAACTTAAAGACTTTCAATGTTTTCATCCATCGGCGCTGCCTCATATTCAAGTCACGCTGCGTGAAAATACACTTAAGGCTCTTGTGGTCGCAAAAGAGCTCGAACTCCTCACCATAGAGGTAATGTCTCCAAAGCTTTAATGCGAAAATGACAGCTGTTAACTCCAGGTCATGCGTAGGGTAATTCTCTTCGTGTTTCCTCAACTAACGCGAAGCATAAGCAATCACCCTGTCCTTCTACATAAGGACACAGCCCAGGCCAACGCGAGAGGCGTCAGTATATATAATATACTTAACCCCTTGCTCTAGCAATACTAGCACAGGGGCGGACGTCAACTTGTCCTTCAGCTCTTAAAAAGCTAACTCCGCCTTCTCATTCCAAGTAAACTTCAAATCTTTTCGTGTCAGCTGCGACAACAGTCTGGCAATCTTCGAGAAGTCTTGAATGAAGCGTCGATAATAGCCTGCAAGACCCAGAAAGCTCCTTACCTTAGTAACTGAACCAGGCTGCTTCCAGTCCTGTACTGCAGCTACCTTGGCAAGATCGACAGTTATCCCTTCCATGGACACCACATGTCCCAGGAACTTGACTTTCTCTTTCCAGAAATCACACTCCTTGAACTGCGCAAAGAGATGATTCTTTCTAAGAGTATCCAAAACCGCTCTTAAGTGCTCCTTGTGTTCTTCCCGACTCGCAGAATAAATCAAGATGTCATCGATAAAAACAATGACGAATCGGAACAAGAATGACCGAAACACTCTGTTCATCAGATCCATGAACAGGGCCGGTGCGTTCGTAAGGCCGAACGACATCACAAGGAACTCATAGTAACCGAAGCTAGTCCTGAAAGCGGTCTTCTGCACGTCTTCATTCTTGACGCGCAACTGATGATACCCTGACTGAAGATCAACCTTCGAAAAGTACCGTGCCCCCTTCAACTGATCAAACAGATTATCAATCCTGGGCAAAGGGTACTTATTCTTCACAGTTACTAGATTCAACCTGCGATAATCAATACATAATCGCAAGGAACCATCTTTCTTCTTCACAAGCAAGACAGGTGCTCCCCAAGGAGACACACTAGGCCGAATAAAACCCAAATTCAGTAAACTATCTATCTGCTTCCTCAACTCGTCCATTTCACTTGGAGGCATACGATAGGTGGGCAAAGAAATAGGCACCGCACCAGGCATGAGATCAATGGCAAAATCAATCTTGCACTGAGGAGGTAATCCAGGAATCGACTTAAACACATCTTCAAACTCCCAAACTACCGGCGTGCTTACTAACACCGATTCAGTCATACTCTCCAACAGAGAAGTATAATAATGCAGACGAAAGGGTAACTGACCTGAACTGGAAAAGTAACTGTCTCGCCCTTAGGTCCATGGATGGTCACCGACCTTGCTTCACAATCAATCTCAGCTCGCATCCTCGTGAGCCAATCCATACCCATAATAACGTGGTAATGATAAAGAGGTGCGACAAAGAAATCAACACAGATCGATCCACTTCCTAGATCGACCAAACAATCCATACAACGCTTGTTCATAGCAAAGGAAATCCCCGTAGCGGTAGTAAACGTCACTCCTTGCATATAGAAACGGGAATACCTTCAATATACGTTATAACCTCGAAGGATCTCGGCACCAAGTCAAACATAGGCGCTTTAGCTGAGAGCGCATGAACTCAAGCCTGCTGCTGACGATTCGGTGGAGGAACCATGGGCCGCTGAGGTGGCTTGAAGCTAGGTACTGTAGGTCTGAAGGATGGATGAGCTGGCGCTGATCGAAGAGGTGGAGGAGAAATAACCTGAGGCATCGGACGGCTAATCCTCTGCGGTGGAGTAAAACCACTGGCCCGCATACAAGAAAAGAAAAAACGGTCCAAATGCCCCGTCTTCCCACAATACAAATAGCGAAGATCAACTCTCATTTGCTGAGCGGGCGGCGCTGAACGCCTAGGAGGAGAATCTGCTCGCGGCCTCTTGCCGAGAAAAGGTGCACCCTGAAAATCTGGTCTCAGCCTAGGAACCATCGGTGCTCGCATGCGGGACGACCTGTTCCCATCCTGCTCTGCTCGCAAGGACATGCTCACCAACTCCGCATAGGAAGAAATGCTAGCTCAACAAATCTTCGATTGGATCTCAGGCCTCAATCTCTCAGAAAAATGCCGCATCCTCATCGGCTGGTCGCCCAAAATCAAAGGCACATACCGACCTAGCTCAGTGAACCGGTTCTCATACTCCGTCACCGACAGCCCTCCCTGGCGGAGGCGAAGGAACTCACTCTCCTTCTCATGTCGGTATGTAACTAGAAAATACTTCTCGTGGAAGAGTACTTCAAACGCCTGCCACGGCCACTCAAATCCTTCCTCGACAGTGGGAAGAACACTGTCCCACCATAGACTGGCCTCCTTCTTAAACATGAAGGAGGCAAGCTCAACCTGCTCAACCTCAAAATAATGCAGCGGTCTCAGCATCTTAGAGATGCGATCGATCTAATACTCGGCCTCCTCGGGTCTATGAAAACGTGCCGCTCGCACTGGCGCTCTCAGATGGAGGCATAGGTGAAACAGGTGGAGTCGCCCTCACTGAATGAGCAAAGATGCCAGCCATGGAAGATAGGAACTCCTGCTGGTGCTGGTGCTGGGGCTGAATCTACTGCTGCTGCATCAACAGCATCATCTACTCAAACCTATCAGTAGGCGGAGCAGACGAAGATGCACGGCTCGGCTCAGGAACCCAAGGCGTGACTGGAGGAGCCATAGGTGTCGGCCCAACACCGGCATGAGACGGGCCCGTCTGAGGATCCGTCTGGCTATCGCTCAAGGGAGGAACTCCAGCAAGCGACTCGACCAAGGAGAGACGGGCCGAAGACTTCGAACCCTTAGGAGGCATACCCTACATTCAACAGAGGATGAAGCCTGTAAGATTCTACGTCCACATAATCCATCCACACAACATCACAGGACAACTTCAAAGATAAATAACATGCATTCCATTAAACAAAATTGTCGCAATATAAGTAGTGCAGCATTACATGAATCACGATTAGGAAAGCATGTGAACTACAACATCTAACACTTCAAACAACCATAAACAACTACAAACAACTCCAACTACAAAGCCAACAACGGCTACCCACAAAAAGAAACAACAAACAAAGCAAAGGACGACCACAACGACAACTACACATCGGAATCAGGAGATGGAGGCGGGGCACCCTTATCCTGCAAGCAACACAGGATAGACTTCAGAGTTCGAGTCACCTTCTTGAACTTATGCTTCACAAGGCCTCGATGATCAATGATATCCTAGCGTAGGACAGCCTGCCCTTCCTCAAGCCGTGTAAGACGGGCATCCCTGGCTTCCTGATCTGCGCTCTGCTCCGGTGCCACAGGAGGAGAGCTATCACTCATATCCTGTGCCTCAACCTCTTCCTCGTCCTGCTCTGTTTCTTCTTCAATCTCAGCACCACCTTCAGCATAACTCTCTTCATCATCACTCTCTGCCTCATCCTCACTCTCGGAGGCGAGTCGACCAGAACCAATCTTCATCTGCTTAAGGGTCGTCAGGTTAATGTGACGAACAGGAACCGGCTTCTCTGCTCCAAGCCTATATCCAAACTCATGTGCAAGCTTACAGATAAGTCGGCCAAATGGAAGCGAGTCGGTCCTCCTAGTCAAACGAGCGACGAGGATAATCTGACGCAAGATGTACATCGGCACACACAACTTCGCTTCTTGCCCCACCTGATACAGAAAATCTACCATCAGGCGCGTACACTCACTGCGATTGCTCCACCTTGGATATACATTGAACGTACACATGTGGTGAAGCAAACGGAAGTCGTCCGTCATGTTGGTAGCCAGAAGACTTCTATTAGGCTGCCATTCGACCAGACGACCACACAAGGATCGGGTGCGACGATCCCTCTCACGCATACTGTTCACATTCTTCTCGCTGGCATGCACTTCACCAAGTGGCACATTCAGGAGTCTGGATATCAAAGCGACGTTGACTATAGCCTTCCGACCGCTACCACAAGGAATCTTGAACTGCAGAGGCTCCAGCGAAGGATCACGAATATTGGCATAAAAAGCTTGAACAGTACTTGCATTCGCACGATACTCACCTTCAAACAAGGGACACCAACCAGCCCCTTTCAGGCGCTCTAACAACAGAAACTCGCCATAAAGCCACGGATCAACATGAGCCTCAAAAAGGACTCTACGGCCTTCATAGACTCCATGCGACAACTTCGCCAACAAGGTCTTACCAATGGGAGCTCGAGGATCGAGGTCCCGCTTGGTCTAGAATTCACGAGTGGCAGACGTGCTCGCGGTGGCACCTCTCGGCCTCCGTGCACGAGTTGGGCGGCTAGGCTCGGCTTCATCCATGGGCGCTCTCTTCTTCCCCATCAAAGAAAGAAGAGTAGAAACGAAGAAGATGGCCGTGATAAACTCAAAGAGGGCCATGAGAAATGAGAGAAAGAGAGAAATATGAAGGATGGGAAGTTTCCACACACTTGAGATCCCAAAAGAGGATTTGAGAGTCCAAATGAGAAGAAATGGAAAAGTAAACAGCAAAGGGAGGTGGGGTGATAGGGTTTGCACGAAAATGGAAGAAGAAGAACATTTGGAAGAGATTTGGAGGAGTTTGGAGAAGGATTTCAAGAAAAGGAGAGCTTGGGAGGGAGGATTGTGAAGGAAGTAGGGTTTAGAAGGTGATTTAACCAACGAACCATGGAAGGGTGGGCCACACTAGTCCATACAAACATCGGCCCGAGCCGGCCCGCTGAATGGCGAGCCCTCGCCGAACCGGCGATGACATCGCCGGTCTCTGGATTGACCGGCGATGGCTTGCCGATTGGGCGAGGTCCTCCTGGTCCCCCATGCTCTAAATGATGTGGGCCCCCCTGGGCCCCACTGAAAATGCCCCGATCGGTCCCTTTGCATGATTCGACACCTATCAGGCCATTCGGGCAGAAATCTGATATAAACAGAGATTTCTTGAAGATTAAAGGGTTGAAATGGGATGATAAACCATCTAAACTCAATAATAGAGGGTCTAGGAAAGGTTTCGGGTCGCTGTGTGTGATCAGGAGAGAGCACAGACTCGATCTCGGCGAACGTTTTCAGTAAACTTTCACCGATAGAAGCTACGAAACACAAACACACAATCTACGATAAACTCGCACCCAAATACACTAAAGTGGCGACAGCGTGCTGTGTGTGACCATAACTCAGGTCCGGTTTAATCCAAATCATGCTCTGATACCAACTTGTAACGCCCTGAAATTCGGGGGTCGAGCATAACTCAGCTCCCGAGTTCCAAAACATCACTTATGCAACATATTCAATGATGGATGTATGTTGTCTGTATTAGCGCATAAAACATGGAATAGATTAAGCCAAAGTGCAGATATAATTCAGGGATAAGTGAAGAAAGTAAGTGGAAGACTTAAACAAATATATGTGTACATGTGCGAATCCCTGAAATACATACACATACCAAGTCGAAATGTAAGTGTTGCTATCAAAATTACAAGTATCAAATTACATCGTTTAATTCCCAAAAGAAATCCCAGCATCCCGCGCATCAAAACTAGGCTCACTAGAACCCGTCTGAAAACTGCATAAAAGAGAAAGCAGCCTCATCAACATCAATCTCCTGCTTTGCCTCAGAAGTCGCATCAACATCTGCAACATCAGCAACTAAGACAGAGTCTGGTGGGTGTTTAACATCGCCCCAGAACGTGGGAGTGAGTGATCAACTCAGTGGAACAATAAAGCACAGGTTAACATGTTATCAATTCAATCAAGCAATAATGATAAAGCAGAACAATCAAACATATCCTAAGTACTCTTGTTAATGCAAGGATGTATGCAAAATGATGCGTGCCCTCATGCGTACACCCTCAGCGTCTTCATCTTACATTACGCATGACATCGCCTCAAAGTGCACCACATTTATAAAGCACATACAAATGTAGTGCATGAACATGATTACTAAGTTGTTATTAGTCCTATTCATACAGCAGGATTGGGAAGCTAAGGTACCTTCCTCATATCACAATCCAAACAGTGATCCATTCTAGGGTCATCAGACCTAGGCATCTCATACGATCATATGGTTTGAGGTTGTTGCAAAGGGATCGTCACCAATCAATGCACGCCTATCATACCGTCGTTACCACAATAAGGCTCGTCACCTTAATGCGGTACCCAGGCATGCTCGAGGTCACTACAAAGGGTTTGTCACCAATTAATGTAGGCCGACAGCACGAATATAGTGTCCCATACAACCATAATCAGCTCGCGAGTTTGGTTGCTCACTGGTCACTACGGGGAGGCTCGTCACCCCAGCGCAGGCCGACAGCTCGACCACGGTGTCCCATACTACCATGTCCGGCTCATGAGTCTTAGCGGATCAAGGTACAATGGTTTATTGGATTTCACTGGTAAGGTTGGTACCCTAGATTCAAACAATGGCGTCCATACATGGTGAACATACATCGGACAATTGTGTTACTTGATGGACTCGACTAGCACGAGCACACGTTGGGTTGAACGACATAGAGTGCGCAAACACTCCGCGTGGCCAAACCACTGCCGACAACTCTAATACGACTCCGGCGTCTAATCACGTCCTACGTGGCAAAAGCAACCTCAGCCACGAACTTAAGGCCGATTATCGATTTCCTAGACTATTCATAGTCCCAAACACATTCCACTATAACAGGTATTAATATCAACAATTTAGAATAGTAATGGAACAACAACTCAAATCATATGGTATGTAAGCATCTGAAGAATATTAACTTAACATGGATTTAAGCATAAGTAAGACTTGAAATTAAACAACAAGGAATGTAACTTGCATGAAGAAAATCATACATACTAGTGGGAGAGTTGAGAATCGCTCCTCAACGCCCACAATTAGTATAATATGCTATACTTTAGATCATTCAGACATTTCTACAAACACTTAGAATACATAGTTCAACATACATGACGTATGTTGAAATACACACATTTGGACAATTCCTCTTACCAAGGAGTTGTCGTACATACATCTAACATAAGTACACGACAAATAATCATGGCAATCACATGTTCATAATTTATACGCATACGGTTCTTTATACATACACATAGAATACACAAATCTCAATATAACACATGCATATCAGGAACGCAAAGTAAACATAACATTTGGCATGTGAAATCTCATCCATAGCAAGAATAAACCATTAACTGGCATTGAAAGCCTTGAAAACCATAACCTATACACTTAAAGTCCGCACCTTAAGCCAGAAAAGAATACCGAACTGATTTCAGACGATATGTCTTCGTCAACGGCGACAGGATAACCTAAGGCAAGAATAGAAATGAGAGACAACATCACAAAGACTATTCTAAGCTCTAACACAGATTAGGGTTAGCTTAACTTACCCAAAGATGAACTCAGAATCGCCGGAATAACGATTCAAAGTGAAGGTTTAGGGATGAAGAAGAACAGGAAAGAATCTAAGATGATTCACCAACTTCTCTCTCACTTTCTCTCTCTTTTCCTCTCTCTTTCTTAGCTAGGGTTAGGAAATTCGTATGAAAAAGAGAGCTAGGGTTTTAAGGTCTATAAATAGGCCTAACATTGATGAAAATAACCCCAAGGCCAAGGTATACTTAGGGTATACCCAAAATCGGCCTCTCACGATCCAACGAAGCACTTCCGGTGGGCCTATTACCACGAAAGGTCGGACTTAAGCTCACTGACCATGGATCTTGGTCAAGCTGAGTTTTCATATCGACCGGATCTTCAAATCAGCCATGGCGGACCACACCCAAATCAACGGTCACCGAATCTCGATCAGGTCCTCAAGCACAAGGACATGCCTGGGCCACCTTCCCTGATCAGAGGGTGAAATTGGGTCAGAATCCAACGGTCAGATTGCTTAAAATCGTCGTGCAAGCGACACGACTCAGATTTCATAAAATCACATTTACTTTCCAACCGTTCTCACAATCTTCACTCCGAACTTAATCAAATTGACCCAGAACATCACATGGACTTGATTTTTGAGGTGATGGTCAAGTCTAACATGGTGACCGCAACAGCCTAAGATCATCGCTATCGGACTTTCGACGCGCAGTCCAGGTCCGATCCAGAACTTCAAAAAATTCCCAAGAACAACTGGATTTAGCGATGGATCCCAGATTTCAGAGTAACATAGCGCTAGCTAGTCTACAAGTTTTGAGTCATGCAGATTAAATTTAAAGTGATTGATGCAAATTTCACAAGCAATCGAGATAAGCGCTAATTACCCCAAAAAGCTACTAAGGAGAAATAGAGGTCGTACTCGGGTCTTGCCACAAAATTTTTCGGGTCATTATAGTAACTATCAGCAGATATGTGATGTTATCTTCAGGTATTCCCAAGTTATGCTCTGATACCAATTTCTGTCACACCCCAAACTCGGAAAGCGGGCTCATAAAATTCTTGATCGCCGAATCCGACGCCAACAGCCTCCGTAGTGCCCCATTCCCGGCTCCCGGCACTCATATGCCAGATTTCTATCCTGGGATCCTACAAGGAAGATTTTCAGTGTGATTTTTTTCTTAGTAATGGAGCCTAACCACAAGCTAAACCAAGTCACAAAACAACATCACCACATATCCACTAATATAAACATTTAAATACAATGCTGAAAGGGAAATACATATGTAATAAAATCAAAGCTCCAGAAGTCCGCTGCACGCTCTAAGTTCAACGCTGCTGCGACCTAATGCCACCTGCACGCATCTATCGTGCATAAGCTTATAGAAAGCTTAGAGGGTGGTGAAAGTGTGTGTAAGGTAAGTGCCAAGTTTACAATAAAGCCCATAAATTATACATCATCAGAATAAGCAGAAATACTAACAAGATCATGAATCATACGATATCAGAATAAGCGAAAATATACTGGTAAGTCCATGAGTCATATAATATTAGAGTACATAATGCAGATCATAATAAGTCAAATATCATATACTGCGGATACAATGCAATATGCAGATCGTGTCAAGTCCGTCTAAGCCATATAAGTGTAGAAACATAGCAATCCAAAATGCCATATGCCGTGGATGAAATGCAATATACAATGCGAATGAAATGACCAAGCTGGAGTGAAGTTGGGATGATAGTACATAGTATCGCAGGCTATGGGGTCCATCACAAGAGAATTCTATCCAAACCAGTCTCATACCTAGATTTAGATAGTCAAACACATTGTGGTAAACTCCTGATCTCAGGTTAGTCGTGCACCCTAACTGAAATCCTGGCCATTGCGAAGGTACACATAACAAATAGTTGCGCACCACCAGCCCGAGTAGATCATGAATGGATGAATGAATGAGTATGTAATTCCTGCTTAGTAGCCTGCTAGCACAGTAGCCTGCCAACCATTGGTAGCTTGCCCAGTGTGGTAGCTCACTCAGGCCTCAGCCCTGCCCACATTACACGCGCCCACATCAGCATCGGCCCACGTGCGCCCGCCCACATGTGCAACAGTGACGGGGTGTCATAATATCATTTCAGTCATCATATTAAGTCCACATATCAGTACTGTACATCTGTAGGATCATCATCGGGGTATAGTACACTCCACGCTGACTACCGCCTCCTTGGCCGCACAGCCAAGTAAGTGAAAGAGACCACACTATCCACCTGACCAGTAGTCTACCAATACCTACCCGGCTCATCGATAGTAGACTCATTTGCGAGCTGGTCAAACTCAGCCTAGCTTACATCCCCCTCACTTGGGCGGATAAGGCCACACCCCCTCCCAACCGACCACGACACAGTGGGAGATGCGGCCTACTAGTATTCGGCACTCGGGCGCTCATGTATCCACTCGGTCTAGACGTTGGGGCGTCTCTTGGCCTCAGAGGTTTAGTGACTTTCACCCACGGACATCCAAAGTACCCAGATACTCGAACCAAACATTTTCGGGCTCCCATTTGGCCATTTACGACATGCCTGTGGAGGTCACAGCCCTAATGTCGCTAGGGCGTACAGTAATCACAATCACACAATGCAAGATGCATGAGTCATACAATCCAGTCATGCATCAATCCTACGCATACCGTGCGCTCATGTAAGACAATCTTCGCCTATCAGGGGGTCTCATAACAACATACCTAATGACATATGCAATGGTCATCACACCTTATAACAAACATGTTGATGATGCGTATGGTCATGTATCGTGATGTTATATTGTTACATACTTATAATTGGTATCAATAACCGACACCGACAATCGACATCGACAATCGGCCTCGACAATGTGGATATTTAACCAACATTGCCCCCAGGGGTAGCACATATAGAGCCTAACATATAGTGGACCCATGGCCTCACACAAGGGCCTAATATACACCACCATGGACCTCACTTAAGAGCTTAATACACATCACGATGGGCCTCTCACATGGGCCTAATATACATCACAATGGACTCCATCGCCTGGCCCTCAATGCATCACAATGGGCCTCATCACATAGATCTAATATTCATCACATTAGGCCTTAAACACGGGCTGCATATACATCACATAGGTCTTGATAATTGACCTTAGTAATTGAAATCGACCACAACAACCGAAATTGGCCTCAACAATCGGAATCGACACTCGAAATCGGACTCGATAATCAGAATCGGCCTATACAATCGACCTTGACAAATCGAAATTGACCTCGATATTCAGCCTCAAAAATCAGAATCGGCCTCGATAATCAGCCTCGACAATTGGAATCGGCCTCGATAAATCAGAATCAGACTCGATACTCAGCCTCAACAATCGAAATCAGCCTATACAATCGGCCTCGATAAATCAAAATTAGCCTATACAATCGGCCTCGACAAATCAAAATCGGCCTATACAATTGGCCTCAACAAATTGAAGTTGGCTTAACAATCAGAATTGGCCTCGATACTCAACCTTGACAATCGGAATCGACCTTGACAAATCAGAATCAGCCTCGACAAATCAAAATCGGCTTTGATACTCGGCCTCTACAATCAGAATCGACCTATATAATCGGCCTCGAAAAATCAGAATTAGCCTATACAATCGACCTCGACAAATCGGAATCAGCCTTGATACTCGGTCTCGACAATCGAAATGATAAATCAGAATTGGCCTATACAATCAGCCTCGACAAATCGGAATCGGCCTTAATACTCGGCCTCGATAATCAGCCTTGACAAATTGGAATCGACCTATACAATCAGCCTCGATAAATCAAAATCGGCCTATACAATCGGCCTCGACAAATTTGAATCGACCTCGACAAATCGGAATCAGCCTTGATACTCGGCCTCGACAATTGGAATCGACCTATACAATCGGCCTCGACAAATTGAAATCGACGATGTATGACATGTGTCATGGAAATATACTAAGCCTGTTATCAGGTGATGAACTATCCTTACAATGAAGATAGGCCTAGATGGCCTAAACACAACAAGTAGGGGCCTATCAATGGGCCCTAAGGAGAGTTACAATGCAGACATTTAACCAACATTGTACTTACAATGTGGGCGTCAAACCATCATTGTTCCCAAGGCATATTCCTCCATCAAGATCATCACATAAACTATGGTGGAATCACATTACAATGGGCCTTATGTACATCCCATTGGGCCTCGACCTATGGGCCTCCAATACATCAAATGGGCCGTATCACATGGGCCTCATATATATCGAGGTGGGCCTCAACAGACAGCCACCAATACATCAAGATGGGCCTCAACAGACAGCCACACAAACATTAAGATGGGCCTCAAGGGATGGGCCACAAATACCTCAAAATGGACCCTCATATAGCAAGTGGGCCACATCACATGGGCCGTGTTATATGGGCCGCACCAATGGACCTCATGTATATCCAATGCGCCTCACCAACTACACCATTCATCGATATTCTTAAGATCAACTTAGAGCATAAAGAAAATAAATCATATTAAAAGGTTATCTAGACCGCATTCCAAATATAAGTGGCGATAATGATTTCCACCATTAAAAATCCCCAAGGCCCACCATAACATTTCATTTCCATCCAAGCTATTGATAAGGTCACACAGACCTAATAAAAATAAATAAATAAAATTTACATTTATCCAAAACCTCTGGACTAGGGTAGTATCAATGGTAGACATTTAATTCACCACTGTTACCAGTAGTGGCCCCTCAGATAACTAGATCTATCCCATTGTGCCTCAAGTCTTAAATAAGCTTTCAAAATGGTTGGACGGCTTGGATGCAACACATGCATCATGATGGGTCCCATAGATAGACGACGTGGATGATATGGGTGGGACCCATGGAAGTTGGTGACGCCACTATAGCAGCTATAGTTGGAGTAAGGTACACCAGCCGTCCCACTCCCATACATGGGACGGTGTGGGATACAATACATACATGCCACATAAGGCCCACCATAACGTTTACTTGCCATCCAAGCTGTTAATAAGGTCACACAAACCCTGATGGAGAGGAAAAACAAATTTCATAATGATCCAAAACTTCTATGTCACCCAAAAGGGTTTCAATGGCAAACGTCAATCAACACTGATTCCTGCTGTGTGGGCCACCTGAGTCCCACATATGGCTGATTTTTAGGGTGGCCCACTGGTCAGATGGTACCTAACAAATGCACGATGTTGATGATTAACACACATCATGGTGGGGCCCACGGCTGGGACCCTTGCCCACCAGCCATGCAGAAGGACGCTACTGCGCCGTCCCTGGACGTCAACAGCAACAGCGTCTATTGATGTTTGTTATTATTATTATTTTTTTAAAACTAATTTTTCTGTGGTTTTTCCTAGGTGGGGCCCACATTAGGTGAATCCACTGCCCCCATTACATTCTACGGCTCAAGATAGTTCACATGAGCCCAATATTCGATGTGTTTTGGTGTGTAGAAACATCAAGGTGGGTCTTAACAGCCTTTAACGGTCGATATCATTGTTTTCTATGGTATGGCCCGCTTGATCATCTGATCGACCTCATATTTCAGTTCAACGCCTAAAATGAGCTAGGGAAAGGAATGGAATGGACGGCGTGGATTAGACTCATACATCAAGGTGGGGCCTGCATGAGTGGTCCACCCAAAGGTTTGGAAATGAAACTGATATATTATTATTATTATTATTATTATTATTATTATTATTATTTTCCTGTCTTGTTGTTAGTACACCACTGCTTGTTCATGCCTAAAGAACACGTCCAGCATCCCTGGATGCTGGACTGACGGCGTGTATATACCATTCATCAAGGTGGGTCCCACATGTGGGGACCACAGCTGGTGGGTCCCACATGGACATGGCCCACTTGATTTGGATCACACTAATATTTGTGTTTTGTCGACATCCATTAGGTAGGGCCCACCTGATTTGGACGGCCATGGGGTCTATTTGATAGACGGTTTGGACATCACATAACTTATTAAGTGGGCCACAAGATAAAGGGATGAGAGAGAGAGAGAGCAAGGAACACGTGTGATGGAGGGACCTCGACACTATGGGCCCTCCCTTCCATGCGTTCAATCATACATCAAGTGGGTCTCAACCCATGTGGACTCACCAAGTCAAAAATCAATGGTGGAGATTCCTTCTCCACCAAAATGGAAGGTCTAGATGACCCTCATCAAACTAGAAAGTAAACATCATGATGGGGTCCATTCTCCATGTGGACTCACCAAGTCAAAAATCAATGGTGGAGATTCCTTCTCCACCAAAATGGAAGGTCTAGATGACCCTCATCAAACTAGAAAGTAAACATCATGATGGGGTCCATGGAGAATGACCCCATCATGGAATGATCATGTGAATCATAGTGGGCCATCAGCCACATATAGGGTCCAAAGTGTGATCCATCCCATCAATTAGTAGGCCCCACTTGGCCCATCATCAAAAGAATGAAATTTAAGCCAATAGAAGCACCCACCTCTGATCTTGGCCCCACTTGGCCCATCATTAAAAGAATGAAATTTAAGCCAATAGAAGCACCCACCTCTGATCTCTTCTTCCTTCTTCCGCCAACACGATCTAGAGCTCCAAGGGGACGATTTCAATGGTCGAGATGTTCTTTGGATGGTGGAGATGGGAGGTAGGAAGTGGGCCACACAAAGCTCTCTTATGGAGCTCTCATGGACCTGGGTTGCTTCGGAGGAAATGAGAGAAGTGAGAGAGAGAGAGAGGGTGTATGGGATGTAAAGAGAGAGAGAGGGATGGGTGAGTGAGTGATGGGTGATGGGTGAGTGATGTGTACTTGACATGTAAGAGATGGGTAGCTTTGACTTTGGGGTTGCTTTTGGGGATGAGACATGTACTTGACATGTGAAGTGATTGATTGGATTGATTTGACAAGTTGTAGAGATTCTCTTGGGATTGCAAACGTGCGGCGTTTTCTCAAATTAAATGTATGCCCATATTTATTGGCCCGGGTATTACCTCGGCGGGTAAGACACGGTGTTGAAACTGCGACGACGGCGCGGTCGCAATAGTACACGTCTCGGATTGAGTTGACCTAGATCTACGGGATACGACTTAGGGTCGCACATAAACATCGAGTATAAGTTGCGGATTATCGGAATTCATCGGGAAGGATCGCGGGAGTCGACGGAACAGTACGGACTAAGATACGGGCCTTACAATTTATAGGTTAGAAAATTGTTGCTTCGACTAGTCTAAGGTCTCCTTTGACTGGTCGAAGAAACAACTAAATTTCAAATTTTAGGCACGATCGAATTAAACCGTTCTTCGACTAGTCGTGTGGCCTGCTCGACTGGTCGAGCATAGCCTTCTATTGGTCGAGGATGCCGAAAATACATTGCTGGACTTCAAGTTGATCCATGACTGGTCGTGCCAGTGTCCACGACCGGTCTAGGACAGTGCTTGACTGGTTGAGGAACTACCAGATTTTATTCGATTTTCTGTTGGAAACTTAGACTGGTCGAACCAAAGCCTAGATTAGTCGAACTATGGCTTAGACAAGTCGAACTTAAGCCTATGTAAAGTATAGAAACCCAATTATATTTGTCATTTGAAAGAACCTAAGTCTAAGCTCTTTCTAGGATCAAATATACCTGAAAACATTGAACATTGAAGTGTATACCTTATAGCTTGTACCTCTATCTTCAGTTGCATTCATTCGATCTTCTACTTGAAGTAATCTTGTGAATGTAGCTTGATCTTGAACTTGAAGAAAAGTAGAGCTTGAGTGCATTGAAGTAACCATCTTCATGTCTTGAACTTGCACTTTCCAACTTCATGAACTTTAAAGGTGAACATTCCATCTTGATTCACTTGAAGGTGAATTTTCCATCTTTTGAGTCACCACATTGCAAGTTGTTTTGTCCAACGAAATTTGACAAATAAATGTGCTTTATATATCACAACACTTACATAAATGTCTTGAGGACATTAAAGAAAGACACCCCAAGCTCAAGTTGAGCACCCTTGAAGACGGTTCTGCCAAGGACCCGAGCCCACAAGGAGCCGAGGACCTCGCCCTAGTAGACGTCAAAGCCCCGACCTCAATAGAAACTGAGTAGCCTCCTCAGGAGGATTAGCCTCTACTAACCCTTTCTCCTGTACTCCTGATGTAGTCTCTTCCTTCTTCTTTTTTAATCAATGAAAGTAGAACTTTTGGTGTGCATATTCTTCATGCACTATGTTTTTAAGTTTTAGTAGGTCGGGTATCGCATGTTAATTACATTAGTAGATTGGTCATGTTGTCCTGATGGTCGAAGTGTTTGGGAAGAGTTCTTCCCCTTTCTTTATGGAAGCCCTGTTCTTATAGGCCACAAGAAGAATTAATTGCACTGACTGTTCACAATAGGCCAAATAACTTGATGAGAGGATTATTTTCCCTTGCACTAAGGGAAAACCTCGTAGTAGACCATGTAGTCCGAGTAGGTAAAATAAGTAGAGTCTTAAATCTCCCGACCTTAGGGAGTTTTATTGTATATTCTGTCATGTAGATAAACAAGTTGTTCCGATCTCATGGGTGAATTATTTCCATTCTAAGACTTGATCGGTCTTCACGGATAGTAGATCTTCAAGTGTTTCGCATTCTATGGGTGCGGTAGAGGTCACCCATCCATATCTTCAATTTGATATGTCCCTGGTCAGGTCATACCCATTATCTCATAGGGCCCTTCCTAGTTCGGCCCTAAAGTTCCCGAACTATGCTCCTTGGTGTTTTGGAGGGTTCTGCGGAGGACCAGGTCTCCCACTCGGAAGCTTCACACTTTTACTCGGGAGTTGTAAAATTAGGTGACCTGTTGCTAGCGAGTCGTAGTTTTCAGTTGTACTTGCTGTAAGTGCTATAATGTTTAAAGCACACTTCACACTTTATTTATTAAATTTTGTTAAGTTAAAACATCTTATCAAGTGATCTTTAAGTATGATTCAAGATCAAGGTTCAAAACAAGTTTAAGATCTAATAGAAGATCAAGCTCAAGGTAAAGTTGAAGATCAAGCTCGAAAGACAACATGATGTAGACAACATAAAGTCAAGATCTACTAATGTTCTAGTAGAAGATCGAGCTCCTTGGAGAAGTTTAAGTCTCTAATCTACTTCAAGACAATGAAGTTCAGTCCATACAGGTATTATAAACCCTAGAAAAACCTTAGGTTTAGGTGCTTTCAAAGTATATTTAAAATTGGGTTTTTATGCTTATATTTGGTTGAGTTTCGACCAGCCTAAGTTTTAGTTCGACCAACCTAAGATTTTCTCGACCAGTCCTAGTATAAACCAAGTGAAAATAGAATTTTTATTACACCTTTAACCAGTCGAGTGGTTTGCTCGACCAGTCGAAAGACAATATTCGACCAATCGAGAGTTTCTTGGCTCGATGTCCAGCAACTAAATCAGTTTGGGTTTTAGCTCATTCGACCAGTCAAAGACCATGTTCAACCAGTCGAAGACCACCTTCAACTAGTCGAAGATTTGTTAAATTTTATCTCGCTCAAATACGAAAATCCGTTGGAACAAAATCCGGTGCTTGGGCCAGTTGAAGGCTGTCTTAGACGAGTCGAAGAAACAACTTCTTTGCCTATAAATTGAGGTTCTCTCTCAATCTAAAAATTCATTCAAGTCTATCAAAATCCTTCTACAAGAGAGAGAAGCCTCAGTTATTGTCAAGCTATTGAATGGTATTTATAAATTATTTTATAGCTTTTTAGTTTAATTCCTTAATCTCAAACTCTACCATTCTGATTATAAAAAGAGATTGAATACTCTTCTAATTGAGATTTAAAGGAATTAATACAAGTAACCATTGGTTTAAATGTAATTAAAATTAATAGAAACCTGGACCTTTTCTATCGGACTGAACATTGAAATTCAACATTCAAGAAAAGCGGTTCTTCGGCGACAACTTTTTCTACGGTGAAGATAAGTATACATTTACATTTTGTATTTGGTTTTTCTAAGATATTCAGAAAATCTCAGTGTTGGTTTTTCTAAGATAAGTCAGAAAATCTCAGTGAGGGTTTTCGTTTGTGATAGCTCGGTAAAATCATAACTGTATTAGGTTTTAAGGTGACCCTGAGAAAACCTTATTCATAGTGAAAGCCAAGATTACATGGATAATAATTTTGGGAGTAGAGTAGGAGTGGTTGTTTGAGAATAATTATTGACACTTCGAACCTCTATAATTCTTGGTGTTTGTGGTGAATGCTTTTATTATTATTATGGTGAATGGTTGTAATTTTATTTCAGTACAAGTGGTGAATGATTGTAATATTTATTTTATTTACTCTTACTTAGTTTAAAATTTTGATTCTTATCACATTTGTGAAATAAGGTTGTCCTACCTAAACTTGTTTGGGTGAAGGTTGTCCTACGAATTAGTTTGAACCAACGTTCCAATACTAGTGCAATTGAGATCTCTGATTTATTTATTATTCAGCACTTTATTCGATTATTTGGCATAGTCCTATTCACCCCCCCCCCCCCCTCTAGGACTTCTTAAGCTCTCCTTTTCACTTGTTCCCTTTCCTCTTCGAGAAAATCGAGGCTCAAAACCATTTGCTCGGCGTTTTGAGATTCGTCGTAAGATTGAGCCCATGCAGTAGGAAGCCCTGTCTTGACTGGAATGATGGCCTTTGCCCTAAAGGCTAGGGCAAAGGGAGTTTCTCCTGTAGCTGTCTGAACAATAGTTTAGTATGCCTAGAGGACTTATGGGAGCTCTTTGGTCCAGGCCCCTTTGGCCTTTTTGAGCTTGGTTCTGAGTTGGTTTTTTATGATCTTGTTACTGGGGTCTGATATGCAATATTTGACCCTGATCATTAACCGCCTCCACTTAGCCATTAGCTTGAGGGTGCCGAGGCGAAGAATAAACGTTATGACTTCCGAGCCTTTCACACATGCCTCAGAACCGATCATTGTCGAACTGCTTACTGTTACCTGAAACGATTGTATGCGAGATCCCATACCGATAGATGATATTCTTCCATACGAAGTCAGTGATTTTTTGCTCAGTAATCTTGGTCAGTAGCTTGGCCTCAGCCCATTTAGTAATGTACTTGACAATGAGGACAACGAACTTGGTTTACCCTTTGTCCGTCGGCAGTGGGCCGATGATGTTTATTCCCCATTAGGTGAATAACCACGATCCCGTCATGGGGGTTAGTTACTCAGGTGGTTAGTAAGGTATTGCCGAGAATCTTTAACATTTGTCGTATCTCCGGGAATACTGCTTGACATTTTCTTGAATGGTCGGCAAGAAGTATCCTTGTCAGATGACCTTATGGGCAAGAGCTCGGCCGCCGGAATGATTGCCGCAAATTCCTTCATGTATTTCTCTCAAAACGTACTTGGCATCTTTAGGTCGGAAACTCCTCAGGTAAGGTAGAGAAAAGCCTTTTTCATAGAGGCTGTCTCCTACCATGGTGTACCGCGCCGACTTGGCTCGGATCCTACATGCTTTAAGCTTGTTTTCAAGTAGCTTGCCTTCCTTCAGATATTCAGTGATTGGATCCATCCGGCTTGGTGCTGAGATGACTAGATAGGCCGTTTCTATGTCTGGCTTGCTGATGCCCGGGTCCGACAGAAACTCGATGGGAATTGATTTGAGGATGTCATTCTCGACCGTCATGGCCAGCTTTGCCAACGCATCTACCTTAGAATTTTTCATCCTGGTGACCAGAACGAATTCATTTTCGGAACTTATTGATGAGTTCTCAAGCTTTCTGAAGATACGTGATCATTTTTTTCTTCCTTTGCTTGATACTCACTGGCGACTTGATTAACGATGAGTTGTGAATCGCTGTGGACTTTCGTAGTCTGGGCCCCATTGCCGCCACCTGAGTTCGATGAGCAATGCTTCATATTTTACTACATTATTCAACATTTGGAATCCAAATCTCAACGCATATTACGTGTAGGTTTGGTCAGGTGCCTCGAGGACTATCCCGGCCCCACTACCTTTGGAGTTGGAAGAATCGTCGACGTATATGTGCAGACCTGCTGGTTGACTTCACTGTTCTGATCAGTTGGAGCTTCCAAGTTCTGTCCATTAGTGAATTCAATAATGAGGTCGGCCACGACTTGACCCTTAATGGCGGTCCGAGGCTGATGTCAAATCGCTGAGCTCGTCGCTCATTTTGTGGGCCTTCCTGACAGCTCAGGCTTCTAGAGTATTTGATGGAGATGTTGATTGGTCGGGACTATGATCGTGTGGGCCTGGAAGTAAGGGCAGAGGTGATAAGATGACACTATCAAAGCTAGAGCAAGCTTCTCGATGTGGGCATATCTGGTCTCGGCTAGGACCAGTGCTTTATTGACGTTGTAAAATGGGCGCTGTTTTCCCCCTTGCTCTCAGATGAGGGCCGAACTGACTACTGTAGCAAAGACTGTCAAGTATAATAGCGGCGACTCTCCTTGCTCGGGCTTGGAGAGCAGTGGAGACGAAGCTAAGTACTGCCTGAGCTATTAAAAAACTTGCTCATACTTTTTAGTCCATTCTATCTTCATTTTTCCTTTCAAGTGCTGGAAGAATGGCTGACACTTGTCGGTAGCTTGGGAGACGAAGCGATTAAGAGCTGCGACCTTGTTGGTGAGGCACTGAATCTCTTTAGTTGTTTTAGGTGAGCTCATGTTCAACAGGGCTTGTATTTTGTCGGGCTTGGCCTCAAATCCCCTTTGTCTCACTAGAAAGCCAAGGAATATTCCCTAGCCCAAAGGCACACCTGATCCTGTTCAGCTTCCTTTGGTATTCTCGTAATAGTGTGAACATCTCCTTAAGGTTGGCGATATGACCTGCCGTTTTGATGCTCTAAATAAGCATGTTGTCGATATAAACTTCCATGAAGTATCCAAGCTGTCGAACGAACATTTTTTTGACGAGCCGCTAGTACATGGTGTCACATCCCGAGCTCAGAAACTGGGCTCACAAAATTCCCGATCGCCAAATCCAACGTCGACAACTTCCGTAGTACCCCATTCTCGGCTCCCAACACCCATGCATTATGTTCCAATCCTAGGATCCTACAAGGAGGATTTCAATCATGATTTTGATTCAGTATAAGCATAACCATAAGCATAACCCACAAACAATAACCACAAGAACACCATCACAAAATCTACTATGATAAAAAACTTTGAGTACAATGTGTATGAAAGGGAAATACAAGATAAGAAAAATAACAGAAACTCCAGAAGCTCAACTACACACTCCAACTCTGACGAGGCTACGGCTGTATCCAGGTGTCACCTGCTCACATCAATCGTGCATAAGCTTATAGAAAGCTTAAAGAGTGGTGTAAGTGTGTGCACAATATGAACGTGCTCAGAATGCAAGGTCAGAGTAATGCGGAAGCATGCTGATGAGTACATGAGTGCAATCAGCCGTACCAAGGCTATGCGGTGCAAGATATGAATGTTATCGGCCATATCAAAACCATGTGATGCGAGATGCAACTCAAGCATGCCAAACCTCATCCAAATCCTCAAACAACATCAAATATCAGTACAGTTCTCAATCTGGATAATCATCGGGGTTTAGTACCCTCCAAATGGTACCGCCCCTTTCCCAGGCGCGCAGTCCAAGTGGGCGTAAGAAACCTCACTATTTGCCTGACCAATATTCTACCAAGATTTATTCGGCACGTCGATAGCGGACCCAGTCACAAGCTGGTCAAACTTAGTCTAGTAATGCCCCTTACCCTTGGGTGGGTAAGGCCATACCCCTTTCCAACCGACTACAACATAGTGGGGGACGCGGCCTCCTGGTATTCGGCCCTCATGCACTCATGTATCCACTCGATCTTGACGTTGGAGTCATCCTCTGGTACCATCGAGTTTAGGAATTTTCACTCAGAGACATTTATGGTGGTCTGATGCTTAGTAACAATATTTTCAGTGTCCAATCCTGCCATCCACGATGTACCTGTGGAGGTCATAGCCCTGATGTCGCTAGGGCATATAGAAATCATGTAGTACAAATGCAAAGTGCATGAATCATATTACCAGTCATGCAACAATCCTCCGCGTACGACGCGCTCATGAAGGGCAACTTCGCCTATCAGGGAGCCCATAAACAATCTACCCGAAGGCTTATGCTATGATCAGTCACTCCTCATATCAAGCGTACATATGATGCATATGAACATGAATCATGAAACTATACTAAACATATTATGTGGTGATAGATTCTGTTCTTAATGAAGAGGGGCCTAGATGGCTTAGACGCTATAAGTATGGGCCTATTAAAGGGCCTTAGGGAGAGTTACAATGCGAGCATTTAGCCATCATTGCTCTTACAATGTGGATGTTAAACCATCATTGCTTCTAAGGTATGGCCGCCAAAATCATCATTACATACATCATGGTGGGATCTCACATCACAATGGGCCTCATTACATCACATTCGGCCGACACAAAGGCCTCACATACGTCTCATTGGGCCTCATATACATCAAGTGAGCCACATCGTGTGGGCTGCTCCAATGGGCCAACATGCATCAAATGGGCCACATCATATGAGCCGCACCAATGGGTCGATTCAAATGGGTCGAATCAAATGGGCCAATCGAATGGGCCGATTCAATAGGCCGAATCACATGGGCCGAATCAAATGGGCCGATCAAATGGGCCGATCAAATGGGCCGATTCAAATGGGTCGAATCAAATGGGCCGAATCAAATGGGCCGAATTAATGGGCCAATCAAATGGGTCGAGTTGAATGGGTCGAGTCGAATAGGCCGAGTCAAATGGGTCAAGTCGAATAGGCCGAGTCAAATGGCCGTTAGATACCATTGAAGAGCATAAAAATGAATCATTTCCAAAGGATCAATTGGACCATACCACAAGTATCAGTGGTGATAATGGTTCCCACTGTTAAAATTTAGAGGGGCCACCATAACATTTATTTCCCATCCACTGTTCATAAGGTCACAAAGACCGGAACTTAAAGGAAAAACAATATCATATTGGTCCAAAACTTCTATAACTCAAAGAGGTTTTAATGGTAGACGTTCCAACCCACTGTTTGATGTAGTGTGGTCCACCTGATAACTGGATCTGTCTTATGTTTTAGTCTCAAGCCTTGAAATGAGTTTGCCAATTGGATGGACGGATCAGACGTAACACATACATCAGTGTGGGGATCCATATACATGGCTCAACACGTAAAAGGGATGGACGGTTTGAATATAAAATCCATACATCAAGTGAGTAGGCCCACCGTCCAGCCCATCTGGACGGTGGGATCAAAGCATGTATATCATAAGGGTGGCTCACGGGTGTACGGTTGAGATGAAACACGTCTCACGTGGACCCCACATGTGCTGGACATAATGCAGCAATATGTTGCTGGTGTGAGACGCGCACACCACCAACCCTTTCCAACAGGGTGGGTCCCACGTGGGGCCCACCATATACATATGCTATATATGATATAATATAATATATTATGTTATCATTAAAATAATGTATTTTATATTTTATTCTTTTATTTTTATTTTTATTATTTTCTTTTTTTTATAAAGGAACTAACGTCCAGAGCCTGAACGGCCTGGATACATAACACTAAATCGGGGTGATCCCCACCGTCCAGACCCTCGGACGGTGTGGATATGCAGCACGTGTGGGCTCCACATGGATGAATGACTTGGGTATGCATCATACCTCATGATTAGGGCCCAGCAAAACCTGTTGGCGTCACTCCTTCAAATAGTATGGACGGTGTGTGTATGTAACCCATGCACCAGAGTTTTGGATCAAACTGAGGTTGTGTCCAGCAGTGCTTGCTGCTGGACGGTACACATCCCTCACATAAAACATGGTGGGGTCCACATCAGTGTAAACATGGTGGGGTCCACATCAGTGTGATCCACCCATTTGGATCAAAGCTGATATTTATTTTCCTTATGTATAGCCCTGCCCGAAAATAGGCACCAAGTTGGACATCGGTTTGGTCCATTTGGGTGGATGGCATGGATAAAAATGGGCAATGGAATGGAATATGGGAGAGAGAGAGAGAGAGAGAGAGAGAGAGAGAGAGAGAGAGAGAGAGATGTAGCGGAGGGACCCCGCCACTATGGGCCCCTCTTGATTATACACATGCATTAAAATGGGTCCCATCGTAAATGGGCCTTAAAATGAAATGAACGGTGGATCACCCACCTATTGCACTCCTCCTTGGTCCCTTAGACTCCTATGCTTCTAGCCTTCAATTTTGGTGGAGTTAGATGATGAATGGATGGTTGAGATGGGAGATGAGAGAGTGGGAAAGTGGGCCACACTTGAATTTGGGAGAGAGCTTAGACGTTAGGTTTTTTATTGCTTGGGAGTGAAGAGAGAATAAGAGAAAGGGAGAGAAGCGATGGGATGAAAAGGTGATGGAGTGATGGGTGATGGGTGATGGGTGGAGTGATGGATAAAGTGATGTAAAGGTTGACTTTAGGAATGGGAAGGGATGAGTAGTTGTACTTGGGGTATGGAGTGTACTTGACTTGTACTTGACATTGATGGGATTGATTGATTGATTAGTGGGATAGGTCGTAGAGATTCTCTCGTAATTTACACGCATGAAGTTTCTTCGAAATGAACATGGGCCCACATCTCCTAGCCAGGGTATCAGATCGGTGTGCGAGTCGCGACATTGGAACCACGGTGACGGCGCGGTCACTAGGCTACAAGTTTCGAGTCGAGCTAACTATGGTATGCAGGACTCGTCTTAGGATCGCGCGTAAACGTCAGATACGGGTTGAGGATTGTCAGAATTCGACCGGAAGGACCGCGGAAGCCTACGGAATGGTATGGTTTAGGATATGGGTCTTACAACTCTCCCCTCCAAATAAAAATTTTGTCCTCGAAATTTACACAATCATTGCAACTAGACATAACTCATAAAGAAAGAGGAAACATAACATCATCATATAAAATCGGAGACAGCATACAAGATACAACATATAATCAATCTTCAAAGAGATGGGGATAACACTCTCGAATCTAAGCCTTCCGCTCCCAAGACGCCTCATCGACAGAATGGTGACCCCACTGAACCTTCACTGAGGGGATGACCTTGGTCTGGAGGACTTGCTCCTTTCGATCAAGGATATGAACTAGCTGCTCAATGTAAGAAGTATCCTCGCGGACTTCCAATAGCTGTCAATCAATAACAGGAACTACGTCTGACCCGCACTTCCTCAACATAGAGACATGGAAAACGTTATGGATGCCAGACAACTGAGATGGCAAGGCAAGCCGATAGGCCACGGTGCCAACGAGCCCAGTGATCTCGAAGGGTCCTATGAATTTCAGGGTAAGCTAGCCCTTCGTTGTGAATTGAATCACGCCCTTCATGGGCGAGACCTTGAGATACACTCTGTCCCCAACATCAAACTCTAAGGGACAACGTCGACGATCAGCAAAACTCTTCTGCCGACTCTGAGCTGTGCGCATCCACTGGCTGATGATATTGATAACTTCTAACGTTTGTTGCACAAGCTCGGGACCCAAGAGATGCCGCTCTCTGACCTCAGTCCAACAACTAGAAGATCTACACGGTCTGGTATATAATGCCACAAAAGGAGTCATGTCAATGGTCGCTTGATAACTGTTGTTGTATGCGAACTTAGCCAATCGCAGACGCTCATCCTAGCTACCCTCGAAGTCAATCGCGCAGGCTCGAAGCATATCCTCAAGGATCTGGTTGACCCTCTCAGTCTGGCCATCGGTCTGTGGATGATACGTGGTGCTGAGCTGCAAATCAGTACCCATCGCTCTCTGAAAGCTCCTCTAAATCTGAGTCGTGAACCTCAGGACTCGGTCAGAAATGATCGAGACTGGAATGCCGTGCAGTCTCACAATCTCCTTGATAAATAACCTTGCAAGCCGATCCAAAGGCTAAGTCGCACTAATCGTAAGAAAATGTGCCGACTTCATCAGACGATCAACAACAACCCAGATGGAATCGTGACCGCGCCGAGTCCTCAGAAAACCCTTGATAAAATCTGTCGACACGTGCTCCCACTTCCACAACGGGACGCTCAACAGCTACAATGGACCATAGGGTCTCTGATGATCAGCCTTGACACACTGGCATGTGTCACACTCGGCCACAAAATCGATGATCTGGTGCTTCATCCCCGCCTAAAAATACTATTACCTCATATCACGATACATCTTCATCAAGCCAGGGTGGATAGAAAACCGCGATCGATGTGCCTCGTCATAAGGTCTCTGCGTAACTCAGGAATATCCATGACATAAAATCAGCCTCTATAGCGAAGTCCACCATCAGAACCAATCTGTCAATCTGTCTGACTCTCAGATGCTGTCTCTGCTCTGTAATTTTATAATGACTCATCTGTCTGCTGAGCCTCGATCACTCTCGCGATAAGAGAGGGTTGAATCGACAGGCTCGATAGCTGAACAATAGAAGACTGCTGACCAAAATTGAAGTCATACTTTGTTATATCCTCGAGCATCCTCCACTACTGAATCATCATGTGTGCCACTAGGCCTCGTGGCTGACGGTTGACGGCATCCGCCACCATGTTCACCTTGCCTGGGTGGTACTGGAGCTCGAAATCATAGTCCTTCAGGAGCTCCATCCAGCATCTCTGCCTCATGTTCAGGTCGAACTGAGAGAATAAATACTTCAAGCTCTTGTGGTCGGAGAAGAGCTCGAACCTGACTCCATAGACATAGTATCTCCACACCTTCAGTGCGAAGATGACTGTTGCCAGCTCCAAATCATGCATGGGGTAGTTCAGCTCATGGACCTTGAGCTGAAGAGACGCGAAGGCTACTGGTCTCCCTTGCTGCATCAGGACAGCACCTAAGCCAATATGCGAAGCATCAGTAAAAACAACAAATCCATCACTCATAAAGGGAAGAGTGAGGACAGGAGCGAACGTGAGGCGGTCCTTCAGCTCCATAAATGCTCGCTCACAAGCTACGCTACAAATAAACTCTGCGCCCTTCCGAGTCAACCTGGTCAATGGGGCTGCAATATGGAAGAAGCCCTCAATGAAACGCCGATACTATCCCTCTAAACCAAGGAAAAAATGGATCTCGGATGCAGTCGTGGGCTGGCCTCACTGACGCACTGCCTCAACCTTCGAGGGGTCCACTGCGACACCCTCCCTTGTCACCACGTGACCGAGGAACTTCACCTCCTCTTGCTAGAACTCACACTTCTCCAACTTTACATACAGCTGGTGGGCATGGAGGGTATGCAATTCAATCTCTAAATGTTGTTCATGCTCTTCATGGGTCCTCGAATATATCGGAATGTCGTCGATGAATACCACAAGAAACTGATCGAGATACGGACGGAAGACCTCGTTCATCAACTACATGAAGACCGCGGGTACATTGGTCAGACTAAAGGACATGACTTAAAACTCAAAATGACTATAATGCATCCTGAAAGCCATCTTCGGGATGCCCTCCTCTCGGACCCGAATCTGATGATAATCGAAACACAGGTTAATCTTTGAAAATAACTATGCACCTTACAGCTGATCAAATGAGTCGTCTATCCTTGGGAGCAAGTACTTGTTCTTGATCATGATCCGGTTAAGCTCGCGGTAATCTATGCAGAGCCTCAACAAGTCATCCTTCTTCTTGATGAAGAGTACCGGTGCTCCCCAAGGCGAATTACTCGGATGAATGAATCCTAACTTTCACAACTCGTCCAACTGACACTACAGCTCTCTCAACTCCATCAGTGTCATCTGATACGGAGCCTTTAAAATAGGCACGGTACTGGGCACAAGATCGATCTGGAACTCAATATGTCGATGAGGCGGCAACCCTGAAATCTCCTAGAACACATTGGGGAAATCACAGACCACCGGTAACTAATCGATACACAAAGCAACGGACTCCTCGACTACGCAGGACGTGAGAGAAGACAATGACTCTCCTCTAGGCTTGGCAATGAACTGGAATTGCAGCAAACTGGGAATACAGAATATGACGGTCCTTGCGGAACAGTCCAACACAGCATGGTACTCGGCAAGCCAATCCATACCGAGGATAATGTCAAATTTTGACATCGGCAGCACGAATAAATCGACGGTAAAAAGATATCGCCGACCAGAATCGGAAAAGATGAGCAGAAACGACCTAACACCGTAGTCTTACCCAAGGGCATCAATACAGTCTACCCCTCGCGAATAGACTCTGTCGGTAATCCAGACGATCGGCAAAAATCCTCAGATATGAATGAGTACGAAGCACCGAAATCAAATAATACTCGGGCGCTGCATGCAGAGACTGGGAGTATGTAAGTGCTATAGTTTATATCTCTGTCTGTTGTCAAATTTGTGGTGCCAAAATCATTGTTATATATATAACTTACATACGTGAAGCTCTGTCAAGGATCAACATTCATAAACAAGCAAAGCTCACAAGTACAAGGATCAATCTTGAATGCAAGAACTGCTCACAAGACAAGACTCAAGCTGCAAGACTTCAAGAAGAGTACAAGGCAGTTTGTAAAGAACTCAAGACTCTTTCAAGATTGAGCTACATCAAGACTTCAAGGCTCATACTTCAAGGTCACTAGTTCCTAATGTTTCAATGTCCTTCTTCATGGTTGAGGTTTGACTGACCTTAGGTTGACCTTAGAAGTGACCTTAGGTTGACCTTAGAAGTAGGTCATTCTGGATACATAAATTGAATGTTTATTTTACATAAGTTTGGTCTGTTCTTCGACTAGTCCTAGGCCTTCTTCGACTAGTCCTAGAGTTGCTTCGACTAGTCTAAGAAATTCCTCGATCAGTCGTGAGTTTGTTACAAATTTTGGATAAAATCTGTTAGGCTTCGACTAGTCCAGGAATCTGTTTGACCAGTCGAACGAACAGTGTCGACTGCATCTTCGACTAGTCGAAAATCTTCGACTCAAAATCTAGCGTTATTTTTCAAGTTCTTCGACCTGTCGAAGGTGACCTACGACCAGTCGTAGAACGGTCAAAGCTTATCGCGCCTGATTTTTCAAATATCTGTTATTACTTCGACTAGTCGAAGAGCTCCCTAGACCAGTCGAAGACGCGATCTGCTCACCTATAAATAGGGCACGAATCTCAGAAGAAATCATCGAATTAATTAATCCATTCAAGCCAATCTTCGTCGAACTTCTGAGAGATAATTCTGTGCTCCATCTAAGTTAAGTGTGCTTATTTAATATTCTCTTTCCTTAGCTTTGTTTAATTGATTTTGTTTCTGCTATTCCAATCTAATTTGATAAGAGGAATTGTTATTCCCTTTCTTTGGAATCAAAATCAATTAAGGCAAGCCCTATTTGGTTTAATTTAAAATCTATTAGAATTAGAACCATTGTAATTGAGTACTGGACATTGAATTTGGACATTCAATCATCTACTCTGATTTGGTTCTACCGGGCTGCTACAACGAAGGAGATAATCAGGTATTTTACATTTAATTGTAAATTCCTTTCTGTTTTAGTTTCTTTCAAGATTTGCTAGAAAAATCTTGTTGTATTGGTTATCTGAGGAGAGCCAGGAAAACTCAGAGGTGGGGTTTTTTTAATTGTGTAAGCCCACAGACAAAGACACAATTGTAAAGGTTTTGGGTGAACCTGGGAAAACCTATTTTGTTAGTGAACGCTAATATCCCCTGTGTGAGGATATTAGGAGTGGAGTAGCATTCTATGTGGCTGTTGTTTAACAGTTGGTGAACACACAGGTGAACCACTATAATCCCTTGTGTTGTGGTTGAATGATTTATACGTCTGATCTTTAATTATTCTTTTGTGGGATGTATGTATGGTGGTGAATGTTGTAATCATTTGATTCAAGCATTGTGAGAATTTTGTAATAGTTTAGAATTTATTTTTTGCTATTCCTTTATCAGCTTGATATTCAATTTCCTTTAAAAGTTGTTCCAGCAAGGTTGCCCTGCCATTTTTATGGTGTATGGCTGTCCCTAGAACAATACATTTGTGATTACAATTTATTTTAATTCAGTTTGTATTTATTTCTGTATTCCTCTTTGGTTTGAGATTTGATACAAAGATCTTTCTAGAAATAAGGTTGTCCTACCATAAACTCTGGTTTTTGGTGTAAGGTTGTCCTTAGAACAACATTTGTATCAACCTCTCAAGATCTGAATTTTGAGGTTATTTTACTTTCTTGCATTGTGATTTATTTTGGCTATCATATTCTTTTTAATTCCACTGTTATAAGTTTTATTTGGCATTGCCCTATTCACCCCCCCTCTAGGACATATAGCCAGGCCTTTTCAAGTGGTATCAAAGCCTAATAGCTCTTTTTTATTCTTGGATTTAATTCCTGAGCTAACGATTTAAGCTATTTAAGATGTCAAATTTTGATAGCCTTTCAGTCATTAGGCCTCCACCCTTTGATGGCTCCAACTATACCTATTGGAAAGCCAGAATGAGGATATTCCGCAAATCAATGGATGAGAGTGTGTGGCAAGCCACAACAACTGAATAGAAACCTCCTATCATGGAAGTTACTGGGGTTGATGGTTCAAAATCTATGAAAGTCACACCATATTACCAATGGACCACTCTTCAGAAAAGTGAGAGTAGTGCAAATGTTAAAGCACTAAATGCAATTACTTGCACACTATCACCGGATGAGTTCAAAAGAATCATTTCCTGTGATATTGCAAAGAAAGCTTAGGATATATTAGAAACAACACACGAGGGTACTACAATTGTCAAAAAATCTAAAGTCCAACTCCTCACAACCAGATTTGAAGAAATTCATATGGAGGAAAATGAAATGTTTATGGACTTTTACACTAGATTGAATGACATTGTAAACTCAATGTGGGGTCTTGGCGATAAAATCCCAGAAAGTAAAGTGTGTGCAAAAATATTACGCTCACTTCCTGAATGGTTCAATTCTAAAGTAACCGCGATCCAGGAACTTCGTGATACGGATAATATGAGGGTAGAAGAACTAGTTGGTTCTCTACAAACCTACGAGTTAAACTTTAAAGCTCCTAAAGGTAAATCTATCACACTAAAATCTTCTAAATGTAATTCAGAAGAAAATTCTGATTCAGAAGATGATATGGCTTTTTTAGCTAAGAAATTTTACAAGATTTTCAAAAGCAAGAAAAGGGTTGATTTCAAAAATCAAATGATAAAAAGAAGTTTAGACCCAAATCTCAAAAATCTTTGAAAGATAGTCAATGTTACAACTGTCAAGAATATGGGCACTTAGCAAATAGATGTCTTAAAAGGGACAAACCCAAGAAGAAGGGTATGTTGGCTACATGGGATGAATCATTCGATTTTGAAGGTTCTTCTAAATTAGAAGATTCTGAAACTGAGTCGGGCAATGAGGTTAAAGCTCTTATGACTCTAGCCAAATTCACATTTTCAGATAATGACTCAACAAGTGAAGAAAATCTAAGTAGTGAATGTGAAAATGAAGATGATCTTCAAGATGCTTACAATGCCCTATATAAGAAAAGTTGTAAAATTGCTGTTAAACTTAAACTTCAAAAAGAAAAGTTTTCTAAACTCAAAAAATGTTTTGAATCACTTGTCTTAGAAAAATTACAAATTTCAGATTGTTTTGAAAAATCAAAATGCGATTTGGAATTCAAAAACTCCCTAATTATTGATTTAAAATCTGAAATTGAGAAACTTAAAACTGAAGTAGCTTCTTTTCTGAGTCTAAAGGACACATGGAAATATGCCTAAGGTGATCCAAAGTTAGAGAAACTTTTATCCGGATCAAGAAAATGTGGTGATCTATCCGGGTTGGGCTATTATAAAAATCTACCTCCTAAACAAAAGTATACTCCTCCTATGTTTGTTAAAGGAGAGTCCTCAAACTCAAAAGGGAAAAGTACTTATCAAGATTTTTCTAGAAATTCAAAAACTTTTCAAAAACCTAGAAGCAGCCATGTCAACTTTAATCAGAAACGAAATCCACTAGCTGAAAAGATAGTTGATTTACTCAAGGAGCTCTTAAAATCTAACTCTATAGGTCATTCCTACAAATATACACAAAAGAAGAACAACTATGTTCCTAAACCCAAAACAATTATGAAATGGGTTCCTAAAGTTATCTGCTTGGTTGCTCACACTGCTTTCAAAGCAACAAGTCATTCAAAGTGGTACCTAGATAGTGGATGCTCCAGGCATATGACAGGTGACAAAGCTTTATTCACGGATCTGAAAGATATGACTGATGGTTCAGTCACATTTGGTGATGGTAGCAACTACAAGATTATAGGCCAAGGTACGGTTCAACTTTTTAATCTTCCTATGTTTAAAAATGTTTTATATGTTGAAGGCTTAAAACATAACTTGCTTAGTATATCTCAAATATGTGATAATAACCATAATGTTCGGTTTTCTAATCAAAGCTGTGAGATACTAAACAATAAGGGTTCTGTAATATTAACTGGATGTAGAACGTCTGAAAATTACTATATTATTACCGAATCCAGCTCATCTAATCAAACATGTTACATGGTCCATACAGACGAGACTGATTTATGGCACAAACGTCTTGGACATGTACATTACTTTCTAGCATTGTGATTTATTTTGGCTATCATATTCTTTTTAATTCCACTGTTATAAGTTTTATTTGGCATTATCCTATTCACCCCCCCTCTAGGACATATAGCTAGGCCTTTTCAGAGTATACCCTCGATGACTCCTCCAGAGGACTGCAGGTACTACTAGGCTGCATAGAACCTAGCTTGAGCTGGCTAGGGAGGTGCCTATCCCCTCTGAGGTCCCTGGTGCTGCTGCTACCTTTACGGCCACCTGTACTACTGTCTCTGCTGCTGGTGGGGCCTTGACAGCTGAGGTGGTTGTGGTCACTGCTGATGGGGTCACTGCTGCTGTGATCGCTGCTACGCTGGAAACTGGTGTGGTCGCTGCGGCGTTGGAGGCTGTTGTGGTCCTCCTGAATGTTGTAGATGATAGTGGGGGCACTCACACACATGGTACCCTGTCTCACCACATCCAAAATAAGTCCCTACAAACGGCTGCTAGGGTAGCGCTGGTGCTTCTGGTGCTCTAGCAGATGGGTGGCTCCTGTACCTCTGTGGTCGTCGATTCTGCTGGGAGCTACTAGAGGGGGCCTGCCACTTCCGACCACTCCTTTGATCTCGATCGCTCTACCCGCCAACACACTCACTCTCATAAATCTGAGCCCTCTGTACTACCACATGAAAGGTTGAGAGCTCATGTCTAATAACATGACCTTGAAGACTGTAATGCAAGCGGTTCTTGAGACGGCGGGCCTTCCGCCCCTCATCATCAACCAAATATGGAATGAACCTTGATAGCGCCACGAAACGGGCTGCATACTCCATCACAGACATGTCCCCCTACACTAGAGTCTCGAACTCTAACGCTCTCTGACGACGAATGTGGTCAGAGAAGTACTGCTGCTCGAATCGGTTGATAAAATCCTCCCATGTCCAGACAAAATCAGGCCCTGCAACACGGGTAACAGAGGTCCACCAGTGCTCGACCTCACCCTGGAGAAGAAATACTGCCAACCGGACCCGCTGCTGGGTCGTACATCTCATAGTATCAAAAATCTTCTCCACATCGGAGCGCCATCTCTCGACTGCAGTCGGATCTGGCTCACCCTGGAATTACGGGGGATCGAGCTGTCGGAACTCTCGAAGAAGGGTACTAGCACTCTCTTACTCTGCCTGGGCTGGCGAAACAACTGGGTCCCTACCCTGCCCCTAGAGGGCGGCCGTTGAAAGTGCCCTGGTTTGTCAATTAGCTTGAGTATTGAGTCCGCTAGATTGCAGAGCCTCATAGGAACATAGGAAGATCAATTCAAAGCATCTGCCTCAACCGAATGTGTGCAAGGTAGCCATAGGTAAATCTAAGCCTCACATCCCATGTCCCAAAACACTAGTTATATAAAACCCTTAAAACAAACTAGAACATCATAGAATTCCTAAGTTAAGAAAACTTTTTCAAAATCAGAAAATTCTCTAAGTTTTCTTGCTTTGTCGATTTTATCGATGCACTACTAGAATCGACCTATGCTGTCGATGCTCTCGATGCTTAAACATATCATCGAAATGAGGACAAAATATGTCCAACAACCACATACTCATCTGAACGGATTTATTGATGTATCGATATACATATCGATATCATCGATATTTGAATCTCGAGTCCATCGAAGGTGAGTCGATAATATCGACAGAAAGATCTCCGGTGCCCTTGTTTTTACTTAAGAAAATCACATATGCATCGATATATCGAAGCCCTTCTCAATACCATTGAAGTTCAAATCTTGATGATATCGGAAAGCTCTCGATGTTATCGGTCATGGGCGCCTAGTTTTCTAGCAAAATATTTCAGGATAGTTTATCTATAATCGAGGCTCACTCGATAGAATCAATATTTAAATATCGATGATATCGGTACAGTTTCGATGGCATCGAAACAGGGACAAACTATCTAACAAGGTTAAACAAAAATCTTTTGGATTTATCAATGCATCGACACTCTATCGATATCATCGACATTCCAATTCTGATGATCTCGAAGGTCCCTCGATCATTCTTATAAACCTGAAATATTTCATAGCAAGTCTCTCTCATTTTCAGGTGTTGATGAATCGAACCTCTCATCGATGATATCGGAGTTCGAAATCTAATAACATTAACATGTGTTTCGATTCCATCGACCAGCTTGCAAAAGGTTTTAAAAGTGTATGACAATTGAGTTTGTGTCATCGAGCGGCCAGTCGATGCAATCGAGATATGCTCGATGATATTGACCCTGCTCGATGATATCGAACTCTATCATAATTGTAACTGTTTTATATCCGTTGGAACCTTTTGCCTATATAAAGAGAGCTTGTCTATTGTTGCTGGTAGAGAAAGAAGAGAGTGTTTTTCAGTGTTTTACCGTAGATCATATACGCGAAGCCCTTTCTCTCAGAGAAGTTCATCCTCCAATCCACCGTCATCATTGATATTCAATAGAGTGGATTGGGGAATGAACTTCCGCATTCAAGGATCCTCCAGCTACTACCTTAATGGAAAATCATTAAGCTGGGATGCCTTGAATGCATAATCAGAATCACTATCTTCCTTAAAGGAAAAATTTTTATAGAGTAGGATTCCGTCTTAACGTTGACCCAACCCGAAGTCTCGTATTGGTACATCATCTAAGTTGTGGATCAAGGAAGTTGAAAATTCATCATCATCAAGGAGGAGATCTTCGTCAATGTGTTGAATGAGACTCATCCACATATTTATAAGTTATTAGAGTCTAGAGGACACTCATGATCATTCCTTTATAGGATTGGGTCTAAGGTGTTTCTCACCCTTGCAAGCCTTCATAGGAGGCCTCCGGCGAGAGTATATGTGGTAGGTGGGTTGTGTTGACCCTTGCTTTGTGAAGAGCATAAACAGTTAAGGTCTTATGTAAGATCCTTGGCCAGTGTGCCTAAAAGTGGGTGCTATGTGTTGACCCTTACTCAGGGAGCATAAACAGAGGTTCCTTATGTGGATCCTTGGCCAGTGTGCCTAAAACCCGGGTGCTATGTGTTGACCCTTGTTAAAGGAGCATAAACAGTCAGCCTTAGTGCAGGTTGTAAAGGTTGAAGGTTAACCTAATTTAAAAAATTAGGTTTGAGGTGAATCGTTGTGAAACCTCCTTAGTGAAATCCGGCACACTCAAGGGTTAAGTGCGTCTGTCGGGAGTGGAGTAGACAAGTAGTTGAACCACTTTAAAAATGACTGTGTTTGTGATTGTTATTTGACTCTCATTATCTGTGTTATTTCTTTAATTGCTTTATATTTGATCATACTTCATACACAGTCACATCCATCATAAATTATAAATTTTTCCATGGTTATCATTTAAATAGTCTTGTGATTGGATCCTCAATTTGGCTTGAAAGCCATTTGAGTTACTCTATTGATATCCTGATGTTTTTCATGCCTATTCACTCAGGATTAGATTAATAGGATTTTTACTAAGCATAAAAACTTTAAACAGTCCTATTCACCCCCCTCTAGGACATATTGGCATATTTGTACTTCTACTAAAGCGGTCTTTATCACAATTTCAGTTGTCATAGCCTATAACATCTGCTATAACTGGGAGGCACTCACAAGTACGATCAGATTCACACTAGTCTCAGGTGGAGGAACGACATCCTCAAGCTGGGGAGCAGGGATCTCTATGGGTGGAGTGGAAGTTGTAGGTGGTAAAGCGGGAGTCTCAGGTGGTGGAGTGGGAGTCGCTCGGGTCACTCTCCTGTGCGGCATATCCTATAGAAAAGAACAAAGGCGCCAATCAACCTTGAGAATTTTTCAAAGGTACGCACGTCAGGGAACTAAATCGGAAGGTTACGCACTTAGAAGCTAATTGACTAAACTCATACTAGATATGTGATGTTGTTCTCGGTTATTCTTAAGTTATGCTTTGATACCAACTTCTGTCATACCCCGAACTTGGAAACCGGGCTCACAAAATTTTCGATCGCCGAATTCGGCGCCAACAGCCTCCGTAGTACCCCATTCTCGGCTTCCGGCACCCATACACTAGGTTCTGATCCTGGGATCCTATAAGGAGGATTTCAATCATGATTTTGATTTAGTATAAGCATAACTATAAGCATAACCCATGAACAATAACCACAAGAACACCATCACAAAATCCAATATGATAAAAAACTTTGAGTACAATGCCTATGAAAGGAAAATACAAGATAATGAAAAAAAAAAACTCCAGAAGCTCGACTGCACACTCCAACTGTGACAAGGCTATGACAGCGTCTGGGCATCACCTGCACCCGTCAATCATGCATAAGCTTATAGAAAACTTAGAGGGCAGTGTAAGTATGTGCGCAATATGAGCATGCTTATAATGCAAGGTCAGAGTAATGCAGAATCATGCTGATGAGTACATGAATGCAATCAGCCATACCAAAGCTATGCGGTGTAAGATATGAATCTCATTTTGAATAATCATCAGGGTTTAATACCCTCCAAATGGCACTGCCCTTTCCTAGGCGTGCAGTCCAAGTGAGCATAAATAACCTCACTATCCGCCTGGCCAACAGTCTGTCAATATCTAACCAGCACGTCGATAGCGGTCCCAGTCACGAGCTAGTCAAACTCAACATAGTAATGCTCCCTACCCTCGGGCGGGTAAGGCCACACCTCTTTCCAACCAACCACGACACAGTGGACGACGTGGCCTCCTGGTATTCGGCCCTAGTACGCTTATGTATCCACTCGGTCTCGATGTTGGAGCCATCCTCTGGTACCATCGGGTTTAGAGATTTTTACCCAAGGACATCTATGGCACCTCAATGCTTAGTAATAATATTTTCGGTGTCCAATCCTACCATCCATGATGTACCTGTGGAGGTCATAGCCTGATGTCCTTAGGGCATATAGAAATCATGTCATACAAATGCAAAGTGCATGAATCACACTACTAATCATGTAACAATACTCTGCGTACGACGCACTCATGAAGGGTAACTCCGCCTATCAGGGAGCCCATAAACAATCTACCCGAAGGCATATGCTATGATTAGTCACTCCTCATATCAAGCATACATATGATGCGTATGAACATGAATCATGCAACTATATTAAACATATTATGTGGTGATAGATTCTGTTCTTAATGAAGAGGGGCCTAGACAGCTTAGACGCTACAAGTATGGGCCTATTAAAGGGCCCTAGGGAGAGTTACAATACGGGCATTTAACCATCATTGCTCTTACAATGTGGATGTCAAACCATCATTGCTTCTAAGGTATGGCCACCAAAATCATCATTACATACATCATGGTGGGATCTCACATCGCAATGGGCCTCATTACATCACATTCGGCAGACACAAAGGCCTCACATACGTCTCATTGGGCCTCATATACATCAAGTGGGCGCATCGTGTGGGTCGCTCCAATGGGCTAGCATGCATCAAATGGGCCACATCATATGGGCCGAACCAATGGGCCAAATCAAATGGGCCGATCAAATGGGCCAATTCAAATGGGCTGATTCACATGGGCCGAATCAAATGGGCCGAATCAAATGGGTCAAGTTGAATGGGCTAAGTCGAATAGGCTGAGTCAAATGCGCCGAGTCAAATAGGCCGAGTCAAATGGCCGATTCCAATACACCATACATCCATTGTTGGATACCATTGAAGAGCATAAAAATGAATCATGTCCAAAGGATCAATTGGACCATACCACAAGTATCAGTGGTGATAATGGTTCCCACTGTTAAAATTTAGAGGGGCCACCATAGCATTTATTTCCCTTCCACTATTCATAAGGTCACAAAGACTGAAATTTAGAGATAAAACAATATCATATTGGTCCAAAACTTCTATAACCCAAAGGGGTTTCAATGGTAGACATTCCAACCCACTGTTTGATGTAGTGTGGTCCACCTGATAACTAGATCTGTCTTATGTTTTAGTCTGATGCCTTGAAATGAGTTTGCCAAATGGATGGACAGATCAGATGTAACACATACATCAGTGTGGGATCCATATACATGGCTCAGCACGTAAAAGGGATGAATGGTTTGAGTATAAAATTCATACATCAAGTGAGTAGGCCCACCGTCTAGCCCATTTGGACGGTGGGATCAAAGCATGTATATCCTAAGGAGGGGGCCCATGAGTGTACGATTGAGATGAAACATGTCTCACGTGGACCCCACATGTGCTAGACATCATGCAGTAATATGCTGTTGGTGTGAGATGCACACACCACCAACCCTTTCCAACAGGGTGGGTCCCACGTGGGGCCCACCATATATACATACGTTATATATGATATAATATAATATATTATGTTATCATTAAAATAATGTATTTTATATTTTATTCTTTTATTTTTATTTTTATTATTTTCTTTTTTTAAAAGGAACTAACGTCCAGAGCTTGAACGACCTGGATACATAACACTAAATCGGGGTGATCCCCACTATCCAGACCCTCGGACGGTGTGGATATGCAGTATGTGTGGGCCCCACATGGATGAATGATTTGGGTATGCATCATACCTCATGATCAGGGCCCACCAAAACATGTTGGCGTCACTCCTTCAAATAGTATGGATGGTGTGTGTATGCAACGCATGCACCAGAGTTTTAGATCAAACTGAGGTTGTGTCCAGCAGCGCCTGCTATTAGACGGTACACATCCCTCACATAAAATATGGTGGGGTCCACATCAGTGTGATCCATCCATTTCGATCAAAGCTTATATTTATTTTCCTTATGTCCAGCCCTGCCCGAAAATGGGCACCAAGTTAGACAACAGTCTGGTCCATTTGGGTGGATGGCATGGATAAAATACATTAAAATGGGCCATGGAATGGAATATGGAAGAGAGAGAGAGAGAGAGAGAGAGAGAGAGAGAGAGTGATGTAGTGGAGGGACCCCGCCACTATGGGCCCCTCTTGGTTATACACATGCATCAAAATAGGTCCCATCGTAAATGGGCCCTAAAATAAAATCGACGGTGGATCACCCACCTACTGCACTCCTCCTTGGTCCCTTGGACTCCTATGCTCCTAGCCTTCAATTTTAATGGAGGTAGATGATGAATGGATTGTTGTGATAGGGGATGAGAGAAGGGGAAAGTGGACCACACTTCAATTTGGGAGAGGGCTTGGACGTTGGGTTTTTTGTTGCTTGGGAGTGAAGAGAGAACGAGAGAGAGGGAGAAAAGTGATGGGATGAAAAGGTGATGGAGTGATGGGTGATTGGTGGAGTGATCGATGAAGTGATGTAAGGGTTGACTTTGGGAATGGGAAAGGATGAGTTGTTGTACTTGGGTTATGGAGTGTACTTGACTTGTACTTGACATTGATGGGATAGGTCATAGAGATTCTCTTAGAATTTGCACGCGCGACGTTTCTTCAGAATTAATGTGGGCCCACATCTCCTGGCCCGAGTATCGGATCGGTGTGCGAGTTACGGCGTTAGAACCACGGCAATGGCGTGGTCCTAGGGTACAAGTTTCATTGGATACGGGTCGAGGATTGCCGAAATTCAACCGGAAGGACCGTAGAAGCCTATGGAACGGTACGGTCTAGGATACGGGTCTTACACGTGGCCTCAACATTTTTCAGCCTGAAATGCATATTCTTATAGCAGTAGATCCCCTTGTCAGTGATGAAGGTTGTCTTTTGCTTGTTATATGGGTGTGTGATGATCTGGTTGTAGCCTGAATATGCATCCATGAATCTCAAGAGCTTGTGCCCTACTGTACTTTTGACCAACTAATCGATCCTCAGGAGGGGGAAACTATCCTTGGGATAGGCCTTGTTTTGGTCTGTGTAGTCAAAGCAAACCTGCCATTTCCCATTAGACTTTTTCACCAAGATAATGTTGGCGATCCAGTCAGGATAGTAGACTTCTTCGATGAACCCTGCTTCTAGAAGCTTTCTGACCTCCTCCCCAATGATGGCTTACTGCTTTAGTTGGAAGGCTCGTTATTTCTACCTCTCCGATCAAAAGTTGGGATCAACATTCAACTTGTGAACCATCACATCTGATTTGATGATGAGCATGTCATGAGGAGACCATGTGAAGATGTCGGCATGGTGTCACAAAAATTCCATGAGTTCATCCCGCAAATTCAGGGCTAGCAACAAGCCAACTCATACAGTGAGGGTCGGGTCGGACTCGCATAGAGGGATTGTTACGAGGTCTTCCATAGGAGAGCCTCTCTTGAACGACTCTTCCCAGGGGTCGAGGGAGGTGATGGCCATGGTGCAATGCTACGTGCATGCTCTCAGAGCTGTGGAATAACATTGATAAGCTCCATGCTAGTCTCCCCCCACATATCTGACACCATGCTCGATTGGAAACTTCATCATGAGATGGTAGGTCGAAATCACTACTCGCATGACATTGAGGGACGGTCGTCCAAGAATGACGTTGTAGATGGAAGGACAGTCAACCACGAGAAAGTCAATCATTGTTGTCCTCTGATTTTATCCCTCTCCTTTAGTGACTAGGAGTAATATAGAAACTTTAGAAGTGATCTCTTCTATTGTGAATCCAAGCAGAAAGGTTTAGATAGGTTAAAGTCGGGATCTTCTAATCCTTATTTTGTCAAAAGTGACGACGAAGAGAATGTCAGACGAGCTGCCACCACTAGGGCATCGTCATGGGGGTGGTGGACTCCACAGGCATCCTCTTTTGTGAACCTTAGTTCGCAGGGGACCATCTTCTGCTCTTTCGGAGGTTGGCAGGTGAGGTGGATATGATTTTTCAATCTATTATGTCTGATGCTTCGGGCAATGAGCCTTGCGAGCTCGGTTCGAATCTCCTCCTCCCACAGGCCCACCAAAGATGGTGTCAATTTCCCCCGTAGTCTCATTATTGTTCCCATTTCTGTGTTGTTTGTTCCTTCATTCTTCCCTTCTACGTACACTCCCATAGATGTCTAGTGCGGATGAGGGCTTCGATCTCCTCCTTGAGGTCGAAACAGTCACTGGCGGCATGATGTGGTCGTGGTGGAAATGTCAGTAGTTTTGTTTGTCCCATTTGTCGGCATCAGTCCTCATTCGGTTCGACCATTTCAGGAGTCTTTTTCTCGAACTTCCATGAGGACCTGCTCGGGTGTAATGGTCAGAGGGTTGTAGGTCTGAAATATGCTTTCAGGTTGTCGACTTGGTTGTTGCTTGGACGAGTCATCATATCTCCTCCTTTTATTGTTAACATTGGGAGGGGGTTCTTCTCTGTGCTTCTTTTCCTTAGCTAAACTCCCAGCGCTCCAGGTGTCTTTGCGAGAGCTAAAAAACTCTTCGACATTGGAATCCTTTTGAGCTCGTTTGAGGAGGTTGGCCAATGTCGTCCGGGGATTTTTGCCAATCGAGAAGAGAAATCTTCCATCCTGCAAACCACCCAACATAGCAGCTAGGGCTATCTGATCTGAATTGCCCTCCACTTGCATTAGTTTCTGGTTGAAGTGTTTTATATAGTGCTTCAATAGCTCGTCTTCCTTCTGGGTCATAGTAACGAGGTGGGTTGCCGGATTTCGCCTGTCCTTTCCTCCAATGAATTGAGTGATGAAGATTTTACAAAGCTATGCGAATGAACTAATGGATTTCCATTTCAACTGCCGAAACCATTTCTGAGATGCTCCTAACAGAGTTAAGGAGAATGCCCTGCACATCACCGTGGTTGAGGCACCATGAAGTTCCATCCACGCACTGAAAGATTCTAGATGCTCGGTCGGGTTGGCAAACCTAGAGTAGGGGGTAATATGTGGCATCTTGAATCTGGGCGGGAGCTGAACTTGCATGATATTGATGGGGAATGGTAGTTTAGTTTCCTTCAGCATTGCTTATATCGAGGTTAGAACCTGCACGTGGTATGTTTGGCGTATATCGCCAATCTAACCTCGTAGCTCTTTGAGTTCTGCTTCCTAGGGAACTTCGTTTTCTCCTACCTCCTTAAGAGTCTTTCCACACCTCTGATTCTGTGATGTGTGACACAGGTTGGAAGCGGCAAGAGTGGTCATTCTTGCAGTTTGGGTAAGCATCTGGTTGGGCTGCCCTGGCTGCGGTCTAACCTCCTGTGGGATCGGGAGGTGACGCGGAGGTGGGCACTGCTCAGTGGCAACACCGTCTTTTGCCTCGCTACCAGGGAGAAGGTTTTGTCTCTCAAGGATTTGCATTAGTCGATTCATGTTGTTGTTCAAAGTCTCGACATGATTTTCTAGAGAGACTAGCTGACCTCCCAGGTTATGAGATCTGGGCGCCAATGCTGTTGGAGCAGAATTAGCTTGTTGTTGAGAGGATTGTCTGGTTTGCTATGCGGATGGATCCAGTGGAGCGGGCATAACTGCAACAATACCAGTCAGAGCTTTCTTCCTTCCCTTCGCCATCGTAGAACCCTAGTAAGATTAGAGTGGCTTTGATGTCATTCCCACAGACAACACCAAACTGTTGATGTAGAAATCGGATTAACCCTCACTGGACCTTCAAGTAACTGCACACAAAGATGACAAAGGAAACCCTAGATATAGTAGGGGGACCCTCTCATGCATAAGTTAGAATCAAGCAATTTGGGTCTAGTAGTGTTGAGGGTTTATTGGTGCGTATCTTTCACTTAGATGTGACCTTTATTTATAGGCTAATAGTTGATTACGTGGAGAGAAACACTCCCTAAATAGTAGGCACGGATGACGACCGTTTCTCAACCGTTTAGCGAGATTGTCAGTGATGATAAGATCAAGTGGTCGAGCTCTGAAGACATGTGGTTGGAGGCTGAGGTCGAGCATCCGAACCGACCTCTGGAATCAATCCAATGGCCGTTCTGACAACTATTTTCTTGGACTAGGAGCTCTATAGGCTATGTTGGTTATTTTTCCAATATAACTCGACCTCCTATCGAGTTCTAGGGTTGTAGCCTTATATCCGAGTAACAGAGTCGAACTGCCTCCATTTGGGACCTTATCGGTGTCTTTTAAGCACCAAGGATAACCATCCTCTTCATCTTATCGTACATTGCGTATGGGATTACGACTTGGATGACCTTTAGAAGACCTCAGCAGGGGCTCAACGAGAGCTCAGAAATGGATGGGACCATGAGGGGGCTCAGAGATCGTCCCCTTACATGAGAATAAAAAATACTTCATCTTCTGGCAGACGAGGCCATCGGGATCACTACTACTGTGGCCGTTGAGGAGCTCCTTGGCCGACCACGCGACATATACTGATATCCAAGCCGACCTCATCTTTTTTATCAGTTCATTTTTACCCATAACAAGTTGCAGGTGGGCCACACAATTCAAGTACGTCCTTCTTGGCTTGAGATGGTTGTTAATTTGTGTGTTTGGATGTAGTATTGAAGTGATATACGAACCCAATTGTTTGGCTTAGATGTTGTCGGCATGTTCAGGTCTTGTTAATATTCGATTACGTCTATTTTGAGAATACAAGTGGGTCATTTACCTTAGATGGAGGATGTAAATCATGTCTATGATCCAAACGTTAAAAGGTGAGACTGCATTTTGAAATTTCCAGCTTCCAATACCAGAAAAATAGGCTATAATCAAATTGCAGCTGAGATATGGATAAAAATCAGGAATATGACAGCTTGATTAATGTGGATTCTTTGGTACTGTACAGATGTATAGTTGATGAAAGCCATGGATTGGGTTCCACTGAGCCTTTTGTATTGAGGTTTTCTAATGGAAGATTGTTGTGCCTTATTTTAAATCTGCTCGTGTGACAAATTTGAAACTATGCTGATTCTTGCTGATACAAATTTGGAAGATGGTCCTTTAACTGGATGAGGCCCACAATGAGGTGATCCATTCTGTTCATCGAATTTTCCAGGTTATCGTGGACCTAAGGAGATCAATATTGGACAGGTTCAGGAACACACATATCATAGTGGGCCTTAGAAAGTTTTCAACAGTCAGATTTTGTTTCCCTTAGTGCGGTCCACTTGGGACTCGGATCTGTCTCATTTTTCGGTCCATAATTTAAAATGATCTATAAGAAAATGTGGACGTCATGGATCTAATATATACATCAAAATGGGGCTCACAAGTGCGGCACCCCCTCCACATCTTAATGGTTTTGACGTGGAGTGCTCTAGCCCACCATGCCTTCTGGTGTGGTCCACCTGATGATTGGATCAGCCTCATTTTTGGGCTCTACGGCGATGATAACGTCATAAAATGGATGGACGACATAGATGGAACATACAAATTATAAAGGGCTCACAAGTGGAGCCACCACATTTGTTCTCATAGTTAGCCAGGTGCTGGCAGTAGTAGATACCAGGGACGTTGTTTGCACACCAGTGGCAGCCATTGAACCCCTTCTTATTTTTATCGGTTTTATTTATATATGGGGCACATACGAGAGATCCAACCCATCCATCAAGCCGACAAACTCATGGTGGCCACTGGGCTTTGGATCAAATTGATTTTGAAGCCCTTTCCACCATCCAAATCTACATAAACCTGCCAATATGTTAGATTGAAAATAAATATCACGGTGGGCCATACAAGATGGTTCATGCTGTGATAGCGTGCAGGGCATGCTCTCTAACAACATGACCCACTTGTGGGCCCTACGATATCATAATCTTAGGAGAAATAATGAAGACGAGAAACAAATGGAAAAAAGGCAAGGGAAGGATCTGACCATCAGGGTGGGCCCCCGCCACCATGGGGTCTACCATACACTCCATACACAATCAGGGTGGGTCTGACCCTTGTGAACCTACCAAAATGAAAAATCACTATGGAAAAGGGAGGATTTTAATCCTCCCATGCAATCACCTCGAAGGATGGACGATTGGACGGGCTCAGATTAGCGATCGGGCGGTCCACCAAGATCCTTTCCGCCCCTAACCTCCTGTAATCACTCTTTTCTCTTAGTCTCTTGATCCTTCCTAATCCTCTCACAAGTTCTCTCTTTTCTTTTAATCTCTACCTACTCTTTCTTTCTATCTCTCTTTCTGTCTTAATCTCTCCCTAATCTTTCTAATATATATATTTTTCTCTCTCTTGATTACTCTCTACTCTTGCTAGAAAATGGTAGAAATGAGAGAGAGTTGTGGAGTTTTTGTGGTAGAGATTTTAGGATAGGGAGGGAATAAGGGGGAGATGGAGGGGTAAAATGAGGAGAAAAAGAAGGAAAGAATGATGGCTAGCATAGGTAGGGGCATGGGTTACATGAGAAAGGCATGGACTTATTTGACTAATAGGGAGAGAGTGACATGATTGATGGATTGATTGATTGATTTGACAATATAGGGATTTGTGTAAGTAGGGCTCGGGTGTGTTGCATGGCCCACCTCGGATTGTGCCAAAATTGTAGCTTCTAATCTAGGGGTCGAAATGGGGCATGCCACATGGTGTTAGGATCGTAACGCCCGCATGGTCGCTAGGGTACAAGTCTCGGGGTATTGCAGTACAAAAATAAGATAACAATCAAAACTTGTCGATTTGGTCTGCATGGAACGTGTCGGCATTGAAAATGAAGTGTACAAAGGGTTAATTGGTGTACAAGTCTTACATCACATTTCCCTTGCCAACGACATTTGGCTTGAACGAATTTCCCATGATATGTCCCTAGCATCCCCAACCTTTTTATAGGAAGAAAATGAACATCGGTCGTAGCACCTAAGTCAATCCATCACTCATTTGTGCTACAAGTAATCAATGCTTTAGTGATGACCCCCATAAACTCCCTGGCAACATGTGTATAGTCTTTCTCATTCTTATCATTTTTGTGGAATTTACATTCTTTAGCAAAGTATCCATTTTTTCTTATACACATAATATCCTTCATTCTTTGGTCATGTGGTTGTTTTTTCTTTGGCGGTTCAGACCTTCGATTATCTTAACCCTTCTGGTTATTCTCAACAAGGTGGGCCTTAGTTAAAAAGAATGTTTGTTAGGTTTCTTGCTTCCTCTTCTATATGTATATGAATGGTGAGGTCATCCAAGCTCATGTCATTTCTCTTATACTTTAGAGAATTTTTATAATTCTTTGAAGATGATGGGAGTTTCTTAATTATTATAATAGCTTAGAAAGCCTCGTCAACCTTCATACCTTCAGATGATATTTTATGAGAAATCTTTTGCATATCATATACCTGATATATCACAGACTTATCATTCGATATTCTAAAATCAATATAATGACTAGCTACATATTTTTTTGGTTCCAGCATGCTTTACCTGAATTTCTTTTCAAGATGCTCACACAACTCTTTAGTAGTAGATTAATGACAATAGATATCATAGTTTTAATTTGTTATAGAATAGAGAATATGATTTTTGTACAGATAGTCACCGTTCTTGCATTTTGATTGATTAAAGGCTGTTGTTGGTTCATTTTCCTCAAAGGATGGGGTAGATTCTTTGATAACATAAATTAGCTTAAGGGTGGTGAGATAGAACTCCATTTTCTGCTGTCATTTCTTAAAGTTCTTCCCATTAAAAAAATTTGATTATAGAATTCTTAAAAATGGTAGTAATAGTACCGATATTTTTGAGAGAGAAATCTGTCTTTAAATTATTGGTTCTAATATACCGAGATCTAGTAGAAAATCCAAAATTAAAAAATCATAAATAATAAAACAAGGATCTTAAGGGCTGGGCATGTTACAGTTGCTGTCTTAAAGACAAATTTTCCCCATAGGAAGACGATCCTCGATGCATGCGGTTCCAATAAGTATGCTTTTAGGATACAACAATTCTCCTTAAAGATGAACAACTTTGATTAGTTACACTCATGATCTTTGCCACATGAACCCAAGACTGCTCATACTAATTTTCCCAAACAAAATTTGAAAAAAAAAAAAGCGCAGAGGAAAACCAATGAGAATAGAGAATTTTCGGATGGATTTGTAATGTAGAGGAGATGTCTTTATAAAGGAAAAATAGGTAGCCGTTTGGGCTCGAGATGCATGCGAGCAGTGTAATAAATGTATGTTCTCTCATTAATTATAAGGTAGGTTCAAGATGACTCTGTCTTCATGTCCATGAGTAAGAAAAAATATGCGTAGAAAAAATGAAAGTGTCGATTAAAGACGCATCATACCACGCCAAGCTATGACCCCAACCGTGACCCCTGCTATTGTGTGAGATGTTGAGGGTCAAATATTGCATCTTAGACCCCTTTTATTACTTGGTTTTATGAACATGATAATACTTAATGGTCTATTTTAATCATGTTTGTGTTGCAAAGTGAATTTAAGAGCTTGGAATGAAAAGGATGTTAAAAGCATGCAATTAGCGCTCAAGAATCACCAAAGACAAGAATGGATCTTATAAGACCAAGGATGAAGAATGCACATACTGAAGATCCAAGAAAATTAAGTCAAGAATGAAGAAAATTGAAGTTTTGAAGTGAATTTACATAATCCTTGACTAGTCCTAGCTCTGGCTCGACTAGTCCTAGCTCGGCTCGACCAGTCGAGGATTTCTCGACTTGAACTCCAGTGAGTAAAACAATTTATGCTCGACCAGTCGAGGGTGTCCCATGACCGGTCGAGGATGGCCCACGATCGGTTGAGGACGTCCCACGACCGGTCAAGAGTTACGCAAATCTTACGCGGACTGCATAAATTTGAGACAGTTTTCGAAAATTTTCACTCGGTGCGAAAGTTTAAGACCTAAAACTATAAATAGAGGTCCCCAGGGCATCCCTAAGGATCTTCTAGAGTTTGAGGGAGTGGAGCAAAAGTGTGGAGAATTCGTCGCCAAGAGTTTTTCTTTCTTTTCCTTAGTTGTTTTTATACTTTTCTTAGGAGATTTTAGTTCATTCATGTCTATGGTTGACTAAACCTCTTAGCTAAGGGTAAGAGGTGAAACTTGTAACATGATGGGATGTTTCTATTGCTTTAATTCATGTTTATATTAAACTCTCTTTGGTTCTAGTTTGATTATAAGGAATACTTTCAATTTTTAATGGTTTGTTGTGACTCAAATTACAATAGACCTGCGATAGCTTTGAGTATGTCCTTTTTATGTATTGAGATTGTAAAATTAGGAAATCCTATTATTCTCCATCGTCCATTGGGCATGGTTGGATGATGGAATCCTCCCTAACTTTCACAATTCTCTCTGATTGGTTATGGGATTTGTAAATCATGTCGTTTGCCTTGTCTCCTGAGCATGGTTTTGTGATGGAGTTACTTCCAGTTTTCACACTTATCATCCATTGAGAACTAGGTCAAAGGAAGTTCAGATTTGATTTTACTAAGATATCTTCCAATTAGATAAGATGGGACTTCGATTTCAATCGTGTGACTTGAATCAAGTATAGATCTTCCTGATCTCTACAAGTGGATTCTTGGAAACCCTAGTTTCCCACCTTTGAATTTCTCAAGTTTTTCATTAAATCTCTCACAATTACTCTCAAATATTTTAGATTTAGATTTTCATCTTCTTCCAGTTCTAGTTCTAATTGCTTTCAAAAGACACACAAGTTCAGTCCCTGTGGATTCGACCTCGGTCTCACCGAGATTATTATTACAATGCGACCCTACACTTGGGGTTGTGAACATGAGGTTACTCCCATGACATACCCTTGTTTTCGAATACAAAGAATTAGTGAGGGGTTTTAATATAAACCTTAATTTTGTTAACAACTTTTTAATGCGAAACAAAACTAAACACAATTAAGTCAAGTGGGTTAATAAATACAAAAATTGATTTTTTCTAGAATTTTCAAATATTCCTTTTTAACCATTTTAATCTAACAATATGACAGCGCAAATATTTGATCTAACATATTTTAACGGCGAATATCTATTAGACAGTTCCACCCATCAAATTTCAATTTCCCATGCTAATCTAATGGTTGGGACCATCCCATCAAAGTTTTATTTGAATTATTTTACCATCCAAAGCAGAGAAAACATTTTTGATGGCATCAATTGTTCCATCCATATGGTGGGGATGGATGGGGCATACTTTTCAAACAGAAAGAGAAAGGGCATTGATTCTGTCCATAGACTTATTTTTTCAGTGTGCAAGGAGAAGACAGGGCATCGTGTTTTTCATTTTTATTTTTCTTTATTTATTTATTTATTTTTTTGACTTGACTTCTTTTCCTACGGGATGAAGATGGGGCACTACATTGAGGTTGTGCCCGCTATGCGCACCTGAATTCCGGCCATGATTGTCAGCCACCATTTCTGCCTTCGGATCTAGGATGGAGGAGGCTTGTCCTCCTAGATGTATGGTTGATTTAAACAGGCCATTGGTTTCCCTGTTTCAGCTTTTATTAGGTGGTTGCATCATTCTCACTGCAAAGATGTTTACATGTCCATCCAATTTTATAAGCTGTCGTCCAAAAGTTTATTGAAAAAATTAATGGAAAAAATGTAATTGAATATTTTCATTAGTAAGATATAGGTATTGATGTTGAATTGGTGGAATGATTAAAGCTGGCAATGGGCTAAGCCTGGGCTAGGAAAAATCGATACTTTGAGTAGGCCTAAGCCAACCGTAGGCTTTCTCATTGCGGACCATTCGGTGATGAGTGACCTGAAGGCTAGTTTTGGTGCTGCAATATTTCTTATGATGCATGGCAGGTGTTTAATCGACAAGATACTGTTGTGATGTTTGGGGCTCCTTCCTAGCTTATATTTTATATTGCTGTGATCTTGTCGTGTCAGAAGCCTATTGCCTGGTGGCAGCGCTGTAAGGTGTACCGTTATGTATGTATTTTGCATCAACACCATACATCCATTTTTCCAGCTCATTTTAGGGAATGAGCCTCAAATTGAAGGGGATCCAAAGCTCAAGTGGACTACACCACAGGAAATGATGGAGATTGAACACCCTACCATTAAAAACTTCTTGGCAGCCACAAAAGTTTTAGATCAAGCTTATATTTGTCTTTTCTTTCCTTTCATGCCTGTGTATGTGTTGGTATGAACAGGATTGATGGAAAATGAGCAAGAGCATCACGATTGGTCATAGGTACCTTACTCTTGCTCTGGTGGTAGATTCCCCGGAGTTTCAACACCCGGTCAAGGGTTCGAATATCCATAGGTGGTGAAATCCCGGAAACGGATTGGCTACTCCCCCAGCTGCCACCAGCCAATGGTTGGTTGGTGGTTGGTGCTCTGTGGGCCTCACCATGATGTATGTGTTTCATCCATGCCATGCATCTATTTTTACAGATCATTTTATAATATGAGATCAAAAGTGAGGTATATCCCAATCTCAATTGGACCACATTAAAGGAAACAATTTTTAATGAATGTTGACCATGTAAAAATTTTTGGGGGCGATAAAAGTTTTGGATCAAGCTGATCTTCATTTTTTCCCTTCATCTGGGTCTGCATGACCTAATCAACAAATTGGATTTCAAATAAACAGTACAGTGTGCCTTAGGAGGATTTAAATGGTGGATATCCAATCAATATTGTTTTCCTGTGGCGTGGTCCACATGAGATTTATATCCCTCTCAATTTTGGGATAAATCTCTAAAATAATCTGTAAAAATGGATGAAAGGAATGGATGAATTGAAACACATACATCATGGTAGGTTCCACAGAGCACTGACCACCAACCACGGGGCTGGTGGCAGGGGGAGTAGCCAATCCGTTTTCTGAAATCCCACTACGGCGTGAGTATGTGGCGGGGGGGGGGGGGGGGGGGGGGGGTAAATAAAAAAAAAAAAAAAAAAAAAGTGGATGGGGTAAAAAAAAAAAAAAAAAAAAAAAAATTATATCAACGGTTGGTGTCATAATTCCCACTATTTATTGTGGCGTGGTTCATTTAAGCTTTTCGTTTGCTTCTTTTTTGGCTCATGCCTTGAAATAAACGGGCAAAATCGATTGATGGAATTGATATAAAACACATACGTCACGGTGGGTTGGTGTCATAATTCCCACTGTTTGCGTATTAAACTTCTAAGGAAAGCGGACTGCATACTAGTAAGCTCTGTGGGGTCCAATGTGATTTATATATTTTATCGACTCTGTTAATCCATTTTAACAGATAATTTTATGGCTTGAGACTAAAAATGAAGTATATCAAAATCTCAAGTGGAGTGTGAATTGAAATTCTACTGTTGAATTTTTTTTCGTGGGCTACAGAAGTTTTAGATCAAGATGTTATTTGCTTTTTCCTTTCATCCATGTCTGAGTGATCTTATGAACAGGTTGGATGATGAATAAAAATAACTTTGGGCCCTAGAAAGTTTTCAATGGTGGAAGTCATTATTCCCACTGTTTCTTGTGGTGTGGTCCACTTGAGCCTTGGATATACTTCAATTTTTGGCTCAACCACTTAAATGGGCTAGAGAAATGATGGACGGCGTAGATAAAGTATGTATACAGATGGCTTTATCATGTTCAGGTTCCATAGGCTACACCATACCATCCTAGGATTCACATAAGAGATGTGGCATGGTTTCTCCTTAGCCTAAATTACTTTTCAAGTTGACTGAGACAGGGCATTGCTTTTGTCCCTACACTTTTTCAGTGGTTGGAGAAGATAAGCCATGACTTCTGTAGCTAGACTTGATTTCTTTGTACGTTACATAAAGACCATGTGTATGGTGAGGCAGTGCATCTGCTTTCTCAACAGATTTGCAAGTGTTTTCACATTGGATGAAGACCGTGAGAGACCCGAAAAACAAGACTTGTGATTAGTCAATATCCAATGAGAAAATTCTTCTCTAATGAACCTTCAGTCGAAGAAGATTGTGGATCCATTCATCTGTGCCATGTGTATGGTGAGTGTTAGTTAATTAATACTTTATTTTCAATAAATTTTAATTATACAATGCCTAGTATTATCTACACCAACCTTGTGTTAATTATGCCCAGGATGTCTCCTCCGCAGATCTCTGGTAGAATAAGCCTAATTTGATGAGGGTTATGCATTTTGTGATGAGAGCTGCCATCAACCTGTCCTGCAGGGGTTCCCCTCGATAGAATAACCTTATTCTACAGGTCAATTGGTTCTCATCATGGGACCACTTTGGAATCCTGGGCGATACTCCAAGTTAGTGCCACTAAATGTATGATTCAAACGGCTAATAGGAGGGCTATTTCAAAAAGGAGGACCGATCTATTACACAGCTTTGGTCTCTTTATAAAGGAGTCAAAAAGAAATGGAAAGAAAAGAAAAGAAAAGGAAAAAAAAAAAAAGCAAAAGCAAAAGAAATCGAAAAAGAAATCTTTTCGCATCATACATTCTTTGGAATCTCAATTAGTCTTCTACCCTGCTACCCCTGCTCAATTCTTTTATTACAATGAAATTCGCAGAGCCTTTAGAAATTGAAATGGGCCCACCTACATAATTAACTTCGTTGATCAATACCATCAAACAATTTTCCATCTCCTTTTATATCATTGGACAAAAAAAGAGGTGGATCTGAGTGGTAGATGGGCCGTAGAAATGCTCAATAGTGGATAAACTATGGACAATTATATGGAATCTAAGAAAGTGTGGACTGCTTGATTATTATTAAGAAGTTGATATTGATGTTAAATTTGTGGAATGATTAAAGCTGACAATGGGCCAAGCCTGTGCTAGCAAAAATTAATATTTTGACTAGGCTTGCTCATTGCCATCCATTATAAGTTATTTTGACCACTAGTTTAATTGAAACTCCATGAGGTGATGAGTGACCTGCACGCTAGTTTTGGTTCTGCAATATTTCTTATAATGCATGGCAGGTGGTTAATGGACCCGAGACTGCCTGTGATGTTTGGGGCTCTTTCCTAGCTTATACTTTGTATTGGTGTGATCCTTGTTGTTAGAAGTCTATTGTTTGGTGGCAGCGTTGTGGGGTCTACTGTGATATATGTATTTTGCATCAATGCCATCCATCTATTTCGCCAGCTCATTTTAGGGTATGAGCCCAAAATTGAAGCAGATTCAAAACTCAAGTGGACCACACCACAAGAAATGATGGAGATTGAACACCCCACCATTAAAAACTTCTTGGTGGCCACAAAAGTTTTAGATCAAGCTGATATTTGTGTTTCCCTTCGTCTAGGTCTGTGTGACGGTACGAGCAGGTTTGATGGAAAATAAGCATAACCATCACGATGGGTCATCGGAAGGTTTCAATGGTTGGTGTCATAAATTAAGGTGGCAAAATTGGTTGATGGCATTGATATAAAATACTTATATTAGAATGGGTCTCATAGTGTCTCTGTGGCAGGGTTATCAAGGAATCCGCTTCCCTTGGCGTAATGAACTAACATATTAAACTTCTTAGAGTCGTAGGGTCCAAAGCAACAGGTGGATATAGAAGTTCTTCCTACTACTGTGAGGGTCTTTTGAGATGTTTGGCGTAGATCTGGTGGTGTAGATATTCAGTCTGACAAATTCTAACAATCAACTATGCATGCTTGATTTAGACCATTTCACCATCGAAAGCAGGGGAGACTATTTGGATAATAATCAATTGATACATCTTCATTTTACATGTAATGTGAAGAGATGGCTTTATCATGCTCAGGTTCCATGGGTTATACTATACCATCTGAGGATTCTCAGAGTTAAGTCGATTAGTTTAAAGAAGTTTAAATCTATTGGTTGGAGATAGGTGTTGGGGGGCCATTGAAGCAAACCCCGAATTCGAATCAAACAAGCGAAAGATAAACGAAATAAAGCATGCACAGAAACAAATGATTTTATATAAAAAATACTTACGAGAAAAAATCATGCATAAAGCGACCAGCAAATCCACTGTGAAGAACAAATTACAAGAAATTAGATGAACTTGTAGATGCGAAATCCTTCATAAAACCCCAACCTCCCTTCAAAACCCTCTTAGAAATGTTTAAGCTCTCTTAATCATACCCTAATCTGCATTACACCCATATTTATAGCATAACACCCACAATAGGAAACAATCTGCACAATTATGTAAAAATGAATGCACCGTCGATCAAGCAACCCTCGATCGATCGACAGCCACATGTTCAATCTCTCGAACATGCTCAAAAGGGTTCATAGAATTTACAAATATTATCTCAAAATAGTCGATCTCTCAAACCTCCCTGGTTGATCAACTGAACCTGTCCAAAACTGTACAAAGATCAATCTATATAATCTGGGGCTCACTTGATTGATTGATCAGTTTGGTCGATCGATCAAGACTACTGTTTCATGTATATATTGAATACATCCAGACAATAATATCCACTATGGCTTCGATCATAATGAACCACAACTTGAAGCTCCATTTCTAATCGCCTTCATCATATCTTCACCATTATCCCTGCTTTTCACGGACACTCCATATTCATCAAACCCTTGCCAGACTCAGAGAAGTCGAACATAATTTGAACTTCTCTATCGGAACCACCTTTATAAGTATATTCACTGGATTCACGCTCGTGTAGATCTTCTCAAAAGTAACACCACATTCTTTAAACATTTGTTGGTTAAAATTATGACAAACATCAATATATTTAGTTTAAAGTATTAAACTGAATTCTTTCCCTAGTTGATCATGTTTTCGCTATCACAAGTAACCGACACAACTTCCTACTGAAGCTCCAACTCATTCATCTTTCCACATAATCAAACATCTTCCTTTAAAGCCTCTGTCACTGCTATATACTCAGCTTCGTTTGTGGAAGGAGAAACTACACACTGAAGCTTCGACATCCAATTGATTACTCCACCCGCTAACAAAAATGAGTAACCAAAAGTCAACCATCTATTGTCCACGTTTCCTAGGTAATTTATGTGCACATATCCTACCAACTTTTTCTCTGATTTTTCAAATATCAATACATTGCCCGTTATACCTTATAGATAATGAAGTAGCCATTCCACCACCTCCCAATGTTACTTATTGGGGTTTAACATGTATCTTCTAACAACACTAACTGCATGTGAAATGTTTAGTCTCATAGTGACCATGACATACATTAAACTACCAAGTGCACTCGATTAGAGCACATAAGACATAAATTACTTTTCTTCATCTGTAATGAGACATTACTCTAAAGAAAGTCAAAAGTAAGCAGCATAGGGTGTAGTAACTGGTTTAGCCTTGTCCATCCCAAACTTTCAATACCTTCTTAAGGTATTTTGCTTATGATACTTTTAACATACTCCTATTCCTATCTTTGTGTAAATCAATGTCAAAAATTCTCTTTACACCCCCTAAATCTTTCATTTCTAATGTTCATGATAACTGACTCTTTGATATATTGATTTCAGACATGCTCTGGTTGATGATAAGCATCTGATCAACATATAATACAAGTACAATGAATCCTTCATCACTAAGTATCTTAAAGTAGACATAATGATCTTATTCACATCTGGTAAACCCTGACTCACCATGAAAGTATCAATTTTCTTATGCCACTGCCTAGGCAACTATTTCAAGCCTTACAATGACCTCTTCATTTTACAAACCTTATTCTCTGACCACCTATATCTTAAACCCATTTGGTTGCTTCATGTAGATCTGCTCTACCGTTTCCCCATGTAAGAAAATATTCTTTACATCAATTTGTTCCAGTTTCATATTATATTGGACAACCATCACTAACACAAATATGATAAACACCTACTTGACAACAGGCGCAAAAATCTCATTGAAGTCTACGCATTCTTTCTAAGCCTACCCTTCACAAGTAATCTCACCTTGTATTTATCATGTTTCTTTCGATAGATTCACTTACAATTGATCTCTTTACACCTAATAGAAAATTGCACCAGCTTCCACATTTCATTCTTATACAGAGAGTCCATATTGTCTTGCATCGTCGCCATCCACTTCTCAGCATTTGGGTCATCCAAGGTTGGATTTCTTTCATAAGTAATGAGAGCGAATACAATATTTAAGTCATCCCTGTATCTCGCTGGTAATCTATGAATTCTCAGTGGATTTCTCCTCACAGTTGGTTGCTCCACCTACTGTTCTGCTTTTTCTTATGACTCAGCTTCTATCCGTGTCTCACAATTTTTGTCTTCGACATCAATAAATGGTAATTTTTCTGTTTCCTTCTATTCATCCTTACGGAACAAGGAATCCTCATCAAACCTGACATTATGACTAATCATGATCTTTAGTTTAACCCAATCATACAACATGTATCCATTCACACCATTATCATAGCCTACAAAGGTGCACTTCTCAGTCCTTTAGCCTATCTTTTCTCTCTCAACTGAGGGTACATGAGAGTAAGTGTTACAACCAAATACTCACAACTCTCAGTAGTCTACATCACGACCACTCCACACTTCTTCTGAAATTTTACAATCAATTAGTGTAGAGGAGGATCAGATCACTAAGTAACAAGCCGTGTTAATGACCTCAATCCATAGATATTTGCCTAACCCAGCATTGCTCAACATACTTCAAGCTGTCTCTAAGAGAGTCTGATTCATTCATTCAACTTTATTGTTCTACTCTGGTGTGTGCTTAACTTTGTTATTTTATACGATCTCCTCATCTTTACAAAACTGGTTAAATTCCTTTGAATTGAATTTTTCATAATTGTCTATCCTCAACACTTTCAATTTTTGCCATGACTATTTTTCTACTATCTCCTTCCACATCTTAAAGGCGGCATAAACATTGGATTTATTCTTCATAAAGTAAACCTAAACTTTTCTATAATAGTCATCTATGAATGAGACAAAAATGATGACCTCTCTCAAGAAATAATAGACGACGACCCCCATACATTCAAATGCACATAGTCTAGCACACCCTTACTAACATGCCTTTTAGATTTAAAATATAATCGTGATTGTTTACCACATAAACAATGCTCATATATATTGAAATCAATACTTTTAAAATCATGAATCAAGCAATGAACATAGAGAAGTGCACATGCTACAACCATGCCGATGTGGATTCCGTTATAGATGTTATAGCTCCACTCGTACGATATTCTCGATCAATTTGTAAAGGTTACCGCTCTACTGTGCCTTCATCATTTGAGTGTTCCTTTTAAAACTTAAGGACACGATCAAATATGGTGAACTTGCACTCAAATGCATTAAAAGCTCCTAGGGATATCAAATTCTATCTAAGTTCAGGAATGCGTCTCACATACGTCAGGATTTACTCCACTTCATCAAACATCTTGACGTACATCGAACTAACACTAACAACCTTATAGGCAAATTCATTTCCCATAAACACTTGACCACCATCAAATTCACTGTAACTAGTGAACCAACTGTGCTGAAAGGTTACGTGGTATGAAGCCCTCGAATCCAAAATCCACTCATTGTTAAAATACTCGAATTTGGATATGGTCATAATGTCAAAACCTCTCCGGATTCTGCTGCATTGGCCTCCTTCGGCATTTCATCTTATTTTTTCTATTTTTGTACTTTAGGATTCTGACAATTCTTCTTCATATGTCTATGTCTTCTACAGTTCCAGCACTCTATCTTCCACTTGCCCTTAGACTTGGACCAGGATCATGAGTTTTCATTCACCTGCTTTGAATTTCTTCTCCTAACAACCAACACATCCATAGAGGAACCACCACCACTGTCATTCTTTCTCAACTACTTTGAATAAAGGCTTGAGATGACCATTTCAACGTTTATAGTCTCCCTACCATGGCACATAGTATCTACGAGACTCTTGTAAGATTCTAAAAGAGAATTCAACAGAATTAAGGCTTGGTCTTCCTCACTGATCACCACTTGCACTATTACATCCTGAATTTTTGCTATTTTGGATTGTCAAAAAGTTCATAATTTTTCTTTTATATAACTAGCCCACGTTGTCACCTACCGACCTTTTACACCAGAGGTGAGCCTATACGTAGGTGATACAAGTAAAGAACTGCACAAATTTAATTAACCAAGCGTATGAAGCCAACTATTCTGCCTGATCACTTAAACCTCAAGTGTAGCCTTGTGAATTGTTCATCTAGGGCCCAAATATAACCAACCTACCATTGACTAATCAAGACAATAGTAACTAAATTATAGGTCTACCCAAAGCCGAGCCGGTTATGGCACGAATCTTAACTAATAGACCAAATCAACCCGGTCACTCATTTAACATAAGAACCAGCGATCTAGAGTGATCATGACCAAATAACCATTTTTGATAATTTTGAATAGGCCACACTATGAACTTAGTTAATCCAGACCGTAACAACAGTGCCCAAGAAATCTCCCTACCCAATTCATTCGAAAAATGCTCCAATTATCCGAACAAGCTCTAGACCACTCGTTAGTGGGCCACTAGTTTCGAAATTATAGAATAATGTTCGTCTCACTAGGCTTATGTTCTATTGTGGACGGATGGCCTAAATGATGCCTTAAAATGGACAACATAGACTACCAAGTCGGCACTCGTAAGATGTGACTCTCCAAGATAAAAACTTAAAAACCTGAAATTAAAACAATTGGCCTCGCCACTTAGGGCAGCAAATTACGATTTTCCAACCGTTAAACTTCATTCAAACTCGCGCCATAGATCAGAGATATTTTCCTTCTCATTCCCACCAAACCAGATCCCTGATTCGAGTAATAGTGACCGTTGATCACAAATCGTACCTCTTCGATCAATTGCCGCATCCGTTTGCCACCAAACTTAGGACAACCCCTCGTCAGACAATGAGACACTTATCCCATGGCACAGATAAGCCAGGAGGCCACTAGGAGAGCCCCAAAGATAAAAAATACACCCACCAAGGATATATATAAACATTAGGACCAGCCCTCCCAGGGCCAAATGGGTTAATTTCCACGCATTATAAACCTAAAAACCTCTCTCCCTCACTCTCATACGAAATTTTCAATAAAGGGAGAGAGAAGAAAGAGTAGAGAGAGTGTAGAGGAGGAAGGGGCCCAAAGGAGTTGAAATCTTGAGATATCTCGCTCTCCTATCACAACCACTCACTGGGGATCGCGACTCCACCACCATAAAAGTAGTTTGTCGTCAATTGGGAGGTAATGACCCAAACTCTCCTCAAATTTTAATATGCTAGGCCACTTGCATGTGTCCTAACATGCAAATTCAATTGGCATAGGGCCCCGACGCACCAATTCTCAAACCCGACGCCCTTAGAGCGGCTCCTTAAGCCATCAAACAACCTTAGGTATGGACCATTACCTTTAGGTGGCCGTTTATCAAATATAGGATGAATTTTAGTGATTGTGGTTGTTAACTTTCCTTGTATGTCAGTTGCATCGAGTATAATTAAAGAATTGAAGTTTGAGCATGGATAATTTCTAGATAGGGAAAAATATTATTCCCTAATCACCCTAATACTTGCATTGTCTGATTTTCTGTCAATTATGGAATTCTAAGCATGATACCCCCAAAATTTTAGATTCAATCGGAAGAATCCTACTACATGTTCCCCCATATGCATGAATTAGTAGATTAACTATTAATTTTACTCCATACATGTTTAATTTCCTCTGAAATCAGTCATTGTACTAAACTCTCCTATGATTTTGTACTTAAGATTCGTGTGCATGTTTACCTAGAATTACACTGGATGTTGTAAACCCATAACTCATTATGCTGATAATGGTTATGATTTATCGTTACACATGTCTAATTCTCTCACAACTATAAGTAGATCAACTTTTAGTTTAAATTAATTCACTATTAAATTCCCCCCTTTACGGATCAGCCTTCAATTTTATAACCCACATGGGCAGCCCCTCTGGTAGGCCTGCCTATGGGCAAATTTGACCCAATTAGTAGAATTATGGATAGTTAGCAGTAGTTGGACTATGCGGGACATTGTTCCCAATGCCGTACGATTCGTAGTTCGTCTAAATGGGACCAATTAGCTCACCAACTGATCCTCCATGTTCGTTAAACATGTATGTAAATGCCTGCCTGAATCTGAAGCACCATATACCGTTGAGAGGCCACTATTAACCATTAATGATACGATCCCCAAGAATCATGAGTCGGGTATGATGGTATGGGACACCGTGTCCAAGCTGTCGGCTTATGCTAGGGTAGCGAGCCTCCCCATAATGACCAATGAGCAACTAAGAATCGGGAGCCGAGCATAGTTGTATGGGACACTATGTCCATGCTGTCGGCCTACGCAGGGGTGACGAGTCTCCCCATAGTGACCAGCGAGCATAGGAGGTGATAGGTCCTTGTTCGAATGGCCCCCATTAAATTACCCGGTCGATGGTTCTATGCTAGATTTCTGTTCGAATGACCCGGGCATAAATGGAATTGGGCAACGAGCCATTCCTTGTGGTCTTTTGGTTATGCTGCAAGCCCGCACCTCGAAACTGAGTGATCATACTTTATGTTTGGGTGACGACCCATATCGAGTTGATTCTCAAAACCTTAGGGATTATGCCTTACCTTTGAAATTATTGATTTATAAGACATATGTATGATACTTAAGTTTGGATCAAGGATCGCAGGCCCAGAGCTACTACAGCCGCCTTAGGCCGAGTGATCTGGGTAAGGTCATTGATTAAATGGAGGTGTTTTAGCTTCCCAAATCTTGTTGGATGAACAAACTTAATTAAATACTCAGCTAACATGAATATTCACGCATTGCATTAGATAGGTTGGTGACTCGGAAGTCTAGGTCGCATTGAGGGAGTGTTTATCATTTGTGATCATAAGATGGAGTCGCTTAAGGGAGTGTTATATGGCGAGGGCGTGCATCATTTCATGAAACCATGCGTATCCATTAATAAGAGTGGTTAGGATTATATAAATGATTACTTTTCACTAACTTTGTCTATGTATTTGATAATATGCGTAACTTATTGATAATGGTATCCACTAAGTTGATCACTCTCCCACTCTGGGACGGTGTTTTAAAACACCAACTAGACCCTTTCTTTAAACGCAGGTATCACGGAGCTCGACGCGCTAGATGGGGTGAGCATAGATGAGGAGGAGGAGCTTTCCTATTTTTGACTTTTGGGCGAATCCCCATAGACCGCCTTAGTACCAGCGATAGGCCTTAGGGCAAGGGGACAGTTGCATATCATTTTGGACTATATATATGTATATTTTCCTGGGGCTCTGCCTCGTACATCCTTTATACATTTCTTTTTATTGGACACGCACCTACTTAGTCATACTTTATTTCAGTAACTTAGTAGTGGTTTACGCTTCATGATCCATTTGATCCCTCCATTGTTCATTTTTAACTTGATTATACATGGAAATTGTTAATCTTTAAGACATAAGCAACACTCGAGAATTTGGGAGTAGAGTATCTACTCGACCCCTGAAATCTGGGGTGTTACATTCCAAATCTCTACTCCATATGTTTAAACCCAAACTACTCCTCTACCCTCTCCCATAAACCACAACCCTCTTTCAAATCCCAAATATCTCCATTCTCTTCCTTACAAACTCATCTTCTTTACTTGACTTGGGCAAGGAAAATGGCATTCCTTACAATCCTCTCTTCAATCTTCTCTATTCCCATGATTTTCTCCCTCATGAAGACGAAAAGACCGACCCCCGAAGAGGCGGGGCCAAGCCGCAAAAGGCGAAGCAAGAGGAACGCCGACCCACAAGGAGGGCCAAGCCTTGAAAGGCGAAGCAAACAGAATGTCGACTCGCGAGAAGGGTTGAGTCACAAAGTCTGATCCAAAAGGAGAAACAATGCCCAAGGAGAGCTTATGTTGCAAGCTGCACGGCCATCCACGGTAGATTTGGAAAAATTTAGGAAGCACATGGTCGCCTTCGAGGCCACCTTGGATGAGCACTTGTTTGGTAAGTACGACCTACTCAACCGACTTATGCAAAAAAGGATGGGGCCCTATGTTCGATGGAAGCCTATGGGTCGATGAGGGGCAAGCAAGGACATTTTACGCTCGAATCAAAAACCCTGAATACAAACCCTTGGGGTTTGACCTCGAAGTCGGCAATGATGCCATCCACAACGAAGTGGAGGCTGTCTTGAAATTTATTGGAATGCCAAGAGGGAAAGTACTAATTAGCGAGAAGGAATTAGAAGACGTGTGCATTACCAGCATAGTACTTCTCCAAATCATGAAGGCCACAAGGACGACGTGGGAAAACTTGGACCTTCCTTTTGGCCGTTTAGTTTGCCAGCTAGCTCACTAGCACGGGATCAGGGGATCAAATGGAGATTTCGAGCCGGTTAAGATATTGGGCGATGAGACCTTAAATCGCATGGGTTGGGCCCCAAGCATCGACAGGCCCAAATAGAAGAGTTTGGAGATCAAGATGATGAGGAAGAAGAAGAGAAGAGTGAAGGAGAAGAAGAAAATGAAAGTGATAAGAATGCTAGAAAGGAGGAGGCTAAAGAGACTGGCGAAGAGCCACTCGCCGCTCAGGGTATGCATGAGTGCCTGAATGAGCTCAACGCTCGAATGGCCAAGATGGAAGAAAACTAGGGGAGCCTGGAAAGAAGGATTAAGAAACTATCTCGCACGATGAAGACAATATTATGCTACGTCTAGGAGGAGGGAGCACCCCCTCCTTCGTCTGACTCTGAAAATTTGGTAGTTTAGTGCTGTCGTTAATTATTTACTTGTTGCCTGAAGTAGTTAGGATTTGCTTCTCTTTGTTTGACATGTAATGGTTAGTTTTTGTTTTGACTAGACTATAGTTTTCTTATATCTAAGTGACTAGTAACTCCTGTATTCCCCATACAAGTGATGTAACAACCCATGAAACCATTAAAAAATATATAATAATAATTCTCTGTGTGTGTGTGTGTGTGTGTGTGTGTGTGTGTGTAATGTTATAAGAAGTAGAGACATTTTGGAATCATATTGAAAACTACTAGAATTGGACAGCCGATACTTCTGGAATTTCATAAATTTTTATGGAACTTCAAATGAAATGAAATATTGTGAAATAAAAGTTAACTTAATAACAAATAATAATAATAATAATAATAATAATAATAATAATAATAATAATAATAATAATAATAATAATAATAATAATAATAATAATAATAATATATGATTAAGTAACTAAAAGTAACAAGGATGTTACAAACAATAAATGAGTTGGACACGAATTAAAATGAGAAATCTCTTTAACCAAGACCCGGAAGACAACCTTATAAATGTGAAACTCGAACTTCCTAATAAATTTTGATATTCCCCAAATGTCTAGAATAATTGAACTACGAGATTACGGAACCATATGCCTGCAAAGCATTCACGGCTTAACCCAATTCTCAATCCTGAACGACTACCAATGGACTCACTGCTTCGACCGAGTAGAAGACCAGGATCCACCGGGAGAAGGAAGGGATACAACGAACTTTCTACCCTGGCCAGGTAGATGATCAACGTATTGGGTTCAAGTCCACTACAACCATCTCTCCGTAACGACCGAACATTGGAAACATATATTTTTACCCTAGATAGAAGGGAACCATTGTCATGAATCCAAATCTTTTAAAAAAATGGTAGTAAACCATCAGGGTGATAAAGTTTTAAGGGGAGTAGACTACAATAAGCCAGATTATCATATTTAGTTGCACCCCTACCATGCATATAAACATGAAATCAACAAAACTTAAGCATACGAAATTAGAGTATCTTTACTTATTTACGTTAGGCAATTTCGAGGACGAAATTATTTTAAGGGGGGTAAATTGTAACATCCTAAATTTTTGCTATTTTAGATTGTCAAAAAGTCCATAAATTTTTTTTATATAACTAGCCCATGTCGTCACCTACCAACCCTTCATGCTTGAGGTGAGCCTATATGTAGGCAATACCAGTAAAGAACTACACAAATTCAATTAACCAACCATATGAAGCCAACTAATCCGCCTGATCACTTACACCTTAAGTCTAGCATCGTGAATTGTTAATTTAGGGTCCAAATATAACCAACCTACCACTGACTAATCAAGACAACTGTAATTAAATTAAAGATCTACCTAAAGCCGAGCTGACTATGGCCTAGATCTTAACTAATGGACCAAATCAATCTGGTCACTCATTTAGCCTAAGAACCAATTATCTAGAGTGATCATGACTAAATAACCATTTTCGCTAATTTCGAATGGGCCACACTATGAACTTAGTTAATCCAGACACTAACAACTGTGCCTAAGAAATCTCCCTACCCAATTCATTCAAAAAATGCCCCGATTATTTGAACAAGCTTTAGACTGCTCGTTAGTGGGCCACTAGTTTCGAAATTATTGAATAATGTTCGTCTCATTAGGCTTGTGGTCCATCACAGACGGATGACCCAAATGATGCCTTAAAATGGGCAACTTAGACTGCCAAGTCGGCACTTGTGAGATGCGACTCTCCAAGATAAAAACTTAAAAACTTGAAATTAAAACAATTGGCCACGCCACTTAGGGTAGCAAATTACGAATTTTCAACCGTTAAACTTCATTCAAACTTACGCCATAGATTAAAGATATTTTTCTACTCCTTCCCCACCAAACTAGACCCCTGAACGGGTAACAGTTACCGTTGATCACAAATCGTACCCCTTCAATCAATTGTCACATCTGGTTGCCACCAAACTTGGGACAACACCTCATCAGACTATGAGACACCTATCCTATGGCACAAATGGGCCAGGGGGCCAATGGGAAAGCCCCAAAGACCAAAAGTACACCCACCAAGGATATAAACATTAGGACCAGTCCTCTCTGGGCCAAATGAGCTAATTTTCAGGCTTTATAAATCCAAAAACCTCTCTCCCTCACTCCCATACGAAATTTTCAATAAAGGAAGAGAGAAGAAAGAGTAGAGAGAATGTGTAGAGGAGGAAGGGGCCCCAGGGAGCTAAAATCTTGAGAAATCTCCCTCTCCTACCACAACCACTCGCCGGGGATCGCGACTCCACCACTATAAAAGCAGTTTCTCGTTGATTGGGAGGTAATCACCTAAACTCTCCTCAGATTTTAGTTTACTAGGCCACTTACATGTGTCCTAACATGCAAATTCAATTGGCATAGGGCCCCGACGCACCAATTCTTAGACCCAACGCCCTTAGAGTGGCTTTTCAAGCCATCAAACGACCCTAGGTGCGGACCATTACCTTTAAGTGCCCGTTTATCAAATCTAGGATGAATTTTAGTGATTGTGGTCGTTAATTTTCCTTGCATGTCAGTTGCATGGTGTATAATTGAAGAATTGAAGCTTGAGCATGGATAATTTCTAGATAGGGAAAAATGTTGGTCCCCAATCACCCCAATGCTTCCATTGTCTAATTTTCTGTCAATTATGGAATTCTAAGCATGATACCCCCAAAATATTAGATTCAATAGCAAGAATCCTGCTGCATGTTCCCCCATATGCGTGAATTGGTAAATTAACTGTTAAATTTACTCCATGCATGTTTAATTTCCTCTGAAATCAGTCATTGTACTCAACTCTCCTATGATTTTGAGTAACTTAGGATTCGTGTGCATGTTTACCTAGAATTACACTGGATGTTGTAAACCCATGACTCATTATGCTGATAATGGCTGTGATTTATCATTATGCATGTCTAATTCTCTCACAACTACAAGTAGATCAACTTCTACTTTAAATTAATTCACTATTAAATTGCCCCCTTTACGGATCGACCAACAATTTCAGAACCCACTTGGGCAGTCCCTCTGGTAGGCCCGCCCATGGGCAAATTTGATCCAATTAGTCGAATTATGGATAGTCGGCAGTAGTCGGACCTCGAATTGGCGTGTGCATTGTTCCCAATGACGTACGATTCGTAGTTCATCTAGAGGGGACGAATTGGCTCACCAGCTGGCCCTCTATGTTCGTTAACCATGTATGTACACACATGCTTGAATTTGAAGCACCACATACCTTCACTACAAGAAATCACACTTTTAGCGATGAAAATTTTCATCCGCTAAAAGTCAAATTTTTGTAGCTAAAAACTTTTATCGATGAAAATTTTCATCGCTAAAAGACCGATGTAGAATGGTTTTATTGGTGAAAAATTCGAATCATCACTAAATGCAAGCTTTTTAGCGATGAAAATTTTCGTCGCTGAAAAAACTGTACAAGACTTTCAGTAGCGAAAATTTTCGTTGCTAAAAAAATCATTCCACTTTTAGTGACGAAAATTTTCGTCGCTAAAAAACTGTACAAGACTTTCAGTAGCGAAAATTTTTTAAAAAAATCGTTCCACTTTTAGCGACAAAAATTTTCGTCGCTAAAAAACTGTACAAAACTTTAAGCAGCGAAAATTTTCGCTGCCAAAACAATCATTCCATTTTTGGCGACAAACATTTCCGTTGTTAAAAAAATTTTCCAAAACTTTTAGCAGTAAATTTTTTCGCTGCCAAAATATTCGTTCCACTTTTAGCGACGAAAATTTTCGTCGCTAAAAACCTTTACACGACTTTTAGCAGCGAAAATATTCGCTGCCAAAAAATTCATTTCACTTTTAGCTACGAAAATTGTCGTCACTAAAAAACTTTACAAGACATTTAGCAGCGAAATTTTTCGTTGCCAAAAATAAATTACAAAACTTTTAGCTACGAAAATTTTCATCGCTAAAAAACATTTACTAAACTTTTAACTCCGAAAATTTTCGTCACTAAAAGTCTCTTTTTTTCTATATGCAGCTCAAAATTTCGTACAAAATTCCTGATATACACCTATTAACAATATATTTCATCATATTCATCCTGATATACACCTGTTATATAATATATTTCATCATATTCACATTCACATCCATCTAAACCCAAACCCAAACATAAACTACATTCATCCAAACACAAATAATCTTATCTATATCACATTCATTTACGCATAAATACATATAAACTTAACATCATAAACAAATATATAAAAAATCACAAAATTGAAGGCGGAGGCGGTGGGGCATCAGTGGGTAAGCGTGCAGCAAAAACCTAAAACATCTCCGTCATCTGTCGCTCATGCTCCACCCGCATCTCCTCCATCCTCCTCTCCTGCTTCTCCCTCTGCCTCACCAGCTCCTCCTCCATCCTCCTCTATCTTGTCAGCTGATCCTCCATCCTCCTCTCCTGCTCCTCCCTCTGCCTCGCCAACTCCTCCTCCATCCTCCTCTCCTGCTCCTCCCTCTGCCTCGCCAGCTGATCCATCATCTTCCTCTCCTGCTCCTCCCTCTGCCTATCCAGCTGATATTTGAGGTCATCGACGACAACCTGTAGCTACAAAACCTCTCTCTCTCTGCAGTATCAGCTCGGCGTATGGCGTTGTCGCCAATGACGATGGATCGGCTAGAGGCAGCTCTAGCGGATGCCATGAGCATAGCACCATGGCCAAACCGACGCACATATCCAGAATGGGTGCTAAGCACCTGACTCAGGATCTCTGGTTCACTCCGCTGAGTACCATCGGGAGTGGGCTGACTGCGTAAGGTGTCCATCTCCTCCTATAATGAAATCATATGAATTTTCATAATAAAAAACATTATTATAATTTAATGCAATTAAATTTTACAATGTAAGGATTTTTACCCAAATCTCACTGGCTCTAGGATGTACCCAAGATCCCGTCACATGCCGACAGTGAGTCTCTTTGTAGAAGTCTATTGGTCCAGGCTCCTAGTCAGTGACGGAATCTCGCTATGCAATCGAAAGGACAATAAAGTTAATAAAAATGTATGGAATGAATATATAAACGTAATAATTACAAGTACTTTCTTACCATGTCGTGACGAAGTCGTACAAATGACTTTGAACCAGCTACGTGGTTCACTTCTAACTTTCCTTTGTTGTCAAAATTTATTTTGCTCCTCTTCTTAACACATTATTCATAATACATTGTTATTAATTGTGAATTTTATTATTACATTAAGATATCATAAATATGTAAATATTACCTATTGCAGAGTATCCGCCAGTCCTCATCGGTTACGTGCAGCGGTGCGGACTGTACGGCCTCCTCGTGGCTCACACACTGCTTGTACTACCGGTGTAACTTACTATGGTAATCCTTGAACCGCTCCTTCATCATGTCTTCGATGGCATGGGAGATGTGCGAAACACTCAAATCCAAGTCAAATTTATCCTGTAGTTTCGTAAATAATAGATTAAGGCAATAAACTTATTAAGAAAATAACTTAACCATAAATGAACTTTTATAAAAGAAATTTTAATTTACTAAAATTTACCTGAAGGCACTGACGGATGAGCTGACGCACATCATCTGTTATGTCTTCCCAGCGGGGGGTGGTGGGGAGGATCAGAGATCGGCATAAGATACTGACCTCCGACGTAAACAACATGGCATTGTTTCCAGTAGGTCTAATGTAGTCCTGTGGGAACTTTACCGTCACCCTACCCTCATACGTAAGTCGCTCGAAAAGAAACCCACGTGTGGGTCCATGTCCTCGTCGGCTAGTCGATGACGCTGTTGCAAAAGAAATATATAAGTCTAAACATAAACAGAAATCATTAAAAGAAATATATGTCTAGACTTACATGCAGTGCCTGGTGTATGCGCGACTGAGGGATCAGACGCCTGCGATGCAACATGTGACAGTGATGCTAGCTCCATCGCATCACGGGTAGAAGGGGTAGATCCAGTGCGTGAACGACATACTCTCCCACCTGGTGCTATCACTGAATATATGCGAGCTACGAACTTATAAATTTAAACAATGTCAATACAAGTGGAATATGCTAAAACATTATACAAGTAGTATTGACGGTACAATGCATTTGTGCTTATGCTTAGAGAGATGATTAAAATATGATTAGACCATTACGCTACAATACAAGCAGAATATAATAAAACTGTAAACTTTAATCTATAACCATTGAAAATTCTATTACACATCATCATTCTATATTAAATACACATATTTTGTTGTAATACGAAATAACTTTGAGGTAAACTATTCGAAGTATTCCCAAGTGACAGAGTCACATCTTCCATATCTCGTTTCCCACGTTTATATATCTCCATTAGCCCCGAAATTTCTTTGAGATGACATAATCTTTCCTCTAAGTCGTCGTCGATATATTCCACTCTACACTCATCGACCAGACCGAGTATCTCTATGGCCCTACCAAAAGAAGATAAGACTGAAACGTCCATCTGTAATAGCTAATGAAGTATGTCGCATGCTTCTACTACGCTCTAGTTTGAGGAGAACATGATAAGAAATTGACTCAACTGCAAATGCAGATTATAAACAAGTTAATAAAAGGATTTAATCATGACTTGTAATTTTCACATATACATTGAATACATAAATTATTCGAATTGAAAAATGACATGTAAATCATGCGTACATTTAATAATCGCCATCTATATCACTATCGCTTAGGGCTATTTCTTCTTCACCATCACCATCGCTGATCAATATTTCCTCTTCATTGTCCGCAACATCGTCATCAATGAAACCGCTATCATCTCTAACAATATTACGTATTATTGAGGCATCAACATGATCAGGTGGCACATCATCTCTATTTAATTGCACCACATCAATATCAACACTTGAATCAGTCCATGTATCCTAGATGGTATGTCTTCTTGATATGTTTGTTCAACCCTAGACATGCCATTTCCCTTGTCCTCGCTATCTTCAACTTTTGGTACGGGAATGTCAAATACGTTTCTAGGCTTTATTTTCTGCACCACGTGCCAAGAGCCACCTAACTTGATGTCAGCGAGGTAAAATAGTTGTTCGGTTTGGCTGACGAGGATAAATGGGTCATCCTTAAACCACTTCCGAGATAAATTTACGCTCATAAAGTAGTTGTTAGTCTGTATTCCCAACTTCTTATTTTCAATGTCCCACCAATTACATCTAAATAAGTACACCTGCTTGCTCATACAATAACTCAGCTCAATAATATCTGTCAAAATGCCATAAAAGTTAATTTCATCCTCCTCATTTGTTCCCTTCACAACCACCCCACTATTTTGTGTGGTCCTGTACTTCTTACGTTCTTTGGTGTGGAACCTAATCCCGTTTACAATACAACCTATATATCTAGATACATGTCTGTCAGGGCCACACGCTAGTGAGTATAATGCACTAGACGCATCCGCAGAGTTGCTCATGCGCAACGTCTTCATCTATTATCTAGATACACGTCTGTCAGGGCCACACGCCGTCATGACCATGGGGTGAAGGGTTGGGATTTGAGGCCCCACTTGTATAATTCAAAACTGACAACCTTAAGGGTACTCTCCGAACTTTCGCCCCGAGCAAAATGCATGATATCCGAGTCGCTCTCTCTATTTCTCTCTCTCCGACAGCATAACATAGTTAGCGTGTGCAATGTACTTGTTTGACCTACGCCCTTGTTATTTATGCTGAAATCTTCATCTTCCTCTTCTTCTTCCTTTCCTTTCCTTTTTTTTAAGAGAAAGATATATTTGAGCTGTTTTATTTTTTCTTTTTTATCTATGTATCTTACTGGTGTTACCCTTCCCTTTCTATAGCTTGGGGGCTTGGGAATATTTATTCGTCAAACAAATGTTGTATGGATGTTGTTCGTTGCATGCATTGGAGCTATTAATTACACATCAGTCTTAGATAGAAAAGATGATGTGCAATCAGATGGCCATGTGACATTGATCGGGAAAAATGATGGATTATTTGAAGCAAAGAGTGGGCTTCGGTATATAGACATTCTACTAATTTAAAAAATTATTGTGCTTCGGTATTAAGCCCTTGTGTAGGTCTATATGATGTATCCTTCTCATTTTTGGTCTTAAGTTCTAAAATGAGCTCACAAAATGGATGGACGGAGTAGATTTATCAAAAACATCATGGGTGATAGAACATGACCATTTTCATAGATATGATACCCTTATTACTTAATGATCTCATGAATTCCTAATTAATCTGGTAGAGCTAATCAGTTAAGGTATTTTCTATCTTTTCTACATCAAATCTGAGTTCCATTTCATGTTAACATCTGTTTGTGGTTTTTCTTGATTTTAGAGAACAATTTTGGTCAGATATCAAAGAGAAGTAAGGTAAAAATACATCTAAATCGTATGTGGCTGATGTTCTTGTATCCTGTCTTGCAGGAGAAGTTGAGAGTTGCTGTTTTGGTTTCAAAAGCTGCCCTTAACTTTATTCATGGTATGGTTCTTGTGCCTTCAACCATACTTAAGAGTGCTAATAATAAAAGTTTTATTAAGGAAAATTTTGTTTTCATAGTTCTACAACTTCTCAAATTGACCTGAAATTGGCCAAGCCAACTTGACTCGGTTGAATTTTGAGTCAAATCATTTTGCTAACTCTAGCACATTCATTTGGGAAAAAGATTTATTCTATAATTTCTTTATAAAGATATGGACACTTTTTGTTTATTTAGCTTGGTACTGAACCACTAAAACATTTTTGTGATACATTATTTAAATCTACATTTTTTTTCCAACTTTGCTACATTCATGTGTTACTGTATTAATAATTATAGTAATAAAATTCATTATGTATATTCTTAGGGCCTGTTTGGCCAGGCGGATCCCATGGGATTAGGAGGGATGGGATGGATTTTAAGATAATGATGGTGGTGTCAGTGGATTGGTTTAAGATCCATGGGATTGCTACAAATGGACAGGGGATCTGGATAAAAAATATTATTATATTTTAAGTCGTACCGTCATTTTCTAGCCCATACATAAGCCCTGAAGCCCATGGGCCAAAATCTTTAACCTAGGGCCAAACCGTATAGGTTTCACCTAAGAGCACAAGGCTTCCCTGGTTGAAAGCCATAGTAGTGGAGCTATGGTTACTTGAATGTGCTTAGAAATTATACATATATCTTTGTCGTCATCATCATTTAACTCTTAATTCAACTTTTTCCATGTAAAAACAAATGTACCTCACATGGAAAGAGTGATGATTATCTATAGGCGATGTCAAATAAACAGTACATTAGGCTTGCTGACATGTTTCAGTAAGTCTCCAACTGAAGTGAATACAACTACCAAGTGAAAGAAGAAGAAGAAGAAGAAAGAAGTGGAGACAAAGATGAAGATAGTGGTCAGTACCATGCCAATGTCAATAAGCTTCCTAAACTTTCATTTGGTAATGCTTCTTGAAATTTAAACATGCACAACTTTGTTATAATCCATTTATAAAGCTCTTCCAACACCTAGTGACTAAAGAAAAATTCGAAAGAAAGAAGAACTTTCATCAACTGGATGAAATAAAGTAGTGAAACAAACTAGTTTCAATTTGATTTCTATTGATGAATAAAAAATCTGATTTCTAACTGGAAACATTAGCCAATACTTCAACAGCAAATAGTTGAAAGAATGATACCCAGAGAATATATAATCTAACATCTTTCAATTTGATCTCTATTTGGGTAATTGAGAATAAAAATCTGATCTCAATTGAAGATGATAACTAAATTTTTTTTTGCATCAACGGACAGAATATCCTAATGGAATTATAGGTAATTGATTATTTAGTAGATGCCTCCTTTTTAAACAACTGCATTCTGATCTGATTGTAGAATTCATTCTCTCCAACTGTTGTACTTATTGGCTATTTAGTAGATGCCTTTCTTGTTTAGTAACTTCATCTCTATTCATGTTTCAAGTAAAGACTTTGCAAATCTACAAAACGAGAGACCTTAAAAGGGGATAGAAGCTACTTCATTACAATAAATGCTCCTAAATTCATAGATTGTAGCTTGATTCCCAAACAGTGGAATTTGGAGTTTGTCAAATTCAAATCCAATGCGAACTCATGAATTTGACAAGTTCATGGATATAGAAAATTCATATTATCATTTCTCTTACTCTAAACAGGGATTATGCATTCATCGGTAGACATGTAATCATTTTCCATATAAAAATGCAAGCTGTCCTAACTATTTTCCTATTTAAGGCCCACTAGAATTAAATCGATGATATATGCTTCATGCTTCTAGTTGTGCAGATTAACTACCAGGAGCTAAATACCAAAAGTAATATTTCTAAACCTTATTCAAGGACTGAAAATTTGTGTGGATTATGCAAGCAGTTCATTTCATAGGCAATAGACTATCTCAATGAAAACAAGACCTAAACAGAGATCATTAACACCTAAGAATCTCCTCGATAGGACAATCTTAACCTATCAATTTCTGGCTTTTATATAAAAGGTTACGTTGTCTTGTCTCACTCATGTACCATTTCATGTTATATACATTGTATTATATACATCATTGAATATACATTGTACGAGGGTTACAGTAATCTTGGAGTGTAGAAAATGTCCAAGTCTGTGCATTTTAGTCCGAGTTCCTTCCTAATCACGATAGCCTTGGGAGGGTTGATACGAGGGATGGGTTGACTGCAAAAGGGCTGATTAAAACTATATTGGGTATCTTGCTGGACCTGAAATCATTATGTCCGCCAAGATAACGCAATATAGTTTTAATAAGCCCTTTTGCAATCAACTCATCCCTTGTATCAACCCTCTCACGGCTATTGTGATTATAGAAATAACTCGAATTGAAATGCACATACTTGGAAATTTTCTGCACTTTAAGACTACTGTAAACCTCGTACAATTTACTTAGAAATTTTCATCAGTTGTAGGTCACCTAGTATAAAGAGCTTGTCCTTCCTATGGACAGCATTGGAGTGGTTTGGCCATTTAGACAGGCCGTGTTTATGTATTTGCTCAAAATTAATGGAGCAGACTCGGATGTGCATCGGAGCTATCCGGATGAGCGAGGGTCCCTGAAAGGTGGGAACCGCTGTTATGACTATGGTGAAGCTGTCTATTTCCTTTGGACAGCATTGGAGGGGCCTGGCCATTTGGACAGGCCGTGTTTATGTATTTGCTCAAAATTAATGGAGCAGACTCGGATGTGCGTCGGAGCTATCTGGATGAGCGGGGGTCCCTGGAAGGTGGGAAACGCTGTTATGACCATGATAAAGCTGTCCATTTCCTATGGACAACATTGAGGAGCCCGACCATTTGGACAGGCCGTGTTTATGTATTTGCTCGAAATTAATGGAGCAAACCCGGATGTGCGTCGGAGCTATCCGGATGAGCGGGGGTCCCTGGAAGGTGGGAACCGCTGTTATGACCATGATGAAGCTGTCCATTTCTTATGGATAGCATTGGAGGGGCCTGGCCATTTGGACAGGCCGTGTTTATGTATGTATTTACAGGTACCACACCCTTAACCTAAACCTATAACCCCAAACCTTTAACCTAAACCCATTCTCAATTCCCTAAAGCTATAACCTATAACCTAACCCTAACCCTAAACCTTAACCCTAACCTATAACCTTGACTTACAACCTTAACCTAAACTTACAACCTATACTTATAACATAAACCTAAACCTAGACCTATTCTTATAACATAGACCTAAACCTAAACCTTAACCTATAACCTAAACGTAGACTTATAACCTTAACCTAAACCTATTCTCAAATCCCAAAACCTATATGTATAACCTAAGCCTAGACTTGACCTTAACCTTAACCTATAACCTATACTTGTAACCTATAACCTAAACCTATACCTATAACCTATACTTATATCCTTAACCTAAACCTATCCGTATAACCTAAATCTATTCTCAAATCCCAAAACCTATACTTATAACATAAACCTAAACCTAAACCTATAAACTATAACCTAAAACCTAAACCCGATCCCGAACCCAAACCCGAACCTGATTTCCTAAACCTAAACCTTAACCTATAACCCATACTTATAACCTTAACCTAAACCTATTCTCAAATCCCAAAACCTTAACCTATAACCTATACTTAACCTATACTTATAACCTTAAACTAGACCTTAACCTTAACCTATAACCTATACTTATAACCTATAACCTAAACCTATACCTATAACCTAAACCTAAACTGTCACGCCCTAAACCTATAAATCGGATTCATAGGAATCCCGATCACCGAACCCGGTGCCGACAGCCTCCGTAGTACCCCATTCTCGGCCCCCGGTGTACATACACCAGGTTTCGATCCTGGGATCTTACAAGGAGGATTTTCGAATGTATATTTGTCTCATAAGAAGCATAACTGCACATATACCCAAATCATAAAGGCAACATCATCATCACATATCCAATAATATAATCATTTGAATGCAATGCCGAAAGGGAAATACATATATCGAAATCAAAGCTCCAGAGGATAGCTACACGCTCCAAGCTCAACGCTGCTACAACCTAACACCACCCGCACGCATCTATCATGCATAAGCTTACAAAAGCTTAGAGGGTGGTGAAAGTGTGTGCACAAGATAAGTGTGAAGTATACCATAAAGCCCATAAATCATACATCATCGGAATAAGCGAAAATACTAACAAGATCATGAGTCAATCAATATCAGAATATGTAATATAGAGCAGCTATGCAAATGAGGAGTCATAAAGAGCCAGATATCCGATGCCGAGGATGCGATGCAATAGGCAATTCCTGATGAGTCCATGAATAGCATCAGCCGTATCTAGACCATATAATGCAAGAACACAGTAACCCAAAATGTCATATGTCATGGATGTAATGCAATATGCGGTGCGAATGGAATGACCATGCTAGAGTGTGAACTCGGATGATAGTACGTAGTATCGCAGGCTACGGGGTCCACCACAAAGGACTCCTATCCAAACCAGTCCCATACCTAAATTTGGATAGTCAGACTCAACGTAGTAAACTCCTGATCTCAGGTTAGTCGCGCGCCCAACGAAAATCTTGCCATGCGAAGGTACACGTAACAAATAGTTACGCACTACCAGCCCGAGTGGATAGTGAATGAATGATTGAATGAGTATTTAACTCCTGCTCAATAAGTCAACATATCAGTATGGTTATCATCGGGGTTTAGTACACTCCAAATGGCACTGCCGCTCTCCCAGACGCATAGTCCAAGTGAGCGTAAGAAACCTCACTATCCGCCTGTCTAATAGTCTGTCAATACCTATCCGGCACATCAATAGCGGACCCAATCACGAGCTGGTCAAACTTAACCTAGCAATGCCCCCTATGCTGGGGCGGGTAAGGCCACACCCCCTCCCAACTGACCACGACACAGTGGGAAATGTGGCCTCCTGGTATTCGGCACTCGGGCGCTCATGTATCCACTCGGTCTCGACGTTGGGGCGTCTTCGGTACCAAGAGGGTTTAGGAATTTTCACTCAGGGCCATCTATGGTAGCTCGATGCTAGAATAAATTTTTGGTGTCCCATCTGGCTAACCACGATATGCCTATGGAGGCTACGGTCCCGATGTTGCTAGGGCGTACAGTAATCATAATGCAAGATGCATGAGTCATACAAACAAGCCATGCATCAATCCTGTGCATACCATACGCTCATGTGACATAACCTCTGCCTATCATTGAGTCTCATAACAACATGCTCAATGACATATGCAATAATCAACTACATCTCATAACAAGCATGCAGATGATGCGTATGGGCATGTATCATGATGCTATGCTGTCACATACTCATAATCGATATCAATAACTGGCATCAACAATCAACCTCGATAATGTGGACATTTAACCAACATTACCCTCAAGAAATGACCCACATAGAGCCTAACATACAGTGGATCCATGGCCTCACATAAAGGCCGAATATACAACACCATGGGCCTCACTCAAAAGTTTAATACATATCACGATGGGCCTTTCACATGGGCTTAACATACATCATAATGGGCTCTATCGCCTGGCCCTCAAATGCATCACAATGGGCCTCATCACATAGGCCTCGATACTCGGCCTCGACAATCAGAATCGGCATATACAATCATCCTCAAAACTTGGCCTAAACAATTGAAATTGATCGATAATCGAAATCAGCAAATCGGTCACGACAATAAAAATCAATCAATAATCAGAATCGGCAAATCGGTCTCGTCAATCGAAATCGACAATCGGTCACGACAATCGAAACCAATCGATAATCGCTCTAATAAAGGGCCTAAGGGAAGATCACAATATGGACATTTAACGATCATCGCCCATTAATGTGGACATTTAACCAACATCTCTCCCCAAGGAGTGGTCCACATAGAGCCATATGTATAGTGGGCCCATGACCCTACATAAGGGCCTAACATACATCGCTATGGGCCTCACTCATGGGCCACATATGCATCACATTGGGCCACACCCATGGGCCTTGAATACATCATAATGGGCCTCACCCATGGGCCTTGAATACATCAAATGGGCCTCGCATGTCAAGTGGGCCTCATCACATAAGCCTCACATACATCACATTAGTCCTCACACAAGGCCATATGTATCATTATAATGGTCCCCATATACGAGCCGCATGTACATTACAATGGACCATATCCCATGGCCCCGAACACATCGTAATGGGCCACATCCCATGGGCCTCGAATACACCACACTAGGCTACGTCCCATAGGTCTTAAATATATCACAATGGGCCTCGTACCTAGGCCTCAAATAAATTACAATGGGCCACATCTCATGGGCCTCTCATACATAACATCGGGCCTTGCCATCTGGACCGGAAATACATCACAATGGGCCACAACCCATGGGCCTTAATGCACAATGGGTGGGCCCTACACCTGGGTTTAATATACATCACAGATGGGCCCTACACAGGGGCCTCATACACAACAAGTTAGGCTTATCAATGGGCCCTAAGGAGAGTGACAATGCGGATATTTAACCAACATTAATCTTACAATGTGGACGTCAAACCAGCATTGCTCTCAAGGCATGAACCGCTATAAAACATTATTACACAAGCCATGGAAGAATCACACATTGCAATGTACCCTAAGGACATCCGTTGGGCCTTGACTCATGGGCCTTAGATACATCAAATGGGCCGCCTCATATGGGCCTTATATAAATCAAGTGGGCCACACCAATGGGCCTTATGTACATTACAATGGGCCATATCCCATGGGCCTTTAAATACATCACAATGGGCCTCGTAACATGGGCCTTATATATATCAAAGTGGGCCTCAACAATGGGCCACAAATACATCAAGATGGGCCTAATCACATGGGCCTTATCTATATAGATGGGCCACACCAATTGGGCCCCATATGTACATCAAATGGGCCACAACCAAATAAAAGTGGTGATAATGATTTCCACCATTTAAAGTTCTTAAGGCCCACCATAACATATGTTTCCCATCCAACCTGTTCATAAATTAACATAGTGATAGGTGAAGTGGAAACAAATATCAGCTTCATAGGGAACTACCATGGCCCTTAGAAATTTTGAACGGTGGACATCATTGACCACTACATTAAATGGTTGGGTCCACTTGAACTTTAGATCTGACTTATTTTTAGTCTCAAGCCTGTTAAGACAAGCCTGCTAAATGGTTGGACAGTTTAGATGCAACACATGCATCAAGGGTGGGGTCCACTAAACTATGGATCTGACTCATTCTTTAGCCCATGCCATAAAATGAGCTTTAAAAATGAATGGACAATTTGGATGCGGAACATGCATCATGGTGGGGTCCATAGATGGACGGCGTGGATGATATAAGGAGGGGGGGCCACAGAGCTTAGTGACGCCACTCCAGCAGGCTGCTGGAGTGAGGTACACCAGCCGTCCCACCCAGGGACCGTGTGGGTTACAATACATGCATCAGTGGGTCCCACGTGTGGCCCACCATAACGTTTGTTTTCCATTCAACCTGTTGATAAGGTCGCACAGGCCACTTGGGGCCCACCATAACGTTTGTTTTCCATCCAACCTGTTGATAAGGTCACACGGGCCCAGATGAATAGGCAAAAACAAATTTCATTTTGACCCAAAGCTTCTGTGAAACTCAAAAGGGATCAATGGTAGTCGTTCAATCACCGCTGTTACCTATGATGTGGGCCGCCTGAGCTTTGGATGTGGCTAATCTCTGGAGGGGGCCCACTTCAGGAAGGGACCCACCAAATGAACGGTTGGATGACAAGTACCCATCATGGTGGGGCCCATGGTTAGGACCGTGGGTCCCTGCTATCCACCCTCCAGACACAGCAGTGTCTTGCTGCAGCGTCAGCAGTAGCAGGCGCTACAAACATTGTACTTTTTTTTGAAAAAGATGATTTCTCCACAGTTTTTCGCATGTGGGGCCCGCATCAAGTGAATCCACCCCAGTCAATGGATTCCACAGTTCATAACCCATCCATCAAGCCCGATATTGGGCATCTTTCAGCGTGTAGAAAAATTAAGGTGAATTTAAATGGTGAAAATCACTGTTTTCAAAGGTATGGCCTGCCAGAAAATTGGATCAGCTTCATTTTTTTGCTCAACGCCTAAAATGAGTTGGTAAATAGGATGGATGTCATGGATTAAATCCATACATCCATGTGGGGCCTATACAAGTGGTCCACCTAAATACTTTAAACCAAGCCAACATACATTTTTTTTTGTTTATTCCGACTCACGTCCAGATGTTGGATTGTTCTTGGGCATAACAAATATATTCAAGGTGGGACCTACTTAGGTGGGCTACCACATGGTGGATGGTGTAGATACAACGCTTATAAAGTGGGCCCCACATACAAATGACTTGGATCAATTACATACTTCAAGGTGGGGTCCATCCAAGTGGGCCACACAGTCACATCATCATACATAAAAATAAATGAAAAGGGAGGGAGAGAGAGAGAGAGAAAAAGGGTGGGACACGTGTGATGGAGGGCTTCACCACTATGAGCCCTCCCTTGTAAGCAATCATACATCAAGTGGGTCCCATTACATGTGGGCCCATCAAACTAAAAATCAATGGTTGAGATCCTTTCTCCACCAAATGTAAGGTCTAGATGACCCTATCCATACATGAAAAATAAACATCATGATGGGGTCCATGGAGAATGGCCCCATCATGGAATGATCATGAGGATTAAGGTGGGTCATCGGCCAAGTCTTAGGGTCCAAAGTGAGATCCATTCCATCAATTAGGACGCCTCAATTGACCTATCATAAAAACATGAAAACTATCTTATAGAAGCACCCACCGATCAATCTTCGTGGTCCGTTGGAAAGTCGATTCCCTTGTGTCTCACTTTAATGGTGGATAATGAGAAGTGAAGGGTTAGGATGAAGGATTTTGGGGTGGGAAAGTGGGCCACACAAAAATCACTTTTCTCTCATGGAAGAGCTTGAATTGAGCCTCTTCTCTTGCTTGGGAAAATGTGATGAGAAATGAGAGAGAGAGAGAGGGTTGTAAGGAGAGGTGATGTGTGATGGAGTGATGGGAAGTAAGTGATGGGGTGATGGGCATGTACTTGACATGTATGGGTGGGTAAGAGAGAGAGAGAGAGGGAGAGAATTGACTTTGGGGGTGCTTTTGGGGATGGGACATGTACTTGATATGTGAGGTGATTGATTGGATTGTTTTGACATGTCGTAGATATTCTCTTGGGATTATAAACGCGGGACGTTTCCTCGAATTGAACACGGGTCCACTCTCCCTGCCAAGGTATCGGATCGGTATGCAAGACGCGGCATTGGAAACGCAGCGATGATGCGATCGCAATGGTATAAGTATCGGATTAAGCCGACCCAAATATACGGGATTCGACTTATGGTCGCGCGCAAATGTCGATTATACATCGTAGGTTGCTAGAATTCGACGGGAAGGATCGCGGGAGTCGACGGAGCAGTACGGATTAGGATACGGGTCTTACATAAACCTTAACCTATAACCTAAACCTATACTTATAACCTTAACCTAAACCTATTCTCAAATCTCAAAACTTATACTTATAACCTAAACCTAGACCTTAAACTTAACCTGCAATCTCTACTTATAACCTTAACCTAAACTTACAACCTTAACCTAAACCTAAACCTTAACCTAAACTCAAATCCCTAAACCTTAACCTATAACCCAACGTAAACCTATACTTATAACCTAAACCTATTCTTAAATCCCAAAACCTATAACCTAAACCTAACCTTTCCCTCACTCAGTATACCTATAACCTAAACCTATAACCTTAACCTAAACCTAAAACCTAAATGTATTCTCAAATCCCTAAACCTAACCTTAACCTATTCTCAATTCCCTAAACCATAACCTATAACCTAACTTAAACCTAAACCTGTAACCTACACTTATAATGTAAAAACTAAATGTATTCTCAAATCCATAAACCTAAACCTACACCTAATCCTAATCGCAACTCCTTAACCTAAACCTAGACTTAAAACCCTAAACCTAAACCCGGTCCCGAACCCGATTTCCTAAACCTAAACCTTAACCTACTTTCAATTCCCTAAACCTTAACCTGTAACCTAACTTAAACCTAAACCTATAACCGACACTTATAACCTATAAACTAAAACCTAAACCTAAACCTAAAACCTAAATGTATACTCAAATCCCTAAACCTAAACCCACACCTAATCCTAATCTCAACTCCTTGGCCTAAACATAAACTTCAAAACCCAAACTTAAACCCGAACCCCAACCCGATTTCCTAAACCTAAACCTTAACCTATTCTGAATTCCCCAAACCTATAACCTATAACCTATAACCTAAACCTAAACCTAAACCTAACCTAAACCTATAACCTAAACATAAACCTAAACCAAAACCTATAACCTTAACCTAAACATTAACCTATAACCTAAACCTTAACCTATAACTTATAACCCAATAACCTAAACTTATAACCTTAACCGAAACCTAAAACCTTAACCTAAACCAAAAACCAAAACCTAAACCTATAACCTAAACCAAAACCTAAACCTAAAACCTAAATGTATTCTCAAATCCCTAAACCAAAACCTACACCTAATCCGAATCTCAACTCCCTAATCTAAACCTAAACCTAAACTTGACAACCCAAACCTAAAACTGATCCTGAACCCGAACCCAATTTCCTAAACCTAAACCTAAACCTTAAACTATTCTCAATTCCCTAAAGCTATAACCTATAACTTATAACCTAAAACCTAAATCTAAACCTAAAACCTAAACCTAAACCTAAAACCTCAATGTATTCTTAAATCCCCAAACCTAAACCTACACCTAATCCTAATCTCAACTCCGTAACCTAAACCTAAACCTAAACTTGAAAACCCAAACCTAAACCCGATCCCGAACCTGAATCCGATTTCCTAAACCTAGACCTTAACCTATTCTCAATTCCCTAAAGCTATAACCTATAAACTAACTTAAACCTAAACTTATAACCGACACTTATAACCTAAACCTAAACCTATAACCTAAACCTAAAACCTAAATGTATTCTCAAATCCCTACACCTACACCTACACCTACACCTAATCCTAATCTCAACTCCTTAACCTAAACTTAAACTTGAAACCCCAAACCTAAACCCGAACCCAATTTCCTAAACCTAAACCTTAACCTATTCTCAATTCTTTAAACCTTAACCTATAACCTAGCTTAAACCTAAACCTAAACCTATAACCTACACTTATAACCTAAACCTAAATCTAAAACCTAAATGTAATCTCAAATCCCTAAACCTAAACATACACCTAATCCTAATCTCAACTCCCTAACCTAAACCTAAACCTAAACTTGAAAATCGAAACCTAAACTCGATACCGAACCTGAACCAGAACCTGATTTCTTAAACTTAAACCTTAACCTATTCTCAATTCCCTAAAGCTATAAGTTCTAACCTATAACCTAAACCTAAACATAAACCTAAATCTAAACCTAAACCTATAACCTAAACCTAAACCTAAACCTATAACCTAAACCTTAACCTATAACCTATAACCCAAAACCAATAACCTAAACTTATAACCTATAACTTAACCTTAATATAAACCTAAAACCTAAACCTAAACCTATAACCTAAACCTATAAGTGTAGGTTATAGGTTTAGGTTTAGGTTAAGGTTGTTTTTCTTTTCATTATTTTTTTTCCATAAGATTGTTCGTGTTTGGATAGATGCAGTTTATGTTTGGATGAATGTAGTTTATGTCTGGATGAATTTACGTAGTTTGGGTTTAGATGGATGTGAATGTGAATGTGAATATGATGAAATATATTATATAACAGGTGTATATCAGGAAGAATATGATGAATTATATTCTAACAGGTGTATATCAGGAAATTTGAGATGGAATATTTTTTAAAAAAAAGAGAGACTTTTACCTACGAAATATTTCGTAGGTAGAAGTCTCATTAACGTTTTTTAGCGACGAATATTTTCGTCGCTAAAAGTCTTATCCACGTTTTTAAGCTACGAAAATTTTCGTAGTTAAAAGTAACCCTTTCGAATAATGGCAGCCTTTAGCGACGAAACTTTTCATCGCTAAAAGTCACATCCAAGATGTTTAGCTTCGAAGAGTTTCATAGCTAAAATTAATCTTTTCGATTTTTTGAAAGTGTTTAAAGACTTTAGTGACGAAAAGGTCCGTCCCTAAAAGTCTATTCCATGATTTTTAGCGATGAAAATTTTCGTAGCTAAAAGTAATCCATTCGAATTTTTTGAAGAATTATTTGCAGCCTTTAGCGATGAATATTTTCATTGCTAAAAGTCTCAACCACTCTTTTTAGCTACGAAAATTTTTGTAGCTAAAATTAAGGCATTCGAATTTTTTTAAAAATTGTTTGGAGCTTTTGGCGACGAACATTTTTGTCGCTAAACGAGTTTTCCTTGATTTTTAGCTACGAAAATTTTCGTAGCTAAAACTAATCCATTCAAATTTTTTGAAAAATTGTTTGAAGCCTTTGGCGACGAAAATTTTCATCGCTACAAGTCTGTTTCATGATTTTTAGCTACGAAAATTTTCGTACCTAAAAGCAATCCATTCGAGTTTTTTGAAAATTTATTTGAAGCCTTTGGCGACGAAAATTTTCGTCGCTACAAGTCTGTTCCATGATTTTTAGCTATGAAAAATTTCGTAGCTAAAAGTAATCCATTCGAGTTTTTTGAAAATTTGTTTGAAGCCTTTAGCGATGACAATTTTCGTCGCTAAAAATCATCCATTCAAATTTTTAAAAAAATTGTCTGAAGCCTTTGGCGACGAAACTTTTTGTTGCTAAAAGTTGCTTCCATGATTTTTAGGTACGAAAATTTTCGTAGATAAAAGTAATCCATTTGAATTTTTTGAAAAATTATTTAAAGCCTTTGGTGACAAAAATTTTCATCACTAAAAGTCTGTTCCATGATTTTTTTTAGCTACAAAAATTTTCGTAGCTAAAAGTTATCCATTCGATTTTTTTGAAAATTTGTTTGCAGTCTTTGGTGATGAAAATTTTCGTCGCTAAAAGCCTATTCCATGATCTTTAGCTATGAAAATTTTCGTAGCTAAAAGTAATCCACTCGATTTTTTTGAAAAATTGTTTGCAGTCTTTGGTGATGAAAATTTTCATAACAAAAAGTCTCATCCACACTTTTTAGCTACGAAAATTTTTGTAGCTAAAAGTAATCCATTCAAATTTTTTGAAAATTTGATTGCTGCCTTTGGCGACGAAAATATTCATTGCTAAAAGTCTCATACACGATTTTTAGCTACGAAAATGTTCGTAGCTAAAAGTAATCCATTCGATTTTTTTTGAAAAGTTGTTTTTTGCCTTTAGCGATGAAAATATTCGTCGCTAAAAGTCTCATCTATGATTTTTAGCTGTGAAAGTTTTCGTCGCTAAAAGTACACTTGTAGCGATGAAAGTTCATTTCGTCGCTAAAAGTGACTTTTAACGACGAAAATGTATTTTATCGCTAAAAGTTTCGTCGCTAAATATCTTCTTTCTTGTATGCTTTGAGAGGCCACTATTAACCATTAATGATACGATCTCTAAAACTCATGAGCTAGGTATGGTGGTATGGAACACCGTGTCCAAGCTATTGGCCTACGCTGGGGTGATGAGACTCCCCGTAGTGACAAGTGAGCAATTAAGACTCGCGTGTCGGGCATAGTGGTATGGGACACTGTTTCCGTGTTGTCGGCCTACGTTGGGGTGACGAGTCTCCCCATAGTGACCAGTAAGCATAGGAGGTGATAAGTCCTTGTTTGAAAAGCCCCCATTAAATTACCCGGCCGATAGTTCCATGTCAGATTTCTCTTCGAACGTCCCGGGCATGAATGGAATTAGGCAACGAGCCATTCCTTATGATGATTTGGTTATGTGGTAAGCCCGCACTTCGAAACTGAGTTATCATACTTGGTGTTTAGGTGACGACCCATATCAAGTTGATCCTCAAACCTTTAGGCATCATGCCTTACCTTTGGAATTATTAATTTATAAGATAAATGTATAATACATAAAATTGGATCAAGGATCGCAGGCTCAAAGCCGCTACGACCACCCTGGGCCGAGTGATCTAGGTAATGTCATTGATTAAATGGTGGTGTTTCAGCTTTCCCAATTTTATTGGATGAACGAACTTAATTAAATACTCGCCTAACATGAATATTCACACATTACATTAGTTAGGTTGGCGACTCAGCAGTTAAGATTGTATTGAGAGAGTGTTCGTCATTTGCGATCGTAAGATGAAGTCGCTTAAGGGAGTGTTATATGGCGAGGGCATGCATCATTTCATGAAACCATGCATATGCATTAATAAGAGTGGTTAAGATTCTATGAATGATTGCTTTTCATTAACTTTATCAATGTATTTGACAATACGTGTAATTTATGATAATGGTATCCACTGAGTTGATCACTCAATCCCACTCTGGGACGGTGTTTTAAAACACCAACCAAACCCTTTTTTAGATGTAGGTGTCACGGAGCTCGACGCATTAAATGAGGCAAGCATAGACGAGGAGGAGGAGCTTTCCTATTTTTGGCTTTTGCTCGCATCCCCATATACCGCCTTAAGACTAGCGACAGGCCTTAGGGCGAGGGGACAGTTGCATATCATTTTGGACTATATGTATGTATATTTTGCTGGGGCGTCGCCTCGTACATCTGTAAGTGTGATGTTTTCTACCTCTTATGGTTGTCAAATTTTGTAGTGCCAAAACCTCTTGGAATCTTTGTTTTATGTAGCTCATCTACATTTCAATATCATGCTTCTCACGTAGAAGAACAAAGGTCTTTACCTCAAGAACTTCAAATGCAAGATCAAGAGAAATTCATGTTCAAGTACAACACCTAGTGTTAATTCAATCTTTCAAGCTTCATTAGTTCAAGTTTTCAAAGCTTTGTCCAAGTCAAAATAAAGTTCTTTACTTTGAACCTCAAGCTCAAGCGTCAATGTACTTCAAATTCAAGCTTCAAAAGTTTAAGTTCGAAGCTTCACATTGTGTCAAGATATCAAGCTTCGTGAACTTCAAAGAACAACTATCAACTGAAGCAAAAGAAGATTCAATATTCATATATCGCTTATAAGGTATGAATGACCCTACATTGGTCATATGATAGGTCATTTTGAATACATAATTTAAATTGAGTCACTTTATAAGTGCATGGACTGTTTTTCGACTAGTCTTGGACCATGTTCGACCAGTCCTAGTACTGACTCGACCAGTCCAAGAAATCCTCGACCAGTCCTAGGTTTGTTACTAATTTTCAAAATTTTCTGTTATTGCCTCGACCAGTCCTAGAGACTACTCGACCAATCGAGTGAACAGTGCCCGACCAATCCTGCAGGCTCGACTCAAAGTCAAGCAACTAAAAATGGTCCCACACCACCAGTCGTGAACAAGACTCGACTGGTCATGGAGGCCACTCGAATGGTCGAGCAAGCCCTTCGACCAGTCATGGAACGACCTTATATTATCGCACCCAAATTTTTAAAAATTTGTTGGTCCTTCTACTAGTCGAGCCATCCTCTGGGCCAGTCAAGAGTGCGATTTCTACAACTATAAATAGAGCACGAATTTCAGAGTTTTGTATCTAATTCAAGCCAAATCAAGATACCACTCTGAGAGATAAGTTAGTGATATTCTTAAGCTATATTGTGCTCATTTAATATTCTCTTTATTCAGCTATTTTGTATTTGATTTTGCATTCTATATTCCAATCATATTTGAAAGGGGATTAAAATTTTCCCATTTCTTAGAATTAAAATCTAATCAAGCTAGCCCAACTTGATTTAATCTAAAAATCATTTAGAACCTAGAACCATTTCATAAGTGAGTGTGGACATTGAACTTCTATGTTAAACTTCTACTCCAAATTAGTTCTACCGGGCTACATCCAAGGAAAATATCCAGATAAGTATTTTACAGTTTTGTAAATTCTTTCTTTTAGTTTCTTTGAGATTGACCCTGAAAAATCTCTTTCTTTTAGTTTGTCTGAGGTGATCCAGAAAACTCAGAGTGTGGGGTTTTTGAATTGTGTAAGCTACTTGAAAGGCACAATAGGCACAATTATGAATGTTTTAGGTGAACCTTGAAAAACTTATTTCATAGTGAACGCTAATATCCACTGTGTGAGGATATTAGGAGTGGAGTAGTTGCGTGGCTGTTTTTCTAAACAGTAGGTGTACACACAAACGAACCACTATAATTTTTTACCTTATGGTGATTGTTTATTTGTGGCTTTATGTGGATGTTGTAATTTCTCTTTCACTACACCAAAACAGCAAAAAAAGGATGGTCAAAAACTGTCTCAATAGACCATAAAGGACGGTATTGGACCGTCGTAAGGGCCGTCATATTTTGGGATGTCGTATTACTTAAAGGACGGCCATAAACCGTCTTTAAAGGACGGTCATGGGCTGCCTCTAAAGAAGGACGGTCATGGATCATCTCTAAAGAAGGATGGTCATGGACCGTCTATAAAGGTAGACATTAGAGGTCTCTTATGAAGCTTAAAAAGGACGGTTGTGGACCGTCCGTAAAAAGGACGGTCCATGACCGTCAGTGAAAAAACTGTAACAACGGTCATGGACCGTCCTTCAAAAGGACTGCTATGAACCATCTCTTATGAACCTGAAAAGGACGGTCATGGACCGTCCTTTAAAAGGACTGCTATGAACCGTCTCTTATGACCCTGAAAAGGACGGTCTTCGACCGTCTCATATTTGAATATACATATGTTACAATATCGTATTCTTCCTAATATACACTTATTATATATACCTGTTACAACATCATATTCTTCCTGATATACACCTGTTATATAATATATTTCATCATATTCACATTCACATCCATCTAAACCCAAACTACATAAATCCATCCAAACATAAACTACATTCATCCAAACATAAACTACATCCATCCAAACACAAACAATATACACCTGTTACAATATCATATTCTTCCTGATATACACCTGTTACAACATCGTATTCTTCCTGATATTCACCTGTTATATAATATATTTCATCATATTCATATTCACATCCATCTAAACCCAAACTACGTAAATCCATCCAAACATAAACTACATCCATCCAAACGCAAACAATCTTATACACATTACATTTATCCACGCATAAATACATATAAGTTTAACATCATAAATAAAAAAAGGAAATCAGCAACAAATTTCTTTTTGTGTCTTTTATCTAATAAAAAAAATATTCAACTAACAAAATATTATAATTCAGAATCATAAAGAATTGCAGAAACTTCATTCGCTTTTTTTTCTTTCTTTCTTCCAAAAAAGTGGGCACACTTTTTTAAAATAAAACTGATCATTAAAATAAAACTAATGCAAGCAACCAATGCAAAAAAGTGTTTCAATTCAAGTTAATAGAAACAACAAAAATTAAAGCTTTGTAAAAAGGGGCATGTGTTAAAAGGGATACATTCTTGTTTGTTGCCATGTGATTGGGCTACATTATTACAACAATCGGGTTTGGGTTCGGGATCGGGTTTGGGTTTAGGTTAGGGAGTTGAGATTAGGATTAGGTGTAGGTTTAGGTTTAGGGATTTGAGAATACATTTAGGTTTTAGGTTTAGGTTTTAGGTTTTAGGTTAAGGTTTAGGTTTTAGGTTTAGGTTAAGGTTAGGTTATAGGTTAAGTTTAGGTTATAGGTTAAGGTTTTAGGTCATAGGTGTTGGTTTAGGCTAAAGTTATAGGTTTAGGTTTAGGTTAAGGTTTAGGCTTTGGTTTAGGTTAAGGTTTATGTTTAGGTTATAAGCTATAGGTTTAGGGAATTGAGAATAGGTTAAGGTTTAGGTTTAGAAAATCGGGTTTGAGTTCGGGATCGAATTTAGGTTTGGGTTTTCAAGTTTAGGTTTAGGTTTATGTTAGGGAGATGAGATTAGGATTAGGTGTAGGTTTAGGTTTAGGGATTTGAGAATACATTTAGGTTTTAGGTTTCGGTTTAGGTTTTAGGTTATAGGTTAAGGTTTAGGTTTTAGGTTTAGGTTAAAGTTACGATATAGGTTATAAGTTTAGGTTATAGGTTATAGGTTAAGGTTTTAGGTCATCGGTTTTGGTTTTGGTTTAGTTTAAGGTTATAGGTTTAGGTTTAGGTTAAGGTTTAGGTTTAGGTTATAAGCTATAGGTTTAGGGAATTGAGAATAGGTTAAGGTTTAGGTTTAGGAAATCGGGTTCAGGTTCGGGATTGGGTTTAGGTTTGGGTTTTCAAATTTAGGTTTAGGTTTAGGGCAGGGTGTTGAGATTAGGATTAGGTGTAGGTTTAGGTTTAGGGATTTGAGAATACATTTAGGTTTTAGGTTTATGTTTAGGCTTTAGATTATAGGTTAAGGTTTAGGTTTTATGTTTATGTTATAGGTTATAAGTTTAGGTTATAGGTTATAGGTTAAGGTTTTAGGTCATAGGTTTTGGTTTAAGTTAAGGTTAGGTTATAGGTTAAGTTTAGGTTATAGGTTAAGGTTTTAGGTCATAGGTTTTGGTTTAGGTTAAAGTTATAGGTTTAGGTTTAGGTTAAGGTTTAGGTTTAGGTTTAGGTTAAGGTTTAGGTTTAGATTATAAGCTATAGGTTTAGGGAATTGAGAATAGGTTAAGGTTTAGGTTTAGGAAATCGGGTTCGGGTTCGGGATCAGGTTTAGGTTTGGGTTTTCAAGTTTAGGCTTAGGTTTATGTTAGGAAGTTGAGATTAGGATTAGGTGTAGGTTTAGGTTTAGGGATTTGAGAATACATTTAGGTTTTAAGTTTAGGTTTAGGTTTTAGGTTTTAGGTTATAGGTTAAGGTTTAGGTTTTAGGTTTAGGTTAAGGTTAGGTTATAGGTTAAAAGTTTACGTTATAGGTTAAAGGTTAAGGTTTTAGGTCATCGGTTTTGGTTTAGGTTAAGGTTATAGGTTTAGGTTTAGGTAAAGGTTTAGGTTTAGGTTATAAGCTATAGGTTTAGGGAATTGAGAATAGGTTAATGTTTAGGTTTAGGAAATCGGGTTCGGGATCGGGATCGGGTTTGGGTTTGGGTTTGGGTTTTCAAATTTAGGTTTAGGTTTAGGTTAGGGAGTGGAGATTAGGATTAGGTGTAAGTTTAGGTTTAGGGATTTGAGAATACATTTAGGTTTTAGGTTTTGGTTTAGGTTTTAGATTATAGGTTAAGGTTTAGGTTTTAGGTTTAGGTTAAGTTTAGGTTATAGGTTTAGGTTATAGGTTTTAGGTTAAGGTTTTAGGTCATAGGTTTTGGTTTAGGTTAATGTTATAAGTTTAAGTTTAGGTTAAGGTTTAGGTTTAGGAAATCGGGTTCTAGTTCGGGATCAGGTTTAGGTTTGAGTTTTCAAGTTTAGGTTTAGGTTTAGGTTAGGGAGTTGAGATTAGGATTAGGTGTAGGTTTAGGTTTACGGATTTGAGAATACATTTAGGTTTTAGGTTTAGGTTAAGTTTAGGTTATAGGTTATAAGTTTAGGTTATAAGTTATAGGTTAAGGTTTTAGGTCATAGGTTTTGGTTTAGGTTAAGGTTATAGGTATAGGTTTAGGTTAAGGTTTAAGTTTAGGTTTAGGTTAAGGTTTAGGTTTAGGTTATAAGCTATAGGTTTAGGTAATTGAGAATAGGTTAAGGTTTAGGTTTAGGAAATTGGGTTCGGGTTCGGGATCGGGTTTAGGTTTGGGTTTTCAAGTTTAGGTTTAGGTTTAGGTTAGGGAGTTGAGATTAGGATTAGGTGTAGGTTTAGGTTTAGGGATTTGAGAATACATTTAGGTTTTAGGTTTAGGTTTAGGTTTTAGGTTTTAGGTTAAGGTTTAGGTTTTAGGTTAAGGTTTAGGTTATAGGTTATAAGTTTAGGTTATAGGTTATAGGTTAAGGTTTTAGGCCATAGGTTTTGGTTTAGGTTAAGGTTATAGTTTTAGTTTTAGGTTAAGGTTTAGGTTTAGGTTTAGGTTTAGGTTAAGGTTTAGGTTATAAGTTATAGGTTTAGGGAATTGAGAATAGGTTAAGGTTTAGGTTTAGGAAATCGGGTTCGGGTTCGTGATCGGGTTTAGGTTTGGGTTTTCAAGTTCATGTTTAAGTTTAGGTTAGGGAGTTGAGATTAGGATTAGGTGTAGGTTTAGGTTTAGGGATTTGAGAATACATTTAGGTTTTAGGTTTAGGTTTAGGTTTTAGGTTATAGGTTAAGGTTTAGGTTTTAGGTTTAGGTTAAGGTTAGGTTATTGGTTATAAGTTATAGGTTAAGGTTTTAGGTCATATGTTTTGGTTTATGCTAAGGTTATAGGTTTAGGTTTACGTTTAGGTTTAGGTTAAGGTTTAGGTTTAGGTTTAGGTTATAAGCTATAGGTTTAGGGGATTAAGAATAGGTTAAGGTTTAGGTTTAGAAAATTGGGTTCAGGTTCGAGATCGGGTTTAGGTTTTGGTTTTCAAGTTTAGATTTAGGTTTAGGTTAGGGAGTTGAGATTAGGATTAGGTGTAGGTTTAGGTTTAGGAATTTGAGAATACGTTAAGGTTTAGGCTTTGGAAATTGGGTTTGGGTTCGAGATCGGGTTTATGTTTGGGTTTAAGGTTTAGGTTTAGGTTATAGGTTTAGGTTATAGGTTATAATTGTAGGTTTAGGTTTAGGTTTTTGGTTTAGGTTATAGGTTTAGGTTTAAGTTAAGGTTTAGGTTTAGGTTATAGGTTTTGGGATTTGAGAATAGGTTTAGGTTATAAGAATAGGTTTAGTTTATAAGTATAGGTTTAGGTTTAGGTTTTATGTTTAGGTTAAGGTTATAGGTTTAGGTTTAGGTTTAGGTTTAGGTTAAGGTTAGGTTATAGGTTAAGGTTTAGGGAATTGAGTTTAGTTTATAGGTTTTAGGTTAAGGTTTAGGTTTGGGTTTAGGTTATAGGTTTAGGGATTTGAGAATCGATTTAGGTTATACATTTAGGTTCAGGTTATAGGTTATAGGTGAAGGTTAAAGTTATAGGTTTATGCTTAGGTTAATGTTATAGGTTTAGGTTTAGGTTAGGTTATAGGCTTTTGGTTAAGGTTTTGGCTATAGTTATAGGTGTTGGGATTTGAGAATAAGTTTAGGTTATAAGTATAGGTTTAGGTTAAGTTATAGGTTAAGGTTTAGGGAATTGAGCTTAGGTTATAGGTTCAGGTTATAGGTTATTGGTTTAGGTTAAGGTTTAGGTTATAGGTTTTGGAATTTGAGAGTAGGTTTAGGTTATAAGTGTTAAAGTTTAGGGAATTGAGTTTAGGTTATAGGTTATAGGTTTAGGTTTAGGTTAAGGTTTAGGTTGTAGTTATAGGTTTTGGGATTTGAGAATAGGTTTAAGTTATAGGTTAAGGGTGTGGTCCTTGCGAATACAGATATAAACACAGCCTGCTCCAATTGGCTAGGCCATTCCAATGCTGTCCATAGGAAATGGACAACTTCAGCATAGTTAAAACAGCGGTTCTCACCTTCTAGGGACCTCCACTCAACATCTGGATAGCTTCGACGCACATCCGAGTCTACTCTATTAATTTCGTGTAAATACATAAACACGGCCTGTCCAAATGGCCAGGCCCCTCCAATGTTGTCCATTGGAAATAGACAGCTTCATCATGGTCATAACAGCGGTTCTCACCTTTCAAGGACCCCCGCTCATCTGGATAGCTTCAACGCACATCCGGGTCTGCTCCATTAATTTCGAGCAAATACATAAAAATGACATGTCCAAATGGCCAGGCCTCTCCAATGGTCATAATAGTGGTTCCCACCTTCCAGGGACTCCCGCTTAACATCCAGATAGCTCCGACGCACATCCGGATACATATATGGGTACAGTTTCAAATAACATTATTAGCAATGTTTCAAATGCATACCTCCCTTAGAAAGTCCTTCAGTTGTTTCTCATGAAAGTCCTGATCTATAAGAACCTTAATGGCAACATCCTGCATTCCATGATTGAATAAATAAGAAGATGCATCACCTTTAACTTTAAGTGAAACAAAAATGGGACAAAGAACTATGTAAGAAACACGAAGAAAAATGTGGATTTCTTTGAATATGATAGAGAGGTTGGTTCAGGAACTAAACCGTAAATAACTCTCATCAGGTTAGTTATCAGAATAGCATTTCCAGAGAAGTTCCCTGCATTAAACACTTGCCTATGTTATTCAATTGTCTTCAATAAAATCAAATTACTATCTTAAAAGAAATGCACGTCACGCATGCGAAACGTCATTTTCAAACCAAAGTACACTCGCTATTTTCAAATCTCACGTAGCCACTTCATTTCCCCACTATCTCCCTCGATTTCCCCACTCTTACCTCTCCATCGCTCTCTCTTGAAGCAAAAAAGAAGAAGAAGATGAAAAAAAACTCTTTTATGTTTTTTTCAATCCATCTTCCATTTTCTTCTTAATAAGAAAATCCATATTTACTAATATTCCTATTTTTCTATTTTTCAAAAGAATGAGTTCGGACTCTGAAAACATCAGCTCCAACACTTGTACTTTCAGCCCAAACCCTAACCAAGAAGGTGATACTGCATATTGAAATTATATATACAAGTAACTTAGTCTATACACATGGATGTTGCCGAATGGCTTCTTTTTTGTCACTTGTAGTTCTTCTTCTTCTTCTTCTTCTTATTTTTTGGTATTTCCTGATCTTATTTTCATATATCATCCTACAAGGCACCCCATGACATTACTAGGAAGTATGGGGCTATTAAAAAGGTTGATTCTTCTACAAAGGCATGGCTTGAAAAGATGCGGACACTATTTATCAGGAAGGGATCAGGGTTCTCTTCTCGTAGTGTGATTATTGGGGATGCATATAAAGGGATTCATGAAATCGGTTTACCATTAGAAATTGCTCAAAAGATCGCATTTGAAGAGAAGGTCACCGCATACAACATGGATCATTTACATAAACTAGTGGATGACAAATTATGTGTAACATATAGAGATGGTTCAGCCACTTATGCAATTAGGGAAGGTTCAAAAGGACATACATATTTGAAAGTTGGTTAAATCATAAACACTCGTATTATGGACGGAGTCATTATTTTCATTAATAGGCCGCCTAGTACTCATAAACATTCATTGCAAGCATTTTCTGTCTATGTGCATGATGACCATACTGTTAAGATCAATCCTCTTATTTACGCTCCCCTAGGTGCGGATTTTGATGGGGATTGCTTTCATATGCTACTTCATAGATCATATTCTGAGATAAAAGGTTTCAATTATATATATATATATATATATATATATATAAATTATGGTTCAAAAGTAGACAATAAAGAGCACAAATTCTTATTATAAAGGTGATATTTAGAGTTAAGTTTACCATCATTGTCATGTTGAAACTGTTCCTTAAATATGAGGACGTCCCTTATTGATCTAAAACAGTCAAAGAGAATTACAATTAAAAGAAAGAAAGAAAAAGAAAAGAAAAGAAGGCAAGTAGGTAATTAGACACTCAAATGCCGCCAAAAAGAAAAATATAAACTTATCTTTTTAACTCCCCCTAAAGTGACACCTACACCAACCTGCAACAACAGAAACCAGATCAGTCCCAAATGTGTACTTAGCAATAAAGGAAGAAATGGGTTATACTGAAATTGCTATTAAATAGAAAGAAATATATTATAACATAAACAATCAGGAACCAAAAATCACTAAAGTGGAATGGAACTCCCAATACACAAAGATGATCATACATAACATGAGCATGAACAAAAGAAACCTAGGGTGTGTTTGGATGTACAACTCAGCAACCTAGACAGAAACTAGAGAAATGACCAAATTGTAATCAATTTTCTGAGCTAGCTTCACGTCGCATGCATTGGAATTCCAATTTGAAAAGAACACGTCTCTTGGCCATCAATTTATATTAGACAAATTGTTGAAGTGCATGTATGAATGGATGTTCCATTTGAAATGGATTGCAAGAATTGAAGATAGAGAGTTGCAATTTGAGCATCCAAAGGACAGACCATGAAGAAAATTATTCAACCATGAATGTATGAATGGATGATCTGAATTGCAATAGTTATTCTAGTAAAGTGAAAATTACCAATTTGTAATTATAGTATGGCTGGTATGGGTTTGGGACTTTAGCTCCTAAGTGCAATCGCTATACTTTGAAGATGGACCTGAAATAACTGGAGTTGAAATTTGAGGGTGAGTTACTCACTAGTGAATGCTAGGAAATGTAACCAGGATTTGGTTGTTTCATCTTTTTTAAATTGAATATTTTCAATTCAATTTAGTTGCTCATCTAAATACAACCCAAAATGTATTATGTTATTTTTATAAAAACTAACATGTAGATGAAGGAATTGGCTAATGGAAATAACTAGAAAAGGATGACAATTTCAACTAGGATTTGGCGATTTGTGACTGATCTGAAACTCAGTATGAATCAGGGTGGTAGACTCGTCAGGAGGGCCAAACACTGGCATCGAATGTTGGACTATTGGCCATTCTTTTTCAACTGCCCATTTGTTTTGCATGCAGTGGCTCACATATGAGATAACTGGCCTGATTCTTAGGCTGGACAGATTGACAATTGGGCCTACCGGATGAAATTTTGGATCTTGATGAATGGTCTGGATCACACATGCATTCCATGTTGGCACTTATGTGGATGTCTAGGTTTAATGACCAGATTTGTGTCTGCAATCCTTATGGGAGATTGCTCTCAATTGAACTTCTCTAACCTTACTTGAACCTTTCATCAATCAAAGGCAGTACCAAGACTAATTGATAATTGTCAAAAGAGCATTAATCACACCTTTTCAGCTCACCTAAAGATTAGACCATCTTGATTTTCAAGCCATGACACAAGATCGGAGGGGATCTCCCCACAAATGGTCAAGATCTTGCACACGTGTACTAAACTGGACCTCAACATAAACGAATGCAAACATAAAACCAATCTGACACATGGCAAGTTTGGTCAAGTCACACCTTATCCCAAGAGAAATACAATTTTCTTAGTTTTTTGGGTTGTTGAGTTGGGCCCTTGGTCCAATGATACAAACGACAACACTATATGGATGGTGGGCCATGAACCAAAAATCCTCCACATAAGGATAACATGAGCCTTCAACTGGTGGCCAGCAGATAGATGATTGAGGATGAGAATACAGCTATCAGCAAGATAAGAGGCAAATACCCGCATACATATACCTACATACATCTAACCCTGGTGGCTTACATTACCCATTTCCATTAAAAACAACAAAATTAACACAACTTCGCTCTAAACGGAGATGGAAGTTCAGATAGTAGTTCCAAATCATCAATGTTCAAACAGTAGTTCTAAATCATCATCAGAAAATTAAAAAATAAAAAGAAATTAACGAATAACAGGAAAAATGGAAAGATTAATAAAGATAATTAGAGTAAAGACCACTTCTTTGTGTAGGAAGAGTAAAGCCAGACCATTCATCATGTGCGCCCGACCATTCGTGTGCTAGAGCCAAAAGATCAGGCCCGTCCATTCATCATCTGAGACCACAGGCAGGCATCAAATGCAAACCATTAGTCAATTCTCTTCACAGGCCCACATGATGAACGAACAATCCCAACTTTTTAGCTACGGAGCATACGTGCTGGGGCCAACCAGATGGACAACTAGGATTCCACACGCGCATCACGTTGGTACGTGAGAAGCCAATCTTGTTTCGCTTCATGCATACAAGAAAGGAAAATAACTCTTAGAATATCAAAAACCAAACCCTAAAACAGAGATTCGAACATCTAAAAAAATCAAGAAGATGACAGAAATAGAAACAGACCAAAATGGATTTTTACATGAATCTGAAATTATTATTATTTTTTGTAATTAAAATTTTTTAAAAAAAGGTACCTTTGATGGAGAGCACCAAGAAGAAAAAATTCCAAAAAGACCTGAGAAGGAGATTACTCTACATTTGGGAGTAAGGGTCCATTTGGGAGATGCCTAAAAATGGCTTCATCTGATTTTAGCTAATCAAAGACCATCGTTGTAGGTCTAGTAGGCCACACCAGCAGGGATAGCGATGATGTCTGAAATGGCCAAGCTATATGTCCTAGAGGGGGGGTGAATAGGACTATGCCAAATTAAAAATAAATACAGTGGAATATGAAACAAAGAATAGATAGCACTATACACCAATCACAGTATAGGAATGGAAAGCAACCTAAAATAGAGAAATTGAAACAAAAATTGTTCTAAGGACAACCTTATACCAAAAACCAAAGTTTATGGTAGGACAACCTTATTTCTAGAACAAATAGAGAAACTGAAGTTCAACGTAATAAAGAGATAGCAAAAATATAATGCTGAAATGTAAATCTAAATTATTACAACATTCCCCACTGTGCTTGAAATGTAAAATTTACAACATTCACATCCACACATACATTCTACTATTCTGAATGATAAAAGATAGGAAATATAAATCACACATCCACAACATAAAGAATTATAGTGGTTCGCCTGTGTGTTCACCAACTGTTAAACAACAGCCACACAGAATGCTACTCTACTCCTAATATCCTCACACAGGGGATATTACCGTTCACTATCAAATAGGTTTCCTAGGTTCACCCAAAGCTTTCACAATTGTCTTTTTCAAAGGGCTTACACAATTCAAAAACCCTCACTTCTGAGTTTTTTGGCTCTCCTCAGATAACCAATAACTTTGATATTTTTCTGGCTTAACCTCAAATAAAACCAAACAATATAAATTACACAAATTATAAAATACCTGATTTTCTCCTTCGTTGTAGCAGCCCAAAAGAACCAAGTCGGAGTAGATATTTGAATGTCAAAGTTCAATGTCCAATACTCACTTTATAAGGGTTCTAGGTTCTAATAGATTTTAAATTAAAACAAAAGGGCTAGCTCTAATTGATTTTGATTCAAGAAAAAGGAAAACAACAATTCCTCTTTTCAGATTAGATTGGAATGCAAGAAACAAAATCAATTAACAAAGCCAAAGAAAGAGAATATTAAATATGCACACTTAGCTTAAATGGAGCACCGACTTATCTCTCAGAAGATCGAATTAAATTAACTTGAATTGCTTGATTTATTCTGAGATTCGTGCTCTATTTATAGGTGAACAAATCACGTCTTCAACTGGTCTAAGGACCTCTACGACTAGTCATAGAACCAACAGATATTTGAAAATTCGGGTACGATAAGATTTGACAGTTTCACGACTGGTCGTAGGTCTCCTTCGACTGGTCATAAGATCCCTTCGACTGGTCATAAGTAGCCGAATTTCAACGATGTTCTTTGAGTCGTAGGTCTACGACTGGTTGAAGAAGCAGTCGACACTGTTCCTATGACTAGTCGAACAGTCCTTAGGACTACTCAAAGCTTAACAGAAAATTTCTGATTTTTGTAACAAACTTACGACTAATCCAGGAAATGTTTAGACAGGTCGAAGCAGTGCTAGGACTAGTCGAACAAAGTCCAGGACTAGTTTTAGAACAGACCAAACTCACTTAGATAAAACATATGAATTATGTCTCCAAAATGGCCTACTCTAAAGGTCAACCTAAGGTCAGTCATACCTCAATAGTGAAGTAAGGACATTGAAACTTTAGAGACAAGTGACCTTTGAAAGTAATGGAGCTTGAAGTCTTGTTATCGTTTAAACTTGAGATCTTTTTGAGATCTTGAGATTGAACTTGAAAGCTTCTTGAGATCTTGAGGTTGAACTTGAAAGCTTCTTGAATCTAGTCAAACAATCTCACTTTATCGAGTCTTGACTTATGAACAGTGTTTGTTAATCAAAGCTGTTCTTGAGTAGAGCTTTGTTCTTTATATATCCAAGCTTCATAGTTGTCTTTAGCACCACAAATTTGACAACACAAAGGGCTATAAAGTATGACACTTACAACGTCGTCCTGTCATAAGTGCTGGATCTTCTGATGCTGATCTCTATCTCTGGCACTAGCCCTGCCCCCCTTCATGTTGCTTTGATTGGTGGAAGGATTGGAAGGACTGAGGGTAGCTACGGATGATTGCCTTAGTGATGTCGGAGAGAGAGGAAATCTAAGGGGCCGTAGAGAGAGGAAATCTAAGGGGCCGTTCAGATTTGTCGATGGAAGATGAAGTAGGGAAAAGAGGAAAAGAGGGAAAAGAGGCACCTGATGGATTTGGAAATCCTCTTTCAAATAAGATAACGTTTTCAAATCTGTATGGTGTGAGTTTTGCACTAAATAATATCACAAAATCTATTAACAGTCGTACATGCATGGGACCAGTTTCTAGATGGTTAAGATTGTATTATATAATAAAAATGTATAAATATTTACCATTTACAACTAGACTGATTATTTAGATAGTCTGGATAACTCTATATCTTAGCCAATATTATTATAAACAAGTCACCACTATTTTACATTAAATACAAAACTCACAGTGAAAACCAGAAACAAAAAACATTAAATTCAGCTTTGGACCTTGTATGGCTCTATGGGCCCCACCATGAACGATTTGATACATCCATGCCGTTCATCCATTTCTATACATCATTTTGTCATCGATCCCAAAAAACGAGCCTGAAATAAATTTTGGGTGGACCACATGATGAGAAAACACTAGTTCTTGGAGCATCTCAAAAATTAAAGGGATATAAATCTCAGGTGGTCCACGCCACATGAGAACAATAGTGATTGATTATCCAAAATTAAAACTTCTTGTGATTGAGCCAAAGTATGAGGCAGATTCAAAATTCGAGTGGACCCCATCATCCGTATATGAAACTTATGGGGGCCATACCATCTAAAACTATGTGAAGACATTCTAAAAAATATAAAAGCACTTGGTGGGGCGTAGATGAGTTTTAGATGCGACTGAAACTTAATCTAACCCCTCATCCAAGTGGGACGCACATAATGAATGGGCTGGATCTGAAGTTATTTACTCTTCAATTTGAACTGATTAAATTGTCCAAAAAGAGTTGATTTAAGGTTCAATTAGTGGATGTTCCTAATAATTTAGTAATTTTATTTTTCATAGATAAATTTCAATTTCCATTTAAAAATAACATTTTTTTTCAAAATGTATATTTTTTTACTCTTTTAACAAACTATCATTTTTATTATAAAATATTTCAAAAAAATTAAAATACAAATTTTTTATTTTTATTTTTAAAATCTCAAAAAATTTCTAATATTTTAATTTTTTCTCAAAAATTTCAAAATTTTGATTTTTTTTCTTCAAACGCATCATTTTGTTCTCAAAATTTTTCTCAAACATAGTTAAAATTTCTAAACTTCTCAATATTCTTTTTCATATAATATTATAAATCATTTAAATATTACCTTTTAATTATATATATATATATATATATATATATATATATAATTTAGATATTTTAAATCATTTAAATATTACCTTTTAATTATATATAAAATATTTCCTTTTTAATGTTAATTTTAGGGGTTGGTCCCAAAATTGAAGTAGATCCAAAGCTCAACTGGACCATTACATAGGAAACAGTGTGGAATAGTGATTTCCACTGTTGAAACCTTCCTAGGGTCTAAAGTAATTTTTATTTGTTATCCAACCTGTTAATATGATCACAAAGACATGGATGAAGAGAAAGCACAAACATCAGCTTGATCCAAAACTTCTTTGGCCTCCAAAAATTTTCAATGGTAGATGTTCAATCAAACTGTTTCCTGTGCTGTGGTCCACTTAAGATTTTAATTTTCTTTGTTTTTGGGATCACGCCCTAAAATTATCCGTTAACATAGATTAATGGAGTGGATAAAATAAATAAATAACAAGTTCTCAAGAGGTCAATAAGTTGGGTCACAATTTTGACCAGAATATTTGGTCCATTCACTCTATTTTACTGATCATTACCCTCAAATTGACTAGTTACTCGCCCCGATCATGCTACATATGAGAGATATATTGGGCAAACAAGATTGATCAACAATTTGAGTGAATTTTGATTTAAACATCTGAAGTTATTTACTTTTCAATCTGAACTGATCAGATTGTCCAAAAACGGTTGAAGGTTGTTCATAATATCAAAAATATATGAATGAATAGAAAACACAAACATCAGCTTGATCCAAAACTTCTATGGCCTCCAAGAAATTTTAAATGGTAGAGGTAATCACACTATTTCCTGTGGTGTGGTTCACTTGAGCTTTGGATATGCCTCCTTTTTGTTCTTTAAACCTCAAATTATCTGTTAACATAATGAATGGAGTGGATAAAATAAATAAATAACAGTGGACCCCACAGAGTTTACTCTGGTAAAAGTAACGAGTAACTCACCTAAATGTAGTAGAGAAGGGTTTCCTTAAAATATTCATAATCATATATTGGGCCTGCCTGAATGTGATTCACATATCCAACCCACTCATTATGTGTGTCCCACTTGGATGAGGGATATCAGACCAAGTTTCAAACGCATCCATGTCTGTATTAACTTATAAACAAATTGGATCTCAAATAAACATCGCGGCGGGCCCTAAGAAGGTTTCAATAGTGGGTGTCACTATCCCACTCTTTTCTATGGTGGGTCCACTTGAACTTTGGATCTACCCTGTCAATCAGATGCACCATTCCATGGTGGGCCACGCGCTTAAAAATAAAGTCAATCCATGACTTGGGTGGGCCACACCACATACTATAGTTGAGAGGGTTACCCTCCCATTAAAACATTCATAATCATTTATTAGGCCCACCTAGATGTGGTTCATGGATCCAACCCATTCATTGTGTGTGTCCCACTTGGATGAGGAGTCAGACCAAGTTTCATACACATCTAAAACTCATGTGGGCCCCACCAAATGCTCTTATATGTTTTAGGGATGTCTTCACATAGTTTTAGATGCTATGGCCCACCTGAGTTTTGCATATGACTGATTTTTGCACTTAAAGGGGACACATCAAATGCATGGTGTTAATGTTCTACACACATCATGGTGGGGCGCACACAGATTAACCTCATGGGAAGTTCCCATGAGGTGACCTTATAGTACCATTTCACTATTTTAGGTAACTCCATGAGTGTTACTCTAACCGTGTAGGGCCCACCTTGATATATTTTATGTATATCGACACCATCCATTCACTCTATTTTACTGATCATTACTCTCAATTTGACTAGTTGCTCGCCTTGATCATACTACATATGAGAAAGATATTGGGTAAACAAGATTGATCAACAATTTGGGTGAATTTTGATTTAAACATCTGAAGTTATTTACTCTTCATGTCTGAACTGATCAGATTGTCCAAAAACAGTTAAAAGTTGTTCATAATATCAAAAATATATAAATGAATAGAAAACACAAACATCAGCTTGATCCAAAACTTCTATGGCCTCCAAGAAATTTTAAATGGTAGAGGTTCAATCATACTATTTCCTATGGTGTGGTCCACTTGAGCTTTGGATATGCTTCCTTTTTGTTCATTAGACCTCAAATTATCTATTAACATGGATGAATGGAGTGGATAAAATAAATAAATAACGGTGAACCCCACAGAGTTTACTCTAGTAAAGGTAACAAGTAACTCACTTAAATGTAGTGGAGAAAGGTTTCCTTAAAACATTCATAATCATATATTGGGCCTGCCTAAATGTGATTCACATATCCAACCCACTCATTATGTGTGTCCCACTTGGATGAGGGGTCAAACCAAGTTTCAACCGCATCCAAAACTCATGTGGGCCCCACTAAGTGCTTTTATATTTTTTAGGATGTCTTCGCATAGTTTTAAATGGTATGGCCCACTTGAGTTTCGTTTATCGATGATTTTTGAGATATCTCATGACTTAAAATGGATACATCAAATCTACAGTGTTGATGTTTGACACACATCATGATGGGGCCCATAAAACTTACTAACATCAATTCTTAGGTTCTCACGAGGTCAGTAAGTTGGGTCACAATTTTAACTAGAATATTTGGCCCATTTTACATGTCTAGTCCATTCACTCTATTTAACTATCAATACTCTCAATTTGACTAGTTACTCACCTCAATCAGGCTTCACTCTATTTAACTATCAATACTCTCAATTTGACTACTCTCAATTTGACTAGTTACTCACCTCAATCAGGCTTCACTCTATTTAACTATCAATACTCTCAATTTGACTAGTTACTCACCTCAATCAGGCTACATAAGAGAAAGATATTGGGCATACAATATTGATCAACAATTTCAGTGAAATTTGATTTAAACATCTGAAGTTATTTACTCTTCAATTTGAACTGATTAGATTGACCAAAAATAATTAAAGGTTCAATTAGTAGATGTGCCTAATAATTTAGTAATTTTATTTTTCACAAATAAATTTAACATTTTTTTTCAAAATGTATATTTTTTTTACTCTTTTAACTAAATATCATTTTTATTATAAATAAATTTAACATTTTTTTTTTACAAAATTTAGTTTTCTTTTTTAAAATATATTTTTTTTTTACAATTTGCCAATTTTTTAACAATTTTGTATAATTTTTAAAATTTTCTTTTTCAAAATATCATTTTTATATCGAAATTTTTTTTCCAAAATTATCAACATTATTCAAAGTTCTTAATTTTATTTTATTTTTAAATTAGATTTTTATAAAATTATAGTTTTTTTTTTCAAAATTTAAATTTTTCTTAAACATTGTTAATTATTTTTCTATGCTTCTCAACTAGCATTAAAGATGGTCTTTGACACTCTAATAGAGACGGTCTTTAACAGTCTCTAATAGAGACGATCTTCGATAGGGGCTATAAGACGGTTTAGGACCGTCTCTAATAGAGACGGTCTTTAGCAGGGCTATAAGACGGCTAAGGACTGTCTCTAATAGAGACAGTCTTTAACAGTCTCAGATTACAAGTAAAAGATGGACAATGACCGTCTCCGATGACCGCATATAAGATGGTCAAAGACCGTCCTAAACGATTTGTGGATGTTCAAATTTTTAAGACAATATTAAGGACGGTTAGGGGCCATCTAAAATTTTAGAGACGGTTTATGGCCATCTCTAAAGCGTCTTTAAACAAAGCAATTTTAGAGACGATCCAGAACCGTCTCGAAATCTATCCTTTTTTTTTCCATTTTTCATGTAGTGTTTACGCATTTGTGGAGAATGTTGTAATCTTTTATGTATGGTGGGAATGTTGTAATAGCTTAGTTTCCTTCTTTGCTATTTTATTTTTATTCCTCTATATCAGTTTGAGTTTTTGATACATAGACCGTTCTAGAAATCAAGTTGTCCTACCATAAACCATTAGTTTTTGGTGTAAGGTTGTCCTTAGAACAACATCTGTATTAACCTCTCAATACTTGTACATTTGAGGTTGTAATTCATTTATACATTGTAGGATTGTTTATGTGCTATCTTTCTTTATTTTTTTAAATTCTGTTGTTCATTTTTAACCCCCCCTCTAAGACTCCAAGCTCGACCTTTTCAACATCCTGTATGACATTTCTTTTTGTTAGACACGTACTTACTTAGTCGTACTTTATTTCAGCAACTTAGCAGTGGTTTACGCTTCATGAGCCATCTGATCCCTCTATTGTTCATTTTAACTTGATTATACATGGAAATTGTTAATCCTTAAGACATAAGTGACACTCGGGAATTTGGGAGTCGAGTATCTACTCGGCCCCCAAAATCCAGGGCGTTACATCCACACTCGTTAATTTGCAAAGTAACTGGTTAAATGCACTTATGTATTCATTAATATCATACCCTTCTGCCATCTTTAGGTGATATAATTTTATTTTATTTTTTAGATATAGATGATTTGAAAGAGATTTTGTCATGTATAAGCTTTCTAACTTTTTCTAAAATCCTGCAGTGGTCTTTTGATCAAGGACATTATAAATGACCTTGTTAGACATGCATAATTGAATCAGGGTTTTCACTCAATCATCCAGTTCTTCCCACTCTTCTTCAGTCATAGTTTCATGACGCTTCGCTACACAATGGAGTGTCTGTTGTAATAATTGCTGAACTAGAAGGCCTATCATCTTCACCTTCCATAGTTCCATGTTGTTTTTATTGGTGAACTTTTCAGTTTCATACTTAATGTTCGATCCATTTATCAACATATTTTAGATTTAAACTCAAATCCCAACGTATAGCTCTGATACCACTTGTTGGAGGACTAAGGAAGCAAACCCCAAATTCGAATCAAACAAGTAAAAGATAAATGCAATAAAGCATACATAAGAACACACGATTTTATGTGAAAATACCTTACAAAAAAAAAAAAAAAAAACCACGGCACAAAGTGGCAAGCAAATCCAATATGAAGAACGAATTAATTAGAAGAGATTAGATGAACTTACAAATGCAAAACCCTTCAGAAAACCCTAGTCTTCCTTCAAAACACTCTTAGAAATATTTAAGCTATCTTAGTCATACCCTAATCTCGCATTACACCAATATTTATCGCATAACACCGGGAATAGTAAACAATCTGCATAATTACGCAAAATTGCGTACGTTATCGATCGACATCATTCGAACAACCATTAATTGATGGTCAGCCACTTGTTCGATCGCTAGAACATGCTCAAAATGGTTCAGAGAGTTTATATATATTATTAGAAAATAGTCAATCGCTCGAACCTCTCAGATCAATCAACCGAGCCTGTCTAAAGCTGTCTAGAGGCCTGTTTGTATAATCCGAGCCTCACTTGATCGATCGAGACCCCTATTTCATATACAAATCGAAGACATTCACTACGTGAAAAATGGGAAAAAATGACTTATTTAGAGACGGTTTTGGACCGTCTCTAAAATTGCTTGGTTTAAAGACACTTTAGAGACGGCCCTAAACCGTCTCTAAATTTTTAGACGGCCCTTAACCGTCCTTATTATTGTATTAAAAATTTAAACGTCCGCAAATCATTTAAGACGGCCAAAAACCGTCGTTAACTGCAGATAAAAGACGGCCATTGACTGTCTGGAATAAGAGACGGTCCCTGACCGTCTTATATGCCAAAATTTGAGACTGTCGAGGACCGTCTCAATTAGAGATGGTTATTGGCCGTCTCTTACTGGTGGTTTGAGACTGTCGAGGACCGTCTCAATTACAGACGGTCGTTGGCAGTCTTTTCCTGGTGCATGGGACTGCCACCCTGTGGACTGTATTATGGACGGTTTTTAGCTCTCTGTTGGAGACTGTCAAGGACCGTCTCTATTAGGGACGGTCATTAACCGTCTCGTATGGGTAATCAGAGACTGTCATTGACCGTTTCAATTATAGACGGCCAATGGCCGTCCTTCTCACCCAATCACAATACCCATTGCCAGCGTCTAATAGAGACGGTCCTAAACCGTCTCTAATGCTCCAGTAACCCTTTACCCATAAAAAATTTATGGATTACGAAAAAAAAAAAAGTTTAAAAACTCAGAAAAATAACTAACAAAGTTTAAGAAAAAAATTTAGATTTTGAAAAAAAACGTAATTTTATAAAAATCTAGAATTTGAAATAAAAATTAAGAACTTTTAATAATGTTGATAATTTTGAAAAAAAAAAAATTTGATAAGAAAATGATATTTTGAAAAAGAAAATTTTAAAAATTAAACAAAATTGTCATATTGCAAAAAATATATATATTTGAAAAAAGAAAACTAGATTTTGTATTTTGAAAAGAAAAATTAAAAAGTTGTATAACAAAAGTGATATTTAAAAAATGATATTTTGAAAAGGAAAATTTAAAAAATTAAACAAAATTGTGAAAAAATTGACAAATTGTAAAAAATATATTTTTTAAAAAAGAAAAGTAGATTTTGTATTTTGAAAAGAAAAATTAAAAAGTTATATAACAAAAATAATATTTAAAAAATGATATTTTGAAAAAGAAAATTTAAAAAATTAAACAAAATTGTGTGATTTTGATAATGTAAAAAATATATATTTTAAAAAAGAAAAGTAGATTTTGTATTTTGATAAGAAAAATTAAAAATTATATAAAAAAAGTGATATTTAAAAAATGATATTTTGAAAAAGAAAATTTTAAAAATTAAACAAAATTGTGAAAATTTTGACAAATTGTAATATATATATATATATATATATATATATATATATATATATATATATATATATATATATATATATATATAAAGAAAATTAGATTTTGTATTTTGAAAAGAAAAATTAAAAAGTTATATAACAAGATTTCGATAAAAAAATGATATTTTAAAAAATAAAATATAAAAAATTAAATGAAATTGTGAAAAAATTGACAAATTGTAAAAATATATATATATATATTTTTTAAAAAAGAAAACTAGATTTTGTATTTTGACAACAAAAATTAATAAGTTTTATAACAAAACTGAGATTAAAAATTGATATTTTGAAAAAAAAAACTAAATTAAACAAAATTATGAAAAAATTAAAAAAATGTAAAAATATATATATTTTAAAAAAGAAAACTATATTTTGTATTTTGACAAGAAAAATTGAAAAAAAAAAAAAGGATCTATACCAAATTGAATGGATGTGGCCTACAATACACAAAGTGGGATTAAAAACATCTAAACGTGAAAAGAAAAAGAAAAAGAAGAAGAAGAAGAGTGTTAACTCGAGGTTAAAAATATATATACATGTTTAAGAAACAAGTGCAAATCAAAGTTCCTCAATACCTTGGTAAAAAGAAAATGGTCTAAATTCAACGGTAATATCGGATGGTTGAGATTACCCAATCTTCGTGATATTAAAATAAGTGTTCTACCCAATATAATAGATGTGCCTTTCAACAAGTGCAGGAACAAAGGAGATTGAAGCATATAAATGTTTAAAAAGAATAATACAAGTCAATATTATTCATCAAGATAGGCCAAAAGAAAATGGTCCAAATTAATCCAACGGCAATTTCAGACAGTTAAGATCATCCAATCAGTGTACCTTTGGAGAGGTACGTACAGGTATGCCAGGTGTTGCAACATTAAGAATTGGTACCAAATGCATACATTAATATGGGTCATTCTCATGTTATCATTTTTCGTCTATTAACTCGTCTCAAAAGCAACGAGATGTAAACTTGCACAGCTTAGATATAGTTTAAGCTGCTCGTTAATTAAAAAAGAACTAGAATATAGTTTAAGCCAAATGGAATCTCAAAAAAAAAAAAGACGACCGACATCCATCTAATCGTACTAAGTCCACCAATCAGGTAGCAGAGATTGTTCCATGAAAGGCATTCCCTGCTCTCCACCCATCCACAATCGGCCCCTACATATTAGCTTCAAGGACTCCAAAACAGTAAAACACAATACATAAGTCTCACTAAAAATTCTAGAACTTGCAGAAACACAAGACAATGACACAAACAGAATTTTTCTCAAATGGAATTAAATTAATATCAGAGGTTAGTTTCCAAACACCACTAGTAGAATCAAACAATCTTTGACAAGAAAACAAAAGCAAACCCTACAACACCTAAAATTCAACATACAGCCTCATCAAAACAGCAAAATCCAAAGGTGAAAAAATTATCATAAGAGTGATTTCATGACCCACCTGAGATTATTGAGTTCTTATGATTCGAAATCACATCCTAAATATATGATGGAAAAATATATGGACGATGTCAATACACATAAAATATATCAAGGTGGGCCATACACGGTTAGAGTAACACTCATGAAGGAGTTATCTGAATAGTGAAATGGTACTATAAGGTCACCTCTTGGGAACTTCCCATGAGGTTAATTTGTGTGTGCCCCACCATGATGTATGTAGAACATCAACACCATGCATTTGATGTGTCCCATTTAAGTCCAAAAATCAGTCGTATACAAAACTCAGGTGAGCCATAGTATCTAAAACCATGTGAAGACATCACTAAAACATATAAAAGTATTCAATTGGTGGGGCCCACATGAGTTTTCAATGTTTGTGAAACTTGGGTTTGACTCCTCTCGGCTGTAGTGAATGGGCTGGATCTATGAACCACAACTAGGTGGACCCAATAAATGATTGTGAATGTTTTAATGGGAGGGTAACCCTCTCAACTATAATATGTGGGTGTGGCCCATCCAAGTCATGGATTGACTTTATTTTTAAGCTTGTGGCCCAAAGTCACGGTTTATGATATCCACATCGTCAATCCATTTTTCCAGATCATTTTAGGGCCCGTTTGGACAAGTAGATTGGAAGGGATTAGAAGTTAAATCCCTATAGATTGGCCGAGCATGCCAAACAAACTGGGTGATCTGATCCTGGGATATACAATCCCATGGATCTTAAGACAATCTATTGACAACACCATCATTACCTTTAAATCCCATCCAATCCACCCTAATCCGGTCAAATTTGCCGGACATGTTTGGTTCGAGGAATTGGAAGGGATGGGAAGGTTTAATCCTGGGATTGGGTGAGTGTGCCAAACAGACTTAATATATAGCAATCCGGGGGAATATAGCAATTCCATGGATCTTAAGACAATCCATTGACAACGCCATCGTTACCTTGAAATCCATGCCATCCACCCTAAAACCATTCAATCCCTTCCAATCCACCCATCCAAACAGGCCCTTAGTGGTTGAGTCCACAATCAAAGTATATCTAAAGCTCAAGTGGACCATACCACAGAAACAGTGGGAATAATGATTTCCACCGGTGAGATCTTCCTATGGCCGATAGTGAGTTTGCTGTGTCATCCAACTTGTTAAATAGATCACAAATACATGGATGAAGGGAAAACTAAAATATCAACTTGATCCAAAACTTTAGTGGCCTCCCAAAAATTTTCGATGGTAGACGTTCAATTTATACTGTTTCCTATGATGTGGTCCACTTTAGATTTTTATAGGCTTCAATTTTGACCTTACGTAATAAAATTATATGTTAAAATGGATGGATGGAGTGGATAAATTGAATAAATCATAGTGGGCCCCACAGGATGCTTAGGGTATAAGGGCCCTATAGGGCCTAAAAATGTCTTATCTAAGCCGTCTATATATTTTAAAATATTATTATAGGGCATGAAACCAAAAATCATCTAGATCGAAGGTTAAAGTGGATCATACGGTAGGAAACATGGAGATTAAATCACATGTATTTGCTATGGTGGGGAACAGATTGACTACTCCCCTTGACACCGGCCAATGGCTGGTCGTCGGTGCTCTATGGGGCCCACCATGATGTATGTGTATCATCCATGCCGTCCATCTATTTTTATATATATCATTTTATGAGATGATAAAAAAATGAGTTATATCTCAATCTCAAGTGGACCACATTACAGGAAATAGTGTTGAATGAATTTTGACCATTAAAAATGTTTTGGGGGCCATAACAGTTTTGGATCAAGTTAATATTTTTTTTCCCTTCATCTGGGTCTTTATGACCAACTAAACAGATTGGATGTCAAATAAACAGTACAATGGGCCTTAGGAGGATTTTAATTGTGAATATCCATTCATTAATTTTGTCCTGTGGTGTGGCCCACCTAGGATTTACATCCCTATCATTTTTTGCATCAAGCACTAAAATGATCTATAAAAATGGATGAACCGAATGGATGAAACATTTACATCATGGTGGGGCCCACAAAGCATCGACCACCAGCCACCGTCCCATCCCCAAATTTGGGCGCGCGCTCAAAACAGAGTCGCGCGCCCAACTCCCTCCCCATTTCAATACCCCGCGCGTCCCAGCGCCTCTCTCTCTCTCTCTCTCTCTGTTTCTCTCGCCGTCCCGGTCTCTCTCTCTCTCGCCGGACGGCCTCTCTCTCTCGCCGGACGGCCTCTCTCTCTCTCTCGCCGTCCCGGTCTCTCTCTATCTCTCTCGCCGTCCCGGTCTCTCTCCCAGACCCGCGCCACTCTCTCTCTCCGTCCCGGTCCCAGCTTTTCCCCACCCCGACTCTCTCTCTCTCTCTCTCTCTCTCTCTCTCTCTCTCTCTTCCTCACTGGCATCATCTCCGGATCTCGTGCGGCCAGCAGCCCCTGCCCTTCATCTCTTCCCCGGCCAGGTACTCATTTGTTGTTAATGTTTAAGGTATGCACAACATGTGTTTGATGAAATGTCTTTGCGGGAGAAGGTGGATTGGAAGGGTTTGAATGGTATTAGGGTGGATGGCATGGATTTCTAGGTAATAATGGTGTTGTCAGTGGATTGTTTGGAGATCCATGGGATTGATATATCCCTGGATTGCAATATCCAGTCTGTTTGGCGCGCCCGGCCAATCCCGGTATTAAACTTTCTCATCCCTTCTAATCCCTCAAACCAAACACGTCCCAGGCAAATTTGAAGGATTAGGGTGGATTTGATGGGATTTAAATGTAATGATGGTGTTGTCGACAGATTGTCTTGACTGGGATTGGGATCAGATCACCGACTCTGTTTGGCACGCCAGGCCAATCCCAGGATTTGACTTCCAATCCCTTCCAATACCATCCAATCCCTTCCAATCCGACTGGCCAAACGGGCCCTAAATGGAAGCATATCCAGTGCTCAAGTGGGCCCACCACAGGAAACAGCTGCATCTCAGACTCACTGTTGAAAACTTCTTAGGGCAGCAGAAGTTTCGAATCAGGCTAATATTTGTGTTTTCCCTGTCTGTGTCAGCTTATGAACAAGTTGGGTGATAAATAAACATCGCTGTGGGCCCTACGAAAGTCTCAACGGTGGATGTCATAATCCCCACTCTTTCCTGTGTGTGGTCCAGCTGAGCTTTGGATAAAATGAGGATTGCTGGTCTCTGCTGGTCTCTGCCATCTATTTTTCAACTCATTTTATGGCATGAGCCTAAATGGAAGCATATCCGGTGCTCAAGTGGACCCACTGTTTTGACAGTTTAGTTGGGAAACAGTGGGAAACAGTGGGAATTGAACACATGTGTGACATGTTCTGCCATCTATACTTCATGTTAGACCTTAGGAAGGTTCCAACAGTGTGCAAACTGTCCATCTCATGGGACAAAATGACAACTGATGGTTGAAAAAAATCAAACTGATAGGACAATCCTAGCTGCCTAACATTTTCCCACTGAATGTGATCCAATGCCATTTTATTTAATTGCTCGTTTTAAGGCCATTAATCTGACGAATAGGAATAACCACATCTATTTTTCTCATACATGTGGGTCCCACCTGATAGTAGACCATCGTTCTTCATTTTTTTTTTACAAAGCATGTTCTCAGCAGGTTACACCTGATGAATAGGCCAAATACTTTCAAGTTGTAGAGACAGAGGATGACAGAAGGATTGAGAAAAAATGGCCTTTTTTACAAACATTTTTAATGCCAGTGATCAAGTAAATCCTAGCCCTTATGTTCTATTCTTAGAAACTTGCCGATATTTAGATGAGGATCCATAAATTTAGGTTTATTATAAACTAGGAAATTTTCAAAAATTCTAAAATTTGCATCGTTTCAAAAAACTCTTATAGTGGGGAGATAATATACCTACAAAAGTATGGAAGATATTGGTTGAAATCGGATTAGTTTGGTGATTTAGCCTTTTCTATAATTTTTTGTAGACAACATGCTAGATGAATGGAGGACCGTAATATCTATTTACAAGCACAAAAGAGATGCACAAAGATGCACAAACAGTAAGGGGATCCAACTTGTGAGCCATACTATGAAGCTTTGGGAGAGGGTAGTGGAACAAAGATTACAACCAGAAACAAGGATATTGTAAAATTAATTTAGGGAGATCAACAATTGGAGCTATTTTTCTATTTAAACAATTGATTGTGAAGCGTAGATATTAGAGAAATATCTAGACATGACTTTCATAGATCTGGATAAAGCAAATGGTGTAGGGAGGTCTTAAATATTTAGAATTAAGAAGTCTCAAGTCCAACTAGTTGGACTGCAATTTATTGCATCCTAAACATTTTTACAGATCATTTTATAAATCATTTACATCTTTGCTATCAATTGTATTATTAAATGAAATTCAAACTCTTTGTTGGGGTTAATTGTTGTCTGGCCCAAGTTCCTAATAATATGAAAAAAAAATCTATTTTTGTTTATAATAATATTAAAAAAATCTGTTTGTAAAAAATAATTTCATTTGATTTTTTTTTTTTTGTATGGATGCATCATGTATGGTTTTATGATAAAACGTATGTATGTATGTGTGTATATGCATGCATGTGCACATGAATGGATGAAACGTATGCATGCATGCATGGATGGACAGATTATGCATGTGTGTATGCATGCATACATGCATGGATGGATTTATGTGTGTGTATATGTATGTATGTATGTATGCATGCATGGATGGAAGACTGGATGGATGGATCATCACGCCTGTGTGTGTATGTGTGTATGCATGCATGGAGAGATGGATGGATTGTTAGATCATGGATGGATGGGTCATCATGCATGTGTTTATGTATGTATGCATGCATGGATGGATGGATGTATCATCATGTATGTTTGTATGCATTTATGTATGTATGCATGATCCCAAACCTAAACCCAACCCCAAACCCGAACCCGATTTCCTAAACCTAAACCTTAACTTATCCTCAGTTCCCTAAAGCTATAACCTATAACCTATAACCTAAAACCTAAAACCTACACCTAATCATGTGCATATATTTGTGGATATATATAGATCTATATTTTTTTGTGATTGGTGACTTTCATGTGTGACATGTTTTGACAGTTTATGAAAAGTCTCTTTTTTATTGTATCTCACTTTTTATATGCTACATGCACGTGATATCAGAAATGGATTTGATGCCCCGAGCAAGAATTGGATGACGAAAGATATATTGAGTGATGAGTACATTAAAGGCGTTGAATCGTTTATTATTTTTGCGAAAAGGAATTCGAGAGGTGTTGATTGGTATAGTTGTCCTTGTGCTAGATGTCGTAATGTGCGTGGGAAGAAAATACTAAGTACAGTTTCTGAGCATTTGATTATGAATGGTATAGATCAGACATACACAACTTGGTTTTTTCATGGAGAACAACTTCCCAATATGGGTGTCAATGCCAAGGCTCCTAGTACATCTGCCACTGATTGTAATGAAGAGCTATTGCCCAGAATGGTTGATTTGGTTAATGATACTTTTGGTCGTGTTCAACCCGATGACTTAGATGCATGTATGAATGAGGTCAATGAGGAACATGGTAGTCAGCCTCAAGATGACATAGACAATGATACTCAGTACAATAAATTAAGGGAGGATGCGGTACAACCCCTATATCCATCGTGTAAACGTGAGTATACAAAGTTGTCAGTGACAGTTGAGTTGATGAGCATGAAGGCTAGATATCAGTGGTCAGATAATAGCTTTACGAGTTTGCTGTAACTGCTCAAGAAGATTTTGCCAAGCGAGAACTCTTTGCCAGATAGTACCTATAATGCAAAGAGATTGATCAGTTCGTTGGGTATGAACTATGAGGTGATACATGCATGTCGTAACGATTGTATTCTGTACTGGAAGGAGCATGCCAATAAGGAAAGTTGTCCTACATGTAAAGCAAGCAGATGGAAAGTGAATAGTGTTGTAAGATCAAGAGTCTCACATATACCATGGAAGGTGTTAAGATACTTCCCATTAACACCAAGGTTAAAAAGACTTTATAGCATATCATGGATTGCAGAGAATATGTTGTGGCATTCAAAGGGGGCTAAAAATGACTCGTACATGCGTCATCCTGTGGATTCTTCTATGTGGAAGTTTGTAAATAGAAAATTTAGTGATTTTGTTGTAGATCCACGTAACGTTCGGTTGGGACTTGCAACAATCGGATTCAACCCCTTTGGGCATATGAGCATCTCATATAGTTGCTGGCCTGTTATGGTTGTTCCATACAATCTTCCACTTCATTTATGCATGCGGAAGGAATTTATTATGTTAACACTTTTAATTCCTGGAAAAAATGGTCCAGGGCATGACATCGACGTATATTTACAACCATTAATCGAAGAATTAAATGAATTGTGGAAAGGGTCGATAACATATGACTCGTTCGGGAAGAACAGGTTTACAATGAAGGCGATTTTATTATGGGCAATACATGATTTTCCAGCCTATGGACATCTTTCTGGGTGTAGGACAGGAGGAAAGTATGCATGTCCTGTTTGTAGTGAGGAGACTGACTCTGTTTGGCTAAAACATGGAAAGAAGTTTGCTTATATGGGGCACAGAAGATTCCTCCCAAGAGCTCATATCTTTAGGAGCCAAAGATCTCGATTCAATGGGAATGATGAAAATCGGCAGGCTCCAAAACGTTTGTCTGGAGAACAAGTATTGGTTAAAATGAATAATATACAAACTAAGTTTGGAAAGTATATAGGAAATAAGAGGAAGAAGACCACAGATGAGGAGTTTAACCTTACTACTTAGTCAAAGAGATCAATCTTCTTTACATTGCCGTATTGGGAGCATATGCCCATTCGTCATAATTTGGATGTGATGCATGTCGAGAAAAATGTTATTGAGAACTTTATTGCAACAATTATGGATATGAAGGACAAGTCTAAGGATGGTTTACAAGCCCGTCAGGATCTTATGGCTATGAAGATAAGATCAAAATATTGACCAGAGGAAAAAAATGGTAAGTTGTTATTGCCTAAGGCTCCTTTCACATTATCCAGATCTGAAAGAGAACTCATTTGTTGAACCTTGAGTGATTTAAAAGTTCCGAGAGGGTATAGTGCAAACTAGAAACGTCATATCAGTATGGATGACTATCATCTCAAGGGCCTTAAGTCACATGATTATCACATTCTAATGTAGCAATTACTACCTGTATTATTGATGCATTCATTCAAGAAAGAAAAGTCATTGCGCGCTACCATTATACAATTGTCAAGATTCTTTAACGTCATATGTTCTAAAGAAATTCATCGTATGGAGCTTCAAGAAATGAAAAATAAAATAGTGGAAACATTATGTGTTTTCGAAAAGTATTTTCCACCATCGTTTTTCGTTTCTATGACACACCTTGTTGTGCACTTAGCGGAGGAGGCACAAGTTTGCGGACCTGTCAGATATCGATGGATGTATCCTTTTGAGAGGTAACTTTAACTGTTTTAATTTATTAACCTTTTCAAAATACCATATATTTTTTCATCAATACCTGATTTTAATATTTAGCAAGATGATGAGAACATACAAGAAGTATGTGATGAATTAAGCTTACCTAGAGGGCTATATTGCGGAACGCTATATTATAGAGGAATCTATGATGTACTGCATGGAATATTATCCTGATAATACAATAGGAGGTCATAAGCAAGGACTAAAAATATTCAATGATGATGAAAATGCTGGTGATTCCCAGAATGATAAGAAAGGAAAAGTTCATGATCTTACTACAGTGCAATACCAACAAGCACGTAGATGGGTTTTGCAACATCACGTTGAAAATCATCAATGGGAGGAGTAAGTTAATGAAGTATATTATTCTTTTTTTATATTTTTAAATGGCTTATGGTAATAAATATTGTTATATATATATATATATAATTAATTGTTATGATGTGGAATTTGTAGGAAGTACCAAACATACATCCAGGGCCAAACACGTACGGGACAAAATCGAAAGGGTAATCTGTCAATAGGAAAACCAATGGAATACATTCCTTAGTTAAGACATCAACTAAATAATCAATAAATGTCTCAATTTAAGAGAATTGCTGATGGTCCTGACTTCAAATGCATATCATATAATACTTACTCAGTAAATGGATATGTTTTTAACACTGCGAATTCTGAAATGAACAGAACAACACAAAACAGTGGAGTCTCAATGAAAGCCCTAACTAGCTTTAGGGCAAGCGCCAGGGATAAGAATCCTATAGAAGAAGAAGTCACTTATTATGGCATCATTAGGCAAATTCTTGAGTTGAACTACTTCGACTTCAGAGTAGTACTCTTCTATTGTGATTGGGTGCATATTGAAGATAAAATGAATGGATGTTTCATAGATCCCGAAACAAATTTGATATTTGTCAATCTAGGAAGGTTTAGACGGAACTTAAAGGAAGACGATGAGCCGTTCATTCTTGCATCTCAGGTAGCTCAGGTCTTCTATTATAAGGATCCAACTAGAGATGATTGGCATGTTGTACTGGATGCTCCTAAGAGATTGACGAAAGATGCATATGCATTTGAAGATCCACTTGAGTTTGAGGCCAGAAGGAATGTAGGTTCTTCAGCACTTTCATTAATCGATGATTTAAATGAAGAAGAAGATGTACAGGAAAAATCATGGGTAGAGAGTGAGCCGAGTACCTCAGGTCATAGGAAACGGAAAAGAAACTAAAAAGATTCAAATCAGTTTGAAAGTGAGTTGAATTCTATTTAGTAATGATTGTTACAATTTTTTAGTTATCAAAATATTAATAGAATGCCAATTACATAATAATGAGATGTTGTTTTGTTTTATAAAATTGCAGGAATCATGTCGGATTTTGGTGGTTCATCAGCTTCAGCCCAAAGAAGCAATACAAGGAAGAGACTTGAATTGAATGAATATAAACAACCAGTTGGAGAAACATCAGCGCCTTTTAACACATTTTTAGGGCAACTTGGCAGGACACATTGTCCAATTTCATTTGCTGATTGGCGCAAAGTGCCTGGTGCAATTAAAGACAATATCTGGTCTATGGTTTTGGTGAGCATGTTTGTTCTTTATTTTATTTCTAATTCTTACTCGATAACATTGTTTGATTATTAATTTAATGAAATAGGCCACGTATGACATCAATGATGAGTTAAAAGAATATGCATTTTCAAAAGTAAGCAAAGCTTGGAAGGTATGGAAATACAATCTGCGAAAGGAATATGATAAATTTGATAATGATGTAGAAAGAAGAAGAAATTGTCCCATTGGTGTGAAGCAAGAGGATTGAGACATTTTCATTAATCTACAATCCACAGAATTATTAATCAATCTTCGTAAGAAGGGAAAGACTTCCAGAGCACAGGTGAAATGCCCTCACACGACTGGAAGACGAGGTGCTGCTAGGACATTAGAGAAAATGGTAATTTATACTACATTTTTTGACAATTTAATTGATGAATATAAATTATTGTTGACTAATTTGCTTATATAATTACAGCGAAAAGAAAATCCAAATACTATCATCACGAGGACTGATTTGTTTGTCGCCACTCATAGCAGATCTGATGGGTCTTACCCAACACAAACACATCTTGAAACGGCGGTGAGAATACTTTTTCAATTTTTAATCATTTTTTTATTTAAGTACAATGAAGGATTTATTTTAACAATTATCTTCTAACAGGAAAGAATATTATCGATAGCTGGCAGTGATCCTTCTAGTAAGCACAAGGATTTAGACCACGACCCAGTTTCACAGGTTTTCCATCAATTCTACTCACTTTACAAACATTGTCGTTGGTTTTTTTTAATAATAATATACACACATCACTAAACTCAAAAATTATTGGTTAGGTTTGTGGTCGTGATAGCAGAGGCCGGGTTAGGGGCATGGGTTTGGGTATTTCTAAGACTACTATGAAGGTTGCCACCCCCTACATCATAGAAGCTCGGTCGGAGAGGAATGCACGTATGTCCATTGAGGCTAAATTTGAAGCATCAATGACTCAAATGCAAGAATTCCGTACGATTGTTGAGCAACAATTTGCTGAACTTAGGCAACAAATTACTTATCAAAGCCAACTGCTTCACCGCTCCCCTGATACAGCTGCATCTCAGGTGCTGCATTTGCCGTGATCAAATGATATAATTATTATTTTTAAAGATAAAAGTAGCATTATTATTTACATGAAACCATTATTTTATTTATAGGCCCACCGTCGATCTGGTGAGCCCTCAAGTATTCGAGAAGACTCTGCAACAACTCCATCAATGGAACAAATTTGCCAATTGAGAGATATCCGTGGTCGGACTGTTGCTAGTGGGCGGATGGTGTCAGATACTACAGGCATCCCTCCAGAATGCATCAGAGTTGTAATAGATGATATTAATGTTCGCACAGCAGAGTTGTTTAATGATGACAGGACATTTGAAGATATTCAATTGGGTGAAATTGTTGTCTGGCCCAAGTTCCTGATGAAAATTTGAATATTCAGTAGTTTTGTTTTACTTTTTGAACTTTAGGACATTGTATGACGAAAACTTGATTATTCACTGAAATCCTTTTTTGATCAAGTTGTCTTTTTTATTTATTTAATAGTTAGCATCCTTTTTACTAATTATGGCTTGTTGTCATTTGTTTTTTATTAACCAAGTCACTAAAGGATTTCAATTTCAAATGTAACTGAAGTATTGATAGAACGTTATCTCTTGTTGCAGTAGGAGATGTAACAAGAATATACATTGATTGTGTATTTGAATTTTTTTAAATGCACCAACCAGAAACGATTTGAGACGACGTTCAATGATACTTTGTTAGATATGAAATTTATGACCTTTAGTTACTTGGTTAATTAAAAAGAACTACGTAGTGGCTTGATCCCAATCTGACTTTTTGGGTACGTAGGCAGCCGTTCATAATGTACTAGAATATCGGTGCAGCCACAAATCTTTTTCCTCCTTTGAATTGTAACAGACTGTATCGGTTGCATTTTTCTCTGTCATTCAAGTTGTGGCTATCAAAGATATAATATCATCTTCTTATAGGGAAACATTTAATGATGTGCGCAGGTAAATTCATTTTTTTATTATTCCTTATATTGTTTCCCAGTTATATTTGTGTTGGTTTCAGAGTACAAGTAGCAATAGAAAGTGTTGGTCGATTGTGGCTTGTGGACAAAGGGATGAGTAACCAACAATACGAATATGGGAGGCCTTCCCCGTATCTAAATGCATTTAGATATAATTTTGTTGTTTTTAAATGTATTAGATCGAAATTGATCGAGCAGACCCGGATGTGCGTCGGAGCTATCCGGGATGAGCGGGGGTCCCTGAAAGGTGGGAACCATTGTTATGACTATGATGAAGCTGTCCATTTCCTATGGACAGCATTGGAGTGGCATGACCATTTGGACAGGCCATGTTTATGTATTAACTCGAAATTGATGGAGCAGACCGGATGTGCGTCGGAGCTATCCGGATGTTGAGCGGGGTCCATAGAAGGTGGGAACCGCTGTTATGACCATGATGAAGCTGTCCATTTTCTATGGACAGCATTGGAGGGGCCTGGCCATTTGGACATGCCGTGTTTATGTACTTGATCGAAATTAATGGAGCAGGACCGGATGTGCGTCGGAGCTATTCGGAAGAGCGGGGTTCCCTGGAAAGAGGGAACCGCTATTATGACCATGATGAAGTTGTCCATTTTTTATGGACAGCATTGGAAGGGCCTGGCATTTATGTCGGATGGCCATATTTATATCTGTATTTGCTTTGCAGGGACCATACCCTTAACCTAAACCAAAACCTAAACTTGAACCTACACCTAATCCTAATCTTAACTCCCTAACCTAAACCTATACCTAAACTTGAAAACCCAATCATAAACCCCATCCCAAACCCAAACCCGATATCCTAAACCTACACCTTAACCTATTCTCAATTCCCTAAACCTAAACCTAGACCTAAACCTAAATCTATAGCCTAAACTTAAATCCCTAAACCTTAACCTATAACCTAACCCAAACCTTAACCTAAACCTTAACCTATAGCCTTAACCTAAACCCGTAACCTATAACCTAAACCTAAACCTAAAACCTAAATGTATTCTCAAATCCCTAAACCTAAACCTACACCTAATCCTAATCTAAACTCCCAAACCTAAACCTAAACCTAAACTTGATAACCCAAACCTAAACCCGATCCCGAACACGAATCCGATTTTCTAAACCTAAACCTTAACCTATTCTCAATTCCCTAAACCTATAGCTTAAAACCTAAACTTATACCTAAACCTTAACCTAAACCTTAACCTAAACCTATAACCTATACAATAAGCCTAAACCTAAACCTAAAACTGTAACCTATAACCAAAACCTAAACCCAAAACCTATATGTATTCTCAAATCCCTAAACCTAAACATACACCTAATCCTAATCTCAACTCCCTAATCTAAACCTAAACCTAAACCTAAAACTTAACCTATAACCTGATCCTGAACCCGAACCTGATTTCCTAAACCTAAACCTTAACCTATTCTCAATTCCCTAAACCTATAGCTTATAACCTAAACTTAAACTTAAACATAAACCTTAACCTAAACCTATAACCTGTAGCCTTAACCTAAACCTGTAACCTATAACCTAAATATAAACCTAAAACGTAAATGTATTCTCAAATCCCTAAGCCTAAACCTACACCTAATCCTAATCTCAACTCCCTAACCTAAACCTAAACCTAAACTTGAAAACTAAAACCTAAACCCAATCCCGAACCCGAACCCGATTTCCTAAACGTAAACCTTATACTATTCTCAATTCTCTAAACCTATTGCTTATAACCTAAACCGAAACCTAAACCTATACCTAAACCTAAACCTATAACCTAAACATAAACCTAAAACCTAAAAATGTATTCTCAAATCCCTAAACATAAACCTACACCTAATCCTAATCTAAAATCCCTAATCTAAACCTAAACCTAAACTTGATAACCCAAACCTAAACCCGATCCCGAACCCGAATTCGATTTTCTAAACCTAAACCTTAACCTATTCTCAATTCCCTAAACCCATTGCTTATAACCTAAACCGAAACCTAAACCTATACCTTAACCTAAATCTATAACCTATAACCTAAACATAAACCTAAAACCTAAATGTATTCTCAACTCCCTAACCTAAACCTAAACCTAAACTTAAAAACTCAAACCTAAACGTGATCCTGAACCCAAACTCGATTTCCTAAACCTAAACCTTAACCTATTCTCAATTCTCTAAACCTATAGCTTAAAACCTAAACTTAAACCTAAACCTTAACCTAAACCTTAACCTAAACCTATAACCTATACCATAAACCTAAACCTAAACCTAAAACTGTAACTTATAACCAAAACCTAAACCCAAAACTTAAATGTATTCTCAAATCCTTAAACCTAAATCTAAACCTTAACCTAAACCTATAACCTATAGCCTTAACCTAAACCTGTAACCTATAACCTAAATATAAACCTAAAACCTAAATGTATTCTCAAATCCCTAAACTTAAACCTACACCTAATCATAATCTCAACTCCCTAACCTAAACCTAAAACTAAACTTAAAAACCCAAACCTAAACCCGATCTCGAACCCGAACTTGATTTCCTAAACCTAAACCTTAACCTATTCTCAATTCCCTAAACCTATAGCTTATAACCTAAACTTAAACTTAAACATAAACCTTAACCTAAACCTATAACCTATAGCCTTAACCTAAACCTGTAACCTATAACCTAAATATAAACCTAAAACGTAAATGTATTCTCAAATCCCTAAGCCTAAACCTACACCTAATCCTAATCTCAACTCCCTAACCTAAACCTAAACCTAAACTTGAAAACTAAAACCTAAACCCGATCCCGAACCCGAACCCGATTTCCTAAACGTAAACCTTATACTATTCTCAATTCTCTAAACCTATTGCTTATAACCTAAACCGAAACCTAAACCTATACCTAAACCTAAACCTATAACCTATAACCTAAACATAAACCTAAAACCTAAAAATGTATTCTCAAATCCCTAAACATAAACCTACACCTAATCCTAATCTAAACTCCCTAACCTAAACCTAAACATAAACTTGATAACCCAAACCTAAACCCGATCCCGAACCCGAATCCGATTTTCTAAACCTAAACCTTAACCTATTCTCAATTCCCTAAACTCATTGCTTATAACCTAAACCGAAACCTAAACCTATACCTTAACCTAAATTTATAACCTATAACCTAAACATAAACCTAAAACCTAAATGTATTCTCAACTCCTTAACCTAAACCTAAACCTAAACTTAAAAACTCAAACCTAAACGTGATCCCGAACCCGAAACTGATTTCCTAAACCTAAACCTTAACCTATTCTCAATTTCCTAAACCTATAGCTTATAACCTAAACCTAAACCTAAACCTAAACATAAAACCTAAATGTATTCTCGAATCCTTAAACCTAAACCTACACCTAATCCTAATCTCAACTCCCTAACCTAAACCTAAACCTAAACTTGAAACTCAAACCTAAACCCGATCCCGAACCCGAACCCGATTTCCTAAACCTAAACCTTAACATATTCTCAATTACTTGAACCTATAGCTTAAAACCTAAACCTTAACCTAAACCTATAACGTATAGCATAAACCTAAACCTAAACCTAAACCTGTAACTTATAACATAAACCTAAACCCAAAACCTTAATGTATTCTCAAATCCTTAAACCTAAATCTAAACCTTAACCTAAACCTATAACCTATAGCCTTAACCTAAACCTGTAACCTATAACCTAAATATAAACCTAAAACCTAAATGTATTCTCAAATCCCTAAACCTAAACCTACACGTAATCCTAATCTCAATTCCCTAATCTAAACCTAAACCTAAACTTGAAAACCAAAACCTAAACCTGATCCCGAACCCGAACCTGATTTCCTAAACCTAAACCTTAACCTATTCTCAATTCCCTAAACCTATAGCTTATAACCTAAACTTAAACCTAAACATAAACCTTAACCTAAACCTATGACCTATAGCCTTAACCTAAACCTATAACCTATAATCTAAATATAAACCTAAAATCTAAATGTATTCTCAAATCCTTAAACTTAAACCTACACCTAATCCTAATCTCAACTCCCTAACCTAAACCTAAACCTAAACTTGAAAACTAAAACCTAAACCCGATCCCGAACCCGAACCCGATTTCCTAAACGTAAACCTTATACTATTCTCAATTCTCTAAACCTATTGCTTATAACCTAAACCGAAACCTAAACCTATACCTAAACCTAAACCTATAACCTATAACCTAAACATAAACCTAAAACCTAAAAATGTATTCTCAAATCCCTAAACATAAACCTACACCTAATCCTAATCTAAACTCCCTAACCTAAACCTAAACATAAACTTGATAACCCAAACCTAAACCCGATCCCGAACCCGAATCCGATTTTCTAAACCTAAACCTTAACCTATTCTCAATTCCCTAAACCCATTGCTTATAACCTAAACCGAAACCTAAACCTATACCTTAACCTAAATTTATAACCTATAACCTAAACATAAACCTAAAACCTAAATGTATTCTCAACTCCTTAACCTAAACCTAAACCTAAACTTAAAAACTCAAACCTAAACGTGATCCCGAACCCGAAACCGATTTCCTAAACCTAAACCTTAACCTATTCTCAATTTCCTAAACCTATAGCTTATAACCTAAACCTAAACCTAAACCTAAACATAAAACCTAAATGTATTCTCGAATCCTTAAACCTAAACCTACACCTAATCCTAATCTCAACTCCCTAACCTAAACCTAAACCTAAACTTGAAACTCAAACCTAAACCCGATCCCGAACCCGAACCCGATTTCCTAAACCTAAACCTTAACATATTCTCAATTACTTGAACCTATAGCTTAAAACCTAAACCTTAACCTAAACCTATAACCTATAGCATAAACCTAAACCTAAACCTAAACCTGTAACTTATAACATAAACCTAAACCCAAAACCTTAATGTATTCTCAAATCCTTAAACCTAAATCTAAACCTTAACCTAAACCTATAACCTATAGCCTTAACCTAAACCTGTAACCTATAACCTAAATATAAACCTAAAACCTAAATGTATTCTCAAATCCCTAAACCTAAACCTACACGTAATCCTAATCTCAATTCCCTAATCTAAACCTAAACCTAAACTTGAAAACCAAAACCTAAACCTGATCCCGAACCCGAACCTGATTTCCTAAACCTAAACCTTAACCTATTCTCAATTCCCTAAACCTATAGCTTATAACCTAAACTTAAACCTAAACATAAACCTTAACCTAAACCTATGACCTATAGCCTTAACCTAAACCTGTAACCTATAACCTAAATATAAACCTAAAACCTAAATGTATTCTCAAATCCTTAAACTTAAACCTACACCTAATCCTAATCTCAACTCCCTAACCTAAACCTAAACCTAAACTTGAAAACTAAATCCTAAACCCGATCCCGAACCCGAACCCGATTTCCTAAACCTAAACCTTAACCTAAACCTATAACCTATAGCATAAACCTAAACCTAGACCTAAACCTATAACCTATAACCTAAACCTAAAACCTAAATGCATTCTCAAATCCTTAAACCTAAACCTAAACCTTAACCTAAACCTATAACCTATAGCCTTAACCTAAACCTATAACCTATAACCTAAACCTAAACCTAAAACCTAAATGTATTCTCAAATCCCTAAACCTAAACCTATACCTAATCCTAATCTCAACTCCTTAACCTAAACCTAAACCTAAACTTGAAAATTCAAACGTAAATCCGATCCTGAATCCGAACCCGATTTCCTAAACGTAAACCTTATACTATTCTCAATTCCCTAAACCTATTGCTTATAACCTAAACCGAAACCTAAACTTATACCTAAACCTAAACCTATAACCTATAACCTAAACATAAACCTAAAACCTAAAAATGTATTCTCAAATCCCTAAACCTAAACCTACACCTAATCCTAATCTAAACTCCCTAACCTAAACCTAAACCTAAACTTGATAACCCAAACCTAAACCCGATCCCGAACCAGAACCCGATTTTCTAAACCTAAACCTTAACCTATTTCTCAATTCCCTAAACCTATTGCTTATAACCTAAACCGAAACCTAAACCTATACCTAAACCTAAACTTAAACCTATACCTATAACCTATAACCTAAACCTAAACCTAAAATCTAAATGTATTCTCAAATCCCTAAACCCAAACCTACACTTAATCCTAATCTCAACTCCCTAACCTAAACCTAAACCTAAACTTGAAAACTCAAACTTAAACCCGATCCCGAACCCAAAACCGATTTCCTAAACCTAAACATTAATGTATTCTCAAATCTCTAAACTTAAACCTACACCTAATCCTAATCTCAACTTACTAACTTAAATCTAAACCTAAACATGAAAACCAAAACCTAAACCCTATCCTGAACCCGAACCCGATTTCCTAAACTTAAACCTTAACCTATTCTCAATTCCCTAAACCTATTACTTATAACCTAAACTTATACCTTAACCTAAACCTATAACCTATAACCTAAACATAAACCTAAAACCTAAATGTATTCTCAAATTCCTAAACCTAAACCTACACATAATCCTAATCTCAACTCCCTAACCTAAACCTAAACCCAATCCCGAACCTATTGGAAGGGTTGAATGTACCATGCATGTGATAGAATAGAAGATATTTGTCCGGTAAACCAAGTATTTTAGTCTAAGTCCGTTTCTGTTGAGAGACAGAGAAGCATGCCCACCTGTCCACCTTTGCACATGTGTTATGGACCTAAACTCTAAATGGTCGATGGGATGCAACACTCCATGATAACTCTTAGGGACCAATTTTCATCTTAATCCAAAACTTTGGTGGGCTATAGCAAAGAGAAATGCAAATTAAGGGAAGAAATTATTTTCTTTGGCCATGGCCACCAAAGTTTTGGATCAAGGTAAAAGTTAGGCCGTAAGAGGTTTCATAGGGTGCTGAATTACATGGACCATTCAGATTTTGGGATGACAATCACATGTGATGAATTGGGCTATATATATAGTTTAGCTAGCAAATAACTTCTATTTTATTATGTGCATGTGATATCCAACCCTTCTAATACTTATATATGGTGTTGGATTTTTTTTTTTCAGGTGAAAGACAAAAAGAAAATTGCTGTTGATTTTTTTCCTTTTTTAATTTATGATGTTAAACTTATATGTATTTATGTGTGGATGAATGCAATGTGGATAAGATTGCTTGTGTTTGGATGGATGTAGTTTATGTTTGGATGAATGTAGTTTATGTTGGATTTACGTAGTTTGGGTTTAGATGGATGTAGTATTTGTTTGGATGAATGTAGTTTATGCTGGATTTACATAGTTTAGGTTTAGATGGATATGAATGTGAATATGATGAAATATATTATATAACAGGTGTATATCAGGAAGAATATGATGAAGTAACAGGTGTATATTGACCCTTTTTTAAGGACGGTCTGTGGCCGTCCTTTAAAGGCCCATAAGAGACGGACCATGACAGTCCTTTTTAAGGACGGTATATGACCGTCCTTTTAAAGGACGGTCTATGGCCGTCCTTTGAAGGACCATAAGAGACGGACCATGACAGTCCTTTTTAAGGACGGTCCATGACTGTCCTTGTAAAGGACGGTCTATGGCCGTCCTTTGAAGGCTCATTACAGACGGTCTACGACAATCTTTTTTAAGGACGGTCCATGACCGTCCTGTAAACAGTCTTTTTAAGGACGGTCCATGACCGTCTTGTAAAGGCTCGTAAGAGACTGTCCAAGACCGTCCTTTTTTAGGACGGTCCATGACCGTCCTTTTTTCGTCAATAAAAATGACTGTTTTCAACCGTCCTTTAAGTAATACGACACGTCAAAATTTGACGGCCCTTGCGACGGTCCATGACCGTCCTTTTTCGTCATTTGAGACGGTTTTGGACCGTCCTTTTTTTGCAGTTTTGGCGTAGTGATTTAGACAACAATAGGGCATAGTTTCACCATGGCCAAACTTACTTTTCAATGTGGTGGAGGAGACTGGGCATAGCTTTTCTCTCAACTGTTACTTTGATGTGGTTCATCTGAATCAAATGTTAGCCTATTTTTTGGCCGCGAGTCTATATAAGAGATTACAGATTTAATGGTTAGAATGGATTTGAGTTACGATACATTCAAGCTATATGGGGCTCACTGTGATGTTTAAGTGACATAGATCTTCATTAGATGCATTGCTCCACGCAGGCCTAGATCCTAAAATTAGTTGATCATTAAGTCAGGTGTGTTGCATCAAAGATAAAAATGGGGAATAGTTGGCTTGCCCTGCCTCAACCTATCTGTCGGACATCCTTGTATGTTCTTGTTCAGATGATCCCAACTGTTCATTTGGTGGATACTAAAATGTGGATGAGTCGAGGATCAAAGTTAATGCTGATTGGTCAACATAGTCAGCCAATGAATGAACTTTTTCCCATTAAGTGTGGACTATTTACTGTTTTTGACCTTCTTTTAGATCCAATAGAGATTACCAATAATTGACCTGAAAGGCAACTGTAAATGATTCATGAAGTCTACTCGATGATCTACACCTAGATTAGATATAGAGGGTTCAACTTTTTCCTTGTATGCAATCCAAGTTGGTTCCAAATAAAAGTTTGGAGAAGGGAACTCATATGGTTGATCTCAAAGTGATCTAGTAGTCCACTAGTAGGAAAGAGTTCAAGGAGGTGGCCAAAGACAGCAAGCTTATGGACCTTGAAATGGCTAGGGGAGGACTGGTCCAACTGAGGGTAAAGGCTGAAAAGCCTATTAACAAAATGCGCATGTTCTGCCCTTTTATTTATAGCCGTTTTCAAGCTACTAGGGCGCTGACGTTTTCTTTAAGGCTCCTTATATATATATCCATCAGTTTCTAGATGAAGAGCTGCGAATCATCTAACTGGATGGTAAGAACGATCGACTGGCATAATTCCTACATCATGGGCTATCCATGGTAAGTGCATGAATGATGTGTGGTTCAGATCAGTAGACCATGCTGTTTTGTGGTCCCTATTCAACATTTTATAATCCATCATGGATGATGAGCATCTCAATCTTGATTATATTTAACATTGGGCTCTGTATATCTCATTAAATGGACTATGTCACTTACCTCACACCCTCATCAGATTGACTTAAATTGATAGGGGGAGGAGATCGAGTCAGGGTGGGATAACACCGAGCTTGGACAAGCCGTGACAGCCTACTTTAATGTATGTGTTATATATGGACGTTGGACGAGGACCATTTGTTTTTCCAGCTCATTTTAAGGCATGGCCCCAAAAATGATATAGATCAAGATCTCTGGTGGACCACACCACATGAAGCATTGGTGATTGAGCACCCACCGTTAAAAACTTTTTTGGGTTTCAAAATTTTTAGATTAAGATGATAGTCGTGTCTTCCCATTATCCTTAAAAAAAAAAAATAATAAAAAAAAAATAAAATAAAATAAAAAAAACCCAACCTGTCGACTGATTGGATGGCAAATAAAGATTTTGGTGGGCATTTTGAAAATTTGTACATAGGTATGGTACAATTTCCTTATTGTAGTATACTTGACCCTTGGATCCGCCTATTTTTGGGAAACGGATTGGCTACTCCCCCTGCCACCAGCCAATGACTGGTGGTCGGTGTTTTGTAGGCTGCACCATGATGTATTTATTTCATCCATGCCATGGATCATTTTAAGGTATGAGAGCAAAATTAATGTATATTCCAATCTCAAGTGGACCACATTACAGGAGATAGAGTTGAATGAACGTGGGTCCCTACTCTTGGTCGGGTGGTAGACTCTTGGGAGTTTCAACACCCGTGAAGGGTTCGAGTACCCATAGGTAGTGAAATTCCACTAGCATGAGTGTGTGGGCTGTGTGTGCGTGTGTAAATATTTTTTATTTTTTTAAAGGTGAATGAACATAGACCATTAAAAACTTTTTAGAGCCCATAAAAGTTTTGGATCAAGCTAATATTTTCATCTAGGTCTTATGACCTAATCAATGGCTTGAATGACAAATAAACAGTACAATGGGGCCTTAGGAGGATTTTAATGGTGGATATCCAATCACTATTGTTTTCCTGTGGTGTGGTCCACTTAAGATTTATATCCCTCTCATTTTTGGTATCAAACCCTAAAATGATCCGTAAAAATGGATGAACGGCATGGATGAAACACACATCTTGGTTGGGTCCACATAGCACCAACCACCAGCCACCGGGCTAGTGGCAGTGGGAGTAGCCAATCCGTTTCCCTGTTTTTGAGCGCATCGCCTAAAATTACGTCAAAATCGATGGGAGTGGATAAACCCCCGCATCACCGGTTGGATAGGCGGATTGGGTACTACCCCACCATTGGAGACAGACGTTCCTATTTGAGACCCACTGTGATGTATATACTTTATCCACGCCGTTCATCTACTTTGATACATCATTTTAAGACATTAATATAATAACTAGGCAGATCAAAGGCACAAGTGTACCACACCACATGAAGCTGTAGGAACCGAACTTCTACTTTGAAAACTTACTAGTGCCACCGCGATGTTTATTTGCCATCCAACCTGCTCATAAGATTACCTGGACATGAACTGAAGGAAAACATAAATATCAGCTTGATTCAAAACTTCTGTAGCCCCTAAGAAGTTTTCCATAGTAGGCTTTCATTCCCATTGCTTACTTTGGTGTCGTCTACTTAAGCCTTCAACTTTCATATTTGTTGGGCCCATCCCAAAAATGATATTTCAAAATGGATGGACAGTAGGGATAAAATATATACATCTCACGGTGGGCTCTACAGAGCCCTGACAGGACCGTCCATCTCTACCTTGGTACTGGTGGTGGTATCGGCGTCCCATTTGGACAGGAGCGCGGATCCTTTGTTTCCAGCGGACGCGGTTTGCGTACTAGCCCCGCCTCTAGCCCCGAACAGGCAGTTCTGTGGGCAGGCCCACCGTGATGTATCTGTTTAAGCCATTAGAAAAAAATGAAGATGATCCAACGATCAAGTGGACCACACAAATAATAAGCTTGGTTGCATTAAATGCACAAAGCAGGAAATGCATGTTGCATTAAATGCAAGAGTCATACTGGTGTGGTTCATTTGAGCATTGGATCAACCATAAATTTTTTTTTTCTTCTTGCCTTAAAATGATCTGATAAAAGAGATGGACGGCTTAGATAAATAGATAGATCACGGTGGGCCCACCCACAGAATTGCCCGTTCGGGGCTAGAGACGGGCGGGGGTAGTACGCAATCCGCGTCCGTTTCGAGCTCAGGACATGCGGAGGCTCTGAGGGCCACTGAGGGGCTACCGTGATGTTTGAATTTTATCAACACCGTCAATTCATTTTTACATATCATTTTAGATTATTGGACTAAAAATAAAACTAATCAAAGGCTCAAATGGACCACACCACAGGAAGCAGCGGTGCTATGGATTCCCACCTCCGTATTTTTTATTTGCCATCCAATCTGTTGATACGGTCATATACACCGGGGTGAACTGAGAAAACAAATATCATCTTTATTCAAAACTTCCGTGGCCCTCGAGAAATTTTCAAAAATAGTAATTTAATCCCTAGTGTGTGGTCCATTTGAGCATTTTATTTTCTTTATTTTTGGTTTTATAATTTAAAATTGTATATATAAATGAATAGACGGTTAGGATAGAATTCAAACATCAGGGTGGCCCCTCAGTGGCCCTCAGAACCTCCGCCTGTACCGAGCTCGGACAGGCGGGGGTAGTACCTCGTCCACGCCCTTCCAGCGCACCCTGGCTCCCCGTATCCTGGAATGGATTTCCTGTGAAAGATTCTCGCAGGAAGTTCCTGCGCTGGGAAATGGATTGGATACTCCCCTGCCACCAGGTAATGGATGGTGATCGGTGCTCTGTGGGACCCACCATGATGTATGTGTTACATCATGCTGTCTATCTATTTTTATAGATTATTTTAGAGTATGGGACCAAAAATTAGGTATATCCCAATCTTAAGTGGACCACATTACAACAAACGGTGTTGAATGAACGTGGACTATTACAAACTTTTTTGGGGCCTATAAAAGTTTTGGATAAAGCTGATCTTTGCTTCTTTTTTTTTTTTTTTTTCCTTCATCTAGGTCTATATGACCTAATCAAGAGATTGGATGTAAAAATAGTACAATAGGCCTCAGGAGGATTTTAATGGTGGATATCTAATCATTATTGTTTTCCTATGGTGTGGTCAACCTGAGATTTATATACCTCTCATTTTTTAGATCAATCCCTAAAATGATAGGTAAAAATGGATGAACGGCATGGATGAAACACATACATCATGGTGGGGTCCACATAGCACTGACCACCAGCCACCGGGCTAGTGGCAAGGGGAGTAGCCAATCAGTTTCCCCTGCGCTAGAACCCACTGTGATGTTTGAAAGAAATCCTCCCCGTCCATCCGTTTTGTGAGTTCATTTTAAGACATGATGCCAAAAATGAACGGTTTTCAAAGCTCAAGTTTGCATGATTCAATGGGGCCACTACTATTGGTTTCTAGGGGATCAACCACCTTAATCAAAATATCCACGATGTGTTGCCGCAAGAACCAAAATATGAAGTAGGTCCGACCTCTAGGTTGGTCACACCATCAGTCAATGTGAGGACAATGTTAAGTTGAAACAGGCTTTCGTGTGGTCAGTTACGTCCTTCGCATTAATTTCTAGGTTAATGGATGACAAAAAGGTGGGGTCTAACATGGTGGTTGGTCTTTCGGGAAATCTGTGCCCTTGACCGGCTTTTTAAGGTCATGTTGGGCCATGGGCCCAAATATGAAGTAGATCTGAGTCATATATGGACCACGCGATTGATCACAGTAGGATAATGCTCACCACTAAAATAACTTACTTAGCCATGCATGGTGTTAATCATATTTACAAATTTGACATCGAATTCTCAAATAACTTCTATCATTCATTATGTCAGAATGTATCGTCTGATTGTCTTGAAATTGGACAGGCATTCCTCGTTTTTTATGCTTTTTTTGTCGGTTAAATTTAAATCTCGATCTCCCAAGTATATCCAAGATGCTCTTTTAACTAGTTAACACACCCCGTGCTTCAAGACCGAGGTTGCACACATCTAGTTAAAACATCACGCGACGGTTTGATCATATAATCTGAGATCTTTATAGTGACTGAATTATCCTAATATTTTGATGGCTCGTTTGGGAGATTCAAATATAATGGACGGTCAGATGACATGCTAAAAATATGAAGACTTGATGGTTAGTGTTCTAGTCATGTATCTAAATAATTGTACTGTTAGTTTTGTAAATGGATGAACATAAGGTGAATTTCTGGAGTGATTAAGAGATAAAACATGTGTATCCTTAGGTTGAGTGTCTTATTCACAAGTGTAAGTTTCTCAGATTGTAGTTTTGATGGTAGGTTAAACATATTCATACGTGATGAACAAGATGAACGGATCAGAATCTTAACTTAATATGTGTATGAGTAAATGTAGAGATCAAGTATCTAGTTTACTTTGATCGGGTGTTCCAAATTAAGTGGACGGTTACATGTCTCTATCTAGCAATGCATATTTAACTGAACGAGTTAGTTATGATAGACAAGTGAGAATATTTAGGTATATGATGAACATGTTTTAAAATTAACGGTCAAATTGCTTGAATTATAAATGAGGATTATTCGCAACGGTTAAATTCGTATTGGAGGATAGATGTAAGGCTAGGATAGCTAGATTGGCATCGTGTGTGTGTGTGTATAATAAGTTATATTTTATGGCAACATTCGATAACTTTAAATACTCGAGTATTGAAAAGTTTAGGGTGTTACACAAAGTGGCAAATTTCTACTAGACAAAATGACAGGATTATAGGTCAAAGTGATGGAGTTCTACTAGACAAAGGGACGAGCTTTCTATACAAAGTACCGTAGTTCTACTAGACAAAATGATGGGGTCTTATTTTATAAAGTAGTAATGGAATAATTTCCTTTGTGGTATATTTAAGCCTTGAATCCGCCTATATTTTAGCCCATCCTCTAAAATACTTTGTCAAAATCAATGTAAGTGGATAAAACCCCTGCATCACGTCCATTGGGTACTACCCACCATTGGAGATGGACAGTCCTATCAGGGAATCCGTGAGACCTACCATTCATCTATTTTGATGGATCATTTTAAGACATTTAACCATTAACGAGGCACATCAAAGGCTCAAGTGTACCGCACCACAGGAAGTAGGAAGCAGTACGGATTGAACTTCAACGGTTGAAAACTTACTGGTGTCCACCGTGATGTTTATTTCCCATACAACCTGCTCTGAAGATCACCTGGACATGAACGGAGGGAAAACATAAATATGAGCTTTGGTTTGGTAGGCTTTCTTCCTTTGGTGTGGTCGACTTAGCCTTCGATCTTCATATCTGTGTGGCTAATCCCGAAAATGATATCTAAAAATGATGGACGGTATGGATAAAAATATAGACATGACGTTGGACTCCGACTGTCCGTCTCTTGCTAGGTACGGGTGAGGGTAGTATCGAATCTGCGACACTTTTGGACAGCGACCTGATTCAGTATTATTTATAAATAAATAAATAAATAAGAACGAAAGAGAAACAGAAAATAATATGGTAAACTGGGACCCACCAAAATTATCTGATCATTCTTATAAGTAGATTCCTCAAGTCATCAAGCGTTCAGAATCCACTCCATATTTGTCTCCTCACTTTTGCTTTCCTTCTTCACAAACTCTAATATGGAGCTCCCACCTATGACCCTATGGGCATTTTGGTCATTTCTCCTTATCTCTTCCACTCACGTTCCATGCTTCTTCGGATCAGCCGCTCACTTCTCCAACGAAACCGAACACCTTGCGGTGCTCCACTTTAAAGATCTGATAACCGACGGTCCTCTCCATTCCTTGAGCTCATGGAACCATACTCTCCACTTCTGTCGCTGGCAAGGAGTCACATGCGGTGGTTGCCGCCATCCTCAAAGGGTCACTGCCTTGATCCTCACAAACAATAACTTGGTGGGCCCCATATCTCCCTTCGTAGGGAACCTCACCTTCCTCAAGAGAATCGATCTCGCAAACAACCGCTTTAGTGGACCGATTCCTGAACAGATGGGTCAACCGCTTTAGTGGACCGATTCCTGAACAGATGGGTCAGTTGTTCCGCTTGCGGTATCTCGGTCTGGACAATAACACACTCACCGGAGAGATTGCAACAAATCTGACCCACTGTTCGAAACTCGAAGTCCTTTATCTTCAGCGGAATCAGTTGTCAGTGAGGATTCCAACTGAGATTGGCTCTCTATCGAAACTCACTGTATTGTATCTTGGTGAGAACAATCTTACAGGAAGCATCCCACTTTCACATGGAAACCTTTCGTCTCTCTCTTTCCTTTACACTACAAGAAAATAGACCTTTAGCCACAATTTTTTAGCCTCAGTTAAAAAAATAGTGGCTAAATGTGTCTTTTAACCTCGGTTGTTAAGGAACTGAGGCTAAAAGTTCATCTTTCGCCTCAGTTGTATAGGTACCGAGGTGAAAAGTCTACCTTTTAGCCTCAGTTGTATAGGAACTAAGGCAAAAAGTCTACCTTTTAGCCTCAGTTGCACAGGAACCGAGGTGAAAAGTCTAGTTTTTAGCCTCAGTTGCATAGGAACCGAGGCGAAAAGTCTACCTTTTAGCCTCAGTTGCATAGGAACCGAGGCGAAAAGTCTAGTTTTTAGCCTCAGTTGCATAGGAACCGAGGCGAAAAGTCTACCTTTTAAGCTCGGTTGCATAGGAATCGAGGCGAAAAGTTTAGAGCCTCAGTTGCATAGAAACCGAGGCGAAAAGTCTACCTTTTAGCCTCAGTTGCATAGGAACCGAGGCGAAAAGTCTAGTTTTTAGCCTCAGTTACATTAGAACCGAGGCGAAAAGTCTACCTTTTAGCCTTAGTTGCATAAGAACCGAGGCGAAAAGTTTAATTTTTTAGCTTCAGTTGCATAGGAACCGAGGCGAAAAGTCTATCTTTTAGCCTCAGTTGCATAGGAACTGAGGCGAAAAGTCTATTTTTTAGCCTCAGTTGCATAGGAACCGAGGCGGAAAGTCTACCTTTTAGCCTCAATTCCATAAGAACCGAGACAAAAATTCTACCTTTTTAATACTACGAACACTGATTGTAATTCATGATCTTTCTTGTACCAGAAGGGTAGGGACTGGCACTACTGCAGATATGATCGGGCAGTTTAGAAAATCGCTACGTTAGGAAGGAAGATTTGTTAATATTTTCTCTTCAACATCATTTTAGCATGACTAACCAATTGTCTTGGAAAATTTTTTAATACTTCGAACACTGATTGTAAGTTTGGCACCTTTTTTGTTTAATTATATTATGAATTTATATTGGAAACCTGAGAATTAAGCAGTGGTATTGGTGGTGAGTGTAGAAACGTGAGTTGCAATCAACTTCAAGGCGAATTGGGTGGCCAATTTAGTGGACAACTAACTGGTCTCTCGACATTGTGAGTTAGTTCTCTCTTCTCATTAAAATGGCAACAATTCTTAGCTGCTTTAGCATCATGGGAAAATGTTTTCTCATTAATCTATTGTTGACAATGGGTGAAATTGGTTTTGTTGAGTTTCCTTATTCAAATACACTAGTGTATTATTTGTAAACAGGAGGAAAAAAATGTAAAGAAATGGTGGTCTTTTTAGATCTTCCTCGGCGAGTCATTCCGAGTATAGTAGAAGAATGGAAGAGAAAGATAAGCCTCGCAGTTATGATTTTATTTAGAAGAATGGAAGAGAAAGATAAGCCTCGCAGTTATGATTTTATTTTAATTTTGTGAAGAATAAAGCTTTAAGTTTTTGTTCCATAGACATACGGGTAAATTTTTGTACCTCTTATTTCTTTTTCTCTGTCTCTAAGATTTTTAGGTTTTGGTTTAACTCTTTTCTGAAAAACTAGAACCTTGCAATATTTTTCATCACCGTCATTCATTTTCCATTCCCACAGGTGTTGGCAAGTTTTTCTTGCTTTCCTAGTTCATGCCCATGGGCTGTGTCCGTTGCTATCTTGTCATGAAATGCTTATTATCCTCATGGATGATGTTATATGGTTTTTGTCGACTCTAACAGTTGCATGTGGAATGCGTCTTGAATGGTTTCTTGTCTATTTTTTGTTCTCATCCTTCCTCCTTAGGATGTGCCTGTAATGACATTGGTTTGCTTAATCCACACAACTATCCTTATTGGAGGGGTGAACAGTTCCTTAAAGATTAATATTTTATTTTACTTTTTGGTTGATTCACACTGCTGTTGTTTTCTGCTTGTGGTTGACCCATTCAAGCTGCACTTTTCTTATACATGTGATTGGTTCGGACAAAATCAATTTTGACCTGCTCTTAGATGTTGTACCCGTGCTTTCTTCTATTTCATTACATATTTTCTTTTCCAAGATTTTCGCATGATATGGGTCAAAAACATGTTTTTTGTTCTTTCTTCTATCTCTAAGTTCTTCCATTGAGGACCTAGTTCATCTTGCTGATCATGGTAGTCTTGCCTATGTCAGTCAATTCCTTTCAATAACATATTGCAATTTCTAGGCAACCTCATTGTAGTTTTCATTGCTTCGTACCTCACAGGGCACCTGAACTTCTATTGGGAGCAAAAGCAATATTCAACAGCTATTGACATGTGGTCGCTAGGTTGTATAATGGCAGAAATTTTAGTGAAGGAACTGTTATTCAATGGTAAAACTGAATTTGATCAGCTTGACAAGGTTTCTACTCTGCACAACTTCTTCTCATGCCTATTATTAGTTGCACTGTTTTAATCAGTTATTGTGGTTTTACTTCATTTCAGATATTCCGAACTCTGCGCACACCAAGCACAAAGATATGGCCGGAGTTTGTTGAATTGCCTGGGGTCAAGGTCCACTTTGTAAAGCAACAGTAAGTACTTGTTCTCCCTGTTTCTGATATTCATTCAAATTCATTAAGAGGCATACTAGATATTTAGTTGTGTTCTTATTCTCGCCACTGTTTTCCTAGGCTTCTAGCTATGGGTGATGCTGGTCAGGCTTTCTGGTTTGCCTTGTTGGCAATTTTCAGTTGCGCGGATGTAGCTTATGTTTGGAGTAACCACTGACCTGTTTTTTTCAGGTATAACAAGCTGCATGATAAGTTATTTGTTGTTTGTTATTTTGTAATGCAGCGGATAACACAATAGTGGAGGAAAAATGTGTTGACTCATTGTTCTGCACTTTGGTTTCTTTTTTGTGTTGTGATGAGTTATTTGTTGTTTGTTATTTTGTAATGCAGCGAATAACAGCAGAAGCAGCAGAAGATGGACGGGCAGTGTTATCTCAAGGTCCGCCAAGCATGACGGCACCGGTGATGACGGGCGCGACCATGACTTTGTATTATCTGTGGAATCTAATGTTGTGTAATAGTTTGATTGAGTTAAACTTTAAATAGACTGTTGTTAACTGTTTTGTTGGTATTGTGGCTTTCATGATTGATTGTTTCATGAGTGAATTGAATGAATGGATTAGTAGTTTAAATAAATATTTAAAAAAATATAAAAAAATAAATTTAGCCTCAATTTGTAACTGAGGCTTGAATTTAGCCTCCGTTGTTGATAACCAAGGCTGAAATTCCCGTGGCTAAAGACTTTTTAGCCTCAGTTGTTGAGAACCGAGGTTAAAAATAGATTTAGCTTCGGTTAGAGGCAATTGAGGCTAAAATTTGGATTTAGTCTCAGTTGAAAACAATAGAGGCTAAAATTTTGATTTAGCCTCATTTCGAGAAAATTGAAGTTAAAAAGATTTTTAGCCTCACTTGACGAACCGAGGCTATAATAGTCATTTTAGCCTCGGTTGCTAAAACTAAGGCTAAAGCCTTTAGCCACAAAGGTTTCAACCTCGGTTTGGATAACTGAGGCAAAACTGAGGTTAAAGGCTTTAGCTTCAGTTTTTAATCTTTTTAGCCTCAATTTTGAACCAAGGCTAAAACCCCCTTTTCTTGTAGTGTTATCTCACTAGAAACAATCTGGATGGCAGCATACCAGATGACCTTGGTCGGTTGGCAAGCTTAGAAGGGTTTGGCATTGGTCAAAATGAACTGTCAGGTAGGATTCCACCCCAGCTATACAATCTCTCCTCTATTAAGTTTTTGGACGTGGGATTGAACAAATTACACGGAAACCTTCCTCCTAACTTAGGCCTCAATCTTCCTAATCTCCAAGAGCTTTACGCTGGAACAAACCAATTCACAGGACCCATACCAATTTCATTATCCAATGCTTCAGGACTCGTAACTATTGACCTTGGTAGCAATAGCTTTAGCGGATCTGTACCTACGAATTTTGGAAGCCTCAAGGGTCTGTCCGTGTTACTTTTGTGGGGTAATAAACTTGGAATTGGAGAATCTAATGACTTGATTTTTCGCGATTCTTTGACCAAATGCAGTAGCTTACGAGCGCTGCAGGTAAGCAGTAATCATCTCAGCGGTGCGTTGCCTGACTCCATGTCTAATATTTCGACCCAACTGACTTGGCTAACTTTAGGAGATAACAAGATATTCGGAAGCATCCCATCTGGGATTCAGAATCTTGTCGACTTAACAGTACTGGATATGAGGAATAACTTTTTAACAGGGACTTTTCCCATTGGTATTGGGAAGCTTAACAAGGTAAGAAATCTTTTATTTCCAGCAAATGGATTATCGGGGCAAATTCCGTCTTCCTTGGGCAACATCTCCCAATTGTGGGTAATCAGTTTATCTGAAAACAATCTATCGGGGAGCATACCTTCAACACTTGGTAATTGCAAAAATCTACAAGCCATATACCTCGACAGTAATAGGTTCAGCAGTAGATTAACCAAACAACTTTTCATCTATCCATCTTTGATTCAACTTGACATTGGAAATAACTTTTTTACCGATAGTTTGCCAGTCGAAGTTGGTTACTTGAAAACTCTCTCGACATTGAGTGTTTCAAATAACAAATTGTCCGGAGAAATTCCAAGCTTGCTAGGCAATTGTCTCAGCCTAGAGTATCTCTTGTTGGATGGAAACTTCTTTCAAGGATCAATTCCTCCAACATTTAGTACTCTAAGAGGCCTTCGATCCCTGGATCTTTCACGCAACAACCTTTCTGGGGAGATTCCAAAATATCTGGAGAAGCTTGCTCTAGAGTCTCTAAATCTTTCCTTCAATAATTTCAAGGGTGACGTACTAAAACAAGGGGTCTTTGGAAATGCCAGTCAAGTTTCAGTGCTCGGAAATAATAAGCTTTGTGGGGTTATTCCAGAATTAAATTTGCCTCAATGCTCTAGCCAAGCTTCCAAGAAACGGAGAAAGTATCTTGCATCAAAATTAAAAATCTCAGTTGTTGTTGTTGTCCTGTGCCTTGTGTTAGTACCATGTATCTTTGCCACTCTTTATTGGGTGAGAAAGTCAAGAAGGAAACCTATTGGTGTGCCTTCTGCGGAGGATCCTTTCGTCACCATGTCTTATGCGGAGCTCTTTAAAGCAACAGATGGCTTCTCTTCTGCCAATTTGGTAGGCACCGGAAGTTTTGGCGCTATATATAAAGGGGCTCTAGATCGTGATGGAACTATGGTAGCAGTGAAAGTCTTCAATCTTCAACAACAAGGAGCTCTGAGGAGCTTCATGGCTGAATGCGAAGCCTTAAAAAACATTAGGCATCGGAATCTTCTTAAGATCTTAACTTGTTGTGTAAGCATTGATTTCAAGGGCAATGATTTTAAAGCTCTAGTTTACGACTACATGCCCAATGAAAGTCTAGACAAGTGGTTGCATAGAGATGGCGATGACAAGCTTGGAAGGAACTTGAAGTTTACTCAAATGCTAAACATAGCTATTGATGTGGCTTCTGCACTGGATTATCTGCACAATCATTGCCAAACGCCAATCATTCATCGAGATTTAAAGCCAAGCAATATTCTTCTTGATGATGACATGATTGCTCATGTGGGTGATTTCGGGCTAGCCAGGTTCTTACCTGAGGTTGCTCAAACTAGCTCGGTTGGAATCAAGGGATCTGTTGGATACATCGCTCCAGGTAACAATTTTGTCTATTACCTTATTTAATTCCTTGTATATAAACACATAAATATGAACAAAAACACACACCCACCTAGTCTGGCTATTCGCTTCGCAGGAGAGTACTGGAGGTGCGAGCAAAGTAGGGTGGGCTGGGGTAGGTCCACTGTGATATGCATCTGAAATCCATTCTAACTAATAGATGCATTAGCCCATGTTAGGCCCCAGGTCAAAAAATCAGACTCGTTCTGATTTAGGTGCATGAGCCATTCCAAGGGAAATAATTGGGGAGAGGGATGCCCACCATTGTTAATTTCTATATGGCCCACTGTGAAATCCACTCCGATCATTAGATATGTCATCCTGAGTAAGATTGGGGGCCAAAAATTAGGCTGACCTATGATTCAAGTGGGCCACATCAAACAAAAAGTTAGGAGAGAGGACAACCCTTAATTTTTACTGGGTCCACTACCATGATAATATGAAATCAACTCCAACCATTAGCTTGCACACTAAAATAAGCCCCAAGGCTCAAAAATCAGACCCATCCATGGTTTAGGTGAGCCATAGGAACTGAAACAGTTTAGAAGGTGAGTGTTTTCCCATATATTATTTCCAATTGTGTGGTCTACCTAAATCATGGAAGGGGATGTTTTTTGGGCCCTGGTGTGAAATAAGATGACAAACCTTGTGATCCGGGTGGATTTCAAATAAGCATCCAATCCAAGTAATAGATTGGCCCCATCACAAGGATTGCCTCATAAAAAAATCAACCATCAAATAATTGAGTAAGTCTATTTATCAATGGATGGTCATTATTTATTATTATTTTTTTTTTATAGATGTGATCCACCTTATGGGTGGATGAAGCTGATTTTTGCAGTGCAAATGATCCTCATGGCGGGCCTAACCTATTGGATTGGTTGGATGCTGCACTCACTTAAGAGGTTGTAGGTTATTCATTGGGTAGAGCGTAACTTGTGGTCCAACCAATTGGACGTGAAACATTCTCTTTCTACACACAAACACAAAAGGTGAGAGCACACCCTTAGTAATTGTATGGACAAAAGGGTATTCTAGCCCCCTACATATCTTTACAGTTATTTACTTGGGTGTGTGGGACAAGGTAATCCCAGCATGAAGAGAATCTTGCACAAAAGTAAGACTCATTCACTCGTATGGGCACTTTTAAGAGGTATACCAAATATACTAATTCATTATTTGGGTTCTAGCATGATCATTCTTGTGATCAAGTAGGCCACCTCTTGTACATTAAATGTGAAACACTGGTAAATCTTACCTGAACCTGATTTTATCTGGTTTCGGAGATCCTGAAAGAATGACCTCAGATTTAAACAATATACATAACAAGATGTAGATAGGCAAAGTTGCACTCACTTGCATCCCACATTAATCATACCATAGCAAGATATAAAGATTTATTTTCTTATAATGTCTTTAGTTAAGATATGTGTTATACAAAAATCATAACAATAAGTCTTTTGTTCAGTTGATGATTGACATGTTGAGTTCTTTCACTTTAGTAATAGAGTTTTGATCAATTTTAAACATCTTTGTAAGCACTTACAAGTTCATAGTACACCAATTGATGTTAGAAATTTAGATCCTTAAAATAGTAAAAATACTAATTACTTGTTTAAATATAATATTCCCCCTCTCTCTAAATTTAAGCTTTGATATTATTTGTATCTAAATGGTCACTTACATTCTAATATGAGATGTATAAATTACAGAATATGCGATGGGTAGTAAAGCATCTACATAAGGAGATGTTTACAGCTACGGAATCCTTCTATTAGAGATGATCACTGGAAAGGGGCCAACTGATGGCACGTTTATGGACAATCTAAGCCTTCATCATTTTGCTAAGTTGGCTTTGCCTGAACGAGTAATGGAGATTGTTGAGCCACAACTGCTTATAGAAGACACTGAAGTTACTCAGGGCAATGGAAATCATATCAATACAAGAAATAGAGTGCATGAATGCTTGATTTTGATGGTCAGAATCGGTGTATTGTGCTCTTCAGAGTCTCCAAGAGAACGAATGTGCATGAAAGATGTGGCTTCAAAAATGCATGCAATCAAGAACCAGTATCTCAGGGCCAGGATTCACAGAGACATACAAGTTCGATCACAAATGTTAGATGGAGGTTTGTTTTACCTCAGTCATTACTAAGTTATTATCGGTAGTTATGTTGAGAAATATTTTCAAACAAAGTTACTTTGTTGAATACGTTTCTAAACAAGCTCTGGATATATTTAGTCTTGGGTTAAGAGTGTACTTATATTCATATTGGATATATCAAAAGATGTGTTTCTTTTTCCTTATTTTATATTATGCTACACAATGAATGTAATATGAAAAAGACATTTTCATATTATAATAAGAAGAATATTGGGTTACTAAGATGTTTAATTGCTAATATTTTTTAGGCAAAAGTTTTAAAATTGATGTTTCAATAGTAAGGAATTAGTTTAGATGTTGGACTTTCAACTTATTATTAGTCAATGAGTGCTTTCATGCGAGCATGATGTCCTCACTTACTCAGCCTTTTCTTACTCTCCTTTAGCATTTATGTGATTAAGGTGCGGTTTTACTTAAATGAGATAATGCATATAACTTAAAGTCACCACTAGTCAAATAAGGGTTACATTCTAAGGTCTGCTAGATATCGTAAAATAACGCTTATAGGTTAGGAAATCATAGGACTCCCTATTGGAGTTCCGACACTTATCTCACACCACTATAATATAATCCTGGCCACAATAAATCCAAATCAACCTTAGGTATTAGAAATTTGGATCTAATACCATAATTAATTTATACACTTTGTGGAAGCATGTTCAACAAAGATAAAACAATCAAATAAATAATAACCAATAAAATAATCACACAAAGCATAAGATAATTAATGTAGAAAATTCTTGTTGGGAACAACTATGACACAAAATGATAGAAATCCACTATAATTAAAGACATTAGAGTTTACACCCTCATCTTCTTTGATTACAGCAAAAATCCAATCTCCCCTTATAATGTACACCTAGAAAAACTCTGGCCCCTTGAAAAAATCCCTTCTCATGCCTTTACAAGTGTAGAAACCGACTCATCTCACAAAACCCTTGCCCTTAGAGAGAAAGCACTCATATAATCTAAGTCCTAATTGAAAACAGACTTAAATACCACGATTTGTACTAATCTGTGTAACCTGTCAGTCGGACTGAATGAGACCTTCTGTCAAATCGAAATAAACCAACTCACATATTTTGGTTGAAATGAAAATGTGTAAATCTTCATAGTGAGAAAACTAAGAAACCTTCCCTAATTTGGTTGAACTGAAAAGACACCGGTTGAACTGATTAGGGCTTCTTTACACAAGCAGATCAGCAGAATCCAAGGCATCGCACACAATAATCTCCACATTGACTTACATTATGATAAGTCACCTTAAAAATCTCCCTTATAACCTCCACCTTGAGCATAAACTACTCCCAGCATTCTCCCCCTAGAATGCATATCCATTTACACCCCTGTGCGATGGTGCACAATCTTAATAATGGATGGAGAGATTGATCAAGCATAAGCAATGCATGAACTCTCTCTGGTCATCGGCTTAGTCAACATATTAATGGCATCCTTGTCCATGTGGATCTTTCGAAACAGAATCTATTTAAAAGTAATGAGTTCTTGTATCTTGTGGAACATCACGTTGATGTGCTTGGTTCTTGCATAAAACACCTGATTCATCACTAGATGGATAGAACTCTGACTATCGCAATATAAACGAATCACCTCTTACTTCAACCTGAGTTCTCCTATCAAACCTTTCAACCATAGTGCCTCCTTTGATGCCTCTGTCGCAACTATATATTATGCATCAGTTGTAGAGAACTCGATTATAGACTATAACATAGGTCTCCAACATATCGGTCAGCCTGCTAATGTGAAAATATATTCCGTAGCGGATCTCCTATTGTCTAGATCACTTGTATAATCCGAATCCACATAGTCTACAACTCCGCCTGAAGTTCCATGTCCTCCGAACATGATTCTAGTGTCAATTATGCACTTAAGATACCTCATAATCTACTTAACAACATTCCAATGCTTATTTCCTACATTCGCATATATCTATTGACCACACTAACTGTTCGTCAGATATTTGGCCTCGAACAAACCATTACATACATGAGACTCCCTACTATACTTGCATATGATACCCGTGACATATCTGAAATCTCATTTTCTATACTTGGACATAACCTTGTTGATAACTAAGAGTGACATGCTAGAGGCATGCTAACTGTCTTAGTACCTTCCTATTAGTGCACTTATTAATTAATCACATGTGTCTGTGTGTCGGTAAGTCGGTTGAGCCCTTGAAAACTAAAGATCGAGGACATAAGAGGATAGGAAATATCAAGGAGTGAAGAACAAGTAAATCATGAGGTACCTTGGTGATCCTAACCTTAGACCCAAATAGACTCAAAACAACCTTAAACTTTAGATGATCTATTCCTTAACAGGTAATCTTTATTTGATCATACCTTAGCGTTAGGATCCGTATTTAGACATGCTTAGATAGGCTATAGAGATTTAGAGCTGTTGTAAATTGTATAGCCCAAAGATAGCAGAACTCTAGGTGATTTCGATTGATCCTTGATCAATCGAACGAATCCTCAATCGATCGATCGATCAAGCGAATCCTCAAACCAGTGATCAAGAATGGCCAAAAAAATTAGTCCAGCAACATTTCTAGCCAAAGTGAAACTACGTTTGACCGATCGATACATCGATCGATCGATCAATTGAAGGTGTCACGCCCCAAACTCAGAAACCGGGCTCACAAAATTCTCAATCGCCGAATCTGGTGCCGACAGCCTCCGTAGTACCCCATTCTCAGCTCCCGGCATCCATATGCCAGATTCCAATCCTGGGATCCTACAAGGATGATTTTCCAATATACATTTTACTTGTAAGAAGCATAACCACAAGTTTACCCAAAAAGCAACATCATCATCACATATTCACTAATATAATCATTTGAATACAATGCTAAAAGGGAAATGCGTATATAAAAAATCAAAGCTCCAGAGGTCCACTGCATGCTCCAAGCTCAATGCTGCTGCAACCTAACGCCACCTGCACGTATCTATCGTGCTTAAGCTTATAAATAGCTTAGTGGCTGGTGAAAGTGTGTGCACATGGTAAGTGCCAAGTAAGCAATATTAGAGTAATCAAAGTAAGCAGAAATACTGACAAGTCTATAAACCATACGATATCAGAGTACGCAATACTGATCAGCTATGCAAATGAGTCATAGAGAGCAAAATATCAGATGTTAAGGATATAATGTAATATGTAAATCCTACTGAGTCTGTCTAGGCCATATAAGTGCAGAAACATAACAACTCAAAATGTCATATGCCTGTGGATGTAATGCAATATGCGTGCAAACGAAATGACCAAGCTGGAGTGTGAAGTCGGGATGATAGTACACAGTATCGCAGGCTATGGGGTCCATCACAAGGGACTTTTATCCAAACTAATCTCATACCTGAATTTGGATAGTCAGACTTAATGTGGTAGACTCTTGATCTCAGGTTGGTCATGTGCCCTAACCGAAATTGTGGCCATTACAAAGGTACAAGTAACAAATAGTTGTGCACCACCAGCCTGAGTAGATAGTGAATGAATGAATAAATGAGTATGCAACTCCTGCTCAATAAGTTCACATATCAGTATGGTTCCTTTTTGAGAAATCACCGGGGTCTAGTACACTCTACACAGCTTGCCGCCCCTATCCGAGCACACAACTGGGTCAGTGGAAGAGACCTTACTATCTGCTTGCCAATATCGGGCCCGGCTCCTTGATAGCAAACCCATTCCTCAAGCTGGTCAAACTCAACCTAGATAATGCCCTCTCACTCAGGCAGGTAAGGTCACACCCCCTCCCAACCGATCACGATACAGTAGGAGACGTGACCTACTGGTATGCAACCCTCATGCACTCATATATATCCACTCGGTCTCGACGTTGGGGCGTCCTCTTATCCTAAGAGGGTTTAGAGATTTTCTCCCAGGATGTCATGCCCCAAACTCGAAAAATGGGCTCACAAAATTCTCGATCGCCAAATCCGGCGCCGACACCTTCGTTGTGCCCTATTCTCGGATTCCAGCACTCACGTGCCAGATTTCGATCCTGGGATCCTACAAGAAGGATTTTCCAATGTACATTTATCTCGTAAGAGTATAACCACAAGTTTACCCAAATCACAAAGGCAACATCATCATCACATATCCACTAATATAAACATTTGGATACAATGCTAAAAGAAAAATACATATGAAAAATCCAAGCTTCATAAGTCAGCTACATGCTCTAAGCTCCACGCTGTTGCAACCTAACATCACCTGTACGCATCTATCATGCATAAGCTTATAGAAAGCTTAGAGGGTGGTGAAAGTGTGTGCACAAGATAAGTGTCAAGTATACTATAGAGTCCATAAATCATACATTAATGGAATAAGCAGAAATACTGACAAGATCATGAATCATACGATATCAAAGTAAGCAGAATATACTGGTAAGTCCATGAGTGCTATCAGTCGTACCAAGGCTATGCGATGTAAAACATAATGAGACAATAACAGATGCTGAGGATGCAATATAATATGCAAATGCTGACGAGCCACAAATACCATCAACCTCATCTAGGCCATATAGTGCAAAAACATAGTAACCCAAAATGCTAAGTATTGCAGATGCAATATAACATGCGGTGTAAATGAAATGACCATGCAAGAACGTGAAGTCGGGATGATAATATGTAGTATCACAGGCTACGGGGTCCACCACAAGGGACTTCTATCCAAACTAGTCCCATACCTAAATTTGGATAGTCTGACTCAATGCGGTAAACTCCTGATCTCAGGTTAGTCGTGCACCCAATTGAAATCCTGGCCATGCGAAGGTACACATAACAAATAGTTATGCACCACAAGCCCGAGTGGATAGTGAATGAATGAATGAATGGATATGCAATTCCTGCTGAATAAGTCCATATATCAGTACGGTTGCTCTCTGGGGAAAATCACTGGGGTCTATTACACTCCACACCGACTGCCTCCTCCCTAGCTGCATAGCCCAGTGAGTGGAAGAGACCTCACTATCTGCCTAGCCAGCAGTCTGCCAATACCTAGTCGGCTTGTCGATAACGGACCCATTTACGAGCTGGTCATACTCAGCCTAGCTTATAGCTCCCTCACTCAGGCAGATAAGGCCATACCCCCTTCCAACTGACCACGACATAGTGGGAGACACGGCCTCATGGTATAGGCATCGACGCTCATATTCCACTTGGTCTAGACGTTAGAGCATCTCCTGGTACCAAGGAGGTTCTTGGATTTTCACCCAAGGACATTCTACGTGCCCACAGTGCTAGAACCAAGTATTTTCGGTGTCCCATCTAGCCATCTACGATGTGTCTGTGGAGGCCACGACCCTGATGTCGCTAGGGCGTACAATGATCAAGTCACATATATATGCGAGATGCATGAGTCACACTATCCAGTCATGCAGCAATCCGCGCGTATGATGCGATAATGTGGGCACTCCGTCTCATAAGGAGCCCCGTAAATAGTCTGCCAATAGCGTATGCTATGATCAAACATTCCTCATATCAAGTATACATATGATGCGTATAGGCATGAATCATGGAGTTATACTAAGCATGTTATAAAGTGATGAATTATCAACAAGTATGGGCCTATCAATGGACCCTAAGGAGAGTTATAATGTGGACATTTAACCAACATTAATCTTACAATGTGGACGTCAAACCAACATTGCTCCCAAGGCATGACCCGCCATAAAACATCATTGTATATACCATGGTAAAATTACACATTGCAATGGTCCTATATACATCTCATTAGGCCTCGACCCATGGGCCTCATATACATCAAATGGGCCACATCAATGGGCCTTATGTATATTGCAATGAGCCATATCCCATGGGCCTTTGAATTTATCACAATGGGCCATATCCCATGGGCCTTTGAATTTATCATAATGGGCCTCAACCCACAGGCCCTAATACATCACAATGGGCCTCAACCCATGGTCCTCCAATACATCAAATGGGCCTCATAACATGGGTCTCATATATATCAAGGTGGGCCTCAGCGGATGGGCCATAACTACATCCAGATGGGCCTAATCACATGGCCTTATATAGGAATCATATCAAAAGATCAACTGGATATATATATATATATATATATATATATATATATATATATATATATATATATATATATATATATATACACACATACATACATACATACATACACACACACATAAATCATATCAAAAGATCAATCGGACCACACTTCCAAATAACAGTGGTCCACTTGATATTGGATTTGTCTCATTTTTGAACTCAAGCCTTAAATGAGCTTTCCAACATGGTTGGACGGTTTGGATGCAACAAATGCATCATGGTGGGTCCCATAAGAATGGATGGTGTGGAGAGAACACATACATCATAGGGGGGTCTCACCGTCCAGTGGTGTGGACGGTGTGGACAAAACACATGCATCATTGGGTGGGTTCCACGTGGGACTCACCATTATGTTTTTTTTTCACCCAACCAGTGGATAAGGTCACATAGACTTGGGGCCAACCATAATGTTTAATTTCCATCCAACCTGTTGGTGAGGTCACACGGACCTTTGCGAAGAGTAAAAACAAATTTCATATATGATCCAAAACTTTTGGACCACAAAAGGGTTTCAATGGTTGACGTTCAATCCTCACTGCCTTTGCGGTGTGGCCCATTTGATCGATGGCTGATGGCGTGGACAGAACATGTACATCACGATGGGTCCCACCGTCCAGTACCGTGGACAGTGTGGACAGAGCACATACATCATGGTGGTTCCCACCGTCCACAGCCGTGGACGGTGTGAATAAAACATATACATCAATGGTGGGTTCCACGTGGGGCCCACCATAACGTTTACTTTCCATCTAATCCGTTGATAAGGTCGCATGGACCCAGATGAATAGGAAAAACAAATTTCATAATGTTCCAAAACTTCTGTGACCCAGAAAGGGGTTTCAATGGCAGCGTTCAATCACACTGTTGCCTGTGACGTGGGCCACCTAACTTCTGGAAAGGGCTGATTTTTGGGGGGCCCATTGTCCCAAAGGGGACCCAACAATGCACGATGTGGATGTTTAAAACACATAACGGTGGGGCCCACGGCTGGGACCGTGGTCCCTGCCTCCAACGTCCATGGTAGTACGACGCTGCCTCTGCCAGTAGTAGCAGCAGACGCTGCTGTTGTTATATGTTTTATTTATTTTTTTGAAAAAAATGAAATTTTAGAGATTTTCACATGTGGGACCCGCATCAGGTGAATCCACTCCGGCCATTGCATTCCATGGCTCACGACAAGCTAAACAAGTCCAATATTAAATATATTTCGGTGTGTAGTAAAACTAAAGTAAATTTAAACGGTGAGAATCACTGTTTTGAAAGGTATGGCCCACCTAATGAGCGGATTACCTTCATTTTTTGGCTCAACGCCTAAAATCAAATGGGCAATAGAATGGACAGCATGGATTGGTCCCATACATCAAGGTGGGGCCTGCATGAGTGGTCCATCAAAAGGCCTAAAAACCCACTGTCTGTTCACACTTCATTTAGTTCACGTCCAGCGTCCAAGGACGCTGAACGGACGACTTGAATATAAAAATCAAGGTGGGTCCCACATGGACGTGGCCCACCTGATTTGAATCAATCTGATACTTGTGGTTTCCCATCACCATAAGGTAGGGCCCACATGGTTTGGACGGTGTAGATCCTACACGTCCATCAAGTGGGTCCCACAAAGGTGGGTAACTTGGATAAAATGTATACATCAAGGGGCCAACAACAAGAAAAAGAGAGAGAGAGAGAGAGAGAGAGAGAAAGAGAGAGATCGAGTGATGGAGGGACCCCGACACTATGGGCCCTCCCTTGCATGATTTAAAACATACATCAAGTGAGTTCCATTTCATATGAGCCCACCGATCAAAATCAACGGTAGAGATCCTTTCTCCACCGAAATACAAGGTCTAGATGACTCCTTTTCAAACTAGAAAGTAAAAAATCATGATGGGGTCCATGGAGAATGGCCCCATCATGGTATGATATTGAGAATGAAGGTGGGCCATCGGCCACATCTTAGGGTCCAAAGTGAGATCCATACCATTGATCTGTAGGCCTTACTTGGCCCATCATAAAAATATGAAAACTAGCCTATAGAAGCACCCACTATTCAATCTTCTTAGTCCGATGGAATGCCGGTCTCCTTGTGCTTCACTTTGATGGAAGGTGATGAGAGTTAAATGATTAGGATGAAGGATTTTGGGGGTGGGAAGTGGGCCACACACATGCATTTTTCTCTCATGGAAGAGCTTGGATGTGAGCCTCTTCTTTTGCTTGGGAAATGTGTTGGAGAAATGAGAGAGAGAGGGTTGTTGAAGGAGAGGTGATGGGTGTGAGGTGAGTGATGGGTGACGTGATGGTGTACTTGACATGTATAGGTGTGTAAGAGAGAGAGAGGGAGAGAGTTAACTTGGTGGTTGCTTGACTTGGGAAGAAAGAAAGCATTGATTGATTGATTGATTGATTGATTGTGAGACATATTGTAGAGATTCTCTTGGGATTGCAAACAGGCGGTATTTTCTTCGGACTGAACGCCGACCCACATCTTCCTGCCAGGGTATCGGATCAGTATGCAAGACGCGACGTTAGAATCACGGCGACAGTGTGGTCGCAATGGTACAAGTCTTGGATTAAGCTGACTTAAATCTATAGGATACGACTTAGGGTTGTGCGCAAACGTCGATCATAGGTCGTAAGTTGCCGGAATTCGACGAGAAGGATCGCAGGAGTCGACGGAATAGTATGAACTAGGATACGGGTCTTACACAGGGCCATCTATGACGCCCCAATGCTAGTAACAGATTTTCGGTGTCCCATCTGGCCATCCACGATATGCCTATGGAGGCTACGACCTTGATGTCGCTAGGGCATAATGTAATCATAATTACACAATGCGAGATGCATGAGTCACACAGTCCAATCATGCATCAATCTTACACATACCATGCGCTCATGTGGGATAACTCTACCTATCTGGGAGTCCCATAAACCATCTGTATTATGGCATATGCAATGGTCAATCACATCTCATAACAAACATGTAGATGATGCGTATGGGCATGTATCGTGATGCTATGCTGTCACATACTCATAATCGGTATCAATAACTACATTGATAATCAACATCGATAGTCGGCCTCAATAATCGGGATCGACAATTGGCTTCAACAATGTGGACATTTAACCAACATTGCCCTAAGGAATGACCCACATAGAGTTTAACATATAGTGGACCCATGACCTCACACGAGGGCCAAATATACAACACTATAGGCCTCACTCAACAGCTTAATACACATCACGATGGGTCTTTTATATGGGCCAAACATATATCACGATGGGCTCCATCGCCTGGCCCTCAAATGCATCACAATATTCCTCATCACATAGGCCACATGTACATCACATTGGGCCTTAAACACGGGCTGAATACACATTACAACGGGCCTCAAATATGGGCCGCATATATATCACATTAGGCCTCAAACATGAACCGAATGTACATCATAATGGGCCTCAAATATGAGCCGCATATGCATCTCATTGGGCCTCGACAATCGGAATTGGCCTTGATAATCGGCCTCGACAATTGGAATCGAAATTAGCCTCAACAATTGGCCTCGACAATCGGAATCGGCCTCATTAATCGAAATTGGAATCGTCCTAAATAATCAGCCTCGACAATCGGAATCGGTATCAACAATCGGAATCGGCCTCGACAATCGGAATCAGTATTGACAATCGGAATCGGTCTTGACAATTGGAATCGGAATTAACCTCAACAATTGGAATCTGAGGCCTTGATAATCGGAATCGACCTCGACAATCGAAATCGGTCTTGATAATCGGAATCGGCCTCGATAATTGGCCTCAACAATTGGAATTGGTCTTGATAATTGGAATCGGCCTCGACAATCAGAATCAGTCTTGATAGTCGGAATCGGCCACGACAATCGAAATAGGTCTCGATAATCGGAATTGGCTTCGACAATCGGAATCGACCTTGATAATCGGAATCGGCCTTGATAATTGGAATTAGCCTCAACAATCGGAATCGGTCTCGATAATTGGCCTCGACAATCGGAATCGGTCTCGATAGTCGAAATCGGTCTCGATAATTGGAATCGTCCTCGACAATCGGAATCAGTCTCGATAATTGGAATTAGCCTCGACAATCGTCCTGTCAAAGGGCCTAAGGGAAGGTCACAATTTGGACATTTAACCATCATTGCCCATCAATGTGGACATTTAACCAATATTGCTCCCCAGGAGTGGCCCCCATAGGGCCAAACATATAGTGGGCCTATAGCCTCTCACAAGGGCCTAATATACATCACAATGGGCCTCACTCATGGGCCACATATGCATCGATTGGGCCTCACCACATGGGCCCTTTAAACATCACATCAGGCCTGATATTCGGGCCTCAAATACACCACCATGAGCCTCATCACTTAGGTCGCGATTACATCATAATGGGTCACACTCCATGGCTCTCGAGTACATCACTATGGGCCTCACTAAATAGGTCAAAATATATCGCAATGGGCCTCATCAATGGGCCATAAATACATCAAATTGGGCTACATCCATGGGCCTTAAATATACATCATATTGGGCCTCATGGGTATACAATATATGGCTAGTGGGCCCCACACATACCCAGTATGGGCTAACTGGATATCCCATTGACAGATGGCCTAGATTAAACACACCATGGTGGACCCACTGCCACTGGATGACATGGATGAAACACATCCCGGTGGACATGTTGCCGCCGGCAACATGGATAAAACATATCACGGTGGGCCTGCTGCCGCCGGGCAGCGGATGCAACACATACATCATGGTAGGCCCCATGATCTGGACCAGCTAGGTGAAACACTTACATTAAGGTGGGGTTCACATCTAGCGCTGGACGACAAGGATAAAACACATCCATCAAGTTGGTCCCACGTCTAGCTGGATGGGACGGCGTGGGGACCACACGTACAGGTGGGCTCCACCCGTCCAAAAATTCAAGATGGTGTGGATATAACAAATACACTAAGGTGGGCCCACAGAACTTGCTGCCATACAAACAGCAGCCACATGGCTGCTTGATCCCCACCATCCCAAGGGACGGTTGGGATATAACATATATCTCATGATGGGCCCACAGAACTTGCTGCCATACAAACAACAGCTACATGGCTGCTTGATCCCCACCATCCAGATGGACGGTTGGGATATAACATATATCTCATGATGGGCACACGGAACTTTGCTGACATTAGTCAGTAGTGGGACCACCATCCTAGCTCTAACGGATAGTGTGGATTCAAAATACGTACTTCCAAGGTGGGCCTCACCCGCTGCCAGGGAAAAATAGATAGACGGTGTGAATGTACACCGGACGGTGCTTACATAGCACGTGTAGGCTCCACAGGATTACTGACATTAATCCATCAGCTATCTGTTACTGGATGAATGGTAGAGGTAAACACATATATCAGGGCAGGGCCCCACTAGCAAAATCGATGGACGGTAGTGGATATACAATACATCATGTTGCGGCCCATCGTCCAGCCATCTGGACGGTGGGGAGGCAAAACTATGGATGGTGTGAGTGACAGATACATCACGATAGTCCCTGCACAGCGTCCAGATGGACAGGTGATGAAACACATACCTTAAGGTGGAGCCACGTGGGCGGCCCACCAGCTAGGAGACCCAGCCGCTGTTGCAGTTGGTGTAACAGGTGGGTTCCACCATCCTTTGCTGGACGGTGGACAGCACGGATGCAACACACGTGTCAGGGCAGGCTCCTGGACGGTGTGAATACAATACATGCATCGTGGTGGTCCAAAGCACCGTCCATCCATATCCAGCATAGATGGACGGTGTAGATGTAATACATATACATTAAGTGGGGTCACGGCTGCTAGGCAGCGTGGATAATACACATACATCACAGCAGGGTTTCCACTACTGGATGGCATTGACACCACGCGCACATCAAGGTGCATCCATCACTACATCAAGGTGTGTCCAGCACCATCTGGATGGCTCGGAAAATACACACATCAGGTGGGCCATCATACAATAAAAAAGAGGGAGAGAGAGAGAGAGAATCGCATGATGGAGGGCTCTACCACTATGAGCCCTCCTAGGATTACAATACATACAACAAGATGGGTCCCACCAATGTGGGCCCTTAAATTAAAATGGTAAATACAAGATCACCCACCTTATATCTCTTCTTCCTTCTTCCGCCAATGCATGTTAGTGCTCCAAAGGTATAATTTCAACTATTGAGATAGGCTTTGGATGGTGGGATGAGAGGTAGGAAGGTGGGCCACACTAGCTTCTGCATGGAAGCCATGGACGTAGGGTGCTTGGGTTGCTTGGGAGTAATGAGAGAGAGAGAGAGATGTAAGAGAGAGAGATGGGTGAGTGATGGGGTGTGATGGGTGAGAGATGGGTGATGGGTGATGGGTGTGTACTTGTGTAAGGGAGAGAGTTGACTTTAGGGCTAGGGTGGTTGTACTTGGGGATGGGACATGATTGATTGATGTATACTCGATTGATGAGACATTTTTCTTAGAATTTTCAACGCGAGGCGTTTTCCTCGAATTGAACGCGGGCCCACATCTCCTGGCCTGGGTATCGCTTCGGCGCGCGAGACGTAGCATCGGAATCGCCCGACAGCGCGGTCACAAGGGTACAAGTTTCGAGTTGAGCTAACTCTGATACACGGGACACAACTTAGGATCATGCACAAATGCCGATAACAGATGGCTGGTCACCGAAATTCGACCGAGAGGACCGCAGAAGCCTACGGAACAGTACGTGGTAGGATACGGGTCTTACAAAAGGTGTCATTTTATGCTTATTTATAGTCATTAGAACTCAACTTCTTTATAAAAGGCATTTTGACCTTGGAATTTTTGATGATTTTTTATGTCATTAGAGCTCAGGTGATTCCCCATTCTTAAATCCACTTTTAAGCCTCTAAACCTAAGAGATTCAAGTCATGTTCCTTGACATTTACCACTCTAATGAGGATTTCAACCTCAATTATGAGGATGCACTTGGTCTCCATCATTTTCTAGTGAATAGACACAATTTCATAGGAAAATCCTTAGTCTATTAACCTTTAGAACACCCATCTAGGTGAATCTGCATTGGATAACAACTATCTATTTAGTTGTAGGAGATTCCACTTTCTCCCATTACTTGGTCATCTTATTAAAGTATCAAATACAAGGTGATTGATCATAGGAGCTAAAGCATCCACATCAATGATCGTGGGATCAAATGAGAAGTTAGTTCAAGAGCAAAAGAGCATTGAAGAAGCATCCCAAGAAGGCGTAACAATGGGGCTCAATCTTGAAATTGCTGTTTTACTGTTACAAGCGAAGCTTTAAGATATGGCTAATATTCTAGAGGTGGTGAATAGAACTTTTCAAAATTTAACTAAATAATCAACATGCACTTACTTCTACATACTTATGTAAAGGAATACAAACAAGAAGAAGTGCAAAAACAAAGTCTACTTAGTAAAAGCATCATTTAAGCATTTTGTCAAACATGTTTGCTGCGGTAAATAAATCAAGTATATTGTTCAACAAAATGTAACAGATAGAAATTTAAATCATTCAACTCATTGCATAAATTGTAAAGTGGTTTGGCTATATGCCTACTCCTGGCTAACGCACTCTCTTCTAGAGTGTACCAGATTTCACTATTCAGATGGAGTGTCACGCCCCAGACTCGGTAATCGGACTCACAAGGAATCCGATAGCTGGTTCTGGCTGCAACAACCTCCATAATACCCCATTCTCGGCTCCTAGGGCATGTTCCGATCCTGGGATCCTACAAGGAGGATTTCCATAACCGTATATTCATTTTCAATGCGAGCATACCCAAGATCACAACAAGTAAATCTCAAAAATAACAAAGGGATACATCACAAAATCTACTATAAATTTGAACTGTTATAAGTACAGAACAGGAATGAAATACATCAGATAACAAAAGAAGAAGGAAGAAGATCTGCAACACTAGGGGTCCTCGGCTCAACTCTAATCTAAGCTCTGCCACTACAATGCTGACCTAGGATCTCCTGCACACATTAATCGTGCATAAGCTTATAGAAGCTTAGAGGGTGGTGGAGGTATGTGATAATGGTGCGCAGAAGAATAACAGGAGATACATGAAGAGAAACATGATCAATGACAATATTACTAGCCTTATCGAGGCTTGTCATGAATACAATGCAATGAGTACTGGGCGCCATACTAAGGCGATGCATAAAGGGGCTTATGTAGCCGATGCAAATGCGAAGTGAAGTGATGCAAGTGCTCATATCCAAATCCACATATCAAGTACATTTCCATCATAAGAAAATCACCAGGGTCAATTATACTGCTGGATGACTGCCGCTCTCCAACCTACATAGTCAAACGAGCGTAAGGGACCTCACTACCCACCTGTGGATAGCCAACCACCAACAAGGCTCGTCAGCAGCGGACCCATTTATGAGCTGGTCTGACTCAGCCTAGTAATGTCTTCTTATACTAGGTGGGTAAGGCCACACCCCTACCCAACTGACTACATGACAGTGAGTGTCGCGGCCTAACGGTATAAGGCCCTTGTGTGCTCATAGTTTCCATCAGTCATGGTGTTAGGGCATATCATTGGTACTATGGAAGTTTTAAAAATTTCACCCATGGGCATCCTATGCACCCTATATGCTTAAGTAACATTTTCAGTGTCCACATATACGGCCATCCACGAATGTCCTTGTGGGGACAAGGCCCTGGTGACATAAAGGTGATATCATCATAAAATATTATGCCAATGCATGAGTCACGCGTACAATTCATGCACTAGCTTTAAGCACTCGATGTGCACAAGGGGAGAAATTCCACCCCTCTATCATACCAACCCAATGACCACACACAATGCAATCCATTCACACAGATGATGCATATGGGTTATAATGGCGTAAGTGTGCTACTCAGCGATGATGACGTGAAACATATTCCTCCTTCCTAAGGAGGGATAAGGTCTAGATACATAGGTATGTATTCTAAGGAGAAGTCCTCTAGTGGGGGTCCAATACTTTGGGGTAGCCCACAAGCTAAGAGGGTCATAAAAGCCTAAGGAGAAGTGGTCCTAATAAGGGTCCAAGGTGGGCCTTCAACCACCTATAACAACCCTATGGGCTTACCTTAGGGCCACCAAGGAGGACATCCAACCTCAACTGGGTCCCAAAAGGTAGTCCGCTACCTACATGCATACAAAGCAAGGCCTAAGGCCTAAGCAAGCCATAGGCTAGTGGGCTATACACCAAGCCCAACACATAGGCAATATAGTGGTCCCTCAAGCAGGGTTTGGGCCCAGCCATAAAGATCATGAGTCCACATATTGTGGTGAGCCTAATGGGCAGACGTTATTCCAACCATATGGGCAAATTCTTATGCTTGAAACAAGTGAGTTGGGCCTCACATCTTAGCCCAGGTATGGGGTTAATTTAATTGGCAACCATGGGCCCAACTACTTGAGTATTTTAGCCCATAAAACTTATCACAATAGTATGTGAAAAATAAGCCCAAAGGCCTAATGGAGGCTAACTTAGAAGATCCAAGACAAGTGGGCCTACCAAGGCCAATCAATACTATACATATAGGTCCACATAAGGTCTAATGGGGGTGGGCCTCCAAGCATACATAAATGAGGCCCAAGGATATCTTAGAAGAAGACAACTCAAGTGCATAATCTACCCTTAATCTGGTGGGCCATGCTGCCCCAAAACAAACTATTAGTGGTGGCCAGTTTGGGCCTTTTGCTGAAATTTCAACCTACCCATAATCTGGGCCTGTTGGGGCCTAACAAAATTATAAAGGGGGTAAGTATAAATCCCCTGGTGGTCCACATATGCCTCTATGGGTCCCACCTGATGAAGGTACTGAATTAAACATATAAAATAGGTGGACCGTGCTACTGGGCTGAAAGTCCAGCAGTGGTCCAATGGGCCTGGACTTCCCAAGGGTAGATAGTCCTATGAGCCTGGGTAATTAGCCCAAAACTCATTCAATTGGGACCCCAAATGGATGCCACTTGGGAGGGGGGGGGGGGGGGGGGATTATAATGCCCCATATGGACCCCACTTGGATGAATGGTGGGACACAAAATACATCAAGGTGGGCCCACAAGGTGGCCTGGACGCCCCAGCTTGGTGGGCCACTCCAGGCCGCACTACGGATGGTACAGGGGCCCGTTGACCCTGAAAATTTATAGGATGGTCCTTCCATGGGTGGGCCATACCTTTATAAAATTTCATGATTTTTAGATGATCGAAAGTATTTTAATTAAATTTAGGAATACAATCTGTACAAAATTCTGCGAAGTGCAGAATTCTGAATAGACCATGATTAAGCACCAAATGGGGTGGGCCCTGGATGTACAAAAATTGGGAAAATTGAATTTAAACCTTCCCATATATATGTAGTACAAGGTGGGGTCCACCAAAGTTTCCCACCTGATCAGAAAGTATTTTATAATTTTGAATTTCTAAATTGCAACCTTGCTGGAATTACAGTAGAAAACTCAGCAAGTACCCATATTGGCCCACCCTTTTAGGGATCCAAATGTGGTAAATTGGGGCTGAAATTTGGCATGCTTATAGGTGGGATATACATCTTCAAAAATCATATTTCACTTGCTATAAAATTCCTCACCAAAAGTCCCAAATCCTGGCCTCAAGTTGGCCCAAAATCTGTTCAAACAGATTTGGACATCAACATGTATTGAAAGAAATTAAATATAAACATCATTTAAGATGGGATTTAACTCCCAAAAATCATGTTGTACACCACCCCAGTGGTCCCCACAAATATACAGACCTTTTCCATCATCAAAAACCCCTTACATGTACCCCATTTAGGTGGATTTTGGGGCCACATGTCTAAGGATGAACCATCATGGACGTCCAACCTCCATGGATGGTCTGAATTTTTGTTGGTCCACAAAGGTGGGCCACACATGTATGATCAGAATGCTAACACCAGAAAAAAAATAAATGATCAGCAATAATAGGAGGGGCTCCGTCACATTGAGGCCTTCCCCTTCATCAATCACACCACACATTTCATTGACTTACATGATACAACATAGATCAAACACATGCATGGCCCATAATCACAATGGATGGTTGAGATGCCATCCCAACATGATGTTAAGGTCTAGATGACCTTGGAATGGTTTAGATCATGAGATACATCATGATGGGGTCCATGGAGAATGGCCCCAACATAGAACATTGCATGCATGTAGGATGGGCCAAAGGGCCACATCCATAGGATCAAATGGGATCCCCACTATAGATTGGTGGGTCCCATATGTTCCATTCATGAAGAAATAAGAGGATCAAGAGATGAAAAGGAAATCAGCAAGATATAGTCACTCACATGCAAACCAAGCTCTCAAACCTCCACACCATGTAAATCTTCGACCAAGGAAGAAGGTTTGATGGTTGAGATGAGTTTTTAATGGTGGGATTGGAGGAATTTTGGAGCTTTAAGGGCTAGAGAAATGGGAAAATATGGGACATTGGAAGAGGGGTTTGCTAGCATAGAGAGAAAATGAGAAGGAGGGAGAGAGATAAAAAGAGAGAGTGGTCATGATTGTTTTGTAAGAAGAAGTAATGATTGCCTATGGGAGGAGAAACCAAAGTGATAGGTTAGGGTAGGCTTTGGTAGTGTGTGGGGTGGGTCGTGTTTACTATGGAATTTTAAGTGGTGTGCATGTAGTATTGCATTGGAACTTGTGCCAAGAGTGGGGTCACATGCATCACATCTAAGTGGACCACATGATTAAGGGTCATACAATGAAATGTACACAACTTTTGTCTATATATCGGATGGACGCACAAGATACGTCATTGGAACCCCAACGACGATGCAAACAAGATGGCATGAGTCTCGAGTTGATCTGAGTCAGGTCAACGTGACCGAACTTAAAGATGACCGTAAATACTATCCGAGGGTCCCGGGTCGCCGAGATTCGATCGGTAAGACCGCGGGACCAAGAGAAATGAAATGCATACTTACACACACATGCATTCACAAGAACTCAAGTCAGGTCTTACATGGAGTTCGTTCAAAACTAGGATGAGACAATTTAGTTTGTGATGTAACCGAATTTAGTGAAGCTTAGTTCGTTTATGTCGACTTAGGTGTGGATATTTGGACTCCTAGTGGATCATATCTTTTGTGCTTTATAAGCCAAGCGATTGTATCTGCATCCTAAAGTGAGGTTTCCCCTCTTTAAGCTTATCACTTAAGTTCATTAATCTTATTATAGATGATGTTTTAATTACTTATATTTAGAACCTATTGAGTTACTTGATTAATCTATTTGTCTTAGTACATGAATATGCTAATCTTTTATGCAATTGACTCTTGAATTGAATAATTAACATGCCTCTTTAATTCTATTAAGGATAAGTGATTTGATTGTTACATGTTATCTCAAGTTAAAAAATAGGTTAATTAAATATATTTTGCCACTTCTGATTACTTGATGATATTTCGGAGGTCCTTAAACTAGTGGACATTAAAATTGCAGTGAGGACCGCTTTAGTTGAAGTAGGAATATGCCAATATGTCATAGAGGGGGGGTGAATGGGACTATTTAAAGGTTTTATGATTTATTAAAAATCCTATTACACTAATCCTAACAGATGGTACTTATTAGGATTACTCAAAAGTAACTCTACTGGCTTCCAAGCCCGGTAGAGGATCCAATCACAAACTATTTAAGAAATGAACAATATGCAAACTAATTTATGATGGATATGACTGTGTATGTGTGTGAGGTGTGATCTCAGATATGAAAGTATTAAAGTAAATCACACAATTAAAAGAATAACAATCTCAAACACAGTCATTTTTATAGTGGTTCGACTACTTGTCTACTCCACTCCCGGAAACCGCACTCAGCCCTTGAGTGTACAGGATTTCACTAAGGAGGTTTCACAGCGGTTCACCTTAAACCTAAGGTTTTAAATCAGGTTCACCTTCAACCTTTAAAACCTACACTAAGGTTGACTGCTTATGCTCCCTGAGCAAGGGTCAACACATAGCACCCGATTTTAGGCACACTGGCCAAGGATCCACACAAGGAACCTCGGCCTGCTCGACTTCTTGGACCTGCTAAAGTCTAGAAATTAGTCAAATAATCTCATTAAGGCCAATAATACTCATAGGAGGCCCCACTAGATGGAGGGTGTGTATATATCATGAAAAGATCAAGTGGACCTGCTACTGGACTGGGAGTCCAATAGCAACCCAAGGTAGAGAGTGCCTCTAAGATTAAGCGATCCAAGGCTTGGACTGCCTGAACCAAACATATGTTAAGGTAGGCTCCATATACATCCATATTGAGCCTTAAATAAATGACCTATGGTCTATGGTGGGCCTTAAACCACCCATAGAGAAACCCATGGGCCTACCTTAGGATCACCCAGGAGGACATCCAACCTCAATTGGTTCCCAAGAAGTAGCCTGTCTCTAACCAAATACAAATCAAGGCCCAAGGCCTAAACCAATTATGGGCCTAGTGGGCAAACATACAAAGCCTGACTCAAAGCAATATGGTGGGCCCATAGGCAAGGTTTGGGCCCAACCATGAAGACCATAAACCCACATATTGTGGTGGGCCTAATGGGCAGCCCGATAATCCAACCATATGGGCTATTCTTATGTTTGGAATAAGTAAGTTGGGCCTCACATCTTGGCCCAAGTATGGGGTAAATTTAATGGACAACCAAGGGCCCAACTACTTGAATATTTGGCCCATAAAACCCATCATAATAGTGTATTAAATATAGGCCCAAAGGTCCAATGGGCCTATCTAAAAGTTCCAGTCCAACTGAGCCTAGAGAATCCAACAATTAGCCATGTTCATGAACCCAATAAAATTCCAACTATGGCGGGCCTCAAAAGTGCATTTATTAAGCCTAAATGTTTAAGGGACTTAAGGCAAAAATGGGGGCCCAATATCTCAGAAAAATTCATGCATAGGGTGTACACAGAGTGTAAGGCCTGTATCCTAGTCTGTACTGTTCCGTCGATTTTCGCGATCCTTCCCATCGAATCCCAGCAACCTGCGGCCTATAATCAACATTTGCCCATGACCCTAAGTCGTATTTCATAGATTTGAGTCAGCTTAATCCGAGACTCCTACCATTGCGACCGCACCATTGTCGTACTTTCAATGCCGCGTCTTGCATACCGATCCGATACCCTGGCCAGGAGATGTGGGCGTGCATTCGGTTAGAGAAAAACGTCGTGCGTTGCAAAACCCAAAAGAATCTCTACAACATGTCACCTCAATCCATTAATCAATCCCATTAAGGGCCAAGTACATGTCAAATACACCATCACCTCTCACCCATCCCCAAGCAACCCCAAAAGTCAAAAAGTTCTTACACCATCTATCCCAAAGTCAAAAAGTTCTTACACCCATCAATCACCACATCCATCACTCCATCACCCATTGCTCTCTTTACAACCCCCTCTCTCTCTCATTTCTCAAACTCACCTTTCCCAAGCAAGAAAAATCACACGTCCAAAGCTCTCCCAAACCTCCATGAGGGAGCTTTGTGTGTGGCCCACTTCCTACCCCTCATCTTCCATCTCAACCATCCAAACTCCATCTCTTCCATAGGAATCAAACCTAAGGAGCAAAGGAAACCTAGGAAGCATGAAGAAGACGATGGGTGATCTTGGACCCACATTTTCTCTTTTGTTATTTAGTTGTTTTGTGATTTAAGGGCCACGTATGGTGGGACCCACCTTGATGTATGTTTGTATACAAGAGGGGCCCATAGTGGCTGGGCCCCTCCGTCATCGCGAGTCTTTCCTTCTCTCTCTCTCTCTCTCTCTCTCTCTCTCTCCTTCTATGATCATGGCCCACCTATGATGTGTATTTTTACCCATGCCATCAAACTTCTAGGCCACCCTGATCCCTGTTTGGGGCCTACATGACTGAACGGTCACACAGGCCCGGATGAAAGGGAAAATAAAAATATTGATTGATCCAAATCTGGTGGGCCACGTCCATGTGGGGCCCACCATGATGCTGTGTTGTATCCAACTATCCAGCGTCCAGAGATGCTTGATGTGGGCTAATAGTGATGAGTGGATTGACAGTGTGGTGTACTGGCAAGCTAATAAAAAAAGAAAGATAATAATAATAATAATATATATTATATTATCACAGAAATAATGGTGGGCCCTACGTGGGACCCACGTGATATATGTGTTTTATGTAGGTTGCCCAGCAGCGTGGGCCCCACACACGTGAGGACTCCACGTACTGTATGAGGGGGCACCCACGGTAGTGCATGCGTTTGATCCGTACCGTCCACACCATCCCTTGACCGTGGGACCTAGGTCCATAGCTCCAGTAGTAGGCTGAGTGAAAGATACCTCCTTTCAACGCTGAGGTCATGGCATTGATTCCCTAGTAGGGTGGCTAACAACGAAGTGCGATTGGATGGTGGGGTCCATGGGACCCATCCACGCCGTTCACCCATTTATTGGGCCACACTGTGATGCGTGTGGGACATCGACCATCCCTGGACGGTGGGATCCACCCCACGTGTGGGGCCACCTTGGTGCGTACGTCCGTTCAGGCCGTCCAAGGCCAGGACGTTACACACATATTAAATGTAATATTAATATATTATATTGTATTAATATAATATATGATATATATATTATATATATTATATATAATATAATATAATATCCTATATATATGTAAGGGTGGGCCTTACATGGGACCCACCTCTGTCCCCTTTTAGTGCTTAAAGAGCTACACAGCAGCAGCTATATTTTATATATCATATATACATGCCTTTAAATAAAACTGTGGTTACAGCAACTTAGTGTATATTATATATATATATATATATATATATATAGGAGAGTAGGCCCTGCCTCCAGCTGTTGTACAAGGCCTGTGGGTTTCACCTGTTCTATCCACACTGTCTACCTATGGGACCCACCATGATGCTTGTGTTGTATACAAACCGTCCAACCATTTGAAATATCATTTTATGGCATGAGCAAAGGAATGGGTCAGAGCTAAAGTTCAAGTGGGTCTCACCATTTAAATAGCGGATCGTGGCATCCACCGTTCAAACTTCTAAGGACCATGGTAGTTCCCAATTAAGTTGATATTGTTTTCACTTCATTTATCCCTATGTCATCTTATGACTAGGTTGGGCCTCAAAATATATAAGGGCAGGCCCGGTTTGATATATGTGAGGCCCACCGGTGTGACCTATTTAAGACATATGAAGCCCGATGGTGCAACCCATATAATGTGGCCCAGTGATGAGGCCCAGGTGCGAGGCCCGTTATGATATATTTGAGGCACAGGGACGAGGCCCACCTGTTGTGTATTAGAGGCCCAATGAGATGTATGTTGGCCCATATGACGAGGCTTATGTGACGTAAATGAGGCCCATCATGATTGTACATAAGGCCATGGGCCCATTATATGTTTGGCCCTATGTTGTCTGCTCCTTGGGAACAATGTTGGTAGATGTCCACATCGATGGGCAATGATGGTTGGATGCCCACATTATGACCTTCCCTTAGGCCATGTTAGGCCCATTCTCATAATTCCCTTGGTGGGATAACCCAAATAAGTGGGCCCCATTCACCCTAGACGGATGGCACCATGCTATCAGATTTGATATGACCACGACTGAGTGCTGATCTTTATACTATGGTTGATCGGCTAATCATCTATGAACCCAGCTTTGTTTACCCACTGATTATCGGTGGCAATTATCACGGTTGACGTCGATTATCGATCGATTCTGATTGTCGCGAACGATTTGTCGATTTTGATTGTCGTGACTGATGGCGGATTTCGATTGACTTGACCGATTGTCGATTAGCGATCGAGGCCATTTATCATGACTGATTGCCAATTCTGATTGACGTGACCGATTTGTCGATTTCGATTATCGTGGCTGATTGTCGATTACCGATCGAGGCTGATTATCATGATCGATTGCCAATTTTTGATTCATGTGACCGATTTACCGATTCCGATTATTGACCGATTTCGATTGTCGTGATCGATTCCTGATTAACGATCGAGGCCGATTGTTGATTTTCGATTGACATGACCGATTTTCTGATTTTGATTATCGATCAATTCCGATTGTCGTGACTGATTTGCCGATTTCGATTGTCGTGGCCGATTGCTGATTTCAATTGACTTGACTAATTACCGATTAGCGATCGAGGCTGTTTATCATGACCGACTGTCGATTCCAATTGACGTGACCGATTTGTCGATTCCGATTATTGACCGATTCCGATTGTCGTGGCCGATTGCCGATTAGCGATCGAGGCCGATTATCGTGACCGATTGCCGATTTCTGATTGACGTGATCGATTTGCCGATTTCGATTGTCGTGACCGATTGCAAATTTCGATTGTCAAGGCAGATGCTATAAGCCGATTCCAATTGTTGAGGCACATTGTGATGTATTCGAGGCCCATGGGATGTGGCCCATTGTGATATATTTTTGGCCCATATGGTGAGGCCCGACTTGATGTATATTAGGCCCATGGGAGCGGCCCATTACAATGTATATTAGACCTGTGAGATGCGACCCACTTGATGTATATGTGGCCCATGAGTGAGGCCCATCGTGATGTGTGTTAAGCTCTTGAGTGAGGCCCATGGTGTTAGCCTGGGTGGTGAGGCCATGAGTCCACTGTATGTTAGGCGCTATATGGGTCATTCCTTGGGGGCAATGTTGATTAAATGTCCACATTGTCGAGGTTGATTGTCGATGCCGGTTATTGATACCGATTATGAGTATGTGACCGCATAGCATCATGATACATGCCCATACACATCATCTGCATGTTTGTATGAGATGTGGTTGACCATTGCATATGTCATTAGGCAGGTTGTTATGACATTCCCTAATAAGCGAAGGTTATCTCACATGAGTGCACGGTATCCGTAGGATTGGTGCATGACTAGATTATATGACTCATGTATCTTGCACTATGTGCTACGATTATGGTACGCCCTAATGACATCAGGGTCGTAACCTCCATAAGTATATCATGGATGGCCAGATGGGATACCAAAAATGTTTGGTTCGAGCATCGAGCTGCCATAGATGGCCCTGGGTGAAAATTCTTAAAACCCTCTTAGTACCAGAGGACGCCCCAATATTGAGACCAAGTGGATGTATATGAGCGCCCGAGTGCCGAATACCAGGAGGCCTCGTCTTCCACTGTGTCATGGTCGGTTGAGAGGGGGTGTGGCCTTACCCGCCCGAGGGAGTAGGCATAGCTAGGCTGAGTTTGACCAGCTTAAGGAATGGGTCCGCTATCGATGAGCTGGGTAGGTATTGGCAGACTACTGGCCAGGCGGATAGTGAGGTCTCTTCCACTTACCCAGTTGTGAGCTTGATGGGGCGGTAGGTGGCGTGGAGTGTACTAGACACCGGTGATGATCCCAGAAAGGAATTGTACTAATATGTAAACTTATTGAGTAGGAGTTGTATACTCATGCATTCGTTTCATTCACTATCCATTGGGGCTAGTGGTGCGCAACTAATTGTTGTGTACCTTCGCATGTCTAGGCTTTCGGTTAGGCGCGCGACTAACCTGAGATCAAGAGTTCACCACATTGAGTTTGACTATCCAAATTTAGGTATGGGATTGGTTTGGATAGAAGTCCTTTGTGATGGACCCATAGGCTGCGATACTACGTACTATCATCCCGACTTCACTCTAGCTTGGTCATTTCATTTGCACCGCATATTACATTGCATCCACAGTTATTAGCATTTTGGGTTGCCATGTTTCTGCATTGATATGACCACTAGTACTCATGCCTTGCATCGCATAGCCTTGGTACGGCTAATGACACTCATAGACATATCAGTATATTTTCGCTTATTTCGATATTATATTATTTATGGCATTGTATCCTTGGCATCTAATATTTGGCTCGCTTTGACTCCCTATTTGCATAACTGATTTGCATTGTGTACCCTGATATTGTATGACTCATAGACTTGTGAGTACTTTCGCTTACTCTAATATTGCTTGCTTAGCACTTACCTTGCACACACACTTTCACCAATCACTAAGCTTTCTAAAAGCTTATGCACGATAGATGCGTGCAGGTGGCGTCAGGTTGCAACAGTATTGAGTTGGGGAGCATAAAGCGGACTTATAGAGCTTTAATTTTTTGACATATGTATTTCCCTTTCAGCACTGTATTCAACTGTTTATATTAGTGGATATGTGATGATGATGTTGCCTTTGTGACTTGGGTAAACTTGTGGTTATGCTTATTATAAGTTAAATGTACATTGAAAAATCCTCCTTGTACGATCCCAAGATCAGAATCTGGCGTATGGACGCTGGGAGCCGAGAATGGGATATTACGGAGGCTGTCGGCACCGGATTCGGCGATCGAGAATTTTGTGAGCCCGATTTCTGAGTTTGAGGGGTGACAGAAGTTGGTATCAGAGCATAACTTGGGAATACCTGAGGATAACATCACATATCTGCTGATAGCTACACTACACTGTGTGATTGCTGATAGCAACATGTACTTGAAAGAAATTAAATATAAATATCATTTAAGAAGGGATTTAACACCCAAAGATCATGTTGTGGACCACTATAGTGGGCCCTATAAATATCCAGACCTTCCCCATCATTAAAAACCCCTTGCATGTACCCCATTTAGGTGGATTTGGGGCCACATGTCTAAGGATGGACCATCATGGACGTCTAACCTCCATGGATGGTCTGAATTTTTGGTTGGTCCATAAGGTGGGCCACACATGCATGATCAAAATGTTAACATCAAAAAAATAAAGGATTGGTCATGGGGGTAGGGCCCCGCCATTAATGGGCCCTCCCAAGAATAAATTACACCCGTACAACTACATTGATTGTACATGCAATATGAAACTAATGCATGCATGATCCATAACTATAATAGATGGTTGGGATGTCATCCCAACATGATATTTAGGGTTTAGATGACCTAGGAATGGAGTAGATCATGGGATACATCATGATGGGGTCCATGGAGGATGGCCCCATCATGGATCATGACATGCATGTAGGATGGGCCAAAGGGCCACATCCATGGGACCAAATGGGATCCTCGCCATGGATTGGTGTGTCCCATATGATCCATTTATGAAGAAAAAGAAGATTAAAGGAAATAAAAGAAATCAGAAATTTATAATCACCCACTTGCAATCCAAGCCTTGAAACTCCCACACCATGAAGTTCTTGGGCCTATGAAGAAGTTTTAATGGTGGAGATTTGTTTTTAATGGTGGGATTGGAAGGATTTTGGGGATTAGAGGGCTAGAGAATTAGGGGAGAAAGGGACATTGGAGAGTGGGGTGTTGCTAGCAATGGAGGGAAATGAGAAAGAGGGAAAGATAGAGAGAGAGAGAGAGAGAGAGAGAGAGAGAGAGAGAGAGAGATCATCATTGTTTTATAAGAAAGGCCATCATTGCCTATAGGAGGAGATTACAATGTTTAGGCTTAGGGTAGGCTTGTGTACTGTGTGTGGGGTGAGTGGTGTTTTCCATAGAATTTTGTGTGGTGGGTGTGGTATGCCTTGGAACTTGTGCCAAGGGTGGTGGTCCACATGCATTCTAACAAAGTGGGCCACATGATTAAGGGTCAAACAATGTAATATTCATAACTTTTTATCTATATATCGGATGAACACATAAGACGCGTCATTGGAACTACAATGACAATGCGAACAAGATGACATAGGTCTCAGGTCAATCCAAGTTAGGTCTATATGACCGGACTTAAGGATGACCGCAAACGCTATTCGAGGGTCGCAGGTCACCGGGATTTGACCGGTAAGACCGCGAGACCACAAGAAATGAAATGCCTACTCACACACACACACATGCACATGGAAGAACTCGGGTTGGGTCTTATAAAAACCCTCTCACCTCGCAAAACACTTTCCCTTAGAGAGAAAACATGTGTCCATCAAGCCCTAATCTAAGACAAACTTAAATACCCCAATTTGGGTTAATCTGCGTAACCCGTCAATTAGACTTAATGGGACCTTCGGTCAGACCGAAACAAATTGACTCACACATATCAGTCGAACAAAAAATATGCAAATCTTTATAGAGTACAAACTAATATTCACCCATTATTTCAGTTGGATCGATGGGCTACCGGTTGAACCTATAGTGACCTTCTCTACACTATCAGATTGGCAAAATACAAGGCATCCCACATAACAATATCCACCTTGACTTACATTTTACCAAGTCACCCTGAAGATCTCCCATGAAATCTCTACCTTAAGCGTAAACCATTCCTTACATTCTCCACCTAGAATGCAACTCCATCCGCACCCCCGTATAAGGGTGCCCGATCTCATCAATGGTTGGAGAGATTGATCAAACCCAAGAAATGCTTGAACTTTTCTATGGTCACTGGCTTCGTCAACATACTTCAGTATTCTCATCCATGTGAATCTTATAAAATAGAATCTCTCCTAGAGTAATGAGTTCCTATATCTTGTGGAACCTCATGTTGATGTGCGTGGTTCTTGTGTGATACATCTAATTCATCACTAAATGGATAGCACCCTTACTATCGTAGTACAACTGAATTGTCTCATACTTCAACCCTAGTTCTCCTATTAGACTTTTGAAGCAAAATGCCTCCTTTGACACCTCTATCGCAGCTATATATTTTGCATTGCTTGCAGACAACGTTGTCATAGATTGTAGCATAGATCTCCAATATATCATTTCTCCTGCTAACATGAAAACATATCATGTAGTGAACCTCCTATTATCCAAATCACCTGCATAATCCAAATCTACGTAGCCTACAACTCCACCTAAAGCTCCACGTCCCCCAAACATGATCCCAAACCAATTGTGCCCTTGAGATACCTTAGAATCCACTTAATAGTATTACAATGCTCTTTTCTTGGATTCGTCATATATCTATTGAACACACTAACTACCTATGAGATATTCAGCCTCCAGCAAACCATTGCATACATGAGACTCCCCACTGCACTCTCATACAACACCCATGACATATCTCAAATCTCTTCGTTACTTGAACATGACCTAGCTAACAACTTAAAGTGACCTACTAGAGGTATGCTAATTGGCTTAACAACTTCCATGTGTAACCTCACTAACACATTTTGCACATATTCCCTTTGAAATAACCACGGCTTCCCAGACTCTCTATCTTTGTTAATCTTCATGCTTGGGATTCTCTTTACAGTGCTTAAATCATTCATGCCAAACTCCTTACTTAACAGATACTTAAGAAGAGTATCTCTTTCTTGTCATTCACAACAATCATCATACGATCAATGTACTATATAAGCAGAATGTAGGACCCATCCTTGAGCACCATGTAATATACTTAGCAATTGTACTCACATCTGATATACCCAATCTCCGCCATATAGGAATTGATCCACTTATACTACTACCTCAAAGGTTACTTCAGCCTATACACGTGACCTTCCTTAGTAAGCTCCTCGAATCCTTTAGGTTTCACTTCCTCTAGGTTCCCATGAAGAAATGTCTTCTTCACATCAAGCTACTCCAATTCCAAATTCGCTACCATTGCCAGTAACACCCTAATTAACATATGTTTCACGATCGAAGAGAAAACATCATTGTAATATACTCATATCCTCTGCGAGTACCCCTTTACTACAAGTCGTACCTTAAAATTTTTGCCCTTATTTCATGTTAATGCTACCTTCTTCCTAAACACCCACTTGCACCTCATAGCCCTCTGAGTTTTGAAAGTTCGACCAAGTTGCATGTCTAATTCATGTGTAAAGATTATATCTCCTCCTCCATGGCCAACATCCATTTATCGTTATACTTTCCAGATTTTGCATCTTAAAAGGTGGAGGGATCTCCACTCCTTATGAATAAGGGAAAAGAAACCATATCCTCAAATTCATATCAAATTGGGGCCCTAATGGTTCTTTTCTCTCTATTATTGGGTATACTCTCCTGAGTATCATGCTGATTGTTTTGGTCAATTTCTTAGTCATGTAAAATTTCACCTTCAATAACTAGCTCAACTGGTTCCAATTGTAATGTTAATTTCTCAGACTCACCATGTTTTTCTAACTTCTTTGCAGCATCCTTGTTGGCCTTCAACATTGATACATCATCAAAGATAACATCTACACTAATGACCACCTTCCGTGAAACTGAATTCCAAAGCTTGTAGCCCTTGTCACTTTTCTCATACCCAACAAAGATGAACTTTCTAAATTTGGGATCAAACTTTTTCATTTATCCACTTTGCACGCTGACATATGTTGGACACCCGAAGATCCTCATCACTGAGTAGTCGACATCCTTACTTGTCTAGAATTTCTCTACAACCTTGGAGTCTAGTGTTATATATAGTGGCTGATTTATAATATATCATGCCATGTTAACCTCTTCTGCCTAGAAGCTTTTAGAAAACCCCACGTGCATCGACATACTTTTTGCCATTTTCAATAGAGTTTTATTTATCCTTTCTACCACCCCATTCTGTTGTGGGTCTCTAGAGTTCAGAAATGCCTTGTGATGTCATATTCCTTATAGACTTTCATAAAATCTGCCTATCTGTACTCCATACCGTTATCTGACCTAAGACAGTTAACATGTTTTCTAATTTTTCTTCTTTACTTCAACCTTCTATTCATTGAACTTGGCGAACACCTCAAATTTGTTCTTTAAGAAATAGACCTAAACCTTCCTCGAGTAATCATTTATGAATCTCACGAAGTATCATGCTCCTCCCATAGATGGTACTATCACTAGCCTCCATACATCAGAATGAATATAATCGAGTACCCCACTATTAGAATATGTAATAGTCTTGAATCTTACCCTGCATTGCTTCCCATAGATGCAATGCTCATGGAAATTCACCTTGCATGCCTTAACTCCCTTCGACAACTTCCATTTATAGAATTCCATCATGCTTCTCGCTCATATGCCCTAGCCACATATGTCACAGACTAGTGTCATTTATGTTGGATTCTATATGTGAGGTGGTATTGGCCTCACCTATAACCATGCTCCTAACTAACTTGTATAGATTTCCCATTTTATGTCCATTCATTAACATCATTGCACTTCTAATGACCTTGATTACGCCACTAAGTGCAGTTAATGTGCACCTGTTTGTATCTAAAACCCCCAAGCATATTAAAATTTTCTTCAAATCTAGGACATGCCTAACATCACCTAGAGTCTGTATGACTGCATTAAATATCATTACATTGATGGTCCATCCAATGGCCTTGCATGCTACGTCATTCCCCATCAAATCACTTCCACCATCAGGGGACTGTAGGCATCGAACAAAGTTCTATCCATGCACATATGATACAAACATCCTGAATCGAATATACATATATCTGAGAGATGACTCATATTTGAAAAGACTGAGAGGAGATCTCCTTTTGAGGTCTCTTCCACTACGCTAGCTGATTCACATGTGTTCCTTTTACCCTTGCTTTCTAACTCATCCTTTCATTTATGGCAATATCTCTTGAAGTGCCCCTTCATGCCACAATAAAAGCTTCCATCCTTAGAATTTGATTTCGATCTAGACTTTTTCTTCTTGTCAGACTGAGATCGCTTCACAGATCTACCACGTCCCTGACCCCCTTTCGCAATTAACCCTTTTGCCCGAGAGTCTTCATCGCTTGACTTCTTCCTCATCTCATTAGCAATGAGAGACGTAATGATTTCTTCCAGCTTCATTGTATTCTTCCTATACAACAAAATAGTGATGAGATGGTCGTATGATGTGGAAAGTGATGCTAGAAGTCACAATAAGTTGTTTTCATCCTCGATCGTCACTTTAAGCCTTAATAACTCATTACAAACCTTCAGAAACGAGTTCATGTACTCTAGGAGGTTGGATCCTTCCTTTATGCATAGCCCAAAAAGTTATTTCTTCATAAATAACTTATTATTGAGGGATTTCGCCTTGTATAGATCTTCTAGTTTCTTGCACATCTCTAGGGGAGATTCCTCATTCAGAATATTGTACATGACTTCATCGAATAGATAGACGGATGGTGCTCATAACCTTCTCCTCAAGTTCACTCCAATCATCATCCGCCATATTCTCTGGTTTAGTATCCAAAAATGACTTGCTCAACCTTTGCGAGAAAAGAATAGCTTTAACTTTTCGCTGTCACAAACTAAAAATTTTCTTTCTATCTAATTTTTATATATCGAATTTTGACCTTGACATCTTCACAGAATTCCCAAACATCTTTAAACATGGCATTCTGATACCACTTTATTAGAATTCTAACACTTATCTCACACCACTATGATGTAATTCTAAGCCATAACAAACTGGGATCAACGTTATATATTAGAAATTTGGATCTAATACCACTGTTAATCTATGGGCTTCGTGGAAGCACATTCAACAAAGATAGAGCAATCACAATAATTAGAATAACCAAAATAAACAAGCAACCAAATACAAAACTCACTGATTTTACATGGAAAACCTTTGTGGAAAAATCCCATGGCATAAAGCGATAGAAATCCATTATGATCAAAAGGCTTACAGTTTACGTCACTCACCTTCTTTGATTTTAGATGAAACCTGATCTCCCCTTACAATGTGCACTTAGGAAAACCCTAGCCACTTGAGAAAGTCCATTCCCAAGCACTTACAAGCGTCTAGAACCCTCTCACATCGTAAAACTCTTGCCCTTAGAGAGAAAACATACTTTTGTCATTAAGTCCAATAAAAAATGGACTTAAATACCCTGATTTGCGCTAATCTGCAAAACACATCGGTTGAACTGAAATAAACCGACTCACACATATCGGTCAAACCAAAAATGTATGAATCTTCACAGTGTGCAAACTGAGATTCACCCACTAAATCAGTTGGACCGATGGAATACTGGTTGAACTGACAATGACCTTCTCCACACCTTCAAATTGGCAGAATCCAAGACATCCCACACAACACTTTAGCATGCTCAGTGTTGCATGGGCTACCCTATATCAACTCTAAATTCTTAGAATTAGCAAATTAAATGAGGTGGATATGGGGCATCACTTCTCTCTCCCAAACTAACTTTTCAAGATGATGGAGGATACACAACATCATTTTTTGTACCTAGACTTGCTCAGAGTAGCTAGCACATCACTTTTCTCAATAGACTTGAACTTTTTCCCACATTCATGAAGGCAGGGAGCAATTAGGAAATACAAGTCTAGCAGATAGTCAACATTAAATGAGAAAATTCATTTCCAATGGAGCCATCACTGGAAGAAGCTGTGAATCTATAATGTGTGCCATGTGTATAGTGATCAATTGTAGTTGATTAATATGTAAGACTCCATTAGGTGGGCCACACATGATCATCATTTTAGATCGGTAGGCCCCACTACAATTGTGATCATTAGAAATAGGTTTAGGGTGGGATGCTTGAACTGTGTTCCCTATACACTGTTATTAAATTGGATATGGAAACCTACTGTGTGGAGACCCTAGAGGAGAGAAGTCTGATGGCTAAGCTTCTTTATCCATCTTTCCTATAAATACATATCTTAGTCCCCTCACCAACACAAGAGAGAATCACATAGTTTCATTGAGAGATTCTCATAAGGGTGTAAGGTGCGGAAGACCAAAATCCTTTCTCAGCAAATCACTGCAAGATTACTTTGTCGAATCTCTATTATTGATGCATTGATGATCTGTCAATTTCACGATATACAGTTAATAGTTTGTATCAGACCATCTATGCATTGAATTGGTAGATTTGCAATCAATCAAGGTTTTCTCTTCTATATCTTTCTTCATCAGATTTATAGGCAGGATTGCCGTTCGTGGAAGTGTTGATAATCGGCACTAGGGGTCTGTAGCCAAATATCACAGATGTTGCAAATAGGGTTGCCTTGCTAGAATCCATGAGCATCATGACCGGCAGCTTTGGGAATTAAATTAAAACCGTAATCATATAATGTTCTTCATACTTATAATGCTGAACCGTAAAAACCTTGGATCCACACCTTATGTCGATGTTTTTTTTTCTTCCCAATCAACGACTGTCACCCCTCTTCGCATCGGCCTGCTGCCGCTGTCGGTACTTAGCATAGATGTAAGATCTCTAATAACTGTCCTGCAGGGCTAGTGTCCAAATTGATAGCCACGTCTTGATGTCAGAAGGTTGTTCTATCTGCCCTGGGCTAGCGGTGCAACCATTGACGCCGACGACCTCCTTTGAAGCTAAATTCCCTTTAGCAGTTATCATATAGTGAAGCAGATCATGAAGCAGAGGGATTTTCGAACAAATATGTCATGGATACTGGTGAGTTCTCTTTCTTTAAAAAAAAAGGCACCCAAAGCAACTCCGCTGCCATGGCCGTCAGCCCTGCACCTATCTCACGTCTAGTGGCAATGAAAGATGCCTGCTTCCCATCTCTTCTTCATCTGCATCGGTCAGTAATGTCGGCTAAAACCCCATCCGACATGGTTGCCAACCTTAGTAAGAAACCCACCAATCTTCCTTGATTGACCAAGGTGTCGGAACCAATCGTTAGTCTTGATCTCCCATTCAAATATATATATATATATATATATAAACTTTCGGTAGCCATGGTTGTGGTCGAGGATTGTTGCACGACAACCAGATTCCACCAAGGGAGATGGCGGCAGGTAGGGGTTCGTTCGGCTATGGTGAGAGCTAATAGTGGCTAGGTTTCAGCTTGTGAAGAAGTTGATGTGTGGCTAGAGTTTTGGGAACAATGGTTGAATTGGCTGCTAGTTGGGCGTGGCCCTGGGCTTTTAGAGTATTATGGCCCTATTGGTTTTAAGGCCGTCCATTAGGCTTTTTCCCAAGAACTTGTTTTGGGATTCAAGGCCCAGTTATGATGATTTTAGGCCCATTTTTTATAGTCTGATTGTCGACTATTCTAGGCCAATTGGACTGTGCTTCCTTGAATGTTTTGAAATGGACTATGTTTTGGGCCTGGCTATGGTCCTCCTCATATAAGGGTGTGATTTTTTTATTGGCATCAGGCCCAACATAAGGCATTTACAAATAATAAAATAAAAAACTATTCCCATGGATCCATGACACTTTGAATGATAGCCTAATTTTAGGGGTCTGATTGGATTTTATTTTGGGCCTAGCCTTAGGTCTATTGACACACTCTTTCTTTGGATTTTATAGGGCCCACATTAGTTTATGGGCTTATAGTCCAACATGATGATCTAAACAATTGAATCAATATACTTGGGCCATTTCAGTACAAATGAAACTTAAATATTATATGATAGTTGGTAGGTTAAACTTTTTAGACAACCTTGATAATTTAATAAATATGGTTAAATATATTATTTAGTTTTGATTTAACCCGAAATAGGGCCTTTACCCATTACTCTTGGCTGATATTAAGTAGTTGACCATGAAGAATTTAATTCAACCGTCACTTTAGAATATGTTTGAACCTACGGGCAGTCAACATCAACCATATTTTGGGTTGAATCGAATCTTTTGCGGAATGGTCCATTGTGAGCAGGACCATCTAATAATCATTAAGTCTGGGAGTAGGAATTAGAGTTGGTTGTGTTAGCCACCAAACTGACCTCAATTTGTAAAATATTTTGCTTTCAGACTTTAGGATATGGAATTTAGTGACCATCTATCATAAGATTGCATTCAGTAAAGTTGCATTTGTATCCATAGCTAGCAGTGATCAGAACAAAGAGGTATCATTGTTTTGCAAAATGCGAGCAGGGTGAAGTGATTGGTGATGGTGATATAAGTTTGAGAGATTCATTTTGCTCAAAGGTGATAAATGTCTTAGATTTACTTACCTAGCATTGGTTAGCTTCATGTTCAATATAGCCTCCTGTATGTTATAATTTCACCCAAAGGAGGAGTCGTGATAATACGCCGGGGCTCTTACCAAACTTCAATGATATAGGCCCATCATCATTCTGGGTTATTTAATTGAAGGCCACACTTAATCAAATGTTAGTACATGAATGATGTTTGTGGTTTATATTCATGTAGTATTATGTGGGACTTGTTTATTTATTAATGTGAGTGACATGCTTTGTATGTCCAGCTATGATTATTTTCAATGCTCCAAACTAATGTAATTTCATTCCTTTGCTTATTGGGTATAACTACTATAAATGGAAATCGTTCATTGAAAAAGTCATAAGTTGCATGGACTTAGGTCTGGCCCTGGAGGAAGTGGAGCCTCCCATTCCATCTGACTCCAGTATGGAATCAGAAAAGGCTTACTACAAGGCCTGCACCAAGTCAAATAATATATGTCTTAAGATCATAAAGAACTCGATTCTTAAGACCATATAAGATATCAAGTCCAACACTAAGAAAGCTAAAGAGTCCCTGACCGAAATAGGGAACCGATTCATGAAGTCGAATAAAGCTGAGATGAGTTAGTTTTGCATAAGCTGACTCAAGCAACTTATAATAGTTGAGGAAACACCAAGGAGTCATTGGTAGATTGTCCAATGTGGTGGCTAAAATTCACGCATTGGGCCTTAAGATTGATGATGAACTCTTGATTTTCTTGGTTCTGAATTCCCCACCTCCACAGTTCGGTCAATTCCAAATCATCTATAACACCCCAAAGGAAAATAAATATTAAATGAACTGATATCTCAGTGCATTCAAGAAGAAGAGAGACTTAGAAGGTTGATCAAGACGTAGAGTGCACACCTAGTGATATATGATAAAGGATTAAAGGGTAATAAGAAAAGAAAGCACAATTCAAGAAAGCATTCTACAGGTCATGTGAGTGACAATTAGCCTAACTCTAAGGGAAAAACAAAGAAGAAGAAGTGAGGTCCTAAAGATGGCTACTTACTTCTGCAAGATGCCTAGCCATCAAAAGAAGGATTACGAGTAATGTAAAGAATGACACATTATTAAGGGTAAGAATCAAGTTTTAGTCTGTTTTGAATCAATTTAGCTTATATGTCCATAGACTCCTAGTGGATAGACTCTAGTGAAACTATTCACATATGTAATTCCATGCATGATATGCTCTAAAGTCAGACACCAACAGATGCAAAAAATAAATAAATAAAATCAATCTATATGGGAAATGACATTAGAGTAGACATAGAAGCTATTAGAGTATGTATGCTTAGGTTATCGTCGGGACACTTTCTTGATCTAGTAAATACTGTTTGTGTGCATTATATAAGGCGTAATTTGGTTTTCATTTTTCTGTTATGAGTTTAAATTTAGAAATAAAAATTTGAGTATTTACTATGATTCAGTTGTGATTGGTTTTGGCAGTTTAGTTAATAACATTTATTAGCTAAATTTGCATGTTTCACATGTCTACAGCATTAACTCCTCACATGGAAATACTTAAGGCATCAAGCGAAGTTTGACTGTAAACATTTCTCCATGTTGTGGCACAGTCAATTAGGCTACATCTCTCATGAGAGATTGAAAAGACTTGTGCATAAAAGAATTCTCCACTCTCTAGACTTTTCAGACTTTGGGATTTGCGTAGATTGCATTAAAGGTAAATAGACTAAAAACAGGAAAAAGTGTGCCACTAGAAGCATATGATTCTTGGAAGTGATTCATACAGACATCTGCGAACCATTCCCTACAGCATATTGGAATGAGCAGAAGTATTTCATCACCTTCATAGATGACTACTCTCATTACGGGTACTTATACCTTATTAATGATAAGTCAGATGCCCTCGATACATTTAATATCTATAAGTCTTAAGTTGAGAAATAACTCGATAGAAAGATAAAAATTGTTTGATCCAAGCATGATGGTGAGTAGTACGAAAGGTATGATGAATCTAGGCATAATCCAGGGCCATTCATTTAATATCTACAAGATCAGGGCATCGTCGCATAGTATACCATGCTTGGTACCCCAGAGAAAAATGGTGCAACGAAAAGGCATAATCTCACCCTAAAGGACATGGTGTGGTTTATGATTAGTAATTCAACGTTACTAGAATCTTTATGAGGTGATGCGTTGAAAACAATGTGCATATCTTAAATAGAGTTCCAAGTAAGAGTGTAATGAAAACTCAATAAAAATTGTGGACAGGGCAAAAGGCTAGTTTATAATACTTTTATATATGGGGTTGTCCTGCAGAAGTCAAACCATATAACTCATATGAAAGAAAGCTTGACCATAGAATGGTTAGTCACCTCTTTATTGGATATCCAAAAAGATCTAAAGGATTTCAATTTTATTATTCATCCTATTTTATGAGAGTCATTAAGACTATGAATTCTAAGTTTATTGAGAGTATTGAAGATAGTGAGAGCACAAACTTAAGAAACATTGTGTTTGAGGAAGAGCGGATTGTGATTCTCACCACAATCTTTCAGAGTAACGAGGTCGTACGTCCAATAACAAACCCTAAGATCCTTATGGATGAACATGTAGAGCCTTAAATACAACTCACTGATGACAAAAAAGAAAACCTAATTCAAAATTTTGAGCATTTAAGATGATCACATAGAGAGAGAAGATCTGTGATTATAAACAATTACATCGTCTATCTGCAGGAGCATAAATTTGACATTGGGGCTGAAAATGATATTGTATGTTTTTCACTAGTAAAAAAAAGTATGAATTCTTTTCATTGATTCTATGTCATGAAAGATGAATTGAAATCCATGAGGGATAACAAAGCCCAGGACCTTGTTATATTGCTTAAAGGGATTAAGCCAATTGGTTGTTGTTTCGATCAGAAACGAAATGCATTTAATTTGGGAGGATTTCTTATTTAACATCGATAAAGAAAGAACAAAGGGAATATTCACCAATTTTATTTATTTTTTGAGTTCATTACATCCTCTTAATCCTCTGATTCCAAGATAGAAGCTCTTAACAAAGAAAAGAATACATGAAGTCAAATATAATCAAAATATAAAATTCGACAGCATTCCGCTGCATTTTTATCAAATCTCCAAGGGAGAAAAGTTGTGCAGGTTTCCCCTGCTGGGATCCTGTAGAAATATCTGAAATGGCTTGATCATCTATCAGAAATTTTAGCATAATAACTTCCCTCAAAGATAACCCGCGCAACTCATATAGGAGTTGTACGGTTCCTTCTTCCCCTCTCTCTGCCCTCAATACCTTCTAGAGAGACTGATCTCCTGAAGATCCAATCCGTCAAATGAGAGGGTGAGGGGGTATTTATAGGCATTCGCACATATGAGCCCTCGATTCCTGTGCCATGGCCCCCACCTCGCATTATTAGTTCAGTTGACGAAACTTGCACATCCCAGCCAACTCGGGCGAGTTACGTGGAACCACACGACTCATGTCCCGCGCAACTTAGGTCCTATGCAACTCAGGTCCTGCACAACTTGTTTTATCTTTCTCTCTCACTTTTTCATGCCTTTCTCTTTCCTTGATCATTTTTGGTGCCTCAACAGATGCCCCCTTGATCCAAAATTTGATTTTTTTTTTCTGAATCAATTTGAAGGATCAAACTTTGCCATGGAGGATTTGAGTCACACGGCTCCGCGCAACTCTCCTGCCCACGCAACTCGCCGACGCGTGCAACTCTCTGGCGATGCCTTGACCTATAAATAACAACTCTTCTTAATTATTTTCATCTCCCAATTTTCCATCTTCCAGCAATTCCCCTTTTCTACGCTACACTTCCGTGCAACTTGCCCGAGGAAGTCTTCCGCACAACTCATCCGCACTTAGTGCAGTGAATTCTTGCCTCAAAACTCTACCGAAATTTTGAACTTTTTTCGAACTTAACCATTTTTCCCAAACTTCCCAACTATGGCTTGTACTAAGAGAACTTTTCATGTAATAGAACCACCTACAAATTATCCCTCTCATGCTAGCCTTCCTAATTCTCCTCTTACTTCTGATCCTTCACCAACTCCTGCAACTCAAGTGGCTCCCTCTTCCCTAGCTCAAGCAGCCACTCCTCCTTCTTCAGCTCACGAAAGTCCACCACATAAGCGAGTTAAGGTGACTAAGAAACGACCCGCACATTTAAAGGAGTCAATATTACCCATCCTCGACTTTTCTGAAAGAATCAAGTCACTTTCTTGGTCAATATGTCAAGCAATCATCTCTGGAGCCATAACATCACCTCCAAAGCAAGGTCGAGAAATCGACTAGGAGACTTGGCTAGAATCCATAGCCAATCTGTGCACAGACACTGTTCGATCGCCAATAAGAGAAGATACACCACCAACCACTCTTTCTTAGAAGAAGCAAAAGAAGTCGAAACAGTAGATACTTCAAGAAAAGATCCAGGAACATAAAAAGAAAAAAATCTCGATCTCTTGGGACACGATAAAGATTCAGGATGGCTTTATAAAATTCAACAGCTCCCTCAGGAACGAATTGATGACAATTCCTTTGAATATTCGATGAAATCAGTCCATCCTTAAGAGCGAGCCAACAGATCAAACCTTGCAAAGCCATATGATGTATACTCCGAACTGGTCGATTCGAGAGCCCCAAATGTTAGAGGGCATTCTTTTAGAGAGGTTCAAAATAACAAATTGGTGAAGTACATCTTATGCGATTCCTGGTCCCAAGTTATAACCCTCATACACGCTTTTCTACAATCTTTTATGAGACGATACGACAACATTTCAGAGAGAGAAAATCGTTGTGGTAATCTGGAGAATTTCGCACACGAGGCTTGTAAATATTACACTGATTGGGCTAAGGCTATCCTTACCAAAAACTATGCGACACTAATGCACGTTGGCCTCCACGGCACTATTGAAGCAACTTTTGAATATTTTTACAAGGAACAGATGATTTATAAGGGTTTCTTGAGCTACTGGTGTCCCACCACAAACTCCTTTCATCTTCCTTTCGGTGAAGTCAGCATTACTTTATGGGACCTTCACAAGATGGCAGGTTTACCTGTGATAGGTTATTTCTATGATGAATACGTTCATACTAATGAAGAATTCTCACATTTCTCTTCTTCCAAAAGACAAGCGCTAGTCTCATATGCTACTGTTGAAATTTTCATGAAGATGTCTAAATTTTTCGACACTAGTAAAATCTCTCATTTCCTTTAGCTGGCTCATTTTTCCTAAGAGGTACAATATATTCTCTTCCTTTTCATTGTGATCTTCTTACATTCATCAATCATCATTTTTGCTCATAATCCCCCTTCTTTGGTAGGTTTAAGAACAGTAATTCGAACGAACTGGAAAATGCACATCATAGAATACGAAACCCATCAAAATTTTCATCCAAGGGGGAATTGGCCACTTTTTTAGCATACTGGCTGAGTACGGTAATACTTCCAAGTTTCAAATGGGTAGACGCCATTAGACCATTCATATTTATTGTTGTAGGTGGATTGACAGAAGGATGAAGATATTCATTAGCACCCTTTGTGCTTTGCTCATTGTACCGAGCCTTCGGGGACATTGCTACGCATTACCAAAATCCGTCCATCGAGGCCAGTTCAGCTTTCACCCCGTGGCACTACTTTTTCGGGTGGCTAGGTATATATTTCCCATGGACATATGATGACCCAGAAAAAGCTTACGTTCATCCGTCCCAACTCCCTTTATGTCATTATCAGAGGAGAGTTATGTCAAAATGAATGTATGAATGGGTCATCGATGGCATTGAGTCAGTGAATGCCTTTGATTTTTATCAATTCTTATTCGCCCAAACACAATGCCATCGTAGATCATGAAGCCATTGACGATGATGAGCTCCCTCTGCTAGAGCGAGCATTCTTCATATCAATATGGTCTAACAACCTGCCTTTGCGAGAAGGTAGTGAGTTTTGGAGAGAACCGTATTACCCTAGCCGATTCGCGCGACAATTTGGGAATGATTAGACCATCCCTGACCATTTAGAAGAAGTGACTCGCAACATGCGCTATTATGATATAGTGTCATTCAATTGGGGTTTAGTCTGGAGACAACTTCTTGCAACCCGCATCAACTCAAAGTTCATTATACCAGGCTTTGGTTGTTTTGTTCGCACAACCTATTTGTGGATGCGATGGTGGGCACATTAATCATTCCTCATTCGTTGATGCTTGCCAGTAAATTCACCAATCTGGATCCCTGCCCCTCGACTTAGGAAATGCGACAGAAGAGATGGGATAGGCTATACCGTTGAACATGATCACACCCCTGCTCCTGGTGATATTTGCGTGAAGATTTCCATAGGAGAACACATTCGTGAAGTTAAACTGGCTAACACTCTTGAAGGCTGGATTGCTCACGGGTTTCCATTGATGTATTTCAAATCTCAGAAAAAGCTCATGGCTAAGGAAAATGCCCCCACAGATGTTGACGAAGAAAGTGCTCCTGTGGATGTTAATAGAGCAACTCTTATTCCAGCTTCTACGATTCCTACTCACACCTCCGAAGCTGCTGGGCCTTCAGGACCCCAAGAAGTACCTCTGTCTGTTCCATCACCACCACCTCATAGAGAATCCTCATCACCTGTGACCCGATGACAAATGCGAGCAAGATCTTCTGCCTCTACTATGGCTGCTGCTATAGAAAATCTAGCCTCTGCTGAAAAGAGGGAATCTATACGGAAGGAGAAATAAGCAGTTACTGAAGAATCTCCCCTGAGATCGTCATCATCTCCATCATCTTCTAAGGAAGAAGATGAAGAGTTCATCTCTTGTAGCTCTACTTCTACCGATCGGACTTCCTCTTCTAGCAGCTCAGTAAAGAAGGTGAATTGGATGTCAGCACAGAAGGAGTTGAGGTCATAGAAGAAATGGAAGACGGGGAAGTAGATATTGGCGAGGACGATAGAGTTGAAGAAACTACTGGGATTAATGAAGAGCTTCCACAAGTAGAAATTCCTCAGGTCATCGTTGGAGATGCTGTTGAGGAAGAAGACCCCTTGGACTATGGAGACTATGAGGATATAACTGGAGCTGACTTAATTATATCTTTCAGCAGTAATTACTCTCCCCTCCAGCGTGTAGCGCCTTCGAATCCTTTGATAAACATTGTGGCATCTTCGGAATTCTCCCAGCTCCCGTGGATACAGTTCAAGTTACTCTTCCCACCTTTGGCTCCGCTAAGCGTTCTACTAAAAAGGAGAGAGAACCTCCCAAACTTCCCATCAAGAATAGTAAAGCAGTTTGTGGCATAACTTTTCAAACAGAGCCTACTACTGTCATGACTCTAACTACTGTGGCGTCCAGTATTGAACTTAGAGCTCCATCTTTTGTTGACATGGCTTCGGACTTACCTGAACCTCTCTCGGAGGAAAGGCCATCCATAAAAACGGCGACTCTAGTTCGATCAACTTTGGTAGTCACTGGTATACTTCACTTTATTTTCCTGTTTCATATTAACTTCCTTGCAATACGCATATATATCCTTTTACTTATGCATTTTACCTGTATTTCGCAGTTTATGCTGTTTCGAGTGGCTCTACAAGTTTAAAATATGTTGCCACTATATCAAATACCATATCTTTGGAACAGATTTCTCCCCTAGCGTTATCTTTATTGAGAAGCTCCATATCAACGGGCTTTTACATCTTTAAAGATCCATCTCAATGGTCTGACATAGAGATAGTGTTATCTTCCCTGGAAAATGCCGCACGAATTGCTAGGTTCAATATTTCTCCCTTGTGCGAGTCTTTATCGCAATTTTACAAAACCTTCCACGACTCGGTGGATGTCTGCAATATGATTATCGCACTCAAAATTTTTGCTCGGCAGCAGGAATTATTACAGCTAAAAGAAAAGTTTCAAAAATAGCAGCAACAATTTCCATTTATGATAAGGAGTTTCATTCTTTAGAGGAGCAGGTAAAGGCCGCCAAGCATTCCTCAGTGACAATAACAGAGAAAATTACAAACCTCAAGCAACAAATTCTGGATTTAGAGACTTAATAATGGGAAATAAATTCAAAGGCAAGTCAACTTGAGGCTTATATTGAAGTTAACACGTGGATAGCCGATTTGGAGCAGCTGGAAGTTTCACAAGGGAAAGAGGTGATAAATTCTTTGGAGCAGGAGCAAACTGACGCTCTAGACCAAGCTAAGCTTATCATTGAGGCTGAAGTCGAAAGAGGAACCATCGAAGTTCAACTAAAGGATGACTTGCATCATTACATGCTTGCTCTAGGGATTTCAGATGATATATGAACTTTTTAAAAAAATATATTTATCATAATTTATTTTCGTATTTGCTATTTCTTTTTCTTTGACATTATAGACAAACTTTGATGAATCATGCATGCTTATGTAAACAAATATCATGTTTTAAACATAATGGCTAAACATCATGTTTAATCATTCAATTTTCTTATGGTGCATTTTATTATTAATCATACAGTGTTCTCTATATGGTGTTATTTTGTATGGGGGGTGCTAAGTTTTGGTCCCAGTTAGTAGTACACACAGTTTAAGCTCATAAGTAGTTGGAGCTACCACAATTTAGACTTAAAAGTAATTGGAGTTGGTCTTATGCGAATGGCTGCTGTAACTCTCTAGATTTCATGGCACTTATCGCGGTCGAGGAGTTCAAAAACTGTAATCCATCAGAGGGGATCAATGAAGCTACCGGGGTAGTGCACTCAATAGGATTTACGCACAGGGTTGGCCACAGTAACTCTCTAGAGTTCGCGGGGCGTGCAAAGCTACCATGGGGTACCAGGAAACTCGCTTTTCCTTCGCCTGTAAGGTCAAACCCATTCACTGGGGGCACTCTCTGGCCATCCTCATGACGCTGCCTAAAACTGTACAAACGGCATGGGTCTTACATGACTGCTTTGTCAATTGCCCGTATGAGTGTATATGAACCTCTCTACGGGCTTTTTAGGGCCACAAACTCCACTGCTGCCTGAATGATATATATATATATATATATATATATATATATATATATATATATATATATATATGTCACTGATGATGATAAGTCTTATGCGCTGTTGGCCGTATGAGGCTCGGTTACGCTGCCTTACATGATAGGCTACCATTATTGTCATCAACTTTATATGCGGTTGGCCATAAAGTCTTATTCCACTGTAAAAATGGTGAATTAAAATTGATATTCCACCATTGCCGATAATGTTTCGCTAGTATTCATATTATATTTAAAATAATATATATCAGCCTGGCGATGATAGCAATTTTACTAAGATAGGCTTGCACGAGTGATTAATGATGACAGTGATAATCACCAGCATAATCATTGGCATAATCATTGGTATAATCATCAGCATAATCATTGGCATAATCATTGGCGTAATCACTGGCGTAATCATCAGCGTAATAATTTCATTCATTATTTTTTCACTACCTATTCTGCCCCCTTTTGGGTTTGAAAGGTATGTCATCAATACCTTTTGTAACAAAATCGATCTCACTCTACAGGCTAGCTTGTTATTGACAAATCAGACATAGACGTTTTTGTGAAAAATATTCCACACCTTCCTCCTCACTCCTTTTTATCGCGGTATTCAGGTTGCAATACTTCGACTTTTCATTATCAAGCATTCCGAATATAGACGACCCTAAGCTCCTCTTTTGATCAATAAATTGCCTTAATGATTCGTTGTTTTGGCCGTTAACAGAAAATAGATTTTCTAAATCAGTCTCCCTAACCAGCATCACTGACGATCTTCTTACAGTTGTTAGATTTGTTGTCGCCTCTTGTTGTCTTTTCTCAGGACGATTTCTCCTCGCTTATCATTCTTTGCAATATATTTTTCAGCGTGAAGCAATCTTCTGTTTGATGTCTCAAACAGCAATGATAGCGACAATAATTCCTTTCTTTTGTCATCGCAGCTTCTTCCAGGTACCATGGTGAGGGCAATCTGATAATTCCGGCAGCCAATAATTGTTCCATCATTGGCAATATATCCTCTTTTTCAAACGCATACTCTTTGTATGAATCGTACGGCCGTGGTCGTTTATTGTTCTTATAATCTCTTCACTGGTCTGACCCTTCTCTTCCTTTTATTTCCTTCTTATCTCGGAACATACTTTTCTTTTTCTCCTGATCTACAGCATTCACCATCGCCCTATTCGGCCCTCTCCTTTCAGTTCTAACTTGGAATGCGGGAATCTTTTTAGTGATTAGCTCCAACGCATATGCTTTGGTGGCCAAATCTTGAAAAGTCTTTATATTGGCACTAGTAAGTCCAAATGCGATCCCCGTATCCATGGAACTCAAGTACATTTTTACCTGTTCCCTCTCTTCAGGCAACTGATGACATGCTACTCTTAAAGTTTTCCATCTACCGATGAATTTCTCCACTGATTCATTTTCCCTTTGTCTTACAGATGCTAATTTTACTATTCTAACATCGCGATCTAACGGGAAAACATTTGACATAAATGCATCCGGCATTTGTTCCCACATTTGTATTGACTCTGGGGGTATACTTGAATACTAACGAAATGTTGTGCCCATTAAGGTAGACCCGAATAGAGGCAGATAGTATTGGGGAAGAACAGAGAAATTTCCCATAGATGTGATGAAATACATCAGATGTTCATCAAGTGATCCGTCTCCGTTAAATTTTTAAAACTCAGGGTGTTTAAAATTAGCAGGAAAGGGTATGTCCTCTACTTCTTTCAGATACAACGTTCGATATCGAAACCTTCCCGTACTATCATGCTCTCTCACAGCTTCCGCAACCACTTGTCGCACTTCTTCCTGTGTTATAATTCTTGTCGTAGGGATGGACCCATAAGACCCCACTCGAGGTAACTGGGAGCCTTCAGGCTGTTGTTCCCGTTCGTTCGTAGTAGCCATCATCGAAGGTGATATTATTTAGGCTACGTTATGTGCAAGAGTAGCCAGAGCTTCCCAAAGATTCTTACATTCGTCCATCAATGCCTTTTAACTCAAGCCATTTCAACTAACCTATCCTCAACGGTGGGCAGAGGGTCTTCACTTGTTCCAGCCATACATACTGTGGCTTCTCCGTTTCCTAGTGAAATTGCTGCCAGAATAGTGCGAGAATAAGACGGCGTGAAAGGACTTATCGATGAAGGCATTCTACTTGACCCTGCCATGCTTTCGTATAATCCAACTGATTGCGGAGGAAAACTTCGTGGTGATGCACAGATTAGCGAATCCTCATACATCATTTTCCCTTTTGTCTTCTAGTCCATTGAATTCATGCTACGGGTAGAGCCGGAAGTTCTTGGGGTGATTATGAAAATGGAACTTTTTTTTGGATATATTGCTGGAGGAACACGTTTAGAGTTTTTCTTTATTGCATTTCGTGTAACGGGTCCTCCAGTTCTCAGCATAGATGGACTCATCCTAACTACGACCCTTGATCTTTGACGCGTCATTACTACCCATTCATTCTCATTTTCTTGTGTTACTGGGGAGACTATTACGACTCCAATAGTGACTCCTAGTTTATTATTATTTTTTATTCTGTATAGGTCGCTTCTATTGAGTGTGATGTTGATCGGATGCATACTCAACTACAAATCCTGTTGGTGTAAAGCGGAAGGTTGTATTTTTTGCTGAAAGTGCCATATCTCCTGGTATTCCAGAATTTGACTGTATATATACTCTTTCCAGATGTCATGCGCAATGTTAACTGGTGTTTATTCATAAATGGATTCTATCTTAGAGATGAAAGGGAAGATGTTTCCCCTAAGAGTCGCCATTTTGGCGTCTGAGATAAAATTCCCTAAGTTATCCTTAAATCAACATTAAATAAGAGAGAATAGTATCCCCTACAGAGTTGCCATTTTGTTTCGACCAGAAACGAAATGCATTTGATTTAGGAGGATTTCTTATTTAACATTGATAAAGATAGAACAAAGGGAATATTCATCAATTTTATTTATTTTTTGAGTTCATTACATCCTCTTAATCCTTCAATTCCAAGATAGAATCTCTTAACAAAGAAAAGAATACATGAAGTCAAATATAATCAAAATATAAAATTCAAAAGCACTTTGCTGCATTTTTATCAAATCTTCAGGGGAGACGAGTTGTGCGGGTTTCCCCTACTGGGATCCCTTAGAAATATATGGAATGGCTTGATCATCTGTCAGAAATTTTAGCATAATAACTGCCCTCAAAGATAACCCGCGTAACTCATATAGGAGTTGCGCGGCTAGCGAGTTGTGTGGTTTTCCTTCTTCCCAATACCTGCCAGAGAGATTGATCTCATGAACATCCAATCTGTCAAATGAGAGGGTGATGGAGTATTTATAGGCATCGATTCCTATGTCATGGACCCCACCTCACATCTTTAGTTCCTTTGACGAAACTTGCACATCCCAGCGCAACTCGGGTGAGTTGTGCGAACCTGCACAACTCAGGTCCTGCGCAACTCAGGTCCTGCACAACTTGTTTTATCTTTCTCTCTCTCTCTTTTTCATGCCTTTCTCTTTCCTTGATCATTTTTGGTGCACCAACAGTTGTAAGTGGTATTTATCTGGCAATATCGACCTAGTTGCAAAGAGTTTCAGTCAGTGTGAAGACATTGACTTTAAAGAGACTTTCTCATTTGTGCCCAAGAAAGACTCATTTAGGATCATTATGTCTCTTGTAGCTCATATAGATTTAGAGTGACACCCAATGGACGTAAAAACTGCATTCTTTAATGAAGATCTAAGTGAGAACATATATATGTTGTAGATAAAAGGTTTTAGAGCAAAAGACTCAGAACATCTAGTCTACAAGCTCAAGTAGCACATTTATAGGTTGAAACAGGAATCACAACTATGGTACCTAAAGTTTCATGAACTTGTTTCCTTATATGGTTTCATTGAAAACACTGCAGATGAGTGTATATGTGAAAGTAAGTTTATTATTTTAGTGTTGTATGTTGATAGCATTTTGTTGGCTAGTACAAATATTGGACTATTGCGTGAGACTAAGAAATTTCTATCTCAAAACTTTGAGATGAAAGATCTTGGTGATGAATCATTTGTCATTAACATTCATATTAGCCGGGATAGATCGCATGGACTATTTGGCCTATTGCAAAGGTCCTATATTGATAGGTTTCTTAAAAGGTTTAACATACAAGGTTGTGCTCGTGGCCAAGAACTTATTATAAAAGGTGATAGACTTGGCCAATTTTAATGTCCTAAGAATTACTTAGAAAAGGACAAGATGAAAGATATTTCGAATGCATCAGTAATGGGGAGCATCATGATTGCTCAGGTCTGTATGCATCTGGATATTGCTTTTGTGGTTGGAATGTTGGGCAGGTACCTTAGCAATCTATTGATGAACCATTGGATAGTTGTTAAGAAAGTTTTAAGCTATCTGCAAAGGACAAAGGACTTTGCACTCACGTATAGGAGATCCAACCATTTGTAGCTGGTTGGATATACATATGCAAATTTTGCAGGCTATCTTGATAACAAGAAGTCCACCTCATGTTATGTATTTATTATGGGTGGTCGATTTGTAAGATCCATGTCTGTTGTAACACCGCTCATGCGCACATGTGTCCCAACTTGTACCATTGATAGGCCACCATACATTGTACCCCAGCACACCTAGAAACCTCACCCATGTGATTTTCTTGGATAACCTTAAAACCTTTGTCATGTGGACCGCATCATCGCTACAATCGCCATGGCAAAAATCGTGTGTCAATCCGATTCTCCATTAGTGAGATATGACCCATCAAATCCACAACCAAATCATGTATCCTATAACATGAGCAACATTTATTGTGCTAGGCCCATTGGACTTGGGCTAATGTGGGCCTAAAGCCTACTTTCTAGAACATAGGAATTATCACAAAATAGGACAATTACTATATTACAAAAAAAAATGAGCTAGCACATATAAGACAATGCACTGTTAGACAAAATTGCATCCTACCCCAAAATCCATCATTAGCCCTCTCCCTAATCATGGCCCACGTCCACCTCATCCTACACATGCATCCAATGCATGTCTTGATTTGTGCCACATCACTTCAAACAACCAATTGCGACACTCCACTTCATCATCCACCATGCATCACTTATAACCCACAACCCTTATCCATCCATTACCCAATGCATGTCTAGATTTCCTCTGCCTTGGCCAATGCATGCTTAGCACCATTCACCTCATCTATCCACTACCCATACCATACACCACCTTCCACATCACTTTTAGCACTAATAAGATCCCATAGACTTGCCACATCGTCTCGTGTAACACCCCGTACTTTTCAGTACTTGGGTGTTACCATGATGACCTAATTTAGTAAACACAAACTCAAATTTACATGAACATCCACACATCGTAGCTTAAATCAGACCCTTGGGAAGGATTTAGGACCATGAGTCAATGTATCCATCCGTCGATTATCAAGATGGACCATTATACCACCAGAGAAATCTACTCTTACGGTTTTAAACACCCTGATAAACAAATCGAACCGCCCATTACTAATATCAAACATTAGATCCTCAAATCCATCGTCCATCAGGCCATGGACCAAGAACTTTTGATCCATGTTAATCATAACTTAAACATATAAGTAAACTACCATGTTTCCTCTAAATGTGGTGGGTAATGCCAGAGACCAATGACGGTCAGGGTTAGAATCGATCTGACCGTCGAATGGATGGGAATCATAGTTTGAACCCAAAAAATAAACGTTGTGTGATCCATCTGGTGAAAATGACATCAATTTAAAATATATAGTAGCCCCGGGTGGCTCACTAGTTAGATGAATGGTTCTAATCATAGGAGTGGACCACAGATCATCATAAATCAATAGTGGTTGGCACTAAATGGCCATAATTCAGATTTATGGCTCACCTAAGTCATGGATCTACTTTGTTCTTTGGACTAGGCCATAATGCAGGCTGAAAAAATAGATGAACAGAGTGGATTGAACCACAAACATCATGTGGACCCCACACGTGAGTGCGTGTGCATGGTTGGGACACCCGAGGTGCACCAGATCAGGGAGCCCGGTCAAACCGGATCTGACCCGATGAAAATGGGAATGAAGGAAGGAGCTTTCTTCCTACCTCCCACCTTTAACGCCTTTAAATGGATAACGTCTGTTTGGACGCGATGTGACCCACCATGATAATCTGAATGATGGATCCAAATCGTTCATCTTGTAGAGGACCCGAATATGAACAAAACCATAGTCGATCCACCTATTGGATTGCACACATCCGCACACAAGATCGGACGTGAAATGATTTTGTGAAGCTGGTTATTTTTTAAAACAGAAAGAGTTCTATTTTCCCTCTTTCCACGCTGGTGATCCGCGTGGTCTGCCTCTACAACATCTCAGCCCTCCATGTAGAGCCATCATAGCCCTCCAAACTAGGGCTCTCCTTTGGCTATTGATTACGTTTTCTTCTACCGCCACTATAAGATGAAGCTAAGCTCATTAAGATAAAAGTGCTAACAACCTTCCATTTAGTGAACCCCATTGTGGTCAGAGGAAGAATCCATGCTGTCCATTTACCTCTGATCATTGAATCATCCACCCAACGATGACCCGCCATTAACAGTCAGGCCATCTTCTCTACCACCATTGTGTGGGCCCCATTGTCTTATTTGTGACTATCATTCGATGGGCCATGGCATCAGAACTCCATCTGTGGCTCCAGATTACAACCATGCAAGCAGGATCGGTTGTGCCATCATAGATCTCTTACTGCTTGAAGTCATTAAAACGTAACTAATCCAAAGGATTAGTTGCATTCAAATCCCATATAAACAAACTAAGAGAGCCCTATTTAAGCTCTCTTTTAGATAGGGCAGCCCATCAAAAAGAAAGGAAAGAAAAACAAAATAGCTAGGGGGTCGTTCCTCTCGCCATGTTGGGTTGAGTCGACTCAATCCTGGTTGAGTGATTCTGGCACTGTTGCTAGGACGAAGAGAAACAAGAGAAGAAAGAGAAGAGAGGATGGAGCGCCGCCTGCCATTGTTGCACTAGCTGAACTCAAACCGAGCTCGGTCTGAGTTTGATCGCCGACCCTATCCGATCATCAAAGAAGGAAGAAGGAAAGGTGTAGAGATAAAGAGAAGTGCGACTGTGCTACTACACCAAGCTTGGGCTGAGCCAACAGACGTTGGGTCAGGTTTGCTCCTGGTCTGGTCTAGTAGCTGTTGGACGGTACAAAAAGAAGAAGAAGAAGAAGAAGAAGAAGAAGAAGTAGAAGAAGAGAGAGAGAGAGAGAGAGAGAGGACGTCAACTTTCTTCTTGTGGCTTGCTGTTGTAATGAGTTTCAGATTCAGCTTGGATCGCACATTTGCCTTACACAACTTGGACCACATATTTACCCTCGTGGCTTGTTGGATTTATTCACATATATTGTTGATTTTTGGGTCATTAAAAGGAGTTCATTATGATTTTCAAGTGGAGATGAAGTTCATTTATTGATTTTCTAGCCATCTTGCGGAGTTCATGCGATTTTCAAATGATGCTAGAGTTCCCATGTTGATTCTCTCTTCATCTTATGGAGTTCAGTTGTACCCTGATTTCTGGGTGGAGTTGAAGTTCGCTTTTCAATTTTCTAGCCATCTTGCAGAGTTCACGTACGATATGATTTCCGGGTGAAGTAGAGGTTTATATGTTGGTTTTCTAGCCATCTTGTGGTGTTCAATTATACTATGATTTTTGAGTAGAGCTGAAGTTCGCTTATTGATTTTCTAGCCATCTTGTAGTGTTCATGTATGATATGATTTTTGGGTGGTCTAGAGTTTGTATTTTGATTATCTCTTCATTTTGCGGAGTTCAGTCGTATCATAATTTTTGGGTGGAGTTGAAATTCACTTATCAATTTTTGCGCAGTTCACGTATGATATGATTTCTAGGTGAAGCAGATATTTTTATGTTGACTCTTCCTTCATCTTATGGAGTTCAGTCGTACCTTGATTTTCGAGTAGAGCTGAAGTTCCCTTATCGATTTTCTAGCTATCTTGTGGAGTTCACATACGATATGATTTCCAGGTGAAGTAGAGGTTTAAAGGTTGATTTTCTATTCACCTTATGGAGTTTAGTTGTACCATGATTTCTTGGTGGAGCTGAAGTTTGCTTATCGATTTTCTAGCCATCTTGCGGAGTTCACGTACAATGTGATTTTCAGGTGCAATAGAAAATTGTATGATTGTTTTATTTGACTATCTGGACACTTCCACTTGCATTGCAATTGTTATTTCATTTCCTTAATGTTGAGATTATGTTAACTGGCATAATTTTTTAGTATATGATCATGATTATGAATTACACTACTTAATATATACATTCTTATGACTTGCAATATATTCTGGATTATGAATGATGAGTGTGAAATATTAGAAGGTACTCCTCACTACGATAGCCATTAACACTATCAAATCGTATCAGTTTATGCCATTGTAGAGCGTGCCGATGCCGTTCACTAAGTTGCTAGAGCAGATCGGGTAACTGTAGAGCTAATTGGGGTCTCTACGGCCCATGTTGAGCTCCACTATTAGATGATAGATTTCTGTTTTTATTTAATGAACTTTGCTATTTGGGAATTGTATAAGTCCTGTATGGCGCTACATTGGATATTTATAATGATTGAAATATTTTTATACAATGCATGGTTTATTTCGCCAACATTTGTTACTAACTCTGATTAATAATAAGCGGTTCAAATTTATACTGAATTTGAAAGGCTAAACTCAAGTTTTTGAAAAATGAGTCATATACTTGGGTTTAAAAAATCGGGGCTTTGCATCTTGCCACCTCAACCCCTAATTCCCTAGAAAAAATATACATTGGATTGTCATATACTGAATTTGTAAGAGTACGAGCTCTCTTACACTCATCCTTTTGCTATACTTAGAAAAATTCTGAGATTTTAAGAGATAAAGAAAGATAGTGGGGCCAAGGTGTGGCCCATCATCAACCTAGAGCACCAGCTAGCTTGCCTTAACATCGTAATATAATTTATTTTTTTAACTTATTCAGCATGTTGCAGAGGTTTGTCATTTTTGCCACTTGTCTCTTAATCTTTCATTGGACCATGATTATGCTTATAAAAAAATTGCAGGCAGGAGCAATTTTCTGCCTTGCCTCATATCTGACTCAAGTAACCTGTTGTAGGTAATCACATTTAAAGAAAAGAAACATGTGAGGAGATGCGGCTGGCCTGATTGACATGGCACTTGGATAGACCCAGCTATGAGATGCTGCTCAGGGGCTGCTGTGTTTCACAGCATAGCTAGTAGAATCTTTCTACTTTTAGTTTTATCATATTGTAGCCATACATACAGTCAATCATGTTCTTGTCTTGAATGTGCGTGATGCTCAATAAAAGGAAACAACGCCAAAAATTGGTACAGTAGCCCACCTTTCTGCAACCTAAGCCTCTGGTAGAATCAACCCATCATGGGATAGAACATGCCTAGTATATCCATGCCAGATAATCTTAGCCATCTGATGAAAATGGGCAATTACAACCAATTGTCCACAGTCAACAGGGGCCAAATTGGATTTGGATCATCTGACAAACCTCTGATAGGTTCATCCATGATGAGTTCTACTAGATGAATGGTTTAAATTACTAGATGGTGGGCCCAAAAAAATTAAAAGCACCAGCTAGCTTGCCTTAACATCGTAATATATTTTATAAAAAAAAAAAAAAAAAAAAAAAAAAAAAAAAAACTTATTCAGCATGTTGCAGAGGTTTGTCATTTTTGCCACTTTTCTCTTAATCTTTCATTGGACCATGATGATGCTTATCAAAAAATTGCTAGCAGGAGCAGTTATCTGCCTTGCCAATATCTGACTCAGTAACCAGTTGTAGGTAATCATATTTAAAGAATCGAAACATGTGAGGAGATGCAGCTGGCCTGATTGTCATGGCACTTGGATAGACCCATCTATGAGATGCTGCGCAGGGGCTACTGTACGTTTCATAGCATAGCTAATAGAATCTTTCCTCTTTTAGTTTTATCATATTCTAGCTCACTACAAGAAAATCGGGCTAAACCACGGATGCGGTTAACCTTTGCCGGCACCCGGGTGAGAGAGAGAGAGAGAGAGAGAGAGAGAGAGAGAGAGGAACGCTTGGCTGCGCACCTTATTATCAAACGTCGGATAAGGCAGACAATCTGGACGAAGGTGCTCTTATGCGCAAGTTTGAAAGAGCGAGTTTCCTTCTCTGGCTTGCCTCTTCACCCTATTCTCTAACTCTCCAATGGATGTGGCGGAAGCATTTCACATTAAGTTTTTCGGTTGGGATGCTAGGTGGGTCCCACCAAGATGTTAGTGATAAATCCACGTTGTCCATACATTTTTAAAAATAATTTTATAATATGAACCCAAAACCGAGGTATATCAAAATCTCAAGTGGGCCACACGGTGTTGATTGAACTCTCACCATTAAAAACTTTCCGGGGCCACCAAAATTTTGGATCAAGCTGATATTTGTTTTTTGCCATCATCTAGGTCTTTATGACCTAATCTACAGGTTGGATGTCAAATAAACATCACGGTGGGTCCTAAAAAATATTTAACGGTGAGAATCATTATCATCGCTGCTTCCCGTGGTGTGGTCCACTTGAGCGTTGGATCTACTACATTTTTATACACATACCTTAAAATGATTTGACATAGAGGATGAACGGTTTAGATAAATAGATACATCAAGGTGGGCCCGCCCACAGAACTGCCCGTTCGTGGCTAGATAAACTGATATTTGTTTTTTATTTTTTTAATCTTCATCCACGGCTACATGAGCTTATGAATAGGTTGGATGGTAAAAAAACCATCACAGTGGCCCTTAAAATGGTTTCAACGATGGGTGTCATTATCACTGTAGGTTCCTTTGGTGTGGTCCACTGGAGATGTGGACCTACTTAATTTTTTGTCTCATACCTTAAAATGATCTAAGATAAACGATGAACGGCGTGGATAAAACACTTAAATCACATTGGGCCCCACAGAGCCCTGCCCGAATGGATTACCGTCCGGGCAAGGGTTGGACGCAATCCGCATCCCCATGCAAAAAGGCTTTTGCAGGAAATCCACTCATCTGCAACTCGGAACATGTAGGAGCTTTGAGTGGCCACTGTGATGTATGGTTTATATCCACATCATCTATGCATTTTTTTAGTATTATTTTCACCTTAATAAAAAAATCTGCTAGGCCATAGAAAAGAGAAATGCAAATCAAGGGAGGATATTGTTTTCATTTGTCATGGCCCACCAAAATTTTGAATCAAAGAAAAAATTGGGCCAAGGAGGTTTCATGAGGTTTTGCTTCACATGGACTGTTCAAATTTTGAAGTCACATCAAGTATGATGACTTCTTAAAAAAATTTGCACGAGTCCCGTGTGCGCAGCTAATTATTTCGTGTGCAAAGGGGATGGGGATTGTGTCCTACCACTGCCCGTCTCCATCTAGGAATGGGCAGCAGCTTTGAGTGGTCACGTGACGTATGGGTTTTATCCATACCGTCCATCCATTTTTCCTTATCATTTCAGGGCATTATCCCAAAATTAAGGTAGATCCAAATCTCAAGTGGACCACACCACAAGAAGCAGAGGTGATAACGATTCTCACCATTAAATATTTTTTAGGGCCCACCGTAATGTTTATTTGACATCTAACCTGTAGATTAGGTCATACAGACATGGATGATGGTAAAAAACAAATATCGGATTGATCCAAAACTTTGGTAGCCCCAGGAAGTTTTTAATGGTGAGATTCCAATCAACACTGTGTGGCCCACTTGAGAGTTTGATCTACTTCAATTTTGGGTTCATATCATAAAATTATTTTTAAAAATGTATGGATAGCATGGATGAGACACATACATCATGTGGGGTCAACAAAGCAGCAATAAGGGAGTAGCCAATCCAACTCCGTGTCATCCAAAGAATCTCCCACCGTCACCACCCCAGTGTGCCCCTGTATCCCAAGGGCGACCCCACTCGAACCCGATGTAAAAGGAGTCTCGAACATAAGACCTCCCACTTTGATACCAATTTGATACAGAACAATTAACCATTTGCTCTAAAAGCTCGAACTGTTAAAGCATGGCGAATTAATCCCTTTATCTCATAGCCTAGACCCCACGTCTCATGGTTAGGACCTCGGTCAAACCCCCCTCATGGGCCCCAAATTACATGGGTACTGCCTCACAGAGTCGCCCACCTAGGGCTATTCACGAGTCGAGCTAGCTCAAAAAACTCGCTCGACTCGACTCGAGTAAGCTCGGATTGACTCAGCTTGAATGGCCGATTCGGGCCGAGTTAAGATAATTATTTGAAGCTCGAGTTGAGTTTGAGCCGAGTTCAACCAGGGGGCATTTCAACTCAACTCGAATCGACTCGAAGCTCGAACTCGAGTTCGACTCGGCTCGATTAATAAATATATTAAATATAATATATTTTATATATATTATATATAATATATATAATATATTAATATAAGTTTTAAGTTAAAAAAAAACAAAAAATAAAAAACAAACCCTAGAGCCTCTACCCAACCGCATGCACTCCCTTTCCCTTTCTTCTTTTTCTCTACCTGCTGCCAGCTACACGCCCGCCCGAACCACCATCACGAGTTTTCATTTCAGCTCCACAATAGTATGATTTCAATCTCTTTAGATTACTTCTTGGGCAAGAAACCCAAGAAATCGGAGATGGGTTCTTCTCAGATTTGTTAGAGCTTCAAGGAAATCTAATGATCTGATTGGCTAGAGCTCTTTACTTTGATTTCCGATCTGTGTTCTGCTCTGTTTCTTTTTTAGTACTTGAATTTCTGCTAGTGGAAGAAGATCAAGAACAAATTGGTTCTTATAGGTTTCCTTTCGAAGTTTTGTTTGGGTTTTTTCATCGAGTTTTGCTTTGATTCTCCGAAGATTTTTAAATTTTTCATCAATGGAGGAGGATCAAGAATAGAATCCATTACTCTCTCACCCAACAAGCTTGAGCTCAATTCGAGGTAAACTCGACTCGACTCGAACCACTAGCTTGACTCGAACTCGACTCGATAACTTTGGCAAACAAGCCAAGCTTCAATGTTGAGCTCAAACTGGACTCGACAACTTTGGCAAACAAGCCAAGCTTCAATATTGAGCTCGAACGCGAGTATAGCATGGATCAGCCGAGCCGAACTTGGCCCACCTCGACTCGACTCGACTCGATGCCCACCTTTATGCCCACCCCAAGTGTATCCCTACATCCCACATGCTACCCCACTCGAGCCCAGTGTGAAATGCACATTAATCACCCCTAGTGAGGAGTTTCGAACACGCGACCTCCCCCGTGGGACCCGCCAACCCCGAGTATACCCCTGCATCTCATAAGCGACCCCACTTGAGCCCGATGTGAAAATGCCCCTGCATTAACACACCATCCATACCGTTCATAACATCATTCATACTGGGATGAACTGAGAACACAAATATTAGCCTGATTTAAAACTTCTTTTGCACCATGAATATTTAAATGGTGGTCACTAAATATACAATGTTTCCTCTCATAAGGACCACTTTGGTTTTGGATACACCTCATTTTTGGTCCCATGTCCTAAAATGACCTCTCAAAATGGATGAACAATGTGGATTTACTACTAACATCTTGGCGGGACCCACCTTGCATCCCAGTGGAAGAACTTCCTATAAAATGCTTCTGCCGCATCCTTCAGAGAGTTAGAGAATAGGTAGAAGAAGCATGCCAGATATGGAAACTCGATCTCTCAAACTCGCACATAAGAGCGCCTTCATCTAGAACATCTGCCTTATCTGACGGTTGATAGCAAGGTTCGCACGTAATGGGGTGCAAACCGGTGAGTAACTGAGCGTCTCTCTCTCTCTCTCTCTCTCTCTCTCTCTCTCTCTCTCTCTCTATATATATATATATATATATATATATATATATATATATATATATATAAAACAGTGGGGCTCACAAATTTAAACAAGTCATTTTGGACCAATTTTCAATCTCTCTCTCTCTCTCTCTCTCTCTCTCTCTCTCTCTCTCTCTCAAAACCCTAGCCCTCTATCCCGCGCTTTCACTCGCTTTCCCTCTCACTCTCTCTACCTCTCTCTCAAAACCCTAGTCCTTTATCTCTCTATCTCATCGGCCCTCTGCTACAGTTTAGCCTTCTGCTGCTCGTAAATCTCAAATTCTCAGGTTTGATGTAAGGTTTTTCCCTTCTCACTGTTGCTTTCTGCAATTTAGAATACCCGATTAGGGATATGCATTGTCGAATTAGGGATTGGGATTTGGATTTGTATAACAAATCCCTAATTAGGGATATGTATTGTTGAATCCCTAGATGGGGATTTGCATTGTCGAATCCCTTTTTAGTGATTTGTAGATGTAGGATATCTCTAAGCTAACATCGATCAAGCATATCTCTAAAATGATACTGATCAGCTCTAGGTGGTCCAAGTTGAAATAAACTGGACGGGGTAGGTATATAGAGTTGCTCAAGCTTTCTTAACTGTGCATTTGATCTTTAGTCTGTGTAGCATTCTATAAATGATCAGGGAACAGCTGTCCAAAGTCCACCCACACAAGCTTATAGAGATAGGTCAGTGGATGTTGTGGTTTACAGTCAGATGATGGTTCAGACAGGGTGGAGCTTTAGAAAAGAGAGAGTATATGGCATGGTTTTATATATCATCCTTTGTAATAGTAAAGATATTGTGATTATTATGTACATGTTTTGTGCCTTGAAGAGTGAGATGTTATCAATTCGGTGGAGAAAAGGATATTCACCTGTATTCTTCTTTTTCATTTGCAAATTGACATGACTCACGAGCCCACCTTTCATCAACGACAAAAATTTCTCCATTCGGCTGATTTGTGGTTCGCGGCCTATAAAGGTACAATATTTCATTGTTTCCCATGGACCCACCTGTTTCAATTTGCGGACCCAACAATATTTAGGTGGGTCCTGTTTGCTTCAAATAATCGTATCTCTGCAGGTGAATTCTGTTATCTGTATACTTTCTGTTAATAATAAAAAAAAGAAAAGAAAAGGTGTTTGATGGCTCATTTGGTTGTTTGTATTTGGAATGTGATAAACTCCAAATCTTAAATATATTAAAATTCTTAATTGTGTTTTACATCCTGCAACTAGAATGCCTTATAGATATTGGTCATTATAATAAGCCCATCAAAGCACAACTTGGATAAAATTGAGGAAATTCCAAGCCTATGGTGGACCATTACGTGGACCAATCACGATGCAGAAAAACTGAATTTTTCTACTTGTGGCAAGCAGAGGATCCAGATTCATTTTTCAATGCTAACTTCTAGTGCTAAACATGAGTACACTTTTTTTTTTTTCAATAATTTTGCACTTGATTCATCAAAAGATAAAACCAACAAAACCCCCGAAACAAAGCTGCTGAGCGTGACTATTTATAACATTTTCTAGTTTTCATGTATGTGCTGTTGAACGGTTGGATCACAGTATGTATTTTATATAAATATTTATATGTTAGGCCAAAATGTGGGGTCCATCTCCCAAGCCAATCACATGGCGACACGTGTTTCAGGCACATAGCTTAGTTGTTCAGCCTCCCAGATCAGCTTGGCTGTGACTTCATCCTGCTCTGGAACATATTCCTCAAGTTGCCTGACTAATTCCTTGGCTGTTGGGGCAGATATGATAATTCAACGGGCAGTTGGCGCGATGAAACCTTTGTCAACAACTTGATTGATAAACGATAACAAGGAATTATAATATCCATCCACGTTCAAGGTGTTGGAATTGCAAACCAAAGCCCAGCAATTGCTGTGACTGTTCATCTTCCAAAGCACAACAACACTTCCCATGGAGATGCTCTTGGAAGATGAAAATGCTTGTGTATTTCTAGGAACATTTAAGTATTAGAAGCTCGTAGTAAGGGCAGTTTTGTCTTTTCAACTTACATTCAAATGCCTATAAATTGGCATCTTGTGTATCCGGTTGTAGCAAGCAAAGCAAGCAAGTCAACAGCAAGTGTGAGAAGTTTGCAGCGGCAAAACAGTTTAAGAGAATAAAAATTCCGTTTTTCTTCTCTCTTTCTTCCTTCTGCATTAGATTTATGAGTTGTGCTAAGGCTTTGTAAAGACAAGAAAAGCTATGGCTTATACAGCCAACAAACTGGTATCAGAGCCTAGTTCTTCTTCTACAAGAAGTTTCCAGCAATTTTTCAGCCAAATACAGATTTTTTCTGAAGAAAAAAAATCTGTTTAAAAAAAAAAATCAGATTACAAAGTCAAGTTCTTTTTTGAGTTCCCTAGTTGGAGATTGCCAGCAGTTTTTCAGCAAAAATAATTACAAAAAAAAAAAAAAAAATCAGATTTCAGCAAAAAATTTCAGATTGCCAGCAGTTTTTCAGCAAAAAAAAAAAAAAAAAAAAACAATTTTCAGCAGTTTTTCAGCCAAAGAAAAATATCAGATTTCAGAAGTTTTTCCAGCTAAAAAATCAGATCTTCTATTCCATCCCTCTCCCTTCATTTTCAAAAAAAAAAAAATCAGCCCTTCTTCAAAAAATAAAATAAAATCAGATTGTCTGGGTCCTCTTGAGGCTTAGTAAAACCAAGTCGTCTAACCGATAAAACTTGTTCAAATGGCCAGCACAATCCAGCCACAGGTTCCTAAGTTGTCTAAGGACAACTATGAAAAGTGGTGCATCCAAATGAAGGCGTTGTTCAGGTCGCAAGAACTATGGAAGATCATCACCGATGGTTATGTAGAACCCACTATGGAGGAAGAAGCCGCCTTCACCAACGAAGAAAAGACTACTCTCAAAAATCAAAGGAAGAAAGATAGCAAGGCTTTATTCCTCCTTTATCAAAGGTTGGATGAATCAACCTTTGAAAAGATTGCGGCAGCGACATCAAGCAAGCAAGCTTGGGATACCCTTGGCACCATCTTCAAGGGTGTTGATCGAGTGAAGCGGGTTCGCCTTCAAACACTAAGAGCCGAGTTCGAAGCGGGGCACATGAAGGAAGGTGAAAGTATCTCTGACTACTTCGCACATCCAATTGTTATTATTAACAATTTAAAAAGAAATGATGAAAAAGTTGAAGACATACGTGTTATGGAAAAGACATTGCGATCTCTCACAACCAAGTTTGTGCATGTGGTTGTGGCGATCGAAGAATCAAAGGACTTGAAAAAATTGTCCATTGAAGAACTGATGGGATTGTTACATGTGCATGAGCAATGAATGTAAAAAAATGCTGATTCAATGCTTGAACATGCCTTAGAGTCTAAGTTGACTCTAAATAAACAAAAGAATGGCCATACACAACGAGGTGGCCATGACACTAGCAATCGTGTAAGAGGCAAAGGGCGTAGATACCATCAAGCCATCAACAAAATCAACAAAAGTTTACCAGTTTCCGTAGAAGAGGAAATGGTAGAGGCCAGTTCATACATGGTCGTGGAAACGCAAAGAACGTTCAATACCACAATTGCAAGAAATTCGGCTATTATGCCTCTGAGTGTTGGTGCAAAGTGAATCAAGATAAACGATCCAACTATGTTGAAGTATCACACCATGAATAAGAAGACTCCACACTCCTTGTACAAGAAAAGGCATGTGAACGGCCAGATGTGTGGTATCTCGACACGGGTGCAAGCAACCACATGAGTGGTAACAAAGAACTGTTCGTGGAACTTATAAAAGAAGTTCGTGGCAACGTGAGTTTTAGCGACTCATCAAAGGTACCTGTGATAGGTAAAGGAAAAGTTAAAATCTATCAGAAGAATGGTGAGCCAAATTACATCTCTAATATGTATTACATCCCAAATATGAAAAATAACATCCTCAGTATCGGCCAACTCCTTGAGAAGGGGTATGTCATACACATGGAGAACTATTCTCTCTCTATAAGAGATGCTCACAGAAGACTTGTGGCTCAAGTCCAAATGGCGAAGAATCGCATGTTTCCACTCCATATTAACACAAAGGCTGAGAAGTGTCTCTATAGAATTGTGAAGAATGATTCATGGAGATGGCATCTTCACTTTGGGCATCTCCATTTTAATGGCCTTAAACTCTTATCCTCATCAAACATGGTATATGGCTTGCCGGATATTGAGCTCCAAAGCATGTGTGTGAGGCGTATACACTCGGCAAGCAACAAAGGAACTCCTTTCTAAGTGGAGTGTCTAGAATAGCACAGGAACCACTTCAGTTGGTTCACACTGATATTTGCGGACCACTTGAAACACCCTCTCTTGGAGGTAATAAATACTTTATTACCTTCATTGATGATTTTAGCAGAAGACTTTGGGTGTATTGCATCAAAGAAAAATCTTCCGCTTTCACTATCTTTAAAATTTTCAAAGCTCGTATTAAATTTGAAAGTGGTCACAAAATTAAAATACTTAGATCTAACAAAGGTGGAGAGTACACCTCAAATGCATTTTGAGATTTTTGTAGGGAACATGGCATTAAGCAATAACATATTGCAGCTTACACGCCACAACAGAATGGAATTGCGGAACGGAAGAATCGCACCATCCTCAACATGACAAGGACCATGCTGAAGGAGAAAGGCTTGCCAAAGAGCTTCTAGGCAGAGGCAGTTGCATGTACTGCCTACCTGCTTAATCGATGTCTAACAAAGTACGCCAGAAACGTGACACCACAGGAGGCATGGAGTGGCTACAAACTGAGCGTGGCGCACCTAAGGATCTTTGGGTGTGTCGCCTGCGCTCAGGGTCTAGAAGCAAGAAGAAGGAAGCTTGATGATCGGGGCCAAAATGCATCTTTATCAGCTATAGTGAAGGATCTAAAGCCTACAAGCTCTACAATCCACTAACCAATAAAGTAGTGGTGAGTAGAGATGTGGTCTTTAGTGAGGAAAAAGCTTGAAAATGGAACGATGAAGAATCGACTAAAGATATTCAAGTCGAAATAGAAGAACATGAAGAAAGGCATGACCATCAAGAGCAAACGCCCGCAATACCTTCTTCGGCCGCATTAGCAGTACACAAAAGTCCAGGAATACATTTCATCACTCCTGGAAGTACTCCATCAAGTCAAACTTCGGCCAGCTTGTCCTCACCCATGACACCAATAAAAATGAAAAGCTTAAGTGACATCTATGAGCAAACTGAAGAGGTCAATCTTTTCTGCCTATATGCAGATCATGAGCCTCTGACGTTTCAGGAAGCCATAAAAGAAGAATATTAGAGAATCACTATGAAAGAAGAAATTCATGCTATTGAGAAAAATGACACATGGGAGCTGACTATACTTCCTAATGGCAAGAAAACTATTGGCGTCAAATGAGTGTACAAGATCAAGCGAAATGCTGATGGTGAGATCGATCGCTACAAGGCAAGGCTTGTAGCAAAGGGCTACAAACAGAAGTATGGGGTGGACTATGAAGAAGTCTTCGCTCCTGTTGCTCGCCTTGACACTATGAGGATGATTATCTCCCTTGCAGCCCATCACAGTTAGATGATCTATCAACTGGATGTGAAATTCGCATTCCTAAATGGAATTCTGGAAGAAGAGGTCTATGTTGACCAGCTTGAAGGCTTTGTTATGCAAGGGGAGGAACACAAGGTGTATCGATTGAAGAAAGCCCTCTATGGGTTGAAGCAAGCTCCACGTGCTTGGAATGCACGCATCGACAACTATCTTCAAGAGAACGGCTTCGCCCAATGTCCATATGAGCATGCAGTTTACATCAAGAAGAATGCTCATGGTGATATGCTCATAGCATGCCTATATGTTGATGATTTACTGTTTATAGGAAACAGCTGACCGATGTTTGATGAATTCAAAAAGGCCATGTTTAAGGAGTTCAAGATGACCGACAGAGGTCCAATGTCCTTTTTTTGGTATTGAAGTGAAGCAACAACATGGTGGCATCTATATATCTCAGAAGAAGTATGCCAAGGAATTGCTTGAAAATTTCAAGATGGCCGATTGCAATGCTGTACACACATCTGTAGCAACGGGCTTAAAACTGACAAAGGACGGAGAAGGAAGAAGCGTTAACTCGACTATGTTCAAGAGCCTAATTGGAAGCCTAAGGTACTTCACAATCATAAGGCCGAATATCATCTACAGTGTTGGGCTTTTAAGTAGGTACATGGAAGCATCAAAAGAATCACACTGGCCAGCTGCAAAAAGAATCCTCAGGTACGTCAAAGGAACAATGGAATTCGGTCTTTTTTATCCATACGATGATGAAGCAATGCTGTATGGATACTCAGATAGTGATTGGGGAGGTGACCAAGATGAAAGAAAGAGCACCATTGGCTATGTATTCTATCTCAGAACGACTGCTTTCACATGGAATTCGAAGAAGCAAAGTGTGGTCGCCCTGTCCACATGTGAAGCAGAGTACGTGATAGCATCGTCCATTGTTTGTGAGGGAATTTGGTTGAGAAACCTACTAAAGGAGCTAAAGCATCCGCAGGAAGAATCCATAGTCATATATGTGGATAACAAGTCGGCAATCGAACTAGCTAAAAATCCAGTGCAGCATGGAAGAAGCAAACACATTGATACCCAATATTATTTTCTGAGAGATCATGTAAAGTAGAAAATGATAAAATTAGAGTATTGTCATACTACAGAACAGGTGACATATATTTTCATAAAGGCATTACCGACAGATGCATTCAAACGACTAAGAATGATGCTCGGAATGAAGCCGGTTTTGGTTTGAAGGGGAGTGTTGGAATTGCAAATCAAAGCCTAGCAATTGCTGTGACTGTTCATCTTCTAAAGCACAACAACACTTCCCATGGAGATGCTTTTGGAAGACGAAAATGCTTGTGTATTTTCTAGGAACATTTAATTGTTAGAAGCTCCTATTAGGGGTAGTTTTGTCTTATCAACTTACATTCAAATGCCTATAAATTGGCATCTTGTGTATCCGGTTGTAGCAAGCAAAGCAAGCAAGTCAATAGCAAGTGTGAGAAGTTTGCAGCAATAAAATAGTTTAAGAGAATAAAAATTCTATTTTTCTTCTCTCTTTCTTCCTTCTGCATTAGATTTCTGAGTTGTGCTGAGGCTTTGTAAAGCCAAGAAAAGCCATGGCTTATACAGCCAACACAAGGGACCCATCGGTTTCTGATGGATTCCGAGCCGTGCCCAAGTAATGACTTCCAGTAGTTCTTCAAGTGTCTCGTATGCACTGGGCAAAGCAATAAAAGCATCAGCTTGGCGAGCCATCTCAGCCTTTTTTAGGTGCATGTCAGATACAACTCTCACTTCACCAACAATGTTGCCAGTTATAGCCCCATCAACCCCACGCTACCACCTCCATACACCAAATCAATCCTCCTTTCCGCCAATTCATTTCCCAACTGAATAGTAGCTTCTTGGTAGCTGATTTTCTTGCCTTGGCTTCTTCCAGAGAATACACAAATCCTCTTGAATTTGGATTTCCTCTCTTCCATGATTTCCAAAGAATCTTTTTCCTTTCTCTATATATCCAACTTTCCTTCAACTAATCTATATATCCACAGGACTACACTTAGCTGACTCTAAGCCACACGTCGGATGAATTGTCAGTCCATGGGAATGACTGAGGTTTTGAACGCTGGTGTTGGTGTTGAATGCTACTACTTTAAGATGCCTTTGGTTTTTAATGCTATCATTATAAGTTTATTCAGCTTAATCAAACAACATTAGAATCACCTCAATTTTGGCAATGTACACATTCATCTTTTTTTTTTTTTTTTTTTTTTGGGGGGGGAACTATTCAACCTTATGAAGTTGATTTCATGGTCCATGTTTTATCTTCCTTTTTCTCTATCCATGGTCCATGTACACTGGAGTAGACTTCTACAAGTTGTGTGGAGTGTCCATTATTCAAAGGTGAGCTTTTATGCAAGTATTGAATTTGGATTCTTAGCATAAAAAATTAAGTGAGTATTTTGAGATAAATATGAGATTTTCACTACCTATTCGAATAAAAAATGAAAATTGGAATTCATGTTTAAATAATTCTCATGGAAATCGTTGTTGCATCTAACAGCTTGACCTGCTTCTTCCACATGCATAAGCAAAATAAGAAGTGGAAGAACCATGCCACTTGATGGATTTTTATTTTTATTTTACCAAGATCCATTCATTCTGAATTCATGTTATGGATCATCCAGGAGTTTAACATGCATCTTTTGTGTGTTTCATTTGGTTTAAGATGCTAAATTTGATGTGTCTTTTCTTTTTGTTGTTCTATTCTTGAATCAAGTCCATGGGTGTTCGCCTTGCTGGAAGGCATTTAAATTGTAAATAAGCATTTCATTTATGTTGATTAAATGTAATGGTAATTGTATTCAATAATGTTTTTTCACATTTCATTTATTTCCAGATGCTTCTTTTTCTAAGTCTTTATATGGATTGCGAAGGAGGGAAGTGAAGATTTCACCTGACAAAGATATTCCTAATGCCGACTCAGGTTATCAGCTTCGACTTTCTGCATTACGAAGGCGTCAAAAAGTTCTCTCAGTTGTATTTCTGGTATAATCTTCCTTTACTTTTAGCAATTTAAGTATGGAACTCTTTTTAAGGATAGTCCGAGTTTATTCTCTTACAAATGATGACATTGCCCTTATTTTCCTTCAATGCATATTCTTTGACATGCTATTTGATTGAATATTTATAAATTTCTTGTATGCTTTTCTGTCAAATCTGAAAATTTTACATTGGCATGGGGGGCATCTTTTTATTTAGAAACTACAAATCATTGGGCAGGTTATGTGTGGTGAGGAATGAAAAATATCATATCATGATCTTCATTGAGTGTATTGGTGATTGGTCTTCTAGTCAAAATTCACATTCTCAACTGTCACACAATTTCACTGCCTTTGATTTTGAAGTAGTTTGATGGCATTCTTTAGTATTTTTTTTTCCTTTCCTCACTGGTTTCTGTATTCTTTAAGCTATTGAATAATGCTGCTTCCCCTAAAGATCTCTACTGTACACATGGCATTTGCATATGATGATCTGGACCCTCGATTTTGTGGGCTACCACATCAATGGGTCATACCCCAAAAAGCATGGCCATCTTACTATGGTAACCATTCCAATTGGGGGCCTGAAAGAACAAGCAATGGCTATATCAACAGGGGAAACTCATAACAATCAAATGGTTAGAGTTGTCAATTACCATGATGTTCAGTTTATAGCCACCCATCCAACTGGCAGCCATTTTGTTTCTTTTAGAAAACGTGAGGAATTTTGTTTCTTTTAACAAGGGCAGACATTCCGATTAATGCTTGCTTCACTTCTTGAAATGGGTTATCAGGTATTGTCCCTTTGCATGTACTTGGGATCTTCTTCTTCTTCTTTTGTCCTTTTTTATTTTTTCTCTTGTAAAGCAGCTATATAATTTCTGTGTGTGCCTTTTTAGGTAAAATTTGGTGTTCTAGAGGCCAGAGCCTTTGGTGTTTCTCAGTCTAGGTAACTAGCGCATTCATATGGGCAACTTCTCCAGAAGAGACACTCCCGGATTGGCCAGAGCCAATACACGTCTTTGCAGGCCCAGAACTGAAAATCACATTACCAAGGGACGTACAGTATGTTGCCGTCAGGAGTACAGCTGGAGGGGCACCCTTCCGTGTAATAACTGTGGGAGATACAATTGGAGATCTCCCTCCTGTTGGAAACGGCGCATCTAAAACAGAGTGAGTTTTCTGATGAAACCTTGTCCTCGGTTGTCTGCACATTGACAGTACATGTTGGATTAAACTAATCAGCCAAGAAAATACTCATTGATAATACATGTTGGATTTGATACCAGGTGCTTGCCAAAGCTCCCATGGGCAAAGTACTAAAAACCAGTGTAGCTATAGCTTATGACAGTATCTCAGTGATTCCGATAATTTGATCACATGCCTTTTTACAACTATTCTGACTCAGACCCTCCAATGCCCTTCTCAGTAAGTGATGAATGATAGAACTTGTTAACAGTTTGTGTTCCCCATGTTTACTCTTCTTGTCTTCTGGAGGATCTTCTTCAAGCTCAGCCTTGGTACATGGAGAGAACTTACCACTGTAGAACTTCGAGTCAATACAAATGTTTGAAATCAAGCCTGACGTTGCCGTGAGGAGGAGGGATATAAAGCCTGTGCGAATTTGTGGGGGATCCAAACAAGAACAAAAATATCCAATCTAACAGAAAAAAAAACAGCCAAATTTTCAGAAAGAACGGTAACAAAAAGCCACTTACAGAGCTCAGACGGTGAATAGAGCACTCCACAAGCAAAGAAACGGCGACAAAGACCGTCAATACGTCCACAACAGACCATGTTGGCGTCAATGCCAATGACCGCATTTCTTCTCCTCCATCCGCCATCCTCACCAATAAACCTCTACCTTCTTCTCTTTCGTTTCCTTCCTTCTTCCTTTTCTCTGTTTCTGAAGATTCCAACGTAGAAGCAAACCACCGTCCCCACAATTGGAAAACCCTCCCCACATTACGCAATTACAAAAACCCCAACTCTGCCTACATTCCATATTTTGGCATTTTCAAAGCCCTGATTCCTTCAGAAGCAACAGAATTCACCACTGCAAAAATACAGAGCTACTGAACAAACCTGCAAATCTCTTCTGCTTTTGCTATTCTCTTCCCCCAAATCTCTTCCATATGCTTGTATTCAAACTTGTGATTGACTTTCAAAAATTCCGTTATTGCCCTCCTTGTCTACTCAAAAGACGGTCCAAATACATACACCTACATGTCATTAATGCCACCGCTCGCTCGCTCTCTCTCCTTCTGGTTTTGTGGCTGTCGAATGCTCTTTTTTCAACAAGACAGCCGCTTTTTGTCGTATCTTTTCTGTTTTTCGGCTGTAAAAACAGCTAGAGCTTTCTCCTGCTGATTTTCTTAGCCGGCGTGGCCAATGACTCGCCCTCCAGCTTCCTGAGCACCACGGCCGAGTCGACTATCGTGAATGGGACGCGCTCCAGCAGGCAGACGGTGACCATGGATCAGACAACAGACAGCGGATCCGGATCTCCATCATCATCCAATGGCTTCTTAGCACTGTCAGATCAGCGAGGTTGCTGAGGCGGATCGGATGAAGGTTTAGCAGCAAGGGATTGGAGTTTTAGATCGCGGCAAGGGGTGAAAGTTCGGTTTTCGAAGCCATTTATAAGATTAGGGTTAGAGTTAGGGTTTGGAGTGTGGGATCGGCCGTTGAAGGAAGAGATGAGATGGAGGGAGAGATCGAGGGAGGAGACGAGGTTGGGGACGAGGGATTGGAGGGAGGAGATGAGGTGGTGCTGGTGGAGCCGTCGATTTTCGATTCGGTCCTGGATCTGCTGACCCGTGTCCTTGAGGGAGAGGAGATCGTCTTGAAGCTGCTGCCGCAAGTTTCAGAGTCGCTGAAATGACTCCATCGCGTCGTGGAGTTGCAGAGAGAGAGAGAGAGTGAGAGAGAGAGGGGCGGGGAGAAGGAGAGAGTTGGGGCTGGGATTCCGATGGGGAGGTTTTTTTTTTTTTTTTTGTTTTGTATTTATAGATCCGCTCAGGAGCACCCGGTTTTGCTTAGCGCTGGAAAAAGACCACTCCGAAATTGCCCGCTAAACCCATTTTTGTTGTAGTGCCAGGTGTATTGTCTTACAATGTCTACAAAATGCAGGTTAAACTGTCTACTGGTCAAATGGTGGATTTGATACCTCAGTGCTTGCCAAACACAGCCAATAAGCACAATCAGTGGAAGGGACTGTTTGGCCCTGATGTATCAAGTATGCATTTTGATTGTTAGTTGTTACAACTTACCTGGATTGACAGGAGAGCATTGTGAAGCTAGGCTACTGATGTCAACTGCAGTAGAAGCATTTCTACAAAGCTTTGGAGCATTATTAGGATATTTAGATCTCCTGCAACAACATGGAAAAGAAATGAATCAAAGGCAGGAAGCTATAGGTAACTTAAGACTTAGTCTTGCAAACCCCAAACATAAACCTCAGTTGTTCTGTACCTTGACGTTTTATCCACACCACTGCTTTACCTCCTTAGCGTTCCTGCATCCAAACTCTTAATCAGATCTACAGCAAATATAGTTAAAAGTTAAAACAACATAAACACTTGTGGGCAACCAACATAAGATGTTACTAAAGAGAAGTAATTTTCCATAAACACCATATATGATTTTGAATGGGACATTTGACACTCATTGATAAGAATGTCACAACCATATTTCATCATTTCACCTTCATTTTAATTTTCCTAAGTTACCATCATTCGGATGTTATGATTCTTATATATGGGCACCAAAAGAACTTGATTAATAAATAGGACTTTACTTTAGGCGCTTGGAAGCTTGGAGCACATATGTACATTTCACCTGTCCACTTTAATTAACATGTAACTTGTATGGAGATCTGAACTTTCCATCAAATCTTAATGGGCCACACTTTTGATCTTCTAGCCTGAAAATAAGAGGCTGTTTTACATCGTTGATAGACCATTGTATAAAACAAATGAATATCTATCCACCATACAAATTGACACTTGTCATATAGGCAGTTTGGATCTTGGAAGATGACCCAGTTTTAAAGGGTAAAGCTCCAACTTACCGCCATTGATGTATGGAGCAAACTTCTGATAAAATTCATTTAAAAAAGAACATTATATGTATATTTGGTAATTCAATTGACCAATCTCAGTTGACCGATAGGTCTGGCATATATTTGATGATTTGAAGTTGTTTTATTATTATTATTATTATTATTATTATTTTTATTTTTATTTACAGTTTTGGTTCAATGGCCAGTGCAAGAGCGGTCAAAATGGCCTGGTCCACTTCAGTCCAAACTAAATAAATAAATTGCAAGGAATCCTCTACAGCAAAGAAGGAAAAAATAAAAAAAAAAGAAAAAATCACCAACTCAAGTGACCATGTAGTGTAATGAGCGGACCTACTCAAACGGGTTGGACCATCCGGTCCTGCCTGTCTTTTAAAGAAATTGATGGTTTTTTTTTTTTTTTTTTCCTGGTCTGGCATGTTAGGTCCCCAGATGCATCACAAGTGAGGAGTAAGATGCTATATGCAAGCTTCAAGGACAGGTTAAAGAGAGAGCTAAATGGATTTCAAGTGGAATTGAAAGCTACAGACGCCATCAAGATGAGCATTGATATCATCAAGGGCTGGGCTCTTCACCCTTCATCATTTTTTTCTTTCTTTCTTTATTTCTTTATTAAAAAATCCCAACCATCAATATCTTTCATGCAATTCTCTTCTTCTTCTTCTTCTTTTGACATTTTTTCTATTGATAATATATGTGATTCAATGTCTAGAATGGCAACTTCATTTAGTTTAATAGTTTATGTTTCCTGGATGTAGCTGCAATGAGGTGATGGGCCTTTGTATTTTGGATATATACGGTGTGTGTTTTTTTTTTTTTTTTTTCTTTCTTTAAGATGATAGTGGTTTGATGGGTAACAGTTTTAATTATTGTCCTCAATTTAAGTGATCCATATCTTTACAGTCATCAGACAAGGTTGGTTAATGTGCTTGGCAGTCCAGACTATTTATTAGATGGGCCACCTTTTTGATGCGCCATAGGCCAAAAATCTTTTGGAGAGGGCTATCTTTTTCCTACTTTTCGGTCATTGTAACACTTTGTAAATGTTGATTATGGTACATATGAGTTTGAATTTCATGCATTATGGAGTTTATATGCAAAGAAGGTGGTCATTTATTTCACCATGCTTACTCTTAAAAAATAACTGCAAGAAAACCTTGCTTTAAAAGCCATAGATTATCAGGTGAAACAATATCCAAAAGGCTGTGGATTATAGGTAACCACTATATGGCTACGGATCAAATTTGTATCCATATCTTTAAAAGCTATGGCTACGTTACAAATGGCTACGGAGGTAGTTCAGACTATAACCGTAGCCAAATTTTACAACGGATGTTATTTGTAGTTTTTTCCCATTTTCTGCTAGTACAGTAAAAAACTTAACGATCTAGGGGTGTCCTGCAAAACCACCAGTAAAAATTTTACCGACGGAGTCTTTACTAGCACTTGCTTGACCACCGATAAAACCTTTACCGGCAGTTTTTTGGAACTTTACCAGCGGTTTTGACCGCCGGAAAAGGATAACTTTGTTGTAGTGTAGCCAAACATATAGTCAATCATGTTCTTGTCTTGAATGTACGTGACGCTCAATCAAAGGAAACAATATTTTTTTTCTTCAACCAAAAATTGGTACAGTAGCCCATCTTTCTGCAACCTAAGCCTCTGATAGAAATGGGATAGACCATGCCTAGTATGTCCATGCCAGATAATCTTAGCCATCTGAAATTACACACACACACGCACACATGCACACATGCACACACACACACGCACACATGCACGCACGCACGCACACACACACACACATATTCAACAGCTGATCCTTCACTTCTCTAAAGGACAAAGAACAGATTCCATATGTTCACACATATTCAACAGCTAATTCTTCACTTCTCTAAAACACACACGTATATTCAACAGCTGATTCTTCACTTCTCTAAAGGACAAAGAGCAGATACCATATGTTCACTGTGCTCTTTGCTAGTTTATGGCTTCATCTCATATGTACTCTTATTTAATGACTAGTATATTTCTTTCCAGAGGCTGCTTAGAATGGTTGATGGCTTGAACTTCAAAGACTTTGTGGCCTTCCCGTCAGCCTTCAAGTCTCATGCAAGCCTTCAACAGAAAATTGAACGTATGGTGGTCTAACCTTGACCATGAATTTTTCCCCATTTATAGACTCCTTCATGCATATGGGCAAACATAGTTTCTTATTTTTATCCAAGCGAGTAGTTAGTTCTCGATTTGTTTACCGACACTTATTCAATAAGAAGCTTGTATTGGGAATTATAGTTTGGAAAGCTATTAGCAACTCTCCATAGATACATACATATACTACACGTATGGTGTGATTTTTAAGAACTATTTGAGAGAGAGAACTCAGTTTTTATGCTTCCATATCTGACTTGAAATACTAGCATTATGCCTCCTAACAGAAACTTGTTTAATTCACAAGTTATCAATCCATATCCTACCCAAAATAGATCCCATTATTAAACAACTAATACTCGACTCCAAATCACAGCTTTATGTACTAAACAACTGGGATTAAGTAATACACATTTAAGTTCAAATATAATCCAGAAATGGGGAATTCAGAAATGCATGTCAAAGTTTCAAAAAAAAAAAGTGCAAAAGCTAAAAGCATACCAAGCGCTTCGAACATTTTGTCACATTCATCAAGGATAAAATGCCTCACGTTCTTCAATGAGAGATCCTTATCTCTTGCTAGAGCCAGAATCCTCCCAGGTGTCCCAACAACAATATGCGGGCACTCATTCTCTGCAGGGTAGAGAGAACAAAAACAACAGTTTTTCCCATTCCAGACTTTGCTTGACAGATGACATCCATCCCCAAGATGGCTTGAGGTATGCACTCATGTTCCACTGATGTAGAACCAAATAAAATTGGAGTTAAGGAACCCTTAGTATGCAAAATTTGACCTTCCAGATCCTTATAAAAGAAAAGGTTTAGCAAACCAATTGACTCCTCCAAATTCAGGTGTGTGGAAGTGGTGCATTACCCGAAATGGTCAGATTAAATTGCTCAGAGAAATGTGCATGTTAACATGGTTATTATATAATACTCAGCCCAAATTGCTGGTGCTTTGGCTGCGACATCGAGGACTAAGCATTCTTTATAGGTATTTCCCCTTCTTAACAATTTAGATAGTTCATCAAGTGGCACCCACATTGGATGGAAAACAGACAATTTAAAGTAGATATCCTCATCTGAACAATGAGATCTGTCGACTTCTTTCTATCACATGGAGATGGTTGTACATATCTTCTCTTTAACCATCCATTTGCAAACCATTTATTGAATAGATAGTATTATCCAAAGGGAACTTCGTGTAGAACTAAGCATCCATGGTTATGCTTACGAGATGCATGGTGTGGATCAATGAAAGGTAAGGCACACTTGTACAGTGTTGGTTCGAATGAAAACACCATCGGTTTGGGATTCCTCATGCTAACATAAGGAAATGCAATAGAAGTATAAAACAAGCAAGCCTTCCAAATTGAGCTTATATATAAATGTATGCATTGTGTTAACAATTTGCAATAACATCTACAAACACACCAATTTTTGTGCTTAGAGTTTTCTTTTTTTCTTTTTTTCTTTTTTTCTTTTTAAAGAATATTTGCCCAAAGTTGTTTAGCACATCAAAATTTTAATATCAGTTAATTCATCACAAGTAGCTTCTCATTATAACAAATTTGTGCTTTTCATGAAGTCAAACAGAAAATGAGAAGAACTTGACAAGAATTTGCCTTCTAAAGGATGCTCAGATCCTGAATCTACAATGGCTCAAAGAAGCTCCAACTTTAGAAGGAAATATTTGAATCCTGAGCTATGAATTCCAACATATCCCCATAACAGAGGAAACAAAGAATAAAGACATGGAGAATGCTATCAAAAGCAATTTCAAGACAGAAAGCTCAATCAATAGCAAGTAAGCATCTAACTCCGCATAAAACTTGAAATTTCGGCGAAGGAAAAATAAATAAATAAATTTTGATGACTCAATATCTGAAAACAGGGCAGCATAAAAACTACACCTGATGACTCAACTCAAAATCTCATCGGGTCAACTGAGTCACACTACAAGAAAATGTAGCTTAGCCGACAGATGGGGCTACCCTTTGTCAGCGGCCAGTTTTAACAGCCGCGGGCAAAGGGTCCCTATAAAAAAAAAAAGAAAAAACCTAATCCTCATTTTCGCTCTTTCATCTCCAGCTGTGCGCCGACTCTCTCTCTCTCTCTCCCTCTCCACTCCCTCAAGCTTTCCCTCTCCGCTCGCTCTTCCTCCCTCTCCCTCTCCCTCTCCCTCTACCTCCCTCTCTCTGCCTCTCCCTCTCCCTCTCCCTCTCCCTCTTGCGCCGTCTCCCTCTTCCTCTGATTCTTCTTCTTCTTCTTCCCCTCTCTCTCTCTCTCTCTCTCTCTCTCTCTCTCTCTCTCTGCAATTAGACCTGGATCTGTTTGTTTTTTCTTGCATTTTGTTCATCAGGAAATGCTTCATTTCTCATTTAATTCAACATGATGATGGTCTATTAGTAGGCGGCAGCAGGGCTGGTTGCAAGATCGAGGTGGCCTAGGGTGCAATCCATCAGCAGTATCTTTTCGTTTCTATTTCTACTTCTAAAGCAGAGAAAATCAATTTTCTCATTTTTCCCAAACAATATCTAGTCTCTCTAATTTCCTCTTTTCTTTTTCTTTTTCCATTTTCTCAAATTAGGGTTCGCTGCAAGATCTGGAGAGTCTCGTTGAAGCGATAAAGCAAGTAGAAATCGTGATCTGCGCCATTCCTTCCAAAAATGTCCTCGATCAGAAGCTTCCCATTTAAGCTATCAAAGAAGCTGGATGCATCAAGGTCAGTCCTAGTTTTTCTCTTGTTTGTTTGTTTATTTGTTTGTTTTTTTTTTTTTCCTGCAACGGACTACTATAATAGTTTACCACCATTTAACGAATGATTGTGACTCTTCAACTCTACGATGGCATAGTTGTGTGGCAAAACAGACCGTCCAAAAAGCTGACGCATTTGCTGATGGAGCGATAGTGACCATCTGATTTTTGCCCTTGGAATTTGGGCCACTAGCATTTTAATTTCAACAAATCCATTTGATGCCTATCAACTGGATGGTTATTGTTACTTCTGATTAGCATGATTTTCAGTATATTTTCCATTCACAATGTGTCCCACAAATTGAATGGTCTGGATAGTTGTAGTACACAGTGCTGCATGTGAGGAGGATGAGTCATCACCATCTTCGAAATTGTGCTGACCTATCATAGAAGTCTAGCCCCCCATCATTCCACGTGCACCTCCACTGATACAGAAAGGCAGTAGCCAGGGGGATATTACAACTTAGAAGGGACTTCCAACCTATGTGAGGGTACCTGTTTGGAATGTGGGATTAGATGGTATGGAATTGCATTAGGTAGAATTAACACTATTATTGCACAATGATTGTATGTCTAGAAATTCCATGGTATCTTGACTATCTAATCCCATGTTTGGTATCAAATTGTTCCTTCAGGAAAAAAACATTATATTAAGTGAAACATGCATTTGGTGAACCATGGAATTGTAATAAACGGACCAGATTTCATGTATATATTACAGTAAATTAGGATAGCTTTTGCCCATTGTTCGATGATCGGTTCCCATATATTAATTTCATGTATTATGTAAACCATTTTGCCTTCAAAACAAAAGAGAAAGTTCAGGAAAAAGAAACAGATGAAAGAGAATTCCTGTTGCAAAAGATTGTTTGATCTGATGAAATAGCTATAATTGGTTGTGTAGGTTCATTCCACCAGAATTTGGAGCAGATCCTGATAAAGCCCGAATTCCCGACCTTGACTATTGCTTCTGTGCAAAGAAATCAAAGATCCGACGTGTTATAGGCAGTGTTCGAAATATCGGTACCGCACTATGTATCGCACCCTTGGGATACAGATACGTATCGGTTATCGCACGGGATATATCGTTTGTATCGCATAATTTATCGCACTTTTTGGGAAACATGGGGAAACATTGAGGAAATGGTTGAAATTTTTAATGAAACTATGGGGATTGTTAGAAAAGCCCTTAATACACACTTTTAAATCATAACATCTCAAAAAAATATGCACATAATAAGTTTCCTTTGTATAGGGTCCTAAGCTATGCGATGTTTAACTGAACTAATGCAATTATATTTAAATTGGATGCATGATATTTATAAATATATCATAGTCATGTATGAAAACACAACCAATTCATTGAAAAACAAAAGAAGAACTGAAGAAGTAAAATTTGAGAAATATACATATCAATGATGGGAACTAGCTGTGGTCTAGACCCACATTGAGTTGCGTGGTGGCTCGTAATCATCATCTCCATCTCAATTTGGAAGCAGTTTTACATTCCTCCCATTGGTGTGGCCTACCATAGTTTTCTAATCAGGCAGCTTTTGTATGTACGGATCACCGGATGATTGGTGGATTTTACATTTACAGCATGTCAGATGGAAAATAAATGACATGGTGGACCCTGAAGTGACGTCAGCAAGTTCTATAGGGCCCACCATGATGTGTGTTGTATCCACACCGTCCATCCATTTGGAGATATAATTTTAGGCCATGAGAAAAAGAACGAGTCAGATCCAAAGCTAGAGTGGGCCCCACCATAGAAAACAGTGGAGAGAGGGACGCCCACCATTAAAAATTTCTAAGGCCACCAAAGTTTTCAGTCAAGCTGAAATTTGTTTTTTCCCTTCTTTCATGTCTGTCTTAACTTATAAACAAGTTGGATCTTAGATAAACATCATAGTGGACCTTAGGAAGGTTTCAACAGTGGGCGTCCCTCTCCCCACTGTTTTCTGTGGTAGGGTCCACGCCAGATTTGGATTTGACTAATTCTTTATGTCATGCCTTAAAATGATATAGCCAAATGTATGGACGGTGTAGATACAACACATACATCATGGTGGGCCACACAGAACTTGGTGCGTCACTTCAGTAGCTAGTTTGGCTACGCAACCTGTCAGTATCTTCCGTGTCGCGGATGCGGATTACGTACTACCCCCGCCCATCCCTAGCTCCGAACAGGGAGTTCTGTGGGCGGGCCCACCGTGATGTATCTGTACATCCAAGCCATCAATCCCTTTTCTTAGATTATTTCAAGGCATGAGCACAAAAATGAGGTAGATCCAACGCTCAAGTGGACCACACCAAATAATAAGCTTGGTTGCATTAAAATGCACAAAGCATTAAATGTCAGTTGCTTTAATGTTGGTCGGTGCTCTGTGGGCCCCACCATAATGTATTTGTTTCATCCATTCTGTTCATTCATTTTTACGGATCGTTTTAGGGATTGATACAAAAAATTAGAGGGATGTAAATCGTAGGTGGACCACACCACAGGAAAACAATAATGATTGGATATCCACCATTAAAATCCTCCTAAGGCCCACTGTACTGTTTATTTGACATCATCTGTTGATTGGGTCCTAAAGACCCAAATGAAGGGAAATAAATATCAGGTTGATCCAAAGCTTTTATGGCTCCCAAAACGTTTTTAATGGTCAACGCTCATTCAACATTGTTTCTTGTAATGTGGTCCACTTGAGTTGTGGATATGGTTTAATTTTGGGCTCAACACCTAAAATGAACAGTAAAAACGGATGGACGGCGTGGATGAACCACATACATTAAAGGTGGGCCCAAGTGAGTTTAATGAGCACCATAAGAGCGTACTGAGTAACGCACCACGCACCGATCGGATTATCACGAAGCGGATTGCGTACTGAGTCACTCAGCATACTGAGTAAACTCTGTGGGGCCCACTGTCATTCATGCACTATATCAACTTCGTACATCAGCTTTATCATATAATTTTAGGGCTTTAAACCAAAATTTAATCATATCCAAATTTTAAGTGGACCACACCACCAGAAATAGTGTGAATTGAAGTCTACCATTGAAAAGTTCTCGAGGCCCACAGAAGTTTTAGATCAAGATGATATTTGTGTTTTCCATTCATTCATGTCTGCGTGATCTTATGAACAGTTTGGATGACAAATAAACATCACCGGGGCCTTAGAAATGTTTCAACGGTGGAAATCAATACTTCCACTGTTTCCTTTGGTATGGTCTACTTGAGCTTTTGATATACTGTAGTTTTGGGCTCAACCCCTAAAATGATCTGGAAAAACGTATGGACGGTGAGGATAAACCACATGAATTCATAGTGCGCCCAACAAAGTTTACTCATTACGATGAGAGTTTACTGAGTAGCTCAGTACGCATCACGTTATCCTTTTAACTCATACGCGCGATCCATTTTCACCCATCCGCACGACTGTGCCCCTCTCCTTCACATTCCCTCTCCTTCACGAATGCATGCGTTCCGGAGCGACGTTCGCGGCGAGGTTTTCTCAATCCGGCCTGATTTCTCGCCGAAATCTCGGAAAAATTCCCACAGACACTCTCCAATGTCGAATGGCCCACCTCCGATTACTGATCTTCGCTGCAGCCTACAGGTACTCTCCGATTTCTCTTCTTTTTTTATTCTTTTTTTTTTTAAAAAAAAATTCTTCACATATACGCAGCTTTTTATAGTCGGTTGTGGCCATATCGACGATATATCGGCCGATATTTGGATTTTGGGTTTTTTGGTGTCTTCTGGGGGTTATCGCGAGGGTTTCATCTCACAGGGGTGCGATAACGATAATATCGGCCGATAGTATCGATATTTCGAACACTTGTTATAGGAAAGGAAGGCATTCCATACACCTACATCTCTTGCAACTTCTTCACAAGATATTTACTTCCATCACTTGCGCAACCAGGTCTTAATACGCCTCCAAGAGAGAGTTAAGATCTTTGGAGATGGAAACACAAAAGGTTTCTTGATTTACTCATGATTCTAGGACTTTGATTTACATAGATGAAGTGGCTGGTGATAACTGTACTTCTCAAGTTCATTCTTTAGCATTCTGTTTGCGAAATGCTATTGCTACTCTGAGTGTATCCATCAGTCTCAATGCATGTGCCAATCTGGTGTGTGTGAAATCCAGGCAATTCATCTGGTGGGCACAACTGTGGCCCAAAATACCAAGCCAACCTGAAGGTCAGGTGCCACACTTGTATGAAAGAAATGAAAAGTTCAAAAATTGGCATGTTGTGCGCATTCAATGTACACATGCTACCCACCTGATGACATACCACCAGCCTGATTCTCGGGCCTTGGCACAACTAAATATGGATGGATGAACAGGTAGAATCATGTGCGGACATGCTACTCTGGGGAGAGTAAGATTTGGATGGATACCTTGCACGAGTAGCCATGGCACTGCTTTATCTGTTTTTGCTGCTTTATTTCTTATGCTCGGAACTCTGATAATTCATTCTTTCCACTATTGTGGTTGGGTGGTTGCTTTCTACAGCTGTTTTTGTGAAGGAATCTGATATGTACTCTTATTTTATTTATTTATTTGATAGGCATCATGGATTTGGGAATTTATGCAATCATATTCCATTAAAAAATAAATAAAATCATATGCAATCACGTATAACGAAATATAAAGTACACATTAATTAATTCTATTACACATTTACACTATATGATATGATATCCATATATATGAAGCACATCACCCATATATATCCATATATTTTATAACCATACACTGACCAACATTCAAACTTTCTGATAGCTACGATCCATCAAATTGTTAAATAGCAGGATGCTACAAAGTTACTTAGTTTTTCTTTTTCTTTTTCTTTTTTAGAGATGCTTATTTTGTTTATACGAATATTACCCTCTTGTTTTGGAGGACAACCCTCAGGTAGACTTTGTTGAGCTTCCTGATACATGCCAAGGCCTATATTATTGCAACATCTTGAGTGGAGTTATCAGAGGGGCACTAGAAATGGTGAGAATTTAATCTCTCTCTCTCTCTCTCTCTCTCTCTCTCTCTCTCTCTCTCTCTCTCTCTCTCTCTCTGTTTATCTATCCATCTATCTACATCTAGCTAGCTACCTACTTACCTACTAACGGGTTTAAATATGCCATAGTTCGTCAGAAATTTTGTACGGAAATAAACTATTTGGTATGAAGCAATACATTAATTTGTCACTAATCTACTTGTGCATTCTGTTGAAAATAAACTATCTGGTATGGAGCAATACGTTTGTCGCTAATCTGCTTGTACATTCTGTTGAAAATAAACTATCTGGTATGGAGCAATAGATTTGCCGCTAATCTGATTGTGCATTCTGTTGAACAGAAATGAAAGCCAGTAGAAACACAGAGCATGATCATTTATTCGTAGTTAGCCAACACCTTTGATAGTCGTGTTTTAAGACTAATTTTTTGGTTTAAACTCTTTGATAGTCGTGGTAAAAAGAAATCTCTGATTACTCATCAGAAAAAGGAAAAAAGATAGTTATGGCAAATTTTTTGACAATATATTTCAAACCCTTTGAAGTGAATTGGTTATCTTCTTGATTTCAGAATACCTATATCTTTGTAGAATGAGTGATCCATAATTCTTTAGAAATTCCTCCACGTTATGGGCATCTTTTGTTCTCTTTTTCCAAATGAAAATTGGATTATCCAGCCAGAATTTCTGTCCAGAGTTGCCCGAGGAGATGACTCGAGAGAGGAAGAAGAAGAGGCATATGAGAAAGATGCCCACAGCTGCTGCAGACACACCTAAAGGATGAAGTGAAGATAACTTAGAATTTGTCCTAAAAAACATGCATTTCTCATTATAAGAGGACATTTTAGGTGAGGGAAATCCTACCATGTCCATTAATTAATGCACACATTGAGGATGAGCCAGGCTCTTCCAGGTTGAGAGACTGTAACCATTTTTGGGCATGGTCCATTGACAGTGAGTAATAGTGTATTACATTGTGTTTTTGGATTTTCGGTAATTGGCATTTTTATTTTATTTTATTTTTTTAATACGAGGTTTGCCATCTCGTGCACAATATGAAAGGCGGATGTTGATGCAGCAGCAGTTAAAATAGTCATGGCTGGAGCTGGGTGTGAAAATGGTAGTAAAGTGGAACAAGTAAGAAATGGCCTTCATATTGTTATGTTTAACATTGTTGCTCTGTGAAATAAAACTGCAAATCCCATATAAAAGAGATGATATGTGGCTATTAGTCTTTTTTCTTCACTTTGAAACTGGACTTTATGATCTGGCACCATGCCCAAGACTTTTAGACAACATGATTTTGAAAATGCCAAAGAATATTTGCTGATTCACTGTCTCTTTTCCAGTCACAGCACTAAAAGATCTTTTCAGTTCCCTGAAGTTTGTTTTTGGATGATCCAATAGCCCCAATCTTTATTGGTTTTCCAATTGAATGTAGACAAGTGCTCATTTTTTATACAAACTTTTGTTAATCTTCCATCTATATGTCATGAATGGGTTTCTAGTTGCCTTGACTTGTGGACGATGGCCCATGATATCAACAGTCTTGATAACCATAGACATGAATCACATGTACAATGGGGATGTCATAGTTAGTACTTCATGAAATTCCATGAAGCGTGCACATTGCAGTAACATCCCTCCAAATCATAAACATCCATTGGAGGAAAGCCACGCATCCAGAATAACTCAATCAACTGTTTTGGTTTTCAATACATTTCTTTGCCCAACTTTGTCAGTATTATAGCTGAATTAAATGAACTGAGAAGACTTGCTTGCTTAATCAGGCTGCGTCTGAATCTTGGGGTATTTTTGTCCGCTTCATTAGTATAATTTTGCTACCAATAGTTGGAAATGAGACAGAACATGCTAGTGCAATCATATTCTCTTTCAAGAACAAGGTGGTATGCAAATACTTTTGATGGTATTTGGAATCTATTACTATCTCATGATTGTTCTAGATATTAAAGATCTTGATCTCTAATGCATTAATAGAAATCAAGATTTCTAATATATAATTACTGTTAGCTAAAATGATATCAACTCATTTTTTAGGCATCTAACAAATAGGGACTCGCTAGATTCCTGGCAGTTATCTATAACCATGGGAATGGTGGAATCCAGGATGCAGACCTAGTTGTCTTGGAGGGAATGGTGTATGACTGTTTTTCTGCTTTCATATTGGACAGGTGAAGCATCCCGAGGTTGCTCAGTTCTTGGGAGGGAGGTTGTATGACTGTGTTTTCAAGTATTTGGCTCTGTTTTCATCCAAAGAAAGTAACCTGTCATGAGACAGTTTCAAGTTTATTTGGCTTTCATGTTGTTTGCAATTGCTTCCCTCAAGGCATGATCAGATTGCAATTGATTCCCTCACTACTCAAACAAAGTAACCATTGAGTATTAATTGATGAGCTCTTCTCAAGAAAGTACTAATTTATGAGTCTCAACAAATCTACAGTTTGCTCAGGCTCCCAACCTCATACATGTGGTGCCTGTGGTTTGGTGATCCAGACTGTTGATCTGATGTGGCCCCTGTGGATTGGATATGTCCAAAAACCCCATATGATTGGGTGCATAGAAATAGGTGGTTAAGATAAAATTGTGTCAACGGTCCAAATCCAACTGAAAGAAAACCAAATTAAATGGCGAGGATCTTCCAATCTAGGAGAATTTGGGGTGTCATAAACAATGGGACCTGTCAAGTCAACAACTCAATCACCAAACTATGTGCCCCACATGCATGGACTGTGAAGCCTTAGCAAAATGTATGTTTGTTGAGGCTTTGGACTATACAGTTCATCTTTAACTGTAGCCAACTGAGGATTTAGTTCTCAATGCCAACATGGAGAAGCTAGATACGTGAGGGCCTTTGTCAAAATATGTCCTTGAGAATTGAAAACCTGGGAATTTTGTGCAAAGCCTAAGGTTGAGGATCATATAATGCTTTGAGAGCCGTACATGAATAATTTGTAAATGATCTCACATGTTTTCTTATATGCAAGTTCCTTTCCTATGTCATTTAAGGTTTTTCTTTTCTTTTTTTTTTCTTTTTTTTTTTGTAATTTATACACATCATATCTTTTATTTAGCTGGTTGTTTATTCAAATAAGATTTCAACAAATATTTGAATCATCTTCCTCAGTAACATTTATACACATCATATCTTTTATTTAGCCGGTTCCCTTTCTATTGAGCCTTGTCAAAAATTGAGATCAAATTCATGCCAGCTTCCATAGATAAAATCTGATTTTTATATTTTGCGTCTTGCTTGTGCCAGGCCAAGAGTGAAGAGCTAGTAGCCAAGGTGCATATTTTGAGTGAAGAGAATCTGGCCCTAAAGAATGAGATATAACGGCTTTCTGAGAATGTGAGAAACTAATGTCTGAAAATGTGACTATAATGGTTTGCTGTCCATCCACTTCCAACTATATTCAAATTGCTTAAGATAAAATCCTTTAAGAAGCTCTGATTTCATTCTTAAATAGGAATTTGGAGTACCCCTTTTTTTGGTTGGGCTAAGGCCACTGTACAGATGCTGGGGTATTTAAGGGTCCAGATTTCACACTGCAGGGGTGATTCTAAGGTGGACTGGCTAGTTTTCTTAGTTCTTTACTACATTTTAATGGCAGAGCTTATTTCATCATCATCATAACCTCCTTTCTTACTCTTCTGAAAAAGAAGGAGCCGCCAGCGATTTTGTGGTATGTTTCCTGAATCCTGTTGTGCCAGTCACATGAATTCTGGATTAGGGTTGGCTTTTTTAATCCTGTTTTGCAATCATCATTATCATCTGTGCTTCTCTGAATTATAAATATTTTATTGAATTCAACAATCGCAACCTCTCTTTGGTTTTAAGTACCTCTAACATGGGGAAACAGAAAATGTAACCTGCCTATAAAGAAAAGGGAGAGAATCTTTGATGCTCTTACCTTGTAACCTTTTCTCTAAAAGTGACACCGGGTACAAGATCTAGATAAAAGTAAAAGCTCAAGACTGAATTTAAAAGTAAAAGCTCAAGATCTAGATAACTTCTTTCTTCTTCTACTTCTATTGACAATGTTTTAGTTGGTTGGTGGGTCAGAAGAGGGTGCCAACTGTTGATAACCTTCAGAGATCCCTGATTCTTCCTAATGTTTGCTTGATGTGTATGGGTAGTGAGGAGTCCATTGAGAACTCATGATCTTTCCTGTGTATATTTTTTCTTTTTCTTTTTAATTTTTTTTATTTTATAGAAGTTTATGATCTTTCCTGTTGGGGCATCCACTTTCAAGGAAGCCCTGAAGATGGGTGTCGAAGTATATCACCATTTGAAGGGGCAGTTACAGGGCAATATACGCAGACGTGGGGCTGTATCATATCAGTGATTGAAGCCTGTTACTTGTGTGATCAAAGACACAACTATGTCTCTCTTTCCAAATCTCCCAACTATGTCTCTCTTCTCCCCCACTGCAAAGTAGTTATTTCATTGCTATTTGATCTTTGAGAGTATACCTATTTAAGATTCTCTGATATGGTCTTCTTAGCAATTTACATATGTATTTTGTTAGTCTACGTTTGCCTTAGTATTGCCTTCTTATCCGCTTTACTTTTTATTTAGAGAGCTGTGTTACTTCCTGCCTTGGAAGGTCGAGATCTCATCGCTTGTGCAAAGACAAGGACAGGGAAGTCATTGGCCTTTGGAATCCCAATTATTAAACGCCTCACCATGGATGATGAAGGAAGAAATCTTTCTAGGTTATTTCTTTTGTTCTTTCTTGCCTTTTAAAATAAATTTACCAAAAAAAAAAAAAAAGAAGCTAATCTAGTTCCTATTATTTCCCCTGGATCACAATTTTACCTCTTTGTTTGTTTGAAGGCGATCGGGTCGTCTTCCTCATTTTTTGGTTCTAGCACCAACTAGGGAATTAGCAAAGCAAGTAGATAAGGAAATCCAAGAGTCAGCACCTTATCTCATCTCTGATCATTGCACCTGTTGTGTATGTTCTTATAACATACATTCTCAATAGCAAAACCACCATGAATTGGTTGCTTTTCTACCTTTCTATTTAAGGTTTGGGATAAAACTGTAAATCATTGCCCGTGTCTGTTACAATTCTCTTCTTGTCTGATCAAGGAAGCTATAAAAATTTCAGGTGTTCCTTCGAAGCAGTTTTGTAGATTTCTAACTGCATCGAACTGCGATTAGTTCGACAAAGTGGAAATGATCATGGGGTAGTTTCAAGTTGGACGTCGAAGGGAATAGAGATGCATTTGAGGCCTTCTACTTCATCATTTCCTCTTGTTGAATAGCTATGCAATCCAATTGAATAGTGCATCCAAACACAGCCTAAAGATAACCAATGCAAATTTCAATTTCTGAATGTTGTAGTTGACTGCATTTGTTCTTTGAAACACATCATCATTAGCATCAGCATCATTGATTTAAGTCACCAACCATTCTCTTTTTCTCATTCTACCATGAATTACTGGTTGGGTTTGCATGTCTTTATTTCCATACCTCTCATCCTTGGAGATGGACTCTATAACTTCATCAAAGTACTGTCTTTCACCATCAAAAGCTTCCATGGTAGATTGAAATGGAAGGACCCTCAGAACAGGTAAAAAACCATGACAAGGGTTCGATGTTTCGCATTCGATATTTAGCCGTCTGCATCTTGTGTGACGTATATCATGTTTCCAATGCCTTGCTTGCAAAATGCAGCTGTGTAGTGCCTATTCCTTTACAGCATAATGAAATTGGGTTGTATGTTTTTGAAACTGAATATCAACTTAAATAGGAATGTTTCATCTGTGTAGTTCATAGTTACTTGTTTTCTGGATGCTTCCATTGTTGTAATTTCCTTGCACATGCAAACAAATGCTTGAAGGAATTATTCTTTTCACTGGCTGTGTAGATCTATATATCTGCTTGTATTGTAGCTACTTTTAATGTTGACTAAAATAAAAAATTTTTTTATTGGTGCTACGATGTCCTTATTCATTTTGCAGCTCTTATCTCATAACATGTGAGAACATTTTGTCATCATCAGACATAAATGTAGACAAAAGGTTTTATTCCGGAGTGCCAGTTCAACAAAAATATCTATTTCTTTGTTCCTTGACAGGATAGATGAATCTCAGCATAGATTTTGACTTCCTAAAACTTGGTGATGCCCTGTTTTGAATGGTAGTTGACACTAGATTTTGTTTTCTGAAAACTACTGTGAATCCTGATTTTTCTTATTTCTTATTTTCTAAATGTAAACCTCTATTAGAGACATCCCGGAATGGATATCTTGCAGCAATTTCAGAATCAAGTTATTCCTATGCGTCATTGTTCAAGCATTTCCTTCCAACATCTATATTTATATATATGTGCAGTTAACTTACCATCTGAACATGTGGTCCATGTAATGTTGCAGGTGTTGCATCAATTTCTCTCATATACATTGCTGCTGAAAGGATCATTCCTGGGTAACTTGATTTACACACCCTTTGATTTTAACAGCTCATATAAATCAGAACTATCAAAGAAAGGATTCTTATTGATAGGCAATCATCTTAAAGGATTAAAAGCATGCATAAGTGCTCAATTAGTTGCTGTAGCAAAGGAGCATGCTGTCTATGGCGAAATCACAGAATCAAAAGTGGTTTTTTTCATAATGATTCCGAGAGTATGGCTGGATCATTTGCATAAGATTATGAAAGTTTAAGTTATTCTTTCCTTATTTGATAAGTTAACACTTTCGTTCTTCTGAATAGGTGTTCAATATGAGTTGGTGGATATGCTTGATCCTAATGTATGATAATTTTTCAGTCTGGAGGAATTGCAAGAGAGACAGGTCAGTTTGGTTTTACCAATATTAGTCATTTTTGTCTTTACCTTAGGAGTGCTTTATAAGGTATGTATTTATACTTATGTTTCCTTCTTTGCAGGCAAAGGCAATGTAGGATCCAGATATTCAGAACATTCTATCTGACCCCATCTTGTGTGCAATATCAAACTGCAGGTTTTTGCCCACAAAAGATGACCTGAGGAGAAGGGAAATAGACATAGAAGTGCAAGCTATTATGAGAAAAGGGAGATAGCTATGAAAATGGGAGAAGCTCATATTGCTAATGAATTCCAAGATCGAAGGAACTCCAAGAGTATGACTATTGAAGATGTGATAGATGAGTGCAGACTACTTGGTAGGGCATAGGATCACATCACCTTTTATATTCTTTCTTTTTTTCTTTTAATGAGAAAGATTTTGTCTATGGCTACGGAGTTTTGGAAGCCTTGAGACCTATGGCTACCGATTTAACCCGTAGCTTTAGGTGTCCAGAACAACCGCGGGTAAAGGTCTCTGACCGCCAGCAAAGGATTTACCGACGTCAATTTTACCTTTTGGATCTTTAACGGCAGTTAAAACCGCCGGTAAAGTCCAGTTTTCTTATAGTGTCAACTCGCTAACTTCATGAATCCAAAGACATACACCAAAGGAATAACAGCCACCGACAGTTTGTAAAATCTACAAAATATACAAAGGAAGAGAATAAAAAACAAGAAAAAATATAAAAAATACACAATCCAAAATGCAGAAGCCCAAAACGAGCATGAGAAAATATACAAAGGAAGAGAATAGAAAACAAGAAAAAAGTGCAGATTGATCAAAACAACAAACAGTTAGTAAAATACACAATCCACAAGCACCTAATTAGAATTAAAGTCATAGGATAAGCGAAGCATACCGAAAAGATAAACATACCATCAGCCGTGCTCTATATTTCATAGATAGCCACTTGCCTCCAAAAATGTGGTTTGCATTTTAGCTCCAAACATGATACACATTCACCTCAAGAAGAGAAGATATTCCTTGATTCTCAAATTCCAAGAAGTGGAACAACAAAAAATTGATCAAAATTGAAAAGATGAAACACAATGACAGTTCATCATATAAAATTGCAGGAAAAATGAAAAGAAGAAAATTCTAAAATCGATTCAGCTATATAAGGAGATGACGAAAATACTTGGAATCATGAGAAGGAGATAAAAAATCCACTTCTACTGTATCTTTTACCTAAAGCAGAGAAATAAAATAAATAAATAAATCGGCTTCAAGTCAATGAGTCTATATCCAACTGTAGCAGCCACTCAGGCTGGAAAGATGATTTGCCTCCAAAAAAAGATAATGAATACAATATTATTAACTGGGACTTGATTTAATTAATCACGAACGTGAATTTTAACAACCTTACACGATTTATTTCCACCGTTTCAAATAGATCCATGGCCTAATTTAGAAGAAATAATTGCCTTACCTGATTTAGTAAATAAGCAACTAGGATTGCTGGAGAATCCCCTTCAATTGCAGGAAGAAAAGAGGGCCTCTTCCTCTCTTTCTCAAGCTTGTACATCTCTGATTCAACGTATCTGTTCTTGTAGGACAAGGTCCACTTTCCTTGATTCTCTTTCTTAAAGTATATGGCATGGAGCATTCCTTCTCCTCCAATCCATGTATCACTTGATCTTCCCAAGATCAAAACTGATGATTTTAAAGATCCAAAGAGCGGATTTGGGCCTGCAATTTGTATTAAACCCAAGCCGCAATTAGCCTTAGAATTAAGAGGAATTAGAGAATGTGATTAGGCTAATAAGATTTTTCTAAAATGGATCCCAATTGCTTGCTATTAAACCTAGACTAATCTTCATTCTTGTTTGATAGAAAATGATAGGGGATCTCTGCACTTATTCATTCCTTCTCCCAATTGCTTGCTGAATGTTTGTATGTCATTCAAGATGAATGACTAAAAGCCTTCATCCATAGCTTTTGACAATACACTCTTTGTCAAAGGGCAATCATTGTCATGTTTTTCTCTCTTTTTTCTTATTTTTTTAATATTAAAAGGCAAAAAAGAAAAGAAAATTAAAAAAGAAAAGATTCTCAATATGGAAAATGGCGTTTGTACATTATCATAACCAACGCATTTTCATGAAGAACATTAGATAAATTAGGGAACATAGTAATTACACATTATATTTACAAAGATCTAACTGAATTGTGACGAAGATGATTGGGCCTAATGGTGGGCCATGCATATTACTTGTGTTGAAGAGGTAGGACTATGAATTTCTTCAACCTCAATCTCTAAAACTCTTCTTTTCAGAAAACTGTTTGCTTTTAGAAGTGCATCTACAAACATGAGCTCCATTGCCTGAAGATGAATATCATCGGTTAGTAGGTTTAAAACTTTAAATAGATTCAGCAACAGATTACAGCAGCACAGTTTGACAAAGTTGTACTAATATGAATATTTTCAATTAGAAAATAAGTACTGTGGGAACAATAATGTAGGAATTCTATATACCTCAACTTTTGCATGCATATATACTGTTCGATAGAGATCAGCCCGGGTGGTAAACAGTTTGTGGACAGTAAGATCTAGGCAATTTATTCAGACATAAGTTGAAGAAAAAACACAAACAAGAAGTAACCATGCAAAACTTAACATATCAATAAAATACTAACACTCCTTGGCACAAGAGCATATTTCATCATCTATCACCCGCATGCATTCCATTAACCTGCAAGCAACAAAATGAAATTGAAAATTATAATGGATATACATTTTGCATAACCAATCCATAGAAACAAAGAGGTAATCTGAAATTTGAAAATTCTCAAGACATACCTCTGAAATTCAGAATTGCAACCAAGGCCACAAGCTCGGCAATCTTGTTCAATATAGTCAAACCTGTAAATTAATGATTTCCTTAATCAAAACTAATATCACAAGTTTCAGGATAAGGAACCAATTATAAAATCACATATGGCAAGAAACAAAATCTGATAGTGAAATACACCTTACTTGTTAACATCTATTCCAATTCGACCATTTGCAACAATATCATACAAGAAACACTTTTCTTTTGTGTCCTTCATTTGAATTGGTGAACAAAAAAAGAATCCCAGTGAGGCTCTAGTGTTTGATAAAATTTGGTAATAAACTTGAAAGTACAGATAATAAGGTGCTGGAAGAAGAATATAAGATGCTAAAAGAAATTACAAATCAAAACATAAAGGAAAAAAGAAATATTACACAAAATCATGAGAAGAGTGCCGTAATATGTAAAATGACTTACATTGCTACTGAAATATCATGGCCGGCAAGTATCATTTCTTGGTTGAAACATAATATGTTATGGCAACAATGAAACAAGTAGTGCCGTAATATGTTATGGCAACAATGAAACAACTAGTGCCGTAATATGTTATGGCAACAAATATAATGCACATTCTTGCTTTATCATTTCAAAGGGCACATAAGAAGCAACTCAATAGTCCATACAAGTGGATACAAAATGATGGCAAAGATGAGAAGAAAATCGACTATGGCACTAGAATCCAATACTAATTACATAATATTCTTCTTCATCAAAAGTTGTATTCCACTCAATATCCCTGTAAGAAGTGCTAGTATATCACAAATTTCAGCAAGTTTTGAAATCTATATTTCAATTTGCAACTCGTTCCTAAGTAACTTCACTCAACGTGGCTCAGTCAACTCAATTTTAGTCCATCTCAAACAAGTCAAAGCCCAAATCAGGTTGCAACTATTGATCAAAATATTGGTGATATTATTCAATATTATCGGTAGCTCCAGGGTGACGATATCAAAACTGCCGGAAAATACATTTTTCCCACATATCAGTGATATTATCAAGCGTATCGCCAATATATAGGTATCGTCATTTTATCATCCATATCACTAGTTTATTTATCCCTTGTGTCAGAAATACAGCCAATATACACTAAAGATAAGGATGCCGACAACCTGTAGTCCACTTGCCATTTAGATGCAGTGTGACGGAAATGGCAAGTGAGAAGAGAGTACACCTTGCTAAATCTTTTTGAAGTAAGAAAACTTAGCCATTCCTTGTAAGAAAGTTACGTGTAAGTTGAAAAATACCAATTTCAACTCAATATATCATATAAACAGTACGTATTGTAGTAGAATCAAAGTAATGAGGCAATAACAACTCTTCTAGTGAGTGGAATGATTTCCTAGATTTTATTTTATTTTTAGGAACATATAAGAAATAGTTGGCAGGTACTTAGTGTCACGCCCCAAACTCAGAAACCGGACTCACAAAATTCCTTATCACCAAATTCGGTGCCAACAGCCTCCGTAGTACCCCATTCTCGGCTCCCAATGCTCATACGCCAGATTCTGATCCTAGGATCCTACAAGGAGGATTTTCAACATGAATTTGTCTCATAAGAAGCATAACCACAAGTATACCCAAATCATAAGAACAACATCACCACATATCCACTAATATAATGATTTGAGTATGATACTGAAAAGGAAATACATGCAGATAATAAAATCTCCAGAAGCTTTGCCGCACGCTCCTGTCTCAGCTCAACTGCGTCCTTTCGTTGCCTGCACACATCTATCGTGCATAAGCTTATAGAAAGCTTAGAGGGTGGTGTAAGTGTGTGCACAAGATAAGTGTCAAGTATTCAATACAATGCCTTAATCATACAATATCAGAATTACTGGCATGAATCACACGATATTAGAGTAAGCGAAAATACTGCAAGTCCATAAAATATCATCAACCTCATCCAGGATATGCGATGAAAAGACATAGCAAGACAATGTCATATACTGAGAAAATAATGTAAATCAGCTATGTAATGCGGAAACATAATGAACCAAATATCAGATTCGAGGATGCAATATAATATGCAATTCCGAAGAGCTACAAATACCATTAGCCTTATCTAGGTCATATAAATGCAGAAATATAGTAACCCAAAATGTCATATGCCGCGGATGTAATGCAATATACGGTGCGAATGGAATGATCATGCTGGAGTGTGAAGTCGGGATGATAGTACGTAGTATCGCAGGCTATAAGGTCCATCACAAGAGACTTCTATCCAAACCAGTCTCATACCTAAATTTGAATAGTTAGACTCAATGTAGTAGACTCCTGATCTCAGGTTAGTCGCGCGCCCCAACCGAAATCCTAACCATTGCAAAGGTACTTGTAACAAATAGTTGCGCACCACCAGCCCGAGTGGATAGTGAATGAATGAATATGCAACTCCTACTCAATAATTTCATATATCAGTACGGTTCCTCTCTGGGATCATCACCGGGGTCTCGTATACTCTACACCAACTTAGCGCCCTATCAAGTACACAACTGGGTAAGTGGAAGAGACCTCACTATCCGCCTGACCAGTAGTCAGCCAATATCTACCCGGCAAGTCGATAGCAGACCCATTCATGAGCTGGTCAAACTCAGCCTAGCTATGCCTACTCCCTCAGGCGGGTAAGGACACACCCCCTCCCAACGGACCACGACACAGTGGGAGACCCGGCCTCCTGGTATTCGGCCCTCATACACTCATATATATCCACTCAGTCTCGACATTGGGGAGTCCTCTTGTACCAAGAGGGTTTAGAAATTTTCACCCAGGGTCATCTATGGTAACCCGATGCTAGTAACAGATTTTTAATGTCCCATCTGGCCATACAAGATATGTCTGTGGAGGCTATGGCTTTGATGTCGCTAGGGCGTATAGTAATCATAACACACAATGCAAGATGCATGAGCCATATAATCAAGTCGTGCATCGATCCTGCTCATACCGTGCGCTCATGTGAGATAACTTTCACCTATCAGAGAGTTTCATAATAATCTGCCCAATGACATATGCAATGACTAACCACATCTTATAACAAACATGCAGATGATGCGTATGGGCATATATCATGATGTTATGCAGTCACATACTCATAATCGGTATCAATAACTGGCATCGACAATCGACCTTAACAATGTGGACATTTAACCAACATTGCCCCCAAGGAATGACCTACAAAGAGTCAAACATATCGTGGACCCATGGCTTCGCACAAGGGCCTAATATACAACACCATGGGCCTTACTCAAGAGCTCAATACACATTACGATGAGCTTCTCACATGGGTCTAAGATACATCACAATGGGCTCCATCGCCTGGCCCTCAAATGCACCACAATAGGCCTCATCACATAGGCCTAATATACATCACATTGGGCTTCAAACACAGGCTAAATAAACATCACAATGGGCCTCAAATATAGACCGCATATACATCACATTGGGCCTCAAACACAAGCCACATATACATCATATAGGTCTCGAAATCGGCCTCGGCAATCGAAATCGGCCTCGGCAATCGAAATCGGAATCGACACTCGGAATCAGCCTCAGTACTCAGCCTCGACGATCGGAATCGGCTTCGACAATCGGAATCGGCCTCGATACTCGGCCTCGACAATCGGAATCAGCCATACAATCGGTCTCTACACTCGGAATCAGCCTCGATACTCGGCCTTAACAATCGGAATTGGCCTATACATTCGGCCTCGACAATCGGAATCAGCCTGGATACTCGGCCTCATCAAACAGAATCGGCCTTGATAAACGGAATCAGCCTCGATAATTAGAATTGGCCTCAATAATCGGAATCGGCCTCGACAAACGGAATCGGCCTCATCAAATGGAATCGGCCTCGATAATCGAAATCGGAATCTGTGAGAATGTGTCTAACAAGGCCTAAGAGATGGTCACAGTGTGGACATCCAACCATCATTGCCCATCAATGTGAACTTTCAACCAACATTGCTCCCAATGAGTGGCCCACATAGAACCAAACATAAGGTTGGGTCATGGCCTCACACAAAGGCCTAATATACCTCGCAATGGGCCTCATATAAGGGTTACATACTCATCACTATGGGCCGTATCACATGGTCCTAATACACGTCATGGTGGACCGGATCACATGAGCTTAATACACATCATGATGGGCCGCATCACATGGACCTCAAACACATCACAATGGGCCTCACTCATGGGTCGCATATACATCATAACAAGCCTTAACACTTGGGCCATAAATACATCGCATCGGGCCTCATAATTGGGTCGCACCAATGGGCCTCCTATAAATCAAGTGTGCCTCACACACAAAAAATGGGCCTCATATATTACACTGGGCTTCACACACAACAAGTGGGCCTCACACATACATAGTGGGCCGGGCCTCATAAACATCAAAATGGGCCTGCCAACGGCCTAGACTGTGTGCATACAAAACATACATCAAAGGTGGGGTCCTACGGATCTAGACGATGTAGATAAAATGCATCACGATAGGGTCCACATCTATTGGGAAGCATGGATAAAATACATCATAGTGGGCTTGCTGTCACTGGACCACATGAATGACACACATCAGGTGGACCCCACTGCCATTGGATGACGCAGGTAGAATACATACAAACAAGGTGGGACCCATCTGCCATGGACGGAGCGGATACACAACACATCATCAGGGTGGGTCCCATCCCACACATGCAGCACATGTGGAGTGGGCCCCACATAAGCTAAAATGGATGGACGGTGTGCATAAGCACATACATTACAGTGGGATCCATTCCACTGTCCAGGGCAGATAGACGTAGTAAATATAAAATAAATGCATCAAGGTGGGTCCCACCTACCCACACTTGTCACACCTGTGGGGCGGGCCCACGTCCAATACAAATGGATGGTATGAATATAACATATACATCATGTTGGAGTCCACGTGGTGGCCCATCTAAGATTTCAATCGGCCTCAGTTTAGATGAGGTGGGTCCCACCGTCCCAGGTAGTGGACAGTGTGGACGAAGGCAAACATCATGGTGGGTCCCATGTGGGCCCACATAATATAATATTATATTATTAAATTTTATATATATATATATATATATATATATATATATATATATATTAATTATAGCATACAGGGGGTACGCCCAGCATTTGGCCAGATAGATGGAGGGATGAAATACATATATGATGGTGGCTTGCACAGGCAGCACCGTCCAGATGGACGGTGCAGATCACATTCATCATGGTGGCCCCACACAGTATACATATACATATTTTTACAAAGACAATAGTCTGGTGGGTCCCACGTGGGGCCACCTCACATGCATGGTATATATATCATATTATATTATATTACATTACATATTATTTTATTATTATTTTTTTGAAAAACAACTAACGTCCTTAGACGTATGTAGGTGGGCCCTGCACCGATGGACGGCTTAGATAAAACACCTATATCATGATGGGCCCCTCCAGCCAAATGGATGGACGTTTGAATATAACACGTACCTCAGATGAGACCCACTGACTGACGTCAGTACAGCAGTTACGCTGCTGGGACCCAGCGTCCCTCTACGTACATCGTGGATACAGAACACATACATTAATGTGGGCCCCACCTCCACACGTGCAGCACGTGTGGAGTGGGTCCCACGGCTGCCTAAAATGGACTGATGGATATCACGTATATCATGGTGGTCCCACACGGCTGCTGACATCCATGTAGTGGGATCCACCGTCCCAGTTCTGCTGGACATACGGCTGGATAAAACCCACATATTACATGGGTTCCACACGGATGAAACGCATACATAAAAGGTGGGTCCACACGTGTGGGACCCACCAGCTTATGCATAAAGCTGATATTTGTGTTTTACCTTCATGCTGTTCAACAGCCTCTGCTGCTGGATGTCCAATGACTGGATGGTGTGAATGGAACACCGGCATCAATGTGGGGTCCATGTACACGTGGCCCACCAGCCACGCACATCGACACGGCCCCATCTCCACACGTACAGCATGTGGGGGTCCATGAATCAAGCCAATATTTGCATTTTCCCTCTAACAGGCCTGCCCAAATGGGCAGCAATGTGGCCGTGACGTGGGCCCCGGTTGGGGCCACTTAGTTGGACAGCATGGATCATACACCAAGGTGGGCCGTCATTCACGAAAGAAGAGAGAAAGAAGGAGAGAGAGAAAAAAAATTCAGATGATGATGGAGGACCCCGCAACTATGAGCCCCTCATGGGTACAATGCATACATGTAACACCCTGAAAATCAGGGGTCGAGCACGAGCTCAACACCACGCATCAGTTGTGCAACATAGATAATGATGATTAAATGTTGTTCATATTAGTGCATTAAACATGAGTGAGAATATACCAAAACAGCATATAATACTCCAGAGGCAATTAAAGTATGCTAGTGGAAGACTGTAATATGTATATAAATTGTAGAAAAGTAATAGCAAGCCCTCAAAGTATGAATGTCACTAGGTTAAATAATTACAAGTTTAATTCAAAAATGTACAAAATTAGAAAGTGTAATGTTCTCTATCCAAAACCCTGTAGCCCCGTCAGCGCAACTCCAGGTCTACATAGACCTGCTAGAGAGTTGCATATAGGAGAACTCCTCCTCGTCATCGTAATAGTCTGGCTCTGCCTCATAAGCATTGCCATCACCTGTAACTAAGACAGAGTTTGATTGGTATTTAAAACACTGTTCCAGAACGTGGGAGTGAGTGATCAACTCAGTGGAACTACGAAGCAAAGGTTAACATGTTATCACTTCAATCAAGCAGTAATGATAAATCAATACAATCAAGCATCCCTAAGTACTCTGGTTAATGTAAACATGCTATGTATTAATGATACATGCCCTCGCCTACACTCCCTCTTACGACAACATCTTACGATCACGGCATGCACCCCTTCCTCTGTGCACTTTCTCGTCAAAGCACCGTGCAATGCGATGCATGGTCGTGTTAACCAAGTTCTTAATTAGACATATTCATACAGCAGGATTGGGAAGCTAAGGGACCTTCCTATATATCATATATTTAAACATTGATCCATCTAGGGTCGTCAATCCTAGTTAGTCTCATATGATAGGTAGTTCTAGGTCGCTACGGAGAAGCTTGTCACCATCAGCGCAGGCCTAGTTTATACTTGAGGTTACTAAGGAAAGACTAGTCACCTTAGTGTAGTCCTAGTGTATACTCGAGGTCATCCACCAATGCCTTACCAACTGGCAGTCTATTTTCGAAGGCTCGTCACCAACCCGACTGGGGACTACAGCCAGGCTGCGCCAATGTAAGCCGACAGCTTGAATACAATGTCCCATACCACCGTATTCGGCTCACAAGTTTGGGTTACTCATTGGTCACACGGGGAGGCTAATCACCCTAGCGTAGGCCAACAACTCGACCACGGTATCCCATACCACCATGTCCGGCTCATGAGTTTTAACAAATCGAGGTACCAAGGTTAAACGGGCTTTATATTGGTAAGTTGGTACCTTAGATTTAAACAGTAGCATCCATACATGGTAAACATAGATTAGGCCAATTGGGTTGCTTGACAAGCTTGACTGGTACGAGCATACGTCGAGTTGATCGACATGGAGCGCGTAAGCATTCCGTGTGGCTTAACTACTGTCGACAGTCAACGTACGACTCGGATTCCTCAAACGTATCTAACGTGGCCAAACAGTTCGGCCACCGATTGCAAACCATTGCTCATTGTCTGCACTACATCATAGCCCCAAACACACTCCAAGCAATAGCATTTACATGTGATAATCCAAGATAGCATGTGATAAACAAATCTAAACATAAATCTCATTCGAACATTTCAACAAACACATACTACACATGTTACCGTACATATGCATTTCATCAGTAAACCACGTAATACTAAGATAGGTTACACAAAGGAAACTGTAACTATCTATAAGGGAATTGAGAATCCCATCTCAACACCCTCATTAAGTACATTACATCAAGCATTTTCTCATTTAGGCATTTTATCAAACACTTAGACTATACATATTACATATATGTAACAAATTAGTTTAAACGCATATTATAGCAAATCCTTTCCACATAGGTGTTGCCACACGTACAACCATCATGTAGTCTCAAGCATCCACCATAACAAGCACAAATCATAATTCCATATTCATTTAGACATTTCAACAAACACATAGAATGCACTGAAAACCAACATAGTTTACATATATGTGAAATATACGGAAAACGTCATATCTAAGCATATGTGATAACAATCAAGTTAGACATAAATCATTATTGACATTGAAAGCCTTGAAAACCATAACCTAAATGTTTATAGTCTGCACCTTACACCGGTAAACACGTAAAGAACTCAGTTCGTTCTCGAACTCGTCGTCTACGTCACAACTGCAACCTACAGTATGAAATGGATTAGCTATTTCATCATTTACTCTATTTGAAACCCTAAAATAGGTTAGGGTTAGGATTTCTTACCTAAAAACGGAACCAAAATCGCTGGTATAGCGATACGGTAGTGTTCACTCCCCAAGTATAGGGTTGTGATGTAGTAATAAACTCGGTGAGACCGAGGTCGAATCCCAAGGGACTGAAACCTGTACGTAATTTGAAACCAAGTAGAAATAGAACTAGACCAAGATGAAATCTAAATCGATTGAATTTGAGGAATAATGGTGAAATACTAATCTAAAACTTAAAGAATTCAATGAAAGGAAACTAGGGATTCAGAGGATCCACTTGTAGAGATCAGGGAGATCTTATGCCTGTTTCAAGAACTCAACTGGACTTAGAGTCCCATCTTCATGAAAATCAAGACTGAACTTCCTTTGATATAGTTTTTAAGAGATGAAAGGTATATAAATTAGAATGGATTCCATCACCAAACCATGCCCAGGAGACAAAGTAAACAACAGAATTAAACTAATTAACAACCAATCAGATGATTATGAAGGTTAGGAAGGGTACCGACATCCAACCATGCCCAGGAGACGATGGCGAACAACAGGGCTTCCTAACGTCATAATCAAAATAAAGAAAAAGAAATACTCAAAGCCATCGCAAACCCATTGTAATTTCAGTCACAACAGACCATTAAAAACTAAAAATATTCTCATAATAAAATTAAATCAAAATCCTTTCAATCTAAATAAAAGGCACACGCATAAATTCTCTCATCACGCTACAAGCTTCACCTCTTAGCCCTAGCTAAGAGGTTTAGCCCAACATGATTAGGCTCAACATAAAAAGAAACAATAGAAATAAATATTACTCTCTCTCTCTCTCTTCTGTGCTCCACGGCTGCACACCTTTAAAAGATTCGATCGTCCCACGTTCTCTCTCTCTCTTTTTATAAGAAGCAAAGTCGGTGGAGAAGTCTGTGCGTAGCTTTACGCATGGCATAAGAATGTCTCCTTGTTTATGTGAGAATTCGGCTATGAAAATCTCTCGATTAACAACCCTTCTGTGAGTTCTGATCCGTTCAATCAACTCGGAGTTGGTCAGTTGTACCTTGGGAGGATTTTAGATTGTCCAGATAAAAGGACCGATCATCTTCCATGGTCACCGAACAGATGCAATGTTCGTGCATGCATAACTGGACTTACGCTGGTGTTTGGTGGGACCCATTATTGATGTCATCAGAGAAATCCACTCCATCCATGGCGTCCTCCTCGAAAAACCGGATGGAATATGGTACTCGTGGACGTTCTATGCTGCGGCCCACGGAACTTGTAAAGCCACCGTCCTTCTTCCATTTGGACGATCGAAATTTTATCTCCTTGGTTTCTTGAAATTATCCACCTAGGCTGAGGTGAGAGGGTCCTTGGTCTTATATTGGACGGTCCAGATCGGACTGATCAATTCAGAGGGTGGCCCACAACATTCCTCCGCAAGCTCTGTTGCAAAATAGAGCTTTCGGACCGCTGCTTTGATGATCGGTGGGCCCCAGGACGATGTTTCATGGAAATTTCATTCCGTCCATTGTATTTATGACAAAAATACCTCCAGACAGGCCAAGACCAAGATGATTTCGGTGTGGCCCACAAGTCTATCTACTTCACCGTCCATTTTGCGTTTAACGGCTAGGAATGTGCGATATCTTGCATGGTGTCAAAAAGAAAGCTTGGCGAGGGTGTTGACCACCCCCTTGAGTGAATGGACGGTCTGGATCATCCATTTGTATGATGAGTGGGCCCCACTACTAAAAGCGTCGGTCGGTCGCAAGAACGCTGGCTGTTCTTGAATTTCTTTTTTTGAATTTGTATTGGTCAGCATTGAGCTGACTGATTTTGATGGTATGGTGCGCGGCGGGAGTGTGCACGTGGTGCACACTCATGCTCTCAAGTAGGGTCCATCGTGATGTATATTATAGAATCCGCTCCGTCCATTCCTTCCCTTATTTAATTTAAAGGGTTGAGACCAAAATCAAAGCATATCCCCATATTAGGTGGGCCCCAAATCAAGATTTTGTGGGCTGATCTGTCATTTTAGCCACTTCCAGAGGGATCCGAGAGCTGAAATTTTACGTGTACGGTTCATTTATAGTCCTCAAGCTATGTATGAAGTTTTAAGCTGAACGGATGGTGGAAACCCTGTGATCTTGCATTCTGGACGTCATTTAAGCCATTTAAGCTTCAGTTTCTCGATTTTCTCAAATCTCTGGTGTGTAAATCCGTCGATCATAGTCTCCTGGGATCCGTCGCTTGCATTGGTGACTTCAGAGTGTTAAAACCATGCTTTTAACACCCTGTTTCAGTCCAAGCTCGTAATTACACCTTGCAGCACAAACACGATTAAATTGGACCGTTAAATAGTACCATGTTTGTAAATTCAAACAATAACTGGGGTCTAATATGTAATATTTGACTCTCAACACAACCCCCAACCCGCATCTTGCTAGTCCCGAGCAAAGTATGCGAAAAATAAGTTGAGAACTACATGATAATTTCTATGTACTAGAGTGAATTTTGCAAAACAAACCAGATACTAGAATTTTAAAATTCCTGAATGTTAGGCATTACTCTCTCTTAGACTCAAGCACACGGTAAACTTCATAATTAGAATCAAAGTATTAATCCATCAATTAGCAAAAATTTTAAATATTAAGATCCATGAGTGTATAGTGTAATCTCGGCTTATCATTAAGGTTCACTTCTCTATTTTACGATATCATTGGTAACTAACAAGAGAATTCAAGATAACCAAAACTTGCCTCACAGATCATCTTTTCATTCTTCTAGCTTTTGATTTTTCCATTAAAAGTAACTCCAAGAAGGGGAATCAAATCCTCACCTATAGGGAGTAAACCTATGGTGAAGACTGTACACCCAACCCTTTTCACATATCATCCATGGGGAATTAAATCTACACCTATAGGGAGCAAATTTATTGTAAAGATTATTCGCCCAACCCTTTTCAAAGGTATCTGTTTTTTTTTTTTTTTTTAGCTAGGTATTTTCTTTTTCTTCAATTGATCGTGACGGACAAATTGTCCAGGCTGGTTCCTTTCATGCTTAGTGATTCCCAAGTTAGTCCTTCAATATTGAACTGAAACATCAATGTGTAAGCGAGATGTAACATGTAAAATTATGATTCAATCAATGTTTAAAACTTCTAATCAGGATTGATAAGTCACTCTCAACTGTGAAATTTATTAGACAATTAAGTCCAAGAGACATAAATCACCAACATCATGTATCTTGTAAGTCTAAATTCAAGACGGCCATCAAAATCACTTCGCATTCACAAGGAGTTCCAGAAAAATTTTAAAATTTTCACAATTTTTGCTCAAGACCGATAAAATACTGATTAGGGGACCTAATCTCCCACCCCCAACTAAAAATCTACATTGTCCTCAATGTAAAAGATATGCTCGCAATGTACATGAGATAATGAAAATAAATGAGAAGTGATGGGAAGATTGTACCTGGACGAGGGATTCAAGAAGCTTTTACACAAAGATCTCAGCATGAAAGCAAGTCAGCACAAGAAAGAAACTAACAAAAGAAAACTATATTAAAATAATGTAGAAAGCAAATTAACCTAGAACAGCATAAAGCAAACTACCCTAGTCTTATGAAAATAGGAAACTTAACTATACCTCCATCAGACTAGGAGATCTATCCTGGTAAACAGGATCAGTCAGAGGTATGGACATGTCCTCTGAATCAAATTTCTCGACAAATGGCTTTAAGCGATGTCCATTTACTTTAAACTCCTTGCCATTGTCAGGATCTCTTATCTTAACGGCCCCATGAGGATACGCAGTGGCCACAATGTAAGGGCCAGTCCAACGAGATCGAAGCTTACCTGGAAAGAGATGTAATCGAGAATTATACAAAAGGACTTTCTGACCAGGTGTGAATGATTTCCGTAGAAGACGTTGGTCATGAAACGCCTTCATTCTTTCCTTGTAAATTCTCGAGTTCTTGTATGCATCGTTCCGAATTTCTTCGAGTTCATTCAACTGAAGTTTGCGTAGCGAGCCGGCGTTGTCCAGATTGGAATTCAATTTTTTGATTGCCAAGTAGGCTCTATGTTCTAACTCCATAGGCAAGTGGCAAGCCTTCCCATAGACAAGTCTAAAGGGAGACATTCCAATAGGGGTTTTAAACATAGTACGGTAAGCGCATAAGGCATCAGTCAATCGGATCGACCAATCGTTACGGTCAGGATTAACCGTTTTCTCCAAAATATGTTTGATCTCTCTATTGGAAATCTCAACTTGCTCACTTGTCTGTGGGTGATATGGGGTGCTCATCTTATGAGAGATTTCGTATTTCTTCATTAAACTCTCGAATGACCTATTACAAAAGTAAGAGCCCCCACACTAATGATAGCTCGAGGCATTCCGAATCGGGAAAGGATGTTCTCTTTTAGGAATTTAATGACCGTGCGATGGTCATTATTCCGACACGGAATCACTTCAACCCATTTAGTGACATAGTCTACAGCGAGCAAAATATATATATTTTCAAAAGATTGGGGGAATGGTCCCACGAAATCAATGCCCCAGCAATCAAATGCCTCGATGATAAGAATGGGATTCAAGGGCATCATATTTTGATGGGACAATGCTCCCAATTTCTGACAACGCTCACAAGCTTTGTAAAACTCATGAGTGTCCCTAAACATAGTGGGCCAGTAAAAGCCACACTGTAAAATCTTCGCTGTGGTCTTTTTGGCAGAAAAGTGACCACCACAGGCCTGTGAATGACAGAAAGAGATGACACTCTGATGCTCAACGTCTGGCACATATCTCCTTAAGATTTGGTCTGGGCAATATTTAAATAAATATAGATCATCCCAGAAAAAGTTGCGTACCTCGGTGAAAATTTTCTTCTTATCTTGCATAGTCCAATGTGTCGGTATGGAACCTGTGGCAAGATAATTAGCAATATCAGCGAACCAAGGTGAATGGGAGACTCTGAACAATTGTTCATCAGGGAACATGTCATTGATATGTGTCGTTTCAAGGGAATCAGAGTGATTAAGGCGAGAAAGATGGTCAGCAACTACGTTCTCTACTCTCTTTTTATCTTTTATTTCTAGGTCAAATTCCTAGAGTAGGAGGATTCATCATATCAAGCGGGGCTTAGCATCATTCTTAGACAGAAGATACTTGAGCGCCGCGTGATCAGTGTAAATAACGATCTTGGATCCGATCAAGTAGGACCAGAATTTTTTCAAAGCGAACACTACGGCTAAGAGTTTCTTTTTCGTAGTCGAGTAGTTCACTTGGGCAGGATTTAGAGTCTTACTCGCATAATGAATAACGTAGGGTTTCTTATCTTTTCTCTGGCCTAGAACCGCCCCAAGAGCATAATCAGACGCGTTACACATAAGTTCAAAAGGAATGCCCCAGTTGGGTGGTTGTATGATGGGTGCACTAGTTAACATGCCCTTAAGCTTAGTAAAAGCTTCTTGACATGGCTCAGTCCACTCGTATGGTGCATCCTTTTGAAGTAGATTACATAAAGGGTGAGAGATGAGACTAAAGTCATGAATCTTCTGTAAAATCCAGCGTGTCCTAAGAAGGATCGCATGTCCCGTATGTTCTTGGGTGGAGGTAGGTTAGAGATAAGATCAATTTTTGCCTTATCCACCTCGATTCCTTTGGATGAGATAATATGTCCAAGAACAATTCCCTTATGAACCATGAAATGGCTCTTCTCCCAATTAAGTACCAAGTTCTTTTCTTCACATCTTTTCAGCACACATTTAAGACTCTCTAAGCACTCGCTGAAAGATGAACCGAAAACAGAAAAATCATCCATGAAGACCTCTAGATATTTCCCCACCATGTCAGAAAAGATACTCATCATACATCACTGAAAGGTGGCAGGGGCATTACATAATCCGAATGGCATCCTTCTGTAGGTAAAGGTGCCGTAGGGACATGTAAATGTGGTCTTTTCCTTATCCTCAGGGGTGATTTCAATCTGATTGTAACCCGAATACCCGTCAAGGAAAAAGTAATAGGAATGACCAGCTAGCCTTTCCAAAATTTGATTAATGAAGGGAAAGAAAAGTGGTCCTTCCTCGTGACAGTATTCAGCTTCCTGTAGTCAATGCACATTCTCCAACCAGTAGTAACTCTAGTTGGCACGAGTTCATTATTGGCATTGGCTACGATAGTGATCCCGGACTTCTTAGGAATCACCTGAGTTGGACTCACCCATTGACTATCGGATATGGGGTATATGATACCCACATCCAATAGTTTAAGAACCTCGACCTTAACCACTTCCCTCATGTTTGGATTTAGTCTACGTTGTGATTGTTGAGTAGTCTTCACATTATCCTCAAGATATATGCGGTGAGTACAAATCGAGGGGTTGATTCCTTTGAGGTCTGCTATCGTCCATCCAAGGGCTCCCTTATGCTCAATGAGAGTAGATATGAGCATACTCTCCTGTTCTTTTTCCAGATGGGCAGAGATCACCACCGGGTATGTCTCATCTTGACCTAAATATGTGTATTTCAAATCAGAGGGCAAAGGTTTTAGGTCAAGCTTCGGTGGCTTGAGGTTAGACGGTAGAGGCATTACATTGGTTTATGACAATTCTTCAAATTATGGCCTCCACTGGTTAACTTCAAGTACTGGTGCAGTATCAAGCAAGACATGTGTCTCCCTAATCATGTCATCATCAAAATCATGGGAGTGGGCCAAACACATCTCTAGAGGGTCAGAGGATAAGGTCAGAGGTATCGTATCTTCCACTAAAGAGTCAATCATGTTAATGTCGTGGAAATCGTCATCATCCTCTAAGTTTTTACCGTTACTGAAAAAGATGTTTGACTCCAATGTCATATTCTCAAAAGACATAGTCATGACACCATTCTTGCAATTGATGATTGCATTTAAAGTGGCAAGGAATGGGCGACTAAGAATGACGGGAATCTGAGTGCTCATGTTATTGGTAGATTCGGTATCCAAGATGATAAAATCTACAGGGTAGTAAAATCTATCAACTTGGACCAACACATCCTCAATTATCCCTCTTGGTACACGAACAGAGCGATCAACAAGTTGTAGTATAGTTAGGGTGGGTTTTAATTCACCCAAACCTAACTGTTTGTATACCAAGTAGGGAATCAGATTGATGCTTGCTCCTAAGTCAGGAAGTGCGTGATCAATTCAATGGTCCCCGATTACAAATGATATGGTTGGGCTACCGGGATCTTTGAATTTCTGTGGCACATCTTGCTTTAGGATGACACTCACTTTCTCGGTCAAGAAGATCTTCTTTTGAATACTTTGCGTCATTTGGTCGTGCATAAGTCTTTCAGGAATTTGGCATATGAATGTATCTGTTTTACGACATCAGGTAGAGGAATGTTGACTTTCACTTGTTTCAACACCTCTAGGATATCCTGAGAGTTAGAAAGAGGTTTTGGTGCAACCAACCGTTAGGGAAATGGAGCAACTGGCTTTTCTAGAAGTTCCGGTTCTAATTTTTATGGGGCCTCACTAGATCCATCATTGTTGTCCTCTTCTAGTTCTTGAGGCTTTTCGGGCCTAACCGGAAGGGTTTTATCAATGATCTTCCCACTCCTAAGAGTGGTGATGGATTTAGTGTGCTCCATTTGATTTAAAGAGCTAGGGTCACTTATTTCATATTGCGGTTTGGGATTGAGGAGAGGTTGAGCAGGAAGCATCCCCTTCCCTCCACTTGTTAATTGTGACTTTATCCTTTGAATAGATGACGCAAGCGTTCCTAATGCTGTGTGAACTTCATGAAATGCTTGTGCCGAATTTTGATTAAGTAGCTCTTGTTCTCGAATATGTTTTTGCATTAGATCCTCTTAAGGTTTCCCTTGATTTGGAATTTGATTGAAGAAACCTTGAGGGGTAGCAGTTTGTCCTTTTCTCCAACTAAAGTTTGGATGATTTTTCCAACCAGGATTGTACGTATTAGAGGTCGGTCTATTGAAAGGTATTTGATAAGTATTTACGGCATTGGATTGTTCATTCAACACTTCTCGAAAGGCAGGTATTGTAGGACAATTTTTAGTTGTGTAAATGTTGCAATCACAGATGCCGCAAACACTTTCATTAACCTTATCATTCTTTCCTTCCATGGCCTCAAATTTTCTTATGAGCGTAGTCACTTTATACTTGAGATCATCCTCTTCTTTCAAGAGATACAATCCACCTTTCTGCTTAGATTGAGTCGGCCTAGACGTGGTGTTCGATTTTGGGTAATAATCCCATGATTGTATTTTTTCAGCAAGACTATCGAGGTAATCCCATACCTCGTCGACATTTTTATTAATGAATTCTCCATTACACATTGTCTCGACCATTTAGCGCATGGAAGATGTCAGTCCATCGTAGAAAAAATTTGTAATGCGCCACGTTTCAAAGCCGTGTTGTGGGCATGAACTGACCAATTCCTTGAACCTTTCCCAACATTGGTAAAATGTTTCATCCTCCTTTTGGGTGAAGTTCATGATTGCTTTTCTAAGGGTAATCATTTTATGATGTGAAAAAAATTTCTTTATAAATTCCCTCTGCATATCATTCCATGTGCCAATGGATCTAGGACGCAGTGAATGTAATCATGTCTTAGCCTTCTCCTTCATGGAAAAAAGGAAAGAGTTTTAGCCTAACTGTGTCCTCAGACACATTTTGAAAATATAAAGTGGCTATGATCTCATCAAACTCTTTCAAATTGAGATATGGTTCTTCAGATTCAAGCCCATGGAACTTAGGAAGGAGTTGGATAACCCCTGGCTTGATGTCCATATGTCCTGTATTTTTAGAAAAAATCATGCATGAGGGTGTAATCACCCCCACTGGTTGTAAATAATCTCGTAAAGTACGAGGCGGGGGTGCTTGATGCACCTCATTCTCATCCTGAATGTCCTCCACCCTAGGTTGGGGTAGAAGATGTTGGTTTTCAGCCATCACTTCAATTAACTCAGAGGATCTCGAGTGGTGTTTAGTCCTCCGATGGATAGTTAACCCCTCAACCAATCCTCCTTTAGTTAAGAGACGTCGATTGTTGTCACGAGCCCACTTGGGCATGAAACACTCGCAGCCCTCAATCAAATTCGAAACCTAATCCTAAGAAAGGAAAAGAAAATCTAGAAAGAAAGAGAAGGTTGGAAAGAAGTTACCAATTTGGAGTCCCTAAGTTAAAAACCTGCAAAAGAAAATAAACCAAGTCAGTTTCTAAAGAGCAGGTCTAAAATTAGAAAATCCTTAAAAACAAAGATAAAAGTAAACTAGTTTCTAAAAGAAGAAATTCCTAAAAGAAAGTGGAAATTTCTAAAATAAATTAGGAAAGTCCTAAACTAGAAAGTAAGTTACTAAAAGAGATCTGAAAAATAGAAAGTAGCGAAAGAGCTTACCGAATTAGAAATTTCTATCTTAAAAGCCTACAAAATAGGAAAGTTAGTTTCTAAACAAAAAGTCTACAAGTAGAAAATTTCTAAAAATAAATTAGGAAACAAAGTTAGATTCTAAAAGAGTTAGAATTAGAAAATTACTAAAAATAAAAATAAAAAGTTAGTTTCTAAAAAGGAAAGTTCCCTAAACCTAGAAGCTAAGTTAGTTTCTAAAAAGAAGATCCAGAATTAGAAAGTTTCTAAAATAGAAAATCCAAACCTAAAATTAGAAAGTTTCTAAAAATAAACTATTTCCTAAAAATAGAAAAATACTAGAATAAAAAATTTCTAAAACTCAAACCCTAATTCTAAAAATAGAAAAAGTAGAGGAATTAGAAAGGGAATACCAATTTAGAAGTTTATGTCAGGATCCTACAAAATAGGAAAACAGGTTAGTTTCTAGAAATCAGAAAACCTAAACCTAAAGTTTGAAAAATTCTAATCTTAAAATAATCCTAAAACTAGTTGATTTTAGAAAACGAATCGTCAATCCCCGGCAACGGCGCCAAAAACTTGTTCACTCTCCAAGTATAGGGTTGTGATGTAGTAATAAACTCGGTGAGACCGAGGTCGAATCCCAAGGGACTGAAACTTGTACGTAATTTGAAACTAAGTAGAAATAGAACTAGACCAAGATAAAATCTAAATCGATTGAATTTGAGGAATAATGGTGAAATACTAATCTAAAACTTAAAGAATTCAAGGAAAGGAAACTAGGGATTCAGAGGATCCACTTGTAGAGATCAGGGAAATCTTATGCCTGTTTCAAGAACTCAACTGGACTTAGAGTCCCATCTTCATGAAAATCAAGACTGAACTTCCTTTGATATAGTTTTTAAGAGATTGAAGGTATATGAATTAGAATAGATTCCATCACCAAACCATGCCCAGGAGACAAAGTAAATAACAGAATTAAACTAATTAACAACCAATCAGATGATTATGAAGGTTAGGAAGGGTACCGACATCCAACCATGCCCAGGAGATAATGGCGAACAACAGGGCTTCCTGACGTCATAATCAAAATAAGGAAAAAGAAATACTCAAAGCCATCGTAAACCCATTGTAATTTCAGTCACAACAAACCATTAAAAACTAAAAATATTCTCATAATAAAATTAAATCAAAATCCCTTCAATCTAAACAAAAGGCACATGCATAAATTCTCCCATCATGCTACAAGCTTCACCTCTTAGCCCTAGCTAAGAGGTTTAGCCCGACATGATTAGGCTCAATATAAAAAGAAACAATAAAAATAAATATTACTCTCTCTCTCTCTCTCTCTCTCTCTCTCTCTCTTCTGTGCTCCACAGCTGCACACCTTTAAAAGATTCGATCGTCCCACGTTCTCTCTCTCTCTCTCTCTCTCTCTCTCTCTCTCTCTCTATAAGAAGCAAAGTTGGTGGAGAAGTCCGTGTGTAGCTTTTACGCATAGCGTAAGAATGTCTCCTTCTTTATGTGAGAATTCGGCCGCGAAAATCTCTCGATTAGCAACGCTTCCGTGAGATCTAATCCATTCAATCAACTCGGAGTTGGTCAGTTGTACCTTGGGAGGATTTTAGATTGTCCAGATAAAAGGACTGATCATCTTCCATGGTCACCGAATAGATGCAATGTTCGTGCATGCGTAACTGGACTTACGCTGGTGTTTGGTGGGACCCATTATTGATGTCATCGGAGAAATCCACTCTGTCCATGGCGTCCTCCTCGAAAAACTGGATGGAATATGGTACTCCTGGACGTTCTATGCTGCGGCCCACGGAACTTGTAAAGCCACCGGCCTTCTTTCATTTGGACGATCGAAATTTTATCTCCTTGGTTTCTTGAAATTATCCACCTATGCTGAGGTGAGAGGGTCCTTGGTCTTATACTGGACGGTCCGGATCGGACTGATCAAGTCAGAGGGTGGCCCACAACATTCCTTCGCAATCTTTGTTGTGAAACAGAGCTTACGGACCGCTGCTTTGATGATCGGTAGGCCTCAGGACGACGTTTCATGGAAATTCCATTCTGTCCATTATATTTATGATAAAAATATCTCCAGACAGGCCAAGACCGAGATGATTTCAGTGTGGCCCACAAGTCTATCTACTTCACCGTCCATTTTGTGTTTAACGGCTAGGAACGTGCGATATCTTGCATGGTGTCAAAAAGAAAGCTTGGCAAGGGTTTTGACCACCCCCTGAGTGAATGGACGGTCTGGATCATCCATTTGAATGATGAGTGGGCCCCACTACTAAAACCGTCGGTCGGTTGTAAGAACGTTGGCCATTCTTGAATTTCTTTGTTTGAATTTGTATCGGTCAGCATTGAGCTAACCGATTTAGATGGTATGGTGCGCGGCGGGAGTGTGCACATGGTGCACACTCACGCTCTCAAGTAGGGTCCATTGTGATGCATATTATAGAATCCGCTCCGTCCATTCCTTCCCTTATTTAATTTAAAGGGTTGAGACCAAAATCAAAGCATATCCCCATATCAGGTGGGCCCCAAATCAAAATTTTATGGGCTGATCTGTCAGTTTAGCCACTTCCAGAGGGATCCGAGAGCTGAAATTTTACGTGTACAGTTCATTTATGGTCTTCAAGCTATGTATGAAGTTTTGAGCTGAACGGATGGTGGAAACCCTGTGATCTTGCATTCTGGACGTCATTCAAGCCATTTAAGCTTTAGTTTCTCGATTTTCTCGAATCTCTGGCGTGTAAATCCGTCGATCATACTCTCCTGGGATCTGTTCCTTGCCTTGGTGACTTCAGAGCGTTAAAACCACGCTTTTAACACCCTGTTTCAGTCCAAGCTCGTAATTACACCTTGCAGCACAAACACGATTAAATTGGACCGTTAAACAGTACCTTTTTCGTAAATTCAGACAACAACTGGGTCTAATATGTAATATTTGACCCTCAACAAGTAGCAGTGATACGATACGTAGAGCAGCAGAGAAGAATCTCTGCCGCAAACCCTAGCTTTCCTTCACACTTTCTCTTTCTTTCCTCCTCTTTCTTTCTCTCTTCTCTCACCTAGGGTTTCAAATTCGTAAGTGAAGGGAGAGAGAGGGTTTCAGGCCTTTATATAGGCCTATAACTGATGGGAACGGCCCCAGGGCCATGGTATACTTAGGTTATAGCCAAAGACTGGTCGTTTCAATCCAATGGAGCACATATGGAGGCCCCTTTTCCGCATGCGGTTAGACTTAAGCTTCCTGACATTGGATTTAGGTTAAGCTAAGATCTCGGCCTGATCGGATTAGTGGATCGACCGCGGGGGACCAGTTTCAATTCAACGGTCACCGGTACTCAATCAGGGTTACAAGTACACTGACCTGTGTTGGAAAATTTTCCTGATCCGAGGGTGAAATTGGGTCATCCTTAGATTCGGCCTGCAAGCGAAAGTCTCAATTATTTTAAGTTTCAGTTCATTTCCTAAAGATATTCGCATTTCTCACACACTTCACTCCGGGCTCAAGTTGTGCATTTTTGGGTATTATTATTACTTGATTTCTGAGGTGGTTGTCAAGTCTAGTACTGCAGTCATAACTGTATAGTTTTGGGGCAATCGGACTTTCGACGCGCGGTCCAGGTCCGATACGGAGTTTCATGATGCTCCCGAGAGCAACTGTGTTTTGAGATGGATCCTAATTTTGTAGGCAATGTACCATTAGCATTTCTACTCATTTTGGGTCTTGTATTTTGTATAAAAATTGGTTCAAGCTAATTCTACTGATTATTCAGTTTAATACTTAATTAAATTATGCCCTAATTACGACAAAATATGGTCCCAGGGCAGTTTTATGCCTCTTTCTGGTACTTTCAGTTAGTATATTATTTTAATTATTTTTTTAGTAGTTTTTCATCAAGTCTATTTCATCTCTACTAAGTTTCATTAGATTTTGTGCAGTAGAAAAATTTTTAAAAATTCTAGAAACAGCAGCTGTCCAAACCAATAATTTTTAGATAATTGTCACATCAACCTAAATTTAACTATATTAAAAAACTATTATATTTTTCTCTTATTTTTATATGAAACTAGACTTATCAAGCTTCTATCTGGCTTTTGAATCACCTAAATCGGAGTTATAACGAGGGAGATATGACTTTTTGAATTCGATCGAAAAGTGCAGAAAATCTGTAGTGAGGGTCCACCATAACTTGGTGCTCCAGCAGTGGCACCGCCCACCCGCTGTGGTGTTTGGTGGTGTTTTGCTATGAAAATTTTGCAATGTGTGTATTTTACAAACCGTGATGAGTTATTTGATGTGCAATATATGATTTTGGGGTAGGAGAAGCTGATCTATCCAAATAACCTATTTATTTTGTCATATTCCTTAAGGTTAATGGTCAAAAACCCATTTTATTTATTTATTTACTATTTATAAAAACTTTTACTTTAAATATTGTTCTTCATCATTTAAACTATAGGTTTAGTGTCTAATATGAAAGTACTTAGAAAATTTTAAAGAATAAGGTGGTGAAGTGTGAGATTTTGAAGGAAATGGGTTAAAAGGGGGATTTGAGATTTAGGATTGAATTCTGAGAAGTCAATGAGGGGTTATGATTGACCCATTGCCCAAGGATGTCTAACTCCAAGTTGACAAAAATCCGAGACGTTACAATCTATCCCCCTTAAAAAATAATTTCATCTCCGAAATTGGCTAAGGGTAATAAGTAAAGATTTTATTATTTCATTTGCCTACGTTTTATTGATTTTAAGTTTATATGCATGGTAGGGTATATACCATCTATGCTAATCTGGCTCATGTTAGTCTACCTCCCTTAAAACTGTTTCGCCCTGAAATTGGCTAAGGCTTCTTTTGGGTTCGTATTCAACAAGCACATTTGTAGATACACTGACCTCAACTATTGTAATTCAGCTTGTACCTATCATTATGCGTATTCTTTAATATCAATTGGTTTAATACTTGAACCTTAATTGCTTTCTTTCAATGACTTCATTATTGACATTTTACGGAAGGTTCAGATCCTATTTAGTGACCTATCCCTATGTATAGCCTGGATCAATTTCCTTCGATCCTGGGCCAGTGGGGCAGGGGTCCACCACGCTTCCGCTATGCCACTTTTATCAAATAGATGTATTAGCCGACCTAATTAGATTGGGCTCATAATGTTCTACTCCCCTTAAAAAATTATTTCTACTCTCAAGGCTCAAAAATCTGCGTCCTGATCCGTATGTTGGAACAAGGTGTAATTTTAGTATCTATCCTTGACATGAAATGGGAAACGATCTCTCAATACATTGGTCTTCCTTTCATCGATGATGTGTACTATGGCATTAGTATCTATGGTTATAGAAATGAGTTAAAAAAGATGCGTGTTGTGGTTGATTTCAGGGACGGGTGTGAGTTTGTGGCAAGATATCTAATTCTACCAAAGAAGGACTTTTACTAACGTCCCGACTTACCCTTTCTAATTAGGTCTGATTTAATACTGTAAGATAACCTATAGATTATTAGTACATAAGGAATTTAGACAAAATAGGTTAACGGGCAGGCTATCTTTCTAAGTTCATATGCACAATATGTCTGCCACAGTGATCTGTGATTCAAGACCTAATTCCTAACTGTCTGTTGCCCATTTGAGAAATTTTTTGGGCCTACAGAAAGAAAAAATATATCCCTAGTGGCTATATAATCTTAACACTTTTCAAAGGCAAAGTAATAAACTGTTGGTTGTAAGTGGTTGGGCCAACATGGAAGGAAAGTTGTGAAGTGGGTCTGAGTCGGATACAGACCTTCTGCCTAGCTAGGACAGAAAATTTGTCATATCAGTTCTTAATCCTAGTTGATCCCGATCCTTTGCTTAATCAGAGCATAGAGTTCATAGGTAACTACCAGGATTGAGAATTCGATTCAAACCGCGAATACTTCGCTTATATATAGTTTCTCTACTCCGTGTTCCTAATTGTAATAAGTCTTTGGGAAGGCAATTCTAAGAGGTGTGTTGTTTTGATCTAACGTTCAATCCGAGGGATATATAAGTTTTCTCTAAGCGTGAGTAGTCTCTAATCAAACAAGCTTCCTAAGAGTTATTAGAGAAACTCATAAGCATCAAGGGGATCTAACGAAGGAGTGAGGTCTCACTCCAACCTAGTCAAGCCAACTAACTAAGTCTATCTTCAAATTATCTTAGCATAATCAGTCTTTTACATTCCTTAGTATAACCAGTAGCCTAGTCTTAATTTAGGAGTAGCGGTAATCCAAAGTCTATGCTCATACGCTAGATGATTTCATATCATTTCTAATACAAGAAATTATTTTATTGCTTAGGGTTAAAAGTTGTCTGATTAGAATTAGGTTGCCCGAACTTGAATTTAACTGCGCTCGAGCACTTCACATATGCGCATACCAGCTAAGGAGGTCCTAGGGTTCACATTATTAATTTATTGGATCTCTTATACTATCAGATTTTTTGAAATCTAGGAGTACCAATTCTAGGTCCAAAACTCAAAATGTCCCAACATTTAATAGTCATTGTTTATGGACTAAACTACAGTGTTTGGTCTCGCCCGTTGATAGAGACCTTTCTGTCGAGATTCGAGGGTTGAGATCTTGTTTCAAACTTCGTTTAATGCTTGCACTAGTCTCTGTACTCGTCTTCTTCTTTGAACGGGTTGGGCGGCTAAGCCCAATCTCATCCGGGGCCGCTCTCTTCTTTCTCATAAGGGAAAGGAGTGTCGAGATCGAGAAGATGGCGGCGACTAGCCCAAAGAAATCCATTGAGAATAGGATGGGTTGGTGAGACTTGGAGTTTTGAGATACACAAGTGGGTTTGTGTACTCAAATGGGAAGAAAAGAGGGAGATGGCGTGAAAAATGAAGGAAAAGGTGGTGTTTGGAAGATATGGAAGAAAATTTGAGAGGGATTGAAAAAGTTAGTGGGGTTTGAATCACTTAGAAAGAGAAATAAGGAGGTAGTGATGATGAAAGAAGAAGATTTGAAGATTGAAGATGGGTTTAGTGTAATGAGTTAGAGAGGAAGAAAGATTTGGGGGGTTTGGGGGAGAATATGGAGTAAAAGGGGGTTGAGATTTTGCAAAAACACCCTAAAATGGGTTTTTAGAGAGGGGAGAGGGGTCCCACACGTGTGTGGAGGGCCCCACAGTTAGTCGGTTGGCGAGGCCCCGCCGGGTGGGCGGAGGCTCCGCTCGAGCGCTGTGTGTCCGGGCGGGGCCTCGTCGATCTAGCTGAGGCTCCGCCCGGGGTCTATCTGCTCGGCAGTGGCTCTACATGGGGGCAGTGTCCACCCCCCTGGGATGCCGAAAATGGGTGGAACCCACCTCGGATCCCATCATAAGTTTCGGTATGCCCCCCCCCCCCCCGCATTCGCCGGTGCACATTCGCACCCCAACTTGTGAGTATTCACGCTTTTGGCATGTTTTACTCATGGGATTGACTGAATTGACGTCTATACTCGTCAATTGATGGACTAGAGGGAGATTAAGATCATTTTACACTATCAAAAGTGCCTACGGGGTGAACTACGATGGCCAGTTTCGGTCGAATCCAACGACCGACGAAACTGAAAATCTAATAACCGTTTTTACATTTTATTACACCCCCCCTAAGTTAAAGTACGTCAGTGGATGTTGTGTGACCATAACCCAGGTCCAATTTAATCAAATTATACTCTGATACCATCTTGTAATGCCCTAAAAATCAGGGGTCGAGCACGAGCTCAACACCTGAGTTCCAATGCATCACTTATATAACATAGATAATGATGATTAAATGTTGTTCGTATTAGTGCATTAAACATGAGTGTGATTATACCAAAACAACATATCATACTCCAGAGGCAATTAAAGTACGCTAGCGGAAGACTGTGATATGTATATAAACTGTAGAAAAGTAATAGCAAGCCCTCAGAGTATGAATGTCACTAGGTTAAATAATTACAAGTTTAATTCAAAATTGTACAAAATCAGAAAGTGTAATGTTCTCTATCCAAAACCCTGTAGCCCCGTCAGCGTAACTCCAAGTCTACATAGACTCGCCAGAGAGTTGCATATAAGAGAACTCCTCCTCCTCGTCGTAATAGTCCGGCTCTACCTCATAAGCCTTGCCATCACCTGCAGCTACGACAGAGTCTGGTTGGTATTTAAAATACCATCCCAGAACGTGGGAGTGAGTGATCAACTCAGTGGAACTATGAAGCAAAGGTTAACATGTTATCAATTCAATCAAGCAGTAATGATAAAGTAATACAATCAAGTATTCCTAAGTACTCTGGTTAATGCAAACATGATATGTATTAATGATGCATGCCCTCGCCTACACTCCCTCTTGCGACAACATCTTATGATCGCGGCATGCACCCCTTCCTTTGTGCACTTCCTCACCAAAGCACCGTGCAATGCGATGCATGGTCGTGTTAGCTAAGTTCTTAATTAGACATATTCTAAAATGTCCTATATACGTCCTAGAGGGGGGGGGGGGGTGAATAGGATGATGCCAAAATAAAACTTTAACAGCGGAATAAAAGAATATGATAGCCAAATAAAATCAATCAATTCACAAAGCTAAAATAAAAGCAACCTTAATAAATAAGAATTGAGAGGTTGATACGAATTCACTTCTAAGGATAACCTTACACCATAAAAACCAAGGGTTTATGGCAGGACAACCTTATTTCTAGAACATCCTTTGTATCAAAAGCTCAAAGCAGAGAGGAATAAATAAATATCAAGGAATTGAAATAAATTGCAGGAATTTAAATCTAAATTATTACAACATTCCCACTGTGCTTTGAAATGTAAATTTTACAACATTCACATCACACATACATTCCACAAATCTGAATGATAAAAGATATAAAACTTAAGCAAGCATTCAAACCACAAGGCAAAGAATTATAGTGGTTCGCCTGTATGTACACCAACTATTCAATAACAGCCACACAGAATGCTACTCCACTCCTAATATCCTCACACAGGGGATATTAGAGTTCACTACCAAAATAGGTTTCACAGGTTCACCTAAAACCTTCACAATTGTGTCTTTTTAATTTGGGCTTACACAATCCAAAAACCCACACTATCTGAGTTTTCTGGCTCTCCTCAGATAACCACACAATGAGATTTTTCTGGCAAATCTCAAACAAAAATCAAAAGAATAGAAATTTTACATAAACGTAAAATACCTGGATTTCTCCTTTCATAGCAACCTGAAAGAACCAATTGGAGTAGAAGTTCGAATCAACGTTCAATGTCCAATACTTACTTAAAATGGTTCTAAGTTCTAATTGATTTTAAATTAAATCAAATGGGCATAGCTATATTTGATTTTGATTCCAAGAAGAAGGAATATATCAATTCCTCTTTTCAAATAAGATTGGAATATAAGAATAAAATCAAATAAACAAGCTAACAAAAAAAGAATATTAATTATGCACAACATAGCTTAAAATGAACATTAACTTATCTCAAAATGGAGCTTTGATTTTCTTGAAGTGAGTTATAAAACTCTAAGATTCGTGTTCAATTTATAGTTGCAGAAATCATGTCTACGACTAGTCTTGAGAAAGCGTCAACTGGTCGTAGCAACAACGGCATTTTGAAATTTTAAGCGCGATCTTTAAAAAACCGTTCTACGACTAGTCGTAGGGATTCTACAACTGGTCGTGGACCACTTACGACCGGTCGTAGCTGACCCAAGACTGGTCGTAGGAAACATGATTTGCACGCTGTAGTTCGAGTCGTAGATACATAACCGGTCGAAGGTCGAGTCGTGACCCTCTTACGACTGGTCGACCAGTTCTCAGGACTGGTCGAAGCTTAACTAAAAAATTTCAAAAATCTTCAACAACTTAGGACTGGACGAGGAATTTCTTGGACTGGACAAATTAGTGTTAGGACTATTCGAACAAGGTCTAGGACTAGTCTTAGAACAGACCAAAATCATCTATAAAGATTCATCTTGAATTATATAACCAAAATGACCTACCCTAAGGTCAATCTAAGGTCTATCATACCTGGATCATTAAGTATGAATATTGAACTTCATTCTTTTCAGATAATGGTTAACCTTTGAACCTTATGAAGCTTGAGATCTCTACTTGATGTAGCTTGATCTTGAGATCTTCTAAAGCTTGAAATTAAACTTCATCTTGAGTTGCACTTGAGTCTTGAAATGTACTTGAGTTTTGAAGTGTTTATCGATGTAGCTCTGAACATTGATGTTTACAAAAGTTGACAGAGTACATGGCTTGACTTGGCTTGAAGTAGTTCGTCGTTCTTGAAAGAAGCAATGTCTTTATAGAGTCAATGCGATGTCTTGAACAATGTCTTGAACATATGTATATCATCATATAAACACAAGACACAGATAGAGTTTTGGCACAACAAAATTTGACAACCAAAGGAGCATGAGACCATAGCACTTACAATCTCCCCCTTTGTCAAATTTGTGACAAAACACACTCCAAAAAAAAAAGTTAAGTACAACATGTTCAACAAAGAATCATGCACCAGTTTTCAATAAAGAATCATGCACTAGTTTTAGTGGACAAACTAGCACACACATACATCTATACTTACTCCCCCTAAGTAGCAGCACTCACAGATATCACAAAGAAAATGTTACTCAAAAGGCTACTCATAGCAATAGTAATCCATTAGCAATCCATAAGCAATAGCACAAGCCTTCTCCCCCCTTTTACCACAAAATTACAAAGGAAGAACAAATGAATAAGAATAATAAACAGGAGAGTAAAGTATCCAAGATATGAAATAAGGTGCATAAATCCATAAATCATGAGCTAGTCAAGTCCAAAGACAAATAAAATAGTCTTACAAACTTAGCAAGTGCAGAATAGTATTAAAGTTATTATAGACCAGCAGATAGAAACTTTTTATCAGATCCAGAAGATGGAGCAGGATTAGGTGGATCTATTTTGTGTAAACCCTTAGCAAGGCGCCGCATATACTTGCACATATAAGTAAATTGAGTTTCTTGGGTTACATGAATTTGAGCCACCTCTTCCTGTAGAGAATGCAACCTCTCATTAAAACCAGAAGGCTGATAATTTAGATCATTACCAGAGTCAGATTCTAGTTCATCAAAAATATCATTCATATCAACATCATCACGAAGATTGCCAGCATCTTCCGCTTCATTCCCAGCTTCAGTACCACTACCACCAACATCCACTTAGCCAGGAGCTAATCCCAATTTCATCTTATTAATATTTGTATTGTTAAAAATAAGATGATGAATAGGGGCCTCTTCAACAGGCATAGCCACAAGCATGTGAGTAGCTAAAACAGTCATAAGATAGGCAAATGGAAGATCACTATGACCAGGATGGATTCGAAACTGAATGATGGAATGCCAAATTAAAGAAGGTAGACAGATCTTTACACCAATAATGACACAATGCAAAACACGAACCATAAAGGCAGTTAGTTCTGTTTTGTTGCCAGACCGCGGATACAGATTTGAGATAAAGATTCTATGAAGAACCCTGTATCTAGGTAACAAATACCTTAAGGGGAGCACATTTCCTTTATGGGTCCATTACACTTCCATATTGCATAAATTTCTAGTGAGCATCTATTTTTCTGATTCAGAGGGTTTTTCAGATAATGTATGAATGAGAATACCCTCATCATTAACTGGGATTTCCATGAGAGCAACTACTAAATGCCGATCTACTTCAAATAAACCTTCTCTAGTATCAATTTTAAACATTAAATTCTCATATGAAAGATTAGAGATGCATGCTAACATGGATTAAGCAATAGACTGGTATGCAGGCCCACCCCAATGTAAGTGTTATCCTAACCTACAGATTGGAGTAGAGGTAGGATACTAAATTGAGCAATGTGGTTAAGATCAACTGGACGTTTAGCGATGACATTATGCATACACAAATCCCATACATTGGATGGATCATTTTCGGGAGACCGAAGATGGCGTTTTGTGATAGGAGTTGATCTAGAAGAAGATGGACCACGGGAAGATTTCTTTTTTCCTTTAGGATCCATTTGCAACACCAGATACAAGAAAACAACTAGATTCAAAAAATATGGAATGGGTTTTGATAGATCAAATTTTTGAAAAGAAAAATCTCAATCTTGCATTGAAAGACCAAATAAAGTGCACAAGAGTGAAAAATGAGATACAATAAACAAGATTCTACAAGAAAAATGCAAAAGAACCACTAACCTTGAAGGAAAATGATGGTGGGTTCGACCGGTCGGGCTTAGGCTCATTGGACAGTGAAATGGAAATGAAGAAGAAGAAGCTTTTCCCCAATTTATAGTGATTTCACGAGTTCCACGACTGGTCGTGGATATACACAACCGGTCGTACCAAGACTAGTCATGCATACTCACGACTGGTCGAGTACCGGCCAAAAATTGTATTTTACAACTAATTTTAAAATTCATCCAAAAAGATAAATAAACATATATATAATATGATACAATAATGCAAGAATATTCAATTTAAATTACACATACCAAGATCAAACTTTAATTTATTAAACCTACTTTTGTCAAGCAGTTTAATGAAAATATCCACAAGTTGAGTCTCGGTTGGAATATATTCCAAAGATATTATTTTTTCTTCCACTAATTCACGAATGTAATGATACCTAATGTCAATTGCTTGGTACGTGAATGCTGGATTGAGTTTTTAGAAATATTTATTGCATTGGAATTATCGCAATATAAAACCATTGAGTCCTGTGTAATTCCATAATCGCTTAACATACGTTTCATCCAAACAAGCTGAGTACATGCATTTCCAGCTGCAATGTATTCAGTCTCAGTAGTTGAGAGCGATATAGAACTTTGTTTCTTGCTAAACCAAGAAACCAAGTAATTTTCAATATAAAAACAACCACCACTGGTTGATTTTTTATCATCAATATTACCAGCCTAATCAGCATCTGAGTACCCAGCCAACTGGACACTAGTATCATATGGATACCAAAGATCCAAATGCACAGAACTTGCAACATATCTAATAATCCTCTTAACAATAGTTAAATGAGATTCTTTAGGATTAGACTGATATCTAGCACAAATACTAACACTGAAAGCTATATCAGGTCTACTAGCAGTTAAATAAAGCAAACTGTCAATCATGCTACAATACAATTTAGGATCTACATCTTTACCTATAGAGTCTTTTGAGAGTCTTAAAGATGTACTCATAAGAGTATCAAAATTCTTACCATTCTCAAATCCGAACCTTTTAATCAAGTTCAAAGCATACTTGGTTTGAGAAATAAAAATTTCATTAGGTTGTTGTTTTACTTGCAACCCTAGGAAATAATATAATTCTCCAACCATGCTCATCTCGAACTTAGATTTCATTAAATCTGCAAATCTATAGTCATGTTAGTACAAGTTGATCCATAAATAATATCATCAATAAAGATCTGAAGCATTAAAATATCATTATTGTGTTTCTTAACAAAAAGCGTCTTATTGACACTGCCCATTTGAAAATTATGACTGAGTAAAAACTTAGTCAATTTTTCATACCATGCTCTGGGAGCTTGTTTTAGACCATAGAGAGCCTTTTTAAGACGGTATACATGATCAGTAAACTTAGGGTCTTCAAACCCTGTAGGTTCTTCAACATATATTCATAAAAATCGCCATTCAAAAAAGCACTCTTTACATCCATTTGATAAATCTTAAATTTTCTATAGCATGCAATGGATATAAAAAGTCTAATTAATTCAAGGTGAGCAACTGGGGCAAAGGTTTCATCATAATTGATGCCTTCAATTTGAGTGGTGAGCAAATCATAGGTTCGTAAAGAACCAACTAGTTCTTCTACCCTCATATTGTCCGTATCACGAAGTTCCTGGATCGCGGTTACCTTAGAGTTGAACCGTTCAGGAAGTGAGTGTAGTATCTTTGCACACACTTTACTTTCTGGGATTTTATTGCCAAGACCCCACATTGAGTGTATAATGTCATTTAATCTTGTGTAAAAGTCCATAAACATTTCATTTTCCTCCATATGAATTTCCTTAAATTTGGTTGTAAGGAGTTGGACCCTAGATTTCTTGACAATTGATGTACCCTCGTGTGTCATTTCTAAAATATGCCAAGCTTGCTTTGCAGTATCACAGGATATAATTCTTTTGAACTCATTCGGTGATAATGCGCAAGTGATTGCATTTAGTGCTTTTGCATTGGCACTGCTCTCATTTTTCTGAAGAGTGGTCCATGAGAAATACGGTGTTACTCTCATTGGTTTTGAACCATCGATACTAGTCACTTCAATGGTAGGTGGGTTCCATTCAGTCATTGTGGCTTGCCACACACTCTCATCCATTGATTTGAGGAAGATCCTCATCCTGGCTTTCCAATAGGCATAATTGGAGCCATCAAAGGGTAGAGGCCTAGTGACTGATAGGTTATTAAAATTTGACATCTTTTAAATAGCTTAGATCGTTAGCTAAGGAAATAAATCCAAATAAAAAGCAAGAAGAGCGAGCTATTAGGCTCTGATACCCCTTGAAATGGCCTAGTTATACGTTTTAGAGGGGGCGTGAATAGGACGATGCCAAAATAAAACTTTAACAGCAGAATAAAAGAATATGATAGCCAAATAAAATAAATCAATTCATAATGCTGAAATAAAAGCAACCTCAATAAATAATAATTGAGAGGTTGATACGAATTCAGTTGTAAGGACAACCTTACACCATAAAAACCAATGGTTTATGGCAGGACAGCCTTATTTCTAGAACATCCTTTATATCAAAAACTCAAACCGAAGAGGAATAAATAAATAACAAGGAATTGAAATAAATTGCAGGAATTTAAATCTAAATTATTACAACATTCCCACTGTGCTTTGAAATATAAATTTTACAACATTCACATCCACACATACATTCCACAAATCTGAATGATAAAAGATATAAAACTTAAGCAAGCATTCAAACCATAAGACAAAGAATTATAGTGGTTCGCCTGTGTGTACATCAACTATTCAACAACAGTCATACAGAATGCTACTCCACTCCTAATATCCTCACACAGGGGATATTAGAGTTCACTACTAAAATAGGTTTCACAGGTTCACTTAAAACCTTCACAATTGTGTCTTTTTAACTTGGGTTCACACAATCCAAAAACCTACACTATTTGAGTTTTCTAGCTCTCCTCAGATAACCACACAATGATATTTTTCTGGCGAATCCCAAACAAAAACTAAAAGAATAGAAATTTTACATAAACGTAAAATACCTAGATTTCTCCTTTCGTAGCAACTCGAAAGAACCAATCGGAGTAGAAGTTCAAATCAACATTCATTGTCCAATACTCACTTAAAATGGTTCTAAGTTCTAATTGATTTTAAATTAAATCAAATTGGCGTAGCTATATTTGATTTTGATTCCAAGAAGAAAGAATACAACAATTCCTCTTTTCAAATAAGATTGGAATATAGGAATAAAATCAAATAAACAAGCTAATAAAAAGAGAATATTAATTATGCACAACGTAGCTTAAAATGGACACTAACTTATCTCAAAATGGAGCTTTGATTTTCTTGAAGTGAGTTATAAAACTCTGAGATTCAGATTCAATTTATAGTTGTAGAAATTACGTCTACGACTAGTCTTGAGAAAGCTTCAACTAGTCGTAGCAACAATGGCATTTTGAAATTTTAAGCGCGATCTTTAAAAAACCGTTCTATGAGTAGTCGTAGGGATTCTACGACTGGTCGTGGACCACATACGATCGGTCGTGGCTGACCCAAGATTGTTCGTAGGAAACATGATTTGCACGCTGTAGTTCGAGTCGTAGATACATGATCGGTCGAAGGTCGAGTCGTGACCCTCCTACGACCGGTCGACCAGTTCTTAGGACTGGTCGAAGCTCAACCAAAAAATTCTGAAAATCTTTAACAACTTAGGACTGGACGAGGAATTTCTTGAATTAGACGAACCAGTGCTAGGACTAGTCGAACAAAGTCTAGGTCTAGTCTTAGAACAGACCAAAATCATCTATAAAGATTCATCTTGAATTATATAACCAAAATGACCTACCCTAAGGTCAATTTAAAGTCTATCATACCTGGATCATTAAGAATGAACATTGAACTTAATTCTTTTCAGATAATGGTTGACCTTTGAACCTTATGAAGCTTGAGATCTCTACTTGATGTAGCTTGATCTTGAGATCTTCTAAAGCTTGAAATTAAACTTCATCTTGAGTTGCACTTGAGTCTTAAAGTGTTTATCGATGTAGCTCTGAACATTGATGTTTATAGAAGTTGACAATGTACATGGCTTAACTTGGCTTGAAGTAGTTCGTCATTCTTGACAGAAGCAATATCTTTATAGAATCAATGCGATGTCTTGAACAATGTCTTGAACATATGTATATCATCATACAAACACAAGACACAGATAGAGTTTTGACACAACAAAATTTGACAACCAAAGGAGCATGAGACTATATCACTTACATATTCATATAGCAGGATTGGGAAGCTAAGGCACCTTCTTTTATATCATATACCCAAACATTGATCCATCTAAGGTCGTCAATCCTATTTAGTCTCATACGATAGGCAGTTCTAGGTCGCTACGAAGAGGCTCGTCACCATTAGTGCAGGCCTAGTTTATACTCGAGGTTTATACGGAAAGGTTAGTCACCTTAGCGTAGTCCTAGTGTATACTTGAGTTCACTCCACCAACGCCCTACCAACTGGCAGTCTATTTTCGAAGGCTCATCACCAACCCGACTGGGGACCACAGCTAGGCTGTGCCAGTGTAGGCCGACAGTTTGAATACAATGTCCCATACCACCGTATTCGGCTCACGAGTTTGGGTTGCTCACTGGTCACTACGGGGAGGCTCATCACCCCAACGTAGGACGACAACTCGACTACGGTGTCCCATACCACCATGCCCGACTTATAAGTCTTAGCAAATTGAGGTACCAAGGTTAAACGGGCTTTACATTGGTAAGTTGGTACCTTAGATTTAAACAGTAGCGTCCATACATGGTGAACATAGATTATGCCAATCGGGTTGCTTGACAAGCTTGACTGGTACGAGAGTACATCGAGCTGATCGATGTGGAGCACGTAAGCACTCCGCGTGGCCTAACCACTGTCGACAGTCAACGTATGACTTGGATTCTTTGAACGTATCTAACGTGGCCAAACAGTTCAGCCACCAATCACAAACCATTGCCGATTGCCTGGACTACATTGTAGCCCCAAACACACTCCAAGCAATAACATTCACATGTGATAATCTAAGACAGCATGTGACAAACAAATCTAAATATAAATCGCATTCAAACATTTCAACAAACACATACTGCACATGTTACCGTACATAGGCATTTCATCAATAAACCACGTAGTAGTAAGATAGGTTACACGAAGGAAATTGTAACTATCTATAAGGGAATTGAGAATCCTATCTCAATACTCTCATTAAGTATATTACATCAAACATTTTCTCATTCAGGCATTTTATCAAACACTTAGACTACACATATTACATACATGTAACAAATTAGTTTAAATGCATATTATAGAAAATCCTTTCCACATAGGTGTTGCCACACATACACCCATCATGTAGTCTCAAGCATCCATCATAACAAGCACAAATCATAATTCCATATTCATTTAGACATTTCAACAAACACAGAATGCATTTAAAACCAACATAGTTTACATTTATGTGAAATATATGGAAAACGTCGTATCTAAGCATATGTGATAACAATCAAGTCAGACATAAGTCATTGCTGACACTGAAAGCCTTGAAAATCATAACCTAAATGTTTATAGTCCGCACCTTACACCAGTAGACACGTAACGAACTCAGTTCGTTCTCTAACTCGTCGTCTACGGCATAACTGCAACCTACAGTATGAAATAGATTAGCTATTTTGTCCTTTACTCTATTAGAAACCCTAAAATAGGTTAGGGTTAGGATTTCTTATGCAAAAATGGAACAAGAATTGTTGGTATAGCGATACAGTAGTGGTGATACGATACGTAGAGCAGCAGGGAAGAATCTTTGCAGCAAACCCTAGCTTTGCCTCACACTTTCTCTCCCTTTCCTTCTCTTTCTTTTTCTCTTCTCTCACCTAGGGTTTCAAATTTGTAAGTGAAGGGAGAGAGAGGGTTTAAGGCCCTTATATAGGCCCAGAACTAATGGGAATGGCCCCTGGGCTATGGTATACTTAGGTTATAGGTAAAGACTGGCCGTTTCGGTCCAACAGAGCACATATGGAGGCCCCTTTTCCACATGTGTTTGGATTGAAGCTTCCTAACGTTGGATTTAGGTTAAGTTAAGATCTCGGCCCGATCAGATTAGTGGATCGACCGTGGGGGACTAGTTTCAGTTCAACGGTCACCGGTACTCGATCAGGGTTACAAGTACACTGACCTGTGTTGGAAATTTTTCCTGATCCGAGGGTGAAATTGGGTCAGATTCTGATGATCTGAATCCTTAGATTCGGCCTGCAAGCGAACATCTCAATTCACTTAAGTTTCAGTTCATTTCCTAAAGATATTCGCATTTCTCACACACTTCGCTCCGGGCTCAAGTTGTGTTTTTTTAGGTACTATTAGGACTTGATTTCTGAGGTGATTGTCAAGTCCAGTACTACGGTCATAACCGTATAGTTTTGGGGCAATCAAACTTTCGACGTATGGTTCAGGTCCGACACGGAGTTTCATGATGCTCTCGAGAGCAACTGGGCTTTTAGGTGGATCCTAAGTTTTTAGGTAATGTAGCGTAAGTGGTTCTACTCATTTTGAGTCTTATAGTTTATATAGAAAGTGGTTCAAGCTAATTCTACTGATTATTCAGTTTAGTACTTAACTAAATTATGCCCTAATTACGACAGAATATTGTCCTAAGGCGGTTCTGCGCCCCTTTCTGGCACTTTTAGTTAGTATATTATTTAAATTATTTTTCTAGTAGTTCATCATCAAGTCTATTTCGTCTTTACTAAGTTTCATGAGATTTCATATTGTAAAATTTTTTAAAATTTTTTTAGAAGTAGCAGCTATCCAAACCAATAATTTTTAGACAATTGTCACATTATCTAGATTCAACTATATTAAAATTTTTATTATATTTTTCTCTAATTTTTATATGAAACTAGACTTACCAAGCTTCAATCTGGCTTTTTAATCACCTAAATCGGAGTAATAAAAAGGGAGATATGACTTTTTGAAGTCGATCAAAAAGTGTAAAAAATCTGTAGCGAGGGTCCACCATAACTTGGTGCTCCGGCGGCGCGCCGCCAACCTGACAGTGGCACCGCCCACCCGTTGTGGTGTCTGGTGGTGTTTTGCCACGGAATTTTTGAAATGGGTGTATTTTACAAACTGGGATGAGTTATTTGACGTGCAATATATGATTTTGGGGTAGGAGAAGCTGCTCTATCCAAATAACCTATTTATTTTGTTAGATTCTTTAAGATTAATGGTCAAAAACTCATTTTATTTATTTATTTATTATTTATAGAAAATTTTAGTTTATGTATTGTTCTTCATCATTTAAACTTTAGATTTAGTGTCTAATATAAAAGTACTTAGAAAAATTTAAAGAATAAGGTGGTGAAAGGTGAGATTTTGAAAGAAATGAGTTAAAAAGGGGATTTGAAATTTTAGGATTGAATTCTGAGAAGTCAATGAGGGGTTATGATCGACCCATTGTCCAAGGACATCTAACTCTAAGTTGTTAAAAATCTGGGACGTTACAATACATCAAGATGGGTCCTACCAAATGTGGGCCCTTAAATCACAAAAAATAAAATAAAGATCACCCACCTCAAGATCTTTTCTTCCTTGTTCCACTAACGGGTTCTAAAGCTTTAAGGAATCAATATTCAATGATTAAAATTGATTTTGGAGGGTGGAGATAGGAGGTAGGAAGGTGGGCCCACTAAGTCTTCTCATGGAGAGCTTGGACGTTGGACTCATGGGATTTGCTTGGAATGAAAATGAGAAATGAGAGAGAGATGAGTGGTGTAAGGGATATGGCATGGGAATGTATGGGTTGCCTTGACTTTTTGGTAAGAATGGGATGGGATAGGTATGGGTGTTATTGACTTGAGGGTGAGAGAGGGATGGGTGTGATGGGATATGTACTTGACTTGTACATTGATTGATTGATGTGACGGGTCGTAGAGATTCTCTCAAAATTCACAACGCACGGCATTTTTCTCAAACTGAATGCGGGCCCACATCTCCTGGTATAGGTATCGGATAGGTGCGCGAGTCGCGGTGTTGGAACTGCGGTGATGACGCGGTCACTAGAGTACAAGTTTTGAGTCGAGTCGACTCCGATATGCAGGACTCGGCTTAGGATCGCGCACAAACGTCGGATACAAGTCGAGGATTGCCGAAATTCGACCGGAATGACTGTGGGAGCCTACGAAACGATACAGACTATGATACAGGCTTCACACTTAGGCCAACAATCTTCCTTCTGCATTATACGCATAATTTATTTCCCACTTAAGAGACCAGACTGTTTTCAACACCTTGAAAGCGCATTCGGTTGTAACATTTGTTATTCTTTGGATGCCTTTAGCAATTCTTTCTTCAGATAAAAGGGAAAACGCTTTATCCATGCATAATTCCAACAATCAGGTGGCTTGACTTGAAACTCAGCCAATTTGTCTCAGGTTGATATTGTGCCAACTTGACTCGGCATAATTCCAAAAGGATGATTGCTTAGGACTTGATCAACTTAGCTAGAAAGCTCATAAACACAATTAATAGAATATTTTTCATAAACAACCACATTATTTCAACAATCAATTTCCATAAAGAACCAAGTTTCTAGAGAGACATAATTACAAAATTGTATGCTCAATGAACATGGTATTAGATGTAACGCCCCGATTTTCAGAACCGGAGTATACAACTCGTTTCTTGAAAGTCTGGGGGTTAATAGATCATCAAGTGACAATAAATATAAAATCAAAGTGCAAATAGCGGAAATTAAATATAGTATAAGCCGTAACCAAAATAAGAACAATATCCTGGTCCACTCAACAGGGGACTCAAATACAAAACCTTAAGTTTTAAGTGTACTAAATAAACAACAACAACGAAATCTACTGGTTCAACCCAAAGTATTTAGCTCCTTCCTGATGCGACTCCTCGTACAACTCTTCCTCCCCTGCGGCTGCAACAGTCCCCAGATCCGCTGCGTATCCGTCCATACCTGCACCTGTGTCCTCTGTACGGTTGAACATTAATGAATGAGTGGCCAGCTCAGTGTGATTTCTCCTTAAGATCACACACCGCCGCCTTAGACAAGTATAGCATAAAACAACAAGATATGCAAAACATGATAAGATGCAATCTTATTATATGCATGGATGTATGAGTGCACATCAACTGGGGATGCTTATCTAGTTGGCTTTTGGGTAAAACCCATGCATGTGGCCTGTCACCAGCGAAAGTATATAGTAATGTATAGTGCCAAATTCACCAAAAGTGGGCCAATAATCGATGGTCTGGGAGCTAGCGAAATGATACCCCAACTAAATCCTATTAGGCATGTACTACAATATCCAAAATTAGCCACCTGTCATCGCTCATATGGTATAAATGCATGATTAGCTCAACCATTATTATTCCATTACAACCAGCCAATTTAAAAAAGCTCAAAGGTCATTACGGGGGGTTCATCACCCAGCATAGGCCGACAGCTCAGACATAGTATCCCATGACCACCATTCCTGGCTCATGATGCTACCACCTTAAGATGTTTAATGGGAGCCCATCGACTAGTGGTCAATCAAATTCAATATATGGGACTTACCATCGCATGGTTATATAGAAATAAATCATCGAAGTCACATAGGGCGAATAACAAATCGAAATCATATATGAAAAATATCAAATCGAAACCAGATGAGGCAAATATCAAATCGATGCGATAACAGACCATCCTCAAAAGTCACGCAGACACAATAACCCATGAATGGTAGGCCCACTTCAATATTCACATCATTCAAGGTAACCACTAGATCGATGACCCATTATAAACACATTCAATCAAGTTACATCCCAAGTATGGGTGTACATTAATAAGTGGGGTTCCCCGCTAATTGATGTACCAATTTAAGTTCCATAAGTAATCCATAAGTAATTCATAAGCATGAGAAAATATGCAGGATAAATATTGAGCATGTAATCTAGTATTCAATTCCAATAACTAGCACATGTAATTATAAGATAAAGATATCAATTATCAACCGAAATTAAAATAAAAACTATCACTTAAGCTAATGAGAAAATGGAAAGCTCAAGGGGAAGAAATCATCACCTTGTAGGGTTGTATTACCATCTTTAATCTACGTTTCCGTGTATACCTTGTGACCTAAATTACGCAAGTAACCTCCTAAGGTTATAGTCTGTATTAGTCAAATATTTCCAAGGTCAATACGTTGAAGTTATGTGGGTTTGAAAGGTCCCATGAATAAGACTATTTGGGCCTGCATTAGAGTATCCAGGCCCACCAGATTTTGGTCCAACAAGTGGCCCAAATTGGGCGTAGAATCCACCTAAAATTGAGGCCTGAACTGGGCCTAACTGGGCCCAGTCTATTAGGTTCCAAACGAACCCAAAATTGGGTTGGGCTAGCCACCCTAGGCCCAACAATGGTCGGCCAATCTAAACCCATGGGTCTGCATCATGTTTGAGTGTGGCCCACCTACACCATGTAGGGTGCGGCCCACCTGCATTGTGCAGGGTGCGGCCCAACTGAAGGCCCATTTTCATCATCTCACGGCCCATCAGAGAGGCCTATTTTTCTCATGGCCCATCTGAGAGGCCTTTTATCTCCATCATTCTCACGACCCATCTGAGAGGTGTTTCAGCTCCGATTGTTGCCCAGCTGAAGCCCGATTTTAGCTTAGATTCATGGCCCATTTAAAGGACCGTTTTAATCTAGATCCATGGCCTAATTGAGGCTTTCTTCAGCCCAGTTACAAGGCTTGTGTGGAAGCCATTTTCGGCTCGGCTGAGGGATGTTTTCAGCCCACCCTTCTAGACTATTTTCAGTCTAGAACGTGGGCTGGTTTCGACCCACGTTCCAGCATAGATTATGGCTGAGACCGAGCAAACGAACAGCCCAAAAATGAGCTTGGTCCTGCATGTTCTGCCTATACATAAGACGGTTGCAATCAGCATCCACCGTTGTAGCTGTGCAAAATGTTATTACCACCTGTTGATGCTGAACCTGGGTCGGCCCATCATGCTTACAGGAACTTTGGCTCAGCCCAAAGCTTGTGGCTGAGCTGGGCCCTAATTAACGACTGGTTTGGCTCCGAGTCATTGCATATGAGTGGGCTGGATGACATATGAACATCATGGTGGGCGTTCCTCAAATGATCCTAGCCATCTGATGAGATGAGCACTGATGATCAGTGAACCATCATCATCTGAAGTTAATGGAGGCAGGGCGTTTGGCCCAGCATTATTAAAAGAGTCTGGCCCACTACATGGCTTCCAATCCTAGCCGACTGAAACTCCCACAACAATGTGTCGTTGGATGAAGGAAAAATGAGGGGAGTTAGACCATTACCTGGCCTACTCCATTGTCGGCTGAGTCAGCTCAACTCAGTTGCGGCTACAGCAACGGACACCTGTGGACGTCCATTCCGAGTTAGCAAGGTGCTATGGTTTAAAAAGAACTGACCAAGGCAACTCAAGGCCTTTACCTGGGGGATTCCTGGTCTCGGGACTCAATGAGGCAGCAACCCAACTCCCCTGACTGGTTGAAGATGACCTGAGTTGAGCTGAAGATGGGTCGAGTCGTGTAAGACCCGTATCATAGTTCGTACTGTTCCGTGGACTTCCATGGTCCTTCCGGTCGAATTTTAAAAATCCTCAACCCATATCCAACGTTTGCGCATGATCTTAAGTCGAGTCCTGCATACCGAAGTCGACTTGACCTGAAACTTGTATCTTAGTGACCGCGCGGTTGCCTCGGTTCCAATGCCGTGACTTGCGCACCAAACCGATACCTAGGCTGGAAGATGTGGGCCCACATTCATTTCAAGGAAAATGTCACGCGTGCAAATTCTGAAAGAATCTCTACAACATGTCCCATCAATCAATCAATCAATGTTAAGTACAAGTCAAGTCACTCCATACCCCAAGTACATCAACCCATCCCTTCCCATTCCCAAAGTCAACTCTCCCTCTCTCTCCACCCATCCCTTTCTTACAACCCATCACACATCATCCCATCCCTTTTCACCCATCACTCCTCTCTCTCTCTCTCATTCCATTTCTCCACTTCCAAGCAACCCAAAGCTTCACACATTCAAGCATTCACAAATTTTCCCAACAACAACAAGTGTGGCCCACTTTCCCCACCCTCTCATCTCTCATCCCCACCATCAAAACCCCATCAACCACCATCAAAAGTGAAGGTAAGGAGCTAAGGAGTCCAAGGGATCAAGGAGAAGGCCTAGAGGTGGGTGATCCACCGTTATTTCTTATCGTAGGACCTACTTGTTGGTGAGGCCCATTTTGATGTATGTGATTTAATCAAGAGGGGTCCATAGTGGTGAGGTCCCTCTATCTCATCGTATCTCTCTCTCTCTCTCTATCTCTCTCCCTCTGTCTCTTTTGTTATGGGTGTGGTCCACTAGATCCACACCGATCGTGGACCCACCACGATGGATGTATTCTATCGACGTCGTCCATCTGCTTTTTCCATGCCATCCCGTGGGCCTGACCTGGATGATCGAAAAACACAAATATTAGACTCATTAGGTGGGCCACGTGCATGTGGGACCCACTGTGATGTCCATCCCATCCAGTGTCTTTGGACGCTGGACAAAATAGGGGTGGATAACATGGAGTGCGTGTACTGACATGGGTGTGTACTAACGGCTAACAAAAAAAATAATATTTAGTTTTTTTTAAGTGGGCTGCTCCTACAGGCCTCACCTTGATGTATGTACTTAATCCAATCTGTCCATCCTTTTACTCAGATCATTTTAGGCGTTGAGCCAAAAAATGAGGCTGATCTGGTTTCCTGGCAGGCCATAGTATAGAAAACAGTGTTCTTACCATTGAAATACTCCCTGATGTTTCTATACATCAAAACCCATCCAATATTGGACTTGATAGGTTTGTATTGAGCCACAAGATTTGTGTGAGGTGGGCCCCACCTACCAAAACCACAAGATTTGTGATTTAAAAAAAAACACATTAGGCAGTAGCGCCTACTGTTGCCGCTGTCAGCGGATGCAACAGCGTCCTCTGCTATGGATGCCGGACGGACAGGGACCCACGGTCCCAGCCGTGGGCCCCACCATGATGTGTGTGAAATATCAACACCGTCCATTGATGGGTCCCCTTCTAACTGTGGGCTGCCCCAAAATCAGCCGCATACCGAATGCTTAGGTGGCCCACATGGCTGGAAGCAAGGAGGATTAAACGTTTACCATTGGAACCCTTTCTTGGGTTACAAAAGTTTTGGATCAGAAATGATATTTTTTTTACTCTTCACCAGGTCCCTATGACCTTTTCAACAGTTTGGATGACATATAAGCAGTATGGTGAGCCCCAGGTCTGCATGACCATCAATAGATTGAGTGGGAAATAAATATTATGGTGGGCCCTAGGTCACATGACCTTATCAATAGGTTGGATGGGAAACAAATATTATGGTGGGCCCCTGGTCCACGTGACCTTATTAACAGGTTGGGTGGAAAACAAACATTATGGTAGGCCCAGGTCTATGTGACCTTTTCTACAAGTTGGGTGGAAAATAAACATTGTGGTGGGACCCATATGGGACCCACTGATGTATGTATTGTACCCACACCTCTCATCAATGGGGACCTCCACCATGAGGTGTGTGATTATTTATGCCGCCCATCCCTATGGGACACACCATAATGCATGGTTGCATCCAAGCCGTCCAACCATGTTTAAAAGATCATTTTAAGGCTTGAGACTAAAAATAAGGTAGACCTAGGATCAGGTGGACCACATTATAGAAAATAGTGGTTTGAACGTCCACCATTAAACCTTTAAAAATTTTAAATGGTGAAAATCTTTATTGCCACTTATATTTGGGTGTGGGCCATTTGATATACGCGTGACCCATTGTTGAGGCCCACCTCGATTTGTATAAGGCCCATGTTGCGAGGCCCATTGTGATGTATGCAAGGCCTATGGGTTATGGCCCATTGCAATGTATGTAAGGCCCATTGGTGCGGCCCATTGATACGGCCCACTTGACAAATATAAGGCCCATGTGATTAAGCCCATCTTGATGTAGTTGTGGCCCATTCATTGGGGCCCATCTTAATATATACAAGACCCATGCACATGAGGCCCATTTGATGTATTGGAGGCCCATGGGCCGAGGCCCAGTGGGATGCACATGAGGCCCATTATAACAGGATTCTACCATGGTTTATTTGTTGACCTTTATAGCGGCAGTGCATTGGGAGTAATGTTGGTTTGATGTCCACATTGTAAGGCGATGTTGGTTAAATGTCCGCATTGTCACTCTCCTTAGGGCCCATTTGTCATGCCCCAAACTCGAAAAACGAGTTCATAAAATTCCCGATCACCGAATCCACTGCCGATAGCCTCTGTAGTACCCCATTCTCGGATTCCAGCACTTACATGCTAGATTCCGATCCTGGGATCTTACAAGGAGGATTTTTAGTATGATTTTTTTTTTGTAATGGAGTATAACCACAAGCATAACCAAGTCACAAAACAACATCACCACTTATCCACTATATCAAAAACTTTAAGTATAATGTGTATGAAAGGAAAATACAATATAATGAAAGTAACAAAAACTCTAGAAGCTCGGCTGCATGCTCCAAGCTCAACGCTGCTGCAACCTAACGCTACCTGCACGCATCCATCGTGCATAAGCTTATAGAAAGCTTAGAGGGTGGTGAAAGTGTGTGTAAGGCAAGTGCCAAGTGTACAATATCAGAGTAATGCGAAAATAAGCGGTAAGTCTATGAATGTTATCAGCTGTACCAAAGCTATATGATGCAAGGCATGAATGCTCTTGGCCATACCAAGGCCATGCGATGCGAGGCCTATGTAGGCGAATGTCATATGCAAGATGCAAAACAAGCATGCTAGTACTCATCAAGTATACATATCAGTATAGTTCCTCTCTGGATATCACCGGGGTCTAGTATACTCACACTGACTGCCTCCTCCCTAGCTGCACAACCAAGCAAGTGGAAGAGACCACACTATCCGCCTGACCAGTAGTCTGCCAATACCTACCCGGCTCGTCGATAGTGGACTCATTTGTGAGCTGGTCAAACCCAGCTTAGCTTATAGCCCCCTCACTCGGGCGGATAAGGCCACACTCCCTTCCAACCGACCACGACACAGTGGGAGACGCGGCCTACTGGCATTTGGCACTCAGGCGCTCATCTATCCACTCGATCTAGACGTTGGAGCAACTCCTGGTATCAAAAAGGTTCTGAAATTTTCACCCAAGGACATCCTAAGTGTCCACAATGCTAGAGCCGATATTTTCGGTATCCGATACGACCATCCACAATGTGCCTGTTGAGGCCATGGCCCTGATGTCACTAAGGCGTGCAGTGATCAAGTCACACATATGCGGAATGCATAAGTCACATCTTCAAATCATGTAGCAATCATGCGCGCACCACGCACTCATGTGGGGCACTCCGTCTCATAAGGAGTCCCGTAAATGATCCAGCCCAACGGTTTATGCTATGATCAAACATTCCTCATATCAAGCATAAATATGATGCGTATGGGCATGAATTATGGAGCTATACTAATCATGTTATAAAGTGATGAATTATCAACAAGTATGGGCCTATTAATGGGCCTTAAGGAGAGTTACAATGCGGACATTTAACCAACATTGTACTCACAATGTGGGCGTCAAACCATCATTGTTCCCTAGGCATAGCCCGTCGTAAACATCATTACATAAATCATGTTAGGATCACACATTACAATGGACCTTAGGTACATCCCATTGGGCCTTAAATACATCAAATGGGCCGTATCACATGGGCCTTACATTCATCAAATGGGCCGCATTAATGGGCCTCACTAACGGACCTTATGTATATTACAATGGACCATAACCCATGGGCCTTAGAATACATCAAAATGGGCCTAATCACATAGGCCTTATGTATCTCAAATGGGCCTCACCAACAGAACCCATATGCCCATCAAATGGGCCATAAAAATAAGAGTGGTGATAATGATTTCCACCATTTAAAGTTCCTAAGGCCCATCATATGCATCCCATCCAACCTGTTCATAGGTTAACACAGTGATAAATTAAGTGGAAACAAATATCAGCTTAATAGGGAACTACTATGGCCCTTAGGAATTTTGAATGGTGGACGTCATTGTCCACTACCTTAAATGGTGAGGTCCACTTGAACTTTAGATTTGACTTATTTTTAGTCTCAAGCCTGATAAGACAAGCTTGCCAAAATGGTTGGACAGATTGGATACCACACATGCATCATGGTGGGGGGTCCACATGAAGGCCTGACCGGTACAGCACCCGAGTTAGGGGGGCCAGGCATGGATAAAACACATACCGCACAGTGGGTTCCACCATCCACAGCCGTGGACGGTGGGAAATAAACACATACATCACTGTGGGTCCCACATGGGGCCCACCATAATGTTCATAAGCCCTCCAATCCGTTCATAAGGTCACACAGACCTGAATGAAGAGTAAAAACACATTTCATATTAATTTGAAACTTCTGTGAACCCAAATATGGGTTTCAATGGCAGACGGTTAACTCTCCACTGTTTCTTGTGATGTGGGCCACCTGAGCGTCAGATCGGCTGGATCTTCGGAGGGGGCCTACTTCAAGGAGGGGCCCGCCCAATGGACGGTTTGGATACTAAACATACATCATGGTGGGGCCCACGGCAGGGGCCGTGGGTCCCTGTCGTTCGCCTGCTCACCAGCGCTGGCGTTGCCTGCGCCTCTGACAGCAGCAGCATCAGCTGCTACTTATATTATTATTATTTTTTTTTAAAAACCCATTTTTCAAGGGTTTTTCATATGTGGGGTCCGATTCAAGTGAATCCACCCTAGCCAATGGATTCTACAGTCCATAACCCATCCATCAAGCCTAATATTGAGTATTTTTCGATGTGTAGAAAAATTAAGGTGAGTTTCTGTAAGTGCTATAGTTTATATCCCTGTCTGTTGTCAAATTTGTGGTGCTAAAATCACTGTTATATATAACTTACATAAGTGAAGCTCTCTCAAGGATCAACATTCATGAACAAGCTAAGCTCACAACAAGCAAAGCTCACAAGACAAGACTCAAGCTGCAAGACTTCAAGAAGAGTACAAGGCAGTTGGTAAAGAACTCAAGACCCTTTCAAGATTGAGCTACATCAAGATTTCAAGATTGATCTACATCAAGACTTCAAGGCTCATTCTTCAAGGTCACTAGTTCCGAATGTTTCAATGTCCTTTACTTCATGGTTGAGGTTTGACTGACCATAGGTTGACCTTAGAAGTAGGTCATTTCGGATATATAAACCGAATGTTTATTTTACATGTGATTGGTCTGTTCTTCGACTAGTCCTAGGCCTTCTTCGACTAATCCTAGAGTTGCTTCGACCAGTCTAAGAAATTTCTCGATCAGTCGTGAGTTTGTTACAAATTTCGGATAAAATCTATTAGGCTTCGACTAGTCCAAGAATCTGTTCGACCAGTCGTAGGAATAGTGTCGACTGCATCTTCGACCTGTCGAACATCTTCGACTCGAAATCCAGCGAAGTTTTTCAGGATCTACGACCAGTCGAAGGAGACCTACGACCAGTCATAGGTGACCTACGACCAGTCGTAGGTGACCTACGACCAGTCGTAGAACGGTCAAAGCATATCCCGCCGGATTTTTCAAATATCTGTTATTGCTTCGACTAGTCGAAGAGCTCCCTAGACCAGTCGAAGACTCGATCTGCTCACCTATAAATAGTGCACGAATCTCAGAAGAAATCATTGAATTAATTAATCCATTCAAGCCAATCTTCGTCGAACTTCTGAGAGATAATTCTGTGTTTCATCTAAGCTAAGTGTGCTTATTTAATATTCTCTTTCCTTAGCTTTATTTAATTGATTTTGTTTCTGCTATTCCAATCTGATTTGATAAGAGGAATTGTTATTCCCTTTCTTTGGAATCAAAATCAATTAAGGCAAGCCCTATTTGGTTTAATTTAAAATCTATTAGAACGAGAACCATTGTAATTGAGTACTGGACATTGAACTTGGACATTCAATCATCTACTCTGATTTGGTTCTACCGGGCTGCTACAACGAAGGAGATAATCAGGTATTTTACATTTAATTATAAATTCCTTTCTGTTTTGGTTTCTTTCAAGATTTGCCAGAAAAATCTTGTTGTATTGGTTTTCTGAGGAGAGCCAAGAAAACTCAGAAGTGGGGTTTTTTAATTGTGTAAGCCCACAGACAAAGACACAATTGTAAAGGTTTTGGGTGAACTTGGGAAAACCTATTTTGTTAGTGAACGCTAATATCCCTTGTGTGAGGATATTAGGAGTGGAGTAGCATTTTGTGTGGCTGTTGTTTAACAGTTGGTGAACACACAGGCGAACCACTATAATCCCTTGTGTTGTGGTTGAATGATTTATACTTCTGATCTTTAATTATTCTTATGTGAGATGTATGTATGGTGGTGAATGTTGTAATCATTTAATTCAAGCATTGTGAGAATTTTGTAATAGTTTAGAATTTATTTTCTGCTATTCCTTTATCAGCTTGATATTTAATTTCTTTTGAAAGTTGTTCCAACAAGGTTGCCCTGCCATTTTTATGGTATATGGCTGTCCCTAGAACAATACATTTGTGATTACAATTTATTTTAATTCAGTTTGTATTTATTTCTGTATTCCTCTTCGGTTTGAGATTTGATACAAAGATCTTTCTAGAAATAAGGTTGTCCTACCATAAACTCTGGTTTTTGGTGTAAGGTTGTCCTTAGAACAACATTTGTATCAACCTCTCAAGATCTGAATTTTGAGGTTATTTTACTTTCTTGCATTGTGATTTATTTTGACTATCATATTCTTTTTAATTCCGCTGTTATAAGTTTTATTTGGCATTGTCCTATTCACCCCCCCTCTAGGACATATAGCTTGGCCTTTTCAAGTGGTATCAGAGCCTAATAGCTCTTTTTTAATTCTTGGATTTAATTCCTGAGCTAACGATTTAAGCTATTTAAGATGTCAAATTTTGATAGCCTTTCAGTCACTAGCCTCCACCCTTTGATGGCTCCAACTATGCCTATTGGAAGGCCAGAATGAGGATCTTCCTCAAATCAATGGATGAAAATGTGTGGTAAGCCACAGTGACTGAATGGAATCCTCCTATCATGGAAGTTACTGGGGTTAATGGTTCAAAATCTATGAAAGTCACACTATATTACCAATGGACCACTCTTCAGAAAAGTGAGAGTAGTGCAAATGCTAAAGCACTAAATGCAATTACTTGCGCACTATCATTGGATGAGTTCAAAAGAATCATTTCCTGTGATACTGCAAAGCAAGCTTGGGATATATTAGAAATGACACACGGGTACTACAATTGTCAAAAAATCTAAAGTCCAACTCCTCACAACTAGATTTGAAGAAATTTATATGGAGGAAAATGAAATGTTTATGGACTTTTACACTAGATTGAATGACATTGTAAACTCAATGTGGGGTCTTATCGATAAAATCCCAGAAAGTAAAGTGTGTGCAAAAATATTACGATCACTTCCTAAACGGTTCAATTCTAAAGTAACCGCAATCTAGGAACTTCGTGATATGGATAATATGAGGGTAGAAGAACTAGTTGGTTCTCTACAAACCTATGAGTTAAACTTTAAAGCTCCTAAAGGTAAATCTATCGCACTAAAATCTTCTAAATGTAATTCAGAAGAAAATTCTGATTCAGAAGATGATATGGCTCTTTTAGCTAAGAAATTTTACAAGATTTTCAAAAGCAAGAAAATGGTTGATTTTCAAAAATCAAATGATAAAAAGAAGTTTAGACCCAAAATTTGAAAATCTTTGAACGATAGTCAATATTACAATTGTCAAGATTATGGGCACTTAGCAAATAGATGTCCTAAAAGGGACAAACCCAAGAAGAAGGGTATGTTGGCTACATGGGATGAATCATCTAATTCTGAAGGTTCTTCTGAATCAGAAGATTCTGAAACTGAGTCGGGCAATGACGTTAAAGCTCTTATGACTCTAGCCAAATTCACATTTTCAGATAATGACTCAACTAGTGAAGAAAATCTGAATAGTGAATGTGAAAATGAAGATGATCTTCAAGACGCTTACAATGCCCTATATAAGGAAAGTTGTAAAATTGCTGTCAAACTTAAACTTCAAAAAGAAAAGTTTTATAAACTCAAAAATTATTTTGAATCACTTGTTTTAGAAAAATCACAAATTTCAGATTGTTTTGAAAAATCAAAATGCGATTTGGAATTCAAAAACTCACTAATTATTGATTTAAAATTTGAAATTGAGAAACTTAAAACTGAAGTATCTTCTCTTCTGAGTCTAAAGGACACATGGAAATATGCCCAAGGTGATCCAAAGTTAGAGAAACTTTTATCCGGATCAAGAAAAAGTGGCGATCTATCCGGGTTGGGCTATGATAAAAATTTACCTCCTAAACAAAAGTATACTCCTCCTATGTTTGTTAAAGAAGAGTCCTCAAACTCAAAAGGGAAAAGTACTTATCAAGATTTTTCTAGAAATTCAAAAACTCTTCAAAAACCTAGAAGCAGCCATGTCAACTTTAATCAGAAACGAAATCCACTAGCTGAAAAGATAGTTGATTTACTCAAGGAGCTCTTAAAATCTAACTCTATAGGTCATTCCTACAAATATACACAAAAGAAGACCAACTATGTTCCTAAGACCAAAACAGTTATGAAATGGGTTCCTAAAGTTACCTGCTTGGTTGCTCACACTGCTTTCAAAGTAACAAGTCATTCAAAGTGGTACCTAGACAGTGGATGCTCCAGGCATATGACAGGTGACAAAGCTTTATTCACGGATCTAAAAGATATGACTGATGGTTCAGTCACATTTGGTGATGGTAGCAACTGCAAGATTATAGGCCAAGGTACGGTTCAACTTTTTAATCTTCCTGTGTTTAAAAATGTTTTATATGTTGAAGGCTTAAAACATAACTTGTTAAGTATATCTCAAATATGTGATAATAACCATAATGTTCGGTTTTCTAATCAAAGCTATGAGATACTAAACAATAAGGGTTCTGTAATATTAACTGGACGTAGAACGTCTGAAAATTGCTATATTATTAGCGAATCCAGCTCATCTAATCAAACATGTTACATGGTCCATACAGATGAGACTGATTTATGGCACAAACGTCTTGGACATGTACATTATCAAAATTTATATAGATTGAGCAAACGAGAACTTATAAGAGGTTTACCTAAACTTCAGAAATTAGATAAAATATGTGGTGAGTGCCAGATAGGCAAACAAACAAAGAACTCATACAAAAAGGTGAATTTAAATACCACATCAAGACCACTCGAACTTCTCCAGATGGATCTGATAGGACCTACCAGAACAGAAAGTCGTGGTGGGAAAAAGTATATCCTGGTAATAGTTGATGACTTTACTAGATTCACTTGGGTAGTCTTCTTAAGGGATAAATCTGAAACCCTTGAAGAAGTAAGAAAAGTTTTCAAAAGGATTCAAACTGAAAAATCTTCTCAAATCAGTAAAATTCGTAGTGATCATGGATCTGAATTTGAGAATAGAAATTTTGAGAAGTTTTGTACCGACCAAGGAATATTACATGAATTCTCTGCTCCCAAAACTCCACAACAAAATGGAATTGTTGAAAGAAAGAATAGGGTGCTTCAAGAAATGGCTAATGTCATGTTGAATAGCATGAAGCTCTCTAAAAATCTTTGGGCTGAAGCAGTCAACACAGCTTGCTATATTATTAACCGAGTCTACACTAGCAAAGATAATAATAAAACGGCTTACGAATTGTGGTTCAATAAAAAGCCTACTGTTAAATACTTTCGAGTTTTTGGCAGTAAGTGCTATATTTTACGTGATCATGAAAATTTGAGAAAATTTGATACGAAGAGTGATGAAGGTATTTTTCTAGGATATTCTTTAAACAGTCGAGCTTATAGGGTTCTGAACAAAACTACTGGTGTGATTCAAGAATCCATTAATGTTGTCATTGATGATCACTTAAACATGCCAATTTCTAATTTAGATAATGATGAAGTACTAATCATTGATAAACCCGATACTTCATCGAATCAGACTGATTCTGAGTTGAGGACTGTTAAAGATCATCCAACCACACAAATTCTTGGAAACCCTCTCACCGGTATTCGTACCCATAGACAACTTGAGGATATATGTAATTATGTATGTTTTACATCCTAAATAGAACCATCTAACGTAAAAGAAGCTCTTGCTAATGAGAACTGGATTGTTACGATGCAAGAAGAACTCAACCAATTCGTAAGAAATGATGTTTGGTATCTCGTACCAAGACCTAAAGATAAACACATCATTGGAACAAAATGGATTTTCAAAAATAAGTCTGACGAGTGTGGAAATATAATTAGAAACAAGGCTAGACTAGTGGTACAAGGTTATACTCAAATTGAAGGGATTGATTTCGATGAAACCTTTGCACCAGTAGCACGTCTTGAATCTATCAGACTATTTATATCCATTGCATGTTTTAGAAAAATAAAGATCTATCAGATGGATGTGAAAAGTGCTTTTCTAAATGACGATTTACATGAAGAAGTCTATGTTGAACAGCCAATGGGTTTTGAAGATTCCAAAAATACTGATTATGTATATTGGCTTAAAAAGGCACTTTATGGATTAAAACAAGCACCTAGGGCATGGTATGAGAAACTAACGAAATTTCTTTTAAGTCATAATTTTCAAATGGGATCTGTTGATAAAACTCTGTTTGTTAAAAAACATAATGATCATATCTTAATGGTGCAGATTTATGTTGATGATATCATTTATGGATCAACTTGTACTGACTTGACTACTGAGTTTGTAGATTTGATGAAATCACAGTTCGAAATGAGCATGGTTGGGGAATTGACTTATTTTCTTGGATTGCTAGTAAAGCAACAACCTGAAGGAGTATTCATTTCTCAATCTAAGTATGCTTTGAATCTAATCAAGAGATTTGGATTTGAAAATGGCAAGAATTTTGATACTCCTATGAGTACTACCCTGAAACTCTCAAAAGACTCTAATGGTAAAAATGTTGACTCAAAACTTTATCAGAGTATGATTGGTAGTTTGTTATATTTAACTGCTAGTAGACCTGATATTTCTCTAAGTGTTAGTATTTGCGCAAGATATCAATCTGATCCAAAAGAATCTCACTGGATTTCTATCAAGTAAATTATTAGATATGTCGCAAGTACTGTAAATCTCGGTCTCTGGTATCCTCATGAAACCAATGTTCAATTAGCTGGGTACTCGGATGCTGACTGGGCTAGTCATCTAGATGATAGAAAATCAACCAGTGGTGGTTGTTTTTACATTGAAAATTGTCTAGTTTCCTGGTTTAGTAAGAAACAAAATTCTATATCACTTTCAACAGCTGAAGCTGAGTATATCGCAGCTGGTAATGCATGTACACAGCTTGTTTGGATGCAACGAATGCTAAGTGATTATGGAATTAAACAGGATTCTATGTTATTACATTGTGATAATTTCAGTGCGATAAATATTTCAAAAAATCCTATTCAGCATTCTCGTACTAAGCACATTGACATTAGATTTCATTATATAAAGGAATTAGTAGAAGAAAAAGTTAAAGGATGAAATTTGATCTTGGCATGTGCATTTTAAAATGATTATTTATGCTTACTTGTATTATAGTGTATATATTTGCTAGATTATATTCCAATTTTTGTTTAATTTGTAAGAAATATGAATTTTTTGGGCTTTCTTCGACCTGTCGTGAGTGTACTCGACCTGTTGACCTACGACCGGTCGTAGATACCCACGACCAGTCGTAGAACATGGGTTTCACTTAAAATTAGGAATTTTTACTTTCTTCCTCATTTCACCTTTCTTCTCCTTGGAGCCGAGCTTCGACTTGTCGAACCCATCTTTCATGTTCTTCAAGGTTAGTGTTCCAAATCCCATTTTTCTTGCAGATTTGTGTCTAGATTGTTTCCTTTTCTAGCTTAAAGCTTTCTATTTTGGATTTCATTGAGATTTGGGGTTTGGATTTTGAAAAATCTATTTTGAGTAAACCCACTTCTCAATCCTTTGCAACTTCTTAATTTCTTGAAATCCTTGTTACTAATGGCTTCTAGAGGTAGAAAAACTACTTCCTGTGGTCCTTCTTCTTCCTTCAGATCGACCGCTATCTCTAAACGTCATCTTCTTGTTCCCAATGATGATCCATCATATGTTAGGGACATTAGATCACGTAATGTTATTGTTGAACATCCTGTTGATGTTAATCATATTGCACCTTTTGACATCCTTCCTATGCTTGAAGCTGTAGGTTGAGTTAACTTATTACATTGGGGTGGGCCTGCATACCGGTCCATTGCCCAATCCATGTTTACATGTATTAGTGCTTTTTCACAAGATAATTTAACTTTTAAAATATCTACTAGAGAAGGGCCTTTTGACGTTGATCGTCATTTAATTTCAGCCCTTATGAACATTCCTATGAATGATGAGGGTATTCCTATCCATAATTTAACTGATAAACCCTCAATGTCTGAAAAATGCATGCTCACTAGAGACTTATGCAACATGGATGTTCAATGGACTCAAAAAGGGAATGCGCTTCCCGCAAGGTATTTGTTACCCAAATACAGAATTCTCCACAAAATCTTTGTGTCCAATCTGTATCCTCATTCGGGTAATAAATCTGACTTGACTTCGTTTATGGTTCGTGTTATCCATGCTATTTTCAATGGTACTCAGATTGTTTACCATCCTTAATCTGTCATTTCATTCTTCAGTTTTGACTCCATCCTAGTCATAGTGACATTCCTTTTGCCTACTTAATGACTGTATTGGCTACACATATGTTAGTCGATGTGCCGGTTGATGAGGCACCAATCCATCATCTGATCTTCAACAATACTAATATCAATAAGATGAAGTTGGATCTGCTTCCTGAACAAGGTGGTAGTGGTGGTGGTGGTCATGAAGAAGCTGGTGTTGACATTAATATGGATGACATTTTTGAGGAACTGGATTCTGACTCAACAAATGATCCAGATTTTGTACCATCTGATGTTGATGCTCGTCTGAGTGCATTAGAGGAGAAAGTTGAGAATATAAATGTAAAGATGGAAAACATGTCTGTTGCTCATGATTTACAATTCAAGTACATGCGCAAATATCTTAGGCGATTGAACAAAGGCATGCACCAACTTGATCCCTCTATTCCTGCTCCATCATCTGGTTCTGGTTCTAAGTAGTTTATATGAGACTTCTGGTCTGTAATAACTTTATAACTTAGTACTTGGTTGACTGATTTTGAGTTGGATACTATCTATGTTTTATGCTGGATATTTATTCTATGTGATGTTATGCTGAGTATCTCTATCACTGTTTTTCTATACTCTCATACCTCCTCATGTTTACTCTCATATATTCCTTTATTTAGTTCTCCTTTGTCATATTGTGACAAAAAGGGGGAGAATGGTTTGTTCTTAACGATGTGATTATGCGAAGAGTAGCATTGATTATGTTACTCAGGGAGAGTGGGGGAGTATGTTTGAGCTTGTTGAATGAAACTGGTTGAATGTTGAATATTGAATATTGATTTGCAGGTATTAACCAGTTGTTTTACTTTTTGTTTATCTTGGTTATGTGTTTTGTCACTAATTTGACAAAGGGGGAGATTGTAAGTGCTATAGTTTATATCCCTGTCTGTTGTCAAATTTGTGGTGCTAAAATCACTGTTATATATAACTTACATAAGTGAAGCTCTCTCAAGGATCAACATTCATGAACAAGCTAAGCTCACAACAAGCAAAGCTCACAAGACAAGACTCAAGCTGCAAGACTTCAAGAAGAGTACAAGGCAGTTGGTAAAGAACTCAAGACCCTTTCAAGATTGAGCTACATCAAGATTTCAAGATTGATCTACATCAAGACTTCAAGGCTCATTCTTCAAGGTCACTAGTTTCGAATGTTTCAATGTCCTTTACTTCATGGTTGAGGTTTGACTGACCATAGGTTGACCTTAGAAGTAGGTCATTTCGGATATATAAACCGAATGTTTATTTTACATGTGATTGGTCTGTTCTTCGACTAGTCCTAGGCCTTCTTCGACTAATCCTAGAGTTGCTTCAACCAGTCTAAGAAATTCCTCGATCAGTCGTGAGTTTGTTATAAATTTTGGATAAAATCTGTTAGGCTTCGACTAGTCCAGGAATCTGTTCGACTAGTCGTAGGAACAGTGTCGATTGCATCTTCGACCTGTCGAACATCTTCGACTCGAAATCTAGCAAAGTTTTTCAGGATCTACGACCAGTCGAAGGAGACCTACGACCAGTCGAAGGAGACCTTCGACCAGTTGTAGAACGGTCAAAGCATATCCCGCCGAATTTATCAAATATCTGTTATTGCTTCGACTAGTCGAAGAGCTCCCAAGACCAGTCGAAGACGCGATCTGCTCACCTATAAATAGTGCACGAATCTCAGAAGAAATCATTGAATTAATTAATCCATTCAAGTCAATCTTCGTCGAACTTCTGAGAGATAATTCTGTGCTCCATCTAAGCTAAGTGTGCTTATTTAATATTCTCTTTCCTTAGCTTTATTTAATTGATTTTGTTTCTGCTATTCCAATCTGATTTGATAAGAGGAATTGTTATTCCCTTTCTTTGTAATCAAAATCAATTAAGGCAAGCCCTATTTGGTTTAATTTAAAATCTATTAGAACTAGAACCATTGTAATTGAGTACTAGACATTGAACTTGGACATTCAATCATCTACTCTGATTTGGTTCTACCGGGCTGCTACAACGAAGGAGATAATCAGGTATTTTACATTTAATTGTAAATTCCTTTCTGTTTTGGTTTCTTTCAAGATTTGCCAGAAAAATCTTATTGTATTGGTTTTCTGAGGAGATCCAGGAAAACTCAGAAGTGGAGTTTTTTAATTGTGTAAGCCCACAGACAAAGACACAATTGTAAAGGTTTTGGGTGAACCTGGGAAAACCTATTTTGTTAGTGAACGCTAATATCCCCTGTGTGAGGATATTAGGAGTGGAGTAGCATTTTGTGTGGCTGTTGTTTAACAGTTGGTGAACACACAGGCGAACCACTATAATCCCTTGTGTTGTGGTTGAATGATTTATACTTCTGATCTTTAATTATTCTTATGTGGGATGTATGTATGGTGGTGAATGTTGTAATCATTTAATTCAAGCATTGTGAGAATTTTGTAATAGTTTAGAATTTATTTTCTGCTATTCCTTTATCAGCTTGATATCTAATTTCTTTTGAAAGTTGTTCCAGCAAGGTTGCCCTGCCATTTTTATGGTGTATGGCTGTCCCTAGAACAATACATTTGTGATTACAATTTATTTTAATTCAGTTTGTATTTATTTCTGTATTCCTCTTCGGTTTGAGATTTGATATAAAGATCTTTCTAGAAATAAGGTTGTCCTACCATAAACTCTGGTTTTTGGTGTAAGGTTGTCCTTAGAACAACATTTGTATCAACCTCTCAAGATCTGAATTTTGAGGTTATTTTACTTTCTTGCATTGTGATTTATTTTGACTATCATATTCTTTTTAATTCCGCTGTTATAAGTTTTATTTGGCATTGTCCTATTCACCCCCCCTCTAGGACATATAGCTTGGCCTTTTCAGTTTCAACGGTGAAAATCACTATTTTCAAAGGTGTGGCCCACCAGAAAGTTGGATCAGTTTCAATTTTCGACTCAACGCTTAAAATGAGTTGGCAAGTAGAATGGACGGCGTGGATTGAATACATACATCAAGGTGGGGCCTACACAAGCGGCCCACCTAAATAGCCTTGTACCAAGGCTAATATTTATATTTTCCTTTCAACGTCTGGCATAGTACATACAATTGAGGTGGGCCCCACCTATGGACGTGGGCCACCAAAAGAAAGGGTTGGATGGCATGCGAAATACATACATCAAAGTGGGGTCCATCCAAGTGGGCCACACAACTACATCACAAAAAAAATGAAAGAGAGAGAGAGAGAGACGCGTGATGATGGAGGGACCCCGGCACTATGGGCCCTCCCTTACGTGATCTATAACATACATCAAGTGGGTCCCAATACATGTGGGCCTACCAAATCAAGGATCAACGGTGGAGATCCATTCTCCACCCAAAATGGACGGTCTAGATGACCTCTTGACATGCAAGGAAAAATAAACATCATGATGGGGTCCATGGAGAATGGCCCCATCATGGAATGATCATGAGTGTCAAGGTGGGCCATCGGCCACACCTAGGGGCCAAAGTGAGATCCATACCATTGATCGGTAGGCCTCACTTGGTCCATCATAAGAATATAAAAATCTAGCCTATAGAAGCACCTACCGTTCGATCTTCTCGGTCCGTTGGAACGCCGGTTACCTTGTGCTTCACTTTGATGGAGGGAGATAAGGTTTGAATGGCTAGGATGAAGGTTAAAGGGATGGAAAAGTGGGCCACCAAAAATCACTTTTCTCTCACATGGAGGAGCTTGGACGTGTGCACCTCTCTTGCTTGGGATTTGTTGCTTGGGAAATGAGGGAGAGAGAGAGGGTTGTAAGGAGATGTGAGAGATGGGTGATGGATGTGAGAGAAGGATGACTTGTGTAAGATTTTTGTTGACTTTTGGGGTAGATTGTGTAAAAAGGGTATGGGGTGTGTAAGAAACTTTTGACTTATGGGTTGATTGGGGATGGGTGTGAGGTGATGGTGTACTTGACCCTTGATGGGATTGATTGATTGATGTGAATGATTGATTGATGGGACATGTTGTAGAGATTCTCTTGGCACTGCAAATGCGCGGTGTTTTCTTCAAAATAAACGCCGGCCTGAATCTTCTGGTCAGGGTATCAGATCGGTGCATACACTACAAGAAAAGGGGGCTTTAGCCTCAGTTCAAAACAGTGGCTAAAAATGTTAAAAACTGAGGCTAAAGCCTTTAGCCTCAGTTTTGCCTTAGTTATCCAAACCGAGGTTGAAACCCCCGTGGCTAAAGGCTTTAGCCTCAGTTTTAGCAACCGAGGCTAAAATGACTTTTATAGCCTCAGTTCTTCAGGTGAGGCTAAAAGAACCTTTTTAGCTTCGGTTTTTACAAAATGAGGCTAAATCAAAACTTTAGCCTCCATTGTTTCCAACTGAGACTAAATCTACGTGTTAGCCTCAATTGCCTCCAACCGAAGCTAAATCTATTTTTAACCTCGGTTCTCAACAACCGAGGCTAAATCCTTTAACCACGGGAATTTCAGCCTTGGTTATCAACAACTGAGGCTAAATACAAGCCTCAGTTACAAATTGAGGCTAAAAATGTTTTTTTTAAAAAATATTTATTTAAACTACTAATCCATTTATTCAATCCACTCATGAAACAATCAATCATGAAAGCCACAATACCAACAAAACAGTTTACAACAGTCTATTTAAAGTTTAACTTAATCAAACTGTTACACAACATTAAGTTCTACAAATAATACAAATTCATGGTTGCGTCCATCATCACCGGTGTCGTTGTGCTTGGCAGACCCTGAGATAACATTGCCCGTCCATCTTCTTTTGCTGTTAACATTAAAGAATAGCTTTAAGATGAAGGAATAACAAACTAGGAAAATGAAGGAATAACAAACTAGGAAATAAACATATGGGTACAAAAGAAAAATAATACTGTTTTCATGAAGAAGAAAAAAGGTTATCTTGCTCACCATTATTTTTCTGAGACTATTGTTTGAAGAGGCAGAGAACTTTCAACTTCATTACAAAATAGATCCAACTCACTCCCAACAATAAAGATTGAAACCCATTCCTTCAAAAACCATGGATGTACTCCCACAAAGATTACGAAAACAACGATTGTTTCACTCCCCCCATAAAGCCCAGGTACTAGTCAATAAGGCCAACCTCCAACATCTCCTACCATTCTTCCCAAACCCACACCCATGCCATGAGTGAAGAAGCCTCCGTTGATTCCGGCATCACCCACGACACCCCAAAGAGATTCTAGAAGTTCAACCATATTTCCCTCACAAATGGACAATGGATAAATAGATGGTCGATGGATTCCTCATTTTTCATACAAAGTAAGAAAATAATGGTGATTGTCATCCTCCTTTTTTGAAGATCACCCCACCAACCAGGCTAGTGCGGGCCACCTTGGGAGGGGCCCATAGGATCACAAAGAGAATGTGTGCGCAACTTCCTTTCCAAAACAAGAAAAGAAAAGAAAAGAGGAGAAGAAAAGAAGATACCGACTACTGATTTTAAAAAATAATTAAAAAAAAAACTAAATATCGATTTTCACAACATCTATAAGCAATTCTAAAACAGCATTCACATCAAATTTTCAATTCTCTAACTTCACAATCAAGATCAAGTCAAAATAAAAGAAAACCAGAAAATTAAATAAATAAATATCGAAACCTAAAAAATATCAGAACCTCTTCAAACACGTAAATTTCATTTCTCAAAGTTTTTGTTATTTTCCTAAATGGCATTTCTGTCAAATTTCTACTTACATAACTCTGAAGTAAAGACGCCATCCAAATCCATCATTAGAATATCAAGATAACTAAATTTCCAACCTTCAAGTCCTGATTCCAGTCGAAAAGGACACAGAAGTCACAACAGGAAACAACTTACTTGGCTCACATTGGTACAACACACCTTTTGAGTACCATAAATTGGAAATAAAATTTAAAGAAAGCAAGACTTGTCTTATGCCACTGGAAGGAGTTTACCACAAGTCAAAAGAACCCTACTTGGCATTATGTGGGTAACCATTGGAGCTCAATTTGGCATGTTGATGAGGATTCTTTTGAGCTTTTATGAAGCTGCTTCATTCAATCTCTAACATTCATCAAATAGCCAAAATGCAATTGTTCAATCTATTTAAGTTTGGATCCAGTCCAGGACCTTCTCACTTGGCTGACACACTTGCTGGTCAAACTATAACTCAATGCCAACACGGACTGACACATCAGCCACTTTTGTTGTAACAGGAATTGTTTGATAACCATGATGAAGAAGAATACTTTCCAACAAAGAGCTACCAGTTAACAGCCAAGAAAATCACCTCCATCGTGACGTGGCAAGCCAAAAGTTGATAAGGCATGTACTTATAGCCATTGCAAAAAGAAAAAAGAAAAAGATACATTGTAAGCATACCCCATGTATTTATTAAGGTGAAGAGATGTCATGGTTGGCTGATGACAAACTCTTGACCCATTTTGAATCACTCAAACTTGAAAACATAGAAACAGTAAGTGTTTTCTTTGAAACAGTAAGCTTACCCCAGGATTATATAATTCCCTGAACATTGTATGAGGACTGTAGAAAACATACATGGAACTGAAAGATCAAATCCAAAAATAAACACATCCAGCTCACCTGTCGAGTTCTTCCTTCATCGCAGGGTCTAGTTCATCATCAATATCGACATCCTCATAATTTTTTTTAATTTATTGTCCATTTATAGTGGGGTCCTTATCTTCATTGGTGAAACTATTACTATAAGGAACTAAATAGGTGAAATTATACATGGGTCAGTGATCCGAACCGATGAAGATAAGGACCCCACTATAAATAAGTATCATGACATCAACAAGCATCCCAAAAGGCTAATTCCTGCAACCAGATATTGGAGCTAAACCTACAATACAGCAGTAGTAAATCATTCAAATGCAGTGAAAATTTAAAACATTACTCAAATCCTCACTACATTTTCTTAAACTTGGAAATCACATTATAAATTTTGCTACTTCTATGATCTTTTGTTTTCCGTCAAAACAAATAAAATAGAAAGATTCATATATCCCACCAAAAACAAGACCAAAAAATGATAAATATTCCATCAAAGAAGATCTGAAGCTAAATTCCAAGCAGAAACAGAGAAAAAAAAAAACCCCTAATTCAACTGTGGAAATCAGCAATTTCCGAACACAAAATCCTCCAAACCCACGCTTTCTTAAACCATTACTAGACATTATCTTTCCAAAAACAGGAACTGCATTAAAATTTCCCAAACTCCCGCAAAATCCATTGAAATCTCGGCATTTGAATCCTCTCAAAACCGAGAAGGAAAAAAATAAAAATAAAAAGCAAGTGCAGATCCGCATTTAAGTTCTCAAATTGAAAGAATCTCCTTTAAAAACGAGCAAACCAAAAGAAACGTTTCACAAAACTCGAACCGGAGAGCAGAAACCCCGATTCAGGAGCTGAAACCCGCAAATTAGATCTCAAAAGTTAGAGAATCTCCACAGATAAGGGATTCTGGGCTAAAATCCGATTAGAAAAGACAATTATTTGAAAGAAACATCTCAAAAACAAAATTCTGAGAGCGGAATCGCCGGTTCCAAAGCTATAAGCGGAAATTTTTCAGAAAATGCTCCAAACCGGTTCAGATCCACATTTAAAGATGTCAAAACATGAGGAATCTCTCCCAAAAAGAGATCCAGAGCTAAATTTCGAGCAGAAACGACGAGAATGCGAAAGATACCTCTCAGAAAAGAAAATCCGAGAGCTGAAACATCGATTCCGGAGCGGGATCTGCGGCAGAAATCCTTCAAGAACGAAGATCACAGGCTCTAAAAGAGGAAAGGTTAGAGAGAGAGGGAAAAGGGAGAAGATTTTTCTAATTATAAGACGTCCTTTTCAGGTTAGCGTTTTTTCTAGGGTTTGAGCAGTGGGATGTTGAGAAGCGGTGGACTCTCTCTCTCTCACTCTCTCTCTAGAGAGGAGATTCGAAGCTTCCAGCGATTTTGATTTCTCAACGCCGCCCTCTGTCGTTTCTTTCTTCCGGTGCTTTATATGTCCGTTTTTTGCCTCAGTTCTCATGAAAGGTGGACTTTTTGCCACGGTTCAGGCAACTGAAGCTAAAAGGTGGCTTTTTTTTTGCCTCCGTTCCTATGCAAGTGAGGCTAAAAGGTGAAATTTTTGCCTCAGTTCGATGCAAGTGAGGCTAAAAGGTTCCGCCCCGGTTCGTATGTAACTGTGAGGAAAAGGAGAGACATAAGAGGCTAAGAAGGGGTAAGAGGCCCACCCCATTACATGATTAGAGATGTATTGGGCTCACCCAATTTCTGATTAGTTCTGTTTTCTCTCATATTATTATGCAAAATGATAATCTTTTAGCCTCATTTTCTCACCAACCGAGGCAAAAGGGTAGACTTTTAGTCTCAGTTTTCAACAACTAAGGCAAAAGGGCAGACTTTTAGTCTCAGTTTTCAACAACTAAGGCAAAAGGGCAGACTTTTGGCCTCAATTCCTCGTCAACTGAGGCAAAAGGGTAGATTTTTGGCCTCAGTTTCTCACCAACTGAAGCAAAAGGGCAGACTTTTAGCCTCAGTTTCTCAACAACCGAGGCGAAAAGGCAGACTTTTAGCCTCCGTTGCTCACCAACCGAGGCAAAATGACAGACTTTCAGCCTCAATTTTCAACAACCGAGGCAAAAGGGCAAAATTTTTTGCCTCAATTTCTCACCAACCGAGGCAAAAAGACAAACTTTTAGCCTCGATTGCTCACCAACCGAGGCAAAAGGGTAGACTTTTGGCCTCAATTTTCAACAACCGAGGCAAAAGGGCAGACTTTTGGCCTCAACTCCTCACCAACCGAGGCAAAAGGGCAGACTTTTGACCTTAGTTTCTCACCAACTGAAGTAAAAGGGCAAACTTTTAGCCTCAGTTTCTCAACAACCGAGGCAAAAAGGTAGACTTTTAGGCTCAGTTACTCACCAACCGAAGCAAAAGGGCAGACTTTTAACCTCAGTCTCTCACCAACTGAGGCAAAAGGGCAAATTTTTGGCCTCAATTTCTCATCAACCAAGGCAAAAGAGCAGACTTTTGGCCTCAGTTCTCAATAACCGAGGCAAAATGACAGACTTTTAGCCTCAGTTGCTCACCAACCAAGGCAAAAGGGCAAACTTTTTACCTCGATTGCTCACCAACCGAGGCAAAAGGGAATACTTTTGGCCTCAGTTCTCAACAACCGAGTCAAAAGGGCAGACTTTTAGCCTCAGTTGGTCACCAACCAAGGCAAAAGGGCAAACTTTTGGCCTCAGTTGCTCACTAACCGAGGCAAAAGGGCAGACTTTTGCCTCAGTTTCTAACCAACCGAGGCAATAGGGCAGAATTTTAGCCTCAGTTTCTCATCAACTGAGGCAAAAAGTGAATTTTTAACCTCGGTTCCTTTACAACCGAGGCTAAAAACCATATTTAGCCTCCTTTTTTTGAACCGAGGCTAAAAAAATGAGGCTAAAGGCCTACTTTCTTGTAGTGATAAGATGCGGCGTTGGAATCGCGGCGACAGTGCGGTCGCAATGGTATAAGTCTCGGATTAAGCTGACTCAAATCTATGGGATTCAACTTACGGTCCCGCGCAAACATTGGTTATACGTCGCAGGTTGCTAGAATTCGATGGGAAGGATCGCGGTAGTCAACGGAACAGTACAAACTAGGATACGTGTCTTACAGCTCTCCCCACCTAATAAAAATTTCATCCTCAAAATTTAAACTACCATCGCAGCTAACCATAACTCATAAGGGAATAACAATCATAACATCATATATAATCAAAACACAATACATCATACAATTAAACATAAAAAAGATGGGGATAACACTCGCGAATCTTCGCCTCACGCTCCCAAGATGCCTCATCCAAACTATGATGGCCCTACTGCACCTTCACCAAGGGGATGACCTTGGTCCATAGGACCTGCTCCTTTCGATCGAAGATATGAACTGGCTGCTCAATGTAAGAAGTGTCCTCACAAACCTCCAATAGCTGCCAATCAATAACAGGCACGATGTCTGACCCACACTTCCTCAACATAGAGATGTGAAAAATGTTGTGGACTCCAGACAACTAAGATGGCAAGGCAAGCTATAGGCCACAACGCCAACGCGCCCGGTGATCTCGAAAGGTCCTATAAATCTCGGGGCAAGCTTGCCCTTCGCTCCAAAATGAACCATACCCTTCATGGGTGCGACCTTGAGATACACATGGTCCCCAACGGTAAACTCTAAGGAATGACACCGACGGTCAGTAAAACTCTTCTGTCGGTTCTGAGCTGTGCGCATCCTCTGCCTGATGATGTCGATAACCTCTGACGTCTACTGCACAAGCTCGGGATCTAAGAGACGCTGCTCTCCAACCTCGGTCCAACAACTAAGAGATCTACATGGTCTGCCATATAATGCCTCAAAAAGAGCCATGCCAATGGTCACCTGATAGTTGTTGTTGTACGCGAACTCAACCAATCGTAGGTGCTCATCCCAAGTACCTGAGAAATCAATCGCGCAGGCTCAAAGCATATCCTCAAGGATCCGGTTGGCCTTCTCGGTCTAGCCATCAGTTTGCAGATGATACACAGTGCTGAGCTGCAAATCAGTCTTCATCGCTCTCTGGAAGCTCCTCCAAAACTTAGACGTGAACCTCGAGTCTTGGTCTGAAATGATCGAGACAAGAACACCGTGTAGTCTCACGATCTCATCAACAAGCATCTTGGCAAGCCAGTCCATGTGTCAAGTCTCACGAATTGTAAGACAGTGTGTCGACTTCATCAGATGGTCCACAATAATTCAGATAGCGTTATGACCGCGTTGAGTCCTCGGCAAACCCATGACAAAATCGGTTCAAGCTCTTGTAGTCGGAAAAGAGCTCAAACCTCACCCCATAAAGATAGTGCCTCCACACCTTCAGTGCGAAGATCACTGATGCAGCACCGGCTTCCGGTGCTGCATCAGGACGGCCCCCAAACCAACTCGCGAGGCATCAGTAAATGCAACAAATCCATCACTCCTAGAGGGAAGAGTGAGGACAGGACCGGACGTGAGGCGGTCCTTCAGCTCCATAAATACCTACTAACAAGTGTCGCTCCACACAAACTCGGCACCCTTCCGGGTCAACCTAGTCAACGGGGCTGCAATGCGAGAGAATCCCTTAATAAAACGTCGGTAGTAGCCCACCAAACTAAGAAAACTATGGATCTTCGATGCGTTCGTGGGCTGGCTTCACTGATGCACGACATCAATCTTCGAGGGGTCCACTACGACACCTTGTCTCGTCACCACATGACCGAGGAACTTCACCTCCTTCTGCTAGAACTCGCACTTCTCCAGCTTTACGTAAAGCTGTTGTGCATGGAGGGTCTACAATGTGATCTCCGGATGCCGCTCATGCTCCTCACAAGTCCTCGAACATATCAGAATTTCGTTGATGAGCACCACAACAAACTGGTCGAGATATGGATGGAAGACCTCGTTCATCAACTGCATAAATACCCCAGGTGCATTGGTCAATCCAAAGGACATGACATGGAACTTAAAATGACCGTAGCGTGTCTTGAAAGCTGTCTTCGTGATATCCTCATCTCGAACCCAAACCTGATGATAATCGGATTGCAAGTCTATCTTTGAAAAGAACTGCGCCTCCTGCAGCTGATCAAATAAATCATCGATCCTCGGGAGTGGGTACTTATTCTTGATCGTGACCTTGTTGAGTTCGTGGTAGTCTATGCCAAGCCTCAACGAGCCATCCTTCTTCTTCACGAAGAGTACCGGCACTGCCCATGGTGAACTGCTCGGACGAATAAAGTCTAACTCGCATAACTCATCTAACTGCTTCTGTAGTTTCCGTAACTCCAACGGTGCCATACGATATGGGGCCTTCGAAATAGGCACGGTACCAAGCACAAGATCAATCTGAAACTCAGTGTGCCGACAAGGTGATAACCCCGGAATCTCCTGGAACACATCGGGAAAACCACAAACGATCGGCAGCTGGTCGATACACAAAGTGGTTGACTCTTCAATAGCACACGATAACAGGCAAGCAAGCTGCTCTCCTCTAGGCTCGGCAACAAACTGGAACTCTGGCACGCCAGGTACACAGAACATGACTGTCCTCGCGGAGCAGTCTAATATGGCGTGATACTCGACGAGTTAATCTATACCCAGGATAACATCAAAATCGGACATCGACAAAATGAATAGGTCCACAGGCAAAAAGATATCCCCAATCAGAATGGGGCAAGATAAGCAAAATTGGTCTAATACTGCAGTCTTCCCTAAGGGCTTCGATACTGACAAACCCTCACGAGCAGACTCCATCGGTAAACTAGTCGATCGACAGAAATCAATGGCTACAAAGGAATGTGATGCACAAGAGTCAAACAATACATGTGCAATGCATGCAGAAACAGGGAGAGTACCCTCGACGACCCCTCCTGATGACTGAAGGTCCTGCTGTGCGGCATAAAATCTGCCCTAGGCCTGTTGGGGAGGTGCAGGTCCCCTCTGAGGTCTCTGCTGATGCTACTGCTGCTGTGGTGGCCTGATCTGCTGCCTCTATTGTAAGGCCCGTATCCTAACCCATACTGTTCCGTCGAATCCCGCGATCCTTCCCATCAAATTTTGACAAACTGCGATCGATAATCAATATTTACGCGCAACCCTAAGTCGTATCCTGTAGATTCGAGTTGGCTTAATCCGAGACTTGTACCATTACAACCGCACCATCATCGGGTTCTAACACCGCGACTCGCGCACCGATCCGACACCCTGGCCGAGAGATGTGGGCCGGCGTTTATTTCGAAGAAACACCGCGTGGTTGCAATCTCAAGAGAATCTCTACATCATGTCCCATCAATCAATCACTCAAATCAATCAATCAATCAATGCTTTCTTTCTCCCCAAGTCAAGCAACCACCAAGTCAACTCTTTTTCACCCTCTCTCTTACACACCCATACTTGTCAAGTACAACATCACCTCACCCATCACTCACATCCATCACTCTCACTCCTTACATCCCATCTCTCTCTCTCTCTCTCTCTCTCTCTCTCTTCTCTACACAATTTCCAAGCAACCAAAGAGAGCAAAAAAAATGTGGACGTCCATGGTCTTTCATGAGAGAAAAGAGTATTGTGTGGCCTACTTTCCTATCTCAAATCCTTCATCCTAACCCTTAATTCCGCATCATCCACCATCAAAGTGGAGCACAAGGAGATCGGCCTTCCAACGAACCAAGAAGATCGAACGGTGGGTGCTTCTATAGGCTAGTTTTCATGTTTGTATAATGGGCCAAATGAGGCCTACCGATTGATGGTGTGGATCTCATTTTGGACCATATATGTGGCGATGGCCCACTTTAATTCTCGTAATCATTCCATGATGGGGCCATTCTCCATGGACCCCATCATGATGTTTATTTTCCTTACATGGATAGGGTCATCTAGACCTTCCATTTCGGTGGAGAAAGGATCTCCACCGTTGATTTTGATTGGTGGGCCCATAAGAAATGGGACCCACTTGATGTATGTTGTGAATCATGTAAGGGAGGGCCCATAGTGCCGGGGTCCCTCCATCATCACGTGTCTCTCTCTCTCTCTCTCTCCTTCCTTTATTTATTTTGTGGCCCACATGATGAGTGTATGTGGTGTCCAAACTGTCCATCAAGTAGACCCCATTGCCGTCCAAGCCATGTGGACCCTACCCTTTGATGTTGGGGAAAAACACAAATATCATACTGATACAAATCAGGTGGGCCACATCCACGTGGGACCCACTTTGATGAAATGATTCACGCCTAGATGTGGTTGCTGGAGCATCAACAGATAGTGGGTGTACCCACGTTAAAGGCAAACCAGAAATATGGGTTTGATTGTAGGCTTTTGGGTGGGTCACTCATACAGGCCCCATCTTGACGTATAAATTAAATCCACACCATTCATCCAATTTCCTAACTCATTTTAGGCATTAAGCCAAAAAATGAAGCTAATCCGAATCCCAGGTGGGCCATACCACAAATGCTAAGGGGTTGGGCTACCCATGTCATTTCTTACTTTTTGCATGAGAGGTTTGGAGTGAGTTTTCACTCATGGAACCCATATTGATGTATTTCTTAGATCCACACCATACGTCCATTCTCTGGCACATTCTAGCCGTGAAGCCCAAAAATTTACTCGATCCAACCATCATGTGGACCACACCACAACTGATGGTGATAGTGGTTACACCCCTAATGTCAACCATGCGGACGTGGGGTGGGGGCATCCCAACCATGGGCCCCACCTTGATGTATTTGTTTAATTGATGCCATCCACCACCTTCCCCATGTAGTTTTAGGCTATGAGTCGAAAAATGAAACAAATCATAGTTCTTAGTGGACCGCACCAAGGGAAACAAATTCCCACTGTTGGAACTTTCTAATACCTACTGTTGTATGTATAAGTGGTGGACCTGTCTATCATTAGACTCCTTTAGTCCATAGAGAGCTGGTCGATGTAATAGATGGTATGGATTATCCACTAGTGGGCCCCATATAGTAGAATAAAAAAATAAAGAAAGAAAGAGAAGAAGAAGAAAAAAAAAGTCATTGCACGGTACTGTCTAGTGACGGTGAGGGTGGAAGCCTTACTGGGCTGCCACCATACGTGGATCCCACCATGATGAATTTGTTTAATCTACACCATTCACTATCTTTTCCTTATAATTTTAGGCCATGTGCCAAATTTTGAGGTAAATATAAGTCTCGAGTGGGCCGTACTAAGGGTATTAATGCTCACCTGTTGAAACACTCTAAGGCCCCCTTTGGAATCCCTTGTCATCCAAACCAGTCCTAGTCAGAGTCTATTTGACCTCATTCGAGGTGGCCAAGATGGTGAATTATTCACTTGGGGTGTCCCACCATGGATTGTATTGTCAGGCCTAAGATGGTGTATGTGTTGTATATACACGCTGCCCAGCCAACTCCAGTTAATGCAGGGCCATGGGCCCCATTGAGAGGCAGGCCCAAATCCCAAGTGGACCATACTATAAATAGTGGTGATGATTGAGCGTCCACCATAGGGTTGACTTGAGAAGCCCACCATAATGTGTTATTACATGCTGTCCCTCCATTCTTAGGGACATGGGCTACTTATGCAGGCCTACCATGATATATGTGTTTTATTCCAAGTCGTTCATCCATTTCTCTTTCTTTTGGATGTGGCCCACCATGATCTAGACGGTGGGCCCTATCATGATGCATGCGTTCATCCATGCAGACCACTATCCAGGTATGGACGGTGGGACCTATGCAATGTATATGTTTTCTCCAAACCGTCCAAATCATGGGGCCTACCTTGATACATGTGTGGCCCTTGCTTGAGGCCTACGAGTGAGGCCCAATTTGATGTGATATATAAGGCCCATTCGTTGAGGCCCACCTTGACATATATGGAGCCCATTTGATGGGGCCCGATGTAGTGTATTTGGGGCCTATTAGTGAGGCCCAATTTGATGTGATGTATGAGGCCCGTTCGTTGAGGCCCACCTTGACATATATGGAGCCCATTTGATGAGGCCCGATGTAGTGTATTTAGGGCCCATGGGTTGAGGCCCATTGTGATGTATTAGGGCCCATGGATTGAGGCCCACCTTGATACATACATGAGGCCCATGGATTGAGGCCCACCTTGATACATGCATGAGGCACATGTGATTAGGCCCACCTTGATGTGTATAAGGCCCATTGTTAAGGCCACCTTGGTGTGTATGAGGCCCATGGGTTAAGGCCCATTGTGATGTATTAGGGCCCATGGATTGAGGCCCATTTGATGTATTTGAGGCCCATGGATCGAGGCCCAATGAGATGTATACAAGGTCTATTGTATTGTGTGATTATACCATGGGTTATGTAATGACATTTATGGTGGGCCATGCCTTGGGAGCAATGTTGATTTGATGTCCACATTGTAAGAATAATATTGGTTAAATGTCTGCATTATAACTCTCCCTATGGCCCATTGATAGGCCCATACTTGTTGTATGTAGGCCATCAAGGCCCATCTTCGTTATGAGGATAGTTCATCACCATATAAAACACTTAATATAACTCCATGATTCATGCCCATACGCATCATATGTATGCCTGATATGAGGAATGTTTGATCATAGCATGCGCCATTGGACAAACTATTTATGGGACTCCTTATGAGACGGAGTGCCTACATTATCACACCGTATGCGCAGGATTGCTACATGACTGGATAGTGTGACTCATGCATCTCACATATATGTGACTTGATCATTGTACGCCCTAGCGACATCAGGGTCGTGACCTCCACAGACATATCGTGGATGGTCAGATGGGACACCAGAAATGCTTGGTTCTAGCACTGTGGGCACGTAGAATGTCCTTGGGTGAAAATCTCATAACCTCCTTGGTACCAAGAGATGCTCCAACATCTACACCGAGTGAAATATGAGCGCCGGTGCCTATACCATGAGATTGTATCTCCCACTGTGTCGTGGTGTTGGAAGGGAGTGTTGCCTTATCCACCAGAGTGAGGTGGCTATAAGCTAGGCTGAGTATGACCAGCTTATAAGTGGGTCCGCTATCGACGAGCCGGGCCTGATATTGGCAGGCGGATAGTGAGGTCTCTTTCACTTACTAGGCTATATAGCTAAGGAGGAGGCAGTCGGAGTGGAGTGTAATAGACCCCGGTGATTTTCTCAGAGAGTAACCATACTGATATGTGGACTATTGAGTAGAAATTACATATCCATTCATTCATTCATTCACTATCCACTCAGGTTGGTGGTGCGTAACTATTTGTCACTGTACCTTCACATGGCTAGGATTTCGGTTGGGGGCGCGACTAACCTGAGATCAGGAGTTTACCACATTGAGTCGGACTATCCAAATTTAGGTATGGGACTGGTTTAGATAGAAGTCCCTTGTGGTGAACCCCGTAGCCTGTGATACTCCATACTATCATCCCGACTTCACATTCCAGCATAGTCATTTCATTCGCACCACATATTACATTACATCCTCAGCATCTGTTATTATCTTATTATGTTATGCGCCACATGGCCTTGGTACAACTGATAACACTCATGGACTTACCAGTATATTTTCGCTTACTTTGATATCGTATGATTCATGTCTTGTCAGTATTTCTGCTTATTCCAATGATGTATGATTTATGGGCTTTATGGTATACTTGACATTTATCTTGTGCACACACTTATACCACTCTCTAAGCTTTTTATACGCTTATGCATGATAGATATGTGCAGGTGATGTTAGGTTACAGCAGTGTTGAGCTTGGAGCGTGCAGCGGTCTTTTGGCGCTTGATTTTTTATTTATATATTTCCCTTTCAGCATTATACTCAAATGATTATATTAGTGGATATGTGATGATGATGTTGCCTTTATGACTTGGTTATACTTATGGTTATGCTCTATTACCAAAAAAAATTCATATTGAAAATCCTCTTTGTAGGATCCCAGGATTGGAATCAGGCACGTGAGTGCTGGGATCTGAGAATGGGGCACTATGGAGGCTGTTAGCACCAGATTCGGCGATTGAAAATTTTGTGAGCCCGTTTTCTGATGTTGGGGCATGACATCTGCTGATGTAGGGGAGGCCCTAGAGGCTGGTGCTGTGGTCGCTGCTGCTTCTGTGGTGGCTGTCGTGAAGGATGATGCGGTGTCCTCGGCTGCTGCCGCTGTGGATGGGGACACTCGTGCATGCGATGTCCTGTCATACCGCACCCAAAGCAAGTACCTGTAAATGGTCCCGGAGGTGGTGTTGGGGGTACTGCTGGTGCTCGAAATGCCGGGCAGGTCGTGTCTCGCTGCTGTGAACGATGCTGCTAGTGGTGGGAACTACCAGAGGACGCCTTCCTCTTCTGATCTCCTCTCTGGTCACAGGCTCTCTGCAAACTGGGCCAATCTGACTCGCAGATCTAGGCCCTCTCTACAATTTGCTCGAACATCGGAAGATGTGTCCGATCACACGGCTCCTGAGGGCAGGACGTAAACCGTTCTCAAAACGGCAGGCCTTTCGTCCCTCATTATCAACAAGGTATGTCGTGAATCTCCACAACGCGACGAAACATGCCTCATACTAGGACACAGTCATATCTCCTTGGACCAGAGTCTCAAACTCTGGTGCGCACTACTGTCGCACATGCTCAGGATAACTTTCGATCAAACCGGTCTACAAAGTCCGCTCGGGTCCACACAAAATCTGCCGTTACCGATCGGGCTACAGATGCCCACCAATGCTTAACCTCACCCTGGAGAAAGAATACAGCTAATGGGACTCGCTGCTAGGTCGTACATCTCATGGTGTCAAATATCTTCTCCACCTCGGAGCACCATATCTCCGCTGCAATAGGGTCAGGCTCGCCCCGAAAATGTGGAGGATCGTGCTATCGGAAGTCCTTGAGAAGGGCGCTCGCACGCTCCTGCTCTGCCTCGGCCTGGGTAACAGTGGGACGCCTACTCTGCCGCTGAAGAATAGCGGTCATCGCCTTTAGCATTTGTTGCAGCTGAGTAGCACTCACAGGTACGGTCAGATCCGGACCTGTCTCAGGTAAGGGAGTGGCATCCTCGGGCTGGAAAGTAGGAATATTTGGTGGTGGAATGGAAATAGCAGGTGGTAGAGCGGGAGTCGTAGGTGGTGGAGTGGGAGTCACAGGTGGTGGAGCGGGATTCGCTCGGGTCGTTCTTCTAAGCATCACGTCCTATTGGAAGGAACAAAGGCCTATCAACCTTGAGAATTCTCAAAGGCATAAACGTTAAGGGTCTATGTCGAAAAATTGCTAAGTTATTCGGACTCGGAACCTATTTATAGTAGATATGTGATGTAATCCTCAGGTATTCCCAAGTTATGCTCTGATACCAACTTCTATCACGCCCCAAACTCAAAAAATGGGTTCACAAAATTTTCGATCGCCGAATCCGACGCCAATAACCTCCGTAGTACCCCATTCTTGGATTTCAGCACTTACATGCCAGATTTCGTAGGCCCATTCTTGTAGTGTGTAGGCCGTCTAGGCCCATCTTCGTTATGCACAGAGCCCATCATTATATAACATGCTTAGTATAGATTCATGATCATACGCATCATATGTATGCTTGATATGAGGAGTGACTAATCATAGCATATGCCCTCAAGCAGATTGTTTATGGGCTCCCTGATATGCGAAGTTGCCCTTCATGAGCGCGCGGTATGCGTAGGATTTGTTGCATGTCTGGTAGAATGATTCATGTACTTGCATTTGTGTGATTATGATTATTGTATGCCTTAGCGACATCAGGGCCATAGCCTCCACAGACAAATCGTGGATGGTTGGATTGGATACCGAAAATATTGTTTCTAGCATCGAGGGGTCATAGATGTCTCTGAGTGAAATTTCCTAAACCTAATAGTACCAGATGATGACTCCAACATCGAGACCAAGTGGATATACGAGCGCGCGAGGGCCGTGTACTATGTTGTGGTCAGTTGGAAAGGGGTGTGACCTTACCCGCCTGAGTGAGGGGACAATTTCTAGGTTGGGTTTGACAAGCTTGAGGAATCGGTCCGTTATCGACGAGCCGGGCCCGATATTGGCTGGCGGATAGTAAGGTCTCTTCCACTCTCCCAGTTGTGCATCCGGATAGGGGCGGAAAGCTGGCGTAAAGTGTATTAGACCCCAGTGATTATCCAGATTAAGAACTGTACTGATTTGATGCTTTAGTGAGGAGTTGCATTGACATGGGGATGTGGATTGGCATGCTTAACTTGCATTATGCATCGCATGGCCTTGACATGGCCGATAGCATTTATATTCTGCACCGCATAGCCTTGGTACAGCTGATTGCATTCATATACCCATCGGCATGACTTTGCATTACTCTGACCTTACATTCTAAGCACGCTCATATTGCGCACACACTTACACTACCCTCTAAGCTTTCTATAAGCTTATGCATGATTGATATGTGCAGGTGATGCCAAGATGCAGTCATAGTCTCGCCGCAGTTGGAGCATACAGCCGAGCTTCTGGAGTTTTTGTTATCTTCATTATATTGTATTTCCCTTTCATACGCCTTGTACTTAAAAGTTTTTTATCATAGTGGATTTTGTGATGGTGTTCTTGTGGTTATTATTTGTGGGTTATGCTTATGGTTTTGCTTATACTGAATCAAAATTATGCCTGAAATCTTCCTTATAGGATCCCAGGATCGGAACCTGATGTATAGATGCTGGGAGCCAAGAATGGGGTACTATGGAGGCTGTCGACTCCGGATTCGGCGATTGGAAATTTTGTGAGCCCAATTTCTGAGTTTGGGGTGTGACAAGTCAAGCTGAGTAGCTGCTGACTCATTTCTCTCTCTCACACTCTGATATTCTCTCTTCTCTCTCTCTCTCTGGTGCAAATACCAAAGCACCCCAATGACTTTTATAGCCGAGAGAGGACTCCGGCACATCTCGGCCAACAGCTGAGATTAAAACGCCATTTTCAATGGCCATATTCAAAGAACCACTATACATGGGGTCCATTCGACCCTGGGGATGGATTCCTACATCCATGACCCACTAGGAAAGTAAATTTTTAGCCCTAGTAGGGCCCATCTCGTAATCGTGGGTCGGGTGCTTCAACGGGGGAAGATGGGAGAGCCATCAATATCAACTTCTTATCTACGATACTTTCTTAAGATCTGGTCTGTTTGAATGGACCAGATGAAGCCTCTGATTAGCGTGGGGCCCACTTTTTAGGCCATTCAGGTGAGTTTCGGAATATCTCACGAGAAACTCCTCATCTCGTTTATTTCTCGTGTGATGAGATGACTCATGCCTACAACTCGTGTCGCCCTAAAGGGAGGGGCTGTGATAGCTCCACGTGGCCCAGGGAAGGGCTTGGATCATGCCAGCACCCATTTCCCGAAAGGGAAATGTCTCCTTTTGCTTTCTTTGCTTCAGACGGATGTCCGGCCGTTTTTGGCAATGGGAGAGCGTGCTCTCTAATGGATGAGTGGATGGCTGGGATTACATGGCCACACCGATCCTAGACCGCCCATGTGACCCCCTCTTGGCCCACCATCTAATGATCTTAGCCATTCATATAGTTTTAATTGGTTCCAATCCCAAATCCACGTCCTTTTGCATGGGTCCGATCAAACCATAAGGTTTTGGTCGTCCGCGCCCCACAAGTCTGATGGATGGTTTGGATCGATCAGTTAGTGGCCGAGGTGGGCCACCTTGGAAGCTGACATCCATCCATTTTTGAAAACGTCGTTAGCAGGATGAATATTCGGATTTCCCTTCAAAGGGTCGGGTCAGCGCTGGTCAAACCGGCTGAACCGTCTAGTGCACTTCGCGCGCGAGTGCACTTGGTGCACTCGCACTTTATGTGGGGTCCACCGTGATATTCGTGATAAATGCACTTTGTCCATTCATCTTGGGAGCCCCCCTAGGGGTCCTGACCCAGTATGGGGCAGATGTGAGGCCCAGGTGGGCCATATCACACATCCCAGGGATTGTTTGGTCAATGCACATTGACTCGGTGGTTGGATTGGCTTGAAAATGGGTTTCGATGGTTAAATGAGGGTTTAGGGCATGGTGATTACTTGGTTGGCTACTAACTATCCCTCAAGAGTTGATCGTAGGTGCATTATCCCAATATGATTCGATCAGGTGAGTTATAAGCTGCTTTAATTTGAGGTGTTTAGTTAAGTTTACCTTCCTGACTGATGTAGGTTCCAACTCAGCTCCTAGGGCCTCTGATGGACGGCTTTAATGATGAATGGAAGCCACATCTCGCATTCATTAAATTTAGGTTGTTTGTTAGTTGAGTTTGAAGTCCCATTGTTACAGGTTTAAATGGTAACACCCGCGTACCAGAAATGCGGGGTGTTACATTAGACCATTGAGGATTTTCATCAAACATTTGAAAGGAGATCATTTCCAACAAAGAAGAAACCCACAATATCCCTGCTCAATCTAGTCGAGACAGGATTCTGTTTCTTCAGTTGCTTGATTGCGGTCATACCGAGCTAGGTTCGATTGGACCGAACCTAAGTTTTCGGTTGGACCGAATTAACTTTCGGTCGAACCAAATTAACTATTTTCAGCGCTGGAGCTTTTTGTGCACTTTCGGTCGCACTAAATCCTCCATTCGATCGGATCAAATTAGCTTTCAGTCCAACTTAATTAGCTTCTGAATTTCATCGTTGGTCGTTAGATTGTTTTATGCAACTTCGGTCGGACCAAACTTGGGTTCGATTGGACCGAACCTGCCTATTTTCTGTTGCAAATTCTGAAGTCTTTCAAGTCCTTTCTTCGTCTTTTGCACTTGGTTTCCTTGGATTTTTGGCATATGAATTCTTCATTCTTGGTCTCCTAAGATTCATCCTTTGCCTTGGTGATTCTTTAGCGTTAAATCCATGTTTTTAGAGCTCTTTTCAATCCAAGCTCTGAAACTCACCTTGCAACACAAACAGGTATAAAATATACCATTAAGCATTATCATGTTCATAAAACCAAGATATAAATGGGAGAAAATATGCAATATTTGACACCCAACAGCCTTCGTCATGTGATCAATGACAGCTTACAACCCTTGTATGACTTGTCGATTCTCTTGTTGTGTCGCTTCGAAAGTCGTCGTTGTTAAAGATAAATTCCTTGGAGCATCGTCCAGGGAGTATTGCCTAGCCCATCGTTATAAGGCATAGATCCGAAGAAAATGCCTAGTATGATACTAAATGACCCAGGGATGGACATGATGAGGTCGAACACCATCTTCCTCAAGGATAACTACTTTGAATCCATTGAGTTTCTCTGGACTCCACATAGAGATGCCTCGAATCCACGAGGGAAGAAAATAGAAAATAATTTCTAATAATTCTGAAAATAAATTAATTGATGATTGTCTGATATGTATGTGTCCCTCTTACACTATTAATAATAATAAAAAAAATTAAACTGAAATTCGTAATTATCAAAAATAGTAAAATTCTAACTTTAATAAAAATTCTAATTCTAGTAAAACTCTTCTAAATCCTAATTTCTAAACATAAAAGTTTCAAATAAAATTTTGCTAGAAAACTCCTAGCATGATTAGGAGTTATTTCTTTAAAAAAATAATAAAAAATAAATAAAAATAAAAAATAAAAAATCTAAAACTCTTTAAAAAATTATATATATAAAAAATCAGAATTATTAAAAATAATAATTTTTTCCTTTAAATTTCATTTTTGAGCTGAAAGCATGCATTTTTTTTTTCCGAACCGACGTGACCCACGTTATGGGTTGGTTCACCTCAGATGGCCCATTACACTAAAGATTGATATGTTCTGCATCTCGTAATGATACATGGATGAAAAGTTATGGCCAAGTTACAAGTCACCTTCTTTTTGTCCAACCAATGTATCTATTCTACTTTCTACGTCAAGACAGGGCATTGATTCTATCCATAGACTTACTTTTCAATGGGTAAGGATAAGATAGGGCATTGTTTTTTTTTTTTTTTTTTTAAATTTTTTTATGGCTTTTTGTGGACTTGACTTCATTCCATATAGGATGAAGTTGGGCAACTAGATTTACGGCATGCTCACCGTGCGATTCAGGCTATGATTGTTTGGCACCATCTCTACTGTCAGGTCTAAGATGAAGGAAGCTTATCATCTTGAATGTGTGGTTGATTTAAATAGGCAATCGGTTTTCTTATTCCGGCTTTTAGTAAGTAGTTGCATCAGTCTCGCTGCAAAGATATTGACATGTCTATGCAATTCTACAGTCTATCCCCAAACAATTTATTGAAAAATTTTAATGAAAAGAAAAAAGTAATTGAATATTTTTATTAGTAAGATGTAGGTATTGATGTTGACTCTATGGAATGATTAAAGATGGCAATGGACCAAGCCGGGAGTAGGAAAAATCAACATTTTGAGTAGGTTTGCTCATTGCCGTCCGTTATCATCTATTTTGACCACTAGTTTGATTGAAACTCCACTAGGTGTTTTATCCACCAGATATTGCTTGTGATGTTTGGGGCTCGTTCCTAGCTTTTATGCTTTGAATTGGTGTGATCTTTGTTGTCAGAAGCCTATTGCCCAAAGGCAGCGACTGTGGAGTCCCCCTGGATGTATGTATTTTGCATTAATGCCATTCATCCATTTTGCTAACTCATTTTAGGCCACGAGCCCAAAATTGAAGCAGATCCAAAGCTCAAGTGGACCACACCATAAGAAATGTTGGAGATTGAACGCTCCACCATTAAAAACATCTTGGCAGCCACAAAACTTTTAGATCAAGCTGATATTTGTGTTTCCCTTCGTCCAGGTCTATGTGACGGTGTGAACAGGTTGGATGGCAAATAAGCATAAGCATCATGATGGTCATAGGAAGGTTTCAATGGTTGGTGTCATAATTCCCACTGTTTCATGTGGTGTGGTCAACTAGAGTTTTGGATTGCTTCTTTTTTCGCTCATGCCCTGAAATGAGCTGGCAAAATTGATTGATGGCATTGATGTAAAACACATACATCACGGTGGCTCCCATAGAGTCTTCTTGGCACTGGGGTTTCCAAGGAATCGGCATTTATTAAGTATTGAACTTGTAAGATTCTTTGGATCCAAAGCACCGGGTGGATCTAGAAGTCCTTCCTATCTCTCTAAGGTTATTTTGAGATGTTTGGGGTTGATCTAGTGGTGTGGATATTCAATCTAACATATCCTAACCATCAACGCTATACATGTTTGATTTGGACCTTTCACCATCCTATCAAAGTTTGGTTTGAACCATTTCACCAACCAAAGCAGGAAAACAAAAGTGCCGGTTAAAGATACACCACACCGCATCATGCTATGATCCCGATCGTGGCTCCCGCAGTTGCATGAGGTTGCTCACAAGGCATACTCTTGTTTTCAAATACAGCAGATTAGTGAGGAGTTTTTATATAAATGCTTATAATTTTTTTAATAACTTTTTAACATGGGACAAAACTAAACATAATTAAGGCAAATGGATTAACAAAGGTAAAAAATGATTTTTTTTTCTACAATTTTCAAATCTTCCTTTTTAACCATTTTAATTCGTCAATATGACATTGCAAATATTGGATTTAACATATTTTAACGGCCAATATCTATTAGACAGTTCCACCCATCGAACTTCAATTTCCCATGCTAATCAAATGGTTGGGACCATCCCATCAAACTTTTGTTTGGACCATTTTACCATTCTAAGCGGAGAAAACATTTTTTATGGCATCAATTGTTTCATCCATGGGGTGGAGATGAGGGCATACTTTTCAAACAGAAGGAGATGGGGCATTGATTCTGTCCATAGAGTTTTCGGTGGGTGAGGAGAAGATATGGCATTGTGTTTTGTTTTTTTTTTTTTTCCCTTTTTTGTAGACTTGACTTCTTTCCATAGAGGATGAAGACCAGGCAACTAGATTGAGGGCATGCTCACTATGCGCAAATGGATTCGGACTATGATTCTGGCACCATCTCTACAGTCTGATCTAAGATGAAGGAAGCATGTCTTCTTGACTGTGTGGTTGATTTAAACAGGACATCGGTTTCTTTGTTTTGGTTTTTATTAGGTGGTTGCGTCAGTCTCACTGCAAAGATATTGGCATGTCCATCCAATTCTACAATCTGTAGCCAAATATTTTATTGAAAATTTTTAATGAAAAGAAAAATGTAATTGAATATTTTTATTAGTAAGATGTAGATATTGACGTTGAATCTACGGAATGACTAAAGCTGGCGATGGACCAAGCCTGGGGTAGGAAAAATCAATATTTTGAATAGGCTTGCTCATTGCCGTCCATTATCAGCTATTTTGACCACTAATTTGATTGAAACTCCATGCAGTGATGGGTGACCCGAAGGCTAGTTTTGGTGCTGCAATGTTACATAAGAAGTAGGGTAGTTGTCTAGTCAACCAGATACTGCTTGTTATGTTTGGGGCTCGTTCCCAGCTTATGGTTTGAATTGGTGTAATCCTTGCCTATTGACCAGAGGCGGCACTGTGGGGTCCACTGTGATGTATGTATTCTGCATCAATGCCATTTATCCATTTTTCCAGCTCATTTTAAGAGACTAACTCAAAATTGAAGCAGATCCAAAGCTCAAGTGGACCACACCACAGGAAATGATGGAGATTGAACACCCCACCATTAAAAACTTTTTGGCAGCCACAAAAGTTTTAGATCAAGCTGATATTTGTGTTTCCCTTGTCGATGTCCATGTGACGGTATAAACTTATTGGATGGCAAATAAGCGTACGCATCACGGCGGGCATAGGAAGGCTTCATTAATGGTTGCTACCATGACTCCCACTGTTTCCTGTGGCATGGCCCCGTTGGATTGCTTCTTTTTCGACTCATGCCCTGAAATGAGCTGGTAAAATTGATTGATGGCATTGATATAAAACACATACATCAAAGTGGCTCTCACGTCAAAAAGGGATTGGCTACTACCCCGCCACTCGCCAATAGCTAGTGGTCCGTGCTCTGTGGGCCCCACCATGATATATGTATTTCATTCATACCGTCCAATCATTCTTTTAGATTATTTCATGGTATGAGCCGAAAAATTAGGTTGATCCAAATCTCAAATAAATTGCACAGTGTTGATTGGACGCCCACCATTAAATAATTTTTGGAGGCAACAAACGTTTAGGAAAAGCTGTTATATATTTTTTCCCTTCATCCAAAGTCTCTATAACTTAATTCACAGGTTATATGTCAAATAAACATTACAGTGCCCTGGGAAGTTTTAATGGTGGACATTCAATCACTACTGTTTTCCCACGGGTGGTCTATTTGAGATTTAAATCTACCTAATTTTTTAGATCAAACCTTAAAATTATCTTTCAAAATGGTTGGAAAGCGTGGATAAAACAAATACATAATGGTGGGCTCCACGTAGTATCGACCACTAGCCACCTCGCTGATGGGGTTACCAGGAAATGGGCATTTATTACGTATTGAACTTGTACGAGTCGGACGCGGATTGCGTGCTACCGCCCGTCTCCGGCCGGCAACGAGGATAAACTTTGTGCGGCAACCGTGATGTATGGATCTTATCCACACCGTCCATCCATTTTTTCATATCATTTAGGGGGTAAGACAAATAATTAGCCAGATCCAAGGCTCAAGTGGACCACACCACGGGATGCAGCAGTGATAATGATTCTCACCGTTAAAACTTTTCTAGGGTTCACCGTGATGTTTATTTTCCATTCAAGTTACTCATAAAGTTATATAGACCTTGATGAAGAGAAAACACAAATATCAACACCATCCAAGACTTCTGTAGCCCCTTAAGAAGTTTTCAATGGCATGAGTTTAATCCCCTGTCTGTAGTCCACTTGAACGTTGGATCTGCCTCACTTTTTATTTTCTACTCTAAAATGATACGAAAAAATGGATTGACGGTGTGGATAAGATCCATACATCAGAGTGGCCACTCAAAGCTGCTGAGACGGGCGGAGGTAGGATGCAATCCGAGTCTTGGGTCCAAAGCTAAGTGGCAGACTGAGTGAAAGATACCTTGTAACACCGAGGTCTTGGTATGATTCCGTAGAGGTGGTGGCTAACAGTAATTAATGTGGGAGCTTACAGTGGATGTACTAACGAGCTAACAGAATTAAATAATAATAATAATAATAATAATAATAAAAAAGAGTCCTGGGTCGAAAGCAACGAAATCGGCTTGCCTACTGAGTTACCCAGCAAGCTATCGTACTAGGTAAACTCAGTTGGGCTTACTGTGAATGTGTGAGCATAATCCACTCCGTCTATCCGTTTTTCCATCTCATTTTAGTGGTTGAAACGAAAATTGAAGCATGTCCAAAGCTCAAGTGGACCACAGAATAGGAAACACTGAGAATAATGACTTACACCGTTGAAACCTTGGTAGGGCCCACATTGATGTTTATTTGTCATCCAACCTGTTCATAATATCACACAGACATGGATGAAGGGAAAACACAAATAACAGATTGATCCAAAACTTCTATGGCCCCTGAGAAATTTTCAACAGTTGAATTTCAATTCACACTGTTTCCCGTTGTGAGGTCCACCTGAGATTTGGATATACTTCGTTTTTGATTTGTAGCCCTCAAATTATCTGTTAAAATGGATGGATGGAGTAGATAAAATAGGTAAATCAAAGTGGACCCCACGGATATTGCTCAGTACGCTTAGCGTGCTGAGTTACTCGGTACGCAATCCGCGTCCCAAAGCAACGGGTGGATCAAGAAGTTCTTCCTACGTATTTTGAAATGTTTGGAGAAGATCCGGTGGTGTAGCTATTCAATCTAACGTATTCTAACCATTAACACTGTTCATTTTTTATTTGGACCATCTCACCGTCTTATTAAAGTTTGGTTTGAACCATTTCACCATCCAAAGTAGGGAAAACTATTTTGATAAAGTTTGGTTTGAACCATTTCACCATCCAAAGTAGGGAAAACTATTTTGATAACAATCAATTGATACATTTTTATTTTACATGTAGTGTGAACAGATTGCTATATCATGCCCAGGTTCCACGGGCTACACCATACCATCTTAGGATCCTCAGGGCCGAAGCGATTGGCACTGAGAAGTTTAAAACCATGGGGTGAAGATAGGGCATGGTTTTTCCATCACAAAACATAGTTTTCAAAGGGGTGGAAACGGGCATAGCTTTTGTCCATTGACTTACTCTTTCAGTTGTGGGAGAGAAGATAAGCCATGACTTCTGTAGCTAGATTTGACTTCCTTCTACGTTAGACGAAGACCAGTGTATGATGAGACAGTGCATCCGTTGTCTCAGTAGACTCCAATGTCTTTTCACATTGGCAGAAGACAGTGATCGAACCAATTAGAAAATTCTTCTCCAACGGCCCCTCACTCGAAAAAGATTGCGGATCCATCCATCTATGCCATGCGTATAGTGAGTGCTAGTTAATTAATACTTTATTTTCAATAAATTTTAATCATACAAAGCCTAATATTATCTACACCAACCTTGTGTTAATTATGCCTAATTGGATGAGGGTTATCCATTTTGTGACGAATGCGGGCAATGACTTCTCCAACAAGGTTCTCCCCTCCAACGGGTTCCCCGGTATAGAATAAGCTTATTCTCAGTTGGTTCTTATCATTGGACCACCGTGGAATCCCAGGCGATCCAAGCTAGTGACACATATACATAAGTTAAAAGTATAGTGAGATTACCTTTTTTTTTTTTAGACTTGACGTTTCCATATAGGATGAAATTGGGCGACTAGTTTTATGGCAGGCTCACCATGCATTTAGGCTATGATTGATAATTTGGCACCATCTCTACTGTCAGATCTCGGATGAAGGAAGCTTAACCTCCTGAATGTGTGGTTGATTTAAATATGCCATTGGTTTTCTTATTTCGGCGTTTAGTAAGTATTTGCATCAGTCTCGCTGCGAAGATATTGACATGTCTATCCAATTCTATAATCTATCTCCAAACAATTTATAGAAAATTTTTAATGAAAAGAAAATTATAATTGAATATTTTTATTAGTAAGGATTTGGCCCTAAACCTTTTAGCAAATCCTTGCAAAGCTTTAGGAAACCCTCTTGCATACCCTAAAAAAGCCATAGGAATCCCTATTTATAGTTTAGGCAATTCCCTTTCGCATTTCTTATAAAACGGACTCAAATTTCCGTAGTCTGCACAAAATCTGGACTCAAATCTACGTAACCTCGACTGGTCAAGTAGGATCCTTGACTGGTTGAGCTGCCCACTCGACCGGTCGAGTACCTCCCTCGACTGGTTGAGCACCTCGGAGATCCAAACTCAAAAGGTCGCTGGACTTTGAGTCGAGCACCACTCGACCGGTCGAGTAGTGATCTCGACTAGTCGAGCAGTGCGGTGATTCCACTGTTTGTGGCATCCGAACCACACCACATCTCCTCTAACCTGAGGAGGAAAACTCCATCATATCTCCCCCTTTGTGACTCAGGAGGAGTTCACCTTCATCAAGCCAGCCCGATTTCTACAACCTTCAAACTTACCCTTGAGCAAAGTCTTGGTCATCATGTTTGACTCGTTATCGTCTGTGTGAACCTTTTCAAGCTGTAACAGCTTTTGTTCTAAAGTATCCCTGATCTAGTGATACCGAATTTGTATGTGCTTCGACTTGAAATGCTGATTTGGATTCTTGCCCAAGTGTATAACACTTTGACTATCACAATAGACTACGTGCTGCTCCTACTTTAGGCTAAGTTCCTGTAGGAACCTTTTCATCGAAAGTATCTCTTTACATGCCTTTGTGACCGCAATATACTCAGCCTTTGTCGTCGACAATGCTACTACCTTCTGTAGCTTGCTCTACCAAGAGACTACTCCCCTTGCAAATGTGAGCATGAACTCCGATGTAGACTTCCTAGAGTCTATATCACCTATCATATCTGCATCTGTGAAGCCCTCTAACACAGGTTTTCCGTCACCATAGCATAGGCTCAACCTAGATGAGCCTCTTAGATACCGCAGTATCCACTTCACCACTGCCCAATACTCTTTGCCAAGATTGGTAAGATAACGGCTAACAACACCAACTGCATATGCTATGTCTAGGCGCATACATACCATAGTATACATCAAACTTCCTACCCCTGATGCGTAGGGTATCTTCTACATCTCATCCACCTCTGTCTTCGTCTTGGAACACTGCTTATCGCTCAATTTGAAGTGACCATCTAGTGGAGTATTGACCGACTTCGCTGCATTTATATTGAACTGCTCTAGGACTTTCTCAATATACCGCTCTTATGACAGCCAAAGCTTCCTGCTGCTTCTGTCACGGGTTATCTTCATTCCTAGGATTTATTTAGTCGGGTCCAAGTCTTTCATTGCAAACGACTTACCCAACTCTTGTTTCAACCTGTTGATCTTCTTGATGTCTTTTCCCATGATGAGCATGTCATCAACTTATAACAAAAATAAGAAATCACCATCTGAGAACTTTTGCGTGAACACACAGTGGTCCAATTCCGTTCTGTCATACCCATGCTTCAACAGAAATGAGTCGAACTTGTTGTACCATTACCTTGGAGCTTGTTTCAACCCTTACAAGCTCTTTCTCAGCCTACACACCATATGATCTTTGCCCTTGACTTCGAACCCCTCTGGATGGTGCATGTAAATCTCTTCTTCCACGCACCATGGAGAAAGGAAGTTTTAACATCTAATTATTATATCTCCAGATCCATGCTATCCGCCAACCTAAGCAACACTCATATGGTGTCATCTTCACCACTGGTGAGAATATCTCTTCGAAGTCTATACCTTTCCTCTAACCAAACCCTTTCACTACAAGTCTGGCCTTGAACCTCGTCTGTGAATTCTTCTACTCAATCTTATTTCTGAACACCCACTTGTTGCTTAGAACTTTCTTGCCCTTAAGCAATTTCACCATATCATAGGTGTGGTTCTTTTGCAAGGATTTCATCTCCTCTTACATAGCTTTCAACCATTCCCCCTTATGCTCGTCAGGTAGGGCCTCAGAATAGTCTCTTAACTCTCCCCCATCAGTGAGCATAATGTACTCATGCAGCGAGTACCTCTTGGACGGTTGTCTGTTCGTATATGACCTCCTCACCTGTGGCTCAATAGGTGGATCGAGTGGGGACTGCTCCTCTGGTCCATCTTTTATAGAAACTCCCTCGTCCTCTGTACCTTGCTGTACTCCCCTGTCATCAGGCACCACAGGAGGAATAACTGGATCCATGTCCTCTAGCTCACCTGAACTATGTTAGTTCTTCTCTGACTTACCAATGTCTTTCATACACTGATTTTTAAAGAAAACCACATCTCTGCTCCTGACAAGCTTCTTCTCGGTCGGATCCCATAATTTATAATTAAACTTTTCATCACCGTACCCCAAGAACACACATTGTCTGATTTTCATATCGAGATTGGACCTCTCATCTTTTGGTACATGAACGGATACCCTGCATCCAAACACTCTGAGATGACTGTACGATGGATCCTGTCCAGTTCACACCTTCTCGGGTACTTTTCCATTCAATGGGGCTGATGGAGACCTGTTTATCAAATACAATATCGTGTGCATTGCTTCTCTCTAGAACGTCTTAGGCAACTTCGTATAGGATTCTTTCACGCCCTAAACCCAGAAACCGGGCTCATAAAATTGTTGATTGCCAAATCTGGTGCCGATAGCCTCCGTAGTACCCCATTCTCCGCTCCCAACGCCCATACACTAGGTTCCAATCCTAGGATCCTATAAGGAGGATTTTTCAATGTACATTTAACTCGTAATAAGCATAACCACAAGTTTACCCAAATCACAAAGCAACATTATCTTCACATATTCACTAATATAAACATTTGAATACAATACTGAAAGGAAAATATATATGATGTAAGGTATATGAATTAGAATGGATTCCATCACCAAACCATGCCCAGGAGACAAAGTAAACAACAGAATTAAACTAATTACCAACCAATCAATCAATGTATGAAAGTTAGGAAGGGTACCGTCATCCGACCATGCCCAGGAGACAATGGTGAATAACAAGGCTTCCTGACGTCATAAACATAAAAAGAAAAGGAACATGCTCAAAGCTATCGTAGACCCATTGTAATTTTAGTCACAACAGACCATTAAAAACTAAAAACATTCCCTTAATTAAACTAAAATTAACATCAGTTCAGTCTAAACAAAAGGCACAAACAAAAAGTCTCCCCATCACACTACAAGCTTCACCTCTTAGCCCTAGCTAAGAGGCTTAGCTCATCATAGACATGATTAGACTAGATCTCCTAAAAAATAATAATAAGAAAACTGTAATAAAAAACTCTAAAATACTCTCTTTCTCTCCCTCTCTACTCCATGTCCAGATTGGATCCCCCTTCTCTCCTTTCTTCTCTCTTTATAACTGTGAAGGGCGGTAGGAAGGTTAGCTGCAAGGAACCGACGTTGCTGCTGTCGGTGGAGGCTTTCACAAAGTGATACGCAGCAATAGATAACGCAGCACCGACTTGTGTTTTGGAATCAACATCGCGGCCGCACATGCGAGATTTGAGACGTTCAGTTGTCTTGGCTATGGTCGGTCCCACCTTGGGAGAATTTTTTACGGTCCAGATGGTTGAACCGATCCTAACCACAACTGTAAAACAGCCCAGATCGACCGGGTCTTCAGACGCGTGTAATGCGTAATTCTTATGCTGTTGAAGTCGGTGGGCCCCTGATCACTGCCATATGGAAAATCCAGTCCGTCCACTGGATTCCCCTCGCAAAAACGGTCGGAATGGATGATTTTAGATCTGTTTCGGTGTGGCCCACAAAATTCTCACCCGACCGTTCGTCCTGCGTTTGAGCGGTTGAAATCTGATACATGCTTCTTCTTGGAAAATTTCCGCCTAGGTGACGGTCACATCCCCCCTCTAGATATGATGAACGGCTTCGATCATAGAGTTGCACGATGATGGTGGGCCATTGATGGATCAGCGGACGGCCCTGCGAAACGGAAACAAAGACCTTCTGTTCTCTGTTTGGATGTCAGGTAGGCGCGGGTCAAACGCAGTCAAACTGCGTGTTTGGCTCAATGTGACGTGAGTTCACATCCCATGTGTACACTCTCTCACACAAATGGCTCCCACCTTGATGCCTGTAAGAAATCTGCTCCGTCCATCTCTTTTCTCATAACATTTAAACAGTTGGGACTAAAACTGGAGTATATCCAGATACTAGGCGGGCCCCAAATTCAGGATTTTGTGGGATGATTTGACCGTTGGGATACTTTCACAAGGATCCAACAGCTGAATTTCCATATGTATAGTTAATTTATGGTTCTTAGTCCATGTATGAATTTTCGAGCCAAACGGATGGTGGAAACCTTGTGATCTTGCATTCTGCCTAACTTTCAAGCCACTTGAGCTTTTGTTTCTCAATTTCCTTGGATCGCTGGTGAACAAATCCACCGATCTTGGTCCTTTGGAGTCCGTCCTTTTCCTTGGTGACTTTTGAGTGTTAATTTCATGCTTTTAATACCCTGTTTTAGTTTAAGCTCTTAAACACACCTTGCAGCATAAACATAATTAAATTGGGTCGTTAAACAATACCATGTTCATAAATCCAGGCAATAACGAGGGTCTGATATGCAATATTTGACCCTCAACACAACCCCTAACCAGCATCTTGCTAGTCCCGAGCAAAGTATGCGAAAAGTAAGTTGAGAATTATAGGACAATTTCTATAAACTCAAGTGATTTTTGTAAAATAATCCAGATATGAGAATTTTAAGATTCATGAATGTTGGGTATTACTTTCTCCTGGACTCAAGAGCACGGTAAACTCCATACTTAAGTTCAAAGTATTAATCCATCAATTAGAACAATTCTAAACATTGAATTCCATGGGTGTATAGTCTAATCTCGACTTATCATCATTAACATTCACTTTTCTATTTCAGGATATCATTGGTAACCAATAAGAGAATTCATGATAACCAAAACTTAAACCAAGACTTGCCTCACAAATTATCTTTTCATTCTTTTAACTTTTGATTTTTCCATTAAAAGTAACGCCAAGAAGGGGAATCAAATCCTCACCTATAGGGAGCAAACCTATGGTGAAGACCGTACACCAAACCCTTTTCACATATCATCCATGGAAAATTAAATCTACACCTATAGGGAGCAAACCTATGGTGAAGATTATTCGCCTAACCCTTTATGAAGGTATTTATTTTTTATTTTTTTTTCATTTGATCATGACGGGCAAATTTTCCAAGCTGGTTCCTTACATGCCTAGTGATTACCAAGTTAACCCTTCAATATCAAACTGAAACCTTAATATGTAAGCGAGATGTGACATGTGAAATCATGACTCAATCAATGTTACAACTTCTAATTCTGGATTAACAATTCAAACATAACTGTGAAATCTAATAGATAACTGAATCCAAGAGTCATAAATCCAACATTACGTATCTTATAATTCTAATCAAAGATAACCATCAAAATCACTTCGAATTCATGAGAAAGTCCAGAAAATTTTGAAATTTTTTCACAATTTTTGCTCAAGACCAAGAAAACGCTGATTAGGTAACCTAATCTCCCACCCCCAACCTAAAATCTACATTATCCTCAATGTAAAAAATATGAGCATGCAATGCACATGGGACAATGAAAGTAAAAGAGGAGTGATGGAAAGATAGTACCTGGATGAAAGAATCACGAGGCCTTCCAAAGATATCAGTGTGAGTGCAAGTTAGCACAAGAGAGAAACTAATAAAAGCAAACTATCCTAAAACAATGTATCAAGCAAACTAAGCTAACGGCATAAAACCATCTATCCTAGAACAATATAAAGAAAACTATCCTAGTCCTATGAAAGCAAAAAAAAACTACTCGATCATGCTGTAAGGTTCCTCTTCCGGTTAATATCTTGGTAAATTTCTCAGAAGGTTTTTCAACAAGATCATCCAAAAGCCTGTTTTACAGTAGGCTTGGATGTCCTGGAGCGTGAATGTCCAGAGAAATTGAGGGACCTCAGCATAAAGTTTTCTTTTAATCGTCTGAAGTGTCCAAAGTATATACGATTCACCTGTGGTAGAAAAAAAATTGAAGTTAGGATACCATGATGAATCAGAGACTACAAGTAAATGAAATTCAGAAAAATTTATAGTAGGTGGTGTAGTCTCAACACACGCCGAAGTTTCACTATTTAGTTCAATTTTCAGCTCCTCCTCCTTTAATGGTAAACATTCAGGATCTGGGGGAGGAGGTACTTCCCAATAAGGGTTCTCTCGATCCGTGACAACTACTGATGTATTATCTTGCAAGGCATCCACTATTTCTTGTATCATTAGATCGTTTTAATCTATAAAGTGTGTCAAGTAATCATCCACAGAGTCGAAACATTTAGTTGAAAGGAGTTCATTCATTCTATCGAGATCTGTGATTAGAGCTGGGCATTTCATACCCGAACTGGTGGATCTGGCCCAATCAGACCTGATCCAACCCGATTCGAACAGAACCGATGGTAAGGATCGATCAGGATCGGGTAGCATAATCCAGATCTGAATTATTTTTGGGTCGGATCCGGATAAGCCTTGTTCCGAACTGACCTGATCCAGAACCCGATCCGATTGGATCCAATTCGGACCGACCCGATCCGGACCATATATATTAGTGTATATATATATATATATATATATATATATATTCTTTCTTTTACCGGCTAGGATTTAGGTTTGGCACCAAAAAAATCCCGCCCAATATACACCTTAGCCCATCAACTCTATCTCTCTATCTCTCTTTATCTCTATATCTGTGATTCTCTCTCTATATCTATCTCTTTTATCTCTGTTGAAAGAGAAGGCAAGAAGAAGGTTTTGGGGCTTGGATTCCTCTGCTGGAGAGATATATTGAGAAATGATCTATAGGTATATACAAAAGAGAGAAAGAAGGAAGGGGAAAGAGAGTCGCAGCTCGATCAAAGAATGGCGTATGAAGTGGTTTTTGTGGGTCGGATCGTGAGGTATGTTTTATATCCAAACCGTCCATCCATTTGGCAAGTTCATTTTAACGCCTGAGACAAAAAAAAAAAAAGACAGATCTAACTATCAATTGGACCACATTGCAAACTAATGAGAGATTGAACATCTACCATTAAAACCCTTTTCAGGGCCACCGAAGTTTTGGATCAATATCAAATTTATTTTTCCTCTTCATTTAGGTACGTGTGACCTTATAAGATTTATTTTTCCATTTCAATCAGGTACTTGTGACCTTATGAACAGATTGGATGTAAAATAAACATTATGGTGGGCCTATAAATTTTTAAACGGTGAAAATCATTATCTCCGCCACTATTTAGGGTGTGGTCCAGATGATCGTTGGATATGATTTATTTTTCGGATAATGCTCTAAAATGATCTCTAAAAATAGATGAATAGTGTAGATATAATAAATACATCACTATGGGGCCCATGTAAATTTGATCTCCTTTGAATCGTTCTCACAACTCAGAGCTCGAGGAGCGTCTATGCTGTCTTCGCACGACACGTACTATAGCAGTTGTAATATAGCCGTGCTAACTACAAGCTAGCCAGGCTATACTTTTATAAAGGGTAGCGAATTGCGTGCTGAGTAACTCAGTACGCGAGTAAACTCTGTAGGGCCCACCATCATTTATGCATTTTATCCACTTTGTCCATCCATTTTATTAGTTAATTTTAAGTGGTTAGCCCAAAAACGAAGCATATTCAAAGATCAAGTGGACCACACCACTGGAAATAGTGTGAATTTAACATCTATTGTTGAAAAGTTCTTGATGGCCACAGAAGTTTTAGATCATGCCAATGTTTTTTTTTTTTGACTTAATCCATGTCTTTTTTATCTTACTAATGGGTTGGATGACAAATAAACATCACTGGAGTCCTTAGAAAGGTTTCAACGGTGGAAATCAATACTTCCATTGTTTCCTGTGGTATGGGCCATTTGAGTTGTGGATATGATTCGATTTTGGGCTCAACCCCTAAAATGATCTGAAAAAACGGATGGACAGTGTGGATAAACCAAACGAATTCACGGTAGGCCCAACAGAGTTTACTCAGCGTGCTCTTAGCGTACTGAGTAGTACACAATCTGATTTCTTTATAAAGCTTCTTGGAGAAGCTATGTAGGGGGTTAAAGCTTCTTCAGCAAGCTATACAGCTATACATTTTTATCTATGTGGGGCCCATCTTGAACTTTTTAGTTTATCCACACCATCCATTAGTTTTTTCAGATCATTTTAGGGGTTGATACTAAATTTTAAGTATATTTAATAATCAAGTAGATCGTACCGTAGGAGACTGAGAATAATGATTTCCACACTATTGAAAGAAACGAACGAACCGAGTCTTACCCAATCCGATCCGACTCGGTTTTCCTGACCGAGTCGGACTTGAATCGATTCAGGCCAGCAGGAGTTCGGATCTGTTCGGGTTAGATGACCTGGACTCGGCCCCGAATCGGCTCGGGTTCGGGTCAGACCCTGCAAATCTCAAACAGAGTCGGGTTGGACTGAATCTGATCCAATTTGGTCTGATGCCCAACTCTATTTGTGATGATATGTCCAATAACGCCTTTATCTTCTTCGAGAGTAGAAATGAGCATACTCTCTTGTTTGTTCTCAAGGTGAGATGAAATCACCACCGGGTATGTCTCTTCTTGACCTAAATAGGCATATTCTAAATCAGAGGGTAAAGGTTTTAGGTCAAGCTTCGGTGGATTGAGGTTAGATAATAGAGGCACGACATCAGTTTGGGGCAATTCTTCAAATTGTGGCCTCCACTTATTAACTCAAGTACCGGCGGAGTATCAAGCAAGGCACACATCTCCCTAATCATGTCATCATCTAAGTCATAGGAGTGTGTCAGGCATGTCTCTAGAGGGTTAGAGGACAAGGTCAGAGGCATTCTATCTTTTACGAAAGAATCAATCATGTTAATGTCATAGAAATCGTCATCATCCTCGAAATTTCTACCATTATTGAAAAAGATGTTTGACTCTAATGTCATATTCCCGAAAGACATAGTCATGACACTATTCCTGCAATTGATAATTATGTTTTAAGTGGCAAGGAATGGGCGATCAAGAATGATAGGAATCTGAGTGCTCATGTTATTGATGGGCGGTGTCCAGGATGATAAAATCTATAGGGTAGTAAAATCTATCAACCTGGACCGACACATCCTCAATTATCCCTCTTGGTACACGAACAAAGCGATCAGCAAGTTGTAGTGTAGTTAGGGTGGGTTTTAATTCACCCAAACCTAACTGTTTGTATACCGAGTAGGGAATCAAATTAGTACTCGCTCCTAAGTCAAGAAGTGCGTGATCAATTCGATAGTTCCCGATTACACATGATATGGTTAGGCTACCGGGATCTTTAAATTTTTGTGGCACGTCTTGCTTCAGGATGACACTCACTTTCTCTGTCAAGAAGATCTTCTTTTGAATCCTTTGCCGTCGTTTGGTCATGCATAGGTCTTTCAGGAATTTGGTATATAAAGGTATTTGTTTTATGGCATCAAGTAGAGGAATGTTGACTTGCATTTGTTTCAACACCTCTAGAATATCCTAAGAGTTAGAGAGATGGTGCAACTAACCGTTAAGGAAATGGAGCAACTGGCTTCTCTAGAAGTTTCGGTTCTAGTTTTTGTGGGACATCACTAGATCTATCATTGTTGTCCTCTTTTGATTCTTGAGGCTTTTCGGGCCTAACCGGAAGGGTTTTATCAATAATCTTCCCACTCCTAAGAGTGGTGATGGATTTAACGTGCTCCATCTAATTTGAAGAGCTTGGGTCGCCAACTTCATATTACAACTTTGGATTGGGAAGAGGTTGAGCTGGGAGTCTCCCCTTATTATCAATCATGTTTCAGCCTTAAGTCCTTGTAATGTTTTGTTAAGATCTTGTAAGGTTTGTAGCATACCTTGATTGAAAAGATCTTGCTTTTCAAAATATTTTAGAATCGAATCCTCATGAGGTTTCTCTTGTTGTTGTTGTGAAGTTTGATTAAAGAAACCTTAAGGGGTAGCAGTTTGTCCATTCCTCCAACTAAAATTTGGATGATTTTCCCAACCAATATTGTACGTATTAGAGGTAGGTCCATTGAAAGGTCTTTGATAGTTAATTACGGCATTGGCTTGTTCATTCAACACTTCTCGAAAGGCAGGTATTGTAGGATAGTATTTAGTTGTATGAATGTTGCAATCACAGATGTCGCAAACAATTTCATTAACCTTATCCTTCTTTCCTTCCATGGCCTTGAATTTTCTTATGAGATTAGTGTAATGCCCCGAATCTTCATGACTCGAGTACATGACTCGTTTCCCAAAACCCTAAGTGTTAACCTTAAAGGATGGTCAAAGTCGAGTATATATTTTTTTTTCCTTTCATCTTTCATCAGAGTAAGCAGATGAGCGTAGAATGGATAAGTAAGCATAAAGGGAAATTTTAAATTTCATTTAGAATATACAAGTGGTTGCCCATAATGAATTATACAAACCAATGTCCCCATTCTTACGAATACAAAATGAAGTAATATTACATGTGGAACAAGGTAAACAGCAACAATCTTGAACTGTGAAATCCTGTAGCAACCCTTAGCAGATAAAATTATGCACCCTTATCAACCATAGCCTACTCCTTAGCAATATAAGGGGCCACCTGCGTTACCTGTATGGTTGTATATTTGATGGATGAGTGGCCAGCTCAGTGTGAATTCCCCTCAAGATTACACACTGCCGTATTATGTAAGCATAGTTATAAAACAACAAAGCAATCAAAACAATACATGATGCAGTCTTTTTAAATGCATGGATGCATGAATGCACATCGGCCTGGGGATGCACATCCAGCTGGACTTGGGCTCGTCACCCATGCAAATCATCGACCTGGAAAAATCATCCAGTCGGACAGGGGTCAATAGTCGATGGTCTGGGAGCAGCGAAACAATACCCCGAAGATCCTAAGGGCACGTGCTACAACATCCAGATTAGCCACTCGTCATCGCCAACATGCTATGGATGCATGATTAGCTAAACTGTTATTAGTCCAGTTACAATCAGCTAATTTAGGTAAGCTCAAGGTCACTATGGGGAGCTCAGAGCCTAGCGTAGGCTGACAGCTCGGGCATAGTATCCCATTACCACCATCCCCGGCTCATGAGGCTACCACCTTAGGATGTTTAATGGAAAACCATCAACTAGTGGTCAATCATATTACAACATATGGGGCTTGCCATCGCATGGTTGCGCAGTATAAAAACATTGAGCCCATATAGGGAAAATACCAGAACAAGGACACATACGACGATATCAAAGCAAGACACGTAAGGCCAATATCAAAATAAGCCACATAGGGCGAGTATCAAAATCATGCAATAAAAGATCATCCTTGAAAATCGTTGGACACAACAACCCTAGATGGTAGGCTCACATCACTGGTTAATTTAAACCACTATTCAATAACCACTAAGTCGAAGGTTTATTACTATCACAACCAGTCAGGTTACATCCCAAGTATGGGTGTACAAATATAAGTGGTGGTTTTCCACTGGTATACCAATTCAAGTTCCATAAGCAATCCACGAATAATCCACAAGCATGAATAAATATGCAGGATAAATATTAAGCATGTAATATAGCAATGTAATTTCAACAATTAACACATGTGACCATGAAATAGATATATTAATTATAAGTTAAAATAAAAACTATAACTTAAGATAATGGGAAAATGGAAAGCTCAAGGGGAAGAATCATCACCTTATACTTTGAATCGCCTACTAGTGTCGCAAAGTGCTTGCACATTTAAAATTGAATCCTAACAAAATTCATGAACTTGTACCATTAGATCCAAGTTCCATGCACTACCTAAGGTTTAAGGGTTATCTTTTAGGGTTTTAATGTAGAATTAGGGTTTTTATCCTAGGGTTCGGTCCTAGACTTGGATCGTAGGATTAATGCTAATTGATGTATGGTTAACCACGATATTAGTAATATATAAATAATTGTAAAGCCACTATTAATATTAGCAATGTAATCGATGTTAGGTACATGATAATAATAATTGTTATGTTGACAGTAAATATTTTAATCTACCATTAATGATAATATTTAAGAGCGATAAATAGAACACTACTATACGGTAATTGAAATTTTGTTTATGCTAACTAGTCCTAGCATGAATGACTTACTAATGGCTAATCATTATTAGTATTAATAGTACTAATATTATCAATGGTAGAAATACATTAAAATGGGTCGTGAATAAGGTTATTCGGGCCCGCATTAGAGTGAACAGGCCCATTAAATTATGTCCCAACAAGTGGCCTACATTGGGCCCAAAATTTCCCAACACCATGGCCTGAACTGGGCCTAACTTTCGCCAGGTCTGGTCCAACAACTTGCTACCCGCAGATGGCCCAAAGTCTGGGCTGGGCTCGGCCCAGGCCTATGGTCCCAAAGGTGGCCCACTGAATTCATCTACCGACCCATTGGTGGGCTGAGGTGCAACCCATGATCTAGTTGGGTGAGGCCCACGGGGATGGAATCTCAGGTGCAGCACACCCTGTTCATATGGTGTGGCCCACTAGATCCAAAGTGGGGCCCACAATGATGTGTAGAGCGGCCCATCAACTGATTTCTTAGGCCAGATAACAACCTAAACTCGATAGCCATTTCCAAACTGTTGCAGGGGCCAGAAAAAGGCCCGGCTTCAACTTATTGCACAATCTGATTTTCGACCCATATTTTAGTCATTTGCAAGTCAGGATTTCAAGCTGATTTTTAGCTCAGATAACAACCCAACTGAGGGCCTTTTTTCAGTCCAAATCGCGATCCTGCTAGGGGCCATTTTTAGCTCCATACATGGTCCATTTTACGGGCCATATTCAGCTCATTTCAGGGCTCAGATAAAACCTGTTGTATGGCCCTGTTGGTGGGATGCTTACAACCTAAATCAAATCCTTGTTAGGGGTCTATTTTTAGCTTGAACAAGACTTGATGGAGTCTTTATTTTATCTTAGCTTGGAGTTCCAAGAGGAGGTGGAGAGAAGAGTTACCTGACTCGGTCTGGTGGTGCAGCAGCCGCACCACACTCCTTTTTCTTTCTTTCTTTTTTCTTTTATTCTCCTCTAGTCTTTCTCTCTTCCTTTTCCTTTTAAACTTATCCCACGAGGCCTGGACGAGGCCAGAGGAAAACCAAAACCATCAGCCACCGCCTGTTTCTCGGTGGAGGAGACGATAGCCATTAATGGCGTCTTTGACATCACCATACCTTCCTCCATTCTACCTCTTTCAAAAGGTCCTAACAGACTCTAGGAAGCTTCTAGAAGTGGTCTTTCAAAGCTTGGGGGAGATTTTGGTGGTGGGTTTGGAAGGAGGAGAAAACGATCATTTTTCTTGGTTGCCATAAGAAATGGAGGCAGATCCCGCTACTGCTTGGTCTTTATGCGTCTTATGCTTGCCCTAATCCTCCTTAAGCTGTTAGATCCATGTTACATGGCTTGGATTTGATCCAGAAAAACTACCTTCGAATCCGGTGGGCAAAACCGAACCCGCCCGTGGTTTTCTTTGTTGAGGTGGAACTCGAGTTTGGACGGCTGGGATTTTTCCATTTTGAATGGTAGAGATGCAAGAAAAGGAGGCTTACACGGATCGCTGATGTGGAGTGGCAATAGTTCCTATTTTTGAAAAATGTGTGTTTGAAAGGTTGGTTTGCATCGAGGATCGTGCGTCTACACATGCATGAAAATCTGATATGAAAGTTGGGTTTTGGCGGAGCCCAAGCCCTAGACACGATGGACGGTTCAGATAATCCCACGGAATCACCATGGTGGGCCACGGACAACCCAAACGGATGCCCGTCCACTGGTAAAAACAAAGAGAGAGACAGAGAGATTCTCTCTGTTGAGGGAGGGCACGGGTTAGCACTGGTCGGCCAGCATAACATGTCTCGTGCATGAAGTGCACCGGTGGCTTTGGTGCACGCCCACCTCATGTGGGGCTCGCTGTGATGTTTGTGATAAATTCACTCCATTCACTAGGTTCATTTATTTGCGTAAGGCTATGATCTCGAGAATGGGGCTGACTTAACTCTTAAGTGGGCCATACACCTAAACTTCTACTCTCAACGATGGTTTTCTGTCATTCTAATGGTTAGATTGTTCCTAAATTGAATGTCAACGGCTAAAATGGTCCTCAAAACTTATCAGATGATTGGGTTTACATGTTGTAAGGACATTGGGGTGGAAACCACTGTAATTCTAGTTTCATCATCCACTGTTACCACATGCAGACAAGTTTCTTTTCTATCTTGTTGCTCAAAATAGATGGGGTCCACTTGTGATGATCTTTCAAAAGATCCATGTCATTCACCACTTTTATATTGCTATGTTAGGACACAGAGTCAAATATGAGATGATTTGGTTAGTCGAGTAAGTCGTAGGGTGTGTCCAATAGCAACCAACACTCACCGTTAAACCGCTGTGAAAATTTGAATGAATTGAGTTATTTTGTGTAAAGTCCACTTTACTACTTGTAGTTGCACGATCCGCTCTATTCATTATGTTTAACATGCCCTGCTAGGATTAAGGTCCAAGAATGGGGCAGATCTGTTGATCGAGTGGGCCATACTATCCGATTAAGCATCAATGGTGGCATGTAATGACATTCATTATTTACGAACTCGACATCCATTTCTCAACCGGCATCCAACGCCCGTTATGTTGAAATGTGTCATCCGAATGTCTTGAAATTTGGAGAACATGCATCATTTTTCGTGCTCTTTCCTGTGATCCAGTTTGGATCACGATCTCTCGAGGATGAATAAGATGTTCTTTTAATGGTTAATATACTTCAAATTTTTAAAATAATATTTGTACATCTCTAATCAACAAGTTATCGGGCAGTTTGGACTTAGAACCTAAGATCTTCATAATAATCGGTTTACCATAATATTCTTGTGGCCTGTTTGGTAGATCCGAATATGACTGGGGGTCAGATGACTAGCAAAAAATAAGGGAACTTGATGGTTAGCACTCTTACTATGTATGTAGGTGGGTATACGGTCAGTTTTGTAAACAGATAATATGTAAATCGGGTTTCAAGAGGATTAGGGGTAGAGCATGTGTATCATCAGATTAGAGTATCTTATTCACATGTGTAGGTTTCTCAGATTATAATTCTAATGGTGGGTTAAGCATATTCATATGGTGTGAACAAGATGAACGAATCAGAATCTTGGTCTGATAAGTGTACGGACGGATGTAGGGATCAAGTAGCTAAATTAATGTGATCTAAGGGCTGAAATTTGATGTGTATAGTTAATTTATGATAATTAGGCTTGCTATAAAGTTTCACACAAAACGGATCATAAAAACCTTGTGAGTTGGAATTCAGGGTATAGGTTGATGACATTTTCGTAATTATTGCTGATCTAAGAGTTTTGTGAAATTTAATGGTTCTAAATGATTATATGTCATTTTTAAAATAATTCTTATAAAAGGACTTATATTTAAATCATTATAAATAAAGACTTATTCACTACTTTAGTTAAAGGAAGGTACATATATCGAACTAAATGAGCAATGGTCGGACGACTTGATTTATGGATGAATATCATTCATAATCGGTCAGATTCATGTTGGAGGATGGATGTAGGGTTAGGTTGACTAGATTGGTACTGTACACATATATATAACAGGTTAAATTTATGGTAACACTCGAGGACTTTCAATACTCGGGTATTGAAAAGTTCGGGGTGTTACAATTAGTCACTTTATAATTGAGATCATCCTCTTCTTTCAAGAGATACAATCCACCTTTCTCCTTAGATTGAGTTTTCCTAGATGTAGTGTTCGAATTTGGGTAATGGTCCCATGATTGTGTTTTTTCAGCAAGGCTATCGAGGTAATCCCATACCTCATCGACATCTTTATTCATGAATTCTCTATTACACATTATCTCGACCATTTAGCGCATGAAAGATGTCAGTCCACATAGAAAAAAATTGTAATGCAGCATGTTTCAAAGCCATGTTGTGGGCATGAACTGACAAGATCCTTGAACCTTTCCCAACATTGGAAGAATGTTTCATCTTCCTTTTGAGAGAAGTTCATGATTGCTTTTCTAATGGTAATCATTTTATGATGTAGAAAATATTTCTTTATGAATTCCCTCTACATATCATTCCATGTGCCAATGGATCTAAGACGCAGTGAATGTAACCACGTCTTAGCCTTCTCCTTCAAGAAAAAGGGAAAGAGTTTCAGCCTGACTGTATCCTCAGATACATTATGAAAGTATAAAGTGGTTATGATCTCATCGAACTCTTTCAGATGTAAGTATGAACTTTCTAATTAAAGCTCATGGAATTTAGGAAGGAGTTAGATAACCACTGGCTTGATGTTCATATGTCTTGTATTTCACTACCAAAAAATTAAGGCTATGGACTTTGAAAGCTTTTAGCTACAAATTAAATCCATAGCTATATAGCTACAGATTTAATCCATAGCTAAAGCCTAAGTGATCTGTAGCTAAAGCGTACCTCCTCACCTAAAACATATTAAATATAGATGGTGCTTAAGGGAATCCATGGGGTCCATTGGAATATATGTGTTTGATCTAAGCCGTCCAACAATTCTGATATATAATTTTAGTGTATGAGCCCAAAATTTATATAGATTAAATGTCTAAGTGGACCACACCATAAGAAATAATAAAAATTAAATTTCTACTATTAATATGTTGTGTGGTCTCCTTACAGATTCGATCGAACTCATTTTTTGTATCAGTACTTAAAATAATAATTTAAAATTAACGGACGGAGTGGATATATGAAATACATCACAGTGGGCCCCACGGTCCTAAAACCCAACGTTCCCAAGGAGCCGTCCGTCGCGCACCCCTCCAAAATCCAAACCCCCTCCCAAAAATAAAACCCTTCCCGTCCGCCATTTTCTCCCATGTGCGGATGAAAACCATCTCTCCATCTCTCTCTCTCTCTCTCTCTCTCTCTCTCTCTCTCTCTCGCACTCAGTCTCTCTCTTTCCCTTGCCCTCTCTCGATCTCCCGCTCTCCCTCACCCTCTCTCCCTGTCTCTTGGCCGCATTCCCCTCTCTCTATTTTCAAAAACCCCTTTCGCTGCAAGAAGGAAAAGAAGAAGGAGCACGGTTAGTTTCTCTCTTTCTCTCTCTTTATCTGTTTCTCAAATCTTTTGCATTTGGATGCTCAATCCTTCAATCCCTATGCTCAATCTTTCAATCCTTCAATCTGCATTCCCCTCTCTCTGTTTCTGAAATCTAAAAATGCTTTGTGGGCTCCACCATAATGTGTATGCGGGCCATTCATTTTTTCCAGCTCATTTTAGGGCCAAATCTTAGGTGGACCACACCATAGGAAACTGTGGTGATTGAACTCCCACCATTAGGGCCTGTTTGGTCTGGCAGATTGGATGGAATTGGATGGTATTAGAGTGGATTGTACGGATTTCAAGCTAATGATAGCTGCGTTAGTGGATTGGTGCAAGATCTATGGGATTGCTATATCCTGGGATTGCTATTTTCGATCTGTTTGGGATGCCCAGCCAATCCCGGGATTAAACCTTCCATTCCCTTCCAATCCCTTGAACCAAATACGTCCCAAGCAATTTTGAAGGGATTAGGGTGGATTGGATGGGATTTAAAGGTAATGATGGTGATGTCAGTGGATTGTCTTAAGATTCATGGGATTGCAACATCCGGGGATCAAGATCCCGTGTCTGTTTGGCACGCCTAGTCAATTCGGGATCTATCTTCCAATCCCTTCTAATCCCTTCCAATCCCATCCAACCTGCCTGGCCAAACAGGCCCTTAAATACTTCCTAAGGTCATAAGAATCCCTCATTTTGTGATTTTTGAATTTTTTTAAGGTGTGTTTTTGGATCTGTTGTCATATACCGAATAACGTTTGTGTATGTCTCTAGCTTTTTGCATTACGGGATTCAAGTCAACCTTGGGAGGTGCTTCCATCTGTAGCGAGGTCTATTGTTTATGGTGTGGTCTGTACCCTTAAAAATTGTGGTGAAACAAGCCATGCTAACCATGAAAACTTGTTTGATTGGTTGCAAGTGTAGTTGACTGTAAATGAGTAGTAATTATTTACATTTTCATTATGCATGAATTAAAATAATTTGCATTATGGCATGTTATATAAGTTTTGGATTATTTTTTTAAAAAAAAGGTCCGGTGCAATGTTTATTTGCTATCCAACATGTTGATTTATGTTAGACAGATTTAGATGAAGGGAAAACATAAATATCATCTTAATCCAAAACTTTATTGCCCTAATAATTTTTTAATGGTGGGTGTTCAATTACCATCTTTCCTTTGGAGTAGTCTACTTGAGATTTGAATGTACCTCATTTTTTGACTATTAGCTGGAAAAATGGATTGACTGTTGATGCGAATGCTAATAGGTTCAAATGTAACCATGTTGATGCGAATGCTAATAGGTTCAAATGTAACCATGTGCCACATGTAACATTCGATCAATTTTCCTTTAAGATTCAACAAAAAGAGGGAGAAAGAAAAAAAAAAAGAAGAAGGATTCTACTCTTCACTATATTACTTTTCTAATGGGTATCTTTGGAAGATTGGAAGATTGGAGCTTTAGGATCATCATGCTCTATGCATTGGAATAAAGCAAATGATTATTCAAATCCCTAAGCACACAACTCCAATGTTTGTAGAATAACATGTTGGCTCCCATTGGTAGATACTACCCTCACCCAATTTGCTTGAGATGCTATTAAATGTGGTATCCACTTGTGAAGTTGCTAAAGATCATGTGAAGAGTATGAGTATGCATGAAAAAACAATAATCTTGGACATACTAGGTATTTTAAAAATATATATATTTATGGGTGTGAATGCTCATGTTTATTCAATAAAGATTTTATAAGTACTTGATATATTAGAATTACATGTGAGACTTTTCATCTATGCAAGTGGTTTAAGATTTTACTTATAAATTACATTATTAATTTATTGTAAAAATACAATGATTGCAAACTCCTTAATACATTGTATTTGGTAGATAATATCTGTTTGGGTTCAATCATCTGATAGCACTTCCTTCATTTCCAACTTTGAGGAGGATGGTGCATTAGGCTAATTTCCTACTTTAATTTTTGGTAAGGTGCAAGTTGAAAATGGACCCCTTGGTTAATCGAGATTCGACTGGAATGAATAGGGAGTGGATGACATTAAGTTTCCTAAAACCATGTTTTATTTTTGGAATAAGAAGTTTTTCAAAGTTCGCACAAGAAAACCTTCCTGGTAGAGAATCCGTTCCTTGTCCGTGCACCACTTGCAAATGTGCACGTTTTTCAATTTCTTATGATGATATGGAAATACATCTAATGAAAAATGGATTCGACCCAAGCTATAGGGTTTGGAACATGCATGGGGAGCATGTATCACCTAAGTGTACTGTACGTGAATCAAGTTCCCAATAATACCATAGTGTCCCAAACTTAAATGAGGTTCACAATGTGATCATTCAAGAACTTGGTGGTAATAACCTAGATGAAGTTGTATAGGATGAGCCGAATGTGACCCATGTAGTTGAAGGCGTCTTTGGAGAAAATAAAACCAATGACTTTGAAGCAAATCTACGAGATGCAGTGACTAAGCTATACCCTGGAGCCCAAGATTTCACCATGCTGACTTTCATTGTACAGCTTTTCAAATTAAAGGTGAATCATGGATGGAGTAAAAAAAGCTTTAAAGAGCTCCTTCAACTACTAAAGAAGGTGTTACCTTCCGGTAATAAGGCCTCAACTAATACCTACCAAGCGAAGAAGATCATTACAAAGTTGGGTCTTGATTATGTGAAAATCCATGCTTGTCCAAATGAATGCATCTTATACTAGGGAGAGAACGAGATGAAAACCATTTGTCCAAATTGTAAAACTTCTAAGTACAAGACTGAAATGGATTCTGAGAGAAAATAATCTCAAATACCTAGGAAGGTGTTAATGTATTTTCCATTAACACCAAGGCTACAAAGAATGTTCAGTGTGGCATGGTTGGCGAAAGAAATGTCTTGGCGCTCAACCAGGAAATTTCAACATGAAAAGATGGAGCATCTGGCTGATTCTATTGCATGGAAGAATCTTGATGACAAATATACAAATTTTTCAGCTAAGCCTTGCAATGTTCGATTGGGTTTGGCTATAGATGGGTTTAACCCATTCGGCTCTTTTAGTATGTCGCATAGTTCATGGCCCGTTATGTGTGTGACGTACAACCTTCCACCAAAGCATTGCATGAAACCTCAGTTTACTATGTTGACTTTGTACATTGAGAGACCGCGACAACCAGGAAAGGATATTGACATTTATTTACAGCCATTGATTGATGAACTGCAAAAGTTATGGCGAGAAGGGGTTACAACGTTCGATGCATACCATGAAAACAAATTCAACATGCGTGTCGTTCTACTTTAGACAATCCGTGACTTTCCAGCACATGGTAATGTTTCTGGTTGTAGGATAAAGGGTAAGTATGGTTGTCCTATATGTGGTCCCAACACAGATTCTTTGCGACTCAAATATGGAAAGAAACATGTTTATATGGGCCACAGAAGATGGTTGCTAATGTCAGAACAGGCTAGGAATGTAACGCCCTGAAAATTGGGGGTCGAGTATAACTCAGCTCCTGAGTTCCAAAACATCACTTATGCAACTGTTTAATGATGGTTGTATGTTTGCTTGTATTAGTGTATGAAACATGAAGTATAATAAGCCAAATCAGCAAAAAATAATCCAGGGATAGTTGTAATACGCAAGCAGAAGACTGAAATGAACATATAAACTAGTGTAGGTCCCCAAAGGATGTATGCAGTGCCAGGTTAATATTTACAAATGTTTGTCTCAAAATACAAGTATCAAAATAAAATAAACCACTGCAATAATAACCCTGAATCCCCGTCGCTCAGGATATGGCTCACATGAACCCACCTGAGAACTGCATAAATGAGAACGCCTCCTCATCATCCTCATACTCCTGCCCCGCCTCGTGGGTCACATCATCATCTGCATCTAAGACAGAGTCTGGTTGGTGTTTAAACACCGTCCCAGAACATGGGAGTGAGTGATCAACTCAGTGGAACTATACAGCAAAGGTTAACATGTTATCAATTCAATCAAGCAGTAATGATAAAGTAATATAATCAAACAAGTCCTAATTACTCTTGTTAATGCAAGGATGAATGAAGAAATGATGCATGCCCTCGCTTGCACTCCCTCAGCGTCTTCATCTTACAGTACGCATGACAACCTCCCGCAGTGCTCCATAACGCCAAGGCACATGCAATGCAATGCATGAACATGATTACCAAGTTCTTATTAGTCCTTTTCATACAACAGGATTGGGAAGCTAAGGTACCTCCCTTATATCAATTCCCAAATAATGATCCATTCTAGGGTCGTCAGTCCTAGCAATTCTCATACGATGTTGTAGTTCTAGGTCACTGCAAAGGGCTTGTCACCTTATCAGTGCAGGCCTAGTCTATACTCTGGTTGCTACGGAGAGACTCGTCGCCTCAACGCAGTCTCAGAGTACACTCGAGGTCACTACCACTCACACCCTACTAACTGGCAGTCTATTTTGAAAGGCCCGTCACCAACCTGACTGGGGACCACAGTCAGGCTGTGCAAGGGTAGGCTGACAGCTTGAATACAGTGTCCCATACCACCGTATTCGGCTCACGAGTTTGGGTTGCTCACTGGTCACTACGGGGAGGCTCGTCACCCCAGTGTAGGCCGATAGCTCGACCACGGTGTCCCATACCACCATATTCGACTCATGATTTTGGGTTGCTCACTGGTCACTACGGGGAGGCTCGTCACCCTAGTGTAGGCCGATAGCTCGACCACGGTGTCCCATACCACCATATTCGACTCATGATTTTGGGTTGCTCACTGGTCACTACGGGGAGGCTCGTCACCCTAGTGTAGGCCGATAGCTCGACCACGAGTCTTAGCGGATCGAGGTACCAAGGTTAAAGGGATTTCCATTGGTAAGTTTGGTACCTTAGGTTCAAGCGGTAGCGTCCATACATGGTGAACATACATCGGGTCAATCGGGTTACTTGACGAGCTCGACTAGCATGAGCGCACATCGAATTGATTGACATGAAGTGCACGAGCACTCCGTGTGGCCTAACCACTGTCAATAACTGAAGTACGGCTCGGGCTCATCGAACTCGTCCTGTGGGCGAAAACAACCTCAGCCACCAAATCAGAACCTATTACCGATTACCTGGACTATTTCATAGTCCCAACCACATTCAGTACCGACAAGAGTTCATGTGAGATAATCAAGCAGTATGTAATTCAAATCCTACAACCATTTAAGCATTTTATGAAATACAATATAAACATGAATTCACACATATGCATTTCATAAGTAATCTGATAATATAATATAAGGTACATAGAGGGATTTATGCACATAGTTAAGGTAGTTGAGAACTTGATCTCAACGCCCATATATAATACGATTCACCAATTACTTACTCATACAGACAATTTATCAAACACTTATATTACACTTATGGACATACATGACATATGTTGATTTTTAACATATACTTGGACAAATCCTTCCGATAAGGAGTTGTCACATACACCATCATCATGCACATACATCCCATAGCCACGGTAGGCACAAATCATGATTACATATTCATTCAGTCATTTCAACAAACACTTAAACTACACCCTTCAACATACATGACGTACATCGGTCATAACATGTATTTGGGCAGATCCTTTCACCAAGGAGTTGTTGCAAATGCAACCATCCCCTATCCATGACAGATAATCATGGCAAACACGAATCCTAATTCTACACGCGTTCAATCATTTCAACAAATACCTAGAATGCACTATAGTCAATATAGTTCATATATATCTGAAACGCGAAACAAACGACGCATTTGACATGTGAAATAGCACCCACGTCAGTAATAAATCATTAACCAACATTGAAAGGCTTGAAAACCATAACCTATACGTATATAGTCCGTACCTTACGTCGGTAGACACGTAACGAACTCAATTCGTTTGTTAATACATCGTTTACGGCACAATGACAACCTACATACGAAATAGGTTAGATATTTCATCTATTACATTATTTGAATCCCTAGAACGGATTAGGGTTAGGATTTCTTACCCAAGTATGGAGTCAGAATCATCAGAGTAGAGACAGATGTGGTAGCCAAGCCCGTGGAGCGATGGGATGGAATCCCAGGAACTCTTTCCTACTCTCTCTCTCACTTCCTCTCTCTTTCCTTCTCTCTTTGCTCTCTTCTCTCTCCTAGGTTTTCTAAATTCGTATGTAATGAGAGAGTGAGGGTTTAAGACCCTTATATAGGCCTAGAACTAACGAAAATAGCCCTAAGGCCATGATATACTTAGGTTATAACCAAATCGGGCTTATTCCGATCCAACGGAGCATTTCTGGAGTTCCTTTTGTTGAATACGGTCGGACTTAAGCTCACGGATATTGGATCCTGATCAGTTAAGTTTTCATTCCAATCAGGTTTACAGATCGCCCGTGGCAGACCAGTTTCAGTTCAGTGGTCACCGAAACTCGATTAGGGCCATAAGCATTTTGACATGTGTGGGCCATCTTCCCTGATCCGAGGGTGAATTTGGGTCAGAATCCAACTGTCAGAATGCTTAAAATCAGCGCATAAGTGACATGACTCAGATTACTTAAATTTATATTTAATTTCTAAATATTTTCACCTTTCTCACACTCGTTACTCCGGACTCAAGTAAATCGTCTCAGGACATTATCTGGACTTGATTTTTGAGGTGATTGTCAAGCCCAACAAGATGATCATAATTGTCTAAGATCATCGTTATCGGACTTTTGACACGCTGTCCAGGTCTGATAGAAAGTTTCCAAGTACTCCCGAGAGCAACTGGATTTAGCGTTAAATCCTAGATTTTAGGGTAACGCTGCGTTAACGATTCTACAAGTTTTGGGTCTTGCAGATCGTATTTAAAGTGATTGGTGCTAATTTCATAGGTAATCTAGTTTAGCGCTAGTTAATCCTTGTTAATTTCTAAAGGATTTGGTCCTAAGTGGTTTCTGTTTGAGGTAGTGCTCAGGTTTCTGTATGAATTTTTCTGGGATGTTATAATCTACCCCCTTTAAAGAACAATTTCGTCTTCGAAATTGCCTAAGGGTAATAACTACATCAGCCTAGCTCATATTGGTCTACCCCCCTTAAAAGTTTCTACCTTTGAAGTTTAAAAACAAATGTCTAATTCATTATTATCGTGCTAAGTATTTGATGATAAAGTCTACTTAAGGGTGGTATAATTTACTCTTTATGATTAAGCTAATATGGAAGGACAACTGTGGTAGGCTCAAATCCGATTCGTCGATTGTCCGCCTGACCAGGGTAGACAACATTGTATCCCTTCCTAATCCTGAAGGATCCTGGTCTGCTGCTCAGTCAAAGCAGTGAGTCCTTGGTAATCACCCAGGATTGAGAATTGAGTTAAGCCACGAATGCCTCATAGGGATATGGTTCTGAAATTTCGAAATCTGTTCATCCTAAGTATTTAAGGGGTATTATAATTTATTAGGAGGTTTAAGCCTTATGTTTATAAGGTTGTCCTTTGGGTCCTGTTCAACAAGTGTTTTTATTCAACTTATGTTTAACTTGGTGGATAATAAGTTCTTCCATGGTGCTCACAGTTAGAAGACTAGGCTAGAAGGGTTTTCAACCTCCTAAAATTATATTCACATGTCACCATTTTCATCATACGGCTAGGGGGTTAAGGGCAGATTGCACTTTGGTTTTCTTAACTTTGGAAGGGAAGGAAGAGTCGAGAGTTCTAAAATATCTTAGAAGTTTGGAATGTCAGTGCCATAAGGTCGCGGGATAGGAAAGAAGAGGGACATGTCCTTGACGAGATATGAACCTTGAATCTACAAGGGAATAAGAAACTTATAATCCTTTACTATGGTCCACCTCCAAAATGAGCTTATGGAGTATTAAACTATAAAACCCAATACTAGCTGAGGGTCCTAATTTAATTGTACCAAAAACGACAAAAAAACATATATATCTTTACGTATAATCAAATTTAATCACAAGATAATTCCTAGTATGACTATAAATAATTCCTAAATAGACATCGAATACTAAACTAAGGTATAACCAGTCTATTGGTAACTCGAAGTTGGAGATTTTGTTTATATATAAATATTTGTCAACCCATCCCTTATTTATTACCTCTAGTTACCATGTTATTTTTAATCCATCATTAGGCCTATTCTTTCATATGAATTGGTTTAATACTTGGATCTTAGTTGCTTTCCTTCGACCTACCAAGGAAGATCCAGCTCCTATCTAGTGACCTAACTTTAAGTATAACCTAGATTAGTTTCCTTCGACCTCGTGCCAGTGGCTATTAGCCCACCAAGCACCCATCATGCTTATGAGCGGGTAGACTATCAGGTCAATGCGCACCTTTTCTGTTTCCTAAGTTTATTGGGCAAACCTTACAGAGTTTGGTAATATCAGAGAAGATCTCTGTCGCAGTAAGGACTCTTAACGCACCCATAGGGGTAGTGTTCAATCCCTAAACGCTTGACTATAGAGCATGACACTCTTAAAATAGTGGACCCAGTGTCTACTAATAGGAAAACAGGTGTACCTTGAATGTGGGCAGTGACCCCAAAGGTCCAAGGTGTTACGGTTGCTGACTCAGATGTTTCAACTACAAGTGCATGCACACGAGCTTGTTGAGGATGATTTAGTTGCGCTGCCACAGGTCATTGAGGTGGCCTATTTTGAGGTACAGGCGATCGGTAATATGGGTACATTGGTGGTAAAGATCATAGAGGTGGAGTCGTTATACCACGTGGTGGCTGATGGGCGATCTTCTGAGGTGGCGTGATACCATTGTTTTTCATCTTGGTAAAACAGAAAGGGTCAGTATGTCCCCCTTTGTTACAATATGTACACCAACGTTTCGTTCGACTTTACTGGAGCGGAGCCACGAGCCTAGGAGGCGAGTCTACATGTAGCCTCTTACCTAGGACTGACCGATGCTGCAATTTAGGACAAGGCCTCGGGCCCATTAGGTTGCTTGTCCGGGAAACTCCGTCACTATGTTGTTCAGCTCATAAAGACAAGTTGACTAGCTCGACGTAATTGAGAATGTTAGCACAACTCATTCGAGCGCGGATATCGGGCCGTAGCCCATCTAAAAAAACGTCGCATTTTCATCAGTTCATCAGCTAGGATCAAAGGAGCGTGTCTGGCCAGCTCCATGAATTAGTTCTCATATTCTGACATGGTCATCCATCCCTGTCGAAGGCGTAGAAACTCACCCTCCTTTTCATCATGGTATGTCAGGGGAAAGTACTTCTCATGGAAGCGTGTCTCAAAAGCATCCCACATCCACAGATGTCTAGCAGAAACTGTTCATAGGATGCTATCCCACAATAAACCAGCCTCCTTCTAGAACATATAGGTGGCTAGCTCGACTTGCTCTACCTCATTACAGTGTAACGGCTTCAACATCTTAGAGATGCGATCTAGCCAGTAATCAGCCTCCTCGGGTCTATGAGTACCCACGAATGTGGGAGGTCGTAAGCATTGGAATCGCTTAAATGTGCCGCTAGCACTAGCCTTCCCAGATAGGTGCATAGGTGAAGCAGGTGGAGTCGCCCCCATCGACTGAGCAAAGATACCAGTCAAGGTAGACAAAAACTGTTGCTGCTGCTGCTACTGTTGCTGCTGGATCTGCTGCTTCTACATCAATAACACCATCTGCTCTAGCCTATCAGGAGGCGGAGCGGACGAAGATGCATAAGGTGTCGATACAGATGCACGATTCTGCTCAGGAACCGAAGGCGTGACTGGAGTAGCCATAGATGGTATAACAAGAGTCGGCCTAGCAGCGGGGCCAGTAGCTGGCTGAGAGTCCGGCCCACCACCAAACTGAGACGGGCCCGACTGGAGGTCCGTCTGGCTATCGCCTAGGGGGGAGACCCCGTCAAGCGACTCGCCCAAAGAGAGACAGGCCGAAGTCCTCGAGCCCTTAGGAGGCATACCCTACATTCAACAGAGGGTACAACTTATGAGATTTAACATCCACATAATCCACCCACATAGCATTTAACATCTCAACTCAAGAAACATCATACATTTCATTTAACAAAATTGTCACAATACACGAGGCACAACATTACATGGATCGCGACAGAGAAAGCATGCGAGCTAATACAACTTAAGCTTCAAATAACAAAATAACTTCCAAATTACTATGCCTATAATGGCTACACATAATAACAAGCAACAAAATAGAGCAAAGGATGACTACATTCTCGACTACTCGTCGAAATCTGGTGATGGAGGAGTGGCACCCTTATCCTACAGGCAACATAAGATAGATTTCAGAGTGTGAGTCACCTTCTTGAACTTATATTTCACGAGTCCTCGAAGATCCATAATGTCCTGTCGTAAGACAGCCTAACCCTCCTCAAGCCGAGCTATACGAGCATCCCTGGCGGCCTGATCCGTGGCCTGCTCCAGTGCTATAGGAGGAAAACCCTCACTCATGTCCTGGGCCTCCACTTCTTCCTCGTCCTTCTCTTCTTCTTCTTCTATTTCAGCTCCACCTTCTTCATTAATCTCTTCCTCTTCGCTCTCAGTCTCATCCTCACTTTCTTCAAGTAGAGCTTGTCATCGACGAGGGCCAATGTCCATCTGATTAAGAGTCATCTCATTGATGTAACAGACAGTTACCAGCCTTTCCGTCCCAAGTTTGTAGCCAAACTCATGTGCAATCATACATATAAGTCGGCCAAATGGGAGTGATTCAGTCCTTCTATTCGAACGTGCGATAAGGACTATCTACCGCAACATGTACATAGGCACACACAGCTTCTCTCCTTGCCCCACTTGATACAAGAAATCCACCATCAGGCGCGTGCACTCACTGTGGTTGCTCCACCTAGGATAGACGTTGAATGTGCAGATATGGTGAAGCAAGCGGAAGTTGTCCATCATGTTGGTCATTAAAAGACTTCTGTTAGGCTACCATTCAACCAGACGACCACAAAGGAACCACATGCAGTGATCCCCTTCATCCGCATTACTCAGATTCTTCTCACTTGGATGAACCTCGCCAAGCGGCACGTTCAGAAGTCGGGATATCAAAGCAACGTCGATTGTAGCCTCCAGATCTCTTCCGCAAGGGATCTTGAACTGCAATGGCTCCAGCGAAGGTTCTTGAATGTGGGCATAGAAAGCTCGGACAGTACCCACATTTGCGCGGTATTAGCCCTCAAATAGGGAACCTCACCTGGCCTCTTCCAGGCGCTCAAATAAAAGATATTTTCCAAATAGCCACGCATCTACATGAGCTTCAAAAAGGACCCTACGGCCCTCATAAACTCCATGAGATAGCTCCGCCAACAAAGTCCTTCCAACGGGAGCCCAGGGATCGAGGTCCCGCTTTGTCCGAAACTCTCGAGTAGCAGTGGTGCTCGCGGCGGTGCCTCTCGGCCTCCTTGAACGAGTTAGGCGACCAGGCCTAGCTTCATCAATAGGAGCTCTCTTCTTCCCCATGAAAGAGAGAATGGAGGAGATGGAAAATATGGCCGTAATAAGCTCGAATAGGGCCATGAAAAATGAAAGAAAAGAGAGAAATGGAAGGAATGATGGGGCTTCCACGAATTTGAGACTCAAAGTAGGGATTTGAGTGCTCAAATGGAACAAAAAGAAAGGGAAATCAGCAATGGAGGTGGGTTTTGAGATGGGTAGATTGAGGGTGCATGAAAATAGAAGAAGAAAGAGTTTGAAGAGGGATTTTTGTGGGGTTTTGAGAGAAATTTTAAGAAAAGGAAAGAATGGAAAGGGGATTTATGAAGAAAAGAGGGTTTGGGCAGGGTTGTATATGACCAACCTTGGATGAGTGGGCCACACTAAGCCCTAACGGCGTCAGCCCGCCTGACCAGGCTCGCTGGGCAGTGAGGGCTCGCCGAACCGGCGAGGGCCTCGCCGGTCTCTGGACTAACCGACGATGGCTTGCCGGTGGGGCGAGGTTCTTCCCCTCCCCAAGTCCAAAATTGATGTGGGTCCCACCCTAGGTCCCCCTGGAGATGCCCCGATTGGGCCCCTAGTCCGTTTCGACTCATTTCGGGTTACTTTGAATAGAACCTGATACAGATTCAAGTTTACTGGGTTTTAACGGCTGGGATGGGATGATACACGATCTAAACCCGTTGGTGGATGGTCTAGAAGTGATTTGGGGTCATTGTGTGTGATCAAGAGTGTGCATAGACTCGATGTCGGTGATCATTTTCAGTAAACTTTCGCCGATTGGTGCAACTGGAAATCTTGCATTGTTTCTAGATTTATCTCGCCCCCTCCTATGCTAAGGTAGCATCAGCATGCATGGTGTGACCATAACCCAGGTCCGGTTTAATCCAAATCATACTTTGATACCAACTTATAACGCCCTAAAAATCGGGGGTCGAGTATAACTCAACTCCCAAGTTCCAAAACATCACTTATGCAACATGTTTAATGATGGTTGTATATTGCCTGTATTATTGCATGAAACATGAAGTAGATTAAGCCAAATCAGAACACATAATCCAGGGACAATTGTAATACGTAAGCGGAAGACTGAAATAAACATATAAACCAATGTAAGTCCCCAAAGGATGTATGCAGTGTCAAGTTAATATTTACAAGTGTTTGTCTCAAAATACAAGTATCAAAATGAAATAAACTACTGCAATAATAACCCTGAAACCCCGTAGCTCAGGACATGGCTCACATGAACCCGCCTGAAAACTGCATAAACGAGAACGCCTCCTCGTCATCCTCATACTCCTGCCTAGCCTTGTGGGTCACATCATCATCTGCATCTAAGACAGAGTCAGGTTGGTGTTTAAACACTGTCCCAGAATGTGGGAGTGAGTGATCAACTCAGTGGAACTATACAGCAAAGGTTAACATGTTATCAATTCAATCAAGCAGTAATGATAAAGCAGTACAATCAAACAAGTCCTAATTACTCTTGTTAATGCAATGATGTATGAAGAAATGATGTATGCCCTCGCCTGCACTCCTTCAGCGTCTTCATCTTATGGTACGCATGACAACCTCCCGCAGTGCTCCACAACGCCAAGGCACATGCAATGCAGTGCATGAACATGATTATCAAGTTCTCATTAGTCTTTTTCATACAGCAGGATTAGGAAGCTAAGGTACCTCCCTTATATCAATTCTCAAATAATGATTCATTCTAGGGTCGTCAGTCCTAGCAATTCTCATACTATGTTGTGGTTCTAGGTCACTGCAAAGGGCTCGTCACCTTATCAGTGCAGGGTTCGTTTGTACTCTGGTTGCTACAGAAAGACTCTTCGCCTCAACTTAGTCTCAGAGTACACTCAAGGTCACTACCACTCACACCCTACCAACTGGCAGTCTATTTTCTAAGGCTCGTCACCAACCCAACTGGGGACCACAACTAGGCTATACAAGGGTAGGCTGACAGCTCGAATATAGTGTCTCATACCACCGTATTCGGTTCATGAGTTTGGGTTGCTCACTGGTCACTACGAGGAAGCTCGTCACCCAGCATAGGCCGATAGCTCGACCACGGTGTCCCATACCACCATGCTTAGCTCATGAGTCTTAGCGGATCGAGGTACCAAGGTTAAAGGAGTTTCCACTGGTAAGTTTGGTACCTTAGGTTCAAGTAGTAGCGTCCATACATGGTGAACATACATCGGGTCAATCGGGTTACTTGACGTGCTCGATTAGCACGAGCGCACATTGAATTGATCGACATGAAGTGCACGAGCACTCCGTCTAGCCTAACCACTATCAACAGCCGAAGTATGGCTCGGGCTCATCGAACAAGTCCTATGGGCGAAAACAACCTCAACCACCAAATCAGAACCTGTTACCGATTGCCTAGACTATTTCATAGTCCCAACCACACTCAGTACCGACAAGAGTTCATGTGAGATAATCAAGCAGTAAGTAATTCAGATCCTACAACCATTTAAGCATTTTATGAAATACAATATAAACATGAATTCACACATATGCATTTCATAAGTAATCAGACAATATAATATAAGGTACATAAAGGGATTTATGCACATAGTTAAGGTAGTTGAGAACCTGATCTCAACGCCCATATATAATACAATTCACAATTACTTACTCATACAGACAATTTATCAAACACTTATATTACACCTATCGACATACATGACATATGTTGATTTTTAACATATACTTGGACAAATCCTTCCGACAAGGAGTTGTCACATACACCATCATCATGCACATACATTCCATAGCCACGGTAGGCACAAATCATGATTTCATATTCATTCAGTCATTTCAACAAACGCTTAAACTACACCCTTCAACATACATGGCATACATCGGTCATAACATGTATTTGGGCGGATCCTTTCGCTAAGGAGTTATTACAAATGCAACCATCCCCTATCTATGATAGATAATCATGGCAAACACGAATCCTAATTCTACACGCATTCAATCATTTCAACAAATACCTAAAATGCACTATAGTCAATATAGTTCATATATATCTGAAACGCGAAACAAACGACGCATTTGGCATGTGAAATAGCACCCACGTCAGTAATAAATCATTAACCGACATTGAAAGGCTTGAAAACCATAACCTATACGTATATAGTCCGCACCTTACACCGGTAGACACGTAACGAACTCAATTCATCGGTTAATACATCATTTACGGCACAATGACAACCTACAGTACGAAATAGGTTAGATATTTCATCTATTACACTATTTAAATCCCTAGAACGGATTAGGGTTAGGATTTCTTACCCAAGTATGGAGTCGGAATCATCAGATTAGAGACACAGATGTGGTAGCCAAGCCCGTGGAGAGATGGGATGGAATCCCAGGAACTCTCTCCCACTCTCTCTCTCACTTCCTCTCTCTTTCCTTCTCTCTTTACTCTCTTCTCTCTCCTAGGTTTTCTAAATTCGTATGGAATGAGAGAGTAAGGGTTTAAGACCCTTATATAGGCCCAGAATTAACGAAAATAGCCCCAAGGCCATGGTATACTTAGGTTATAACCAAATCAGGCTTATTCCGATCCAACGGAGCATTTCTGGAGGTCCTTTTGCTGAATGCGATCAGACTTAAGCTCACAAATATTGGATCTTTATCAAGTTAAGTTTTCAGTCCGATCGGGTTTACAGATCACCCGTGGCGGACCAGTTTCAGTTCAGCAGTCACCGAAACTCGATTAGGGCCGCAAGCACTTTGACATGTGTGGGCCATCTTCCCTGATCCGAGGGTGAATTTGGGTCAGAATCCAATGGTCAGAATGCTTAAAATCGGTGCACAAGTGACACGACTCAGATTACTTCAATTTATATTTAATTTCTAAATAATTTCACCTTTCTCACACTCTTTACTCCGGACTCAAGAAAGTCGTCTCAGGACATCATCTGGACTTGATTTTTGAGGCGATTGTCAAGCCCAACAAGGTGATCATAATTGTCTAAGATCATCGCTATCGGACTTTCGACGCGCGGTCCAGGTCCGATAGAAAGTTTCTAAGTCCTCCCGAGAGCAACTGGATTTAGCGTTGAATCCTAAATTTGAGGGTAACGTAGCGTTAACGATTCTACAAGTTTTGGGTCTTGCAGATCGTATTTAAAGTGATTGGTGCTAATTTCACAAGTAATCTAGTTTAGCGCTACTTAATCCTCATTAATTTCTAAAGGATTTGGTCCAAGTGGTTTCTGTTTGAGGTAGTGCTCGGGTTTCTGTATGAATTTTTTCAGGATATTACAAGGAAGGACACAAGTGCTGGCATGTTCAACAAGAAGGTGGAGATACGACGTCAACCGATCTGTCTGGATGGGATTGAGGTTAAAAGATAAATCGTAAACTTGAATATGTAGTGGGGTAGACTGGGAAGAGTAATATAAGGGGTATTGATGGAGGCGAACAAGAGCTAGCAGATGATGTTAAGTCACTGTGGTTCTTCAAATGGTCTATATTATTTAATCTGGAGTATTGGAAAGATATTCTCATCCGTTACAACCTTGATGTCATGCATATTGAGAAAAATATATGTGAAATCCTTGTTGCCTTGATGTTGAACACGCCTGGCAAAACCAAGGATGATGCTAATGCATACAGGGACCTGGAACAATTGGAAATTAAGAAGCGTCTATGGCTGAAAAAGAACAATGGCAAAGTGATTCAGAAATAAGATCCTTTCTGTCTAAGAAAAGAAGAGAAAAAACTTTTCGTCCAGACTTTGCATGAGTTGCGTGTTCTGATTGGTTTTAGTGCGAATTGGAGGACCATCGTAAAGGAAGATTGCGTGGATTTAAAAGGAATGAAGTCTCAATCTTACCATGTGTTGATGCAACATTTGCTCCCAGTTCTCATCCAACATGCATTCAGGGATAGGAAGGTCATTCGTCCTATAATTACAAGCTTTTGCACCTTCTTTAATGCCTTGTGCTCGACAACCATAGACTTTCAAACACTCCTTACTCTCGAGAGGGGCATGGCTAGGACGTTATGTCAGCTTGAAATTATATGCCCGCCGTCGATATTTGTCATTATAATGCATTTGTCGATCCATTTGGCTTACGAGGCTCGCATATGTGGTCTTATATACTATCGCTGGATGTATCCATTTGAAAGGTATGTTATGAGCTTAATAAGAATAAATCGGCTTAACATCTACATTTGCATGTATATATAATGTATCATTAACTTTGTTAGGTTCATGAAGACATTCAATGCCTATGTCTGTAACAAGACACGACTTGAGGGTTATATTGCAGAGCAGTACATCCAAGAGGAGACAGTTATATTCTGCAACCAATATAAAGGAAAACAAAAAACAAGCCTACTAGAAAAGCTGGAAAAATGGTTTAACGGAGTCATTTCAGGACTACATAAGTTAGAAGATATCGTTGATGATGACCCTAATGATGACAACGTTGATCCAGTAGGTTCGGATCAAAGTGTTATCCCAGCAGGTATCGAATAAGAACAAGCTCGTACATGAGTACTGAAGAGTCATTCCAGATACGATGAGTGGGAAGGGTATGTACAATAAGCTCACACACACACACACATATATCTTCCTACTTTATGCAATTTCAATATAACAATGTTATTGAATATCGCGCAGGAAGCACAAAGATTTCTTGCAGCAATGCTATAAGAGGATCAACAGGGTCCCTAGTGAGGATGAATTCATATCTTGGTTGAAGAGGCAACCAGAGTTCATTGAATCTGACGATAATGAATTTAAAGACATAGTGAGAGGACCTTTAGCTTTTTCTATGCAATACAATAAGTATTGTATTAATGGTTTCCTCTTTGTCACTAAGGACTATGAGGAGAATAAAACGAACCAAAACAGTGGGGTTAGGACAGAGGGCATGACAACCTTCTGATCAAGTGCTAAGGATATCAATACAGTGGATGAAAATCAACCTTACTACGGCGTCCTTCGTAGAATTATCCAATTGGAGTACCGAACAAGGTACAAGCCTGTCATATTTAAGTGTGATTGGGTGAAAGTGACACATCATGGTGTTTCTTTTAATGTCGAAGCGAATTTGAGATTAGTAAATTTGTCTAGTCTTTACAGTTCAGGCAAAGTCGGTGACAAGCCCTTCATTCTTGCAGAGCATGCCACGCAAGTTTTTTACTCCAGAGATCCAAAAAATCATGACTGGCATGTGGTCTTGGAGGTTCCAAAAAAGAAATTGTCGAAGAAGAGACATGCGTTCTATCGAAACAATTAAAGGCTGTAAGTAATGCCGATGCAGGACTTGATCTCACGTCATTAGCAATGGTTGATGAGTTGATATTCAATGAATCTAAAGACGTCAGTGTTGTGGTCGAGAAAATAAAGAAAAGAAAATGATCAAAGAGAATCTATTGATTTGTTTGTATTTTCTAAGCATGTAACAAAATAATATTTATTGGAGGAAATCTAATCAAGGTTTGGATAATATAGTGATTTTTTTGTACTTTATCTATGATCTAAATTATTTTTTAACCATTAGCTTTTTTTTCTTTTCTTTTCATATTAGGGAAGAAATAGGGACGAGGATTCACAACCAGAGGTATTGGGTGCGCAGGTGCTTGGGAGTACAGATTCAAGCAACACCAAAGGTAATAAATTACTTCTTCTTAATTATATATGTAAATTTCTTTTTTCTTATATATTGGCAGTAATCAATGATGTGTATATATAACTGTTATTCTTTTTATGTAATTGTGTCAGCTTCTTCTTCTTCTAGAAAGGGAGGCATTACTAGGTTGTCTCTTTACTTGTGCAACCTGATAGGAAAAAAGTCCTAAAGACGAATGAATTCGGCAACCGAATGAGGATTGTTCCGATCACAGAGACTTTCCATCGCATGTTGGTGTCCTCACCCGTTCTCATATCCCGATCATATACCCGGACTTTCGTCAAGTGCCTCATGAACAAATTCATATGGTCACAGAAAGATTGTCACAGTTTTATGAGTTTGAGGGTTAAAGTTGGGATGCAAGTCTTAATTACTTTACAAAACGCATCAATGAAACGTGGAGGAATTACAAGAGAAGATTGACTACAAAATATATTAAAAACAAGGATCCTATTGCTTTGAGAGATGGTCCTCCCCCCCTTCCAGTATCCCTATGGAGGATTGGAGGGTCTTCGTGGATCAATGTACCACCGAGGAATTCAAGAGGGTAAGCGAAAGGAATACAGTCAATCGGGCCAAGCTAAAAGGACCTGCGTGTCTTGGGAGGCACAACATAGCTGTTACTCGTCATAAGATGGTATATATTTAAAAATAGATATTATAGTTTAAAATTAAATTATCATTCATCTAAATCTATTAATGAAGTGTATTTGAATGATATATAATGTGCCAAAGGCGATGGAGAAGAATCTTACCTCTGATGCCAAGATAGGTAGATGTGAAGTCTTCTTAAGAGCCGATATAAGAAAGGATAAAGTTGTCCAGTATCCTGACCTTGCTGTAAGTGCGTCCCTCGTACCACTAACTAGTACCCTTATGAAAATCCTATGTATAACTTTGAATTATATTGCATTTATCTGTATTTTTTCACAGGAAAAACTAGATGAGCTCTATAGTAGCAATCCTGCTTTTAGGATGACCGGCATGGATGATGCCCTTACAGAGGTACTAATAAAATTTAAAAATTACTTAAGTTTGATGGTAATTATGAATATCCTAATAACTTGATTTATAATATTTTACAGTTGGTTGGTTCTGACAATAGAGGGCGAATGCAGGGTCTAGGTTGCTCAATAAGCAAGCGAGGACTGAAGAAGTAAGCCCTTGCTTGTTCAAAGGTAGAGAATCTGACAAAAGAAAAAGAGAGCGTAACTCAAGAGTTATTTCAGGTGAAGAAAAAAATAGATGGTATGACTCAAGATATAGTTGAGATGAAGAAAACATTGGTGGATATGTAGAAAGAGAGAGTATACTCAAAATCTCTCATCACTAACAGTCGCTAAATCTACTCAGGCATCATCGATATGCAAGTATAAATTTTTTATTATATTGAGCTTACAATTATAATATAAATGCTAATAATACCAATGTCATTTATGTGTAAATGTAGCTAGATATTATATATATCGGTAAGAGATGTGACTTGCTTGGTTTTGGAAAAAGTGGTGGAGTTGCTCGTGGTGAAGTACATGAACTTAATCCAATGCAACTGTCCATTGCGAACCATTGAAGGATGGAGCTTTTATTGTTGTCCTCACTGAGGTTATACAACCTCATGCTCTTTTATGGAAAGAAAATCAGTTCGCATCTACACTTGGAGAGGCCTGTAACGTCTCGAAAAAATCCGTATAATGACCCGAGTACCACCTTAGGCAGAAATCACCCAGGACCAAAACCTTTAGAAATTAGGTAGATATTAGTAAGTGCTAAAATAGAGTGCATATGAAATTAGCACTAATCACTTTAAATATGATCTCTAAGATCCAAACTATACAGTATCAATGACACTATATTACCCTGAAATGTAGAATCCATCTCAAAACCCAGTTGCTCTTGGGAGCATCTTGAAACTTCGTATCGGACCTGGACCGCACGTTGAAAGTCCGATTACCCCGAAACTATATAGATATGACCACATTACTGGTCTTGACAACCCCCTCAGAAATCAAGTCCTAATTTGTCTAGAAATGCACAACTTGAGCCCGGAGTAAAGTGTGTGAGAAACATGAAAATATTTAGAAATAAAATCTGAATTTAAGTAATCTGAGTCATGTTGCTTGCGGGTCAAATATAAAGATTTAGACCTTCAGAATATGACCCAAATACACCCTCGGATCAGGAGAAATATCCCACACATGTCGGTGTACTTGTGGCCCTAATCGAGTGACCGTGACCGTTGAACTGAAATGGGTCCACCACAGCTGATCTGTAAACCCGATCGAAACGAAAACTCAGCCTAACCTAGATCCATAATCAAGGAGCTTAAGTTTGACCGCATGTCGAAAAGGGGCTACTAGAAGTGCTCCGTTGGACTGAAATAGTCTATATTTGGATATAACCAAAGTATACGTTGGCCCTGAGGCCATTCCCATCAAACCTGAGCCTATATAAGGACCTTAAACTCTCTCTCCCATACCCCATATGAATTTGAGAAACCCTAAAAGAGAGAGAAGAGAAAAGAGAAGGGAAAAGAGAGAAAGTGAGAGTGAGAGTTGGAGATTCTTCCTGGGACTCGATCCCGTTGCTCCATGCACTTAGCCACCCCCTCTGTATCACAAATCCAGCGTTTTCGACAATGTACTTAGGTAAGAAAACCTAACCCTAATCTTTTCTAGGATTTCAGATAGTCTAAGTTATGAAATAGCTAATTTAATTCATGCTATAGGTTGCCAATCCGCCATTGATAAAGGCTAACTGTCTAAAACGAATCCGTTACATGTTTACCGGCGTAAGGTGCGGACTATAAATGTATATGTTATGGTTTTCAAGGCTTTCAATGTTAGATAATGGTTTATTACCGATGTGGGTGCAATTTCACATGCCAAATGCGATGTTTGTTTCACATTTCTGATATATATGAACTATATAGAGTTTAGTGTATTCCATGTATTTGTAGAAAGGATCATATACGTATGAAATCTGAAAGTGTGTTTGCCATGATTAATTGTCATGTATATACACTAGTTGTATGTGTAACAACTCCTTGGCAAAAGGATTTGCCCCAGTATACGTTATGGCCAACATACGTCATGTATGTTGGAATATGTAGTCTAAGTGTTTGTAGAAATGTCTGAATGAACAAGAGTGCAATAAATTGTACTTTATATGGGTGTTGAGAAGAGATTCTCAACTACCTTAACGATGTGTATGATTTCCTCCATGTAACTTATATTCCTTGTCTGTTTTACTTAGGCACTGCATATGTTTAAATTCATGTTTAAGTTGAAATCCATCAAATGCTCATATGCTAGTATGATTGGAATTATTGATCCATTACTATTCTGACTAGCTTGCATGATTATCTATTATAATTAAATATGTTTGGGACTACGGAATAGTCCAGGCAATCGGTAACATGCATTGAATAGGTGGCTGAGGTTGATTTCGCCACATAGGACGTGATTGATGAATCTGAGCCATACTTGGGATGTTAGTAGTGGTTAGGCCACACAGAGTGCTTTCGCACTTCATGTCGATCAACTTAACGTGCGCTCGTACTAGTCGAGCTCGTCAAGTAACCCGATTGACCCGATGTATGTTCACCATGTTTGGATGCTACTGCTTGAATCTAAAGTACCAAACTCACCAGTGACAATCCCTTTAAACCTTGGTACCTCGATCTGCTAAGACTCATGAGCCAAGCATGGTGGTATGGGACACCGTGGTCGAGCTGTCAGCCTACGCTGGGGTGACGAGCCTCCCTGTAGTGACCAGTGAGCAACACTGCCTCGTGGGCCGAATATGGTGGTATGAGACAGTATATTCGAGCTGTTGGCCTACACTGATAAGGTGACGAAGTCTTTATAGTGACCTCAAGCATACTCTAAGACCGCGTAAAGCAAGAGTATATACTAGGCCTACACTGATAAGGTGACAAGCCCTTTGTAACGACCTAGAACCAAATCATCGTATAAGTTTACTAGGATTGATGACCCTAGAATGGATCACCATTTGGAAATTGATATAAGGGAGGTACCTTAGCCTCCTAATTCTCCTGTATAAAAAGGACTAATAAGAACTTAGTAATCACGATCATGCATTGCACTGCATGTGCCGTTTGCCGTTGGGCAGAGTACTGAGGAAGTGACTGACATGCGCGACCGTTAGATGAAGATCGCAGAGGGAGTGCAGGCAAGGGCATGCATCATTTATACATATCATCCTTACATTAATCAGTATACTTAGGGATGTTTAATTGTATTGCTTTATCATTACTGCTTGACTGAATTGATAATATGTTAACCTTTGCTTTATTATTCCACTGAGTTGATCACTCACTCCCAAGTTATGAGACGGTGTTATACACACAAACTAGACTGTCTTAGACGCAGATGGAGACCCGACTAATGAGGCAGAGGCGGACTTCATAGATGATGAGGATGCCTTCTCTTATATACAGTATTCAAGCGGGTTCGCATAGACCGTTCTGATCGGTGGGGCTTAAGGGATATACTTGTAGTGGACTATTACATTTTTACCTTTTGTAATTTGAAACAATACGTGTAATTATTGACCTGGTAATGCATACATACCTTGGGGACTTATACTGGTTTATAACGCTATACATATTTGAGTAAGTCTTCTGCTTGCGTATTACAACTGTCTCTGGATTATGTATTGCTGATTTGGTTAATCTTATTCATGTTTTATGCATTAATATAGACAACATTTAACCATCATTAAATATGTTACATAAGTGATGCGTTGGAACTCGGGAGTTGGACTTTTACTCGACCCCTGATTTTAAGGGCGTTACAAGTTGGTATTAGAGCATGATTTGGATTAAAACGGACCTGGGTTATGGTCACATGACATATGCTGATGCATTTAAACTTAGGTGGGTGTGAGAAAAATGTGGAAACAAGCTTAGGTTTCCCAGTTTCGTTAATTGGCGAAAGTTACCGAAAATGATCGTTGAGATCGGGTTGGTACACATCCGTGATTGCTTAAGTCAACTCCAGATCATCCCTAGACCGTCAATTGATGGGTCTAAACCATGCTTTATTCCATCCTAGCCATTTAAAATTGGTAAACGTGAATATACATCAGAATCTATTCGAAATGACTCGAAACAAGTCAAAACGGAGTCGGGGGCCCAATAAATTATCTTCAAGGGGACCCAGGGTAAGACCCACACCTTTTTGGGACCCATGGGGTAGGAGGACCTCGCCCAAAGGATGAGCCCTCACTGGATGGTCCAGAGACCGGCGAGGACCTCACCGGTTTGGTAAGGCCTCGCCGCCAAACGGGCGTGATCGGGCGGGCCGGCTCGGGCCGATGGGTCCTAGGTGCTGTGTGGCCCACAAACGCATGTGGGGTCAATTAAAACTCCTCCTATGCTACCTCTCCTTCACAAACCACCACCACAAGCTCTTCTTTTCTCTAAAAATTCTAGATTTTTCACTCAAACCCCTCCTCCAAACACTCCTTTTCTCATTTTCGTGCTTGCACCACCCCCTCAAAAACCTCTACCCCAGCTGTCAACCCTTTTCGTTCTCTCATTTGAGCTCTTTAACCCTCCATTTGAGTCTCAAATTCGTGTAAACTCACTAACCTATCCTATTCCATCATTTTCCCACTTAATCCCCTTTCATTTGAGCCTACACATCCCCTTTTTGTAGCTCAAGATTCCAAAACCCAACAATCCATCTTCTAACCTTCCTCATTCCTTCAACTTTCTTCATTCCTACTCTTTTTGGAACACACAAATACCATTGTGTGCTTCAACGATCTTGTGAGCTCATAACCCATCTTATTCCCACTTTTCCTTCCATTTCAATGGCTCTTTCTGAGCTTGTGATGACTATTTTCTCTCTTTTCACCCTTCTTTCTCTTATGGGAAAGAAAAGAGCTCCTGTGGAAGAAGCTGGGCCTAGTCGCCCTACTCGTTCACGGAGGCCTAGAGGTGCTACTACTATTACTAATATGGATCAGGAGATACGAACCAAGCGGGAGCTTGATCCCCAGGCTCCCCTCGAAAGGATCCTCCTGATGGATATGTCTCATGGGAGATTTCAGGGCTACAGGGTCCTCTTTGAAGCTCATGTGGATGAGAAGCTCTTCGGGCAATATCTAGTAATGGACCGCCTGGTCGAAGCCGAGTGGGGTCCTATGTTCGAAGGTGAGGACCGTGTAAATATGGGTACAGTCTGAGCCTTCTACTCCCACATTCGAGAGCCTACGTTGGAGCCCTTACAGTTCAAGATCCCTGTTGGTAGAGATCAGGAGGCCACAATTGACGCTGAGTTGCTAACTCGACTTATGAAGATGCCGCTTGGTGAAGTGCATGCAAGCGAGAAGAATTTGAAGAGTGTACGTGAAAGGGATCACCACACGCGATTCCTTTGTGGACAACTGATTCGGTGGAATCCGAACAATAGTCTCCTAGCAACTAATATGACTGACTATTTCCATCTGCTCCACCACATCTTCACATACAATGTGTACCCTAGGTGGAGCAACCGCAGTGAGTGCACCCATCTAATGGTAGATTTTTTGTACCAAGTGGGATAGGGAGAGAAGTTGTGTGTGCTTACACATGTTCTGCGATAGATAGTTCTCACCGCACGCTCCACTAGAGCATCTGATTCGCTTTCATTCAGTCGACTCATATGCAAGATTGCACGGGAGTTTGGCTATAGACTCGGGGTGAAAATGCCGGTGCCGACCCATTACATCAACGAAACTACTCTTAATTAGATGGAAATTGGGCCACGACAGTGGCAAGCCCAACTGGATGAAAGCGAGGATGAGACAGCTAGTGAGGAAGAAAGCAGAGAAGAGATAGAAGAAGAACAGGAAGAAGAGGTGGAGGCTCAGGACACGGATGAGAGCTCCCCTCCTACGGCAACGGAGCATGACCCTGATCGGGCTGCTAGGGAAGCCCATTTAGTTCAACTTAAGGAGGGCCAGGCTGCCTTGCGACATGAGATTATCGATGTCCGGGCCCTTGTGAAGCACAAGTTTAAGAAGGTGACCCACACATTGAAAGCTATCCTGTGTTGCCCGTAGGATAAGGGCGCCCCTCCTCCGTCGCCAGTCTCGGATGTCTAGTCATCCTTGCCGTTGCCCTGTAGTTTGTTTTGTTGCTTTCTTAAAATGTCTATGTTTTAATGTTGATGGACCTAGTAGTATAGTAGGTAGGAAGTGTGTTTGTGTTTGGCAGTTGCTCTACGTTTGTAGTCTTGCTTTGTAATAGCTTATATGCATTTCCTATCATGATTCATGTAATATGTATTTCATGTATTGTGACAATTTTGGTAAATGAAATGCATGAAGTTTCTTTAAACTGTGTGTGAATGTTGTGGGGTTGAAAACTAGTCCTATGGTTGGGGTGAGAATCCTTACCGTCACAGGGACTTTCTTGGATGCTACCAAGATCTATAAGGGGTGTTCGATAGATGTAGGGAGTAGGACAGCGCTCTTCGACTTGATTGTCACCCCATTGCATCATTATGATGTCATTCTCGGTATGGATTAGCTCACAGAGTTCTAGGTAGAGATCGACTGCGATTGTAGAGTGGTGACAGCTTATAGACCAGAGGGCACGACCTTTACTTTCCCGGTGTAGGTCAGTTGGCCCTATCGCATTGATTGTTATACTTCCATGCTGGAGGACACTTATGGTCCAGCACTTGAGGACACTCCTGTGGTCCAAGAGTTCTCAGACGTGTTCAGGAAGATACCTGGACTACCCCCTCAGCACAAAATTAATTTTACCATCGACCTAGTGCCTAGTACGACACCTGTATCTCTTCTTACCTATCGCATGGCTCCGTGTGAGATGGAGGAGCTCAGGAAACAGATCGATGATCTGTTGGATGTGGGCTTTATACGACCCAGCGTGTCTCCATGGGGAGCACCCATGTTATTCGTAAAGAAGAATGATGGATCTCTGCGATTATGTATTGATTATCACTGATTGAACCAAGTGACGGTAAAGAACAAGTATCCTTTGCCCAGGATAGATGACCTGTTTGATCAGTTGAAGGGGGCAAGGTATTTCTCGAAGATTGACTTGCAGTCGGGGTATCACCAGTTGCGCGTCAAGAATGAGGACGTGCAGAAGACGGCCTTCAGGACCAGTTTTGGATACTATGAGTTTCTCATAATGTCGTTCGGCCTTACGAATGCTCCGGTTGTGTTCATGGACTTGATGAATAGGGTATTTCGACCATTTCTGTTCCGATTCATCATCCTATTTATTGATTGTATCCTGATATATTCTAAGAGTCGGGAAGAGCAGAGGAACACTTGCGAGCAGTTTTGGATACTCTGAGGAAGAACCAGTTGTTCGCCCAGTACAAGAAGTGTGATTTCTGAAAAGAGGAAGTCAAGTTTCTGGGACACGTGGTGTCCAGAGAAGGGATAGCTATGGACCTTGCCAAGGTAGCTGCAGTTCAGGACTGGAAGTAGCCCGGTTCGGTTACTGAGGTGAGGAGTTTCCTTGGTCTGGCAGGTTACTATCGATGATTCATTCGGGATTTTTCGAAGATAGCTAGACCTTTATCTCAGTTGACATGGAAGGATCTGAAGTTCACATGGAATGAAAAGGCGGAAGCAGCCTTTCAGGAGTTGAAATACAAGTTGACATCCGCCCCTGTGCTAGTATTGCCAGAGCAAGGGGTCAAGTATACAATATACACGGACGCGTCTCACGTCGGTTTGGGCGGTGTATTAATGCAGAAGGACAGGGTTATTGCCTACTTGTGGCGACAGTTAAGGAAACACGAGGAAAACTACCCTACACACGACCTGGAGTTAGCTGCCGTTATCTCTGCCTTGAAGATCTGGAGACATTACCTCTACGGAGAGGAGTTCGAGCTCTTTTGCGACCACAAGAGCCTCAGATACATATTCACTCACCGGGACTTGAATATAAGGCAGCAGCGATGGATGGAAACCTTGAAGGACTTCAAGTTCGAGGTCTCTTACCATCCCGGTAAGGCCAACCTTGTAGCAGACGCACTAAGCCACAAGAAGGCATTGGCGTTTGTGGCTCCGTTAATAGTAGCAGAGTGGGACACGGTAGAGTTCGTGCGAGACTTTGAGCAGAAACTCACGGTGGAGTTGTCGTATGAGGGCATTGCACATATTTGAGTACAGCCCCTCATTGATGACATGATTATCACAGCTCAAGCAGACGATGAGCTATTGGCGAAGATGAGAGGGCAAGTTAGTGTAGATGAGAACTCAGAATGGAGAGTTGGTACAGATGGGGGCTTACGTTACCATAGCCGCCTATGCGTCCCGAACCTCCCTGACTTGGGGAAGGAAGTTCTTGAGGCCGCTCGCGATTCTTGAATGGCTATGCATCCAGGAAGTACGAAGATGTATCGTGACATGGAGAGGTCGTACTGGTGGGACAATTTGATGGCTCACATAGCAGATTACGTGTTCGGTTGTCTCACGTGCCAGCAGGTCAAGGCAGAGCATCGCCGACCTCCTGGACTACTTCAGCCCATGCCCATAGCAGAATGGAAATGAGACTTCATCTCTATATATTTCATCACGGGGCTACCGAAGATGAGGAAGGGTTATGATTCCATATGGGTGATTATGGACCGGTTGATGAAATCGGCTCATTTCCTCCCTATCAGAGTTTCGAACTCTGCAGATGAGTTGGCCAGGTTGTACATCAAGGAGATTGTACGTCTGCATGGAGTTCCCTTGGAGATCGTGTCAGACCGAGACACACGTTTCACATCCATTTTCTGGACTCGTATCCAAGAAGCGATGGGTGTAAAGTTGAAGTTTATTACTGCGTTCCACCCACAGACTGACTGGCAGACGGAACGGGTGAATCAGATTCTGGAAGATATGTTGCGGGCCTGTGTGTTGGATTTCAAGGATAGTTGGGGTGACCGTCTTCCTTATGCATAGTTCGCTTACAACAACAGTTTTCAGGCGAGTATTGGCATGGCTCCCTACGAGGCCTTGTATGGACGCCCATGCAAAGCGCCGCATTTCTGGGCAGAGGTTTGCGAGAAGAGCTTGATTAGCTCGGAGTTAGTTCAGGTGACTTCAAAGAAAGTCGACATTATCAGGCGCCAACTTCTGACAGCGCAGAGTAGACAGAAGAGCTACGCCGATATGAGATGGCGACCGCTAGAGTTCGAGGTCGGAGACCATGTATTCCTCAGGGTTTTCCCTATGAAGGGAGTCCTTCGGTTTGGCAAGAAGGGGAAGCTTACACCTCAATTCATTGTCCCATTCTAGATACTTGATCCAATGGGGGCAGTAGCATATCGCCTTGCTTTGCCCACACCACTTGCGAACGTGCATAACATGTTTCATGTTTCTATGCTAAAGAAATACGTTCCCGATCCTTCCCACATTATCAGATAGGAGCAGGTCTAGTTGAGCGAGGACGCTACATATATACTGAAACCAATGCATATCTTAGACAAGAAGGAACAGGTATTGCGTAGTAAGGTTATTTCACTTATGAAGGTACTGTGGACCCATCACACAGAAGAAGAGGCTACTTGGAAAACGGAAGCCGAGGTTCGAAAGAACTATCCTCAGATTCTCGAGGAGTACAAAAAGGTACTAATTTCGAGGATAAAATTTTTCTTTAAGGGGGGTAGATAGTAACGTCTCGAAAAAATTCGTACAAGGACCCAAGTACCACCTTGGGTAGAAATCACTCAGGACAAAACCTTTAGAAATTAGGTAGATATTAGCAAGTGCTAAACTAGAATGCTTATAAAATTAGCACTAATCACTTTAAATATGATCTGTAAGACCCAAACTGTACAGTATCATTGACACTACATTACCCTGAAATCTAGAATCTATCTCAAAACCCAGTTACTCTCGGGGGCATCTTGAAACTTCGTATCAGACCTGGACCGCATGTCAAAAGTCTGATTACCCTGAAACTATACGGATATGACCGCATTACTGGACTTGACAACTCTCTCAGAAATCAAGTCCTAATTGTGTCTAGAAATGCACAACTTGAGCCGGAGTAAAGTGTGTAAGAAACGTGAAAATATTTAGAAATAAAATTTGAATTTAAGTAATCTGAGTCATGTCACTTGAGGGCCAAATATAAGGATTCAGACTGTCAGAATCTGACCCAAATACACCCTCGGATCAGGAGAAATATCCCACACATGTCGGTGTACTTGTGGCCCTGATCGAGTGACCGTGATTGTTGAACTGAAACGGGTCCACCACGGCTGATCTGTAAATCCGATTGGAACAAAAACTCAGCCTGACCTAGATCCATGATCAGGGAGCTTAAGTCCGACCGCACGCAGAAAAGGGGCCACCAGAAGTGCTCCGTTAGACCGGACAGTCCATATTTGGATATAACCTAAGTATACCTTGGCCCTGGGGCCATTCCCATCAAACCTAGGCCTATATAAGGACCTTAAACACTCTCTCCCATACCCTATACGAATTTGAGAAACCCTAGGAGAGAGAGAAGAGAAAAGAGAATGGAAAAGAGAGAAAGTGAGAGTGAGAGTTGAAGATTCTTCCTGGGACTCGATCCCGTTGCTCCACACACTTAGCCACCCCCTCTGACATACTTGGGTAAGAAAACCTAACCCTAATCTATTTTACGATTTTAAATAGTGTAAGTTATGAAATAGCTAACATAATTCATGCTATATGTTGCCAATCCGTCGTTGACAAAGGCTAACTGTCTAAAACGAATCCGTTATGCGTTTACCGGCGTAAGGTGCGGACTATAAATGTATAGGTTATGGTTTTCAAGGCTTTCAATGTTAGATAATGGTTTATTACCGATGTGGGTGCAATTTCACATGCCAAATGCGATGTTTGTTTCAAATTTCTGATATATATGAACTATATAGAGTTTAGTGTATTCCATGTATTTGTAGAAAGGATCATATACGTATGAAATCTGAAAGTGTGTTTGCCATGATTAATTGTCATGTATATACACTAGTTGTATGTGTAACAACTCCTTGGCAAAAGGATTTGCCCCAGTATACGTTATGGCCAACATACGTCATGTATGTTGGAATATGTAGTCTAAGTGTTTGTAGAAATGTCTGAATGAACAAGAGTGCAATAAATTGTACTTTATATGGGTGTTGAGAAGAGATTCTCAACTACCTTAACGATGTGTATGATTTACTCCATGTAACTTATATTCCTTGTCTGTTTTACTTAGGCACTACATATGTGTAAATTCATGTTTAAGTTGAAATCCATTAAATGCTCATATGCTAGTATGATTGAAATTGTTGATCCATTACTATTCTGATTAGCTTGTATGATTATCTGTTATAATTGAATGTGTTTGGGACTACGGAATAGTCCAGGCAATCGGAACAGATATTGAATAGGTGGCTGAAGTTGATTTCACCACATAAGACGTGATTGATGAATCTGAGCCGTACTTGGGATGTTGGCAGTGGTTAGGCCACACAGAGTGCTTACGCACTTCATGTCGATCAACTCAATGTGCGCTCGTACTAGTCGAGCTCGTTAGGTAACCCGATTGACCCGATGTATGTTCACCATGTTTGGACGCTACTACTTGAATCTAAAGTACCAAACTCACCAGTGACAATCCCTTTAAACCTTGGTACCTCGATCCGCTAAGACTCATGAGCCGGGCATGGTAGTATGGGACACCGTGGTCGAGTTGTCGGCCTACGCTAGGGTGACGAGCCTCCCCGTAGTGACCAGTGAGCAACACTGCCTCGTGAGCCGAATACGGTGGTATGGGACACTATATTCGAGCTGTCGGCCTACACTGATAAGGTGACGACTCCTTTGTAGTGACCTCAAGCGTACTCTAAGACCGCATAAAGGCGACGAGCCCTTACGTAGTAACAAGAGTACATACTAGACCTACACTGATAAGGTGACGAGCCCTTTATAGCGACCTAGAACCGAATCATTGTATGAGATTTACTAGGATTGACGACCCTAGAATGGATCACCGTTTGAGAATTGATATAAGGGAGGTACCTTAGCCTCCCAATCCTCCTGTATGAAAAGGACTAATAAGAACTTGGTAATCATGATCATGCACTGCACTGCATGTGCCATTTGGCGTTGGGCAGAGCACTGAGGAAGTGACTGACATGCGCGACCGTTAGATGAAGATCGTAGAGGGAGTGCAGGCGAGGGCATGCATCATTTATACATACCATCCTTACATTAATCAGAGTACTTAGGGATATCTGATTGTATTGCTTTATCATTACTGCTTGACTGAATTAATAACATGTTAACCTTTACTTTATTGTTCCACTGAGTTGATCACTCACTCCCACGTTATGAGACGGTGTTGTACACACCAACCAGACTCTGTCTTAGATGCAGATGGAGACCCGACTGATGAGGCAGAGGCGGACTTCATAGACGATGAGGATGCCTTCTCTTATATGCAGTATTCAGGCGGGTTCGCACAGACCATTCTGATCAGCGAGGCTTCAGGGCTATACTTGTAGTGGACTATTACATTTTGACATTTTGTAATTTGAAACAATACATTTAATTATTGACCTGGCAATGCATACATACTTTGGGGACTTATACTGGTTTATTACATTATACATATTTGAGTAAGTCTTCCGCTTGCGTATTACAACTATCCCTGGATTATGTATTGCTGATTTGGCTTAATCTTATTCATGTTTTATGCATTAATAAAGACAATATTTAACCATCATTAAACATATTGCATAAGTGATGCGTTGGAACTCAGGAGTTGGACTTCTACTCGACCCCCAATTTTTAGGGCGTTACAAGGCCGGTCCGAGATTATTTGTGCAACGGACGAAAGAAGCTTTGAGAATTCAATAATTTGAACAAATTTGGTACTCTATAATTGAACATGTGTAGTGTGCATTTTGAATGTATAGTGTGCATTTTGAATTAATTTTGAACTAATTTGGCACTTATTTTTTAATATTAAATGAATTTTGTACTTTATATTTGAACGTATTTATAGTCTTAGGCTCCATTTGGTCATCATATTAGTATTTATAAAAATATTTTAAAAAAAAAGTCAAATGGAGCCTGTGCCCTTTTTTAACTCTGCTAATGCAACTCCTTTCATTGCCGGTCCCAAGCCCGGGTAAAGGAAGAGGGAGAAGGGCTTTAGAATGAGATCGTTTACTATGGAGGAGATCCTGAAAATGCAGTATCTCTAGTTTTATGATTTTACTTGTACATTACTGTATTGATTACTCAAGCATGACGGTTATGCGCATTTTTTCAGGTGGATGTTGCATGTGGGAGGATTGGAACTACATATTTCAGATTCAAGCATCTGATACGTCTCTTGTCAAGAATGCACATGTGTAGTTCATCAAACAATACATTATGTGATATCGTGTGCATGATATCTATGTTATAATTACAGTTATCTATAATAATAATAATTTATTCATTATAGTGCATTCACAATAGTCATCATTATGGTTACAGTTATTCATTATGTGACAGGTTTTCAGGTGAGATGAACGAGTTTTAAAACAAAACAGTCTGCGGTTTTAAGAAGCGATTTCTAGGATGTATGTGTGTTTCAGGAGCCATCTGCACCTTGGAAGCATACAATGGAAGGTAAGAAAAACCCTCGAGTTTTCTTCTTTGAATCATGAAAAGGTATTTGTGATGAATCTCATGCATTGGCAATATTAGGCATGCTTATGAGCAGGACATGCATAATTCCGTAAAAATTGATGGAACAGACCCGGATATGCGTCGGAGCTATCCGGATGTTGAGCAGGGGTCCATGGAAGGTAGGAACCGTTGTTATGACCATGATGAAGCTATCCATTTTCTATGGACAACATTGGAGTGGCTTGACCACTTGGACAGGCTGCATTTATGTATCTGCTCGAAATTAATGAAGCAGACCCGGATGTGTGTCGGAGCTATTTGGATGAGCGGGGGTCCTTAGAAAGTGAGAACAGTTATTATGACCATGATAAAGCTGTCCATTTCTTATAGACAGCATTGAAGGGGCCTGGCCATTTGGACAGGCCGTGTTTATATATTTGCTCGAAATTAATGGAGCAAACCTGGATGAGCGGGGGTCCTCGGAAAGTGGGAACCGCTGTTATGACCATGATGAAGCTGTCCATTTCTTATGGACAGCATTAGAGGAGCCTGGCCATTTGGACAGGCCGTGGTTATATATTTTCTTAAAATTAATAGAGCAGACCCAGATGAACATCGAGCTATCCGGATGAGCGAGGGTCCCTTAAAGGTGGGAACCGCTGTTATGACCATGATGAAGCTGTCCATTTCCTATGGACATCATTAGAGGGGCCTGGGCATTTGGACAGGTCATGTTTATATCTGTATTTGCAGGTACCACACCCTTAACCTAAATCACACCCTAAACCTATAACCTAAACCTATTATCAATTCCCTAAAGCTATAACCTATAACCTATAACTTAAACCTAACCCTAAACCAAAACCTATAACCTAAACCTTAACCTAAACATAAACCTAAACCTAAACATATAACCTTAACCTAAACTATAACCTTAACCTATAACCTATACTTATAACCTTAACCTAAACTTATAACTTTAACCTAAATCTAATCTCAGATCCCAAAACCTATACTTATAACCTAAACCTAGACCTTAACCTTAACCTAAACCTATACTTATAACCTATAACCTATAACCCTAAACCAAAACCTTAACCTAAACCCGAACCCAAACCCGAACACGAACCCGAATCCTTAAACCTTAACCTAAACATATAACCTATAACCTATAACCTAAGCCTATACCTAAACCTAAAACCTAAACCTAAACCTAAACCTATAACTTAAACCTAAACCTATAACCTATAACCTAAACCCTATAACCCGTAACTTATAACCTAAACTCAAATCCCTAAACCTTAACCTATAACCCAACCAAAACCTATACTTATAACCTAAAACTATTCTCAAATCCCAAAACCTAAACCTAAAACCTAAATGTATTCTTAAATCCATACACCTAAACCTACACCTAGTCCTAATCTCAACTCCCTAACCTAAACCTAAACTTGAACTTGAAAACCCAAACCTAAACCCGATCCCGATCCCGAACCCAAATTCTTAAACCTAAACCTTAACCAATTCTCAATTCACAAAAACTATAACCTATAACATATAACGTACAACCTAAACCTATAACCTATAACCTAAACCAAAACCTATAACCTGAACCCGAACCCAAACCCGAACCTGAACCCGAACCTGAATCACTAAACCTTAACCTAAACATATAACCTATAACCTATAACCTAAGCATATACCTAAACCCAAACCTAACCTTAACCTAAACCTATAACCTAAACCCTATAACCCATAACCTATAACCTAAACTCAAATCCCTAAACCTTAACCTATAACCCAACCTAAACCTATACTTATAACCTAAAACTATTCTCAAATTCCAAAACCTAAACCTATAACCTAAATTTATTCTCAAATCCCTAAACCTAAACCTACACCTAATCATAATCTCAACTCCCAAACCTAAACCTAAACTTAAACTTGAAAACCCAAACCTAAACCAGATCCCGAACCCAAACCCGATTTCCTAAACCTAAACCTTAACCAATTCTTAATTCCCAAAAACTATAACCTATAACATATAACCTATAACCTAAACCTAAACCTAACCTAAACCTACAACCTAAACCTATAACCTTAACCTAAACCAAAACCTATAACATAAATCTTAACATATAACCTATAACCTATAACCTATAACCTAAACTTATAACTTATAACCAAACCTTAACCTAAACCTATACATATAACCTAAACCTAAAACCTAAATGTATTCTCAAATCCCTAAATCTAAACCTACACCTAATCCTAATCTCAACTCCCTAACCTAAACCTAAACCTAAACTTGAAAACTCAAACCTAAACCTGATCCAGAACCCGAACCCGATTTCCTAAACCTAAACCTTAACCTATTCTCAATTCCTAAAAACTATAATCTATAACATATAACCTATAACCTAAACCTAAAACTAACCTAAACCTATAACCTAAACCTAAACCTAAACCTATAACCTTAACCTTAACCAAAACCTATAACCTAAACCTCAGCATCTAACATATAACCTATAACCCAAACTTATAACCTATAACCAAACCGAAACATATAACCTGAACCTAAAACCTAAATGTATTCTCAAATCCCTAAACCTAAACCTACACTTAATCCTAATCTCAAGTCCCTAACCTAAACCTAAACCTAAACTTGAAAACCCAAACCTAAACCCGATCCCGATCCCGAACCTGATTTCCTAAACATAAACCTTAACCAATTCTCAATTCCCAAAAACATATAACCTATAACCTAAACCTAAACCTATGACCTAAACCTATAACCTTAATCTAAACCAAAACCTATAACCTAAACCTTAACATATAACCTATAACCTATTACCTAACTCATAACCTATAACCAAACCTTACCCTAAACCTAAACTTATAACCTAAACCTAAAACTTAAATGTATTCTCAAATCCCTAAACCTAAACCTACACTTAATCCTAATCTTAACTCCCTAACCTAAACGTAAACCTAAACTTGAAAACCCAAACCTAAACCAGATCCCGAACCCGAACCCGATTTCCTAAATCTAAACCTTAACCAATTCTCAATTCCCAAAAACTATAACCTATAACATATAACTTATAACCTAAACCTAAACCTAACCTAAACCTATAACCTAAACCTAAACTTAAACCTAAACCTAAACCTATAATCTTAATCTAAACCAAAACCTGTAACCTAAACCTTAACATATAACCTAAACTTATAACCTATAACCAAACCTTAACCTAAACCTAAACCTATAACCTAAAACTATAAGTTAAACCTAAAACATAAATATATTCTCAAATCTCTAAACCTAAAGCTACACCTAATCTTAATCTCAACTCCCTAACCCAAACATAAACCTAAACTTGAAAACTCAAACCTAAACCCGATCCTGAACCCAAACCCGATTTCCTAAACCTAAACCTTAACCTATTCTCAATTCCCTAAAGTTATAACTTATAACTTAAACCTATAACCTATACCTAAACTTATAACCTAAACCTATAACCTTAACCTAAAACTAAAACCTAAACCTAAACGTATTCTCAAATCCCTAAACCTAAACTTAAACCTGAACCTAAACCTATAACCTACAACATAAACATAAAATTATAACCTAAACCTATAACCTACAACATTAACCTAAACTTATACTTATAACCTAAACCTATTCTCAAATTCCAAAACTATAACCTAAACCTAAACCTATAACCTAAACCTAAACCTTAACCTATAACCTTAACCTATAACCTATAACCTAAACTCAATTCCCTAAACCTTAACATATAACCTAACCTAAACCTAAACCTATAACCTACACTTATAACCTAAACCTAAACCTGTAACCTTAACCTAAACGTAAATGTATTCTCAAATCCCTAAACCTAAACCTAACCTAAACCTATAACCTACAACATTAACATAAACTTATAACCTAAACCATATGGTGAGACTATTCCTTGAGAAGTGGGTACTTGTGGCTACCGATGGTCCTCCTTGCGGAAATCTTCCAGACATTTATTTTGGCCCTACAAATCATATGGTGAGACCATTCCTTTTGTGTCAATTTCATTCCTCTTTAAGTTTTTATTAATTCATTAAGAAAAAATAGTTATACATGATGCACTTCTTTCACTTTGTTTTTCTTTCCCCCAATGGTCATTCTGATTTATGAATGCCATGACTATTTGTAGGATGATGGAATATACGAAGTTGTTACAGGAAGTGACTTTGTCATTCCTAAAGTTGCATTTTGAGACAACTCTTCAAAGTAATACATAAATGACCGTGGAAGTAATTTTACAAAGGTCACTAAGAAATTGAAAGGAAAAGGAGTGGACTTGGACAACAATCGGTTTTTGATTCTTCAGGTGGGTGATGATTGAAAAAGGCATATTTACTTGTGAAAAAAATTTCATACCGTCAAAATATATCTTCTCTTTTAATTCTTTATTATTGAAATTTCAGGGTGAAGTCGAGCAAATTTCTCTAATGAAGCTAAAGATCTGTATTTTCAGCATTATTGTAAGTGTAATTGTAATTGATTAAATGAAGGATTATAATTGATTGTAATTGAATGAATGAATGATTGTAATTGATTGTAATGGAGTGAATGAATGATTATGCAGGTGGTAATTGAATGAATAGATAATTATATATATTTTTTAATGTACGAAATAGTTATGGATATTGACCATAACCAGTTATCTGACAAATGTAACCATTATTAAATTTGGCATATTGCTACGGACTTTTAGTTACAAATAATATCCTTAGCTATTTGTGGTTTTCGCTACAGATATAATTGCTACGGATAATATCTGTAGCTATTGGGATCTATAGCTACGGATTAAATCCATAGCCATAGGTTCAAGTCCTATTGTTACGGCACCTACGACTACGGTTGTGCTACGGACTAAAACCGTAGCCATATGTCTATGGCTATGGCTTTTATCCGTAGCCTTTGCCCAGTTTTTTGGTAGTATTTTTAGGAAAAATCATGCATGAAGGCGTACTCACCCCCGCCGGTTGAAAATAATCTCATAAAGTACGAGGCGGGGTTACTTGATGCACCTCATTCTCATCCCGAGTGTCCTCCACCCTATGTGGAAGGAGTTGATTTGCGGCCATTACTTCAACTAACTCTAGGGATCTCGAGTGGTGTCTAGTCTTACGATGGATAGTCAGCACCTCAACTAATCCTCCTTCGGTCAAGAGACGTCGAGTGTTATCACGAACCTACTTAGACATGAAAAACTCGCAACCCTCAATTTAGATTATAAACCTAGACCTAAGAGGAAGAATAAAAAGGAATTCTAGAAATAAAGAGGAAAGATGTAAAGAGGTTACCGAATTCGAAGTCCTAAGTAAAGATCCTGCAAACCAAAATAAACTAAGTTTATAGAAGATAAAACTGAATCTAAAGGCTAGAGAAAGTAAGGAAATAAGGACGAGTTTACTAGATTAGAAGATCTATCAAAAATTCTACGAGGTAGGAAAACAAGTTAGTTCTAGAAATCAATAAGAAAGAAAAATCTAAAACTAAAGTTAGTAAAATCCTAATCTTAAACTACTTCTAAAACCAATTAATTTCAGAGAATTGTAGCTGTCAGTCCTCGGCAACGGCGCCAAAAACTTGTTCACTCCCCATGTATAGGGTTGTGATGTAGTAATAAACTTGGTGAGACCGAGGTTGAATCCTAAGGGATTAATACCTGTACATTATCTAAAACTAAGTAGAATTAGAACTAGAGTAAGACAAAATCTAAATCAAATAAATTTGAGTAATGGTGAAATATTTATCTAAAATTTAGATTGATCAGAGGTATGAAACTAGGGATTCAAAGGATCCACTTGTAGAGATCAGGGAGATCTTATACCTGCTTGAAGAACTCAACTGGACTTAGAGTCCCATCTTCATCCAGTTAAAGAGTGTAACCATGGAAATCAAGACTAAACTTCCTTTGATATAGTTTTCAAGAGATGTAAGGTATATGAATTAGAATGGATTCCATCACCAAACCATACCCAGGAGACAAAGTAAACAACAGAATTAAATTAATTATCAACCAATCAATCAATGTATGAAAGTTAGGAAGGGTACCATCATCCGACCATAACTAGGAGACGATGGTGAACAACAGGGCTTCTTGACATCATAAATATAAAAGGAAAGGAACATGCTCAAAGTTATCCCAGACCCATTGTAATTTTAGTCACAACAGACCATTAAAAACTAAAAACATTCCCTTAATGAAACTAAAATCAACATCAGTTCAGTCTAAACAAAAGGCACAAGAAAAAAGTCTCGCTATCACGCTACAAGCTTCACCTCTTAGCCCTAGCTAAGAAGCTTAGATCATCACAGACAAAATTTGACTAGATCTCCTAAAAAATAATAATAAGAAAACAGTAATAAAAAAAACTCTAAAATACTCTCTTTCTCTCCCTCTCTGTTTCACGTCCAGATTGGATCCCCCTTCTCTCTCCTTTCTTCTCTCTTTATAACTGTGAAGGGCGGTAGGAAGGTCAGCTGCAAGGAACCGACGTTGCTGCTATCGGTGGAGGCTTTTGCAGAGTGATACACAGCAATAGATAACGCAACACCGACTTGTGTTTTGGAATCAACATCGCGGCCGCACATGTGAGATCTGAGACGTTCAGTTGTCTTGGCTATGGTCGGTCCCACCTTAGGAGAATTTTGGATGGTCCAAATGGTCAGACCGATCCTAACAACGACTGTAAAACGGCCCAGATCAGCCGGGTCTTCAGACGCGTGTAATGCGTAATCCTTACGCTGTTGAAGTCAGTGGGCCCCTGATCACTGCCATATAAAAAATCCAGTCCGTCCACTGGATTCCCCTAGAAAAACCGATTGGATATGGATTTTTTAAATATGTTTCCATGTGGCCCACAAAATTCTCACCCGACCGTTCGTCCTACATTTCAATGGTTGAAATCTGATACATGCTTCTTCTTAGAAAATTTCCACCTAGGTGACGGTCACATTCCCCCTCTAGATATGATGAATGGCTCCGATCATAGAGTTGCACGATGATAGTGGGCCATTGATGGATCAGCGGACAGCCCTGCAAAATGGAAACAAAGACCTTTTGTTCTCTGTTTGGAAGTCGAGCGGGCGCGGGTCAAACGCAGTCAAACTGCGTGTTTGGCTCAGTGTGATGTGTGCACATCCAGTGTGTACTCTCTCTCACACAAATGGGTCCCATCTTGATGCGTGTAAGAAATCCGATCCGTCTATCTCTTTTCTCATAACATTTAAACGATTGGACCAAAACTGGAGTATATCCAGATACTAGGCAGGCCCCAAATCCAGGATTTTGTGGGATGATTTGACCATTGGGAGACTTTCACAAAGATCCAACAGCTGAATTTCGATGTGTACGGTTAATTTATGGTCCTCAGTTCATGTATGAATTTTCAAGTTGAACGGATGGTGGAAACCTTGTGATCTTGCATTCTAGCTGACTTTCAGGCCACTTGAGCTTCAATTTCTCAATTTCCTTGGATCTCTGGCATGCAAATCCGTCGATCTTGGTCCTCTTGAGTCCGTCCTTTGCCTTGGTGACTTTTGAGTGTTAATTTCATGCTTTTAGCACCCTGTTTCAGTTCAAGCTCCTAAACACACCTTGCAACATAAACACAATTAAATTAGGGCGTTAAACAGTACTATGTTCATAAATCCATGGATTGGACGGTGCGATACAACACATAAGATCAAGGTGGGGTCCATTTGGGTGGGCCACACACCTCATCATCACCACAAGAAAATGAAAGAGAGGGAGAGAGAGAGAGAGAGAGAGAGAGAGAGAGAGAGAGAGAGATCGGTGAGAAGGGGAGGGACCCCGCCACTATGAGCCCTCCCTATACAATACATACATCAAGATGGGTCCCACCATAAGTGGGCCCTTAAATCACAAAATCAACACATAAAATCACCCACCGTTTGCTTCTTCTTGGCTCCATAAAATTCCAAACACCTTGGCTCTATCTTTGATGGAGGGTGATGAGATTTGGATGGTTGGATAGTGGAGATGGGAGGTAGGAAGTTGGCCAAATCTATCTATCCCTCATGGAGCTTGGACGTTGGACTCTCATGGGGTTGCTTGGGAGTAATGAGAGAGAGAGAAGAGAGAGAGAGAGAGAGAGAGAGAGAGAGAGGTTGTAAGAGATGGGTGTGATTGGTGAGGGATGAGTGAAAGGTGATGGATATACTTGACATAGTTGACTTTGGGGATGGGTATTGTTCTTGGGGATGGGTGTGAGTGATGGGAGTGATGGGGTGTGTACTTACAATTTGATGGGATATATTCTCTTCGGATTTGCAACGCGCGGCGTTTTCTCAGACTGAACGCAAGCCCACATCTCTTGGTCAGGGTATCGCATCAGCGCATGAGATGTGGCGTTGAAATCGTGGCGACAGCACAGTCGCAAGGATACATGTCTCGGGTTGAGCCAACTCTGAAATACGGATATGACTCAGGACTGCGCGCAAATGCCCGTTACAAATCGTGAGTTATCAGAATTCGACCGGAGGACCGTAGAAGCTTATGGAATGGTATGGACTAAGATACGGGTCTTACATTACATACATCTGATTCTCTCTACAATGGTACGATTCATTCGCTCAGCCACACCATTATGCTTGGGGGGGTCTTGGGAACCGTCTGTTCATATCGTATACTTAGGGACTTGCAATACTCATGAAAGTCACTAATTTATTCACCACCATTATCAGTGCGGATGCACTTCAATGATCTACCTGTCTCTCTCTCGACCATACCATGAAACAATTTAAACACACCAAAGACCTCGTCATTTGGATTTCAAAGCATAAACCCAAACCCTCCTACATGCATCATCTATAAAAGTGACAAAATACAATGCCCCACCCAAGATTTTTGTCCTCATAAGAACACAAATATCAGAATAAACCAGATTTAATGCATACACTTTATTAACATGAGAAATAAATTTAACAAATGAAACTCTATGCTATTTCCTTACTGAACAATAATACAGGTTTTGATAGGTATACTTGTTACATCTGGAAGAAAGCGCTTCTTTGCTAGTAGCTGAAGCCCTTTTTCACTCATATGGCCTAGACACCTGTGCCACATATCAATAGTTGAATCTTTCGGTGCGTTCAACCCACCCTTACACACACTGCCACTTGCCTTGTATAGGGTGCAACACTTCTTTGCTCTAGCTGCAATCAATGAACCCTTGATGAGCTTCCAACGCCCACCAGCAAAATGACTTTCATAGCCATCATCATTCAACCTTCCCGTCGACATCAAGTTGAGGCAAAGGTCTGGGATATGCCTCACATCCCTGAGAACCGATGTGTAGCCCACATCGGTCTTCACACAAATATCATCGACCCCTATGATCTTCGATATGCCAGAATTTTCCATCTTTACGGTCCCAAGTCACCTGACTTGTAGCTTGTGAAGAAGTTCATATGTGGAGTCGCATGAAATAAGGCTCCTGAGTCTATCACCTAGTCAGTGTCCTGACTCGTAACTATGAAACAAACATCATGATCTGCGGAAAGAATAACTACAACGTCACCATCAGAAGTGACCGCGGTGGAGTCTGATTCATCTTCTTTCTCCTTTCATTTTCCTTTCCTATCATTCTTATTCTTACGACATTCATACTTATAGTGGCCCTTCTTGCCACAATTCCAGCATTCAACATCTTTCCTGGTACTCGACTTGCTTCTTGATTTATCTCGGGCCTTCCCGCCCTTTTTGCTCTTTCTTCTCCCCCATTCTTGTGTCACAAGGGCCTCTTACTGAGTGGACCCCTGAGACTTCCCCCTTGTCTCCTCATTGAAGAGACAACTAGTTACCTGTTCCATGAATACTTTTCTATCTGGCGCGGAGTTACTTAGAGACACCACTAATGTCTCCCAACTATCAAGCAATAAGCTAAGCAATAACAAAGCCTATAATTCATCGTCTAGGACCATCTTCCTAGCGGAGAGCTGATTCAATATATTACTAACTTTGTTCATGTGCTCAGCCATAGAACCACCATCTTTGAACTTGAGATTCACAAGTCGTCGTATCAGGAAAATCTTATTGCCGACTGTCTTCCTCTTATACAACCTTTGCAGTTTCAGTCATATGCTAGCGGCTGAGGTTTCCGTAGACATATGGTGGAATACGGAATCATCTAACCATTGTCTAATAAACCCCACCACCTTCCGGTCCAATTTCTTCCAATCATCATCTGTCATATCCTTTAACTTTGCTGATATGCCTTGAATTGGAGAATATAAGTCCTTACAATAAAGTAAGTCCTCCATCTTAGTCTTCCATTTGGTCCAGTTAGAACCATTGAGGCTGATCATCTTTAATGAGCCACCTTTTATAATTCAGAACTGATCCTACTCCGTTCAATGAACTTATCTTTGATACCACTTTGTTGGGGGCCTTTGCACAAAACCTTATGATCTAGCCTCCCAAAAACACCAAAATTATGGGATAATAAAGCAATCAAATAAATCAAAGTACAAACCACACGACACAAGGAATTTTTACGTGGAAAAGGTAAAAACAACGGGATCTCATCCAGATCAGCAATCCACTATGAATTAGAACGTTACAACCGATCATAAGCACACACCGCTTGGATTAAACCTTCTTCACTCACGCAGGAGCGGATAAACAATAAGAGAATAAAGAAAAACGGAGAGATCTCACCGATTACGAGGACGTAGAAGCGCTGAAATGTCGAGTGTACAATAGATTACCTCTATGAGTAGAACCTCTCTTCCACAAGCTTCCTCTCTCTCTTTCTTTCTCTCTCTTTCTTACCTTTGATAGCCCTAAACCCTTTAGCAAATCCTTGCAAAGCTTTAGGAAACCCTCTTGCATACCCTAGAAAAGCCCTAGGAACCCCTATTTATAGTTTAGGCAACTCCCTTTCGCACCTCTTGTGAAACCGCCTCAAATTTTCGCAGTCCACACAAAATCCGGACTTAAATCTATATAACCTCGACCGGTCGAGCACCTCCCTGGACTGGTTGAGCACCTCAGAGATCCAAACCCAAAAGCTCGCTAGACTTTGAGTCAAGCACCAGAATTTATGGAATGATTAAAGCTGGCAATAGACCAAGCCTAGGCTAGGAAAAATCAAGGCTTGCTCATTGCCATCCATTATCAGCTATTTTGACCACTACTTTGATTGAAACTCCATGCGGTGATGGGTGACTTGAAGGCTAGTTTTGGTGCTGCAATATTGCTGATGTTGCATGGTAGGTGTTTAGTCCAACACAGACTACTTGTGATCTTTGGGGCTCGTTCCTAGCTTGTGCTTTGAATTGGTGTGATCCTTGTTCTCATAGGCATAGGCAGCATTGTGGGGTCCACCCTGATGTATGTATTTTACATTAATGTCATTCATCCATTTTGCCAGCTCATTTTCCGGCATGAGCCCAAAATTGAAGCAGATCCAACGCTCAAGTGGACCACACTACAGGAAACGATGGATATTGAACACCCCACCATCAAAAACTTCTTGGCAGCCAGGGAAGTTTTAGATCAAGCTGATATTTATGTTTCCCTTGTCCAGGTCTATGTACGGTGTGAACAGGTTGGATGGCAAATTAGCACATGCATCACGGCAGGTCATTGGAAGGTTTCACTGGTGGCTGTCATAATTCCCAGTGTTTCCTTGGTATGGTCCACTTGGATTGCTTCTTTTTTTGGCTCATGCCCTGAAATGAGCTGGAAAAATTGATTGGTGGCATTGATATAAAAAAACATACATACAGTGGCTCTCACGTTGGAAAGGGATGGGCTACTCCCCCTGCCACTAGCCAATGGCCAATGGTCGGTGGTATGTGGGCCCCAGCATGATGTATGTGTTTCATCAATGCCATCCACTTATCCTTTCAGATCATTTTCTAAGATGCCCAAAAACGAAGTTGATCCAAGCCTCAAATGGACTGCGAAGTGCTGATTGAACCCCTACTATTAAAAAATTTGTGGGAGCCACAAAAGTTTTGAATCAAGCTGATATATAATTTTTTCCCTTCATCCAAGTCTTTATGACATAAGGTTAGATGTCAAATAACCATTATAGTGGGCCCTAGGAGGTTTTAATAGTGCACATTCAATCAATACCGTTTTCCCATGGTGTGGTCTACCTGAGATTTAGATGTACCTTATTTTTAAAATCAAATCTAAAATTATCTTTCAAAACGGTTGGACGGCGTGGATAAAATACATACATCATGGTGGGCTCCATATAGCAGCGACCACCATCCTCCTTGTTGGTGGCGGTGGTACTAGCCAAATCCCGTCCGCTCTCAAATGGTGGGGTTACCAGGAAATCCGCATTTATTGCGTATTCAACCAGACGCGGATTGCGTCCAACCCCGCCCGTCTCAAGCTGGAATGAGAATAAATTTTGAGCGGCGACCGTGATGTGCGGATGTCCATTTATTTTTTTGTATCATTCTAGGACTAAGACAAACAATTAGGCAGACCCAAGGCTCAAGTGAACCACACCACAGGAAGCAGTGGTGATAATAATTCTCACGGTTGAAACTTTTCTAAGGTCCACTATGATATTTATTTGCCATCCAACATATTCATAAAGTTACGTAAAGGTGGATGAAGAGAAAACACAAATATCAACTCCATCCAAAACTTCTATGACACCCAAGAAGCTTTCAACGGTAAGAGTTTAATCCCCATTGTGTAGTCCACTTGAACCTTGGATCTGCCTTATTTTATGTTTTATATACTAAAATGATACTAAAATAATGGATGGCAGTGTGGATAAGAGCCATACATCACGGTGGCCACTCAAAGCTGCTGAGATGGGCAGAGTTAGGACGCAATCCGCCTCCCTAAGAAACTTGGGTCCAAAGCAAAGGGTGGTTCTACAAGTTCTTCCTACTTACCAAAGGGTATTTTGAAATGTTTGGGGAAGATCCGGTGGTGTAGATATTCAATCTAACATATTCTAACTATCAACACTGTGTTCATGTTTGATTTGGACCATTTCACCATCCTAATAAAGTTTGGTTTGAGCCATTTCACCATCAAAAGCAGGGAAAACTATTTTGATAACAATCACTTGATACATCTTTAATTTACATGTAATGCGAACATATTGCTATATCATGCTCAGGTTCCATGGGCTACAACGTACCATCTCAGGATCCTCAGGGCGAGGCGATTGGCACTAAGAAGTTTAAAACCATGGGTGGAGATAGGGTTTGGTTTCTCGCTCACAAAACTTACTTTTCAAAGTGGTCGAAACGGCATGGCTTTTGTCCATAGACTTACTCTTTCCGTGGTTGGAGAGAAGATAAGCCATGACTTCCGTAGCTAGACTTGACTTCCTTGTATGTTAAATGAAGACCAGTGTATGGTGAGACTGTGCATCAGTTTTCTCAATAGACTTGAATGTCCTTTCACATTGGATGAAGACAGTGATGGATCCAATTAGAAAATTCTTCTCCAATGGGCCCTCAGTCGAAAAAGAATGCGGATCCATTCACCTATGCCATGCGTATAGTGGGTGCTAGTTAATTAATACTTTATTTTCAATAAATTTTAATTTACAAAGCCTAATATTATCTACACCAACCTTGTGTTAATTATGCCTAATTGGATGAGGGTTATGCATTTTGTGACGTGGGTGGCCCTTGACTTGTCCAATAGGGTTTCCTGCTATAGAATAAGCTTATTCCACGGGTCAGTTGGTTCTTATCACTGGACCACCATGGAATCATAGGCAATCCAAGCTAGTGACACAGATGTAGGATAAATTAAAAGTACACTGAGGTTACTTTGGTCTGCTCACAAATGAGTCACGAAGAGAAAAAAAAATCTACTCACACGTCCTCTGGCGTCTCAAGCATACTCTAAATCGACTCATTGTTTAGGTTCTTTTATTACAGCTTTAGACCTGGAATTCGCCGAGCCTTTAGAAGGTTGAAATAGGCCCCACGTACATTAACTTCGTTGATCGATACCGTCCAACAGATTCAGATCTGAGTGGTAGGTGGGCCGTAGAAAGACTTAGTAGTGGGTAAACTATGTATCATTAAATGGAATCTAAGACGGTGTGGACCACTTTATTACTCGATCTGCCTCATTTTTTTAAGGCTCAACACAAAATAATTTGTACATTTGAATGAATGATATGGATCATTAATAAAAGAAATGATAGGCCCACAGTGTGGGCCCACCTTTACATGTAAGATATCCCCTTAGACTCAATAGTTAAGCATGAGACCGCAACCTTACCGAAGACGGTGCAACCCTTTATGTATGTATTCTATAACCAGAACGTCCATACCTTTTTTAGAAAATTTTAAGATATTATCCTAAAAATGTAGCAGATCTAATTATCAGGTGGACCATATAATAAGAAACACGGGCTATTGAACGTACTACCATTAAAAACTTCTTAATGCACACAAATGTTTTTTGTTTTTAATGTACCATCCAATCTGTTGATTAGGTCACATAAGCATGTATGAAGGGGTAAAAATATGAACTTCATCCAAAACTTACGTGTCAGATTAATGGTCAATCACCACTATTTCCTATAACATGACCCACCTTATAATTGGATCTTCTTGAGTTTTTTGGATAATGCCTTATAATGAGCTAGAAAATTGGATGGACAACATGGATGTATAATGAATACATCAAGGATGGGCTGCACCTTCATTGTTGAGTCTAGGGTTGCATCATCTTTGGTGAGTCACTGGAGGAAACAAATTACTTATGAGTAACTCAATGTACTCAATAAACTATGTGGAGCCCACCTTGATTAATGTATTTTATCCACTCCATCTATCCATTTTAGAAGATAATTTTCAGCTAAAAAATGGAGCATATTCGAAGCTCAAGTGGACCACACCATAAGAAAGAGTTCATTAAAGGTCTAATGTTAAAATCATCTTTCTAGTTGTTTTCTATGATGTGTTCCTCTTGAGCTTTCAATATGCTTTAATGTTGGGCTACACTATAAAACAAGTTGAAAAAATGGAAGACTTCGACGTATGCTCAGAGGAGCTATAATGCAAGTCGGTGTGGATTGGTGTTTATAGATGTTTGGTTTTAGTGTGTCCAAAGTCTTCGTACTCTGATGCAACATCTTTATAAGTGGATACACACCTACACGTAGTTCAGTGAAAGCGTTTGACGTATATTCAAAGGGTTTGTAGTGCAAGTCGGAGTGAATTGATGCTATTTTAGGATTTTAATGTGCATCGTGACGTCGGTATGGGGTTTGAGTGTATTCGGAGTTTTCACACCCTTATGTAACATCTTCTCAATTTAATACACACAAATTCCTAGTTCGACGAAAGCGTTCGATGTGCGTTTGAAGGGGTTGCAGTGTAAGTTGGAGTGGATTAACACTATTTTAGGAATTCAGTGTAGGTCGATGTGCATCGGTGTGGGGTTCAATTGTTTTATGAGTCTTTGTACCCTGATGCAGCGTCTTCTCAGGTGGATATGCACCCACTTGTAGTTCGGTAAAAGTGTTTGACATGTATTCAAAGGGGTTACAGTTCAAGTCAGAGTGGATTATTGTTATTTTAAGTATTAGGTTTTGGGTCGGTTTGCATTAGTGTGGGGTTTGATTGTTTCTGGAGTCTTCGTACTCTAATGCAACATTTTCTCAACTGGATATACACCCACTCATAGTTCAATGAAAGCGTTCGACATGCATTCGAAGCCGTTGCAGTGCAAGTCAGAGTGAATCAATGCTATTTTAGGAGTTTAGTGTGGGTCGGTGTTGTTAAATGGATACGCACCCATTCGTAGTTTGGTGAAAGTGTTCAACATGCATTTTAAGGGATCGTAGTGCAAGTCGGATTGAATCAATGCTATTATAGGGGTTTGGCATGCGTTAATGTGGGGTTAGAGTGTATCCGAAGTCTCCTCATCCTGATATAACATATTCTCAATCGGATCGCACTCATTCCTAGTTTTCAAAAAGGGTTCGATGTGCATTTGAATGGGATGTAGTGTAATTAGGAGTGGATCGACACTATTTTAAGGGTTTGGTGTGGGTTGGTGTGCGTGGATGTGGGGTTTGATTATTTTTAGAGTCTCCACACCCTGATGTAGCATCTTCTCAGGTAGACACACACCCACTCGTAGTTCGGTGAAAGCTTTGACATGCGTTCAAAGGGGTTATAGTTCAAGTTAGATAGGATTAGTGATATTTTAGGACCCTAAGAAGTTTTTAACGGTATGAGTTTAATCCCCTGTCTGTAGTCCACTTGAATGTTGGATCTGCCTCACTTTTTATTTTTTACTCTAAAATGATACGAAAAAATGGATTAACGGTGTGGATAAGATCCATACATCACGGTGGGCACTCAAAGCTGCTGGGACAGGCAGAGGTAAGACGCAATCCGAATCTTTGGGTCCAAAGCTCCTGTGGTAGACTAAGTGAAAGATACCTCGTTTCAACGCCGAGGTCTTGGTATCAATTCCCTAGTAGAGGTCGGTAACAGTAATTAATGTGTGAACTGACAGTGTGTGTACTAATCTCAGTTGGTCTTACTGTGAATGTGTGTGGATAATCCACTCCGTCCATCTGTTTTTCCATCTCATTTTAGTGGTTGAGCCGAAAATTGAAGCATTTCCAAAGCTCAAGTGGACCACAGAATAAGAAACACTGAGAATAATGACTTACACCATTGAAGCCTTAGTAAGGCCCACAGTGATGTTTATTTGTCATCCAACCTGTTCATAATATCACACAGACATGGATGAAGGGAAAACACAAATAACAGATTGATCCAAAACTTCTATGGCCCCCGAGAAATTTTCAACAGTTGAATTTCAATTCACACTATTTCCAGTTGTGAGGCCACTTGAGATTTCGATATACTTTGTTTTTGGTATGTAGCCCTCAAATTATCTTTTAAAATGGATGGACGGAGTAGATAAAATAGATAAATTATAGTAGACCCCACAGATATTGCTCAGTACGCCTAGCGTGCTGAGTTACTCGCTACGCAATCCGCGTCCCAAAGCAACGGGTGGATCAAGAAGTTCTTCCTACGCATTTTGAAATGTTTGGGGAAGATCCGGTGGTGTAGATATTTAATCTAAGGTATTCTAACCATCAACACTATTCATTTTTTATTTGGACCATTGCACTGTCTTATTAAAGTTTGGTTTTGAACTATTTCACTATCCAAAGTAGGGAAAACTATTTCAATAACAATCAATTGATGCATCTTTATTTTACATGCAATGTGAACAGATTGCTATATCATGCTCTGGTTCATGGGCTACACCATACCATCTCAAGATCCTCAGGGCCAAAACGATGGGCACTAAGAAGTTTAAAACCATGGGGTTGAGATACGGCATGGTTTCTCCATCACAAAACTTAGTTTTCAAAGTGGTGGAAACAGCATAGCTTTTGTCCATAGACTTACTCTTTCAGTGGTGGGAGAGAAGATAAGCCATGATTTTTGTAGCTAGATTTGACTTCCTTGTACGTTAGATGAAGACCAGTGTATGACGATGATGAGGATTTTCTCCTAATTGCTAGCTAGGTTCGATGAAATCGAACCAGCTTCGATATCATCGATAATTATTGGATTTTTCACCGCTGGTCACTGGATAGTTTTTGTCTTATTTTGATATCATCGAAGGACTTTAAATGATATCGAAAGCTATCATCGAGAGACCTTTGATGACATCGATAATTGTCTGAATTTTTCACCCCTGGTCGTTGGATAGTTTTTGGTCCTGTTTTGATATCATCGAATGACCTTAGATGATATCGAAGGCTGTCATCGAGAGACCTTCGATATCATCAAAGAGTTACGTAGATGCGATTGTAGAAATGCAAATTCTGCGGAAATTATTTCCTATTTTGATTCTACCTCTTTCTATTCTTATATAAAGGGGTATATGCGAGATTGTGGTGTATTCCAGGGTTTTCTAAGATTTTCTAAAGATACTCTAAGAGGGCTTAGGACTATCAAAGGTGAGAAAGAGAGAGAGAGAGAGAGAGAGAGAGAGAGAGAGAGAGAAAGAGAGAGAGGAAGCTTGTGGAAGGAAAATTCTACTCGTAGAGGTGATCTACTTCGCAGTTTACGACTCAGCGCTTTTACGTCCTCGTGATCGGTGAGATCCCTTTGCTTTTTCATTATTCTCTTATTCTTCATCCACTCCTGCGTGAGTGAAGAAGGTTTGATCTAAGCGGTGTGTGCTTGTGATTAGTTGTAACATTTTGTTTTATAGTGGATTATTGATCTGGACAAGGTCCCATGGTTTTACTTTTTTGAGGGTTTTCCACGTAAAATTCTCTGGTGTCGTGTGGTTTATGCTTTGATTTATTTCATTGCTTTATTATCCCATAATTTTGGTTTATTTTGATAGGCTAGATCCTAAGGTTTTGAGCAAGGCCCCCAACAGATGAGACAGTGCATCAGTTTTCTCAATAGACTCAAATGTCTTTTCACATTGGTTGAAGACAGTGATCGATCCAATTAGAAAATTCTTCTCCAATGGCCCCCCAGTCGAAAAAGATTGCGGATCCATTCATCTATGCCATGCGTATAGTGAGTGCTAGTTAATTAATACTTTATTTTCAATAAATTTTAATCATACAAAGCGTAATATTATCTACACCAACCTTGTGTTAATTATGCCTAATTGGATGAGGGTTATCCATTTTGTGACGAAGGCGGCCATTGACTTGTCCAATAGGGTTCCCCGCTATAGAATAAGCTTATTCTTAGTTGGTTCTTATCATTGGACCACCATGGAATCCCGGGCGATCCAAGCTACTGACACATATACATCAGATAAGTTAAAAGTACACTTAGATTATTATTATATATTTTTTTAAATTTTATTTTTATAGACTTGACTTTTCCATATAGAATGAAGTTGGGCGACTAGATTTAGGGCATGCTCACCATGCGCAACTGGATTTAGGCTACGATTGATAATTTGGTACCATCTCTACCATCAGATCTAGGATGAAGGAAGCTTATCCTCCTGAATGTATGGTTGATTTAAATATGCCATCGGTTTTCTTATCTCTGCTTTTAGTAAGTAGTTGCATCAGTCTCGCTGAAAAGACATTGACATGTCTATCCAATTTTACAATCTATCCCCAAATAATTTATAGAAAATTTTTAATGAAAAGAAAAATATAATTGAATATTTTTATCAGTAAGATATAGGTATTGGTGTTGACTCTATGGAATGATTAAAGCTAGCAAGCCGGGACTAGGAAAAATCAACATTTTGAGTAGGTTTGTTCATTGCCGTCCATTATCATCTATTTTGACCACTAGTTTGATTGAAACTCCACTAGGAATTTAATCCACAAGCATTGCTTGTGATATTTGGGCCTCGTTCCTAGCTTTTATACTCTGGATTGGTGTGATCTTTGTTCTCAGAAACCTATTGCCCAATGCAGTGCCGTAGAGTTCACCGTGATGTATATATGTATTTCGCACAATGTCATGTAAGAACTCTATTTAGTGGGCCTCATTGATCAACGGTCTGGATTGTTATACAGTTGGACTGGATGATTGAGTAGACCAGTGGGCCCCACTTCAGGTGATGCGCTGCGTAGTCTATCTGCGCAGCTCTGCGTACTAGGGTTGGAATGCTATAGCTGTCTTACGCAGACAGCAGTTTGAGTTGAACTAAGATACTACAACGTGGAGCATGGGAGAGAGAGTTGTGATGGGTTTCAAACTCTCTCTCCACAGACTCTATAAAAGAGAGCTGGGTCCCCAATCCTACACCACAGCAAAAATTTGAGTCCCATCTACTGATTTGCAGAAAGGGTGTGAAGGAGAGGAAGATCCTAAGCTCTAAAGGAATTCTGGTATTCTGGTGTTCTTATCCGGCTTCCATGGCGGCGTCTCAGCTAGGTAAGCTATCTGAACCCCTGATCGCCATGTCCCATACATAGACAGATCCGTGGGCCTATTCCGCATATACATTAAGTCCCACAGTTGGTATCAGAGCGATCTGTGCATAGGCATAGATGATCACATCCAGCCACATCTGATCACATCAGGAATTTACGAATTCCTGAAACACATGTGATCAGGGACTTTCGAATCTCTGAATCTTGAAATGTTCAGATTAGGATTTGAATTTCGAAAACCCTGAAACCAGTTTTTTCAAATTGGAATTTCGATTTTCAATTAGGGTTTTTCAGATTTGAATTCCTAAATTATAAAATATTAGGGATTTCGAATTCAAATCCTCAGATCCAGAATTTAATTAGGGATTTTCGAATCCCTAAATTCAGAAATCAGTTAGATTAGGGATTTCAGATCTACAACCCTAAATCCAGTTTCTATTAGGGATTTAGATTCGAATCCCCAAATCCAAATTCTGCAATTAGGGTTTTTCCATTAAAACCCCTAAATACAGTCATCGCATATTAGGGATTTTCGAATCCCTGAATATAGAAATCCAGTATTGAGGATTTCGAATCCCAAATACTCATCTAATTAGGGATTTCGTTCTCAAATCCCCATATACCGCAATTAGGGATTTCAGATTACTGATTCCAGAATTCAAATTCGAAACCGAAAAAACCCAAAATTGGAGATTTTATACCCACCTGTGTCTTCAATGGAGACGGTCATGGATTACAGCACCACTGTCGACCATGTAACCCACCATCAGGGAAGACCGGACGTCCGACCAGCTACGAATCCATCTGCAGAGAAGGAGAAATCTCCCTCTCCCTTCAATAGCCGCCCCTAGTAGGTCGAAAATGGCTTAATTTCTTCTCGAATCAGCATCGTGGACGATGGCGTGACGAGATCTTCCACAAACTTCGGATAATCTCACGAAAGGGAAATTTTTTTTCCTTCCCTAAGTCGATCGCTGCTCGGTCGAAACCGACCTTATAGGAAGTCGGGTGACTGATTGCTGCTCGGTCGAATCCGACCTTATAGGTAGTCGGGTCAGTGGACCCGATTACATATAGCGTATGATACATCCTGCGGACCTACACTGACAACCGGCCCATTGCACATCTGGGCCATTTAATTTATATCTCATGTCTTGTAGCAGGCACATTGTCCACATATAAAGTTTTTTTTTTATGTGGTATGCATCATTGATGTACCAGGACCATTTTAGCTAAGGGTCCAATTTTTGGACCATTCTAATTGAGTCACATGTCAGCACACATTTAATTAGTGTGAACAATTTACCATGAGCAATTAATCTTATGCATTCTCTTGATAGGTAATGCAAATAGTAACCTATATTTGACAAATATTTAGTATATGGGCTGATCTATCCATGTTGTAGACACCCATGAATGAATCCACACATCCAGTTGTTTAAAGGTTAATGTTTCCTATCTATCATGTAAATGTAATGTACTAGATTTGCTTTACTCATTCAGTGTGAACTGACGATAGGTAGTCCTGATTCGGCCCTATAGTAGGCCCATCACCCATCCTTAAGAATTGATATAGGCCATTGGAATATATAGTATGAAACCTATCTGCGTGTATCACTTTAAAGTTCATATATATATTTTCCAATGATCAACACCAACCATCTTGTGGGCCACATCGGACTAATTAAGATATAATCCATAGAGAGGCAGGATTATAATAGCAATCCTAAAGTCTATATTTGTAGTTTTGGATTCGGTTGTGTTAGCCACCATAGTGACCTCAATCGATGAAAATATTGCATGTACAGACTTGTAACATTGAGATAAGTGGATTGCATACAGTTGCGTTCACATTTTCATGCATACGGTAACGAAAACACAGACGATTACCATTTGGCAGTCAAGTGAACGGATGAAGTAAATGGTGCTGGTAATGTAAAGCTGAAAGACTCATCTCACCCACAGGTGTTGAGTGTCTCAGATTTACATGACTGACATCACTTAGCTTCATGTTCAGGAGAATCACAAACATGTTGTCATTACCTCCCACAGGAGGAATGATGATGATGTAACAGATTCTCACTAAGATGTGATGGTTGGGCCCATCTTCATCCTGGATGATTCAGTTGATGCCTCCCTTAGCAACTGAATTGATTAACTTTGCCTGATATTTATTTACATTCACTAAATTACTTTGTGGAATAATGAACTAATGTGAGTATATGTGTATCTCTTATATTTCAGTCTCAATTCCAACTAATACGCATCAAGTCCCTGCCTTAAATTGGTCTAATTATACTCAATGGAAGAACGCCATTGAAGTTGTACTGGGCTGTCTTCAATTAGATCTTGCCCTGATAACACCAGAACCGCCAAAGCCATCTGATAATGCCACTGAAGGTGAATATAATAGATGAGTTGCATGGTTTAGATCAAATGATACATGCCTAAAAGTCATTAAGTATTCAATTTCTGAATCAATGAAGGGTGCCATGCCTGAAATAGATAAGGCCAAAGTTTTCCTGACTGAAATGGGAAAACGATTTAAGAAATCTGATAAATCTGAAGTGGGCATTCTTCTGAATAAATTGACTCGCTCGTCCTACGATGGAAAAGGCAACATCCGTGAATACATTGTAAAGCAGATCGAAGTCATTTCTAAGATCCGTGCTCTAGGGCTTGTACTCACTGATGATCAACTGGTTCATTTGATCATGAACAACTTACCTCCCCAATACGGCACGTTCCTGGTAAACTATAACAGTAAACTATAACACTCTGAAGGACATGTGGACATTGGATGAACTCATCACTCAGTGCGTCCAAGAAGAAGACAGGATCAGACAGATGATAAAGGTTCAAAATGTTAACATGGTGACTTCAGGACAAGGGCATGGGCAAGGAAATAAAGGTAGAAAGAAGAGGAAACAAGGTTCTAATAATGGATTCTCTGGTCCTCCATCTGGAAACCATGAGAATCAATCTGGAAATGGATCTAAACGTAAACGGGTTAAAGGCAAACCGTGCTACTTTTGTAAAAAGATGGGGCATCTAAAGAAAGACTGCGAAGGTTTTAAAGATTGGCTCATAAAGAAAGGTAATCATTCTATTCTTGTCTGTTTTGAATCTAATCTGACCGATGTGTCAGTTGATTCCTGGTGGATAGATTCAGGAACTACTATTCACATATGCACTTCTATGCAGGAATTACTACAGGCCAGGCCACCAACTGATGCGGAGCGCTCAGTATACGTAGGCAATGGTGTCAAAGTTGACGTGGAGGCAATAGGAGTCTATAAGCTTAAGTTGAAGTCAGGTCATTTTTTGAATTTAGTTAATACATTCTGTGTGCCGTCTATAAGGCGCAATTTAGTTTCAATTTCCTGTTTAGATAAGTTGGGATATTCGTTTCACTTTGGAAATAAAAGTTTTAGTATTTACTTTAATTCGATTAAAGTTGGAACCGGCTCTTTAGTAAACAACTTATACCAGTTAGACTTGATTGCCTCTCACGTCTATAATATTAATACCTTGCATGGAAATGTAGCGGGATCCAAGCGAAGACTAGACTATGAGAATTCCTCCATGTTGTGGCATAGGCGGCTATGCCATATATCTCATGAGAGATTAGACAGGCTTGTGCGAGAAGGAATTTTGCATTCTCTAGACTTCTCTGACTATAAAGTATGCATTGATTGCATAAAAGGGAAACAGACTAGAACGAGAAAGAAAGGTGCAACCAGGAGTGTAGATCTATTAGAGGTTATACATACAGATATCTGTGGACCATTCCCTACAGCTTCATGGAGTGGCCACAAATATTTCATTACCTTTAAAGAGGATTACTCTCGCTTTGGGTACCTATACCTTATCAGTGAGAAATCGGTGCCCTGGATGCTTTTAAAATCTATAAGGCAGAGGTTGAAAATCAACTCGATAAGAGAATTAAAGTTGTCAGATCTGACCGTGGTGGTGAATACTATGGCAGATATGACGAATCAGGACGCAATCCAGGGCCATTCGCTAAATACCTACAGGATTGTGGCATTGTTGCTCAGTACACTATGCCTGGTACTCCAGAGCAGAATGAAGTTGCTGAGAGACGTAATTGCACCCTTATGGATATGGTGCAAAGTATGGTCAGCAATTCAACATTACCAGAATCTCTGTGGGGTGATGCGATCAAAACCGCAGTTCATATATTAAACAGGGTTCCCAGCAAAGCAGTAAGCAAAACTCCTTTTGAGTTGTGGAATGGGAGAAAACCAAGTCTCCGATATCTACATGTTTGGGGTTGTTCTACTGAGGCCAAAATTTATAACTCGCATGAAAAGAAGCTTGATCCTAGAACCATAAGTTGTTTCTTCATTGGACACCCAGAAAGATCAAAAGGCTATTGATTCTACTGTCCTTCCCACTCCATCAGGATTGTTGAGACTGAGAATGCCAGATTCATTGAGGACACTGAAAACAGTGGGAGCACGAACATAAGAAATTTTGTATTTGAGGAACAAAGGACTGTGACTCCTGTCATAGTCAATCCAGATCACGTGGACATTAATAATGCAGTCGATTCTGCAGTCACTGCAGAGCACCACGTAGAACCTCATATACAAACCACTGATGAGGAAAATCAAGATCAGACCCAACAAGCTGAACCATTAAGAAGATCTGAAAGAGAGAGAAGGCCTGTAAATCGAGACGATTACATCGTATACTTACAGGAACACGACTTTGACATAGGGGTGGAAAAGGATCCTGAATCCTTTACACAAGTCAAACAAAGTGCTGATTCTTCTCGTTGGTTTAATGCCATGAAAGATGAGTTTAAATCCATGCAGGACAATAAAGTATGGGATCTTGTAGAGTTACCCACTGGAATAAGGCCGATTGGTTGTAAATGGATATTTAAAACCAAACGGGACTCCAAAGGTAATGTCGAACGATATAAAGCCAGACTTGTTGCCAAGGGTTTTAACCAACATGAGGGTATTGACTTTAAGGAGACTTTCTCACCAGTATCAAAGAAAGACTCATTCAGGATCATAATGGCTCTTGTAGCTCATATGGATTTAGAGTTACATCAGATGGATGTAAAGACTGCATTTCTCAATGGGGATCTAAATGAGAATGTGTACATGCTGCAGCCCGAAGGTTTTGTAGCTACTAGCGCAGAACATTTGGTTTACAAACTTAAGAAGTCCATCTATGGGTTGAAATAGGCATTGCGGCAGTGGTACCTTAAGTTTTATGAAGTAATTTCTTCATATGGCTTTGTAGAAATATGGCTTTGTAGAAAACACTGCAGATGAATGCATCTACATTAAAACCAGTGGGAGTAAGTTCGTTATGATGATTTTATATGTTGATGACATTTTGTTAGCTAGCAGTAATACCAGGATGTTGAGCGACACCAAGAAATTTTTATCTCAAAAGTTTGAAATGAAAGACCTTGGTGAAGCTTCTTACGTCATTGGCATTGAGATTCGCCGTGACAGAACACTTGGACTGCTCAGCTTGTCACAGAGGACCTATATTGCTAGGGTACTCGAAAGGTATGACATGCAAAATTGTGCTTCAGGAAAGTCCCTCATTGTGAAGGGCGATAAATTTGGTTTATTTCAGTGTCCAAAGAATGATTTAGAAAAGAATCGAATGAAAAAATTTCCGTACGCATCAGTAGTAGGGAGCATCATGTATGCTCAAGTCTGTACGCGACCGGACATTGCCTTTGTCACTGAAATGTTGGGAAGATATTTATCTAATCCAGGAATACAACATTGGATAGCTACAAAGAAGGTATTACGGTATCTTCAGAGAACAAAAGACTTCGGACTCACATACAAAAGGTCTGATCAGTTGGAGTTGATCGGATATTCAGATGCAGACTTCGCAGGCTGCGTCGATACTAAGAAGTCTACTTCAGGATACATCTTCATGATGGTGGGAGGAGCTGTGTCGTGGAAAAGCGTGAAACAATCTACCACAGCCTCATACACTATGGAAGCTGAATTTATTGCTTGCCATGAGGCATCTAATCAGGCACTATGGTTACAGAGTTTCTTCTCAGGTTTGCGGGTACTGAAGCATATCCCGAAACCGTTGAGAATATTTTGCGATAATTCGGCTGCTATTTCCTTCTCTAGTAACAACAAGCATTCGTCAAGGTCGAGGCATATCGACATCAAGTATCTTGTTGTAAAGGAAAGGGTTCAGAATCATCAAGTGTTCGTGGAATTCATCGGCACTAAGCAGATGATTGCAGATCCGCTCACTAAAGGGCTCCCTATCACGCCATTTCAGGAGCATGTAACATCCATGGGAGTCATTGATCCCACAGATGTTTTCAGTTAGTGGGAGTTGAGCGTACTTTGATTTTCACAGACACTTAGAGATCTCGTTTTATACAGTTTGTTTGAATGATTTTGACATAAAGATTTATTTCTGCTTATTTGTATATATGCGTAAATTTTGAATAAGTGGAACTACAGTTGTGTCTCGTTGGAGATATGAAAAAGCTTCAGGACCTCTTAAGGATAGGCACATATTATCACACTAAAGTATGTAATCCTTATACCACATTTCCTAGTTCGTGATCTATGTCATTAAGATTGAAAGTATTTGTGATCGCGCTTAGACTCACTTCGCCTAAATTAAATGTTGTGATGACTACCGCGTTTCGATACTGACTGTTTTGATAGACCAGATTGAATAGCATTACTCATATTGTCCAACTGTTTTCATTGGTTAACCATTTAGATATTTTCTTAAAATATCAAAACTTGTTTACAAAATTATTATATATATATGACTATCATTGACGTTGCTCAATAAAGCCCAAGTGGGAGAATGTAAGAACTCTATTTAGTGGGCCTCACTGATCAACGGTCTAGATTGTTATAGAGTTGGACTGGATGATTGAGTAGACCAGTGGGCCCCACTTCAGGTGATGCGCTGCGCAATCTATCTGCGCAGCTCTGCGTACTAAGGTTGGAATGCTATAGTTGTCTTACGCAGACAGCAGTTTGAGTTGAACTAGGATGCTACAACATGGAGCATGGGAGAGAGAGTTGTGATGGGTTTCAAACTCTCTCTCCACAGACTCTATAAAAGAGAGCTGGGTCCCCAATCCTACACCACAGCAAAAATTCGAGTCCCATCTACTGATTTGCAGAAAGGGTGTGAAGGAGAGGAAGATCCTAAGCTCTAAAGGAATTCTGGTATTCTGGTGTTCTTATCCGGCTTCCATGGCGGCGTCTCAGCTAGGTAAGCTATCTGAACCCCTGATCGCCATGTCCCATGCACAGGCAAATCCGTGGGCCTATTCCGCATATAGATTAAGTCCCACATGTCATTCATCCATTTTGCCAGCTCATTTTAGGGAAAGAGCCCAAAATTGAAGCAGATCCAAAGCTCAAGTGGACCACACCATAGGAAATGATGGAGATTGAACACTCCACCGTTAAAAACTTCTTGGCAGCCACAAAAGTTTTAGATCAGGCTGATATTTGTGTTTTCCTTCATCCAGGTCTATGTGACGGTGTGAACAGGTTGGATGGCAAATAAGCATAAGCATCATGACAGTCATAAAAAGGTTTCAATGGTTGGTGTCATAATTCCCATTGTTTCGTGTGGTGTGGTCCAGTTGAGTTTTGGATTGCTTCTTTTTTCGCTCATGCTCTGAAATGAGCTAGCAAAATTGATTGGTGGCATTGATATAAAACACATACATCGCAGTGGCTCTCATGGAGTCTTCTTGGTGACGGGGTTTCCAAGGAATCTGCATTTATTTCACATTGAACCTGTAAGATTCTTGGGATCCAAAGCAACGGGTGGATCTAGTTCTTCCTACCCCTCTAAGGGTATTTTGAGATGTTTGGGGTTGATCTAGTGGTACAGATATTCAATCTAACATATCCTAACCATCAACGCTATACATGTTTGATTTGGACCATTTCACCATCCAATTAAAGTTTGGTTTGAACCATTTCACCATCCAAAGTAGGAAAACAAAAGTGCCGATTAAAGACACACTGCACCACACCATACTATGATCCAGAACCGTGGCTCCCACGGTTGCACGAGGTTGCTCACATGGCATACTGTTGTTTTCAAATCTAGCAGATTAGTGAGGAGTTTTTAAATAAATGCTTAGTTTTCTTAATAACTTTCTAATATGGGACAAAACTAAACATAATTAAGGAAAATGGATTAACAAAGGTAAAAAATGATTTATTTTTTAAAGATTTTCTAATCTTCCTTTTTAACCATTTTAATTTGACAATATGACGGTGCAAATATTTGATTTAACATATTTTAACGGTTGGGATCATGTAATCAATTTCCCATGCTAATCAAATGGTTGGGATCATCCCATCAAACTTTAATTTGAACCATTTTACCATCCTAAGCGGAGAAAACATTTTTTATGGCATCAATTGTTTCATCCATGGGGTGCAGATGAGGGCATACTTTTCAAACAGGAGGTGGGGCATTGGTTCTCTCCATAGACTACTTACTTTTCAGTGGTTAAGGAGAAGATATGGCATTGTTTATTATTATTATTATTACTATTATTATTCCTCCTCTTTTATAGACTTGATTTCTTTCCATATATGAAGAAGATTTGATCGAGGGCGTGCTCACCATGTGCAACTGGATTCGGGCTATGATTGACTGGCACCATCTCTACCGTCATATCTAAGATGAATGAAAAGCTTGTCTTCTTGAATGTTTGGTTGATTTAAACAGGACATCGGCTTCTTTGTTTTGGCTTTTATTAGGTAGTTGCATCAGTGTCACTGCAAAGATATGGCCATGTCCATCCAATTCTACAATATGTAGCCAAACAATTTAATGAAAAGAAAAAATGTAATTGAACATTTTTATTAGTAAGACGTAGATATTGATGTTGAATGGAATGATTAAAGCTGGCAATGGACCAAGCCTGGGCTAGGAAAAATCAAGGCGTGCACATTGCCGTCCATTATCAGCTATTTTGACCACTGATTTGATTGAAACTCCATGCGGTGATGGGTGACCTGAAGGCTAGTTCTGGTGCTGGAATATTGCTTATGTTGAATGGTAGGTTTTTAGTCCATCACAGACTACTTGTGATCTTTGGGGCTCGTTCCTAGCTTATGCTTTGAATTGGTATGATCCGTGCGCTCACAGGCATAGGCAGAGATGTGCGGTCCACCGTGATGTATGTATTTTGCATTAATGTCATTCATCCATTTTGCCAGCTTATTTTAGGGCATGAGCCCAAAATTGAAGCAGATCCAACGCTCAAGTGGACCACACCACAGGAAACCACCCTACAAGAAATGATGGAGATTGCACACCCCACGATTAAAAACTTCTTGGCAGCCACAAAAGTTTTAGATCAAGTTGATATTTATGTTTCCTTTGTCCAGATCTATGTACGGTGTGAACAGGTTGGATGGAAAATTAGCACCAGCATCATGGCAGGTCATAGGAAGGTTTCAATGGTTGATGTCATACATCCCAGTGTTTCCTTGGTATGGTCCACTTGGATTGCTTCTTTCTTGGCTCATGCCCTGAAATGAGCTGGAAAAATTGATTGATGGCATTGATATAAAAAACATACATCACAGTGGCTCACGCGTTGGAAAGGGATGGGCTACTGCCCCAGCCACCGGCCAATGGCTAGTGGTCGGTGCTCTGTGAGCCCCACCATGATACATGTGTTTCATCCATGCCATCCACTCATTTTTTCAGATAATTTTATGGTATGAACCCAAAAATGAGGTTGATCCAAATCTCAAATGGACCGCAAAGCGTTGATTGAACACCCACCATTAAAAAATTTGTGGTGGCCACAAAAGTTTTGGATCAAGCTGATATATAATTTTTTCCCTTCATCCAAGTCTCTATGACATAATTAAAAGGTTAGATGTCAAACAACCATTACATTGGGCCCCAGGAGGTTTTAATGGTGGACATTCAATCACTACTGTTTTCCTATGGTGTGGTCTACCTGAGATTTAGATCTACCTTATTTTTGAGATCAAACCATAAAATTATCTTTCAAAATGGTTGGATGGAGTGGATAAAACACATACATCATGGTGGCTCCACATAGCACCGACCACTATCCTCCCTGCGGGTGGCGGTGTCACTAGCCAAACCCCGTCCGGCTCTCACATGGTGGCGTTCCAGGAAATCCGCATCTAATACGTATTGAGCTTCTACGGGTCGGACGCGACCCTGCGTCCTACCCTGCCCGTCTCCAGCTGGCAATGGGAATAAATTTTGAGTGGCGACCCTGATGTACGGGTCTTATCCACACTATCCATCCATTTTTTCCTATCATTTTAGGGGATATGACAAGTAATTAGGCAGATCCAAGGCTCAAGTGGACCACACTATAGGAAGCAGTGGTGATAATGATTCTCACCGTTGAAACTTTTCTAGGGTCCACCGTGATGTTTATTTTCCATCCAACTTATTCATAACGACGTAACGTGGATGGAGAGAAAACACAAATATCAACTCCATCCAAAACTACCGTGGCCCCCAAGAAGCTTTCAACGGTAAGAGTTTAATCCCCATTGTGTAGTCCACTTGAACCTTGGACCTGGTTTATTTTATGTTTTATACTATAAAATGATACGAAAAAAATGGATGAACGGTGTGGATAAGAGCCATACATCACGGTGGCCACTCAAAGCTGCTGAGATGGGCGGAGTTAGGACCCAATCCGCCTCCCTAAGAGTCTTGGGTCCAAAGCAACGGGTGGTTCTACAAGTTCTTCCTACTTACCGAAGGGTATTTTGAAACCGTTGGGGAAGATCCGGTGGTGTAGATATTCAATCTAACATATTCTAACTATCAACACTGTTCATGTTTGATTTGGACCATTTCACCATCCTAATAAAGTTTGGTTCGAACCATTTCACCATCTAAAGCAGAGAAAACTATTTTGATAACAATCAATTGATACATCGTTATTTTACATGTAATGCAAACAGATTGCTATATCATGCTCAGGTTCCATGGGCTACAACGTACCATCTCAGGATCCTCAGGGCCGAGGCGATTGGCACTGAGAAGTTTAAAACCATGGGTGGAGATAGGGTTTGGTTTCTCCGTCACAGGACTTACTTTTCAAAGTGGGCGAAACGGCATGGCTTTTGTCCATAGACTCACTCTTTCCGTGGTTGGAGAGAAGATAAGCAATGACTTCTGTAACTAGACTTGACGTCCTTGTATGTTAGATGAAAACCAGTGTATGGTGAGACAGTGCATCAGTTTTCTCAGTAGACTTGAATGTCCTTTCACATTGGATGAAGACAGTGATGGATCCAATTAGAAAATTCTTCTCCAATGGGCCCTCAGTCGAAAAAGAATGCGGATCCATTCACCTATGCCATGCGTATAGTGGGTGCTAGTTAATTAATACTTTATTTTCAATAAATTTTAATTATACAAAGCCTAGTATTATCTACACCAACCTTGTGTTAATTATGCCTAATTGGATGAGGGTTATGCATTTTGTGACGTGGGCGGCCCTTGACTTGTCCAGTAGGGTTCCCCGCTATAGAATAAGCTTATTCTACGGGTCAGTTGGTTCTTATCACTGGACCACCATGGAATCATAGGCAATCCAAGCTAGTGACACAGACGTAGGATAAATTAAAAGTACACTGAGGTTACTTTGGTCTGTTCACAAATGAGTCACGAAGAGAAAAAAAAATCTACTCACACGTCCTCTGGCGTCTCAAGCATACTCTAAATCGACTCATTGTTTAGGTTCTTTTATTACAGCTTTAGTCCTGGAATTCGTGGAGCCTTTAGAAGGTTGAAATAGGCCCCACGTACATTAACTTGGTTGATCGATACCGTCCAACAGATTCAGATCTGAGTGATAGGTGGGCCGTAGAAAGTCTTAGTAGTGGGTAGACTATGTATCATTAAATGGAATCTAAGACGGTGTGGACCACTTTATTACTCGATCTGCCTCATTTTTTTAGGCTCAACACAAAATAATTTGTACATTTGAATGAATGATACGGATCATTAATAAAAGAAACGATAGGCCCACAGTGTGGGCCCACCTTTACATGTAAGATATCCCCTTAGACTCAATAGTTAGGCATGAGACCGCAACCTTACCGAAGACGGTGCAACACTTTATGTATGTATTCTATATCCAGAACGTCCATACCTTTTTTAGAAAATTTTAAGATATTATCCTAAAAATGTAGCAGATCTAATTATCAGGTGGACCATACAATAAGAAACATTGGCTATTGAACGTACTACCATTAAAAACTTCTTAATGCACACAAATATTTTTTTGTTTTTAATTAACCATCCAATCTGTTAATTAGGTCACATAAGCATGTATGAAGGGGTAAAAATATGAACTTCATCCAAAACTTACGTGTCAGATTAATGGTCAATCACCACTATTTCCTATAACATGACCCACCTTATAATTGGATCTTCTTGAGTTTTTTGGATAATGCCCTAAAATGAGCTAGAAAATTGGATGGACAACATGGATGCATATATAATGAATACATCAAGGATGGGCTGCACCTTCGTTGTTGAGTCTAGGGCTGCATCGTCTTTGGTAAGTCACTGGAGGAAACAAATTACTTATGAGTAACTCAATGTACTCAATAAACTATGTGGAGCCCACCTTGATTAATGTATTTTATCCACTCCATCTATCCATTTTAGAAGATAATTTGTCATGCCCCAAACTCGGAAACTGGTCTCACAAAATTTTCGATCGTCGAATCTGGCGCCGACAGCCTCCATAGAACCCCATTCTCGGCTCCCAGCGCCCATTCGCCAGGTTCCAATCCTGGGATGCTACAAGGAGGATTTTCAACATCAGTTTGATTCGTAATAAGCATAACCAAAGGCATAACCCACAAACAACAACCAAAAACTCCATCACATTTCCACTATAATCAAAAACTTTGCAAGTACAATGAGCATAAGGGAAATACAATGATGATAGACCAAAAGCTCCAAAAAGATCAGCTACGCGCCCAAGCCTCAGCGCTGCTGCGATCCAACGTCACCTGCACGCAACGGTCGTGCATAAGCTTATAGAAAGCTTAGAGGGTGGTGAAAGTGTATGCTCAAGGTGGTAATGTAGCTATGCAGTATCAGAGTAATGCGGATCATGTTGATGAATGCCAAGAATACCATTAGCCGTACCAAGGCCATGCGGTGCAAAGAATGATGTCGGCCATACCAAGGCCATGCAATGCGAAATGCAACTCAAGTATACAAATCCTCATCTAAGTCCGCATATCAATACAGCTCAAAATCTGGAATATCACCGGGGTCTAGTACACTCCAAGCCAGATTGCCGCCCCATCGCGCGCAATAAGGTGAGTGGAAAAGACCTCACTATCCGCCTGCCAAAATCGGGCTCGGCTCGTCAATAACGGACCCATTCCTCGAGCTGGTCAGACTCAGCCTAGCATTGCCCCCTACTCTCGAGCGGATAAGGCCGCACACCCTTCCAACCGACCACGACACAGTGAAAAGCGCAACCGTCTGGTAATCGGCACTCAGCGCTCATGCATCCACTCGGTCTAGACGTTGGAGCAACCTCCTGGTACCATAAGGGTTTAGGGACTTTCACCCAGGGATATCTATCGCACCCCATGTAGAACAGTAATTCCGGTATCCAATCTTGCCAACCACGATATGTCTGTGGAGGCTATGGCCCTGATGTCGCTAGGGCGTACAGTAACCATATCACACAATGCGAATGCATGAATCACACTATCCAGTCATGCAGCAATCCTGCGCGTATCGTGCGCTCATGTAGGGCAACACCCCCTGTACGGGTGCCCCTAAACCATCTGCCCGAAGGCCTATGCTATGATCAGTCATTTCTCATATCAAGCATACGTATGATGCATATGATTATGAATCATGGAATTAAACATGTTATATGGGATGGATGATAATCATAACAAAGATGGGCCTAGACGGCCTACACATTAGACGTACGAGCCTAACAATGGGCCCTAGGAAAAGTCATAATGCGAACATTTAACCATATTACACTTGCAATGTGGACGTCAAACCAACATTGCTCCCAAGGCACGACTGCCACAATTATCATTACATAAATTATGTTGGGATCACACATTGCAATGGACCTTAGGTACATCCATTGGGCCCTTAAATACATCAAATTAGCTAAATCACATGGGCCTTACATTCATTAAGTGGGCCACATCAATGGGCCGCACCAATGGGCCCTATGTACATTGCAATGGGCTATAACCCATGGGGCCTTAGAGTGCATCAGATGGGCCTAATCTTATGGGCCTTATGTGTATCGAATGGGCCACACCAATGGGGCCCCAAATGCACATCAAGTGGGCCTCAACCCATAGGCCCCAATACGTCTTAACGGGCCTTAACCCATGGGCCCTTAACACATCAAATGGGCCTCGACCCATGGGCCCATAACACATCAAAGTGGGCCTCAATCATGGGCCAATAATAACTGAGATGGGCCTCCCACCATCATTACATTATATATGATATAATATATAATATATATACAGTACCTATAATATTATATATAATATAATATTATATATATGTGTGTGTGTGTGTGTATATATATATATATAAATATACACATGCACACACCACACACGCACGCACCACACACGCACGCACTCACGGGCCCACCGTCCCTGGACGGTGGGGATAAAACACTTACATCATTGCTGGCCCCACTGTCCGCCTGGACGGTGGCCAGAGAATACATGCATCACTGTGGGCTCCATGTGGGGCCCACCATAACATTTATTTTCCATCTAGACCGATGATAAGGTCGCTTGGACCTAGGTGAAGGGCAAAAACAAATTTCATACTGATCCTAAACTTCTATGGGCCCAAAATGGGATTTCAATGATAGAGGTTCAATCCCACTGTTCCCTACGGTGTGGGCCACCTGAGTCTTGGATCAGGCTGATTTTTGGGGTGGGCCCACGTCAGGTAGTGGTCCACCCTATGAACGGTTTAGATGGTATATAAACATCAAGGTGGGGCCCACGGCTACAGCCGTGGTGGCTGTTGGTACGTCCGTCCGCCCGGACGCTGGCGTGCCTGCTTTTTTTTTATTATTTTTGAAAATCTGTAGATTTTACAGGTGGGGTCCACATCCAGTGAATCTACGCCGTCCAGTGTTCTTCCATGGCTCACCACGAGCAAAACAAGTCCAATATTGGACATATTCCAGTGTATAACCAATCAGGGAAGTTTTCAATGGTGAAAACCACCATTTGCTATGGTATGGCCCGCCTGAAGGTCTGATTGATCACATCTTTCGGGTCAATGCCTAAAAAGGGCTTGAGACAGGAATGGATGGTGTGGATTTAATACATACATCAAGGTGGGACCCATATGAGTGGACCATTCCAAGCTTGGGAAGAACCTTATATTTATGTTTCTTTCCAGCGACGTCCAGCGTCCCTGGACGCTGGACTTTCCATATACGTAGGAGGTGGGCCCTGCTTAGGTGGGCCACCAAGTGATGGATGGCATGGGTACTACACTTATAAGATGGGCCCCACTTATAAATGGTTTGGATAAAGTACTTACCTCATGGTGGGGTCCATTCAAGTGGGCCACATAACCTCATTATCATCATAAAATAAAATTAAATAAACTAAAAGAGAGAGGGATAGAGAGTGAGACCCGCGTGATGGAGGGACCCCGGCACTATGGGCCCTCCCTTGCACTAAATCATACATCAAGTGGGTCCCATTACATATGGGTTCATGAAATCGAAATCCAACGGTGGAGATCCATTCTCCACTAAAATAGACGGTCTAGATGACCCTAAGCATGCAAGGAAATAAACATCATGATGGGGTCCATGGAGAATGGCCCCATCATGGAACGATCATGATGATCCAAGTGGGCCATCGACCACATCTTAGGGTCCAAAGTGAGATCCAAACCATTGATCGGTTGGCCTCACTTGGCCCATCTTAAAAATATCAAAATCTACCCTATCAAGGCACCCACCACTTGATCTTCTTGCTCCCTTGGCTTCCTTAGCTCATTGTGCTTCTCTTTGATGGAGGAAGATGAGAAATGGATGGTTGAGATGAGAGATCTAAGGATGGAAAGGTGGGCCACACATGTAGCTTGGGAGGAATGGGAGAGGCTCATACGTATGAATTTTTGTTGCTTAGGAAAGTTGGAAATGAGAGAGACTTGTAAGGGAGAGAGAGAGAGAGAGGGAGTGATGGGTGATGGAGTGATGGATGGGAGAGAGGGATGGGTGTAAGAAGCCTTTTTTGACTTTTTTGGCTAAAGGTGTAAGAGGAGTTATGGGTTGTAAGAAACTCTTTGACTTTTGGGACTTGCTTGGGAAAGGGTGAAAGGTGATGTGTACTTGACATGATGAGATTGATGGGATTGATTGATTGATGTGAGACCTTGGAGAGATTCTTTCGGGATTCGCACGCGTGGTGTTTCCTCACACCGAACGCTGGCCCACAACTCCTGACCAGAGCATCGCATCAGCGCGCGAGTCGCGGCATCGGAACCGTGGCGACGACGCGGTCGCTAAGGTACAAGCCCTGGGTTGAGTCGACTCGGGTTGACGGCACGAGAATTCAGGTCGCGCGCAAATACCGGTTAAGGGTCGAAGGTTGCCGAAATTCGACCGGGAAGACCGCGGAAGCCTATGGAACGGTACGGTCTAGGATACGGAGCTTACATAATTTTTAGCTAAAAAATGGAGCATATTCGAAGCTAAAGTGGACCACACCATAAGAAAGAGTTCATTGAAGGTCTAATGTTAAAATCATTTTTCTAGTTGTTTTCTATGGTGTGTTCCTCTTGAGCTTTCAATATGATTTAATGTTGGGCTACACTATAAAACAAGTTGAAAAAATGGAAGACTTCGACGTATGCTCAGAGGAGCTATAATGCAAGTCGGTGTGGATTGGTGTTTATAGATGTTTGGTTTTAGTGTGTCCAAAGTCTTCATACTCTGATGCAACATCTTTATAAGTGGATACACACCTACACGTGGTTCACTGAAAGCGTTTGACGTATATTCGAAGGGTTTGTAGTGCAAGTCGGAGTGAATTAATGCTATTTTAGGATTTTAGTGTGCATCGTGATGTCGGTATGGGGTTTGAGTGTATTCGGAGTTTTCGCACCCTTATGTAACATCTTCTCAATTTAATATGCACAAATTCCTAGTTCGACGAAAGCGTTCGATGTGTGTTTGAAGGGGTTGCAGTGTAAGTTGGAGTGGATTAACACTATTTTAGGAATTCAGTGTAGGTCGATGTGCATTGGTGTGGGGTTCAATTGTTTTATGAGTCTCCGTACCCTGATGCAGCGTCTTCTCAGGTGGATACGCACCCACTTGTAGTTTGGTAAAAGTGTTTGACATGTATTCAAAGGGGTTACAGTTCAAGTCAGAGTGGATTATTGTTATTTTAAGTATTCGATTTTGGGTCGGTTTGCATTAGTGTGGGGTTTGATTGTTTCTGGAGTCTTCGTACCCTAATGCAACATTTTCTCAACTGGATATACACCCACTCATAGTTCAATGAAAGCGTTCGACATGCATTCGAAGCCGTTGCAGTGCAAGTCAAAGTGAATCAATGCTATTTTAGGAGTTTAGTGTGGGTCGGTGTTGTTAAATGGATACGCACCCATTCGTAGTTCGATGAAAGTGTTTGACATGCATTTTAAGGGATCGGAGTGCAAGTCGGATTGAATCAATGCTATTATAGGGGTTTGGTATGCGTTAATGTGGGGTTAGAGTGTATCCAAAGTCTCCTCATCCTGATATAACATATTCTCAATCGGATCGCACTCATTCCTAATTTGCAAAAAGGGTTCGATGTGCATTTGAATGGGATGTAGTGTAATTAGGAGTGGATCAACACTGTTTTAAGGGTTTGGTGTGGGTTGGTGTGCGTGGATGTGGGGTTTGATTATTTTTGGAGTCTCCACACCCTGATGTAGCATCTTCTCAGGTAGACATACACCCACTCGTAGTTCGGTGAAAGCTTTGACGTGCGTTCAAAGGGGTTATAGTTCAAGTTAGATAGGATTAGTGATATTTTAGGTACATTCAGGGTAGGTCGGTGTTTGTTGATGTAAGGTTAGAGTGTTTCCAAAGTCTCCATACCCTGATGCAACGTCTTCTTATGTGGATACACACCCATTCATAGTTCGAAGAAATCATTTGACATGTGTTCTAAGGGGTTGAAGTGCAAGTCAGAGTGGATCAACACTATTTTAAGGGTTCAATGTCGATCGATGTGTTTTAGTGTGGGGTTCAATTGTTTCCAGGGTCTCCATACCCTAATGTAATGTATTCTCACATGGATACACACCCCACTCGCAATTCGATGAAGGTGTTCGATGTGCGTTCGAAGGGGCTGCAGTGAAAGTTAGAGTGGATTGATGTTATTTTAGAGGTTTGGTGTAAGTCGGTGTCTGTTGGTGTGGGGTTCAATTATTTCTAGAGTTTCCATACCCTTGTGCAACATCTTCACAGGTGGATACACACACATTTGTAGATCGGTGAAAGTGTCCAACGTTCTTTCGAATGGGTAATAGTGCAAGTCAGAGTGCATCAATGCTATTTTAGGGGTTCTGTGTGGGACGGTATTCTGCAGTGTGAGGTTAGAATATTTTTAGAGTCTTCGTACTCTAATACGACATCTTCTTAGTTAGATACACACCCACTCGTAGTTCGGTGAAAGAGTTTGATGTGTGTTCGAAGGGGGGATGCACTGTAAGTCAGAGTGGATTAGCGCTAGTGTGTGGGTCAATGTGCATCAGAGTATGGTTCGATTGTTTCCAAAGTCTTCGTACCCTGATGCAACATCTTCTCAACAGATACGCTCCCACTTGTAGTTCGATGAAAGCATCCAGTGTGCGTCCGAAGGGTTCGTAATACAAGTCAGAGTGGATTAGTGATATTTTATGTATTCGGTGTACCTGGGTGTGAGATTCAATTATTTCTTGAGCCTTCATAACCTGATGCAACATCTTCTTAGGTGGATACATGACCCGTCATAGTTTAGTGAAAGCATTTGACGTGCGTTCAAAGGGGCTACAGTGTAGGTTGGATCAACGTATGTTATATGGGGCACGCCTTGATGAACGTGTTGCATATCCATATTGTCTATCTGTTTCATTAGGCCATTTGAGTATGATATATCAACATATAAGCTTATTAAAATCTCCAATGGACCACACCAATGGACAAAAATGATGAATGTCTATTAAGACTATTTTGTAAAAAACAAGTGAACCTTATGATGTGGTCCACTTATGATATGGATTTACCTCTTTTTTTGGCCTAATGCCTAAAATTGTTATGGAAGAAAAGATGGACCGACATGATCCCAAAATTGAATCACCGCCAAAGCTCAATTAGACCCCACTATAAGAAATAGTGCGAAAATGATGTATACCGTTGAAACGTCCCAATGGCCCACATTGTTGTTTATTTATCATCCAACATGTCCATAAGTTCCGACAGACATGGATGAAGTGAAAACACAAATATCAGATTCTACGTAGCTTCAATCCCTACTATTTGGCCCATGTGACTTTTTTATCTACCTGATTTTAACTTTCGAAAGCGGATTGGGAGAGATTCCAAAGGTTCACTCGAGTTATGAATTAGGCTGCATATCAGAGTCAGGCCCAATAAATTGTGGTGGACAGGTTGGATGAAATTTACACGTCACAGCTCGATCGTATTAATGTAATAAAGAAAACACTGAAATGAATGGCATGGATAAAATAAAGAAATGGACTGTGTGATCCAGTTGAGGTTTGGATGTGTCTCATTGTTTGGCTAAGGCCTGAAATGACCTGGAAAAATAGATGAATGGCATGGATAAAACAAATACATCAGGTTGGGGCACACAGAGAAGTGTCCAGTAGCCACCTCGCAATTGTCAGCGTCAGAAGGCAATCCTGTACCCAGATTGCCTGCAAAAGCCTTTCATTGGGATGCTAGGGGGAGCCCATCGTAATGTTAGTGAGGAATCCAACCCATTCATCTGTTATGTGAGCTAATTTTGGGACATGCAACCAAAATTGAGAAGGATTTAAAACTCAAGTGGATCATACCAGAGGAAAAAAGTGTTGATTCAGTGACCACTGTTGAAACATTTCTATGGTCACAAAAGTTTTACATTAGAATAAGGTTTTTTTTTTTTTTTTTTAATGTGTTTTCACTTCATCCCAGTGGTAATGTAAACACCAAGCTAGAGGTTTCAATGATAGACATTTCTTTCTCAAATTTTCCTCTGGTGGCCCACTTGAGATTTGAATCCGCCTCATTTTTTGTCTTATTTCATAAAATGATCTCTCAAAACGGATGGACTACAGGTGGATTTCTCACCAACATTACGGTGGGCACCACCAACCATCTCAGCGCAGGAAGGAAATCCCCCTCCAGCAATCTGTGTCAAGTCATACGGGCGGAGGCCGGATCCACTCCTAGCATTTGTGGGGCCTATCTTGATGTTTGTGACTAATCTACAACATTTATCCATTTTTCTATATCATTTGTACGACGGACAAAAAGTTAAGCAGATTAAAGCTCAAGTGGGCCGTAGGACTGCAAGGAGTGGGTAGAGAAATACCTACCGTTGAAAACTCCCTGGGTCCATCGTGATGTTTATATGAAATCCCTACCGTTCACAAGGTCATTATCATGAGATGAACTGAAAATACAAATACATTAGCCTGATCTAATTTTTTCTGGCCCTATGAATGTTTCAACGTTGGACATTTAATCTCATTGTTTTTTGTTGTGCCGCCGGTTCAATTTTGGATCTGCCTCTTTTTTCGTTCCATGTCGTATGATGATTTGGCAAAACAGATGGCCCCGCCTAGTTTCCGGTGGAAATAAGTTCTGACCAAAAAAAGGGCCGAATTGTTTTTTTTTTTTTTTGGGCTGAGAACTACAGTGTGCGTGGAGGTGTTAACAAAACTGATTTTTTTAGGGTACCTTGCTTCTTCACAAAATGATGGAAATATCCATTCGATGGGTAAAATAGGGTCGGGGTCTTGTCCGCATGGGATGGCCCACCTGATAGTTGAATTGAAATAAATTTTGGCCACTAGAAAAACATTGTTATGCATGCTTGATGAACGGATTGAATTTTATCCACCCACTAATTAGAGACGCAGAGAATGCAGTGTACTTGTACCTAAACCGACAATCGCTTGGAGTAGATCAGCAATGTTTGTTAAATCTGAAATCCGAAGAATCCGAATATGAATTTTGAATATGAAGTCGGAAACTAATGGTGAATATAGGACAACTAGTTTGTTAACTAAGGTCTGAAATATTTGAAATAGGTTAATTTGACACATTTACCCATATTGAATCCCTACCATTAAAATTTCACTGTTTTCACGGAAATGTTTATTTGCCATCCAACCTGTTGATAAGGTAGGTGGGGCCACCGTGATGTTAGTGAGAAATCCACCTGTCCATCCATTTTGTGAGCTCATTTCATGACACATGACCAAATATGAGGGATCCAAAACTCAAGTGCGCCACATGAGAGGGAAAATTGGAGAAAGAAATGTCTACCGTTAAAACTTTCCTTGGCTCTATCTTGATGTTTATATGCCATCCAAATCGTTTATAAGATCGTGACAATTGGGATGAAGTGAAAAAAAAATAAAATACTTAGGCTCATACAAAACTTTGTGGCCATACTAATGTTTCAACAGTGGTCAATGAATTTATTCTATTTCCTCCCGTGTGGCTCACTTGAGTTTTGGATCCACTTCATTTTTCGTTTGTTAGTCTAAAACGATCTCATAAAACATATGAATGGGGTGGATTTTGCACAAACATCATGGCGGACCCTATAGTCAAGGGTCCTATCCTCCTCGGTGGATCCCAGGTCGCACCTAATCCGCTCGCCCATATCCAGACCCAGATTTCCTGCCAAAGACTTTTGCAGTAAGTTCCGGCACTGGAAACCTATATAGGGCCCAGTGTGATGATTGTGAGAAATCCACCCCGTCCATCCATTTTATGAGATCATATTAGCATATAGGGCCAAAAATGAGCAGGATCCAATACTCAAATGGGATGAAGACGTGATGATTGAACGTCCATAGTTGAAATATTTTTGAGGCCATAGAAGTTTTGAATGGGGCTAATATTTATGGTTTCAGTTCATCTCCGTAGGAATGAAGTTATGAACGATATTGGTAGCATGTAAACATCATTGTCGACCCTGGGAAGGTTTCCATGATATGAATTTCCCTACCCACCTTTTCCTTTAATGCGGCTCACTTGAATCTCGTATCTTGCTCAATTTTTTGTCCCATAAACATCATGATGAGCCCCAGTGAAAGGCTGGCACAAAGAATTGGCATTCCCAAATTTGATGATTGCATACCACCACCCTGCTAGGATCTACCCAAAGATGGATATTCAAGGGCTTTGTGGGGCCTACCATGATATATATGTTTTATTCACTTTTTTTCATATCATTTTCAAAATTAAGATAAAAATGAGGTAGATATAAGACTTAAGTGGGCCACACTACAAGGAACAATGGAAATTGGGTGCATACAAGTTGATTTTTTTGTTTTCCCTTCATCCAGGTCTGTGTCACCTTATGAAGAGGTTAGATAGCTAATAACCTCATAATGGACCTCCGGAAGGTTTTGACTGTAGTCGATCTATTCCCACTACTTTCTATGATGTGGTCGACTTGAACTTTTGATGTGCATTTCGAGCTCCAATGATAAAAAAACAACAAAAAATGGTCCTGTCGATGCCATCAAAGGATCTTTAATGCCATCAAAGAACAATCTTCAATGACATCGAAATAGCTTTGATGCTATCGAGAAAATCAGGGGAAATTTCAAAAACCTTGCTAGATAAATTTGGATCTCAAATCGATGCCATCGAGAATTCCAGCCAAATTTCCAGAATGGTTACTGGACTTCCCTGATTCTTAATCGATGCCATCGAATACTGTTCGATGGCAGCTTAATGCCATCGAATTTGCTATTTTGGGCTATCTTTTATATAGCAGATCCATACTTCTTCTAGCCTTCTTTATCATGATTTTTTTGGTCTCCTAAAGCTAAGGGATAATCAAATTAATATTCATATTAAGTCAAGATTATCTAGAAGCTATATAGTTGTTTTGGGTTAAGGGTTATAGTCACCAAGGCATCTCTTTTACCTGTAATGCTCCTTGATGCTTCTACTCCGCTTGTGTTTTTGGTCTTCACTTTCCAAAGGCTCAACCGACTACATGACACAACAGTTCACATGATTGACACAACAGTTCACATGATTGACAAACTAGGGTGCAAAAATAAGTGCACTAACAGGAATGACAGTATGAACGGTATTGATGGTATTTAAACATCACTGTCAACCCCGGGGAGGTTTTAATGATAGGAATTTTCCTACCCACCTTTTCCTTTAGTGTGGCCCACAAAAATAACAAACTGCTCGATTGGTTCGGTCAGACCGAAAGTGCACAAAATAGCCCAGTAAGAAACTGTGATTTTCAGATATAATTCCACTTGACCTTCGGTGCACAAAATAGTCTAGCAAGAAACTGTGATTTTCAAACATAATTCTGCTCGACCTTTAGTGTGACTAAAGGCAGGTTCGATGCAATCTAAGGAAGATAGAGACTTCAGATGTAAATTGACAAAATTTGACTACAACCGAGAGACTAATTTGGTTGATCGAAGTGATGTTCGGTGCAACCGAAGGCTACAGTTAGCTGTACCTGAAACGTAACAAAAGTATGAAAATTGAAGTTGGTTTCAAGTTGGTGTTGTTCATCGTTATTTTCTCAAACAGGGCATGGTTTGTCCATGGCCAAATTTACTTTTTTATGTGATGGAGGAGACGGGGCATAACTTTTCTCCCAACTGTTACTTTGGTGTGTGGTTCATCTGAATCAAATGTCTAACAAGAGATTGCACATTTAATGGTTTGAATGGATTTGAGTTACAATACATTGAAGTTATATGGGGCCACAGTGATGTTTAAGTGACATAGATCTTCATTAGATGCACTGCTTCACACAGGCCTATATCCTAAAATTAGTTGATCCATAAGTCACCTATGTTGCATCAAAGATAAAAATGGGGAACATTTGGCTTGCCATCCTCATCCCATCTATTAGACATCCTTGTATGTTCTTGTTCAGATGATCCCAACCGTTCATTCTGGTGGATACTAAAATGTAGATGGGCCGAGGATCAAAGTTAATGCTAATTGGTCATCATAATCAACCAATGAATTTACTTTTTCCTATTAAGTGCGGACTATTTACTATTTTCGACCTTCTTCTGGATCCAGTAGAGATTACCAGTAATTGACCCAGCTGAAGGCCTAGAAATGTAAATGATTATTTACATTATGAAGTCTACTCGATGATCTGCACCTGGATCAGATACAGAGAGTTCAGCTTTTTCCTTGTTTGCAATCCAAGTTGGTTTCAATTAAAAGTTTGGAGAAGAGAACTCAGAGGGCTAATCTCAAAGTGATCTAGTAGTCCATTAGTAAGAAAGAGTTCAGGGAGGTGGCCAAAGACAACTAGCTTATGGACCTCAGAATGGCTGGGGGAGGACTGGTCCAACTGAGGGCAAAGGCTGAAAAGCCTGTTAGCAAAACAAGCATGTGACCCGTTATTAATAGTTGCTTTCAAGGTTGTTTTCAAGCTACTAGGGTGCTGAGGTTTTCTAGGGCCCCTTATGTACAGTTTCTAGATAAAGAGCTACGGATCATCCCTGATTGGGTGGTAAAAACGAACAACTGGCATAATTCCTACATCATGGGCTATCCATGGTAAGTGCCTGAACGTGTGTGGTTTAGATCATTAGACAATGCTGTTTTGTGGTCCCTGTCCAACGTTTCATAATCCATACAATCTCAATCTTGCTTATATTTAACAATGGGGTCTGTATATCTCATCAGATGAACCATGTAACTTGACTCGCACACTCATGATTGACTTAAACTGATGCGGGGAGGAAATTGGGTCAGGTTGAGGTAACACCGAGCTTGGTCAGGCAGTTACAGCCTACTTTAATGTATGGGTTATATATGACGTTGGACGTCACCCATCTGTTTTGCCAGCTCATTTTAGGGCATGAGCTGGAAAAATGAAGCAGATCCAGATCTCTGGTGGACCACACCACTTGTAGCAGTGGTAATTGAGTGCCCACCGTTAAAAACTTCTTTTGGGTTTCAAAATTTTTAGATCAACATGATACTCGTGTTTTTTTTTAAACCTTATCGACTGATTGGATGGCAAATAAAGATTACGGTGAGCCTTAGAAAGTTTTAAACGGTAAGCGTACAATTTTGTTTGTGTGGTATACATGAGCATTGGATCCGCCTATTTTTGAGTGTGTTTTGCCAAAATCGATGGGTGTGGATAAAACCCCTGCATCACCGATTGGATAGGCAGATTGGGTACCACCCGCCACTGACGCGGATTGGGTACCCTGTCGACTGATTGGATGGCAAATAGAGATTATGATGGACCTTTTGAATATTTGTATAGGTACGATACAATTTCCTTATTGTGGTATACTTGAGCCTTGGATCAACCTATTTTTGGGAAACGGATTGGCTACTCCCCCTGCCCGCAGCCAATGACTGGTGTCGGTGCTCTGTGGGCTGCACCATGATGTGTTTATTTCATCCATGCCGTAGATCATTTTAGGGTACGAGACCAAAAATAATGCATATTCTAATCTCGAGTGGACCACATTACAGGAGATAGAGTTGAAGGAACGTTGACCATTAAAAACTTTTTGGAGCCCATAAAAGTTTTGGATCAAGCTAATATTTGTTTTTTACCTTCATCTAGGTGTGTATGACTTAATCAACGGATTGGATGTCAAATAAACAGTACAGTGGGCCTTAGGAGGATTTTAATGGTAGATATCCAATCACTATTGTTTTCCTGTGGTGTGGTCCACTTAAGATTTATATCCCTCTCATTTTTTGTATCAAGCCCTAAAATGATCCGTCAAAATGGATGAACGGCATGGATGAAACACACATCATGGTGGGGGTTCACAAAGCACCAACCATCAGCCACCGGGCTAGTGGCGGCGGGAGTAGCCAATCTGTTTCTCTATTTTTGGGCGCATCCCCACAAATTATGTCAAAATCGATGGGAGCGGATAAAACCCCTGCATCACCGATTGGATAGGCGGATTAGGTAGTACCCCACCATTGGAGACGGACGGTCCTATCAGGTAATCTGTCTATGATGTACATACTTTATCCACGCCGTTCATCTATTTTGATACATCATTTTAAGACATTAAGATAATAACAAGGCAGATCAAAGGCTCAAGTGTACCACACCACATGAAGCTGTAGGAATTGAACTTCTACTTTGAAAACTTACTAGTGCCCACCGTGATGTTTATTTGCCATCCAACCTGCTCATAAGATCACCTGGACATGAATGAAGGAAAACATAAATGTCAGCTTGATTCGAAACTGATGTAGGCCTCAAGAAGTTTTTAGTGGTAGGCTTTCAATCTCATTGCTTACTTTGGTGTAGTCTACTTAAGCCTTCAACCTTCATATTTGTTGGGCTCATTCAAAAATGATATTTCAAAAGGGAGAAAATATATATATCTCACGGTGGGCTCCAAAGAGCCCCTAACAGGACCGTCCGTCTCTAGCTAGGTACTATTGGTGGTACTACCGAATCGGCGTCCGTTTTGGACAGCGACTTGATTGAAAAAGGATAAAGAAAAAAGGAAAAGAAAATAATATGGTAAACTGGGACCCACCAAAATCATGTGATCATTTTATTATGGTGAGGTCTGAATTTCTTCCTATCTCCGTGACGGTATTTTGAGATGTTTGTAGCAGATCTGGTGGTGTAGATATTCAATCTAACATGTTCTAACCACCAATATTACACATGTTAGACAATCTCATCCATCAATTTTCTCCAAGTTTCCATGCTAATTAATACACAGCTGGGACATCCTATTAAAGTTTGATTTGGACCATTTTACCATCCAAAGTAGATAAAACTATTTGGATAGAAATCAATTGATACATCTTCATTTCGCAGAAGAGATGGCTTTATCATGTTCAGGTTCCATAGGCTACACCATACCTTCCTAGGATTCACATAAGAGATGGGGCATGGTTTGTGCTTGGCCAAAATTACTTTTCAAGTTGGCTGAGACAGGGCATTTCTATTGTCCCTACACTTTTTCAGTGGTTGGAGAAGATAAGCCATGACTTCTGTAGCTAGACTTGACTTCCTTGTACGTTAGATGAAGACCATGTGTATGGTGAGGCAATGCATCAGCTTTCTCAATAGATTTGCATGTGTTTTCACATTGGATGAAGACCGTGAGCGACCCGAAAAACAAGTCTTGCGATCAGTGAATATCCAATGAGAAAATTCTTCTCTAATGACCCGAAGAACAAGTCTTGCGATATCAGTCAATATCCAATGAGAAAATTCTATAATTTTCCAGTGTTTGGAGAAGATAAGCCATGACTTCTGTAGCTAGACTTGACTTCCTTGTACGTTAGGTGAAGACCAGAAAATCATCTAATCATTTTCTTATAAGTAGACTCCTCAAGTCATCAAGGGCTCAGAATCCACTCCATATTTGTCTCCTCGCTTTGGCTTTCCTTCATTCACAAACACTGTTATGGAGCTCCCACCTATGACCCTATTGGCATTTTGGTCATTTCTCCTTCTCTCTTCCACTCACGTTCCATGCTTCTTCGCATCATCCGCTCACTTCTCCAACGAAACCGATCACTTTGCTTTGCTTCACTTTAAAGATCTGATAACCGACGGTCCTCTCCATTCCTTGAGCTCATGGAACCATACCCTCCACTTCTGTCGGTGGCAAGGAGTCATTTGCGATGGTCGGCGCCATCCTCAAAGGGTCACTGCCTTGATCCTCACAAACAAGAACTTGGTAGGCCCCATATCTCCCTTCATAGGGAACCTCACCTTCCTCAAGAGAATCGATCTCGCAAACAACAGCTTCAGCGGACCGATTCCTGAACAGATGGGCCAGTTGTTCCGCTTGCGGTTTCTCCGTCTGCACAATAACACACTCACCGGAAAAATTCCAACAAATCTGACCCACTGTTCCAAACTCGAATTCCTTTATCTTCGGCGGAATCAGTTGTCAGGGAGGATTCCAACTGAGATTGGCTCTCTATCGAAACTCGCTGAATTGGTTCTTGGTCAGAACAATCTTACAGGAAGCATCCCACTTTCACTTGGAAACCTTTCCTCTCTCTCTTTCCTTTATCTCTCAACAAACAGTCTGGATGGCAGCATACCAGATGACCTTGGTCGGTTAGCAAGCTTAGAGAGGTTTGCCATTGCTGAAAATGAACTTTCAGGTAGGATTCCACCCCAGCTATACAATCTCTCCTCTATTTACATTTTGGACGTGGGAGTTAACAGAGTCCATGGAAACCTTCCTCCTAACTTAGGCCTCACTCTTCCTAATCTCCAATGGCTTTCCACCGCTGCAAACCAATTCACAGGACCCATACCAATTTCTTTATCCAATGCTTCAGGACTCGTAAGTATTGACCTTGCTAAGAATAGCTTTAGCGGATCTGTACCTACGAATTTTGGAAGCCTCAAGGGTCTGTCCGCGTTACGTTTCTGGGGTAATAAACTTGGAATTGGAAAATCTCATGACTTGATTTTTCTCGATTCTTTGACCAATTGCAGTAGCTTACGAGTGCTGCAGGTAGGCAATAATCATCTCAGCGGTGTGTTGCCCGACTCCATATCTAATATTTCGACCCAACTGACTTCGCTAACTTTGAGAGATAACAAGATATTCGGAAGCATCCCATCTGGGATTCAGAATCTTGTCGGCTTAACAGTACTGGATATGAGGTATAACTTTTTAACAGGTACTATTCCCATTGGTATTGGGAAGCTTAACCAGGCAAGAAAGCTTTTCTTTGATGCAAATGAATTATCAGGGCAAATTCCGTCTTCCTTGGGCAACATCTCCCAATTGTGGGTACTCGGTTTGTCTGAAAACAATCTATCGGGGAGCATACCTTCAACTCTGGGTAATTGTATAAACCTGCAATCCTTATACCTCTACAGTAATAAGTTCAGCAGTAGCTTACCCAAACCGCTTTTCATGTTTCCATCTTTGATTGAACTTTACATTGGAAATAACTCTTTCACCGATAGTTTGCCACTCGAAGTTGGTTACTCGAAAACTCTCTTGGCATTAAATGTTTCAAATAACAAATTGTCAGGAGAAATTCCAAGCTCTCTAGGCAATTGTCTCAGCCTAGAGTATCTCTCGTTGGATGGAAACTTCTTTCAAGAATCAATTCCTCCAACATTTAGTACTCTAAGAGGCCTTCGATCCCTGGATCTTTCACGCAACAACCTTTCAGGGGAGATTCCGAAATATCTAGAGAAGCTTGCTCTAGAGTCTCTAAATCTTTCCTTCAATAATTTCAAGGGTGAAGTACCAAAACAAGGGGTCTTTGGAAATGCCAGTCAAGTTTCAGTGCTCGGAAATAATAAGCTTTGTGGGGGTATTCCAGAATTAAAATTGCCTCAATGCTCTAGCCAAGCTTCCAAGAAATGGAGAAAGTCTCTTGCATCAAAAGTAAAAATCTCAGTTGTTGTTGTTGTTGTCCTGTGCCTTATGTTAGCATCATGTATCTTTGCCACTCTTTATTGGGTAAGAAAGTCAAGAAGGAAGCCTGTTGATCTGCCTTCTGCGGAGGATCCTTTCGTCACCATGTCTTATGCGGAACTCTTTAAAGCAACAGATGGCTTCTCTTCTGCCAATTTGGTTGGCACCGGAAGTTTTGGCGCTGTATATAAAGGGGCTCTAGATCGTGATGGAACTATGGTAGCAGTGAAAGTCTTCAATCTTCAACAACAAGGAGCTCTGAGGAGCTTCATGGCTGAATGCGAAGCCTTGAAAAACATTAGGCATCGGAATCTTGTTAAGATCTTAACTTGCTGTGTAAGCATTGATTTTAAGGGCAATGATTTCAAAGCTCTAGTTTACGAGTACATGCCCAATGAAAGTCTAGACAAGTGGTTGCGCAGAGACAGCGATGACCAGCTTGGAAGGAACTTGAAGTTTACTCAAATGCTAAACATAGCTATTGATGTGGCTTCTGCACTGGATTATCTGCATAATCATTGCCAAACGCCAATCATTCATCGAGATTTAAAGCCAAGCAATATTCTTCTTGACGATGACATGATTGCTCACGTGGGTGATTTCGGGCTAGCCAGGTTCTTACCTGAGGTTGCTCAAACTAGCTCGGTTGGAATCAAGGGATCTGTTGGATACATCGCTCCAGGTAACAATTTTGTCTATTAATTTATTTAATTTCTTGTATATAAATACATAAATATGAACAAAAACACACACCCACCTAGTCTGGCTATTCGCTTCCTAGGAGAGTATAAGAGGTGCGACCAAAGTAGGGTGGGCTTGGGTAGGCCCACTGTGATATGCATCTGAAATCCATTCTAACCAATAGATACATTAGCCCATGTAAGGCCCCAGGTCAAAAAATCAGACTCGTTCAGATTTAGGTGAGCCATTCCAAGGGAAATAATTTGGGAGAGGGATGCCTACCATTGTTAATTTCTATATGGCCCACTGTGAAATCCACTCCAATCATTAGATATGTCATCCTGAGTAAGATTGGGGGCTAAAAATCAGGTTGACCTATGATTCAAGTGGACCACATCAAACTAAAAGTTAGGAGAGAGGACAACCCTTAATTTTTATTGGGTCCACTACCATGATAATATGAAATCAACTCCAACCATTAGCTTTCACACTAAAATAAGGCCCAAGGCTCAAAAATCAGACCCATCCATGATTCAAGTAAGCCATATGATTTGAAACAGTTTGAAAGGTGAGTGTTTTCCCGTGTATTATTTCCAATTTTGTGGTCTACCTAAATCATGGAAGGGGATGTTTTTTGGGCCCTGGTGTGAAATAAGGTGACAAACCTTGTGATTCAGGTGGATGTCAAATAAGCTTCCAATCCATGCAATAGATTGGCCCCATCACAAGGATTGCCTCATGAAAAAATCAACCACCATCAAATAATTGAGCAAGTTTATTTATCAATGGATGGTCATTTTTTTATTTTATTTTTAATAAATGTGATCCACCTTATGGGTGGATGAAGCTGATTTTTGTAGTGCAAATGATCCTCATGGTGGGCCTAACCTATTGGATTGATTGGATGCCGCATTCACTTAAGAGGTTGTAGGTTATTCATTGGGTAGAGCGTAACTTGTGGTCCAACCAATTGGACATGAAACATTCTCTTTCTACACATACAATCAAAAGGTGAGAGCACACCGCTAGTAATTGTATGGACAAAAAGGTATTCTAGCCCCCACATGTCACACTCTAAAATTCGGGTACAGAGTGTGCATCCTCAAACTCGAGTTTCAGTTCGTAACTCGTACACAAAGTGTACTAATTTAATTTCTTAATCGGTTTAATTAGAGATGATAATTATATTCAATATAAGGTCCATCATAATCTCAATCACACATACATAATGCTTAGCACCAATCAACTAAACATATATAAATCTTGACGACTCTTAAAATAAAATGAACCTTAAAATCATTCAGTTATTATACCATTATACTATAATGATATTTATTCCATACTAACATTATTTCAAAGAAATAGATCTAAATAATTGCTTAAAGTCTCAAAATAAATACTAATATGCATTATCAAACTATGCTAACAAAATAAAACATATAATAAAAAATTGTCTAATGTCGCCACTTCATCTTCAAATAAGTATGCTCATGTTTCAAGTGGGTCGTGTTCAGGTACAGTAGATCCTTCCAACTCTTGCATCACATCATCTGCTAATAGCTCTTTTGTATGGGTTTTCCATCAATAAAAATGTAAGCTGGCCAGTCTTAGTGATATAACCCAGCATGGTTCATAATCATAGCAATTAAAATAATACACAAATACATGTCCGATGATATGAATATAAAATGATATATGAATGCATCAGATGGGATGATCGTCCATGTGCTTGGGTTGGAGGTCGTCAACCCGCATCCACCCGTTGGGTAGGCTTCCACCTTTCGGTAAGCTTGGGCATAACTCGCATCTGGTAACGCTCTACCAAGATCGACATTTCTTACAGGGAAGGCCCCTAGGATCGACCATACATTATGCAATGCAATGAATGAGGAATGATATGTAAATGCATATTTTTCATATTTGGCATAGTTTTCTCTATTAAAATATTCACATATAAATTTATCGTACAATTATCATATCAAAATATTCAAACTAGTAAATCAATTAAATAATCACAATGATTTATTTTAATTTTAATGAATTATGAGACAAGTTGGGTTACTCACCCGAGTTTGATAGTATTGAATCTACAATGTAATTAGGTTGATATGAATTCCAGGGTCCTATCAATTATATCAACGATATTATTATTCATTTATTTGTATAATATGGTGGGGTCCACCTTTGATTAACATTCTAAGTGGCCAAATCTAAAATAATCAAATAATTAAAATTATATGTTTATGTAAATTTAATTATCAGGATTTAGATTTTCTTTTTAAGATCCTGAAATTGAATGTCAAATAATTAATCGGGGTGGCCCACCGGATGATTGGATCATTCAGATTCTTGAGGTATTATCATGTTTTGCTTCTACACATTAGATGGATGGTGTGGATCTAACCACACATACATCGATGGCCCATCTCGACCTTCTACGCCAAGTGATACCAACACTTGCCCAAAAATCTAAGATTTCTTTATTAAACACTTTTAGATCTAACTAATGTGGCTTATCTGATTGTTAGATTGATCTAAAAATTATGGCCCTTGTATATTTTGGCTTTAAGAATCATATGATCCGTACAGATTTATCTTAGCACAATCAGATTCCATCCATTTAATTTATTCCTAAAATATTACTAATTAGACCGAAATCATAAAAACATCACTTTATTAAAATTGACTCTACACACCTATACAATGATGGCGTGGGTGATCCACGCCATCCATTGTATAGATCAAGAAGAAATTAACGACATAATAAAAAGTTAAAAAGATCTAACGATTAGAACTTACCTGATCGAGCCTTCTTAGAATTTCCTCTTCCTTTTACTTTAGGACTTCTTATTTCCTTTTTTTAAATGCAGAAACTTTCCGTATCCCTTTTTAAAGAAAATTCAAAAAATTTATTATTACTACTTCAAGAATCAATCCCTAAACCTCTCTCTCAATTAAGAATTTCGCTACCAACTCAACTATTAACTTCTTTTTATTTTTTTATGTAAAAATAAAATCTTTAAATATTTAATTTAGTTTTTTTTTTAATAATGTACCAAAATTTAGGGTTATTACACTACATATCTTTACACTTATCTACTTGGGCGTGTGGGACAAGGTAATCCCAGCATGAAGACAATCTTGTGCAAAAGTAAAGCTCATCCACTCGTATGGGCACTTTTAAGAGGTTTACCAAATATACTAATTCATTATTTGGGTTCTAGCCTGATCATTCTTGTGATCAAGTATGCCACCTCTTGTACATTGAATTTGGAACATTGGTAAATCTTACCTAAACTTGATTTTATCTGGTTTCGAATCCTGAAAGAATGACCTCAGATTTAAAGGATATTCCCAACAAGATCTAGATAAACAAAGTTGTACTCACTTGCACTCCACATTAATTACACCATAGCAAGATATAAAGAATTATTTTCTTATAATGTCTTTAGTTAAGATATGTGTTACACAAAAATCATAACAATAAGTCTTTTGTTCAGTTGATGATTGACATGTTGAGTTCTTTCACTTTACTAATAGAGTTTTGATCAATTTTGAACATCATTGTAAGCACTTACAAGTTCATAGCACACCAATTAATGTTAGAAATTTAGATCCTTAGAATAGCAAAAATGTTAATTACTTGTTTAAATAGAATATTCTCCCTCTCTCTAAATTTAACCTTGATATTATTTATATCCAAATGACTACTTACATTCTAATATGAGATGTATAAATTACAGAATATGCGATGGGCAGTAAAGCATCTACACATGGAGATGTTTACAGCTATGGAATCCTTCTATTGGAGATGATCACCGGAAAGCGGCCAACTGATGACATGTTTATGGACAATCTAAGCCTTCATCATTTCGCTAAGTTGGCTTTGCCTAAACGAGTAATGGAGATTGTTGAGCCACAACTGCTTATAGAAGACACTGAAGCTACTCGGGGCAATCAAAATCATATCAATATAAGAAATAGAATGCATGAATGCTTGATTTTAATGGTCAGAATCGGTGTGTTGTGCTCTTCAGAGTCTCCAAGAGAACGAATGTGCATGAAAGATGTGGCTTCAGAAATGCATGCAATTAAGAACCAGTATCTCGAGGTCAGGATTCACAGAGACATACAAGTTAGATCACAAATGTTAGATGGAGGTTTTGTCTTACCTTAGTCATTACGAAGTTATTATCGGTAGTTATGTTGAGAAACATTTTCAAACAAAGTTACTTTGTTGAATACGTTTCTAAACAAGCTTTGGATACATTTAGTCTTGGGTTAAGAGTGTACTTGTATTCATATTGGATATATTAGAAGATGTGTTTCTTTTTCTTTATTTTATATTATGTTAGACAATGAATTTAATATGAAAAGACATTATCATATTATAATAAGAAGAATATTGGGTTACTAAGATGTTTAATTGTTAATATATTTTATGCAAAAGTTTTAAAATTGATGTTTCAATAGTAAGGAATTAGTTTAGATGTTGGACTTCCAACTTATTATTAGTCAATGAGTACTTTCATGCAAGCATGCTATCCTCACTTACTTGGCCTTTTCTTGCTCTCCTTTAGCATTTATGTGATTAAGGTGCGATTTTACTTAGATGAGATAATGCATATAACTTAAAGTCACCACTAGTCAAATGAGGGTTGCAATCTAAGGTCTGCTAGATATCGTAAAATAATGCTTATAGGTTAGGAAATCATAGGACTCCCTATTGGAGTTCCGACACTTATCTCACACCACTATAATCTAATCCCAGCCACAATAAATCCAGATCAACCTTAGGTATTAGAAATTTGGATCTAATACCATAGTTAATTTATACACTTTGTGGAAGCATGTTCAACAAAGATAAAACAATCACATAAACAGTAACCAATAAAATAATCACACAAAGCATAAAATAATTAATGTAGAAAATCCTTGTGAGAAACAATGATGGCACAAAACGATAGAAATCCACTATAATTAAAAGCATTAGTTTTTACACCACTTATCTTCTTCGATTACAACAGAAACCCAATCTCCCTTTACAATGTGCACCTAGAAAAACTCTGGCCCCTTGAAAAAAAATCTCTTCTCATGCCTTTACAAGTGTAGAAAATTGACTCATCTCACAAAACCCTTGCCCTTAGAGAGAAAGCACTCGTATAATCTAAGTCCTAATTGAAAACGGACTTAAATATCACGATTTGTACTAATCTGTGTAACCTATCAGTCGAACCGAATGAGACCTTCTGTCAAATCGAAATAAACCAACTCACATATTTTGGTTGAAATGAAAATGTGTAAATCTTCATAGTGAGAAAATTAAAAAAGATTCCCTAATCCGGTTGAATAAAAAAGACACTGGTCGAACTGAGATAGGGCTTCTCTACACTAGCGGATTGTTAGAATCCAAGGCGTCGCACATAATAATCTCCACATTGACTTGCATTATGATAAGTCACCTTAAAGATCTCCCTTATAACCTCCACCTTGAGCATAAACTGCTCCCAACATTCTCCACCTAGAATGCATATTCGTTTACACCCCTGTGCAATGGTGCACAATCTTAATAGTGGATGGAGAAATTAATCAAGCACATGTAATGCTTGAACTTCCTCTAGTCATCGGCTTAGTCAACATATCAGTGGCATCCTTGTCCATGTGGATCTTTCGAAACAGAATCTATTTAAAAGTAATGAGTTCCTGTATCTTATGGAACATCATGTTGATGTTCTTGGTTCTCGCATAATACACCTAATTCATCACTAGATGGATAGAACTCTGACTATCGCAATATAAACGAATCACCTCTTGCTTCAACCTGAGTTCTCCTATCAGACCTTTCAATCATAGTGCTTCCTTTGATGCCTCTATCGCAACTATATATTATGCATCGGTTGTAGAGAACTCTATTATAGACTATAACGTAGGTCTTCAACATATCGGTCAGCCTGCTAATGTGAAAATATATCCCGTAGCGGACCTCTTGTTGTCTAGATCACTTATATAATCCGAATCCACATAGTTTACAACTTCACATGAAGTTCCATGTCCTTCAAACATGATTCTAGTGTCAATAATATTGTGCACTTGAGATACCTTAGAATTTACTTAACAATATTCCAATGCTCATTTCCTACATTCGCCATATATCTATTGACCGCACTAACTGTTCGTCAGATATTTGGCCTTATGCAAACCATTACATACATGAGACTCCCTACTATGCTTGCATATGATACCCGTGACATATCTGAAATCTCTTTTTCTATACTTGGATATAACCTTGTTGATAATGCAAAGTGGCATGCTAGAGGCATGCTAACTGTCTTAGCAACTTCCTATTAGTGCACTTATTAGTCAATCACGTGTATAGGTAAGTCGTTTGAACCCTTGGAAACTAAAGATTGAAGACACAAGAGGACATAAAATATCAAGGAGTGAAGAACAGGTAAATCATAAGGTGCCTTGGTGATCCTAACCTTAGACCTAAATAGACTCAAAACAACCTTAAACTTTAGATGATCTATTCCTTAATAGGTAATCTTTATTTGATCATACCTTGACCTTAGGATTCTTATTTAGATATGCTTAGATAAGCTATAGAGATTCAGAGCTGTTGTAAATTGTATATCCCAAAGATAGCAGAACTTTAGGTGATTTCGATTGATCCTCGATCAATCGAGCGAATCCTCAATCGATCGATCGATCGAGCAAATCCTCAAACCACTGATCGAGAATGGCTAAAACAATTAATCCAGCAATATTTCTAACCAAAGTGAAACTACGTTTGACTGATCAACACATCGATCGATCGATCGATCTAAGGTGTCATTTTATGCTTATAGTCATTAGAACTCAGCTTCTTTATAAAGGGAATTTCGACCTTGGGATTTTTGATGATTTTTTATGTCATTAATTAGAGCTTAGGTGATTCCCCATTCATAAATCCACTTTTAAGCCTCTAAACCTAAGAGATTCAAGTCATGTTCCATGAGATTTACCACTCTAATGAGGATTCCAACCTCCATTATGAGGATGCACCTGATCTCCACTATTTTTTAGTGAATAGACACAATTTCATAGGAAAATCCTTAGTCTATTAACCTTTAGAACACCCATGTAGGTGAATCTGCATTGGATAACAACTATCTATTTAGTTGTAGGAGATTCCACTTTCTCCCATTACCTTGGTCATCTCATTAAAGCATCAAATATAAGGTGGTTGATCGTAGGAGCTGAAGCATCCACATCAATGATCGTGGAAGCAAATGAAAAGTTAATTCAAGAACAAGAAAGCATTGGAGAAGCATCCTAAGATGTTGTAACAATGGGGCTCAATCTTGAAATTGCAGTTTTACCACTACAAGCGAAGCTTTAAGATATGACTAATGTCCTAGAGGAGGAGAATAGGACTTTTTAAAATTTAACTAAATAATCAATATGCACTTACTTCTAAATACTTATGTAAAGGAATACAAACAAAAAGAAGTTATAAAACAAAGTCTACTTAGTGAAAACAACATTTAGGCATTTTGTCAAACATGTTTGCTGTGGTAAATAAATCAAGTATATTATTCAACAAAACATAACAGATAGAAATTTAAATCATTCAACCCATTGCATAAATTGTAAAGTGGTTTGGTTACGTGCCTACTCCCGTATAACACCACGAATTTCGAGAGTCAAGCAAAGCTCAACTCCCGAAATCCAACGCATCACTTATACAACACAGACGATGATGTTTAATGTTGTCCATATTAGTGCATTAAACATGAGAGGGATTATACTAAATCAACATATCATACTCTAGAGTTAATTTAATTAAGCAAACAGAAGACTGAAATAGATATATAAAGTATATACATATTTCACAACCTCTAGAGTATGAGTATATTACCGGGCTGAATATATACATGTTTTGTTTCAAAACATACAAAATGTTCAAAACGTAAATGTCTGACTAATCCATATAACCTTGTGATCCCGTCGAATCAGTACAAGGTCCACAAAGACCCGCCTGATAACTGAACGTAGGAGAATTCTTCATCCTCGTCTATAAAGTCTAACTCCTCAGGATATCATTCTCTATCACCTGCATCTACAACAGAGTCTAGTTAGTGTTTTAAAATACCGTCCTAGAGTGGGAGTGTGTAACGCCTTGAAAATCGGGGGTCGAGCAAGAGCCCAACTCCCGAGTTCCAATACATCACTTATGCAACATAGATAATGATGATTAAATGTTGTCCATATTAGTGCATTAAACATGAGTGAAATTATACCAAAACAATATATCATGCTCTAGAGACAGCTAAATTACGCAAGCGGAAGACTGTGATAGTTATATAAAGCATATAAATAGTTGTGAGTCTACAGAGTATGAACATGTCACCAGGTCAAATAATTACATATAAAATTTCCAAAATTACGAAATGATAAAATGTGATATCATCTATCCATATCCCTGTAGCCCCGATGCGCAACTCCAGGTTTACATAGACCCGCTCGAGAGTTGCATGTAGGAGAACTCCTCCTCATCATCCTAAAAGTCAGGCTCCATCTCATAAGCCTTAACGTCACCTGCAACTACAATAGAGTCTGGTTGGTGTTTTAAAACACCGTCCTAGAGTGAGAGTGAGTGATCAACTCAGTGGGGTAATAAGGTAAAGGTTAACGTGTTATTAATTCAATCAAGCAGTAATGATAAAGCAATATAACACTCATATCTTAAGTACTATTATTAATGCAAGAATGGTATGCGGTAATGATGCATGCCCTCGCCTGCACTCCCTTAACGACATCATCTCACAATCGAGCATGACAAACTTCCTAAACGTGCGCTTTCTCGCCAAAGCACATACAATGCGGTGCATGGTCGTGTTAGCCAAGTAATTCATTTATGTTTATTCATACAGTAGATTCTGGAAGCTAAAGTACCCCCCTTTTTATCACTTACCTAAACAATAATCCATCTAGGTTCATCAATCCTAGTTAGTGACATACGGTAGGCAAGTTATAGGGCAACGACACTCCTGATTTTTATAAATAGTGGATAGGCAAGTTTAGGTCACTACCAAGAGGCTCGTCACCTTAGCGTAGGCTTTAGTTTACACTCAAGGTCCTACCCCCAACGCCCTACCACTAGTAGTATATTTTCGAAGGCTCCTCATCAACCCCACTGGGGACCACAGCCAGGTTGCGCCGGCGTAGGCCTATTTCATACTCAAGGTCACTCCACCAACGCCCTACCAACTGATAGTCTATTTTCGAAGGCTCGTCACCAACCCAACTGGGGACCAAAGCCAAGCTGTGTCAGTGTAGGCCGACAGCTCGAATACAGTATCCCATACTACTGTATTCGGCTTATAAGTTCGGGTTGTTCATTGGTCACTACGGGGAGGCTCGTCACCCCAGCATAGGCTGATAGCTCGACCACGGTGTCCCATACCACAATGCCTGGCTCATGAGTCTTAGCTGATCGTGGTACCATGGTTGAAGTGGGTTTTACGTTGGTAAGTGGTACCTTAAATTCAAGTAGTAGCTTCCATACATGGTAAACACACAATAGGCCAATCGATTTATTAGACAAGTTCGACTAGTACGAGCGTACGTTGAATTAATCGACATGGTACCACTGTCGACAATCATCGTACGACTTGGATTCATCGAGCACATCAAATGTGGTGAGAGTAATTGACCACTCAGAAAGGAATCGTTACGGATTGCCTGGACTACGTAGTAGTCCCAATCATAATAGTCACGCCCCAAACTTAGAAATCGGGCTCACAAAATTCTCGATCACCGAATTCGGTGCCGACAGCCTCCGTAGAACCTCGTTCTCGGCTCCTAGCGCCCATTCGCCAGGTTCCGATCTTGGGATGCTACGAGGAGGATTTCTAATATCAGTTTGACTCGTAATAAGTATAACCAAAGGCATAACCCACAAACAACAACCAAAAACTTCATCACATTTCCACTATGATCAAAAGCTTTACAAGTACATTGAGCATAAAGGGAAATATAATGAGAATGGACAAAAAGCTCTAAAAAGATCTGCTATGCGCTCCTGCCTCAGCACTGCTGTGGTCCAACGTCACTTGCACGCAACGGTCGTGCATAAGAATATAGAAAGCTTAGAGAGCGGTGTAAGTTTGTGCACAAGGTAGTAATACAATTATACAGTATTAAAGTAATGCAGAACATGCTGGTGAATCCATGAATACCGTTAACCGTACCAAGGCTATGTGATGCAAGGCATGAATGATGACGGCCATACTAAGGCCATGCAATGTGAGATGCAACTCAAGCATACGAATCCTCATTTAAGTCCACATATCAATACGGCTCAAATCTAGAATATCACCGGGGTCTAGTACACTCTCAACCAAATTGCCGCCCTATCGCGTGCAATAAGGGAAGTGGAAGATACCTCACTATCAGCCTGCCAATATCGGGTGTGACTCATCGATAGCGGACCCATTCCTCGAGCTGGTCAAACTCAGCCTAGCTTTGCCCCCTCCTCTCGGGCAGGTAAGGCCGCACCCCCTTCCAACCGACCACAACACAGTGGAAAGCGCGACCATCTGGTAATCGACCCTTAGCGCTCATGCACCCACTCAGTCTAGACATTAGAGTAACCTCTTGGTACCATAAGGGTTTAGGGACTTTCACTTAGGGATATCTATAGCACCCCATATAGAATAAGATTTTTGGTATCCAATCCTACTAACCACAATGCGCCTATGGAGACTATGGCCCTGATGTCACTAGGGCGTATAGTAACCACATCACACAATGCGAATGCATGAATCACACTATCCAATCATGCAACAATCCTACGCGTATCGTATGCTCATGTAGGGCAACATTGCCTATTCGGGAGCCCCTAATCAATCTGCCCGAAGGCATATGCTATGATCAGTCACTTCTTATATCAAGCATACATATGATGCGTATGATCATGAATTAGGAACTATACTTTCATTGGTTCCACATCTCATTAGATTGGAATACGCTTTTACTGTTTTCAGAATATAGCATGTTTATTAGGCAGAATATAGTTCGACTTGCATTCAATTAAGAATATGATTAAAATTGGGTGGGCCCATTGTGATGTTTATGTAAAATCATCACCGACCATCAGGTGGGTCAACTCATGTGAGGCCCAAGGTGGAAAAAATCAGCCTCATCCAAAAAATTCAAGTGAATAACACAATTAGAAATACTATACAAGGCAACACTTACCCTTTAAATTGTTTCCCTTGGTGTGGTTTAGCTAAATTATGAATGGACCTGAATTTTGAGTGTTGGGTCTCTAGATTTTGATGTGGCAACTAATGGTTGGAGTGGATTTATATAATCATCGCGGTGGACCCTAGAAAAAGGATTAGCATCTCTGACTGTTCTAGGATTAACATTTCTCGTCTGTTTTATTTGGTATTGGATTAATTCACCGGTCAACTTATTTTTCTTCCATTAGCCTAAGTTGGGATTATACATCTAATGGTCGGAGTGCATCCCACATCCACATTATGGTAAACCCTATCAAAAATCAAGGGTCAGCATGGCATAATCTTCCATTCTTTTATACAGGGAATTTTACAAAATACTAATATTACCTCAATAATGTATTATTTACATCCCTTACCTTTTTCAAAGAAGTTTATAACAAGCTACCCTATTAATGTAACTAATTATCACTTGAGTACCTTGTTAATGGAAGTTGGGTCTGTCATGCCTAAAAATAAGACCTATATGTGATTCACTCACATCAAGGGAAACAATTTCAAAGGGTGAGTATCATCCTGTACGTGATCTACTTCAATAATGCATGGTGCTGAATTTTAAGCCCCGGACCTAAAATGGGGAGACAGACCTGATGGATGGGGGGGATTTCACAGACCACCCAACACCACAAGAAAAAGTCGGCTAGGGTTACCCTTTTCCGGCGGCCAGTTTTACCGGCGACCAATAAATGGGCCAATAAAAGGAAAAAAAAAAGGGACGCCCTAATTCATTTGGCTCGCCCGATCGACTCTCTTTTTCTTTTCTCCAGAGATCGCAATCCTCGTCCCTTCTCGCTCTCACCATCTCCTTCTCTCTCATAACCTCACAACCAACAGCTCTCTCTCTCTCTCGGCAACAGCAGTGGTATTCTCCTCTTCCTCTTCTTTGTCTTCTTCTTCTTATTTTTCTAATAGGTGTTCCAAATTGAAAATCTCTAATTGGGGATTTTTGAAATTCCAAATCCCTAATTGGGGCTTTTTGAAATTTCAATCTCTAATTGGTATTTCTGATTTTGTAATCCCTTATTTCTGGAAGAGCTTAATCCAAGCTGATCCCATATCATGTTTGCCTTGAAAATCAATCTCATTGATGAATTCGACAAAGTTACCTTCACCTACATGCCATGTGCCAAAAACTAGTTTGTTGATGCCCTAACCACTTTGGCCTCCATGCTCGAAATTCCTAGAAAAGCAGCGGCTAGGTTGCCTTGAGGCCACTGGCAGCGACAGAGGTCTGCATGGGAGAAAAATAGCAGTGGTAGCCATAGCGTACATGCTGCAACAGAACACGGACTAGCTGCTACCCTGGATCCAACAATTGGGATTTGGGACCCTGACCATGGGGCCCACCTTGATGCATGCTTTTTATATTGATGTCGTCCATCCATTTTGCAAGCTTATCAAAATGAAGTAGATTCAAATCTCAGGTAGACCACACCACAGAAAACAATGGTCATTTAACTTGTTGTTGGCCATAGAAGTTTAGGATCAAGATGATATCTGTGTTTTGTAAGAATTCTATAAGGTGGGCCTTATTGATCAACGGTTTGGATTGTCCTAAGGGTAGGATAATATGATCGGGTATACCAATGGGCCCCACTAAGTTGTGATACATTTAGAATTTGTGTAAGGGGTGGAGTGCTACAACTGTGATACACACACAATATTCTAGTATTCTAGAGGAACTAGGATTGTAAAATTCGTGTAGAACCATAGGGAGAGGAGTTTTGATAGGTTTCAAACTCCTCTAGCCTCTACATTATAAAATAAGGCTGGGTCCCAAATCCAATACTACCAACAGAAGTTTCAGCCCCATCACAACTTCTCTAAGGGTGTAAGGAGAGGAAGACTTCGGCATCCTACCTACGCCATGTATTCAATATTCTTGATCTTTACATCTGATGCACAGCTCGGTCCGGTCCTTGCTATTCCGCATTAAGAAAATTAACAGTTGGTATCAGAGCCACTGTGCATCAGGTATGAAGGATCAAATCCAGTAATTGGGATTTTGAATCTCAAATTAGCAATTAGGGATTTTGAATTCCCAAAATTAGTGATTAGGAATTTTAATTCCCAAATTGACATCAATTAGGGATTTTGGAATCAAATAAAAAATCAGGGATTTAATTCCCAAATCGAATTGGAATCTACATTCCTAAATCCAAGTTAAAATCTTCAATTGAACTAATCAAAATGAAGTAGATTCAAATCTCAGGTGGACCACACCACAAAAAACAGTGGTCATTGAACTTGTTGTGGGCCATAAAAGTTTAGGATCAAGATGATATTTGTGTTTTTCCTTCATCTTCAGGTCAGTGAAACTTTATCATCTAGTTGGGCACTAAGAAGTTTTTGATGGGGGTGGTCAATGATCACTTTTCACTGTGGGGTGGTTCTACTGAGATTTGGATGTGCTTCATTTTTAGGCCCACGCATTAAAATAAGTTGGTAAAACAGATGGACAGTGTGGATATACAACACATACATTGAGATGAGGCCCACGGTTAGGGTCCCACCCACATTGCTGGATTTGGGTCACAGCTAATCCGCATTTGCAGCAACAGGGATGACGAATGGGCCGATCATCTAAATTTTGCATGATGGAAGAGTATAAAAACTAATCAAAATTCACCAAATTGATGCATACGAAGGCTTTGATGCCAATTGTTAAACTTATATGTGGAATAGTAAATTGATCTATGCATCCATCAAATAAACTATAATTTTAAATGAGTAGATTGAGAAGCCACACAAAATTTTGATGTGAATGCACTGGATGTTCCTAGATTTTTAAGAAAATCCTTCAATGAATTAGGTTTATATACATGTTGGTGAGGTGACTAAGACTCTATTTTATATAAAAGCGCCTGAAGAAGTTAGCTCATCAGAACTCTTCTTCTTTTAGAGTCTCGTCACAAGACATAGATCCAATCCATGTCTACTCTAATGGTTAGATATAAACCAATGATCATGTGAGGCCCACCCAATAGCTATCTTACAATTAGCTAGTATAGAAGACTTCAAAGTCATTGTATTATAAGTTTTATTAGTAAGCCAAGCTAGAATGAAAACCTTGTTTCTATTATCTAATATGACCTTTTCCAAGATTATCATGTGTGTATAAGGCACCTTATGGGCACACCACATTGTGCCAGTTTGAGACATAGATCTGAGATCCAACCCATCCATCATGAGGATACCAGTAGGTTGATATCCTACACTACAGGAAAAACGGGCAAAGGCTAGGACCAAAAACCGTAGCAAAAGTCCTTTTGCTATGGATTATATCCGTAGCACGTCCGCCACTATTGGTGGGGTAGGTAAAGGTCCAGCTACGGACTATATCCGTAGCAAAAGGTACCAATTGCTACAGACTATATCCGTAGCAATAGGTACCAATAGTTACGGATATAATCCGTAGCAAAAGGGATTTTATCCGTAGTAGTAGATGCCAATAGCACCAATAATATCCGTAGCAATAGATACCAATAGCTACGGACAAAAGCCATAGCTATAGCTACGGATTATATTTCTAGATATTTTTTAAAAAATTGTCATAATACGACATGTTTCCATTGTAAGAACCTGCTGTCATTGATAACTCATTTAAGCTTAATGCTGATAGAAATAGTACATAAAATGCAATCAGAAAAAAAATGAAACGATGCGTTTATTACAAATAGCAATCAAATCATACAATGCATCCTACATTCACATTTCTAAATAAATAATACTTCACTTTGCTCAACCTATCATAAGAATTACAACTAAGGCGTGCCCTCATGTACAAGAAACAAATATACTCCAATACAGTAAACTCCCTCTATATGCATTCAATAATGCTTACATTTTTACAGAATTTTCTTCCTTCAGACAGTCAATTTCAGCAAATGTAGAAGATAGAGCTTCTTCTTTCCTTGAAACTGTAGATGTAACTTCTGTGGACTTCGACACAAGATCACTTTCATCCTCCACTGACTTCTTTAGTTTGTCAGCTTGTATAAAACAACATTTGTAGACAGAATCAATCAAGCATGCCTTTGTACACATCTCAAAAGGAAGAAAGACAAAAAAAAAAAAAAACACTTATATATTGAGAAATAAAAAATGTACCTACAAATCTTCTAAACTATAACAGAATCCAACATGAGTAATGTGTTCAAACCTAGGATGGACTTTTAAACTCAAAACCTAGGTTTAGGATAAGGTTATAGGTTTAGGTTAAGGTTATAGGTTTAGGTTGAGCTTTAGGTTTAGGTTAAGTATATAGGTTTAGGTCATAGGTTATAAGTTATAGCTTTAGGGAATTGAGAATAGGTTAAGGTTTAGGTTTAGGAAATCGAGTTCGGGTTCGCCATCAACTTTGGGTTTGGGTTTTCAAGTTTAGGTTTAGGTTTAGGTTAGGGAGTTGAGATTAGGATTAGGTGTAGGTTTAGGTTTAGGGATTTGAGAATACATTTAGGTTTTAGGTTTAGGTTTAGGTTTTAGGTTATAGGTTTAGGTTTAGGTTTAGGTTAAGGTTAGGTTATAGGTTATAGGTTATAGGTTAAGGTTTAGTGTAGGGGCTGGACACAGGTCCACTGGCTGATTTTTTTTTTTGCTTGTTTCAGCCCAAATGGAAGGCCCAATTGAGGTCTAGCCCCGACTGATTTGTTGCCTATAAGAAGCCTAGCTATAAGGTTGGTACTAAGGGCCTGTTTGAGGCCAGATTCTAGTGCAGATCAAGGCCCAGTCGTGGCTTAATTTCAACTCAAATCGGACCCATTTGGAGCTTGTTTTCAACATGCAGCACGGCCCAGATGGAGGCCATTTGGATCCAGGTTTCATGGCTTGACCGTGAGCCATGTCCGGCCTGACTGCAAGGCATCTAAAATATGTTTCTCAGCCCTCTGTGCGGTTTGATTGAAGGCCTTATTTCTGGCTCAAAACACTTTCGGACCTAGGCTACACTCAGCCCATATCTCTATGCATTTCATGGCCAACAGAAGGTCCGACTAAGGGCCGATTTTCAGCATCTTTACGACCTATCTGGGAGGTATTTCGACTTAGATTTGGGGCTGGCTGAAGGATGTTTTTCAGCTCCCTTGTGTGGCTTGAAGAAGGCCTGGTTTCAGCCTAAGGTTGAGGCCTGTTTATAGCTTGGATTGAAGCCCATTTAAAGGCCTGCTGCAGCTCTCTTCATGGCCCAGTTAGAGGTCAGTTTCAGCTCGCAGCATGGCCTCCAAACGTGGCTAGAACCTTTATGAAAGGAAGAAGGAAAATAAGAGAAGTTCAGATTGACAGGGGAAGGCTGACCTGTTCTTGCTCGCTGGTTGAGGTAATGGAATGATTTAGGGTTCCCCAATTTGTACTTCTCAATATCCTATAAGGTTGAGTCAATAATTTCAAAATCATGTCTCTTTAAGTATAAAAAAATGGCATATAGTCTTATGACACAGAGAAAGTAAATGAGACAGCAGCTGTTTATCTCAGACATATAAGGAAGTAAGTAAGGTGAAAGAAGAGAATAACTACCTCAGGTGGTGCTGAACAAAGAAGGTAAAAGCAATGGTAGTTTCTCTCAGGATATGAAATTTGGCAAACACGCGATCTTTCAAGTTCTAATAGCTGCTCCTGATATCCTTCCATTCTTGTCAAATTGGATCTTCACAAATTTACCAAAACGACTTCATTGTAATGCCATGAAGAGAATAAAAAGGTAGAGCACAATAAGTTTTCTGAACATTAAAACTGTACCGCAAACATGATGGAACGATAACTTCAGACTGATTAGAGATGTAAAGAAAAGCCATAAGGAAATAGATATTTACCTTGAGCTGTTGTTTCTAATAGTTTTCCCCCTTTACTAGAACTCACCTTGATGCCCATTCTCCCTCCTCCTTTACCCGGTCAGCGCATGATGTATGTGTTTCATCCATGCCATTCATCCATTTTTCTACATCATGTTCGGGCATGAGACCAAAAAGAGGAAGATCCAAATCTTATGTGGATTACATAAGACGAAACAATGATTATTGAACGCCCATTCATTTTTGGGTTCATGACCCACGATGATATGGAAAAATGAATGGACAATCAGGCTCGGGACCCACATCATGGAAAGTCTAGATTAATAGACTGTTTGCAGTATGAACAATATAAACCATCAATTTCCTTAGCCATTGATTGGATAGTTAAGATCATCTAGTCAAAAGTGATTTTTTTGAGAGAGAGGGGCAATCAAGGATGAACCCATTTGATGGATTGTTCATATTGAGAGTTGGAACCAACATGGATTTAGGTACAAGGCATGTTCCATCAGTATCGGGCAAGTGCTTGCCATCAATGAGATTCTTGAGAGGAATCCCACCATTGTTGAGAAAAACAGAATTTGGTTGCTGTACCAGAGCATAACTGGTTACCACAATATGTACAAGGAATACCGAGACACCACTCTTAACGGTGTTGTTGAGCAGATGTATGACGAGATGGCTTCTTGCCACAGGGTAAGGTCTCCTTGCATTCAGATCATCAAGACAGCTACCATACCTGACTCACTTTGCAAGAGAGAGAATACCAAGCAATTTCATGATTCCAAAATGAAGTTCCCGTTGGTGTTCAAGAAGGTTAGGCAACCAACTAGGAAGCTTAAGACAACATTCAAGGCATTGAGGCCTAATTTGTTCATGTAATTCTGATCAATGATGTATGCGACTTTGTGTTGCTAGATCAGATTCATTGAAACTATTAGAAAGTTGAGATGCTTTCAAGTTATTAGGGATTTTAGTCTCTATGGCATAAGCTTTTCTTTATTGGTTTTTATATTTTAGAAATTTTAAGTGTGGTTTAAGACATGATGGTGAAGGATATTAACTTGTTTTCTATTTCTAAAAAAAAAAAGGTACAAGGTATGGTCATGTATATATAGTGCCAGACCTGGCACCAGGCTCATATGTTGGACATACATGCCATTTTGACACATGTGGGGCAGTTCACCTGTTCAATAGTAGAGATTTAAACGAGTATTTAAAAAAAAAAAAAAAAAACTTTTGAAAGACTTGAAAGAGATAATTGTAGAATGATCCATGGCAATCCAGAACTAAACATACAGAAGTTTATTGAGGCAACAAGAAATGCATGAAGATGAAGTGAACTGCAGCTTCAGATCTAGAACTCATTGGTTGTCATTTTTTAAGCCACCCATTTCTTTAGACATCCATTGCTACCTAATAAATGGACCAGCTTGATTCTTGGGGATCAAAGGGGTATTCGTCCATAGGGGCCACCTTATGAAGGTTATAGGTTGTACATAAATGTGTGTTGGAGACACATCTAACTGCTGAGCAATGAACTTCATTTGAAATTTTGTCTAATTGGCTTATTAAATTGTGAGATCTCTACATCAAACGATTACCAAAAGTAGAAAAAAAAATAAATACAAAGGGCCTATTTGGATGACTCATTGTGGTCCAGGCAAGAAGTTAGAAAACAAAATGATCTATTATAACATAATTCATTATGCTCAGAGCAGTAGATCATTAGTTTGTAACCTCACAATGTATTTGCAGTAGAATTTTCCAGCACACTAGAGATCTCCAAGCTTAGTATAAGAGTCCTTTGGAGGGGTGAGTATTTGGCTAGTGAGCCTACCAAAGCTCAATTCCATAGCTCACTGGTTAGGATTGAAAATTGGGCATGTACTGGGACCCAATTTCCAGACCTACCTCAACTCGGCAACCCAAACATTTATCCAACAACGCCTGTTTATCTGAATTGGATAAACATGATTAAGAGTGTTGATAAACAAATAAAGATCCCCACCATAGAACAATTGGGTTGGACCACTTGGGATTGGGATGAGCCGGACCCAAGTTTCATCATAATCCATGGGTTGGGCAGAGACCATCTATAATTTCATTGATATAATTGAAAATTACATCTAGGGGACTACAAATGAAACCAGGAAAACCCAACAAATTAATACAAAATAGCAAGGAACCATAACAAAACTCATCCAAGACGAAAGACAGGTGAACCCAGTCTAACAGGAAAATTAAAGATAAAATCAAAAAATTGAATCCTGCTTACTATTGCAAACATGATTTGCCAGACAAATATGGTACTTGTTTACCTTTCTGAAATACATGCAAAAGAGCAACACATCCAAATTCTTAGTGAAATTCAGAATCCGAAGCCAATAAGACTAAATCATTTAAGTCTAGTGGAACACCCAATTCTTTCTACCACATTGGAACAGAAATAAAAGTGAAATTATTTTCGAAGAATCAAGCTAAAATAGCCACAAAAATGCACAAAAGGAATCCAAAAATCAGGCCGATATAAAACTTAGGTGGGCCACACCACAAGAAACAAAAGGGATTTAATGCCTACCATTGGAAACATTTTGGGTGCCATGAAAGTTTTGTATCGGAATGATATTTGTACCTATACTTTATTTGAGTGGTAATAAGCCTATGAATGGTTTAGATGGTTGGCCCCAGGAAGGTTTCAATGGCGGATGTTTCCGTTCTAACTGTTTCTTGTGGTGAGGCCCACCTGAATTTTGTATCCACCTGAGTGATTGCGTCCTACTAGGGGTGAACACTGAGTCGAGCTGACCTCAGCTCGGCCACTAACTGATCCCAGCTTGAACTCAACTCGGCTTGGTTTGGTCTGCAGGTCGGGCCAGTAAACCTGAGTTTCAGCCAAAATTGAGCCCATGCAGTGTTTTCACAAACACATACAGGGCACTTTTAGTTTCTCACTATTTGTAAAACAGCAGCAAGTATTCCTTAAACACCTTATATGCAACATCAAAATCATGGAAAAATGGTATTTGTTTGGTGTGCATACCTTCCTTGCCAGTAGCTGACACTTCGTTGAGTCATTTCATCAAACACTTGGTGAGCAATATCAATATCAAAATAACCGAGTCATCAAACTTCAAAGAAGAAATCCCGAAAATAAAAAAGAAAGAGAATTTCATTTCATGAATTTAGCACTATCAAACAATCTTGAAAATATTAAAGCTGAGAAGATCAAAAGAATATCACCTTCCAGAATTGGAAACCCTAATCCATTGGATTTGTATGCCGATGAGGTGTGGTCGGAGCACCGTTACAATGTCGTCGTAGGGCAGCTGGGTTGCGGTAGAACAGAGCTACGACAGGGAGAGAGAGTGCGCGCGCGCGAGAGAGAGAGAGAGAGAGAGAGAGAGAGAGAGAGACAAGGAGAGAAAGTGCGTCCGAGAGAGAGAGACAGGTAGAGAGAGAGTGCGCCAAAGAGAGATAAGAGAGAGAGAGAGAGACAGGGAGAGAGTGCACGAGAGAGAGAGAGAGACAGATAGGGAGAGAGTGCATGAGAGAGAGACTCAGGGAGAGAGAGTGCGAGAGAGACAGGGAGAGAGAGTGCACGAGAGAGAGAGAGACAGATAGGGAGAGAGTGCGTGAGAGAGAGACTCAGGGAGAGAGAGTGCGAGAGAGAGATAGAGAGAGACAGGGAGAGAGAGTGCGCGAGAGAGAGACAGGAGAGAGCGCGCGAATTAGAGTCTTTGGGCGCTGCTCTGTTTTGAGCGCGAGCCCAAAATTGGGGATCTTCTGACGGACGGATCGATTAGGGACTCCGTGGCGCCCACCATGATGTATTTAGTTAATCCATTCCTATCAATAATTTTAATAAATTATTTTACTTTAGGAAACAAATTTTAGATATATCTAACACCCAACTGGACCACACCATAAAAAGCAACTGTAATTTAATATCAATGTTTCCTACCGTGTGGTCCACTTGAGGCTTTGATCTAGCTGATTTTTTTTTTCAACGTCTAAAGTAATATTTAAAAATATATAGACGGCTTAGATATAATATATAGTTTTTTTTAGGCCTCATAGAGCCCGTTACAACACTAATAATTATTAATGGTGTATCAACTTTTTAGCTAAGGATTAAAACCCTAGCAAGTATAGCTAAGGTTTATATCTGTAGCAAAATAGTAATGTGGTCTGAATCCTTTGCCCCTTTTTTTGGTAGTGCTAGCTCAAGAATCAATTCAGTATGTGATATGTGCTAGCAAAGTGGGTGGTAGTGGGAAGAGGAAAGGTTTTATTACAATCAGTTCATATGAAAATTTTGCAATCCCATGGCCTGGTGATAAATTCAATCTTCCATCCTATACACACTGTCCATGTTAATGTATGATATTGTTCTTACTAGTGAAATAATTGGAATACAAGAGGTTTTTTTTTTTTTTGGATGGTTGCTGCCTTTCTACGGTATGGGCTCTTGCTTTCTGCCATTACAAAATTTCTCTAATTTAAGTTTAATGTAACTCTGGAAATTTCTCCTAATCATTCTATAAACCATTTACAAACATTATATTGCCTTTGAACTAGCCAACTGATGTTTTATTCCTTTTATTAGATAACATATGGATTCGTGAATTTCATGTTCAGCATGATGAACTTTGACATACATGATAACATGGACTTATTTATGTTCTGCATTGAAGAATTCTTCTTTAAGTTGTAATATGTCTTCCATGTTTGAAGGTTTTAGCAATATTGAAATGACTGAGTGACAGAAACAGAGTCCTTTATTATATAATTGATCATTGGTTTCATGATCCTTATAATTAAGTGCCACTCGGGCTTCTCTAGCTATTTATATTTACTAACATTTTAAAATAGACTCTTCCCCACTCCAGTATGTGAATATGTTGTGGTTTCGCTGCATGCTTTCCACAACTTTAATCGATACGTCATTATTTTCACCTACTCATTGTAAGCCTAGATATTCGTTAATCCATACAATACAAATTTTCAACTCTGCTATCATGACTAAAAGATCACAGTGGTTAGACAATCTTAACTTCCAATCAAAGGGCCTTACTCGCCCCATTGCTGGGCCAATCATAAAAGCTCCATTTCTTTTGATTAAGCATCATATACAGTACCCCAAAAACAAAGTGGGAGAATACAATGCTCTGTTTCAATGGTGTAAGCTTGTTCTTCAATTTGCATAATGGAGCATGTATTGGCCCACTTTGGGTGCCCCATAGAACATACCAGTCATTCATATAGTTGTCGAGATGTGTAATTCCTAATCCTTTAATTAGTTGCCAGCTGATAGCTCACTAATTAAGAAAGAAATGTGATAACATTCCACATTCGATGAAGAGAAGGCCATAGAAACAATGGCTAAGAACATTTGCCATCATATCAACCATATGTATCCTTGAACCTTTGGGCCCAATTGTTTAAAATGAAAATCCAAACTCACTTTAGACATTCTGTTATGCAGAGAGAGATGCCTAAGAAAAAGAAAAATTGTGGAAGCCTCCTAAGCCTACATTGTACAAAAATTGCATTCTATTTCAATTTTCAACATATTACAGGAAAACAATGCATACAGTGAATAAATCAAACATTAGTTGACCATTTGTGCGAATTGAAGTACAAAACATATAATGAATAGTAGTACATGGTACCATATTAAAAGATTTGTAACAAAAAATACATGAATCCTCAAGATACAATTAGAAAATATCATCCAAACATCTCATCACCGTGTAGTCACCATTCCACTATTCTTCACTTCGTTTAGTCACTTTGCACGTGCTGGTCACCATGATCTTTGCTGTGAAAAAAATGTTTGGAAATCAAATTTATGATTAAAACCTGAAAGTTATATGCTAGAATTTGGTTGCCAAATCTATAAAAGAAGTTGAAGTATATACCTAACCTTAAAAACTAATCATGGATGAAACAGGAAGTACAAGTTCCTAGTGCATGAGATCCAAACTTTGATTTGATAGGCTCTGCCATAGATGGAAGATGCTAAATAAAAAATCTTACAGATTGTAGCTCCTAATATGTTGATCAATGCCCTACAAAAGACAGTAATGAAAATAATACATTAATTGCCTGGAAAAAGATGGCCGGAGATTGGATGTCATGAAACTCCCAATTAGATTTAGGTCATAATTCATAACAAATAGAGAAGTTTTAAAATTATAGGAACATTTCTAACATGAACAAGTTAACTTTCAAAAAAAATAATAATAATAACACAAACAAGTTTCAAGCTCATGATGTGAATAAGGACATGAGATCATGGAATGAATGCAAACAAATCCAAAAGCATTGGCTTCTCAACGAGTTCTCCATATACAATAAAAACTACACTACGGCAACTGAACATTATACATGTTGTGGTGCCAACTATCATATGGGACCAAACAATTCAAAAACCAACTGAAGTAAACATAAAACAGAGGATAAGCCCACACTTGTGTGGATTCATGACCATCCACATGCAGTCACACATACATATATACGCAGTCCCACATACATTTCTATAGTTCAAATAAAATTGCTCACCATGCAATTGAAGAGACATGTGCGGCCTGCCTTGTTAATTGTTGGAGTTGAATTTTATATATGAAATGGTGAATCTTGTTATAAATCTTCGCATGCATAGTACGCATTATGAATAATTTATGGAATGGTTTGAATGCCTTTTCTTTTGGAAACCTATTTGTTAATTTATATCTGTTTTGAATGAAGAAGTACAGGTTTACCTTTTATAGTGTTGGATGGTTGGCTTAATGTATGTTTATCACCTTTAAATTTGGTTTTTCTTATTGGCACACTAACACAAATTAAATTGTCAAAATTGAACGTCAAATGATGAGTATCTCCGCCTTGTATTCACTGCAACATTCTTTGCTGGGATCACTCAAGTCACACTTGGATTTTTTAGGTAATTGAACAATCTGTTTTACAAGTTTTTCATACCCTTGTTAACTTAAAAGGTCGGTATTCTTTGTTATAACATTGACGATTCTGGTAATGTTTACAGATTAGGATTCTTGATTGACTTCCTATCTCATGCGGCCATTGTTGGGTTCATGGGTGGGGCAGCCATCACAATTGCTCTGCAACAGCTCAAAGGTTTCCTTGGCATAAAGAATTTTACTAAGAAGACGGATACAATTTTGGTTATGCATTCGGTATCGAGTTCTGTACATCACAAGGTATGAAAACCTACTGAAAACGACTGTTGTTGATAGTGTTTAAAAGCTTGGATTTGAGATGGAAACCAACCAACTCAAAACTAGCAACCATGATAAGTCAATTAGGTTGTCCAATGACTCAGTCAAGCGAAGACTAAATTTCCCTGACCCAGTCAATGATTAAGCTAATGAGTTTAGAAGTACAGATTGCTGTCATTTTTCCTCACTGACTGTTTTCTTTTACTACATTCGCAGTGGAATTGGCAGACAATCCTCATAGGATCAGTCTTCTTGGTTTTCCTTCTAGTTGCCAATACATTGTAAGTTTTTTTCTCTTTGCTTCATATTCCTTGGACTCCGTGCTTGTGGAAGGTTTCCTGCTTACATGACTCAAAAGTGTTACAGGGGAAGAAGAAGAAGGAAGAAGAAGAGCCTTTTCTGGGTGCCCGCGATCGCCCCTTTGACCTCTGTTATTTTCTCGACCTTTTTCATGTATATTACACATGCAGAAATGGATGGTGTTAAAATTGTAAGTTTCCGAACTTTGTAGAGTTAACATCTCTATTTTATCTAATATTAGTCAAGTACTAATAGTGCTGCAAATGTCTGAAAGGTGAAAGATATACAAAGGGGTATAAATCCGTCATCCTTGGACCAAATTCATTTCAGTGGTGAATTTGCTGCAGAAGGTTTCAGAATTGGTGCAGTGGCTGGTATGATAGCATTAACAGTATGCCTACTCCACACACTTAAAGAATCCTAATTTTTAAGACATGCTGCCCGCAAACACCCATCTGCAAATGTGAGATTCGGGCCCTTCATAAGGTAGGCCCCAAGGTGAATGTCCCATATTCCAAAAATCAGGCCAGTCCATCCACAGGTTGGCTGCGCATGTATATTGAATGAGGGACATTTGATTTTCTAACCATCCATTGTTTCATACATGTGTGGGCCACCAAGTGAGTGGACTGGACTGACTTTGGGCTTGGGAATATTCACCATTGAGCCCACTGGATGAATGTAAGCTTTGTTGATTTAACAGTAGAATAAATGCACAGCCACACCCACTTGTTACTATTTATAGGGAGATCGAAGTTGCTTGTATTTGATATAAATTTCCATTATCAATATTGTTATCTATATGGTTGTTAATGAGTTGGGCCTGGGTTGCCTTTGGCATGGATTTTGAACTGATTGGATGTGCCTATCTGGCTGGCCCTATTCAAAATTTCGATTTTGCTAAGCCCAAGCCTTGCCCATTGACAGTTTTAGTTATCCAACTGTCTACGTTTTATTTATCTGTTTTTTCTTTTTGCTGATTATAGACCAGAACAAGCTGAAGGTCCACTACAATGAATGCTACTCAAGGTGAGAACCACCCTTTTCATGTCTTGCATCATCATCATCCTCTTCCGCCGTTCTATCAAAGACACACATCCTTTTTCATGCCCTGGATGTTCTCCAAAAGTAACAGGACAGGAAAAATATCAATGTGGAACCCAATGGCAATCTTGAAACATGACAAAAAGAAAAACCTTTATTATAGATTAACATCCAAGGTTTATATGAAGCCCGATCCACTGCAATGCTTTGTAGGTTGAGCTCAACCAACAAAGCAATGTGTGAGGTCCATTTTGATGTTTGCATGACATCCAATCCATCCATCATGTTCACCCTCTCACTATCTCCTTGGCTGTAACGTCCCGTGTTTTTAAGACCCGAGTATATAACCCGTTTTCCAAAAACCTGAGTGTTAATCTTAAAGGATGGTCGAATTCGAGTATACGTTTTTTTTTTTTTTCCTTCATTTATCAGAGTAAGCAGATGAGCATAGAATGGACAAGTAAGCATAAAAGAAAATTTTCAACTACATTTAGAACATACAAAGGTGCCCATAATGACTTATACAAACTAATGTCTCCACAATAACAAATACAAGATTACACATATGAGAAATTTAAAAGCATATGAAATACAATGAAAGCCGCAAGATCGCGCAACTTCCTTGACAGGTATAACCACGTGTCCTTGACCACCATGACGGCTCCTCATTAGTCTGAACCTATATATCACTTAAGCCACTTATGTTACCTATACGGTTATATTTTTGATGGATGAGTGACCAACTCAGTGTGAATTCCCCTCAAGATTACACACTGCCACATTAGGTAAACATAGTTATAAAACAACAAGGCAATCAAAACAACCCATGATGCAGTCTTTTTAAATGCATGGATGCGTGAATGCATATCGCCCTGGGGATGCTCATCCGTGTGGAAATCGGGCTCGTCACCCATGCAATCATTGACCCGGGAACATCATCCAGTCAGAACAGGGATTGATAGTCGATGGTCTGGGAGCTAGCGAAATGATACCCCAATGATCCTAAGGCACGTGCTGCAACATCCAGAATTAGTCACCTGTCATCGCCAATATACTATGGATGCATGATTAACCAAACCATCATTAGTCCAGTTACAATCATCCAATTTAAATAAGCTCAAGGTCACTATGGAGGCTTGTCAGCAGCGTAGGCCGACAGCTCGGGTATAGGTCTCATGCCACCATTCTTGGCTCATGAGGCTACCACCTTAGGATATTTAATAGAAACTCATCGACTAGTGGCTAATCATATTACAGTATATGAGGCTTACCATCGCATGGTTGCATGATAAAAATATTGAACTCATATAGGAAAATACCAGAATAAAGCCTCATAGGGCGATACCAAAACAAGCCACGTAAGACAATTATCAAAATAGGCCACATAGGGCGACTATCAAAACCATGCGATAAAAGACTATCCTTAAAAACCACTTAGGCACAACAACCCTGGATGGTAGGCCCACATCAATGATCCATCTAGACCACTGCTCAATAACCACTAGACCGAAGGTCCATTTCAGTCACAACCAGTCGGGTTGCATCCCAAGTATGGGTGTATATTTATAAGTGGGGGTTTTCTATTAATGTACCAGTTTAAGTTCCATAAGCAATCCACAAATAATCCACAAGCATGAACAAATATATAGGATGAACATTAAGCATGTAATATAACAATTCAATTTCCACCAGTTAACACATGATTATAAAAGGGAGATATCAATTATAAATTAAAATACAGACTATAACTCAAGCTAATGGAAATATGGAAAGCTCAAGGGGAAGAATCATCACCTGATGTGTCGATTTGTCCATTAATGTTACTGGGAAGCGTGCACGCCCTTAGACTTGGATCCTACCGTGAATTGTATCATTAGATCCCAATTTAGCTTACTATTTATGTTTAAAGTATCGACCTAGGGTTTAGATTACTTAGGTCTAGGATCTTAGCTTGGAGTTTAGGTATAAGTTAGATTTTGTGAACTTAACCTTAGTGTTAATTTAATAATTATAAGACATTTATTAACATTAGTGTTATAGTTGACATTAGTTAATAATTATTATGACGACACCAATTAGCATGATTTGATCCGAGTTCTACACACCACCTAGATTTGAGGTCATGGCCTAGAGTTTGAATCATTTATCTTAGGATTTTTAGTGTAAGATCGGGACTTTCATCTTAGGGTTCAGTCTTAACTTAGATACTAGGATTTGAACTCTAGTTGGTGTGTTAGTTACAATTTAAATCTCAATAATCACAAGATAACTACTAGCGTTAGTGTTGTATTAGCTAACATGGTAGTAACGATGATGATTAACATTATGGTCTACTATTAGTGATGATATTTAGGAGTGACAAGACACAACACTAATATCTAATACTGATAATTGTATGTAATGAATAATATTAGTATGGACAATTTATTAATGGTTACTCATATATAATATTAATACTCCAAGTGAAAACTAGGCCTGCACCTACCTTGATCAGGCCTAACAGTTGTGGCCCAACATTGGGACCCAAAACTGGGTCTCATCTCAGCCCAGTTCGGCCCTGCAATTGTTGCCCGACTATGGCCTCAAATTGGACCCAGGTTTGTCACCTTTTGGCCTAGTAGTGCTTAGTGTGGCCCACTGAGACTTATGGTGTGGCCCATGTTTGTGGCTGTAGCTGGCCCACCTCTTCGACTGATTTCAGCCCAAAACGCGGGCTGGTTTTGGCCCACTTCTTTGGCCCAGGTCAGCAGCTGGGCTCGGCCCAACCCATGAGGAGTTTCCCATTTCCAGTATAAAAGATGTAAGTACCAACAAGTCTGAAAGGGCTAAGCTTGATGAAGCTGGGTAATGCTTTCAACCACATATTAGTGTAGTCCATGGATAAACAGGCTCTATGGTTTGCGACCAGAGATGTATTTCTCATAATAGTGCTAGCAAGTGACACTGCTTGTGGTGACCTACAAAGGGCCTCAACATTTGAATAGAGTAATTTTTGATCCTGGAAAGGGAGAATGGTCTGAAGTTGTTGTTCGATGGAACTAATAGAGATGAGTAAAGGACGAGGAACAATGTCGTATTTTAAGATGCAATGGAAGAAATGAGAAGACCAGGCCTTACCCAACTCGCGCCCAGACTCGAAAGTGTGTCAGTTTTCAAACTGCCAGCCTGACCCGATACACGCACTTGGAGGGCGGTTGCTGTTTGGCTTCCTATTCTCCCCTCACCTTCAACCCCTTTCTCCTTTTCTTCCGTTGCAATGACCAGCAAGGTTAGGACTCAAGCTGGCTGAGCCCGACCGAGTCCATGACTCAGTTGGGGTCAAGCTGGTGCGGGAGTCCCTGCATTTCAACAGGAATGCAACACCACCCCACACCGAAATCTCGAACTCTCTTCCTTCATCTCACTCTCTTCTCCCTCCTTCTCATCCTTTGTCTGCTACAGACCCGACAGTGGCAATGGGCCCTGCCTGACTTGGCCCGAGTCACAGGTGGTGTGGCAGCTACAACAGCGACCGCAACCCCTATTTTTCTCCATTCTTCTACTTTCTTCCGTTCTTCCTTCTTCTTCTCCCTTTCTTCCTCTCTTTCTCTTTCTTCTAGCTGGGAACGTCTAGCCATGGACGTCTGGTTCGGACAGACCTGGCGTGCTTGGCCGAGGAAGATGATCTGACTCCAATGACAGATCCACCTCCGACGCTGATTTCTTTGTATGGTTGTTTTCGGAAGGTTAGGGCTGGTCTAAGACACCTTGTAGGAGCGAGGGAGCGAAGCTCCATTGCCGTTTTCTAGATTGTTTCATAGGGAGATGGAAACAGCGTCCGTCAGAGCTGAAACCGATTGCTGGTTTTGGTTTTCTGTGGGTGGAAATCCTCTCCCACATGGAGAGATATTGGCGGCAGGGATTAGGCCGCGTGCATGGATGAGATGGGAGGAGAAACCCCTCACGCGGATTGCCACTGTGGCAAAGAGGAGCAGTTTCCATTTTTGGAAAATTTGGTTTTGTACAGCCCACTTGCAGCAAGGATTGTGCCCACGTACGCACATATCAACGTGCAAGGCGAGGTCGGTTTGGTGGGACCCAATCCCTGGACACGATGGACGGTCTGGATCCTCCGATCGGATGACGAGGGTGGGCCACAGATGAAGAAAATGGACGTCTGTCCGTCGGTTGCGGGAGAACAGAGAGAGAGAGGGAGCTTTCTGTTTTGGGAGAAACATGGGTTAGCCCGTGCTGACCGGTCTCCCAGGACCCGTGCATGGCGAGTGCACCACGTATGGTGCACACGCAACATTTGTGTGGGGTCCACCGTGATGTTTGTGGGAAATCCACTCCGCTCAAACGATTCCATAGGTCATATTAGGACACCTTGCTAAAGATGAGGTGGATCCAAAGCCTTGGTGGGCCGTAAGCTACGATAGGAGTATCTATTTGCGGCTTTCCATCGATCTAAGGGTCAGATTGCTCTGGGTTCGAGCATCAATGGTCAAAAAGCTCTAGGATCTTCTTTTTTTTTTTTTTTTTTTTTTGTGTTCCAGCCTACTCTCTTTATGTTAATGACTCCATTATTGTTATTAAAATCCCCTTAATAATATTATTCATCTTATTATGCCATTATCACTTGTTTTATATTTAGTCATTATATATGTATACATATATACTTATTTATTTATACACATACACACACAGATACACACACACACACACACACACACACACACACACACACACACATACACACACACACTTATTTATTTATTTGTAGGACCTGCCTTTTATAAGAACCATAACTGATAATGTCATATTTAGCTAGTTTGTTATTTTAAGTTAAGCTAATGTTTGGATCAAGCCTACATTTGATTTGAGTAGTCCCTAGTCTAGTTTAGACGATCCTCAACAATACTCCAATCTATCGGGCCACTAAACTATAGTATTCGAGTGTTAAATCGTTTGATATTACTTATACATTAGATGGATGGTGGATCCATTGATCCAAGGTTTAAATTAGCTAATCTATATCTTTCGTCTGTTTTGTTAACTTGAATTTGTAAGGCATGTATCCTAAACTGTACCATTCCGTAAGCTTTCGAGGTCCTCTCGGTCGAATTCCGGCGACCCGCGACGTGTAAATAGCATTTGCGTGCATCCTTGAGTCGTATCCCGTATTCCTGAGTCGGCTCAACCCGAGACTTGCACCCTAACGACCGCGCCGTCGCTGTGGTTCTGATGCCGCGTCTTGCGTGCCAGTGCGATACCCAGGCCAGGAGTTGTGGGCCTGAGAATAGATCGAGGAAACACCGCGGGTAACGTATGTGCCGTTTCCAGGAAGATTCCTGGTTGAGAGAATGGAATCTCTACCCATACCCCCTCTTTCCACCAAGTCAACCAAGACCTTACCTCTCCCATACCTTTCATGCCAACAAGGCAATGCTACCCATACCCCATCTCATCTCATGCCCAAAAAGTCAATTAGCCCCATCCCTCACCCATACACTCCATGTCATCCATCCTTACAACTCCCATCACTCTTTCATTTCTCTCTTCACCCCCATTCAAGCAACTCCCAAGAGAGCCAACGTTCATGGCTTCCAAAGAGATTAGAGAGTAAGTGTGGCCCACCTTCCTACCTCTCATCTCCACCATCCAATGGTCATCTCCACCGTTGAAATGTGTCCCTCGGAGCTTTAGGATGCGTTGATGGAAGTGGAGGACCAAGAAGATCATAAGGTGGCTGATTTTTATGATTTTCTACCGTTGATTTTGTGATTTGAGGGCCCACATGTGGTGGGACCCATCTTGATGTATATTTTGCATTAAGGAGGGGCCCATAGTGGTGAGGTCCCTCCCATTTTCACCGTTTTTTCTCTCTCTCTCTCTCTCTCTCTCTCTCTCTCTCTCTCTCTCTCTCTCTTCCCTTTTGGTGTTGGAATGTGGCCCACTTGATCTGGACCGTCTGTGTGTTGGGCCCCACCTCACTGCCTGTCCATTTGGACGGGCCTGGATAAACTGAAAACACAAATATCAGCTTAATGTTCCAAGCTGGTGGGCCACACTCACGTGGACCCACCTTGATGTAGTGTATCCATGCCATTAAACTAATGAGGCAGATACAAATCTCTGGCGGAGTACACCGCTGGACAGCACGCTGTTCAGTGTGTTCCCTCATGCTGTGGGGCCGACTACAGGGTCCCATCCTGCATGTTTGACACTCACACCGTCCATCCACTCCCTTGAAGTTCGATCCACATTGTAACATGTGGGATCCACCAGATGAACGAACAAGAGCTCGCATGGGAGGATTGGCTACTGACCGGTTGTCTGAAGTGACGTCACCAAGTTTTGTGGGCCTACGTGATGATGTTGGCCATCTGATACCCATCCAGACCGTCCAGGTCACATGGACCCCACTTGTTTTGCATCAGGGTCGTCCATCTGTGGATGCAGGGCCCTCTGCGATGCATTTTATCCACGTTGTTAGCCGTGGGACCCGCTTGTTTTGTATTTGGGGTCCACCGTCCAGCAGCAGGACGGTGGGATCCACCATGTTTTATGTATTATAACCACATCGTCCAGTGGATGGTGGGACCTTCCCTACCTTGTGCTTTAATCCACACCGTCAAGCAGTGTGGCCCATGTTATGTATTATCCATGTCGTACATCAAGGTGGAACGCACGGTGATGTATGCATTTTATCCCTACCGTTCAAAGGCTCCACACGTGTGAACCCACCGTCCATATCCTTGGACGGTGGAGACTTTGATGTATGGAATGAGATCCATACGTCCAGACGCCGGATGGATCTGGACTTCTTGTTATAATAATAATAGTAATAATAATAATAATAATATATAATAATAAAATAAAATATTGTTGTGGGCTCTGCATGTGGACCCACCTGATGTGTTTGTTTCATCCAAACCGTCCGTTCAGCTTGTCTGGACTGGACGTTGTAGATCTTCAACAAGATATATGTATATGTATATATATATATACACATATAATAAAAATAAAAATAAAGTATTAATATAATAGTATAATATGATATTATATACATTGTATACATATCATACGTATATGGTGGGCCCCACGTGGGACCCACCTTTTATTTGGACCTGGATTGGCTGGACTACCACGCCAACTATGTAGCTGTGTTGTAGCGTCAACGGCTCTGTGGGTCCCATTGCTGCTGATGACGTCGGCATGTTCAGTGGCCCACCATGAGGTAATGTTGTATCTGCACCATCCTTGCCTATGAAGCCCACGTGATGTATGTACCACACCGCTGTGTATATGTTTCATACCCACGTCGTCCATCCAGCTAAAGGGCGTGGGACCTCATGATATATGTATTTTAATCTAAACCGTCCATCTTGAGATGGTGTTGCACCATGACGTATTTGCCTTGCATCCTTTACCGCCCACCTATTTTACATCTACGTTGTTCATCTGGTTTACATCTCAACCGTTTAATTGTTCGACCAACATCCTAGTTAGGTGGGTCTGATCATGGAGTATGTGTTTTATACAACCATTCATCTATTTGGGACCCACGTGATGCAAGTGTTTTACCCACATGTGTGGGTCCCACCTTGATGTGTTGCATATATCCACACTGTCCTTGTGTATAGGACGGTGGGCCCTGATGTATGTGGCCTGCCATGGTGTATGTATAATATCCACGCCATCCTTTGTAATTCACACCGTGCATCTGTTTTATATCCATACCAACCATCTGTTTTATATTCACATCGTCCATCTTACATAAGGCCCATTTAAGTAATATATTTGTGGCCCATTTGTGTGCGCCCATTAATACGACCCACTTGATGTATAGAGAGGAGACCATTGGGATGCATTCAGGGCCCATGGGCTATGGCCTTTGTGACGCATTCAAGGCCCGTATACGTGGCCCATCGTGATGAATATTAGGCCCATGTGCAGGGCCCACCTATTGTGTATCTATGACCCATTAGCGAGGCCCATTATAATGTAATTTCGGCCCATATGTCGTGGCCCATTGTGATATGTTTTCGGCCCATACGATTAGGCCCATTGTGATGTATATACGCCCAGGTATGTGGCCCGTTGTAATGTATTTATGGCCCATTTGGCGAGGCCCGATGTGGTGTATATGTGGCCCTTGAGTGAGGCCCATTGCGACATATATTAGGCCTTTGTATGAGGCCATGGGTCCACTATGATGTTTGGTTCTATATGAACCATTACTTGGGAGCAATGATGGTTAAATGTCCACATTGATGGGCAGTGATGGTTAAATGTCCATATTGTGACCTTTTATTAGGCCTAGTTAGGTCCATTCTCATCATTCTCTAGTAGGTTAACCCAAATGAATGAGCCTCATTAATATTGTTTAGTCCATCATCGTCCATCTATGGACCTCGCCTCGCGTCGAAATCGATTACTGATTCCGATTTTTCAAGGCCGATTCCGATTTGTCGAGGTCGATTATATAGGCCGATTCCGATTGTCGAGGCCAAGTATCGAGGCCGATTATTGTGACCGATTACCGACTCCGATTATCGAGGCCGATTATCGAACAATTCCGATTGTTGTGGCTGATTGTCGATTCCGATCATCGAGACCGATTATTAATCAATTTTTGATTATTGTGGCTGATTGCTAATTAGCATTCGAGGTCGATTATTGTGACCGATTGCCGACTCCGATTATCGAGGCCGATTATCGAACGATTCTGATTGTTGTAGCCGATTGTCGAGGTCCAATGTGATGTATATGCGGCCCGTATTTGAGGCCCATTGTGATGTGCAATTGACCCGTGTTTGAGGCTTAATATGATGATATGTGACTCGTAGTTGAGGCCCATTGTGATGTATTTGAGACACATGGGCAAGGCCCATTGTGATGTATTCGTGGCCTATGAGCAATGTCCATTGTGATATGTATTAAGCTCATGATGCATGACCCATTTGATGTATTCGGGACCCATGTGTAGGGCCCACATGTCATGTATTTGAGGCCCATGAGCGGGGCCCACCTGTTGTGTATATGTGGCCCTTGAGTAAGGCCATGGTGTTGTATATTTGGCCCTTGTTTGAAGCCATGGGTCCGTTATATGTTAGGATCTATGTGGGCCATTCCTTGGGGCAATGTTGGTTAAATGTTTACATTATCGAGGCCGATTGTTGATGTCAGTTATTGATACTAATTTTGAGTACATGATAGCATAGCATTATGATACATGCCCATACGCATCATCTGCATGTTTGTTATGAGACGTGGTTGACCATTGCATATGTCATTGAGCATGTTGTTATGAGACTCCCTGATAGGTGGAGGTTATTTCACATGAGCGCATGGTATGTGAAGGATTGATGCATGATTGGATGATATGACTCATGCATCTTGCATTATGATTACTATATGCCCTAGCGATATCAAGGCTGTAGCCTCCACAGGCATATCGTGGATGGCCAGACGGGACACCGAAAATTTGTTCTAGCCTCAGGCTACTATAGATGGCCCTGGGTGAAAATTCTTAAACCCTCTTGGTACTAGAGGACGCCCTAACGTCGAGACCGAGTGGATACATAAGTGCCAGAGTATCGAATACCAGGAGGCCGCGTCTCCCACTGTGTCGTGGTCAGTTGGGAGGTGGTGTGGCCTTACCCGCCCGAGAGGAGGGGGCATTGCTAGGCTGAGTTTGACCAGCTCGTGAATGGGTCCGCTATCGACGTGCCGAATAGGTATTGGCAGACTATTGGCCAGGCGGATAGTGAGGTTTCTTACGCTCACTTGGACTGTGCAGCTGGCAGAGCGGCAGTTCCATTTGGAGTGTACTAAACCTCGGTGATGATCCCAGAGATGAACTGTACTGATACGTGAACTTATTGAGCAGGGGTTGCTTACTCATTCATTCACTATCCACTCGGGCTGGTGGTGGACGACTATTTGTTACGTGTACATTCGCAATGGCCATGATTTCAGTTGGGCCGCGTGACTAACCTGAGATCAGGAGTTAACCACATTGAGATTGACTATCCAAATTAGGTATGGGACTAGTTTGGATAGAAGTCCCTTGTGATGGGCCTCATAGCCTGCGATATTACGTACTATCATTCCGACTTCACACTCAAGCATGGTCACTCCATTCACACCGCATATTGCATTATATCTGCGGCATATGACAATTTGGGTTATTGTGCTTCTGCATTTATATGGTCTAGGTACGGCTGACGCTATTTGTGTTACTCATCAGGAATGTATATTGTATTGCATCCTCTGCATTTGATATTTGACACTCTATGACTCCTCATTTGTATAGTTGATTTGTATTGCGTATTCTAATATTGTATGACTTATGGACTTGTCAGTATTTCCGCTTACTCTATTATCTTATGATTTGTGATCTTGTCAGTATTTTTGTTTACTCTGATAATTCCTGATCTTGTCAGTATTTCTGCTTACTCTGATAATTCATGATCTTGTCAGTATTTACGATTTATGGACTACCAGTATTTTTGGTATTGTATAATTATGGCATTGTATTGAATACTTGACACTTACCTTGTGCACACAGTTACACCACCCTTTAAGCTTTTTATAAGCTTATGCACTATAAATGCGTGCGGGTGATATTAGGTTGCAGCAATGTTGAGCTTGGAGTGTGCAACAGTCTTCTGGTGCTTGATTTTCGATTGATGTATTTTCCTTTTAGCATTGTACTCAAATGATTATATTAGTGGATATGTGATGATGATGTTGCCTTTGTGAATTGGGTAATCTTGTGGTTATGCGTATTATGAGTTAAATGTACAAAAAAATATAAAAAAATCCTCCTTGTAGGATCACAGGATCGGAATCTGGCGCATGGCGCTAGGAGCCGAGAATGGGGTACTATGGAGGCTGTCGGCACCTGATTCGGCGATCCGGATTCCTGTGAATCTGATTTTCGGGTTTGGGGCGTGACAGAATTGGTGCCGACCCAAAGGATGAGGTGTATCCTAAACTCAGATGGACCATACTTAGTGATCTCATGGCCAACTAATGATTCCTGCTAGCTCGATGGTCAGATTATGGGAATTTATCGTTGGATTGATCCATGGAACGTTGTGATTGATTCATAGTTTATCTAAGGAGTCTTAAAATGGGTTATACTGATGATGTGATGGTTCATCTCAAAATTAGTGGATGGATGACTTAATATATAGATTGAGACTGTTTTCAACGGTTGGATTTAAACCGTAATGAACGTGAATGTTCAAGTCAAGTTGGTATTTGTACTAAGTTAGGTTACTTAGTAACACCCGAGTACTGAAAAGTATGGGGCATTACAATCTACCCCCCTTAAAGAGAATTTCGTCCCCGTAATTCCACACTCCGACTATGAACGTGGACAACGATCCATCTTATGGTGTCTGCACGCATTTCTCACTTTTCCACCCTATGTTTATTCATATATGCAAGCGCTTGTGTCTTACTCTTAGGACAAGGGTCATTATAATCTACTCCCCTTAAAGAAGGTTTTACTATGTGGATTGGTTAACTCTCATTCTAGTTACTACTGTTACAAGTAGGAGGATTATCCTAGGGGCGTACATTGCCTCATACACGTCTATGTGTGAAATCGCAACGGCCATAACTAAAATTTCCGCAATCCTCCAGTCTTTGTTCTAGCCGATCAAGTGGTGCATATAGATCCTACTGAAGGTTAGAGACTATCCCAATACCAACCAACTCAGGAAATTTTCTTAATGCTTATCAACATCAGAATTTATGCTAAGATTTACTAAAATTTCAAGCTAGTTTAGGTGGCTAATAATGTTATTTTCTCTTTATTTTTATTTCCCTTTACTTTTGATGATAGTTCCCTGTTGTTTAAAGTACATCACGATTTTTATTTTATTTTTGTTGTTTTTTTATTTTTTTTGTTTTTTGTTTTTTGTGTTCGAGTTGCCACGAATAGATGGTTGTAGTAGGTTCAAGCTCGATACCTCGATCATCTGCCTACAGAACAGAGGATCTTTGTATCTATTCATGATCCTATTAAATCTCGATCTTTTGCTTGATCAGGGCATTGAGATAACTCTGTTTAAATGTGGTTCCATCGGCTTGTGGCCTCGATTATTCTAGACTCATGGGGAATGTCATGAATTCTTCCAATTTCTTCAATGAGAGCGCCCGAAATCTACGTGAATAGACACGAATGACCATCACGCTTCCAATGCGCACTCTGGTCACTTATTGTACTACTTAAAATTTCCATGGCCAAGACTTCTTACGTGAGTTCTGGGCTTAAAATTTTGTTAAGTTCATCTAAGGTTTTAAATCTGGCCTCGACGTGCGCAGCCTAAGGTTGAAACCTTACCCAATTTTTTTTTCCCTACTTATTTTAAGTGTTGGAATTTGTAGGAAATATTATTTCTAAGCAAAGGGATGCATTAGGGAATCCGAATTTCAGTTTCTCGGGAGGATTCCTTAGGTTTAGGAAGTGTGCATGGTTAATCTAATGTGTATAACCTGGTGGTTAAGAAAAATTTCAACAATCCTATGTTCGTTTCATTGGTTGAGCATAACAACAATATTCTTTCTAACTAGAATTTTTGGATAAGTGCACGTTGCAAATTTCTAAGGATTATTCGTTGAGAGTCAAGTTCAATCAATGTTCTCATTCAATTTTAAATACATCATAGTGGGTACTTTCCCCTATGGTTCATGTGTTTGACTCCTAAGTTCAAATAATAATTATGGTAGTTTTCAAGGGATGCAAATGACTGAGCCTGAAATTTCCAAGGGACTTAGGTTTGGTTCATAAGTTCTAGATTTATCCAAACTACTTTCTAGGGGACCTAAGGTATGGGTATCTATGCTTTCAACTTCCCTAATGCTCCTAATTCCAAATGACCATCCTAATCACCTTTAAGGGAAGTCAGCATAAGTTCAAGGTCCACGGCCTAACCTAAAAGTTTCAAGGGGCTTGAAATTCTGAGTTTCTATGTCCTCAATCTCTCTTAACCTTAATGGGACCCCACATCAATTCAAATGATTTTCTTAATAATTTCTAAGGGAACATAAGTTTGGATTTCTATATTTCCAACCATCCTCCTAAGTCTAAGGGAAGTTCACCTGTATTCAAATTTCTAATTTTAACATCCCAACTTGAGACATTTAAGGCTTGTATAAGATCATTTTCCAAGGCCAAGTTTATCCAAACTATGCTTTAATACCAACTATAACGCCCCGTGTTTTCAGGACCCGAGTATATGACCCGTTTCCCAAAAACCCGAGTGTTAACCTTAAAGGATGGTCAAATTCAAGTATACATTTTTTTTTTCATTTATCAGAGTAAGTAGATGAGCATAGAATGGACAAATAAGCATAAAGAAAAATTTTAAACTACATTTAGAACATACAGAGGTGCCCATAATGACTTATACAAACCAATGTCTCCACAATAACAAATATAAGATTACACATATGAGAAATTTAAAAGCATCTGAAACACAATGAAAGCCGTAAGATCTTGCAACTTCCTTGACAGGTACAACCACGTGTCCTTGACCACCATGACGGCTCCTCATCAGTCTGAACCTGCATATCACTTAAGCCACCTGTGCTACCTTTACGGTTATATTTTTTATGGATGAGTGGTCAACTCAGTGTGAATTCCCCTCAAGATTACACACCGCCACATTACGTAAGCATAGTTATAAAACAACAAGGCAATCAAAACAACACATGATGCAATCTTTTTAAATGCATGGATGTGTGAATGCACATCGCCCTGAGGATGCTCATCTGTACAGAAATTGGGCTCGTCACCCATGCAATCATCAACCTGGGAAAATCATCCAGTTGAAATAAGGGTCGATAGTCGGTGGTCTGGGAGCTAGTGAAACAATACCCCGATGATCCTAAGGCACGTGCTACAACATCTAGAATTAGCCACTGGTCATCGCCAATATGCTATGGATGCATGATTAGTCAAACCATTATTAGTCTGGTTACAATTAGTCACTTTAAATAAGCTCAAGGTCACTACAGGGGCTTGTCACCAGCGTAGTCCAACAGCTCGGGCGTAGGTCCCATACCATCATCCTCGGCTCATGAGGCTACCACCTTAGGATATTTAATGGAAACCCGCTGACTAGTGGCCAATCATATTACAATATACGGGGCTTACCATCGCATGGTTGCACGATAAAAACATCGAACTCATATAGGAAAAATACCAGAATAAAGCCTAATAGGGTGATACCAAAACAAGCCACGTAGGGCAATTATCTAAATAGGCCACATAGGGCGAGTATCAAAACCATGCGATAAAATACCATCCTTGAAAACCACTTAGGCACAATAACCCTGGATGGTAGGCCCACATCAATGATCCATCTAGACCACCGCTCAATAACCACTAGACCGAAGGTCCATTTCAGTCACAACCAGTCGGGTTACATCCCAAGTACGGGTGTATATTTATAAGTGGGGGTTTCCTACTAATGTACCAGTTTAAGTTCCATAAGCAATCCACAAATAATCCACAAGCATGAACAAATATACAGGATGAACATTAAGCATGTAATATAACAATTCAATTTCCACCAGCTAACACATGATTATAAAAGGGAGATATCAATTATAAATTAAAATACACACTATAACTTAAGCTAATGGGAAGATGGAAAGCTCAAGGGGAAGAATCATCACATGATGTGTCGATTTGTCCATTAATGTTGCTGGGAAGTGTGCACGTCCTTAGACTTGCATCCTACCATGAATTGTATCATTAGATCCCAATTTAGCTTACTATTCATGTTTAAAGTATCGACCTAGGGTTTAGATTACTTAGGTCTAAGATCTTAGCTTGGAGTTTAGGTCTAAGTTAGATTTTGTGAACTTAACCTTAGTGTTAATTTAATAATTATAAGACATTAATTAACATTAGTGTTATAGTTGACATTAGTTAATAATTATTATGACGACACCAATTAGCACAATTTGATTCGAGTTCTACGCACCACCTAGATTTGAGGTCATGGCCTAGAGTTTGAATCATTTATCTTAGGGTTTTTAGTGTAAGATCGGGACTTTCATCCTAGGGTTCAGTCTTAACTTAGATCCTAGGATTTGAACTCTAGTTGGTGTATTAGTTACAATTTAAATCTCAATAATCACAAGATAACTACTAGCGTTAGTGTTGTATTAGCTAACATGGTAGTAACGATGATGATTAACATTATGGTCTACTATTAGTGATGATATTTAGGAGTGACAATATGCAACACTAATATATAATACTGATAATTGTATGTAATGGATAATATTAGTATGGACAATTTACTAATGGTTACTCATATATAATATTAATACTCCAAGTGAAAACTGGGCCTGCACCTACCTTGATCAGGCCCAGCAGTTGTGGCCCAACATTGGGACCCAAAACTGGGCCTGGTCTCAGCCCGGTTCAGCCCTGCAATTGTTGCCCGACTATGGCCTCAAATTGGACCCCGGTTTGGCACCTTTTGGCCCGGTAGTGCTTAGTGTGGCCCACTGAGACTTATGGTGTGGCTGTACCTGGCCCACCTCTTGGACTGATTTCAGCCCAAAATGCAGGCTGGTTTCGGCCCACTTCTTTGGCTCGGCCCAACCCATGAGGAGTTTCCCATTTCCAATATAAAAGATGTAAGTACCAACAAGTCTGAAAGGGCTAAGCTTGATGAAGCTGGGTAATGCTTTCAACCTCATATTAGTGCAGTCCATAGATAAACAGGCTCTATGGTTTGCGACTAGAGATGTATTTCTCATAACAGTGCTAGCAAGTGACACTGCTTGTGGTGACCTACAAAGGGCCTCAACATTTGAATAGAGTAATTTTTGATCCTGGAATTGGAGAATGGTCTGAAGTTGTTGTTCGATGGAACCAATAGAGGTGAGTAAAGGACGAGGAACAATGTCGTATTTTAAGATGAAATGGAAGAAATGAGAAGACCAGGCCTTACCCAACTCGTGCCCAGACTCGATAGTGAGTCAGTTTTCAAATTGCCAGCCTGACCCGACACACGTACTTGGAGGGCGGCGGCTGTTTGGCTTCCTATTCTCCCCTCACCTTCAGCCCCTTTCTCCTTTTCTTCCGTTGCAACGACCAGCAAGGTCCGGACTCAAGCTGGCTGAGCCCGACCGAGTCCGTGACTCAGTTGGAGTCGAGCTGGTGCGAGAGTCCCTGCATTTCGACGGGAGTGCAACACCACCCACACCGAAATCTCGAACTCTCTTCCTTCATCTCACTCTCTTCTCCCTCCTTCTCATCCTTTGTCTACTACAGACTCGACAGTGGCAATAGGCCCTGCCTGACTCGGCCCGAGTCGCAGGTGGTGCGGCAGAAACAACAGCGACCGCAACCCCTGCTTTTCTCCATTCTTCTACTTTCTTCCTTTCTTCCTTCTTCTTTTCCCTTTCTTTCTCCTTTTCTCTTTCTTCCAACTTTTTTCTTCTAGCTGGGAATGTCCAGCCATGGACGTCCGGTTCGGACAGACCTGGCGCGCTTGGCCGAGGAAGATGATCTGACTCCAATGGCAGATCCACCTGATTTCTTTGAATGGTTGTTTTCGGAAGGTCAGGGCTGGTCTAAGAGACCTTGTAGGAGCGAGGGAGCGAAGCTCCATATTCGTTTTCTAGATGGTTTCATAGGGAGATGGAAACAGCATCCGTCAGAGCTAAAACTGATTGTTGGTTTTGGTTTTCTGTGGGTGGAAATCCTCTCCCACGTGGAGACCTATTGGGCGGCAGGGATTTGGCCACGTGGATGGCCGAGATGGGAGGAGAAACCCCCCATGCGGATTGCCAATGTGGCAAAGAGGATCAGTTTCCATTTTTGAAAAATCTTGTTTTGTACAGCCCACTTGCAGCAAGAATTGTGCCCACGCACGCACATATCAATGTGCGAGGTGAGGTGGGTTTTGTTGGGACCCAATTCTTGTAACGTCTTGGAAAAATTCTTATAAAGACTCGAGTACCACCTCAGGTAGAAATCACTAAGGACCAAATTCCTTTAGAAATTAGATGTGGATTAATTAAGTGTTAAACTAGATTATCTGTGAAATTAGCACTAATCACTTTAAATACTATCTGTATGACTCAAAATCTGCAGGATCGCTAACGCTACATTGCCTAAAAACTTATGATTCATCTCAAAACCCAGTTGCTCTTGGGAGTGCATTGAAACTTCGTATCGGACCTGGACTGCGTGTCGAAAGTCCGATTTCTCCAAATTTACATGGTTTTGACCGCCTTGTTGGACTTGGCAACCATCTCGAAAATCAAGTCCTAAAGGTATCCGAAAATATATAACATGAGCCCAGAGCGAAGTGTGTGAGAAACGCGAATATCTTTAGGAAATGAACTGAAACTTAAGTCAATTGAGTCGTTCGCTTGGTGGCCGAATCTAAGGATTCAGACCGTCAGATTCTGACCCAATTACACCCTCGGATCAGGGAAATTTTTCAACACATGTCAGTGTACTTGTGACCCTGATCGAGTGTCGATGACCGTTGAACTGAAACTGACCCTTCGCAGTCGATCTGTAGATCTAATCAGACCGAAAAACTTAACTTGACCAAAATCCAATGGCATGGGACTTTTTCGGGACCATATGCAGAAAAGGGGCCTCTAGATGTGCTCCATTGGATCGAAACAGCCAACTTTTGGCTATAACCTAAGTATGTCATGGCACTGGGGCCATTCCCATCAGTTCTGGGCCTATATAAGGGCTTTAAACTCTCTCTCTCCCATTCCATACGAATTTACAAAACCCTAGGAGAGAGAAGAGAGGAAAGAGAGAGAAAGTGAGAGAGTTCCTAGGATTCAACCCCATCACTCCACGTGCTGAATCAGTCTGTCTGTATCGCTATCCCGGCGATTCCGACTCCATTCTTGGGTAAGAAATCCTATCCCTAATCTGTTTTAGATATTCAAATAAAGTAAATGGTGAAATAGCTAACCTATTTTATGTTATAGGTTGTCGTCGTGCTGTAGACAAAGACTTAGGGTTTAAACTGAGTTCGTTACGAGTCTACCGGTGAAAGGTGCAGACTATAAATGTTTAAGTTATGGTTTTCAAGGCTTTCAATGTCAATAATGATTTATGACTAACTTGATTGTTGTCACATGTGCATAGATACGACATTTTCCATATACTATATATATGTGTGTAGACTATGTTGATTTTAATGCATTTCACGTGTTTGTTTAAATGATTGAATGAGTATGAAATTATGATTTATGCTTGCCATGTTCATTGACTGATAATACTTGATTATTGTATGTATGGTGAACCCTTTGTAAAGGGATTATAATACCTATTATAACTACTTTATTACATGTATATGATATGTGTAGCCTAAGTGTTTGATAAAATGCCTGAATGTGAAAATGCTTGTTGAAACGCATGTAATGAGGGTGTTGAGATAGGATTCTCAATTCCCTTAACTATGGTTATAGTATCCTTTATATAACCTATCTTACTACTATATATGTGAGTTAAGGATGAAATGCCTATGTACGGTAACATGTGTAGTATTTGTTGCGTTAAATTGCTTAAGCAAGATCTATATTTGATTTTAGTTGTCAAATGCTATCTTTGACTACTACATGCGTATATAATTGCTTGGGATGTGTTTGGGGCTACAACATAGTCCAGGCAATCGGTAATGATTTCTGAGTTAGTGGCCGAGGTCGTTTTGCCACACCAAATAAGTTCGAGGAATTCGAGTCGTACGTTGCTAGTCGATAGTGGTTAGGCCACGTGGAGTGCTTACGCGCTCCATGTCGATCAGCTCGATGTACGCTCGTACTAGTCGAACTTGTCAAGCAACTCGATTGGCCTAATCTATGTTCACCATGTATGGACACTACTGCTTGAATCAAAGGTACCAACTTACCAGTGAAGATCCCGTTTAACCTTGATACCTCAATCTGATAAGACTTATGAGCCGGACATGGGGGTGTATGGGACACCGTGGTTGAGCTGTCGGCCTACGCTAGGGTGACAAGCCTCCCCATAGTGACCAGTGAGCAACCCAAACTCATGAGCCGAATATGGTAGTGTATGGGACACTGTATTCGAGCTGTTGGCCTATGATTAGGTGACAAGCCCGTAGTGACCACGAGTATACACTAGGACAACGCTAAGGTGACGAGCCTTTCCGTAGTGACTTCGAGTATGAACCAGGCCTACATTGAGGTGACAAGCCACTCCGTAGCAACCTGAAAATTGCCTATCGTATGTGACTACTAGGATTGACGACCCTAGATGGATCAATGTTTGGGGATATGATATAAAGGAAGGTGCCTTAACTTCCCAATCCTGCTGTATGAATATGGTTAATTAAGAACTTGGCTAACACTACCATGCATCGCATTGCATGGTGCTTTGGCGAGGAAGTGCACAGAGGAAGGGGTGCATGCCGCGATCGTAAGATGATGTCGTAGAGGGAGTGTAGGCGAGGACATGCATCGTTATCACATACCATCCTTGCATTAATAAGAGTACTTAGGACCTGATTGTTGAATTGTTTTATCATTATTGCTTGACTGAATTGATAACATGTTAACCTTTGCTTCATACCTCCACTGAGTTGATCACTCACTCCCATATTCTGGGATGGTGTTTTAAACACCAATCAGACCCTATTGTAGATGCAGATGATGGTGATGCTTCAAGGCAGAGCCGGACTTTTACGGTAACGAGGAGTTCTCCTACATGCAGCTATCAGGCGGGTCTATGTAGACCGTGATCTGATCGACGGGATTACAGGGATGCTGATTAGACCCCATTACACTTGTCTCTTTTTTTTTGCACTTTGGAACACCCATGTATATTCATTTTGTGCATTTTTGGAGTATACATGTATATACTTAACCTGGTAACATGTTCACACTCTGGAGACCTACATTGGTTTATATACTTTATATATCTATCACAGTCTTCCGCTTGCGACATTTAACTATCTCTGGAGTATGATATACTGTTTTGGTATAATCCCACTCATGTTTAAGGCACTAATACAGACAACATTTAATCATCATTATCTATGTTGCATAAGTGATGTGATGGAACTCGGGAGTTGGGCTCCTACTCGACCCCCGAATTTCAGGGCGTTACATCCCTGGACATGATGGATGGTCTGGATCCTCCGATCGAATGACGAGGGTGGGCCATAGAAGAAGAAAACGGACGTCCGTCCGTTGGTTGTGGGAGAACAGAGGGAGAGGGAGCTTTCTGTTTTGGGAGAAACACGGGTCAACCCGTGCTGACCGGTCTCCCAGGACCCGTGCACGGCGAGTGCACCACCTATGGTGCACACACAACATTTGTGTGGGGTCCACCGTGATGTTTGTGGGAAATCCACTCTGCTCAAATGATTCTAAAGGTCATATTAGAACACCTTGCTAAAGATGAGGTGGATCCAAAGCCTTGGTGGGCCGTAAGCTGCGATCGGAGTATCTATTTGTGGCTTTCCACCGATCTGAGGGTCAGATTGCTCTGGGTTCGAGCATCAACAGTCAAAAAGATCTAGGGATCTTTTTTTTTTCTTTTTTTTTTTTGTGTTCCAGCCTACTCTCTCTACGTTAATGACTCCATTATTGTTATTAAAATCCCCTTAATAATATTATTCATCTTATTATGCCATTATCACTTGTTTTATATTTTGTCATTATATATATATATATATATATATACACACTTATTTATTTATTTATTTATAGGACCTGCCTTTTATAAGAGTCATAACTGATAATGTTATATTGAGCTAGTTTGTTGTTTTAAGTTAAGATGATGGTTGGATCGAGCCTACATTTGATTTGAGTGGTCCCTAATCCAGTTTAGACGATCCTCAACAGTACTCTTATCTGTCGGACCACTAAACTATAGTATTTGAGTGTTAAATCGTTTGATATTACTTATACATTAGATGGATGGTGGATCCATCGATCCAAGGTTTAAATCAGCTAATCCACATTTTCCGTCTGTTTTGTTAACTTGAATTGGTGCCGACCCAAAGGATGAGGTGTATCCTAAACTCAGATGGACCATATTTAGTGATCTCATGGCCAACAAATGATTCCTGCTAGCCCGATGGTCAGATTATGGGAATTTTTCGTTGGATTGATCCATGGAACATTGTGATTGATTCATAGTTTATCTAAGGAGTCCTAAAATGGGTTATACTGATGATGTGATGGTTCATCTCAACATTAGTGAATGGATGTTAATATACAGATTGAGACTGTTTTCGATGGTTAGATTTAAACCGTAATGAACTTGAATGTTCAAGTCAAGCTGGTATTTGTACTAAGTTAGGTTACTTGGTAACACCCGAGTACTAAAAAGTACGGGGCGTTACATTGGCACCCAATGCTCAGGTAGGCCTTGAAATTGTCTGACTTTTACAGATCCATTTATCTTTGCAGGGTGCATCTTCTAAATGGTTTAAATGACATATACCAAACTTGATCCAGAAGGTTTTTAACGGTAGGCGTATCCATCCCAACTGTTTCCCTGTGATGCGGCCCAACTGAGTTTTGGATCAGCATGATTCTATAGTGCCGAAGAGAACATGAAGAGGGTTTAGATGATGGACGGATTGGATGCCATGTACAAATCATGGTGGACCACACACATTTGTTGGATAAACCGATTCTCCCTCATTTGGTCATTTGAGAAAAATGTGAGGGGTGATCATGGAATAAATTCATTATAGCATAGAATATAAGAAAGTAGCTCATGGGAAATGCGTCTCCTATCCAGAAAGTCTTCTTAATTTCAACGCCAATGCCCTATAAAAACTCATGTTAGATAGGAGATTTTCCAACACGGATACTCACATTCCCTTAGACCCACCTTCTAATCCCAGCAGGTTTGTCTTAGGCCAAACCCAAAAGAGACCCTCTTCATTTCTAGAGATTTCTCAAACATAGACATTGATTGATCTTGTCTTGAATGCTTTTGCAGGAGTGTAATGGGGAGATCTCCTTGTTGTGATGAAAGTGGGGTGAAAAAGGGTCCATGGACACCAGAAGAAGATGAGATGCTGGTGGATTACATACATCAACATGGGCATGGAAGCTGGAGGACACTCCCGAAGCTTGCCGGGTTGAACAGGTGTGGAACAAGCTGCCAGCTCTGGTGGACAAATTATCTGAGGCCCGATATCAAGAGGAGGAGATTCACAGATCAAGAAGAGGAAATCATCATCCGCCTTCATTCAGCGCTCAGAAATAAGTAATTGATTTATCCTTCTCCTTTAGTTTGCGATGAGTATACAGAATTTTAAAATGATGCTTTCTTGCTATTCAAACAAGACCCTCAAAAATAAATTCTATGGAAATCCATGTTTCAACTCATGGAGAGAATCTATCATTGCATTTTTTTTCTTTTCTATTCTTTTCTTTTTCTTTTTTCCCACCATGCACCATCTAAATAGGATCTTAAAGTTAAGGCAAGAGTAGAACTTTGATGGGTCTCCTAGAATTACTTGGAATTCATAACGAAGATTCTTTGTATCAGTAATTCCACAGTAGAAGTACTAAAATGGATGCCAACAACATCTCTTATCAAAGAAACTTTATAATTAAGCGTGCTTAATTAGGATAGAGTAGTAATAACTTGAATGAGGAAAAAACTGAATTTTAGTCTTATTGTGTTTTGTTTGCCTATGTAGGTGGTTAGCTATTGCTTCCCATCTTCTAGGAAGGACAGATAATGAAATCAAGAACTTTTCCAATACCCATTTGAAGAAGAAGCTCCTCCAAAGGGGTATAGACCCTGTGACCCACAAGCCAAGAAATCAGACTAGGTAAATATAGAAAAGGATGTACTAAATGGCTGAGTGCTAGCAATTTGTTAATATTCAGTGGTGATGCTAAAGGGCATCACCTTTTCTCTTCTTTCTTTCGTTCTTTCTTTTGTTCTTCTTCTTCTTCTTCTTCTTCTTCTTCTTCTTCTTCTTTTTGATGAGAAAGCTTTGATCTATCACTACGGAATATCGGAAGCCATAAGTTATATAGCTATGGATTAAAAGCCATTACTACGATAGCTATGGTTATAACTATAGCCATATATCTTTAGTTACGGATTTTATTCATAGCTCGACCTTTTTGGTAGTGCAGCAAAAACTTATGAAGTAGGGTGTCCAGCAAAACCGCCAGTAAAACCTTTACCGGCACTTACCTGACCGCCGGTAAAGACTTTATTGGTGGTTTTTCTGGCCCACCGATAAAGGCCAATTTTCTTGTAGTGCAAGGCGCCCAGCCAACCCCAACATTCCTTTGTCAAAAAGTTAATGGTTATTGAAAGCCTTTACGAAAAGGAAGCGAATTGCGTCCTACTTCACCCGACTTTAGGGAGCATGCATATGGGGGAGTGACGTATCTGTGTATCCACATCATCCATCCCTTTTCTTATATCATTTTAAGGTATGAGCCCAAAAATGAGGTAGATAACCCTCAAGTGGACCGCACCACAAATAACTCTTGCATTACTATTCTCAAATCTCTCAATTCGTGGCTTAAGATGGGCAGGGGTAGGACGCAATGCATGTAATAGGGATGTAAAGAACGTCCTACACTGACCCATCATATCATAGTGGGTAAGATGGACCAATGACTCCTTTCATCTTCCAAGCTTCAACCCATTACTATTCTCAAATCTCTCAATTCGTGGCTTAAGATGGGCGGGGGTTAGGATGCGATGCATGTAACAGGGATGTAAAGAACATCCTGCACCGACCCGTCATATTATAGTGGACCCAGTTGAACTGATGACTCCTTTCAGCTTCCAAGCTTCAACCCACGCCACCACATCTCTCATCTTCCACCCCCTTATAGCATACACCACCCCTCCCCCCACATTATGGAGTGGATTCACAAGCGTTCATTTTATAATACGTATCCTCAACCTACCAGTATTTTCTTTATGCATATAAAGGGTATTTTGTCCATGCAAAAGTTCCAATAAAATATGTTGCAGGTGTTGTGTATATGGACACAAACTGTTGGTCCAACAGAGCAACCTTACCATCATTACTGGACACTCGAGCTGATCCAACCTCTGTGTGGCCCACTAGGTGAATTTGGAGGATTTTAGATTGTTGCCCTTGTTTATATGGTGTTTGAGACTTGATGAACAATTTTGATGACATACAATATAGTACCACAAGCCCCTTATAAAAACTAAGACAACTTAACAATTAGGTTTGCCAATAGGCTAGACTAGGGCTAGGCCAAGCTCTATCCAAGCTTGACCCACATAGGGCCACGCTTGGACTAGGTGCATGATGGGCCAAAATAGTCTAGCCTAAGCCTAATTTAGGTCAAGCTCTCGAGCTTTTGTAATGTCCATACCTGACCCGATTGTGAAATGGGCTAGAATTTTAAGAATTTTCAAAAGAAGAAAGTGGAAAAAAGTGGTTAAAAATAGAGAGATTAGGGGGAAAATTGAGTAAAAACACTCCATTTTCTTTGTGTTATCCTATTTTTGTTGGGCCCACAATGGTGGAACCCACCTTGATCATGTATAGTGTATGGTAGACTCCAAGTGGCGGGGCCACCCCTATTGGTGGATCTCTTCCCTTGCTTTTCTTTCATTTCCTTTCTTTCCTCATTTTCTTTTAAATTATGGTGTTGTGGGGTCCACAAGTGGGCTATTCTGTTGGAGAGCATGCCCTACATGCTATCATAGTGTGGACCACCTTGTATGGCCCACCATGATGTTTATTTTCAATCCAACATGTTGATAGGTTCATACAGATTTGGATGGTGGAAGGGCACCAAAATCAGGTAAATCCAAAGCTCCTTGGCCCAACACAAGTTGGTCCACTTGATGGACAGGTCAGATCTCTCACATGGACCCCATACATATATATATATATATATATATATATATATATATATATATATATATATATATATATATCTGTGTGTGCGTGCATGCGTGCATGTGTGTGTAAGGAAGTCTAGATGCTGGACGTTCTTAACATCAGAGATGTTGGAATTGTTAAGATGCCAAAAGATATAGGGGAAGGGTGGGGCCTCCAGTCGTGGGTCCCACCATGATGCATATGTTTCATCCACGCCATCCATCCAAATCTCCATTTCCTTTTCGTTGTTAAGTTTGAAAATGAAGCTGATCCACATCTCAAGAGGGTCACATCGTGAGCAACAGGAATGGTTGGAAAGCTCCGGTGTCAAAGACATCAGGCGCATGCAGGTAGGGGTGGGTTTCCACTCCTAGGACCCCCCTTGATGTGTTTCTTATATCCACACCGCCCATCCATTTTCCCAGCTCATTTTGGCCCTTAAGCCCAAAAATCAGGCTGAACGGTGGGCTGGGAACCACCCACACGCTGTCAGCGTCTGCCCATGTAGATGTGGGGTGGTAGGTTCCCACTCATAGGGCCCACCTCGATGTATTTTGTATATCCACATCGTCCATATGTTTCTTCAGATCATTTTAGGCCATAGGCCGAAAAATAAGGAAGATTCGAGTCTCAAATGGGCCTCAATGAGAAGATTAAATTCCTGCTATTAAAACCTTCCAAATCCCCGCTCGAGCTGGCCAATCCGATGGATGGGTGGATCATCCAAATGAACCCCACCTAAGTAAGAAAAAAAAAAAAACAACAAAAAAAGAGCTAGTAATGTTTTAGCAATGTAGCCAGTTTCCAGACGGGCAGATGTTCACTAGGGCATGAAGTGTGGGGCCCACCATGATGTTTATGTGCCATCTGCTCCATTCATCCTTATGATTTTAGGCCAAGGGCCCAAAAATCAGGCCAATCCGATTCTTAGGCGGACCACAACGAGGGGAATAGTTGGGCAGGGAGGGCTGCCCCTATTTAACAACAATTACAGTCCCACTCATGGGACCCACCTTGATATTTATGTGCATCCATGCCGTTCACCTTTTTTTACAAGACGTGTTAAGCCATGAGCTCAAAGTTCAAGTCAATCCAGATCTTAGGTGATTCACACCACAGGGAATTGTGGGGGTGGAAATATGATTATTTTGGGATCCCTTAGATCTAGGAATCCCCTAGACTTGGGATCCCTTATTTGGGAATCCTGTTTATTTGGGATCCATTCGATTTGGAGTCCCTTGGACTTGGGAACCCTATATTTTTGGAATCCCTTGGCTATGTTTGGCACCCTAGATTCAAAACCTCTATAATCCCAAGATAATATGCATAATATATTTGCAATGGTTTGAATTTAATTATTAAATCAAGTTTAATATTTCTAATTAGTGTACATATGTAATGTTGACACTTGGTTGTAGTAAATCCATTGAGGCATATACTTTGCCTGAAATGATGAAATCTCAAAACTCAAATGGGCCATAAGCATAGGATCACATCCTAGTGACTAACCAATGATCAGTAACCGTCGGTTTAGGTCAGCAATGTTCAAAGAGTGCAGATCATCCTATTAAAGTAATTATAGTGATGTCGTTGGCTCGTTGATAATCTGATTATTTTGGGATATTATCAGTGGGCCATGTGCCTAATAGATTGGTAGCCCAGTGGCACACATATTGCACATGTGGGTGTCCACCTAGGTCACACCTAGTGGGCCCCACCCTGGGATATGTATTTTATCCATGCCTAACATCTGGTTATTAGTCTTTTTGTGTAGATGCTACATGAGAAGCCAATGTTAGTTTAACGTGAGCCACACTGCATAGACTACTAACTTCCTAGTGGGGCATGTCATTCGGGTCTCACTCTATGTATATGATGTTCCAATTAAGGTCGATTATCACATGATATGTCTGATAACATGTTAGTGTACTTTGCCTGATAGGACACAATGATAACATGCTTAGTGTAATGATATCATGCCCAGTTATATGCCCATACACATAATTTGTATGCATGTTGTGGATGGCGGTTGTTCATGGCATATGCCCTTTAACTTGAGACACTTAGGGGACTTTATATCAGGCAGGGTCACCCCACATGATCGCGCAGTATGCATAGCTTTGATGCATAACTTGGATAGTATGACTTATACATTTCACATCCTATATGTCACGATCACTTTAATACCCTACCGACATCGAGGTTGTGGCCTTTACAGGCGTATCGTGGATGGCCAGATTAGATACTGAAAATATGTGTTCTAGCACTTGGGCGTTATAGATGTCCAAGGGTGAAAGTCCCTAAACCCTGTTATATGTTCATTATATTTACAAATTTGCCACTCTCCCTTTTAGAAACATCTATCGTTCGTTTCTCCCTACTGTACCATCCAAAAGAAGTGAAATTTGACGGGTACCAACCGTTTTTCATGCTCTTTCCATCGGTTCAGTTTGGGTCCTGATCTCCCAAGGATGTCCAAGATGCTTTCTTAATGGTTATTATCTGATCTTATCCATCGGGTCACTTACACACTGATCCAAGGGCTGAATTTTGACATGTACGGTTAATTTGTGGTCCCTTGGCCATGTATGAAGTTTCGAGCCGAACGGATGGTGGGAATCCTATGATCTTATATTTTGGACCAATTTTGGGCTACTTGAGCTTCAGTTTCCTGATTTTCTCGGATCTCTGGCGTGTAAATCTGTCGATCTCAGTCCCCTATAGTCCCGTCCATTGCCTTGGTGATTCCTGAGCGTTAAATCCAAGCTTTTAACATCTTTTTCGGTCCAGGCTCGTAAATACACCTTACACCAAAAACAAGTTTAAAGCAGGGCGTTAAGCATTATCATGTACGTAAAATCAGGTAATAATTAATGTCTAACATATAATATTTGACCCTCAACACAACCCCCAACCAGCATTTTGCTAGTCCCGAGCAAGGTATGCGAAAAATAAGTTAAGAATTACAAGACAATTTATATAAACTCGAGTGATTTTTGAAAAATAATCCAGATATGAGAATTCTCAGATTCATGAATGTTGGGTATTACTTTCTCCTGGACTCAAGCGCATGATAAGCTTTATAATCAAGTTCAAAGTATTAATCTATCAATTAGAAAAAATTCTAAACATTGAATTCCATTGGTGTATTGTGTAGTCTCGACTTATCATGATTAAGAGATTCAATCGTTAATTTACATGATAACATTGATAATTCAAGGAGCATTTAGGACAACCAAAACCTAAAATAGAACTTGCCTTACAGTTCTTCTTTTCATTCTTCCAGCTTTTGATTTTTCCATTAAAAGTAACGCCAAGAAGGGAAATCAAATCCTCACTTATAGGGAGCAAACCTATGGTGAAGACTGTACACTCAACCATTTTTCATATATCATCCATGGGGAATTAAATCTACACCTATAGGGAGCAAACCTATGGTGAAGATTATTCGCCAACCTTTTCCAAAGGTATCTGTTTTTTTTTTTAGCTCGGTATTTTCTTTTCTTCAATTGATCATGACGGGCAAATTTTTCAGGCTGTGGTTCCTTACATGCTTAGTGATTACCAAGTTAATCCTTGAATATCAAACTGAACCCTTAATGTGAAAGCGAGATGTGACATATAAAATCATGACTTTATCAATGTTTACAACTTCTAATTCTGGATTAACAATTCAAACTTAATTGTAAAATCTGTGAAATCTAACAGATACTGAATTCAAGAGTCATAAATTGCCAACATCACGTATCTTGAAATTCTAAGTGCCCTAGATGGCTGTCAAAATCACTTCGAATTCACAAGAAATTCCAGAAAAATTAAAAAATTTCACAATTTTTGCTCAAGACCAAGAAAACACTAATTAGGAAACCTAATCTCTCACCCCCAACCTAAAATCTACATTGTCCTCAATGTAAACGAAATAAGCATGCAATGCACATGGGACAACGAAAGTACAAGAGGAGTGATGGAAAGATAGTACCTGGACGAAAGAATCAAGAGGCTTTCCAAAGATATCTACGTAAGAGCGGGTCAGCATAAGAGAGAAACCAACAGAAGTAAAATAAAAATAACAAAAATAAAATCCTACCTACACCACTTTCGCAGGCGCTCTCGATTACATTTAGCGTATGTAACATGCCTTTAAACCCCTAGGTTGCCCCTAGTGGACGAGTTATAGTCTTGTGAGGGTTTGCAGCAATGTTACCCACAAACATTGAACTAACTAACTAGGAAAATGAAATGGAATGAAAAGTTGGATTGGCTCCCATGAGTGCTAAGTTTACCGTTTATCCTAAAACAGCATAAAGGAAACTACCCTAGTCCTAAGAAAGCAAGGAAAAACTACTGAGTCAAGCCGCAAGGTTCCTCTTCCGACCAATATCTTGATAAGCTTCTCAGTAAGTTCCTTAACAGGATCATCCAAAAGCCCTTTTTGCCATAGGCTTGGACGCCTTGGAGCATGACCTTCTAGAGAAACTTATGTACCTCATAAGAAATTTTCCGTTGAAGTGCTTGAGGTATCCATAATATATACGATTCACCTGTGACAGAAGAAGTTTCATCGTTAGTATCCCATAGTGAATCAGAAACTATAGGTAGATAAAGTTTAGAAAACTTTGCAAGAAGTAATGTAGTCTCAACACATTCTAAAGTGTTAGACTTCGGTTCAATTTTCAGTTCCTCCTCCCTTAATGGTAAACATTCAGGATCTGTGGAAGAAGGGGCTTCAGAGTAAGGGTTCGCATGGTCCGTGACAATCAGGATGTTGTCTTGCAAGGCATCCACTTTATCTCTTGACATGGGATTATTTGAATCTGCAAAGTGTGCCAAGCAATCCCATGAGTTGGGAAGTTCAGCTGAGTGTGACTTATTTTTCACATTGGAGCTCGTAATGATTTGCCCAAGGAATCCATCATCATTGAAAGTAGACGGATGTACGCTCTCTTGCTCCAGTCCTGCATAGACATATTGAAAATCGATAGGGGAAGCATTGATGTGATCACTTTGTTCATTGAAACTACTCAATCGGGGCGTTGAATTGTCAAACGTGTACAGCTTAGATGGTGGCCTCAATTGAGTGGATTCAAATTCTAGGGTCGTAGCGAGCAACTCGTCCTTCTCCCGAATTACATCATCATTCAATTCAGGGGAGTGGTCCAAACATATCTCATAAGAGATAGAAGGGTCGATTGTAAGGAGCTCCTCCACTTTTAGATCAGACATGTCAGGTGAGTGGAGTAGCTCATTATGACCGTTCTCTTCGTGTACTTCTCGATCATTGACCTGGACCAAACTTGAGATTGATTCTAGGGGAATTTGGGCTACTCGTTCATGATCATCATCCCAATACACATCCTCATCTAATTCCGTGCAGTGCACACTTGAGATGGGATCACTTTCCTCACATTTTATATATAAATTCGGTTGAGGTTCGAATAAACTAACCTCTACCTCATTATTGAGATCCTGTGTGTCATGTAAGGAAGGTGTGTTATCATCATTGTATTTGAAAGAAACCCATGTCTCTTCACCATTCTTTTGAACAATCATCGAGATCGACTCATCAGGGAATTGAACCGTATGCTCATTAATGGAATTCAACTCCCCATTCATAATTTCAGAGTTCTTCAAAGGTGAGTTAGGATCACTTTCCTCGCATTGTATTTCTGGACTGAATTGTGGCTGGGATAACTGAGTCTCCTCTATCTTTTCAAGGCTCGAAGTAAGCGCTTCAAATGATTTTCTAATTTCCATAAGACATGCCATGTTATGCTGAAATGAATCATCTTAGATCATTTCTGGTTGGATCTCAAAGGTAGGGGATCCAAGAGAATAATCATTATAACATGTTGTTGGTTCATTTTCCCAATTTCGATGTTTTCACTGATTATAGTCATACAGATCACAGGTGGAAGAATCTGATGGTTGGTAATACATATTATCACTCATAATATAATCACACATTGTTTTCTTTTTATCGGATGGGTGATAATAATTCTCACTCCCATAGTTATGATAACCCCAACACTCACGTACTGTTTTTTTAATCCGTGGGGTGTAATTGTTCTCTTGCATATGATCACATAAGGACTTTTTAACTGGTGGATCTTTATATTCTGATCGGTTCTCGATGATAGTTTCAGAAAAGTTTTGATGCATATGTTGTTTTCTATCATAATCATCATTCCAATATATGTTATTCTTCTCAGCATACTGACGTTCCCACTCATGCATATACATGGTGAAACCCGAACTCTGAATCTAATACTAAGAAAAACAAAAGAAAAGATCCTACAACAATATGAAAATTAAGAGGAGGAGAAGTTAGAAAGAATGTACCAAATGAGAAGTTCTTATGTTAAGATCCTATAAAAGAAAAAAAAAAGAAGAAGAGATTAGTTTCTAAAATACAAAGTCTAAAGTTAGAAAGTTCCTACAATTGAAATAGAAAGTTAGTTTCTAAAAAGAAGACCTAGAATTAGAAAGTTTCTAAAATAGAAAATCTAAGCCTAAAATTAAAAAGTTTCTAAAAATAAACTAATTCTTAAAAAGGAAAGTTTCTAAAAATAAAATAAAGGAAAGATGAGTTAGTTTCTAAAATTAGAAAGAATTTCTAAAAAGGGAAATAACAAACTTAGTTTCCAAAAACAAAAAAGAAAAGTTTCTAAAAATAAACTAGTTCCTAAAAATAGAAAAATACTAGAAAATAGAAAATTTCTAAAATTAAAAGAAAGCCTAGAATAAGAAAATTTTTAAAACTCAAACCCTAATTCTAAAAATAGAAAAAGTAGAGGAATTAGAAAGGGATTACCAATTTAGAAGTTATTTCCGGATCCTACAAAACAGAAAAACAGGTTAGTTCCTAAAAATAAAATAAAATAAAAACCTTTAACTTAAAGTTAGTAAAATCCTAATCTTAAGCTAATTCTAAAACTAATTAATTTTAGAAAACGTAACCGTCAATCCCCGGCAACGGCGCCAAAAACTTGTTCATTATATTTACAAATTTACCACTCTCCCTTTTAGAAACGTCTATCGTTCGTTTCTCCCTACTGTACCATCCAAAAGAAGGGAAATTTGACGGGTATCCACCGTTTTTCATGCTCTTTCCATCGGTTCAGTTTGGGTTTTGATCTCCCAAGGATGTCTAAGATACTTTCTTAATGGTTATTGTCTGATCTTATCCATCGGGTCACTTACACACTGATCCAAGGGCTGAATTTTGACGTGTACGGTTAATTTGTAGTCCCTTGGCCATGTATGAAGTTACGAGCCGAACGGATGGTGGAAACCCTATGATCTTGCATTCTGGACCAATTTTGGGCTACTTGAGCTTCAGTTTCCTAATTTTCTCAGATCTCTGGCGTGTAAATCTGTCGATCTCAGTCCCCTGTAGTCCCGTCCATTGCCTTGGTAATTCCTGAGCGTTAAATCCATGCTTTTAACATCCTTTTCGGTCCAGGCTCGTAAATACACCTTGCACCAAAAATAAGATTAAAGCAGGGCATTAAGCATTATCATGTACATAAAATCAGGTAATAATTAAGGTCTAACATGCAATATTTGACCCTCAATATTATACCAATAGGATACTTCAATGTCAAGACCGAGTGGATAACATGAGCACCCGTGTGTCAAATACTAGTAGGTCGCGTCTCCCACTGTATTGAGGTTAGTTAGAAAGGGATGTGACCTTATCCACCCAAGAATAGGGGGTTGTAAGCTAGGTTGAGTCTGACCAACTCATGAAATGGGTCCTATATAGACAAGTCGGGTGGACATTGGCATACCATTGACAAGCAAATAGTAAAGTCTCTTCCACTTAGCCGTGCGCACGATGGGAGGTAGTCAGTATTAGAGTGTACTAAACCTCGGTGATATTTTCAGTAACGAACGATTCTGATATGTGGAGTAGTTGAGGATTGGTATGTTTACCTTGCATCTCTAGCATATTACACTTAGCCACGTAGGCCTTGCATTGTATAGACTTGGTAATGCTAACAACATTCATGGACTTGGCAGCTTAGCTCTCCATCATCTTCCGCATACTCTAATATCCATGTTCGTGTCATATGTATTATGCACTCATATACACACTCTACTGAGCTTCGTAGGAAGCTTATACGCATTTGTTTGTACTGCAGGTGATGTCAACGCATATCAACAACATTGAGCCTAGAGTATGAACCTGATCTTTTGAGATCTTGATTATATCTTGTATTTCCCTTCCAACACTATACTCAAAGATTATATTAGTGGATATGTGGTGATGATGATAGTTTTATGACTTTGGTACACTTATGGTTATGATTAAAAAAAAATCAGCTTAAAAATCCTCCTTCCGGGATCCTAGGATCGGAACCTGGTGTATGGGAGCTGGGAGCTGAGAATGGGGTACTACAAAGGCCGTCGGCACCGAATTTTGTGGCTGGGAATTTAGTGAGCTCAATTCCCGAAATTGGGGCGTGACAGGTAGTCTCCTCCAAGCATGTAGAGGATCTGCTATGAAGGTTGTTGCTTTAAAGTTTCACTCATTTCTCTAATTAGGCTTGCTTTTATGCTTGGGTTAGGATTTAGTTTTGGCTTAATTAGGTGAGTTGACTAGATTGTTGGATTGGGGGTGAGTTGACTTAGTGGGTTGATTAGGTGAGTTGAATCACGAAGTTAACTCGAGGCTTTAGGGTTTGAAGTTCCTAGGGTTTAAGGTTAGGCTCACTGGGTTGAACAGGCCGACTGAGTTGAATAGGCCGAGTTTAAGGTTTATGAATGGGGTTCCTAAGGTTTAGGATTTTAAGGTTATGATTTAGGACCGGGGTTTAATTGTCCATTAATCAGTTCAAACTCAATCGACTTATCAACATGGGGTGACGTGTCTCTCTCATGGTAAGCTAACTCTCAGATCATTATATATGCTCATGTACCTATTCATTAATAATTCTAATAGTTCATCTTATCAGGATTGCTATCTAGCAATCCTGCTCTCATGTGCAAATATACACCCTTATATCCATTTTGAGCTCATAAATCATTACTCACCTACCCATTGATTGATCCAAACCATTATGAACACTAATTTAGGTCAGATTAAGCTAACTTACTACCGACTCTTATTGGGCCTTACACCATCGCAAGTTCGGCAATAGGCCATTGATCTTCCAACATGCGTGGGCCACAAAAGTTTTAGATCTATCTAATATTCTTGTATTTTCAGTCCATCATAATAGATTAACTCCATGAACGGTACAGATGGCATATGTAATCACCCTAGTAGCCCCAAAGAAGCTTTCAACTGCAGGCATTGCCTTTTCCATCATCATGGACCACTCGTCTCCTGAATCTATCATATTTTCATACTGACATCATATCTCAAGAAGCAGGTTGTATGAACGGTTCAAAGGAGATCAAAGTTACATGGCCCCACAACGATGTATTTATTATATCCACACCGTTCATCAAATTTTAGAGATCATTTTACAACATTAGCCAAAAAATGAATCATATCCAAAACTCAAATGAACCACATAACGTTAATTTTCCATCTAATATGTTCATAAGGTCACAAATACTTGGATGAAGAGTAAAAACAAATTTCATATTGATCCGAAACTTCTGTGACCCCAGAAGGGTTTTAATGGTAGACGTTCAATCCACCACTGCTTTTTTCAGTGTGGTCCACTTTATCTTTATGTCTGTTTTATTTTTAGGTTCAAGCATTACGACGAGCTAGCCAAATGGATGGACAGTTTGGATATAACACATAACTCATGATGGGACCCACGGAACTTGCGGACGTTAATACACCAGCTACATAGCTGGTGTGTGGTACACCAGCTAATCTGCTTCCCCTATCTCAACCCACCAATCCCTTTAGTTTATGCGGATGCCTCTCAGTCATCACAAAGTGGGCCCCACAGATCTGTCTTAAAAATAAAAACAAAATCTAAAGAAAAACCAACGTGTGCGTTGAGGAAAGCCCCGTCTTCTTCTCCCTTTCAAATTCTTCCTCTCATTCGATCAGCAACAATGGAACCCACCAAAGTGATCTGGACCATCCATCTGTTACCCGAGTGAGTTTTTAATGATGGACGTCTCCCCCATAGATATCCTATCGTGTAGTCCACTCGAATATTTGATCTGCCTCATCTTTGATTTCCTACCTGATTTTGACCCGGCGTAATCAATGGACCGAGTGAATTTCTTGCAAACATCAGAGTGGACCCCACCTAACCACACCAATGTTTAAAGAATTCGTTTGAAACGGGATGTTTTCTAATTTCTCACGACCGTCATAACCTCACCTAGCGAATTTAAAATTGATCCAGACCATCCAATCTCTGGATTCCCTGATTATTCAACGACACTCATTGCTCCAACATTCCCCATTCTTGAATAGCCAATCAGAAACTCCCCCTTTCCCGTGTTCTTCTCCACGTTTTCGGCCTCTCAAGTGTGTGACAGCCCGAAGGCTTCTCCCTCTTGAACCATGGGTCAAATGCATCCCAACCTTTGATTTCTTAACCCTCCAACTTTGCATGATCCATCTAGGCTGTCCAATAGCATCGGAGTGAAGAAATAACCCCCCAGCTTGTAATCTGCATTAACAATCCGACCATCTTCTTCGTGAAGCAGCCAACACCTTCGAACATTATTTAGCCATCGATTCAAGATCCGAACTGAGGCCCATTTAAACAACATATGATCATCATTCATTACACGGGATTTGAATGAGGGTATTGGAGTGTATCAAAGCACCCAACTAGCATTCAAAACACGCTGTTAAGAACCTGAACGCAAAGAACTATTTTCGTCTCCTACTCCATTTGGAATCCTTGATAAGGAGACCGAAAGAGAGTGCTATTAAAGGTTATAAAGACCTCAGAGAGATAGAGAGAGAGAGAGAGAGAGAGAGAGAGAGAGAGAGAGAGAGAGAGAGAGAGAGAGAGAGAGATTGGAATCGAAACAGAGAGAATTCGAGAGAAGGAAAGAGATTTTTGATCGAGAGAGAGAGAGAGAGAGAGAGAGAGAGAGAGAGAGAGAGAGAGAGAGAGAGAGAGAGAGAGAAAGACAGATTCGACTCGATTCGTTATCAATTTCAGCTGAGTTAGTTCAATTCAGGCCTTGCCTTTGCTAGATGTTTAGGAAGGCAGGAAAGAAAAGAAGAAAAGATCCTTTGCTAGAAGTTCAGGAAGGCAGGAAAGAGAAGAAGAAAAGTGGAGAGAATAGAGGAAGGAAAACAAGAGAGAGAGAGAGAGGGAGATGATTTGACAACTGAGTGGACTTGCCGAGTTAACCTACTGAGTTTTTGAATTCGCGTCATTTCTCGGACTGGTTCAGGTGCTTCAGCATCATTTGAAAGGTATTCCTTCCCTCCTTGTTCTTCGATTCGAAAATAAACCTTAATTGTTGTTTTTACACCATGACTCACTGAGTCAACGTGCTGATCTCTTAGATTTAGGTCTAGAGGATGGAGAACCTTAGTGTACGTAATAAGTAACTAGTGGGATTCCACTTATGTGCGTCAAAAACCATACTGAGTTGCATCGAGTCACATTAAGTTGAACTAAGTCCAACCGAGTTTAATTATAATTAAACCCTGGTAGAGTGCACGTAATTTTCAGCATTAATCCAAATCATCTTACACCTATTCAAATGGGTGATCCTCTCAATTTTTGTTATTTTTTATTTACAGTATTATGTTGAATCTATTTTATACAATAATAATATGAGTTCTTTTCAATTTATTATATTTGAAACTTATAACCAATAGCGACGCATTAACATTGAGATGCGGCCGGAGATTGATTGAAAAGGCAGCCCAGCCAGCCCGCCCCTTCAAATGAACATTTCTATAAGGTGCTTTTCCTGTACATAGCTTATACGTCGTTTGAAAGGTGCTCCAAGGATCCAACCGAATAGCTAAGGAATTCTAGATGTTTATATTTGATTCTAAGTTTAAATTTGTATGTGAGAAGGAATTGAGTACATGTTTAAATGAATTAGATATGTACTTATGATATGTTGAAATGAAGAAAAATTATTTTAGTTATATGTGATGCATTCATGAGACAGAATGATAGCATGGGTTGTAATGCTCTGTGATATAAAAAAATAAAAATAAAAAATGAACATAATGCTTTGCCCTAGAAGTTCTAAAATGAACACAATGCTCTGCCCTGAATTTTCTAAAAGCCACGATACACATTTCTTTTTTATACTGAGCAATACATGCATAATGTGAATGTTAATTTTAGGTTATTTGTATCTGTATAATTTATATGTTAATCCAAATCACAATGATAGGTCATCATTGTCTTTGAGTCTAGACAATTATTTTCATATCAGCGACAAGAGGGGTGGATATGAAGATCTGTGCATGCAATTGTCCCATAACTCTATAAAGCTCTTGGCCCTTGCCAACCCAACACATAAAATCAAACCTATAGTACACTGCTACTTATCTTTTATACTTTATCTTAGTTTATCTTAGCTTAGGACAACCTGTCTACGCTACTACGCTGGATTAGCTATAACATAGCAGTAGTGTAATTCCATCCATCTGCGCTGCTATGCCGGACTGACCTAGATTGAAAATAGTGTAATTTTCTTCCTTCTAAGATGAGCACTAGATTGTAAGAATTTTTTTCTTTACTTTAAAAAAATGTAATTCTCTTCGCATATGCCTAAGTCGCTAGACCAAGGAAGACTTAAATCTAGTGCCTCACCATGTACGCCATAGATGTTGGATTGCTTAGGGATGCTTTTGTAAGTTTTTACTTTTATTTCAATTAATGCAATTATTGCAATCGGACTATCTTTGCTATCATGGTGAGAAAAAAAAAAAAATCAGCTAAAAGATAATAAGAACTCATTGGAAAGACAAACCATTCCATTTGCAAAATCATTTGATTTTATGTACATATGGCTTAATTGATAGCTGGATTACTTTAGTTCTCGATCATAAACGACCGCCCATAGTCTCTCTATTTATATCAACACTTGGGGTCATAGGCGTTTAGTTCGGATCGAGCTATAAAAAGCTTTGCATCCCGTCACAATACACAGATGCCAACTATCAGATTTGGAGCCAAATACCAACAAGGTATAGAAATGCTGACATTATTATAGGACTAGAAATCCAAATATGCATACAAAACTTGAAGTCTTAAGTAACAAGCCAAGCTCAGGTATTGGCAGTTATCAATCTCCGAACAAGAAGGCCACATTTTATAAGTCTATATTTATTAACATATTACATGGATATGTAATCTATACCATCCATCTTTATTGACCCACCTAAGATGAACGACTAAACAAAACCATGAAAGATGGACAGTTCTAAGGGCCGGTTTTCCTCTTCTTGAACGTGGCTTGTTGACTTGTTTTCTTTTTCAACTATCCATTTTAAAACTCCTCTTAGACAAATAGGATGTTCCCAATTGATGCAATATTCGTACAGTTGTCCATCAACTACGGGCCTTCCAAATGGACAGATCAGATTATCCATCCATTATTCTGCATGGGCCCGGCCTAGCCCGTTGCCTCTCATATCTGCGAGTTGTACTAACCATTGATTGAATGGCCTGAATAACCTGATCAAACTGGTTCATACATATGGAGATGGCTACCGTTTCAACATGAACATGCCACATGGAGGGCAGAGATATTACGGACACAGATATCGACGGTCTTCATTTCCGATGAGTGGGTCAATAGCTCATTAATCTCGACTGTTGAAAGGATGGACTATCACCATATATGGATCGCGACCCAAAATTTCCTAGAATGAGAGATCCTAGTCATCCCACCTTCGGTGCTTGTGTGGTTGAACTGAAAAACTGCCAAGTGCCGTTTCAACATACCCTCAAAAGGGTCAATCGATGCTTAAACACTAATTTAAGCAAAATCTCAATTCGTATTGTGTTTGGTTGCAGGTTTGCAAATTCCATCTGATTCCCTACACGTTGAAATATGAGCTAAAAAACCCACACAACACTTGAGCACGTCCACGGACAAAGTCGTTGGAAAATCATTTTTGGAAGACCTGTACTGTTTTTTAACTTCTGAAATCTCGGACAAGGAACTACACAAATTTCTTTAGGTTATTGGGCCGAGGATCATCTGATTTCTCCAAATAAAGGACTCAGTTGGCGTGCATCAAACTGAGATTCGCATGATAAAGGCACTATAGCGGCTATTTTTCGTTTGGTGCACAAACGGTTACATTGCCACCGGCCGTTTAGGCACGGATGTGGGTTCCTTCCCAACTACAAGTCCTCTGTTAATTAGTAGGAGCAAGTTCTATATCAATAGGGTTGTGTTTGGTGCCACTTAATGCAACGGTAAGACTATCCATGTTAAATGCCACTGGTGTCAAGTGGTTAATATTTTAAATAATCAGATAATTATTTAATACGTTTAGGCCAATCTGTACCTTCCAAAATGTGGACACCATAATGCATGTATGTGGCTTACTAAAAATCATATGGCAGATGATCTTAACCATCTGCTATTTCTACCCTTGAATTAAGGTTTTTCTTCACTTTTTTATTGATATTATTAAATATATTTGTAAGTTTTTATTAATAAATCCTTATCATAACTAATTGAAGTATTTAAAACACTAAGGTCATAGGTTCCAATATCCATTGTGGGGTATATTAAAAAAAAAAAAAAGTAAAAAATAATTTACATAGTCTATCATTAATTTACGACATGGTAATTTTTGTCATAGTCTATCATTAATTTATGACATGGCAATTTCTGTCATCCATAAACTAAATAGACTGATGCACACAGGTCCACACCTGTCATAGGCAATGGGTACAACGCCCAAGCAGTGCGGTGCCCACTGTGTTGTGTGTGACATCCTCTCCGTCCATCAGTTGTAAGACATCGTTTTCATCAGCATCATCATCATCCTGTTTGTGCCCTAATGAATTAGAGAAAGCGTCTCTCAAAATATGTACTTCTTCAGTTGGGTTTGCCTTTTGTTAGACAATGGATGAATACCCTTGGAATATGTCTCAAGGCATTTGGCAACTGTGTAATGTACATCAAAGCATGTTACGTTACGTCCACTGTATCGGATAGCCGTAGTGGCATGATGGCAAGGGAACCTAAACTTTAGCCAGTAATGACATGAGCATGTTCGCCGTTCAAGATCCACCTTCTTTACATCTGAAATGTGCTTACCAACCACAAACTCTGCTGCACATGGTAACACAAACAGGTTCTCCTAGTCTCTCTACTATAGAAATAACCTCTTGAGCACTGGGACGAAGAATGTGTCCCACTTTGAACTCCATTTACACTTTTTTCTAAATGTATCCATCATACGAGCATTAGTGATATGCAGGTCGATGCAATTCTGACCCCAACTGGACATCATGGTGACATGATAAATATCGGAAACACAATGTGTGTCTCTTGGAGGTGAGATGCGCCCCAGTGCTGAGGATTAATATCCTTCAAAAAATTCCATGATTCTATAGATTTATCATGAATTTCATGCAAACAAGCATCGAATTCAAAACGATCTGTTGCATAAGTTGCATCCTCAAAAAGCAACCGCAAATCCCTAATTTTGTACTTCCTCACAATTTCTTCAACCAGCAACCACCAACGGTATTGATGAAATGCATATGGAAAGATACCACAAACCACTTCAAGAATCCCATCCTCTATTTGATATAAATGTTAATTTAGGTATGCATCCTAGGACTTGAGCCAATTCATCACAAAACCATTTCCAACTCACTACTTTCACTGATTCAAAAAATGCACATGAGACCAGGGACCAGTCATGTTTTGCATCAATAGCAAAGGCAAAGAGCATAGCAACTCTGTGTTTTCCTTCTATTTCAAAACCTAGATCCAAAGACCCCATGTGTAACCTGATTGGATCCGAGTTTGGGTCTTCACGAATTAGACTTGGGCCTTATGGACACAACCTGACAAGTCCCTAAACTAGTTAGCCTGAGAATGGGTACTATAAGACCCTACCTAAACCCAACAAGTTGACACCCCTACTGATATGTATTTTGCTGCATTAAAAGTTCTATATGGTTCCCTCTCACGGTACGCATTGCACCACCGTTTGATAATTAAGACCTTTGATTTGGTTGGACACTGTGTGGATGGAGTATATGCCAAAATTTTCAAAGTTTAGACAACCTTAATGGAAGGTTGATTGGCACATGATCCCTATAAATATGGGACGACCTTAATGGAAGGTTGATTGGCACATGATCCCTATGAATATGGGACGACCTTAATGGAAGGTTGATTAAGCTGGTGGACCCTTGCATTATAAACTGCTCCCATAAAATCACATTAGTTGGGTGGTGATGGGAAATGATCCACCATCTAACTGCCCCTCAAATGTATAAATATTTAAGGCTGTACTTCTAAAGGGGTGGTAATGGGCCAGGATAGAGTTAAACCGGGCTTTAAATAGCTCAATTTTAAATTCAAGCGGAGTGCCCACAAGCAATGGCTTCATGTGTATAAGAGCGACCTCATCTATTAGGTTTAGCACACATTCCCTAACCACAAAAGCAAGTCTCGCCCAACAATTAGGTGAGCCACAGCATAGGGAACGGCGTGAAGTCATCCCTAAAACCCCTATATTAACATTGTGTGGCCCACCTAAGTTATGGAAAAGCATGATATTTAGGGTGATGATACATCCCGGTGAAGGAGGTGCATTCGATGAAATGGATTGGATGTCATCTAACTACTGTTGTAAGCCCCCATAAAATTAATGATGGGCCCGACTTCCCTACGGTATGGCCTACTTGTGCTTTGGAACGACTTGATATTTAGGTTCTAGAGTGAAGTTAGGCAGTACACATGATGAATGAGTGGTGGATTGACATGATTATTTAGGCCAAAGGCACGATCACCAAAAGTCCCTGCCTAATGAATGGATGGACTTTCACACACATGTTTGTTGACATGTGTGTAGATGCATAGCTAAAATAAGACCAAACTCATAAAGTTGTAGACAAATCTCTCTTAACTGTTTTCTTTGGTGTAGCCTACCTGAATCAAAACTAATTTTTTATCCTTGAACCTAACATTGGATTACATGTCGAGTGGTCTCAAGGTAGGCCTCATTAAATCAAGGGTGGCACCTTTTTTATTTTATTTTATTTTAATAGCGGAAATTTAAGAATAGTTCAGAGATGATAGCTCACCATTGATTTTTAAGAGGCCACCATAGTGTATATGTGAAATCCACTATGCCCGTTAGGTGTAATCCTAGGTTAGTTTCGATGCCAAAAAATCAGGTTAATCCATTATTTAGGTGGGCCACTAGCACTAAGTGTGTCTTCCCATGTTAGACTCAATTTAATAAAAAATTCAGGTTAATCCATTATTCAGGTGGCCAAAAGTCCAGCAACTAAAACATTTCAGATTTTCGGATCTTTGACCAGTCGAAGACCAAATTTGACTAGTTGAATAGAGCTCTTCGACTAGTTGAACTAGTCCTCAGGCTAGTCGAAGTTTGGATAGGTCTTATCCCACGTTATCTGAAATCCGTTGAACAGAATTCGGTCTACTCAGTCTAGTCGAAGATTCAACTTCTTTGCTTATAAATTGAGTTCCTCTTTCAATCCAAAATATCCAAATTAATTATCAAAATCTTTCTCTAAGAGAGAAAGAAGCTCAAGTTATTAGCAAGTTATTTGAACGGTATTTATAAAATTTATTTATAGCTTTTGTTTAATTCCCTTAATCTCAGATATTCCAATTCTGTTTCTAAAGAGAGTAAACTGTACTCTTCTTTTGAGATTTAAGAGAATTAACTCAAGTAGCCATTGGTTTGAATTTAATTAAAATCAATAAAACCCTGGAACATTTTCTATCTGACTGAACATTGAACAATCGACATTTAAGAAAGCGGTTCTTTAGCTACAACTTCTGAAACATCTTATACGGTAAAGATAAGTATACCTTCAATTCTTTATTTGGTTTTTCTAAGATAACTAAAAAATCTCAGTGTAGGTTTTGTCTGAGATAGCCTGAAAATCTCAGTGAGGGGTTTGATTGTGATAGCCCGGTAAAATCACAAGAATTATATTAGGTTTTAAGGTGACCCTGAGAAAACATTTTTCATAGTGAATGCCAAAATTACGTGGAGAGTAGTTTTGGGAGTGGAGTTGGTGTGACTATTTTTAGAACATCGAACCACTATAATTCTCTGTGTTATGTTGTGAATGCTTTTACTGTTTATGTGGTGAATGGTTGTATTTAATTTTCAATTCAAGTGGTTAATGTTGTAATATTTATTTTTATTTATTCTTGCAAAGTTTGATGTCTTGATTTTAAAGAAATTTGTGAAATAAGGTTGTCCTGCCTAAACTTTAGGTGAAGGTTGTCATACGAATTATTTGGAATCAACGTTTCAATTCTTAGGCAATTGAGATATCTGATTTATTTACACATTCAGCACTTAGTTCGATTATTTGGTATAGTCTTATTCACCCCCCTCTAGGACTTCTTACACTCTCCTTTTCAAGTGGTATCAGAGAGGGTTGCTCTATTTTTATTTTTATTTTGGATTAAACCACTTGAGCTAGATCTAGAGTTTTATTATATTAAATTTTGACAGTTTGTCTATTACTAGGCCACCTCCTTTTGATGGCTTTAATTATTCATGTTGGAAAGCTGGGGTGAGAATTTTTCTCAAATCCTTAGATGAAAGTGTATGGCAAGCCACTATGACTAAATGAACCCCTCCTATGATTAAAGTACTAGCCGAAGATGGAACCAAATCTATGAGAGAAACTGCATTTTATTTATGGTCTGCTAGTCAGAAAAATAAAAACAGCACAAATACAAAAGCTTTAAATGCCATAACATGCGCTCTATTGCCTGATAAATTCAAAAGAATTATTTCAAGCGATACAACTAAGCAAGCATGAGACATTCTCGAAATGACACATGAAGGAACTACTATTGTCAACAAATTAAAAATTCAAATCCTCACAACTAGATTTGAAGAGATTCGTATGGAAGAAAATGAGTCATTTATGGACTTCTATACGAAACTAAATGACATGGTAAATTCCATGTGAGGTCTAGGAGATAGAATCTCTGAAAATAAGCGCAAAAATACTGCGATCACTTCTTGATAGGTTCAATTATAAGGTTATTGCTATACAAGAGTTAAGGGATACTGATGTTATGAAAGTTGAGGAGTTGGCTCTCTTCAAACTTATGAGTTGAATTTTAAGGCTCCTAAAGTTAAGTATATTGCTCTTAAATCTTCTAAATCTAATTTAAAAGAAACTAATTCTGATTTTAAAGAAAATGAAGATGATATGCTAATGTTAGCAAAGAAATTTTATAGAATTTTCAAAAATAAGAAAAGAACAGATTTTCAAAAACCATCTGATAAAAGAAAGGGAAAATCTAATTCTTGGAAATTTAAAACAAAAGACAGTCAATGTTTCAACTATCATGAATATGGGCTAATAAATGTCCTAAAAAGAATAAATCTAAAAAAAAAGAAGGCATGTTAGCTACTTGAGATGAATCATCTGATTTTGAAACTACTTCTAAATATAATGAATCAGATCAAAAAAATACAAATGATGTGAAAGCCTTTACGACTATAGCCAGAGTCACTTCTTTAGATAGCTGTAATATGTCTGACTATAAAGATCTCATAAGTGACCCTGAAAATGAAAATGAAGACGATCTTCAAGATGCCTATAATGCCCTAAACTGAGAAAGTTGTAAAATTACTGTCAAGTTGAAAATTCTATATATATATATATATATATATATATATATATATATATATATATATATATATATATATATATATATATATATATATATATATATGCGCTAAATCATGTATTTCAAAACCATCTATTGGCTCTCATTTTTCTGATTGTTTTGAAAAAACAAAATTAGATTTAAGTTTTAAATCTTCTGAATTGCAAAAACTCAAAATGGAAAATGAGAAACTAAAACTTGAAGTTTTTCCCTTCAGAGTTCAAAGGACATTTGGAAATATGCCCTTGATGACCAAAAGTTAGAAAAATTGTTAACCTCATCGAGGCGATGTGGTGACAATTCTGGTCTAGATTATATAAAAAATAACTCTTTGAAAACTAAGGATTCAGCTCTTACTTTTGTAAGAAGAGAATCCTCGAACTCTAAAAGAAAGACTTTAAGAGATTCAAACCATAATAATTTCATAAACTCTAAACCTTTTCAAGTCTCTAAAATAAATAATAATGCCATCAATTATAAACATCAAAGGAATAATAAACCACCCTTAGCTAAAAAAATTGTGGACTTTCTTAAAAAGCTTCTGAAATCCAACTCAGATGAAATTAGAGTTAATACAAAATGGAGAAATCCTAACTTTCAAATACAGCAAAAATCAAGAGATACTCCTAAACCTGAACTGTAATGAATGTGTTCCAAAGGTCAAGTGTCTTGTTGTCTACGCAGCTTTCAAAGTTATTAGTCATTCAAGATGATACTTGGATAGTGGATGTTCTAGACACATGACAGGTGACAAAGCGATATTCATAAATATCAAAGAAGTAAATGGCTGCTTACTCACTTTCGAAGATGGAAGCAATTGTAAAATAATAGGCTAAGGTAATGTACAACTTCCTAACTTGCCTCTCTTTGAAAATGTGTTTTATGCTGAAGGATTGAAACATAATCTTTTGAGCATATCTCAGATCTGTGGTAATAAATACAATGTGAAAATTTCAAATCATGGATGTGAGATTATAAATGAGAAAGGTAGTATAATATTAAATGGTCGCAGGACATCTGAAAATTGCTATATAATTGATAACTCTTGCTCAACAAACCATTCATGTTACATGGTCCAAACAGACGAGACTAAACTATGGCATAAACATCTTGGACATGTGAACTATAGAGATTTATATAAATTGAGCAAAAGAGATCACTTACGTGGCCTACCCAAGCTGAAAAGGATAGAAATAGTCTGTGGCGCATGTCAAATTCGCAAGAAGATTATGAGTACTCACAAGAAAGTGAACTCCTTAGCCACGGCTAAACCTCTAGAACTTTTCCACATGGATTTAATAGGACCAATTAGAACAGAGAGTAGAGGTGAAAAAAAGTATTTTCTGGTCATTGTTGATGACTACACTAGATATACATGAGTAAACTTTTTAAGAGAAAAAACATATACTTTTGATGAAGTCAGAAATTTTTTAAAATGTATCCATACTGAAAAAGAGATATCTGTGGTCAAAATTAGAAGTGATTATGGTACCGAATTTGAGAATAACAATTTTAAGAAGTACTGCAATGATTATGGTATATCGCACGAATTCTTTGCTTCTAAAACACCTTAAAAAAATGAAATTGTTGAAAGAAAAAATAGAATTCTACAAGAAATGGCTAGTGTGATGTTAAATAGCATTAATTTATCAAAAAAATTATGGGTTGAACCTGTTAGTACTGTATTTTTTTTAAACATCTGTTTCATTCATGAATAAAAGATTACAAAAGGTGGACACTCGGACTCCCTCAGGACAAAAAGGATCTGAGAGGGGTCTATTGTAATGATAAATAGAAGAAGAGCTTTAGCAAGAGCAGGCCTGAGAGACGATGTACAAATCCAGGGCCTTGACAAAACTGAAAGAAAAACCTATGAAATGGAGATGGGATCCTCCCGAATGGCACCCAGGCCGACTTTATCAAGGAAGAGACTGCCCCTTACGTCCCGGGGAAGAAGGGGAAGCTGCCTGGTGAAAAAGTGGGCCTGAGAGGAACTCCCCAAATGGGTCATGCCATCCGCAGGGCCATTACCCTCATGATAGATATGGGAGAAGATCACTTGTGCTGTCAGGCGGAATCGACTGATGCAGGTTACCCAATACGACCATTTCTAGCTGGGCTTAGTTGAACCATTCAAAATATCCATGACAGACCTAGAATCAGATTCCACCACTATCTTTTGGAGACCGAGGGGAGAGCAATAGGTGAGCCCATCATGGATAGCTCTCAATTTCGCAAAGACATTTGAACCTGGCCTGTAACCAGCTGAAAACCTGAAAAGGAACTGACCTCTATCACCTCGATAAATGTCGCCTCCTCCAGAGGAGCCCGGGTTCCCTCTTGTAGAACCATCAACGTTGAGTTTGAATTAGCCCAGCGACGGTTTCTCCCATTTGATAATAGACGTGAAAGCTAAGGCCCGTCGAGCGGGAGGAATCCGTAAATCGGTCACAGTAAGAGTGGAGGCCAGTGGACGTAATTTGGTTGGGTAATGGGTGACTAGCGAAGTGAAGTTACGCTAAACTTTCTCCCTGATAAGTGAGCTTAGATTTTCACCCCGTCATATCTGGTGGGGTTGCGGGCCTTCCAGAGTTCCCAAAGGATGATGCACAGGGTGATATATTGCAGATGAGGAGTAGATTTGGTAGAGCGAGGAGTGATCCACCAGCGGACAACGTGCCTTGAATAGAGGGATTTACAGTAGTAGCTATCTCGAAAATACCACGAAAGAAGGCCCAAGACGTAGACGCAGCCGCAGCAGGGCTGTTGATGAAGGTGTGGTTCAGGGACTTGCCTGATCTCCAGGTGGCCGACGAGTTAGTGTTGCAGTCACAGCAAGACGTTAAGGAAACTCCGCGTTTCTAAATTTCCTCATCGAGGGGAATGGCCTTATGGAGGAGGCGCCAAACAAACACAGAGATTCTAGGGGGAAGGCACGAGTGTCAGACCCAGCGCGACCAAGTCTTAAGTGGCCGATTCATTCTGCAGAGATTCTAAGCAGATCGGACCATGAAATCACCACTGGGAGAGTGCGGCCAGTTGCAGGAATCCGGGCAATCTGAAAGGCAGAAACCTGCTTGGAAAAGGAAGTCAGCAATTTGTTGTGGCAGGTAATCGAAGGTTGAGGAGGGGGGAGGGGTCCCGAGAAGCCCAGGACTTGGTTGACCTTGGTCGACAGGAGATACAGGGGAACTTGGCGCGAGGCATGTTGGAGCAACTGGCCAAGACCGGTCTAGTTGTCCATCCAGAAAAAGCAATCTTCATGCCCAATTTTCCAGCGAACTTGCTGGTCCAGCAATGGCATGTCGGCATGGATCCTCTTTTAAAGAGGGGAGGTGAAAGCAGAGGAGCGAAGAGTGCTCGCAGGAGAAAGATCGGAGTGATATTTCGAACACATGAATGATTTCCAAAGACCGCTGTCTTCCTTATATATGGCGGCCCAACCGAGTTTCAACCTCATCGCCTTCATAGAGTCAGCCAACAATCTAACACTTAGACCACCTTCTACAGTCGGGAGAACAATGGATTCCACCGCACCCAGTGGAGCTTATTCTTGCCTGCTGCCCAGCCCCATAGAAATTTGGCAAAAAAACGTTCTAGAGAAGCCAAAACTTGGGAGGGCACAACTGTGGCTACCAGAGTATGGATTACATGGCAGATAAAGACCAGTCTCCCAGCCTGGGAGAGGTAGCGAGCGCGCCAGTCGCTGATATGAAGCTCGATCTTATTGAGAAGGGGCTGGAAAGCTCTCGGCTTCACTCTCCCAAATGTCAGTGGGACTCCCAGATAATTTAGGGGTGAGGTGGAGTTAGAGATACCAAGTGATTCCTCAATACTTTTAATTCTGGCGGCTGGGATCTTGTTAGAGCAAAAAAGTGAGCTTTTCTGATAGTTGATCTTCTAGCAAGAGGCACGTTGGTAATTTTCCAGTAATGCAGAAAGTGAGCGAAGTGATTGCTGCCCTCCATTGAGGAAGAGCAGAGTATCATCAGCATAGAGTAGATGCGAGACCTGAAAACAACCTTTCCTAAGCTTGAAAGGGGTGTATCCACCCTGTGATAGAAGGCGGTTGATGCCTCTGCTCAGGACTTCAACTACTAAAATAAACAAACTTGGAGACAAGGGATCACCCTGGCGAATTCCCCTGGCAGACTTGAAAAAACCGGCTGCTTCTCCGTTGATGAGAATAGAAAATAGGCAGAGTTCCAGCATTTCTCGACCAAATTCACCTAAGGGGTGCCGAAACTGAACTTAAGTAGCACCTATTTTAGAAAATTCCAATCCAGACAATCATAAGCTTTTTTCATATCAAGTTTCAGTATGATGTTACCTCCGTGCACTTTCCTATTGAGATCCCTAGCTACTTCCTGAGCTAGGGCGATGCTTTCAGCCATAGATCGACCCTTGACAAAGGCACCCTGTTCTGGAGAGATAAGTTGAGGAAGAACGTCGCTTAGCTGGGTTGAAATAATGCTGACAATAATCTTGTAAAGGCAGTTGTAGAGGCTGATAGGCCGGAAGTCAGTGAATGATTTCTGAGCTTCAAGTTTGGGGATTAAACAAATAAGGGTCGTAGAAACTACCCTGGGGAAACTGCCACTGAGAAATATATGGACCGCGGCCTTGTGAAGATCGCCACCAAAAATGTCCCAACAGGTGGAGTAGAAGCTAGCAAGGAAATCGTCAAGGCTGGGGGCACCATCGCTAGGGATGGCCCTGACAGCCTATTGAACTTCCTGCAGCGTAGGCCGCAGCGTAGGGGGGACCACGAGGCTGTGATTTTGCTTCTAAGAAAGAATAGAAGGAATAGCATCAAGTAAGACTGGATCATAGACTGATGTACCCGCTGAAAAAATCTCGAAGAAGTGATTAATGGCTACAGCTTTTATTTCTGCTAGATCCTCCAATCTGCGCTCATCTTCCTACACAATGAATTTGATGGAAGATCTACGATTCTTCTCAGAGGCTGAGGTGTGGAAGAGCTTGGTATTTTTGTCACCCTTGACGAGCCAATGAACCCTAGCTTTTTGTTTCCACTATACTTCCTCCATTAATTCAAGTTTCCTGAGGACATCGGATGCCTCGCGCCAGCGATCGTGGAGAATGGAGTTAGGGCCAACTTGAGAGGGACAATTTTGTAGTTGTTATTCCAGATCTGAAAGCTTTCTCTCTGCGTCTCTAATTTGGACAAAAATGTTACCAAATACATCCGGATTCCAGGCCTTGAGGGCATGCTTGGCTACTTTCAATTTGAGCAGGAAGTTGGACATCGGATGAGGATCTTTGATCGAGCTCCACGCCTGCCTAATAACCTGTAGGAAACCGTCATGCTGGACCCACATACGTTGAAATCTAAAAGGCTTAGGTTGCAATGAAGAGAGACAGGGAAGAGTCAGTAGGAGAGGAGCATGATCTAAGTTAATTCGAGGTAAGTACTCCACGAAGAAGGAGGGGAGAGAGGAGTTCCAAGAATCATTTATGAGAATCCGGTCGAGTCTGGCCCAAACTCTGGATGTCCCTACTTGATTGTTACACCAAGTGAACCTAGATCCCACAAATCTTGCATCAGATAGATTTGCATTATTAATAGCCTCAACGAATTCATCGTAGCTAGGAATATCAGGAGGTCTTCAGCTTCTTCTCTCTTCCGAACCGGTAATAGCGTTAAAGTCACCGTTGACAGCCCAAAGGCCCTGAAGAGAGGCAGCTAACAGTGATAGCTCCTGCCAAAGCTCTCTTCTAAGGCGTCTGTCGCAACTGGCATAACGAAGGTTAGAAATACAGGGGAATTGAATTGCTGAGTTTGGACTTGCACTAAAATTGACTGCGACAACTTGGAGTACACCGAGAGAGAGATAAGGGAGGTGGAGAAAAGCCATATTTTCCCGCCTTCAGGGGTATTAGAGACAGACGAATAGAATCCCAGTTTCATGCCTGTGGCTACTCTCTTCTCATCACCCAGTATAGGTTCCAAAATGGCCATAATCTAAGGCTTGTGGGAGGCCAACAACCTCTTCATTATTTTGATAGTTCTCTAGTTACCAATCCCTCGAACATTCCAAACAAGGATCTTGTCCATGGATTAAACTGCTGCTAGCTCGAGCCGACGCTTACTCCTCTTCTTCCTGGATACTCCAAGTTCTGAAGTAAGGGCCTCAAGGGAGGATAGAGTACATAACTCATCGGGAGAAGGAGCTGGTTCGCCTTGCTTAGCATGTCTGCGGGGGGTGTCACCTTTAATAGCATGGGAATGAGAAACAGGCCTGGAGAGATCTTCCTCGAGGAAGTCTGGGGGTTTAGACTCCTTTGGAGTATTGGGGATCATATCGACATCTATGTCGCGTGCAAGGTGGGATCCAGATTCAGTATCCACTGCTACCGGGAAGATGCATTCCTCTTCAACCGCATAGCGAGCTCTGTTAAAATATGGAGAGAGGTCTACATGAAAGTTGTTGCTCAGTTCTTAGGAATTTGATTGTGGAAACAAGGGGGTGGAGTGGGGCTGGAGAAGGATGGAGGTTTCAGCTGAAGACAGAAGGTTGCTCAGCACCTGAGCGGGGGTAGTTCGAAGGGGATTCCAGACCTACTAATAAACATGTAATTGGAACCAAATGGATTTTTAAGAATAAAGCTGATGAATTGGGAAATATTATTATAAATAAGGCATAACTGGTTATACAAGGGTACACTCAAATAGAAGGTATTCATTACGATAAAACCTTTGCACCAGTTGCGCGCCTGGAATCTTTAAGATTATTTATTTCGATTGCATGCCATAAAAAATTTAAAATTTATCAAATGGATGGTAAAGGTGTGTTTTTAAATGGTGATTTGCATGAGGAAGTATATGTCAAACAACCAAAGGGTTTTAAATATCTCAAACTTCCAAATCATGTGTACCGTCTTAAAAAGGTTTTTTATAGTTTGGAACAAGCTTCTAGAGCATGCTACGAAAAATTGACTAAATTTCTACTTAGTCATAATTTTATGGATAGTGTTGATAAAACCTTATTCGTCAAGAAATATAATAATCATACTCTGATAGTTCAAAGCTATGTTGACAATATCATTTATAGATCTACATACACTAACTTATCTATCGAGTTTGCAGATCTAATGAAATCTAAGTTTGAAATAAGTATGGTTGACGAACTAAACAATTTCCTTGGATTACAAGTTAAACAACTTGAAGATGGAATGTTCATCTCACTGTGTACCTTCTTAAAAAGGTTTTTTTATAGTTTGAAACAAGCTTCCAGAGCATGCTACGAAAAATTGACTAAATTTCTACTTAATCATAATTTTATGGGTAGTGTTGATAAAACCTTATTCGTCAAGAAATATAATAATCATACTCTGATAGTTCAGATCTATGTTGACAATATCATTTACAAATCTACATACACTGACTTATCTATTGAGTTTGCAGATCTAATGAAATTTAAGTTTGAAATAAGTATGGTTGGTGAACTAAACAATTTACTTGGATTACAAGTTAAACAACTTGACGATGGAATGTTCATCTCACAGACCAAATATACAATGAACCTTGTTAAAAGGTTTGGTTTTGAGAATAAAAAAAATTTGGAGACTCCAATGAGTATGACTCTTAAACTCTCAAAGGATGAATCATATAAAAGTATAAACTCTCATCTATACCGTAGCATGATCAGTAGTATTCTATACTTAACTGCTAGTAGACCTGATATTGCTTTTAGTGTTAGAATATGTGCTAGATATTAATCTAATTCTAAATAATCATATTTAATTGTTGTTAAACAGATAATTAGATACGTCGCAAGTTCAGCGAACTTAGGACTTTGGTATCCGCATGATACGTCTGTACAAATTGCCAGATATACTAATGCAAACTAGGCAGAAAATATTGATGATAGAAAATTTACCAGTGGTGGATGTTTCTACGTAGGGAACTGTTTAGTGTCTTAACTCAGCAAGAAACAAAATTTAGTATCTCTCTCTACAGCTGAAGCTGAATACATTGCAGTAGGAAATGCTTGCACTCAACTAATTTTAATGAAAAGAATACTAGCTGATTATAAAATTACGCAAGATACAATGACTTTGTACTGCGATAATTCAAGTGCAATTAATATCTTAAAAAATTCAATCCAACATTCTCGTACGAAACATATCAATATTCGATACCATTATATTCGAGAATTAGCTGAAGACAAGTCTATCATGATTTAACACATTTAAACTAAAAAGTATCTTGTAGGCATACTGACTAAGCCACTTGATAGAAATAGATTTTTTAATTTAAAACATGATATTAGTTTGTGCATTATTAAATAATTATCTTGTTTCTTTTTATGCATTGTTTGTTTATGTTTATTTTTATTAAATACATAAAATGATAATAATGATAAAATTTTAAATAAATAAGTCAAAAAATCAAATTTTGTGATTTTTCGACCAGTCAAAGTACATACTCGACCAGTCGAAGATCGCGCGATTTCACCTGAAAAGGGAGGAAAATCACTTTTTCTATTCATTTCTCTTCTTCTTCCTCAGTTAACCGGTGCCTCACTCGACTAATCCATCACTCATTCTTGCTAGTAAGTGTTTTTCTTCAAATTTTCTTCTAGTATTTGGTAATTCTTTGCTAGAGAATCTCTTTTGGATGTTATATTCTTAATTTGAAACACTTTTTGAGGTAATTTTTCTTCAAAAACTAATCTAGTTTCATTCATTTCACTCTCTTTGATTTTTATCTTGTGCAAACCAAAATGGAGTATCGAACAAGGAATACGACGCGCAAAAATCGTGCTAGCTTATCATCTAGATCGTCTCCACTTGGTGTAAGAACCCTACGAGCCCCCAAAGAAGATTCAGAGAACGTTAGGGATTTTCGCACAAATAATATTATCATCGAGAGATCAGTCAATCTTGATCATATTTCTTCCTTTGGTCTTATTCTCATTCTCACCGAAGTTGGTTGGGAACACATTTTGGGATGGGGTGGAACAGCTTACCGCTCCATTGCACAAGGAATGTATGCATCAATATGTGATGTATCCCTTGATGATCTGACATTTATGATTAAATTCGTTGAAGAGACATTCACAGTTACTTGGTATGTTATTTCGACGTTGATGGAAATTGTAGTTGCGGACAATGGCATTCCTATTACCAATTTAACTGATAAAATGTCCAATTCTGAGAAGCGAGCGATAACACGTATATTGTGTCGCTTTAATGCCGAATGAAGGTCGGGTAATGCCTTCCCTACAAACCAAATGCTCCCTAAGTATAGAGTGCTGCATACAATTTTTACTTCCAATGTCTATCCTCGATCAGGGAATAAGTCAGATCATACTCCCTTTATGGTTAGAGTTTTTCATTTAGTTATGTCGGGTATGCATGTTTGTCTTCTTTCGTTAATTTTCTACATCATTATTCAGTATCGCTTGCATCCCAAGCATGGTTCGATTCCTTTTACATATTTTATGACCTGCCTCGCATTGCATTGTAATGTCCGAATTCCTTCGGCCGAGGCACTGGAATCCGAACTCCCTTTCAATAATACTAATCTTAATAAGATGAACTTGAAATCTCTTCCTGGTTAAACTGAAGAAAAGGAGGAAGCTCAACAACATTAAGACACAACCATGGATGATATTTTTAATGAATTGGAAGAATCTGATGATCCAGAAGATCCCAACTACCAACCCTCCCAGGTTGATGAATGTCTCAAATCTCTTGAGGAGAAGGTTGAAACATTGAATGTATAACAAGAAAATTTGGTTCAAACCCACAAGTCTTCAATGAAGTACATGAAGAAGTACTTCCATCGCATCAGTCGGAGTTTGAATCAACTTGACCCATCGATGCTTGCTCCATCTTCTTCTAGGTCGAATTGAGATTAGTTATCTTCTGATTAAACTTATTTTTGTGGTTATGTAAACTTTAAACTTTACTTTTGTGTGGTGCTTGGATGCTTTCCTTTCAGACTCCCTTAACACTTTAATTTTCAATGTCATTTTCTTTCCTGACATTTACTATTTTATATGCTTATTTCATATGCTTAATTCCTACTTAACTTATTTCATAACTATTTCTTATGCTTCTTCTTAATATTCATTGTCTATCAAGCTTACTTGTTGTTTATATCATTCTTCCTTTGTTAACTTGTAACAAAAAAGGAGAGGGTTAGAAAATGTGGAGAATGCATGAAATGTCATATATATGTGTGTATGGAATACTATGGAATGCTATATGCTATGGAATGCTATGTTTGATAGTACAAAGGAAGTGCTATGTGAGGGAGAGTGGTACCATTTGAGTTTCATGAACTTCAAGAAGCTCCTACAACAAGATTACAAGACTTCATTATTTTCGTATTTGTAATAAATTGTGTTTTGTCATAAAATTGACAAAGGGGGAGATTGTAAGTGCTAAAATAATTAAAGCACACTTTAGTTGTTGTTAAATTTCGTATAGCCAAAACAACTTGACAAGAGATCTTCAAGACCGGTCCATAATCAAGAAATGATCAAGCTCAAGATCAAAGAGAAGATTAAGCTCAAGACTGATACATTCTCAAGATAAGATCAAGCTAAATATCAACTGATGTTCACGAATAAGATCAAGCTCAAAAGTCAAGATGAAGTCTGTAATCAAGTTCAAGACAAAGAAGTTCAGATATTTCTCGTATCTTAGGTAGTATAGAACCCTAGAAAGGCCTTAGGATTAGGTGCTTTCAAAATTCATTTAGATTGAGTTTTTATACTTGTGTTTGCTTGGAATTTGACTAGCCTAAGGTTTGGTTCGACTAGTCTAAGTTTTCTTAGCCAATCCAAGTTCAAGTTGAAGCAAAACCAAATTTTGGTTGCAAATTCGACTAGTAAAATTTTTGGTTCGACTAGTCGAAGCTTGACCTTTGACCAACCCGAGATAATTAGACTTGAAGTCCAACAACTAAAACATTTCGGATCTTCGACCAATCGAAGACTAAATTCGACTAGTTGAACAGAGTTCTTTGACTAGTCGAACTGGTCCTCGAGCTAATTGAAGTTTAGATAGATCTATCCTACGCAATCTGACATCCATTGAACAAAATTTGGTCTGCTCGGGCTAGTCAAAGTCTACCTCCGGCTAGTCAAATATTCAACTTCTTGGCCTATAAATTGAGGTCCTCCCTCAATTCGAAATATCCAAGTTAATTATCAAAATCCTTTTACAAGAGAGAGAGAGAAGCTCAAGTTATTAGCAATCCATTTGAATGATATTTATAAATTTTATTTATAGCTTTTGTTTAATTTTCTTAATCTCAGATCTTTCCATTATGATTCTAAAGAGAGTAAACTATAATCTTCTTTTGAGATTTAAGAGAATTAACTCAAGTAGCCATTGGTTTGAACTTAATTAAAATCAATAAAACCCTATAAGATTTTCTATCTGACTGAACATTGAACAATCGACATTCAAAAAAGTGGTTCTTCAGCTATAGCTTCTGAAACATCTTCTACAGTGAAGATAAGTATACATTTAATTCTTTATTTTGTTTTTTTGAGATTGTTAGAAAATCTTAGCATAGGTTTTGTCTAAGATAGCCTGAAAATCTTAATGAGGGGTTTGATTGTGATAGCCCGATAAAATCACACGAATTGTAATAGGTTTTATGGTGAACCTGAGAAAATTTTTTTTATAGTGAACGCTAAAATTACGTGGAGAGTAATTTTGGGAGTGGAGTAGGTGTGACTGGTTTTAGACAGTTTTTAGAACACCGAACTACTATAATTTTCTGTGTTATGTGGTGAATGGTTGTATTTAATTTTCAGTTCAAGTGGTGAATGTTGTAATATTTATTTTTATTTGCTCTTGTAAAGTTTGAGGTTTTGATTTTAAAGAAATTTGTGAAATAAAGTTGTCCTGTCTAAACTTTAGGTGAAGGTTGTCCTACAAATTATTTGGAATCAACATTTCAATACTTAAGCAATTGATATATCTGATTTATTTACATATTCAGTACGTGGTTTGATTATTTGGCATAATCCTATTCATACCCCCCCTCCCCTTCTAGGACTTCTTAAGCTCTCCTTTTTACCATGCCAAAAGAAAAGAGATACATCCACCCTTGATTTTTATGGGACCCATTGTGATGATTATAAGAAATTTACTTGAATCGTTAGATTTCAAAACAATCTTTAGGCTTAGGACCTAAAAATCAGGCCTATACATGATCCAAATGGGCCCCACCAAGGGAAATATTTTGAGGGTGAGCATTGCTTGTACCCTGTTTCTAATCATGTGGTCCACTTGAATCATAGATGCATTTGAGTTTTAGGCAATGGGCATAATATGAGGTGATGCACCTAATGGTCAGGGTGTAGTTCATATAAACATTATGTTAGGGCCCACCCAAGCTACCAACTGGTTACTCACACGGTCGAACCCCAACTTCCATTAACAAATCTCTAACGGAAGCTGCCAAACGATAATTAATTAAATTAACGTAGATTATTAAAAAAACTTCTTAAAAAAGAACCACCTTGAAAAAGCTCATTGAGTGGCGAGATTTTATTAGCAACCGTATGTAGCAGGAAAGGATGGTGAGCTCCGCACAACTCAATTTGCATCCAGGGAAGGCTCACCCAAGTTTTCAATGAGGACTTGCCCCCATTTTGACCTTTATCTCCCTGGCGCAACTCCGAATTACTCATTAACAATAGTCAGCTTATTGATGATTGATGGGCTAGGACTAGCCTAAGCTTGCTACCTTAGGAGTGCAAATGGATCCTAACCACCCTCATATCCATTTAATAATTCAGTCTATATTTGCCTCATTGGGTGATCCTCACCAATAATTCGGTCTATATTTGCCCCATCAGTATTAATCACCCCATAAGGCGAGCCATACTTGTAGGTGAAAAATGGATGATTGGTAAGAAAATTTAGCATCACTCAATAATTTAAAAGTACATGTGTGGCATACCTTATGAGTGTGCTAGCATAAATTTTTGGACTAGGCATATGTCATATAGATGCCCCCCCTGGTTAATAGCCCAATGTCTCAAACTTTTGCGGCATAGTTGGGATGAGACACACACAATTAAGAACCTTCTAAATTGAGTATGGGGCCTGCTTTGATGGATTTAGGACATCAAATCCATACATCATGTGCATCCATTAATGCTCTCTTAGGGCCTCAAAAAATTAGGCCCCCATTTTTAAATAGAATTTGAAGATATTGGCAAGACTTTCAAATCCTAGTCTTGGTGTGAATACTCACTTTTAATGTGGAAAACAGTTGATGTGCTAGCTGCAACCCGCCCATTTTGTGCAAGTAACATTAAACTTTTAAAATTTAGAAAAATCCACCTACGTAATATAAAATTTTACATTTTGGTACCATTTTCAAAGAGGTTTTCAGTAAGCCACGACATTAATTTAAGTAATTGTGAGTGGATTACCTTAGGTTAGAATTTTTAAAAACTTTATTCTTGCAAGCAAAGGGGTCGGCAGCTCGGATGGGCCATACAATGATGCTTATGTGAAATCCACCCCAACAACTAGGCGTGTTACCATGCTAAGTTAATAGCTTAAAATATTAGCCCCATTCATGATTCAGGTAGACTGCAATAATTGAAAATGGGGTACAGGACATCCCTCATCCTCCAAACTCTTTCCCTTGGTGTAGCCCACCTGAATCTCGAATGAGCCTGATGTTTAGGTTCGGGTCTAAATTTTTGTGAGGCATTTAACAGACTGAGTGGATTCTAAATAATCATCACAAAAAAGCCCTATAAAATCAAGGGTGGACATCTTTCTCAAAACTATTTCGTTTGGTGTGGCCCCACCTTAATCAAATGTGGATCATGATGGTTCAGTCACCCTTGAATTTTTATGGGGCCTATCGTGATGAGTACGTGAGATCCAATTTGACCATAGATGTGTAATCCCACATTAGGCCTAAGGGCCACACTAAAGGAAAAGTTGGTAGAGAAACATCCATCCTTGATTTTCACTGGTTTCACTGTCATGATTATATCAAATCCACTCTAACCATTAGATGCCACACCAAAATTTCGGCCTATGCCCAAACATCAAGCCCATCTATGATTCATGTGGGCCATATGAAGGTAAATGGTGAGGAGGGTGAAGGTTGCACTATAAACCGTTTCCAATTGTGTGGTCCACCTAAATCATGAATGGGAATGATATTTGGGTCTGGGCCTAACATGGGGTGAGAACCTGCTAGGTTGGATTCACATAAGCATCATCACAATGGAGCCACCCCGCATGGTCAACCCCAGCTCCCATGACCAAGAAATCTCAAGCATTACAATTGCATCTACTGAGCTCAGGCCAGCATCTACTGAAGCTCATCCCTCATTGTTTAATGTAGACCTGAACCTAGCTTCGCCCAGCTTGTGACGAGCTAAATAATCAGCCTAAGTCCATCCCTTTTATTTTTGGCCAGCCTAAGCTCGTCACTTAAGAAACCAAGGGTGGGCATTAGTCTTGCAATGATTTATGCTGAAATATTAAAAAAGAGAATGTCTCAAGTCTAACTTGTTGGACTACAATTTAAGGTCATCTTAGTGGACAACTTACTACTCGTTAAATTTACTACCACTGTTAGTGCTTGTGAAATCCAATCCTCCTCATAGGTTGGCCCCACCATGAGGATCACCTAGTGAGAACATCATTCTATCCACTCATCAAGTGACCCACACAATTGAAAACAATGTATAGCCATTGACAACTAACAAAATAAAAGTATAGCCACTTGATGAGTGGAGAGATGATTTTCATATAAAAAATTGCTCACCGTTGGTTCAACATTCAAAAGGGAATTTTACTGACTCCAACCTTCACTTTGAGCGTGACTTGGCTGCAACCTTAGAACTAGCTATGTGGGCACGACCCTGACTGTAGGGCCCACTTGATGTATGAATTGTATATCCATGTTGTCCATCAGTTTTGCCAACTTATTTTAGGGCATGGTCCTAAAAATGAAGTAAAAAATAAAGTAGATACAAATCTCAAATGGACTACATAGGAAATGGTGGTCATTGAACGACCACAATTAAAACTTAGGGATGACCATAATATTTATTGACCATCCAACTATTGATAAAGTCAAGCCTGATCTAAAACTTTTGTGGCCAACAAAGGTTTTTAATGGCCAGTAACCTCTTGTGGTCCACTTAAAAATTATATCTACTTGATTTTTGGGAACATGCCCTAAAATAAGTTGACAAATCAATGGACAACACATATATGCATTAAATACATCTATGTGGGCCCTATGGTTAGGGTTACACCCATGTCGCTAGTTTAGGGTCACAGCCAAGTTGTGCTCCTTGATTTTTTATGGGCCTACTATGATGCATATGCGAGAACCATTTGATGTGTAATCTCACATTATCCATAGAGCAAAAAAGCTTGGTTGACTTGTAATTAAGGTGGGGCACGCATGGAAAGAGTTGGGAGAGACGTCCACCCTCGAGTTCTATAGGGCCCACTCTGGTTATATAAAATCCGCTCTAGTTGTTAGATGCCACACCAAAACTTAGACCTTAGAGTCAAAGTCAGCTCATATGTAATTTAGGTGGGCCACAACAAGAGAAACAATTTGTAGTGTGAAAATTGCCTTGTATGCTATTTCTCTAATTGTGTAATTTACCTTAACAATGGATGGAACTGATTTTTGGTTCCTAGACCTAAAATATGATAATACATTTTCAGGGTGTATGTAACATAAAAACATGATGGGGCCCACCCAATTTGTAAGGAGGACATAAATTTCTTTTGTATTATAGGATTTCTTCTTTCGATAGTCAAAGGCTGGCTGGGTCATTTTCTAGTTGAGTTGTACAAGGTCCGTGCCCTTCCCAATAAGAAAATGAGCCTGCATTTTAAACTCGAGCCTGGCCCGGGGCTTGATAGCACGACCGAAGTCTAACAAGAAAGGAGCTTGGCACAAAAGTCCAATGGGCCAGCCCAACCCGTATTATACCACATGAGAAAAAAAATGGAATTTTAGGTAGTAAAGTTAATCACTATACTCGGATTATAAAATTTTTATAGAGCTTCTCCCATCTCTACCTCCAGAAGTCATTAGTGTGGTGAAGAAAGGTCTAGATACAATCATGCATTTGATGGTCATTGCCCCTCTGAGCAGAGAGATAGCGACCATTCATTGTACCTTCTGAATATTTCCTATTTGTAGACCAAGAGGGGGCCCACCCATGAATTAGTTGATGGGTGGGCCCCACTTTCCTTGAAATCAGAATCAAGGACTAGAATTTGACAGTAACCCCTCAAGTACCCACCTTGGTACTGGTGACGGAAAATTGGGCCCCACCATGATATATGTTTTGTCTACTCCGTGCCTCTACCCATTTTTTCTAGCTCATTTTATAACATGAGCCCAAAATTGAGGCAGATCTAAAGCTCAGGTGGACCACACCATAAGAAATAATGCTGATTGAATGCCCACCATTAAAAAATTCGTAGGAGCTATAAAAGTTTTGGATCAAGCTTATATATATATATATATATATATATATATATATATATATATATATATATATATATATATATATATATAAAACCTTCATCTTGGTCTGTGTGATCTAATTGACGAGTTGGATGGAAAATAAACATTACAGTGGGACTTAAGAAGTTTTTAATGGTGAGTGCTCAATCACCACTGTTTCTTGTAGTGTGTTCCACTTGAGGTTTGCATATGCTTCATTTTTGGGCTTATGCCTTAAAATGGACTGTAAAAATGGATGGACGGGATGGATAAAAACACACACATTATGGTGGGGCATACAAAGCTTTTCCATCACCAAGGTAGATATTGGAGGGGTCACTATTGAAGCAATTCCAAGAATCAAGGGCAGCAGTTGGGTGGTCCAAGAAAGACTTCATGCTAGAGGATGTCTCTATACTCAGGTAGATACCTATCAGGCGTCCTGAGCCTGCCAGGCTCGTGGGATTAGGTGTGGCCAGCTTACAATTGATATGCTCTACCACATCACCCAAACCTTTTCCTTCGGTGCAACCCACATGAATCATGAATTTATCTAATTTTAGCAACACATTCAGAAATTTTGGTTTGGCGTCTAATGGTTGGAATGGATTTCATATATATATCATGATGGGCCATGTAAAAATCATGGGTGGATGACTCTCCCAACAATTTCCTCTATTGTGGCCCACTTGAATCACGGGCTAGTATGATTTTTGGCTTTAGGCTCAAAGTGGGATTACCCATTTAATGGTGGGAGTGCATTTCACATACACATCATGGTGGGACCCTTCAGGTGTCCTACTCCCAACGGCTATCGATTTCCGTTGGTATTTTAATTTTTTTTTAAGGGAGACCCACTTTTGATTTTTGATGGGGCCTACCGTGATGTTTATGTGAGGTCCACTTGGATGGTTAAATGTGCAATGCAACATTATGCATAGTGTAACAGATCATGTTAAATGTGATTTAAGTGGGCCACACTAAAAGAATAGTTTGGGAAGAGATATCCACTCTTTACTTTTATAGGTCTATCATAATGAAACCACTGCCACACCATAATTTATATGGTTCATAAAAAAAAATCAGGGCATTCATGATTTAGATAAGCGAGACTAAGCAATTAGGAAGGCTAGCATTGTAAGTAGTTTCCCAATAGTATGGTTTGATTTTTGGTCACTTGGCCTAATATATAGGGTGAAGACTTGGTTGGGATGACTTTTAAGTAAATATTTTCTAAAATATATAATTTTAAGGAGTGTACAAAATCACACAAAAAATTCCTGAGATTTTAATCATCTGGCTATTGGACTGGTGGGAATTTATTGGATGGTTTAAAATGAAAACTATCAACCCTATTCCTACAAGCAAGCGTCGAAACAAACTGATGTTTGGATTGTAGCTTGGAAACAGTGGGATGAACAATCTAGTCAGATTTATTTGAGTCAATATATGCCACGTCAATAATTCTGAGCGCCTGCGTATCAAGCTTCATTCTCCGCCCGTGTATCATATAAGTGGTTTGCTTATGTCTCAAAGCAAACATCGGCTCTGGCTCCAGTTCAAATCTCTCTCTCTCTCTCTCTCTCTCTCTCTCTCTCACGCAACGGTCTTTTCTCGACCGTCTTGCCCTCTCTCTCGTCCTGCCCAAGAACCCTCTCTCTCTCTCTCTCCAATTGGAAAAGGCCGTCCTCGGGCAGCAGAAAAAGGCGTCTTAAAGGCACTGCGCCAGCACCTTATCCCAAACCCTAGGTCTCCCCCAAGCCCGTCTACTATCCTTTCGAATACGAATTCCAGGACCCGGTCTCCTACATCTCCAAGATCCAACCTGAGGCCAAATGCCACGGCATCTGTCACATGGTTCCCCTCAAGAGCTGGGCCCACCCTTCACCTTCGACATCTCCTCCTCCACCTTCCCCACCAAATCCCAGGCTATTCCTGTCTCCATTTCCACCCATCTGCCTGCGTCCTGGCCACCTTCGAACTAGAGTATACCTGCTTCCTTGAGAACCACTGTAGCTGCAAGCTCGAGAAGTGGGTTGCTGTTGTCGTCTTCAAGGGTGAGGATCTTAGCCTCTGCTACCTCTTCAATGTGGTCAAGGAGAAGAGGTGTTGCGAAGAGGAGGTGGTTGGGGATAATGGGGCCAACTGGCAGCTCGTTGATTGAGAGGCGGTTTTGGAGGATTTTAGAGGGGTTTATGGGGAAGGTGGTGGCGATGTATGGGAGTGATTTAGGCACATCTTTGTACTGGAGTGGGTTCCCCTACGAGAATGACCCATTGCCGCCCTCTATCGAGCTGGAGGTGTAGAAGAAGTATCGCTCTAGCCCGTGAAATCTTAGTAATTTTCCTAAATTACAAGGATCAAGGCTTCAAGAGGTTCATGATGTTGGGATGCTGTTTTTGTCGTTCTGTTGGCATTTTGAGGACCACTACTTGATGAATTATCTGCAATGGTACGTATTTTATGTAGATGTTTCTTTGACAGTGGCCCCTTCTGATTATATAAATCTTTAATTGGTGTAATGAGTAGTTTTGCATCTCACCAAGGATAATTAAGGCAGTAGGGATTTTAGAGAAAGAACATGAGATCTGATAGATCAAGGGAAGGATACAGTTAGGGCTAGGAGAAACCTCAAAATGAACGAATGGCTAAAAAAAATCTCAACTTCGTCACTCCCTTAGACCTATGTTTCTCTAAAATCCCTTCTGATTATATAAATCTTTAATTGGTGTAATGACTAGTTTTGCATCTCACCAAGGATAATTAAGGCAGTAGGGATTTTAGAGAAAGAACATGAGATCTGATAGATCAAGGGAAGGACACAGTTAGGGCTAGGAGAAACCTAAAAATGATCGAATGGCTAAACAAAAATCTCAAATTCATCACTCCCGTAGACCTATGTTTCTTTACATTTGAAACAAATCACTAATCCAACTTTATGATTCTAAGACAATCCTAATACCATGCCTGGAATTTCAAAAAATCAATTGCATTACAGAATATAGTTAGACGTAGTGTGAAGCCAGGCGACACTAGATTCTAGTGAAAGCACAGGGAAGCATCTGTTATTTATTTATTTGAAAGGTAACACTACCAGGGATTGAACCCTAGATCACTCACGCACACTACAGTTTCTACCAGCTCATCTACACATTGCGAGGGAAGCATCTGTTTCAAAATTTTAACGAGTATAGAAGGCTAGGAAGCTGGAGCGCGAGTCTGAAGCATGATTCCAAGTGGAAGCGACAAGAAGTCAGATGATCCTGCACCAAGATTTCAGAAAATTAAGAGGATCTTGCACCAAGATTCCAGAAATTTAACTTTTAGTAGTCAAACTTGCCTACAACTAAATGTATTCCACAACTTCCAGAATATCTTTTTATTTTTTATTTTTTATTGGATGAATGGAAACTTTATCAAGAAAGAAAAAAGCAAAAACAGAATATGCAAACCAACATCCATTGGGAGTAATCAATATAGATGCTGCTAATGCAAAACATAAAAAAGACACACTAGAAGTCATCACACCTGTCCTAAATGATGGTACCAAGCACACATAAAACCTCCTTGGCTAGCCTATCAGCCTCAAAGTTAGCTGAATGTACTAACAATAGAAATGACACTGAGAATGATGAGGATACATCAACCGCTTCCTCAGTCCGATAATCTCCAACGAGGTCTACCATTAATCATCCAATGGATTGTTCCTTGAGTCTCCGTTAACCAATAATGAGATAAAATTGTGATCAATTGCATCTTCAAAAAAAAAAAGTGATCAATTGCTGGTTTGACACCTGCCTTAGTGAAGTTGGGGTCACAAATTCCTATTCGGCCAAAGAACTCCAGCATAGTTACACCTCTGCCATCTCTGATAAATGCTCTGATGCTGGCTGGGTTAAGAGGACATATTAGATATAAAGTGGGCAGTGGAATTATGGTCCACCGTTGGACAAATATTTGATGTGGGGATTGCATATTGTTGCCCTAATTCCACAATATCTTTACGCTGGTCATGGACAAGAATGCTTCGTTTCGTAGTTGTTTTTCAAGATTGGGTAAGAAGCTGGTGTGAAGCTTCCAATTTAGAAGAATCCTAGGGATGGGAAATTGATTTGTATGTTTGTTTGCTACTTAAAGCATTTGATGATCTTTATAATAGATTGGGGATAAAGAAGTTGAGAAAGATGTATGCAAACTCAAAAAAATGAGAGGAAGGGTTAGATGTATCAAGAGTAATGACTAAAGGGTATTGGTTAAGGACAGTGAGATTAATGAGAGATGGAGATGCTATTTCCAGAACTTGTTAAATGATCAACGCTTCTAAGAGCATAGGATAAAAGTCATCAACACAAATGACGTCGGTCGGATACCATAGATACTTTTGTATCATTGGGATATTTGAAATAAAAGAAACTTTGAGAAAGACAAAGATAGGAAAGGCGCTAGGACCAGATGGTATATTGGTATAGATTTGGAGTTCATGGGAGATACTAGCTTAATTTAGTTGAAAATTTTGTTCAACAATATTATAATATAAAAAATTGCTAGAGATGAATGAAGAAAAATTACAATGGTTCCTATTTATAAGAATAAAGGAGATATGCAGACTTGCACTAAGCCACAACTATCATGACATTACACCTATGAGTGATACTATGAAGCTCTGGGAGAGTGATCAAACAAAGGTAAGATGGGAGATGAATGTATCAGATTTTTTGCTTTTTTTATTTTTTTAAAATTTTAAATTTTATTTTATTTTATTTTATTATTTATTTATTTTTTTTTGAATTTATGTCAAGAAGGTCAATTATTGAGGCTATTTTCATTTTTAGTTGATGGAGAGATATAGGGAGATGTGGAAGGATCTTCACATGGACTTTGTTGGTGTAGATAAGCACTTGATATGGTCTGTAGAGAGTTAATCTGGTAGCTAGTGGGAAAGAAAACTGACTCAAGAAGATATGTTGACATGATTAAAGATGTATGATGGGGTAGTAAAATCCTTAAGAAAGAAAAAGGAAAAAGAACGGGAAGTAACAAATGTGAGGATTATTGGTGGAGGGACAAGTGATTTTCAATCATTGTAGGCTTACACCAGGGGTCAAAATTGAGCCTATATCCTTTTGCATTGGTTACGAACTATTTAACAATGCATTTACATGAAGAGTTCCCATGGTGGTTTATGTTGTTTGCAGATGACATAGTTTTGATTGGCAGGATAAGGGAGGACATAAAAAAATTTAGAACTGTGGAAGGATGCCTTAAAATCTAAAGGTTTTAAAATTAGGAGTGGAAATGAGGAATCAGTTAAGGTTGTTGACCAAGAAGTATGCCAACATGACCATTTTCGATATCTAGGGTGGATAATTGTGAGGGTGGAGAGATCAGCGATGACATTGCTCATAGAATTCAACTTGGGTGGAAGAATTGGAGATGTGCCTTTGGAGTTTTATGTGATCCTCACATAGCAATCAAACTGAAGGGCAACCTTTATAGGATAGTTATAAAGACTGCCCATGCTTTATGGGATAGGATGTTGGGTAGTTAAGGAACAACATTCATGAACATAGTTGAAATGAGTATGTTGAGATGGATGAGTGGTAAGATGAGGAAGGATAGAATTAGAAGTGGATCCATTCGAGAGAACTTAGGAGTAGCACCAATAAGTAATAAGATGAGGAAAGTAAACTTGATGGTTCGGTCATGAGTGACGGAGAACAAGCACTACACCAGTTAGGAGTGAGTTGGTTCAAGTTGAAGGCTCCAGAAGGTCAAGAGGAAGGTTCAAAAGGACATGGGCTAAGGTACTAAGAAGAAGGCCCGAGGACCTATTATTTAACTGCGAATATGGTCCATGATAGGGGGAATGACAAAACATGACTCATGTACCTTTTGCGATAATCTTCATCTTGTCGTTGGAGTACCTTGGAGGTCAGGCTTTTCCTTTAATTTGATTTTTTTCTATGTGATTATTTGTTCCATGCATGAGACTTCTTTTGAATAATCAAATATTATATATTTTTTCATTTTAAAATCCAATTAACTTAGGAATAGTTGTGCCTTTCAAAAAAGAATGAATTAGTTATACATGAGCTTGATGTTGATAGTAATATGTTTAAGATAACAAAACACTCATGGGGCCTGTTTGTTGGATGGTTCCCATACAGATGTCTAAGCTTGACAGATTGTTATTGCAGTCATTAGCCCATGCCCAAGCCTAGTAATCGTCGATGACTTGAGCAAGATAGCATGGCCGCGAGTCATCCTCCTTACATGTGGTACGTGTGTGTACTCCTATCCGACCATGTAAATTGTGGGCATGTTGCCTATGAGCATTGCTCAGAAGTACAGACGCTTGTGTACTTTCTTTTCTTTTGTGGTTGAAGAGGCTATTTTTCAATCAATTTTATGCCTCTGTTAGCAAGTTGGATATATTGTTTCTGTTCCAGAAACATTGCAGTTCAAACCCAAATTTTGATTTTCACAAGTACATGATGTGGGTACTCGAAACTTATTTTAAGAAAGTTGTTGGTAAAAAGGTAACCTTTGCCCCCTTTGTTCATCCTGTCCTGTTGTAGCTATTCATCTGCATTTTCAGGACAAACTTGTCTTCACTCATTGTCAACATCATCTGCAGCTGGTATCTGTGGCTCTTCGTTGTTATCTTTCTGTTGCTGAATGTGGATGACGTGCATGATTTGAGATTGTAAACATACTATTTCAATCATTCAGCATGCATTTTTCATTTTTTATACTTCAGATACTATTCTTGATTGCCATTGCTTTCATGCTTATATGAATGATATGTATGCTCCTATCCTTATCTTCCTATTTGGGTTGTTTATGCATGATGGCACAGATATTTCTGGTTATCCTTTCTTCTTTCAATCCCAATTGTATAGGATTTCATAACAAGTGCATTGGTGGTGTTTTTATGCCTTTGCCTTTGATCCTAATTATATATAGGACTTCATAACAAGTGCATTGGTGGTATTTTGAAATTTATATATAGTCGAAACTCAACTCTAGCAAGTGCCAGAGTCTGACTTCTTTTGAAATTTAGCTTAAGCACTGGATTGAGTTCTCCAAGTATTTAATTGAGCTTTTTGGGCACTTGCTTGATTCTTTTTTTTTTTTTTTTCAGTTCAGTTTGATACTTAAAGCTTATTTAAGTTTTGGTTGAATCGAATACTTCTGGCTCTGAAATACACACATTACCCATTTATTCAACCTGATTCTTGATTTGACCAAGCCAAGGCGATGGTTTTTTTTTTTTTTTTTTTAGTACTTATTGAGGTTTTAACTCTGATGTTAACTAATGAACTGGATCAATTGACGACTTCTACTTCTTGTAGGTGCAAAATTAGAGCACATATAACTCGTGTGGCTCAAGACCCTGTGGAGAAGCAGTAGGATGCTCCAGTGAAGCCTTCTGATGAATACTTTTGGTTTAATTAGCCTCATATTGTCCTTCACTTGATCCATTTTATCTAATTCCATAATTTATTTGAGATTGCATTCTTCTTCTGGATGTTGGTAAGTTAGAGCATATATTTCGTAGACCTGCTAGGTGCATGTATGTCCACTGATTTGCCTTCATATTTTCAGAGAACCTTTGGGTTTCATTCATGCATGATGAACAAAATGTGGGTTACATTGTTCGAAGGCTTGGACTTTTCGCTTGCCTTGTTAATAGTAATAGGCTAATTGCTGCACAAAATAGAATGAAATGCCAATAATAAAAGATAGATACTATGTACTCTTTTCAGTATTCCTACATTTCTGGCCCTTAAGAATGTATTGCTGTTGGATTACATGTACAGCATGTTTATTCAAGTTCTTTACTGCTACAGTAACCTTTGTATGCAATTTTTACCCTGGTAATTGTTTGCCTTGCCTTCTTTTAAAGCTTTGTTCGCCAAAGAGTTTGAGATAGGCTCCCCCCCCCCCCCTAAAACGAAGATGGGTTGCAAGTTCAAACAAGAGATTCAGTTAGTAGCAAGGAACCCTAAAGGGTTGGGCCAAGGGAGCAAGGGAGGGAAAGAAACCAGAGGGATGGTCGATGAGTACCCGAACCCACAAGTCTGGGTACTTCTTGGACCTAACCTGATTTTAATTGTCTGGGTCCCATTTATTGAACCTGTTAAGAAATCGGGTTCGAGTGCTTTAGTTAGCGTTAGGTCACATTGATTGACCCACTCAATTCTAGTCGGTCTAGTTGGGTAGATTTACTAGAGAAGCATTATGATTTTTGGATTCCTGGGTAAACATGAGCTACATACCTGAGCAATGGGGCGGATCTCATGAAAGTTAGACTCACGTGGTGCTCGATTAGCAGAAGCAATACGCTACTTACACATTGTGAAAAAACCAGAGGACAATCAATGAGTACCTGGACCGGTGGATCCGGGTACTTGTTGGATCCGACCCGATGTTAATGGTGTGGATCCCATTTATTGGACCTGTTAAGAAATTGGGTTCAGGTGCCCGAGTTAGTGTTAGGTCACACCTCCTGTCAAGTCTGATCATACGTGTTGTCCATACTGGATTCTCTTCCAGATCCATCAATTTATCATGTTTGCCTCTCGCAGCTATTTTGGTTGTAGCTGGTTTAGAATCTGATAGCTTAGAATGGTTGCCCCAAATGGGGAGTTTTCAGTAATTTTCTCAATAGGCTTCTTCTAGATTGAAAGAAAATGATGATGAACTGTTTCTCTAGATACACATGGGCAATCACCAACTGTGCCACCTATGAGGTAAACATGGGCCAGCTCTTCACAACTACTAACAAGAAGCTGCAGCGAAGATCATTCTGTGGTATTCGGAGTTCTCAAGTTGCGGACAACATGTGTTGAGACTCGAGCATGAAAAATTAGCAGGTTTTTTTTTTCCTAGTTCTTCCTCCGCAAAATAAACCTGTTTGTATAGCAATGATTATTTAGCAGTAGTTCATCTCCCAATTGTTGTTATATCTATATCTCTATACCACTATTACTTACCGGCAATTCTAACAACAGTAATAACACCTGTAGAATTCACCTCTCTCATGCTAAAGAAGCCAAAGGAATGCAAAGTGCATGGATTTTAAAGAGGTTTGCTAGATCTGCTTGCATTTCTACAAGCAGATATGTGCTAACCTTACACGTGCAGGACATCTGTGCCATGTGTCAGGGATGTTTGCTGGCTCCACATGCACTTCCACAAGTGGATACAAGCTAACCTGGAAAATGTGCAGGACATGTGAGCCATGTATCAGGTGTGCTCTACCATGTACATAACTGTGAGGATGGTTAAATAATCAGTTAGGCCACATAGATGAAAACGGTGGATGGTTTAAACAAGCTCGACAATTTTTTTCTAGGCTGTCCATGGTTTTAGCACATGCATTTGTTTGCATGCTGATTTGTCCAGCTCTGATGTCTGGGCTGAGCCATCTACATGATGGGGCCCACCTAATACTTGGATGGGATGTCTACAAAATGTGAGCTCACATGCTGATTTATCATAGGCCTGTGGTTCCAGTCCTGACCTGAACGGCTTGGGCTTGGGCCTGTGATATCGACCCAGTAACGAGCTTAGCCCTGATTTAATTCAAATTTCTACTATGAGCTTGGACCATCATTTAGCTCTCTAAATTGTATCTCGTTTTGAATAGCCACTAACAACCTGCTCTCTTTTTTATTTTTCAGTGTTTTTTCCTTTTCTTATTTGATAGAGTGGATTGTTTTTCAAAGATGTGACCAACATCTTTCTAATGGGGGAGCAGTCCCTAGAAATGGCTACAACAATGGTAAATGTTCATGCAGATTTGACCTTGTTAGTTTATAGGTTTATAGCGTTATACCAAATAGCTCAAAGTAATTGTAAATTATTACTTATCAGTGAAACAACATAACACTGCACTCAATGTATTAAGGTTCGCATTTTTTCTCTAACTTTCTCTTGTACTTCAAAGTCTGATCCATAGCCGGTTCTGGCCGCAACAGCCTCCGTAGCACCCCATTCTCGGCTCCTGAGGCAGGTTCCGATCTTGGGATCCTACAAGGAAGATTTTCATAACCGTGTATTTGTTCCAATACGAGCATACCCGAGATCATAGTAAGTAAATCTTAGAAATAACAAAGACACATATCGCAAAATTCACTATAAATTTGAGCTTTAGACATGATACAAGGCTGAAGAAAATACATATGATAATAGAAGAAAGAAGGAAGGATCTGCAACACTGGGGTCCTTGGCTCAACTCTTATCCAAGCTCCGCTGCTACGAAGCCGACGTCGGATCTCCTGCACGCATCAATCGTTCATAAGCTTATAGAAAGCTTAGAGGGTGGTGAAAGTGTATGACAATAGTGCACAGAAGAATAATAGGGGATACAGGAAGGAAACATGATCAAAGCTAATACCACTAGCCTTACTAAGGCTGCCATGAACGCAAGAAGCTATACCAAAGCAATACAATAATGCAGGAAGCCATACTAAGGCTATATAATGCAATGAGTACTGGGCGCTATGCCAAGACGATACAATATAAGGCTTATACAGCTGATGCAAATGTAATACGAAGTGATGCTAGCCCTCATATCTAATCCACATATCAGTACTGTTCCATCATAAGGGATCTACCAGGGTCAAGTACACTGCAGGATGACCGCCGCTCTCCAGACTCGTACAGTCAAATAAGCGTAGGAGACCTCACTACCCGCCTATGGTCAGCCAATCACCAGTAAGGCTCGACGGTAGCGGACCCATTCATAAGCTGGTCAAACACAACCTAACTATTGCCCTCTTTCTCTTAGGCGGGTAAGGCCATACCCCATCCCAACCGATTACATGACAGTGGGAGTCGCGGCATAACGGTGTAAGGCCCTCGTGCGCTCATGGTTCCACCTGGTCATGGCGCTGGGGCAGATCCTTCGTACCATAAAAGTTTTGAGGTTTTCACCCAAGGGCATCCTATGCACCCCATATGCTCAGGTAACATTTCTGGTATCCAATCATGGCCATCCACAATGATTTGTGGAGGCTACGGCCCTGATGAAGCAAGGGCGAATATCCCTATACTATGCAATGCTAGATGCATGAATCATACAATCAACCATGCATAAATTCCAAGCGTCCAACGTGCTCAAGAGGGGATGCTACGTCCCTCAGAGAAAGTAACATGCAATGCCCAATGGCACAACCATGACCACACACACACAGTGTCAACCAAGCATGCAATGATGTACATGGGTCATGAGGATGAATCTAGACACACTATGTGGCGATATACAATGTATTACACTCCTCCTATCCAAGAAGGAATCAAGACTAGGTACTTAGACAGTATCCATAAGGAATCCAACCTCTAGTGGGGGCCCATTTACCTGGGGTAGCCCACGAGACTAAGCATACAAGCTACGGGTCTAAGTAATACAGGAGCCTAGCAAGAATCTAAGATGAGCATTCAATCACACTTAGATACAACCGGGCCTAGAGGGGTTTATAATGGGGATATTTAATCACCATTTCCCAATAGGCATAAGAACCATGAACTATATGGATAGAAGGCCTAAGGCCCACATTCAAAATAAAAAATAAGTGGTGACACACACACACACACACACACACACACACACACACACACACATATATATATCCCTCATAATAGGCCATAAGAAAAGGGGTTTAATGCTACATTCAACAACATGGGCCCCAAGAGGGGAATTAAGGCCCAAGGCTCAATTCTCAATGGCCATAGAATTCCATACATTAAGTTGGACTTGGTGGGCAGCCTGTATACACAATGTATGACCCAAAAAAAAGTTCAAGTTTGGATGAAATGGGCCCCAATACATCAGCCTAGTAACTAGCAATTTAGGCAGGCAACCAAGGGCCCAATACCATCCTTATCTTAGCCCACAAGTCCATCAAAATGGTAGAAGTCGGCCCAATATATGGTTGGGCTAAGCTGGGACGTCCCTGCCCACTCTGGGCCCACTGGATGACCCAAAATCTAATCTAAGAGGGGGTCTTCATATGATCACCAAAAGGTGACCCAAAAGAATGTACTAGTTAGGCCTAAAGATTATAAAAATATAAGCATACAACACGTATACAAGTTCTCAATATGGTAGGCCCCACAGCCAATAAAGTTTCAACCATAACAATGTACATTTAAGGCCTCTTGATAAACTTTCGGCTCGCTTGACTTCCTGGACCTGCTAAAGTTCAGAAATTTGTCAACTATGTGGAAATAATCTTATGAAGGCTAATATTCATAAGGGGGGCCCCCACCAGATGGAGGGTGTGTATACATCATAAAAGATCAAGTGGGCCTGCTACTGGATTGTGAGTCCAGCAGCAACCTAAGGCAGAGAGTGCCTCCATGATCGGGGCGATCCAAGGCTTGGACGGCCTGGACCAAACATACGTTAAGGTAGGCTCCACATACATTCATATTGAGCCTCAAATAAATGGTGTAGGATCTATGGTGAGCCTTTAACCATCCATAGAGGAACCCATGGGCCTACCTTAGGATCACCCAAGAGGACATCCAACCTCAAGTGGTTCCCAAGAGGTAGCCTGCCTCTAACCAAATACAAATCAAGGCCCAAGGCATATACCAATCCATGGGCCTAGTGGGCAATCATACAAAGCCCAACTCATAAGCAATATCGTGGGCCCATAGGCAAGGTTGGGCCCAAGCATAAAGGTCATAAACCCACATATTATGGTGGGCCTAATGGGCAGCCCATTACTCAAGGCATATGGGCAAATCCTTATGTTTAAATCAAGTGAACTGGGCGTTACATCTTGGCCCAAATACAAGGTTAATTTGGTGGGCAACCAAAGGCCCAACTACTTGTGTACTTTGGCCCATAAACCCATCATAATATGTAGTGAAATATAAGCCTAAATGTCCAATGGATCTATCTAGAAAGTTCCAGCCCAACTGGGCCTATAGAATCTAACAATTAGCTATGTACATTGATCCAACAAAAACCCAACTAGAGTGGGCCTCAAATGTGCATTAATTAAGCTCAAAGGCACATTAGGGAAAAGGCAAGATATGTGCATAAAACATCCTTAAATCTGGTGGGCCATGCTGCCCCAAAAGATGCCATTAAGGGCAGCCAATTTGGGCCTATTGCTGAAATTCCAGCCCACCTGTTTTCTGGGTTTGCTGGAGTTCAGCAATAATCAATTTATTTAAGTATTTTGTTTCCTTGGTGACCCACACATATCACTGTGGGTCCCTGTATTGCCCCGGTTTTCAGAACCCGAGTACTTAACTCGTATTCCAAAAACCCAGGAGTTAACTATTGATAACGATGATCAACCAATGAATCAAAGTGCAATATAGTGGAAATAAAAACGTAGCATAGATATGATCTAAAGACAAAAACAATATTCAGGCCCACTCAGCTGGGGGCCCCTTACATAACCTTAAGTCTCTCAAATTCTAAAAGTACTGGAATAAACATAAAGGGGCTGATCTACTGGTTCAGCCCAAAATAGGCGGCCGCCTCCTGTTACGGCTCTTCGTCGTACAGCTTCTCATCGACCGCCACCGCCTCCAAGTCTTGCCGCGTATACATCGGCCTCTGTACCTACGTCCTCTGTATGGTTGAACATTGATGAATGAGTGACCAGCTCAGTGTAATCTCACCTCAAGATTTCACACTGCCACCCTAAACAAGTAATAGCATAAAGACATACAGGCAATCCAAAACACAGTAGATGCAGTCTTGTTAAATGCATGGATTCATGAAGGCAATCATCGGCTCGGGTAAAACATCCAGACGGCCTGTGCCTCGGGTAAAACATCCAGATGGACATTGGGCTCGTCACCCATGAATATGACTGGTCATCAGCGCAACGCTCAGTGTAATCGCATGGGCATGATGTCCGAGTCATCATCATAAATCGAATGACTGATCATTAGCGCAATACAACGTAATCGCATGGGCATAATGATCCAAGCCATCGTAATATGCCATGTATGCATGATTAGCTAACCCGTTATTAGTCCAATTGCAACCAGCCAATTTAAATAAGCTTACGGTCAATACGGGGAGCACATGGCCCAGTGTAGGCCACCGACTCGGGCATAGTGTCCCATGACCACCATCTCCAACCCATGAGGCTACTGTCTTAGGGTGTATATAGTACCCATCAACATGCGGTCAATCAATTAAATGAAAATGGGCCACCACCAATGCCGATTGGGAATGAAAGGTTGAAATTACTAAATATGGCGATTAAAGCTTGACGGCATGGATGATTCAAAGACGGGTAAACAGTGGTATCGGAATGGTTATGAAATTCACCCAAAATCGGTTAGGTGAAGCCACACATGGATGGTAAACCCCATAGTTAAATGCCAACAACCCAAACCTCCATGTCAGGGGCCTATGCGCATTACAACTAGTCCATTTACACCCTAAGCACGGACTCTCCTTTGCTAGGACTTCCCATGGAGAGGTTTCAACAATATGTATGTCCCGTCATCATGTCAGCAACATACATCTTATCATGAATAGGGAATAAGAAACAATACATATATTTCTATCAACATGCTAACTGAGTTAACATAAAATACATAAGATACCTGACATGAATGATTGAATTATTCGCCTAGGCAGTTCAGAGTATAAAATCAAGAGTCTAAACGATAGTAAGCATGAGAATCATTATGTTAAACAGATAGGTCAAGTGAATATAGTCTATTTCCACACAGTTTATAATTAGTCTAGCTAGCCATTTACATTACTAAAGCTACTATTTCTGGTCTAGTTAGGGTTGGAAAGCTTAAGGGAAGGAAAATCATCACCTGTAAGGTAGTGTTTGCGAACTCGGTCCTAGTCTTCTTGCGGCCCGAGGTCACTCAAGAAATTTCCTAAAATCACAGTTTATATTTGTCAGCTATTCCTATGGTTTTGTCCAGCCAACATGAAGGTTCAAAGGAGTACAACGACAAGGCCTGTTAAGCTTGTGTTAGGCTCATCATATACTTATTCAAGCAGGGTGGCCTGACTGGCTTAAGCTCATCCTTACTATGGGTTGAACTAGGCTTCACACATGGACCCCATATGTATCAGGTGGGCCCCATGGATGGGCTCAGATGAGAGTTTGGTCTTCACAAACAAAAAGAAATTACTTCCATAGTTGCAAATGTAACACATGTGTCACTGTGCACTATCATCTTTTGGGGCACATGGCTTTACCAATGATGATTAGCATTGTCAAGGCATCGGCCATGTAAATCGGTATTGTCCAAACATTTTTCGGCACTGACAGCACTTGCCCGACTTATTGGACAGTGTGTACGTACGTCATGGCCCGACTCCCACATCATATGATCTGTGTAGACCTGAATCGAGCGGGAAAATGAATATCATATTAGCTCAAAACTTCTGTGACCCAAAAGGCTTTAAAAACTGGGCATTCAATCCCTGCTGTGGTCCACTTGATCACTAGATCTGCCTGCTGTGGTCCACTTGATCACTAGATCTGCCTTATTTTCTTCTTAGGCCCTTAGGACGAGCTTGCCCACTGGATGGATGGTTTGGATAAATTATATACATCCAGGTGGGGTCCACAGAGTTGCTGACGTTAAACAGCTGGTGGACCCACAGGACTTGCTGGCGAGTACAACAACTGTTCAGTTGGCGTGAGGTACTCTAGCCAAACTGCCTCCCACCATCCAATCCCTGGACGGTGAGGACTCAATACATCCATCACGGTATGCCCCACACCCCATGTGCATACAACGTGCAGGGCGGGTCCCACCCGTTGGCAAAACAGGCGGACGGAGTGGATTTAGAATCAACATGGTAGGGTGGGCCACGTCCAGACCTTGGACGGTCTGGATTCAACACATGCATTAGGTGGGTTTCACAAGCACCGTCCAGAGGGACGGTGCATATGTGATTACCTCGTTGTGGGTCCCACATGGGGCCCACCACATATCTAGTATATACATGTATTACATCAACGTGGGTCCCACGTGGGCCTACCACGTATATATAATATATATTATTATAATAGAATATGTATATAGATTGAGTCCAGGGAGTCTGCTGTTCGTTTGGGACAGCCCAAAACGTGCAGCCCACTTGATGTTTGAGTGAGGCCCACCTGCGATTTTCAGGGCCTACGTTGGCAAGGTGTGGCGCACTGTGATTTATATGGGGGGTGGCCCACCTATTCTGAAAAAGGGACCCAAGTGCAGCTCGTGGGCTGTTGCAGGGTGCAACCCGCCTGCAATTTGGTGAGGCCCAATGCCCGTTCAACACTCACCGTCAACGTGCATGGCCTTCCCACTGCTGCATGACGAAGCCACTTCCAGCCCCGATTTTTTTACCCCAAACACGGCCCATCCTTGGGCCGTTTTTCAACCCATATTGGTGCTCGAACGGTGGCTGTCATTTTCACTGACAAAGAACGGCCAGAACCATAGCCATTGATTGGCTCAGTTTCGGCTCAAACCATGGCCATCGTTTGGCCAGCTTTCCTAGCTCAAAACAGAGCTCGACAAAGGACTGTTTCCCGGCATGCCCCTAGCCCAGAACTCAGCCATCATTTGGCCAACTCTAGGCCCGAAACAGACGCTCCAGTTGGGTTGGATTTCAGCCCGGAACAGGGCCATTTGTTGGCTCAGTCCCAGTCCAAAACAGAGACCAATCTTACTGTTTCTTCAGTCCGTTCCACAACCATTGATTGGCTTGCCCTCTGAGCTGGTTTCGAAGCTCTACAGAGAGCTCAAAACATGCTTCAATTGGGCACCCGAAATAGTGCTCTGGCTTGCCTGTGTTGTAGCCCAAAGTGGAGCCATTGCTTGGCTCAACTTCAGCCCCCAAACGTCGCCATTGCTGGACCGATTCTCAGCCATTGCTTGGAATGGTTTCGGTCCAGACAATGCTACCCCTACCTAGCTAGAACTTATAAGGAGAGGGAAGGAGAAATGATCACCTGAGGTGGGTGGACACTGTCCCTTGTACTCGAGCTACAACGGGAGGAAACGATTTCCCTGTTTTTCCTCTCCCTTACCACTTTCTTTCTTCTCCTTCTTGGTCCGAATCCCGAGAGCTACAGGGCTCTATTTATAGCCAGGGGAGAGAGAGAAGGGACGGCTGAGAATGCTCCCTACTGAGGACGGCCGAGATCGCACCAGTGCTGGTTTTTCCTGGAGAGGAAAGTCTCCTCTCTGCCTTTTCCCACGTAGGCCATTGCTTGGCCCTTTTTGGCAAAGAGGGAGAGCACACCTCTCTCACGGAATGGGCGGTCATGATGGAAGGATTAGGCTGATCGTGAACCGTCCAATAGATTTCGTTGTGGTCCCACCCTTGGACTCCTTCCACGTGCAATGCATTGGACGGTGGTAGCCCATCTCCTTCATCTGTTTACAAGGGGTGGAATGGCTATAGGGTTTTGTTAAGCTGGGCCCCACGGAGAATTTGAACGGCGCAGATGGTCCGGAAAGTGGCCATGGTGGGCCACCTAGAGGTCCGAAGATCAGTCGTTTGAATCCCTGTTTTGGCTGGAGAAGAGAGTTTTTCTCATATTTGTAAAGAGCTCAGTCAAAGCTCTCAGTCAAAGCTCATTTGACCGAGCAAGTAGTTCCAGTGAAGGTCGCATGCACATATATGGGGTGTACGTGCACTCCGTGAGAGGGTCTATCGTGATGGTTGTGCCAAATCTATTCCGTCCATTTTTCTTGGGACCCAGGAATAGAGGTCCCGTCCCATTTTGGTGCGGGGCCGAGGCCCAGGTGGGCCATTACCCATATCTTTGGGCTATTATTGGCCCTCATACCGCGATCTGTTGATTAGGTGGGCCCGATACTAGTTTTCAACGGTTAATGTAGGGTACTGGTCATGATGAAAGCTTGATTTGTCACACACTAACGCTCAAGTGTTGGTGACAAGTGTGTTGTATTGGTATTAATTAACATAATGGCTTTAATTTAGAGTGTTCGATAGCCTCACCTTCTTGATTGTCATAGGGCGCGTTCTGGCTCCTGGAGACCATGATGGATGGCCTTAATGTCGCCTAGAATCCCCGTCCTGTGTATGTTGAGTTCAGGGTATTTGGTTAACCCAATCTGATTTAGGTGTTTGGTGGGTTTAAAAGGTAACACCTATGTTCCAAAGGTACGGGGTGTTACAGTCCCACCAGATGAGAGGAATGGATGAAACACATAACTTAAGGGGACCATGCTGCTGGATTGGACGTCTAGCAGCAGCCCAATGGGCTGGGCGTCCTAAGGTAGATGGTCCATGGGGCTGGGACGTCAGCCCCCAAAATATATCAAAGTGGGCCCCACATGTGGACGTCCCACAGGGAGGTGGGCCACGTTCCATGTGGACCACATCATGGATGAACGGTGTGGATACAATGTACATCAAGGTGGGCCGTTGGACGGTGGACGGCCAGCCATGGCTGGACACCAGCCTAGCTGGAATGTCCAGCTGTGGCTGTCCATCTAGCAACAATGCATCAAGTTCTGGGTGGAAAGGTGGTGGTCCACATCCCCAAGGTGGGTCCCAACATGCTGGGCCACACAATGGGCCAATAAGGAAGCCTAAAGCCCAAGCATAACATGAAGGAAGCATGAGGATAGCAAGGTAAAACAAAAATTCTGCTACACGAATACATTGTTGTTGATGCAATGTTTTCCCAAGAAAGTGGGCCCAATCTAAGCCTAGAGGGCAGGAATGAATGGTTAGTATTTTTTCCATGAAATACAGCAAGGTGGGGTCCACAAATGTGGCCCACCATTCTAAGAAACAAGCTGAAAATTTTGATTTCCCTTCAATCCACAAGGTTGGACGGTCCAACAAGGTGGACCGTCCACCCCTATGGGCCACTCTTTTTTGGGTCCCATTACATGGACATCTGAGGTGGGTTCTATCATACTTCAGAGTGGGGTCCACACCTCCAGTGGACACCCCACATCAGGGATAAAAGAGCCCTAAAAGATGGGCAAATCTCGAGCCCAAAAATCTGCTACAAAGGCCCAATAAAACTGTCCAAAATTCTGAGCAACCATAGATGGCTGGATATTCCAGCCCATATCTGAGAATACGCATCAATCCAAGGGTGGTGTGGTCAATCCAAGGGTCGTGTGGCCTTCCTTGGTGGACCCCACTAGTGCCCTAATCAAGTCCCAAAGCCAAATCACTTGCATACATTATTTAAGGTAGCAAATGGGACACCCAAACCATGGTGTAGGTGGGTATGGGCGTCCCACCCTAGCTGGACTTTCTGGATGATCCAAGCCCACCAAGTGGGCCACACACATCATCAGCAAAATAAAAGAAAGGTGAGAGAAGAGGAAGAACATCCTGGCCATAGAGAGAAGGCTCTGCCACTATTGAGTCTTCCCCAACACAATCACACTCACACACTTCCATTGATTTATAAGGACGAGTGGCTTCCATGATGAGCTAGCAAAAGAAAGCCTAATGGAGGCTATAGGCTAGGGTTGTGGGTGGTGTGTGGGTAGTGGGTGGTGTAGGATATGGGAGTTTGGGTGGTGTGTTAGAACTTGTGCATAGGGAGAGTGCCATCTAGAAAAAGGTGTGTACCACTCCTAGAAAGGCCACATGATCATGATTAAGGGATATAAAATGAGATGCATATAACTTATGATCTGTACATCGGATGGACACATAAGACGCGGTGTCGGAACCGCAACGACGATGCGAAAAAGATGACATAGGTCTCGGCTTGATCCGAGTCGGGTCTAGACCCGACCTGAGTGCATGTGTGTGTATGAGTGTGCATTTCATTTCTCTTGGTCCTGCAGTTCTATCGGTCGAATCCCGGTGACCCGTGACCCTCAGATAGTGTTTGCGGTCATCCTTAAGTCCGGTCATGTAGACTCGATTTAGATCGAGCCGAGACCTATGCCATCTTGATCGTATCGTTGTTGTGGTTCCGACACTGCGTCTTGTGCGTCCATCCGATGTATAAATCATAAGTTGTGTGCATTTCGTTTTCTAGCCCTTGATCATGATCATGTGGGCCACCTAGGAGTGGTACACATTTTTCTAGATGGCTCCCTCCCTATGCACAAGTCCCAACACACCACAAATACACCACCCAAACTCCCATATCTTACACCACCTACTATCCACACACCACCCACAACCATAGCCTATAGCCTCCATTAGGCTTTCTTTTGCTAGCTCATCATGGAGCTCTCTATCCAAGCCACTCTTCCTTAGAGAGAAATGATGGAATTCTCTTATCTAGGTGGTCTCTTTTAGAGAGACCATCATTGCTTTACTACAACATCTCTCTCTCTCTCTCTCTCTCTCTCTCTCTCTCTCTCTCTCTCTCTCTCTCTCTCTCATTCCTCCCTTCTCATTCTTATTCTCTTAAGCTAGAGAGGGTGGGACGTCCACACCATTCCAACCCCTTTCTTCTCCAATCTCTCTTAATCCATCCATCTCAATCCCATCTCATCCATCAATCTTGATTCCTTGGAGCTTTTGGAGCTTAGTGATCTAAGTTTTGGTGAAGATCTTTAGGTCGGTGCTCCTCTAAATGTACACATTCCTTTTCCATAGCTTAGATCTTCTCTTTTCTTTTTTTGGGAAGTGTAGGACCCACCAATCAATGGTGGAGATCCTACACAATCCCTTGCATGTGGCCAAATGGCCTACCTTATGCATGCATGTCCCATGCATGAGGTTTTTCTTTCATGGGCTCCATCATGGAGGTTTCTTCCAATTTCATAGCATGATGTGTCATCTAGACCCTAGCATCATGGAGGGGATGACATCCCAACCATTCATTTTGCTTATAGATCATGCATGATGTAGATTTATGATTGTAACTATGAATCAATGGAAGTGTGTGGGTGTGATTGTGTTGGGGAAGACTCAATAGTGGCGGAGCCTTCTCCCTATGGTCGGGATGTTCTTCCTCTTCTCTCACCTTTCTTTTATTTTGCTAATGATGTGTGTGGCTTGGTGGGCTGTCTAGAAAGTCCAGCTAGGGTGGGATGCCATACCCACCTACACCATGGTTTGGGTGTTCCATTTGCTACCTTAAATAATGCATGCAAGTGATTTGGCTTTGGGACTTGATTGGGGCAATAGTGGGGTCCACCAAGGAAGGCCACACCACCCTTGGATTGATGCGTATTCTCAGATATGGGCTAGAATATCCAGCCATGTATGGCTGCCCAGAATTTCGGACAGTTTTATTGGGCCTTTGTAGAAGATTTTTGGGCTTGACATTTGGCCATCTTTTTGGGCTTGACATTTGGCCATCTTTTTTGGCTCTTTTATCCCTGATGTGGGGTGTCCACTGGAGGTGTGGACCCCACTTTGAACTAATGATAGAACCTACCTCAGATGTCCATGTAATGGGACCCAAAAAGGAGTGGCCCATACCTTGTTGATTGAAGGGAAATCAAAATTTCCAGCTTGTTTCTTGGAATGGTAGGCCATATTTGTGGACCCCACCTTACTGTATTTCATGGGAAAAATACTAACCATTCATCCTTCTCCCCTCTAGGCTCAGATTGGACCTCCCTTATTGGGAAAACATTGCATGGACAGCAATGTATTTGTGTAGTAGAATTTCTGTTTTACCTTGCTGTCCCCATGCTTCCTTCATGTTTTGCTTGGGCTTTAGGCTTCCTTATTGGCCCATTGTGTGGCCTAGCATGTTGGGACCCACCTTGGGGGTGTGGGCCACTACCTTTCCACCCAGAACTTGATGTATTGTTGCTGGATGGACAGCCACAGCTGGACGTTCTAGCTAGGCTGGCATCCAGCCATGGTTGGCCGTCCACCTTCCAACGGCCCACCTTGATGTACATTGTATCCACGCCATTCATCCATGATGTGGTCCACATGGAACGTGGCCCACCTCCCTGTGGGACGTCCACATGTGGGGCCCACTTTAATATGTTTTGGGGGCTGACATCCCAGCCCCATGGACCGTCCACCTTAGGATGCCTAGCCCATTGGGCTGCTGCTAGATGTCCGGTCTAGCAGTATGATCCCCTTGAGTTATGTGTTTCATCCATTCCTCTTATCCGGTGGGATCCACAGTGATATGTGTGGGTCACCAGGGAAACAAAATGCTTAAATAAATTGATTATCGCTGAACTCCGGCAAGCCAAAAAAACAGGTGGGTTGGAATTTCAGCAATAGGCCCAAATTGGCTGCCCTTAATGGCATGTTTTGGGGCAGCATGGCCCACCAGATTTGAGGATGTTTTATGCACATATCTTACCTTTTCCCTAATGTGCCTTTGAGCTTAATTAATGCACATTTGAGGCCCACCCCAGTTGGGTTTTTGTTGGATCAATGTACATAGCTAATTGTTGGATTCTCTAGGCTCAGTTGGGCTGGAACTTTCTAGATAGATCCATTAGACCTTTGGGCTTATATTTCACTACATATTATGATGGTTTATGGGCCGAAGTACACAAGTAGTTGGGCCTTTAGTTGCCCACCAAATTAACCTTGTATTTGGGCCGAGATGTAAGGCCCAATTCACTTGATTTAAACATGAGGATTTGCCCATATGCCTTGAGTAATGGGCTGTCCATTAGGCTCACCATAATATGCGGGTTCATGACCTTTATGCTTGGGCCTAACCTTGCCTATGGGCCCACGATATTGCTTATGAGTTGGGCTTTGTATGATTGCCCACTAGGCCCATCGATTGGTATATGCCTCGGGCCTTGATTTGTATTTGGTTAGAGGCGGGCTACCTCTTGGGAACCAGTTGAGATTGGATGTCTTCCTGGGTGATCCTAAGGTAGGCCCACGAGTTCCTCTATGGATGGTTAAAGGCCTAACATAGATCCTACGCCATTTATGTGAGGCTCAATATGAATGTATGTGGAGCCTACCTTAACGTATGTTTGGTCCAGGCTGTCCAAGCCTTGGATCACCCGATCATGGAGGCACTCTTTGCCTTGGGTTGCTGCTGGACTCACAATCCAGTAGCAGGCCTACTTGATCTTTTATGATGTACACACACCCTCCATCTGATATATGCCTCGGGCCTTGATTTGTATTTGGTTAGAGGCGGGCTACCTCTTGGGAACCAGTTGAGATTGGATGTCTTCCTGGGTGATCTTAAGGTAGGCCCATGAGTTCCTCTATGGATGGTTAAAGGCCCACCATAGATCCTACGCCATTTATTTGAGGCTCAATATGAATGTATGTGGAGCTTACCTTAACATATGTTTGGTCCAGGCTGTCCAAGCCTTGGATCGCCCAATCATGGAGGCACTCTCTCTGCCTTGGGTTGCTGCTGGACTCACAATCCAGTAGCAGGCCCACTTGATCTTTTATGATGTATACACACCCTCCATCTGGTGGGGGCCCCCCTTATGAATACTATTGGCCTTCATGAGATTATTTCCACATAGTTGACTAATTTATGGACTTTAGCAAGTCCAGGAAGTCAAGTGAGCTAAAAGTTTATCAAAAGGCCTTAAATGTACATTGTAATGGTTGAAACTTTATTAGCTGTGGGGCCCACCATATTGAAAACTTGTATACGTGTTGTATGTTTATATTGGGCTTAACTAGTGCATTCTTTTGGGTCACCTTTTAGTGATCATATGAAGACCCCATCTTAGATTAGATTTTGGGACATCCATTGGGCCCAGAGTGGGCAGGGACGTCCCAGCTTGGCCCAGCCATATATTGGGCCGACTTCCACCATTTTAATGGACTTGTGAGCTGAGATAAGGATGGTATTGGGCCTTTGGTTGCCCGCTTAAATTGCTAGTTATTGGGTTGATGTAGTGGGGCCCATTTCATGTAAACTTAAACTTATTTTTGGGCCATACATTGTGTATAAAGGCTGCCCACCAAGTCCAACTTAATGTATGGAATTCTATGGCCATTGGGAATTGAGCCTTGGGCCTTAATTCTCCTCTTGGGGCCTATGTTGTTGAATGTAGCATTATACCCTTTTTTTCTTATGGCCCATTACGAGGGATATATATATATGTGACCACCTATTTTTGATCTTGAATGTGGGCCTTAAGCCTTCTATCCATATAGTTCATGGTTCTTATGCCTTTTAGGGAATGATGGTTAAATGTCCCCATTATAGACCCCTCTAGGCCCGGTTGTATCTAAGTGTGATTGATTGCTCATCTTAGACTCTTGGTAGGCTCCTGTATTATTTAGACCCGTAGCTTATATGCTTAGTCTCGTGGGCTACCCCAGGTAAATGGGCCCCATTAGAGGTGAGATTTCTTATGGATACTGATTAAGTACCTGTTGTGGGTCAGATATTGCATATCAGACCCAGTTATTGCATGAATTTACAAGCATTATACCGTTTAATGGCCTGATTTAATTATGTTTGTGATGCAGAGTGTATTTACGAGCATGGATTGAAAAAGGATGCTTAAAGCATGGATTTAACGCTCTGATGACACCAAAGCATGGGATGGACCCCAGGAGACCAAGATCGGCATATTTGTATAGCAGGGATCCAAGAAAATCAAGAAACTAATGCTCAAGTAGCCTGAAATTGGTACATAATACAAGATCATAGGGTTTCCACCATCCGTTCAGCTCGGAACTCCATATATGGCCTGAAGACCTTAAATAAGCCGTACAAATAAAAAATCAGCCATTGGATCGCTGTGGAAGTGGCCAAATGGATAGATCAGCCCCTTAAATCCTTAAGTGAGGCCCACCTAATATCTGGATATTCTCCATTTTTGGTCTCAACTGTTTAAATGAGCTGACAAAACGGATAGACGGAGCGGATTTCTCACAAACATCTCTGTGGGACCCATACATGTAGTGCATGTGCATGGGACGCAAGTGCACCAAACTCTTCTTCTCCAATCTCACTTCTCACAGCGAGCGGACGTGGGTCCGCCGATTTCACTCAGTGGGGCTCACCCCTTGCTCCTTTGAATGATCAAAGCCATCCATAGTACTTCTAGGGTAGGGAATACCCTCACCTAGGTGGAATTTTGGACCCATACACGTGGATTCACGTGGATCGTCAAAAGAAGTAAGATGAACGGTGAATTGACATTATACAATGGGCCACACAAGAACCTACCAAAACTACTCATTCCTGACTGGATTTTCACCAGGATTTCATTGGACGGGGTGGATTTCCCATCTGAATTTAATCATGGCCCCCGCCAGCAGCACAGCGGAAGGAATTTGTTTTTTTTCTCTTTCTTCTCTGTTTACGCAGGAACAGAGCCCGCGGACGATCTCTATGGGCCACCATCATGGTCCAGATGACTGATCTGGACCGTCCATGAGAACTACGAGGGCTATATCACTCATGCTTAGGTGGCAGTTTTGCTCCAGGCAAACATCGTACGTACATGAAGACTCAAGCGCAGGGTGGACGGTAGAAGCACAACTCCAGGTGGACCACACCAAAGGCGAGACGAACCGCACCATTTTCGACTTTTTTCACGAGCTGAATCCAATGATCGGAATGGATTTCATTTTTGGCGATGATCCTGAACCCCACCATTCATCAGCGCAATCAGAGGTTACACAAACTCTGTTTTGCGTACAGATCTGACACTCCAGGTGGGCCATCACGGTTGAATGTTGAGGAAATCTAAACCGTTCATACTCTCAGCCATCCACAACTTAACAAAGAGGAGTATATTTCGCACGGTGAGGATCATGGGTGCATGAGCAATCAAAACGGCAAACTTGTGGTTTTCTTTGGTTGCGTAAAACATCTTCAACTCCGAAGCAGAGTCGGTTTTGGAAACCGACTTGTTTGTTAAGCACTCCACCGACCCAGCCACGGTCAGTATATGCTATAAGAGAGAAAAGAAAGAGGGAGAAAGGGGAACGGGGTTTGGAGCTTCAACATGGAACGTGAGAGAGAGAGAAAGATATTCGTTTTTTTTTTATTTCTTTTCTTCTTCTTTTTGTTTTGTTTTTGGTTTAAGGGATCCAGCCCATTCATGTTGGGCTGAACCTCTTAGCTAGGGCTAAGAGGTGAAGCCTGTAGCGAGATGGGAGATCCTACTTTGTGCCTTTAATTTAAACTGAACTGATGTTGATTTTATTTTAATTAAGGGAATGCTTTTGGTTTTTAATGGTCTGTTGTGACTGAAATTACAATGGGTCTGCAATGGCTTTGAGTATTTCTTTTTCCTTATTTTGATTATGACGTCAAGAAGCCCTGTTGTTCGCCATCGTCTCCTGGGCATGGTTGGATGGCGGTACCCTTCCTAGCCTTCATAATCATCTGATTGGGGTAATTAGTTTAATTCTATTGTTTGCTCTGTCTCCTGGGCATGGTTTGATGATGGAATCCATTCTGATTCATATTCCTTTCATCTCGTGAAGACTAAATCAAGTAAGTTCAGTTTGATTTCCATGATTCTTAATGCAGGCATAAGATCTCCCTGATCTCTACAAGTGGATCCTCTGAATCTCTAGTTTCCCTTCCCTGAATTGTTTAAAGTTTTAGATAATCATTCCACAATTATTCCTTAAATTCTATTTGATTTAGATTACATCTTTTGCTAGTTCTAGATCTAGTTAGTTCTAGATCACGTACAAGTTTCAGTCCCTGTGGATTCAACCTCGGTCTTACCGAGTTTATTACTACATCACAACCCTATACTTGGGGAGTGAACAGTACCTAGTCTTGGTTCCTTCTTGGATATGAGGAGTGTAATACATTGTATATCACCACATAGTGTGTCTAGATTCATCCTCTTGACCGATGTACATCATTGCATGCTTGGTTGACACTGTGTGTGTGTGGTCATGGTTGTGCCATTAGGCATTGCATGTTACCTTCTCCGAGGGACGTAGCATCCCCTCTTGAGCACATTGGATGCTTGAAATTTATGCATGGTTGATTGTGTGATTCATGCATCTGGCATTGCATAGTATGTGGATATTCGCCCTTGATTCATCAGGGCCATAGCCTCCACAGATTCATCGTGGATGGCCATGATTGGACACCGGAAATGTTACTTGAGCATATGGGGTGCATAGGATGCCCTTGGGTGAAAACTCCAAAACTTCCATGGTACCAAGGATCTGCCCCAGCGCCGTGCTCAGGTGGAACCATGAGCGCATGAGGGCCTTACACCGTTAGGCAGCAACTCCAACTGTCGTGTAGTCGGTTGAGATGGGGTGTGGCCTTACCCACTTGAGAGAAAGAGGGCAATAGTTAGGCTGAGTTTGACTCGCTCGTGAATGGGTCTGCTACCGTCGCGCCTTGCTGGTGGTTGGCTGACCACGGATGGGTAGTGAGGTCTCCTACGCTCGTTTGACTGTGCGGGTCTGGAGAGCGGCAGTCATTCTGCAGTGTACTTGATGACCCTGGTAGATTCCTTATGATGGAACAATACTGATACGGGGATTAGATATGAGGACTGACATCACTTCACATTGCATTTGCATCGGCTATATAAGCCTTATATTGTATTGCCTTGGCATGGCGCCCACTACTCATTGCAATATTATATAGCCTTGGTATGGCTTCCTGCATTATTGTACTGCTTTGGTATAGCTTCTTGCGTTCATGGCAGCCTTGGTAAGGCTAGTGGTGTTGGCTTTGATCATGTTTCCTTTTTTTTTTTCAACAAACGCACACACACCCACACACTCACACTAGTGGAATTTCACCACCTATGGATACTCGAACCCTTGACCGGGTGTTGAAACTCCTAGAGTCTACCACTTGAGCAAGAGTAAGGATCTTGATTATGTTTCCTTCCTGTATCCCCTATTATTCTTCTGTGCTATTGTCACACACTTTCACCGCCCTCTAAGCTTTCTATAAGCTTATGTACGATTGATGCGGGTAGGAGATCCTAGGTCCGCATCGTAGCATAGGAGTTTGGATAGGAGTTGAGCCGAGGACCCACTGTTGCAGATCTTTCCTTCTTTCTTCTGTTATCATGTGCATTTTCTTCAGCCTTGTATCATGTCTAAAGCTTAAATTTATAGTGGATTTTGCAATGTGTGCCTTTGTTATTTCTGAGATTTACTTGCTGTGATATTGGGTATGCTTTTATTGGAATGGATATATGCTTTATGAAAATTCTCCTTGTAGGATCCCAGGATCGGAACCTGCTTCAGGAGCCGAGAATGGGATACTACGGAGGCTGTTGCGGCTAGAACCGGCTATCGGGTTCCTTGTGAGTCCGGTTACCGAGTCTGGGGCATGATAGGTTCACATTTTTTCTCTAACTTTCCTGTGTACTTCGAAGTCTGATCCATGACGTTTTTGTTTCACTCACCAAGTTGTTTTACTGTGAATCAGATGCAAGTCAGCATGGCATGTGTACCAGTTACAAATAAGAGACAAAAACTTACAGTTTTAATATGAAGAATCATGGTACCAATGAACCATAGTGTGAATAGAATCAAAAGATCAAATCCCGAAGGCAAAAAAGAGTAAAAGAACTGAGCTGCATAATCATTATAGCCAGGTAATTCTTCCACTTCAAATCACTCTTCAAACTCCTGCTCCAACTTCTACTTGCCAATCTTAGATCTTGGATCCAAAAAATGTGCCTCATCAGTGATTACACCTCTCACTTTTTCCTTTTGTGGCCCCAGATGAATCATAGGTCGACTAGATATTTTGGTCCTAGGCCTATAGTGAGATTACACATCTCATGGTTGGAGTGGATTTCAAATACACATCAAGGTGGACCCTTAAAATTCAAGGGTGACCTCTTTTCTCCTGTGTTCAAATTGGAAGAGAGACGTTTACCCATGATTTTTACCAGGCCCGCCATCATTATATGATGCCAACTCCAATCGTTAGATGCCACACTAAATTTTAGGCATAGGGCCCAAAAATAAGAGCCATGCGTGATTCAGGTGGGCGAATTTAATACTTCTACCGTGTAAAAGTTAACTGAAATTTGAAGTTTGATATGATAATATTGATTAGAGCTATGCTGTGCTGTTATGGCACTGATAACTTAGACAAGCTGTATTTCCTGGTATATATTGGCATCGATACAATTGCTGATAGAGCTGAAGATGCATGTTACACATTAGTTGACACAGACAGTTGGCTGCAGGGCTAAACATTTTGTTTACCGTGGCTGCTGATTGTATTGTCCTTCAGCTTGACTGATCTGGAGCTTCAAGGCCCTTTTCTGTATTTTGGGAATTCCATTCCCCACTTCTGATGTAATGAATATAGTTCTCTTCTCGGAAAAAGAAAAAAAAAAAGAGAATAAAGATAACTTGATAGTTGTCCAAGGGCTTGTTTGCATTCAGCAGTGGTTCTCTTGACCTTTTTGGAATTTCATCCAAAGGGATTCTGAGCAGAACGAAATGGTAATTTGGTTTAACCAAAAGTCCTATGTGAAGCAAAAAGACATTAAGATGCTCTCCCTTTTCCAATTTGTTTCCTTCCCCACCCAATCTGGAAAAGATTGGACTAATCAAATCCAATTCAAGGAGCGGCCAACATGTAAACAGGCCTTAATATGTACATGTTGGTCACATTTTCTTTTTATGTAGAATCTCGTCACTTATATCCTCCATGTATTGTTATAATATATCATATGAAGGAAAGATGGTAACCATTAGCCTTCCAATTCTTCATGAAGTCATCATAAAATGGAAAACAAGAAATGTGAAAATAGAAGGGAAAGATATAATATATATCCGAAGTTTATAAATTTGCCAGAGTTTCTTTCTTGCCTCAAAAGATTTGTTTATGACCGTTCTCCATGCTGAATATTTAATGCCTTTATTTCTGTTCAAAATGTTACAAGATTGTTAATGCTCCCGGCAGGCATTTATAGCTACACCAGGAAAGTCTCTCATTGTGGATGATTATGGACAGGTACGGGAGGACCCACCTGGCGCAACTCTAGTTATAGGTCTCTTGGTCCAACTTCAAGTAAGATAGTTGCAATCTGGAGCCCACTGTATCCTAACAAGTAGAGAAATTATAATCTAGTTTTTTTGCACTTTATTTCAGGATGCCTTTGCTTCTGATATAAAAAAGGCAAAATTGCTCAACTTCTGTATTGGATATGGGAAAGCTTATGTTAGACTGGCTCTTGATTAGGAGGTATGCATATTCTTTATAGATGAACATGTGGCTGCCTGTGGCCAGATTCAGCTTTATACACACGCACATGCATTTTTTCCCTTGCATTTCTGATTTTAGTATTTTTACCTGAAAAATGAATGCTGGTTTGATACAGCATAGCCACTTTCAAGTCATGAACTGTTTGTCAAAGCAGTTAGTTAATAGCGCAATTTCCTGTTGTTCTTTTAACTTTTCTTTTCTTTTCTTTTTCCCAGTGGCACAGTGGCACTACTAAAGAGCATGAAAATAATGAGGTATGAAATAATCAATGAAGATAAGAAACCATTTCACTTTTGAACTTTGTTTTATATTTATTTTCCTCACGGGAATTGTACCTTACATTAGGCAACAAACATGCCAGATTTGCTTTTGTGGTATTTCAGGCCAAACTATTTGGGCAGTTGATCAGGTTCGAGCTAGAAATATGTTTGTTTAAATAAATAGGTTGGGCTTGTGTTGAACCCTACTTGCTCACTTTGGTTATTAATGGGTTGAGCCAGATTAGCCGGCTTGGCTTAACCTGAAAACCAAAAAAAAAAATAAAGAAAAGTATGGATAAATTCCTTGTCTACACGAACTCAACCTGATTTCTTGAGTCGAATTTATTGAACCTGAACTCGTTAAAATTGGATCAGATTTGTAGGTCGAGTTCATCGGGTACCCATCGACATCCTTGCTGACCTTAATGCAACGAGTGACAAACGGGTCAGATTTGTATGGGGGGCTAGTATCGACCTTTTAAATTAATGGGTCGGCTGCTTTTGATTTCTAGCTAATCTAAACTAGCTTTGAATTTTAATGGATCAAGTCTAGGTCCAAAACTTGAAGTAGATTCTTAAATGGTTGGGTACGAGGATCTCCTAAACCCTACCCGACCAAACCCAACCCAACCCATCCTATTTGCAACTCTACCCGTTGGGATTTTAGCTGCTATGGGCCTAGCTTAAGATCAAAATTCAAGCCTCTCCCCCTTTTTTTTTTTTCTTCAATTGGGCGGATTTGAATTGTACAATAGCTTATAAGCCTGGCCCAGCTAATTAGTGTTTGAAAGGGTGTTGCAACACACTTGAAATGGTACCATGAGGTCAACCTCATGGGAGTTTCCCATCAGGCTGAGCTTTGTGGACCCACCGTGATCTATGTTGGACATCCACGGCATGTATTTGGTGGGTCCCCTCTAGGTTATGATATATCCTAAAAAGAAACCATATCCGGAACTCGAGTGGGTCACACCATCTGAAATTGTGAGAAATCATGCCTAAAACATTTAAAATCACTTGTGTGGGGCCCACCTGAGTTTTGTGTACGGCTGAAACTTGGTGTGACTTCTTACCCAAGCCATTCCTTTTCTCGGCTCATTTTAAGAATTGAGCCCGAAAGCTCAAATGGGCCACACTAAATAGTAAGATTGGGTTGCATTAAATGCACAAAGCATTAAATGCAAGAGCTATATGTGGTGTGGTCTACTTGAGTGTTGGATCTGCCTCATTTTTGGGCTCACCTTAAAATGATCTAAAAAAAGGAATGGATGGCATGTATACACATAAACATCACAATGCCCCCCATCTGCTCATTCGTGGCTACAGCCTGGCCGGGTAGTATCCATTTCAGAAAGGCTTTCAATAACCAACAAGGGAAGTTGGGTTGGCTGGGCGGCTTGGGTGAGCCGTGAAATCCACCCCCACCATCAGGTCTGTCATCCCATTTTAGGTCCAGTGCTCAAAACTCAGCCCTATCAATGATTCAAGTAGACCAACAGGGTACATGACAATACTCACCCTTGAAATTGTTTCCCCTTGATGTGAGCCATTTGAATCAGATATAGTTTTGATTTTTGGGCATGACAGACCCAACTTCCATTAAGAAAAGGTACTGCAGTGGTAATTTGTTACATTAATAAGGTTGCTTATTAAAAACCTTCATGAAAACGGTATAGAATGTAAATAATACATTATCGAGGTGGTATTTTGTAAAATTCCATATATAAAATAATGGAATTTTATAAGACGCCCACTCTTAATTTTTGATGGGGTTTACTATATTGTGTCTGTGGGATGCACTCAAACCATTAGATATATAATCCCACCTTAGGCTACTGACCATTAGATATATAATCCCACCTTAGGCTACTGACCATTAGATATATAATCCCACCTTAGGCCAACGACCATTAGATATATAATCCCACCGTGGGCTAAGGGAAGAAAAACAAGTTGGCTGTGAATTAATCCCACACCAAACAAACTAATAATAGAGAGATTATTTTTTCGGGGTCTGCTGTGATGGTTATATAAATCCACTGCAACATCAAAATCTAGACCCGACATCCATAATTTAGCTAAAAAAATAAGGGAAAAAAAATAAAATAAAATAAATAGAGGGTAAGTGTTGCCTTGTACACTATTTCTAATTGTGTTATTCACCTGAACCGTGGATGAGGCTGATTTTTTTCACCTCGGGCCTCACATGGGTTGACTAACTTGTTAGTTGGAGTGAATTTCACATAAACATCACAATGTGCTCAGCCAATTTTAATTATATTCTTAATTGAATACAAGTTAAACTATGCTCTGCCCAATAAACATGTTATATTCGGAAAAGGTAAAAACGTATCTAAATCTAATGAGATGTGGTTAAGGATGTGGAGCCAATGGCTAGTCTAGCCAGTGAGAGTTGGCCCCTAAATATATAACTTTACTATTAAAACTTTATAGAGTATTAAATAATAAGATATAAGACTTGCAAGGACCCAATCTCAATAGCAGCCTGTTGACAGCCTCAGGGAATATATGCATATGAAAGATCTATGCCAATCATTAGGCACTCCATTGATGCATGTGCCCTAGCCATTTAATGGGTAGACCTATTTGATTTTTGGGTCAAAGCACTCTATGTAAATGTGACACACTTTACACTACATGTACGGTTTGGTCAGTTTGGTCCCATGCATAATTTGGCCTTGTGCATGTAGGGTCCAAAGGAGTTGGGTTGGGTTAATAATGAAATTTTTGCAAAGGATGTAGGTCCCATGGCCTAATAATCCGGCTATTAAGGGCCTCTTGGACACAACCAAATAAATTACTTTTTAAACTTATTTTAAATCATTGAGTTACTTTTTAACACTAGTTGATTTGGTAAGCACTATCATAAAAGTTACTTAATGCAAAAAGTTACTTATTTTAACATTTTTTTTTTTTTTTTTTTTATAATTTTTTTTGACTTTTACTTTCCTACTTTTTATGATTTGGCCACAGTGCATATCAAAGCAGCCTTTCCCTCATTGCCCTTATTAAGGGAGGCCAACTGTCCCTGTCAAAGGTGGGGCCCAAACTACATCAAAGGTGGGCCATGTGATGAACAAATGGGACTATTTACTAATGGCCAGAAATTATCTACTTTCTCTTGTCCATGTGATGAGCAAATGGGACTTATTTTTACATAATGTGATCCTCATGGTGGGGCCAACCTATTTGTGGGGCCCATGGTGATGAATGAGTTATATCTATGCTGACCATATATGTTTATTCGTTCAAATTCATGGCATGATCCCAAGTCTTAAATCTCAAGTGGACTGCACTGTAGACCAATGAGACGGATGATGCTCATGCTTGCCGTGATGTTTATTTGCAGCTAACCCGTTCACGAGGTCACTATGAATTGGATGAAGGGAGAAAAAAAACAGAATGGAAAAGATATAAAGTATACATTATGGTTAGGGTTGTCAACGAGCCACGCCTGGAGTAGGTCACGGCCCGTATTTTAAACTGTTTCAGCAGAGCCATCGGGCCCTCCCTATTGAAAATTCTGATTTTTCAGGCTCAAGCCTGGACCCATTGATACCCCTAATTATGGTGGACTGGCTCCAAGGAAATCAGCCTCTTTTGATACTCTAGTAGTATGATGCATGGTTACGTAGGCACTTAGAAGTTACGTAGACATTATTTTAAATATAGCGTACAACTATTAAAATTAAATGGTCTGAATTATGGTAACTAGTGTAAATGTATCATGAATTAAAAATCAAGCTTATCTGATGATTTGATCATTGGATTGGTGGAACTTTACTAGACATTAGAAAAATGAAAGCTATCCAACAGTCCTTAGTTCCACAAACAAGCGTCCAAGTCCACGAATAAGAGGATGGGATTGTTACGGAAAAGAAATCTGATATTGTGACGGTGGAAGAAAATCTATTAAGTTTTATTTAGGTTAATATATGTATACCGTTGAAGCTCGAACTTTTTATAAAGGGCATTCAATTCTTAGGCTTTATGATGAGTTTTTAGAGCTTATACACACACACAAACACACACACACCCCGTTGAAGCTCGAACTTTTTATAAAGGGCATTCAATTCTTAGGCTTTATGATGAGTTTTTAGAGCAATAAAAGGTAGGGTTATTCCATACGCATATCCTTCATCCGATGCCTCTATTCCATTGTAATCTCCCTTGAGATTTCAACACTAATGAGGATTCCAACCTTACTATTGGAGATGTGCTTGAACTCCTCCATTTCCTAGAAATTGAACTTAAGATATCTTGGCAAACCATTATCCAAATCTTCTAGGAGACCCGTCTAGTTGAATCCCCTAGGAAAAATAATTTCCCATTAGTTGTAGGAGATTCAACTCACTCCTATCACCTTGGTCACCTCGGAGGAGCATCAAATGTAAGGTGATTGATTGTGGAGCTGAACCCTTAGTAAAGTAGCGGCAGTATAATCGAGAGAGCATCGAGAAGCTGATTGAAGCATGAGAGAGCAGGGATTAAGCGACCTAAGACAGAGTTACAAAATGGACTCAATTCGACAAGTAAGTATCATGTGTAAGAGTCCAAGTTTGTACTCCTTTGTGTAGGTTGGATTGCAAGATTTTGTATCCTAAACTCATCCTAAGTTCTTGTGTAGGACCTTGGCTCTTTTGTAAGGCTTAAATTCGTAGTTCTTGCATAGGACCAATGTTGTTGGTTAGCTTAAGGAAAACCCAACTGAAGTCTCTTGTGGGAGCCTCCGGTGGGAGAATACATATTGGGTTCTTATCTAGGATCTTGACTCTACTGTAGAGTCTAAATTTCAGGTTCTTATATATGACCTTGACCCTTGTGTAGGGCCTAAAGCCTTAAGTTCTTCAGTAAGACCCTTGATCTTGTGTAGGGTATAAAGTTAGAGTCCTTTTGTAAAGCTGTAAAGGTTAGAGGTGAACCTGATTTAAAACTATCGATAGTAAAATTCGGTACACTCATGGATGAGTGCGTCCGCCGGGAGTGGAGTAAGCAAGTAGTCTAACTACTATATATGATTGTGTTTGAGATTGTCATTTGAGCAATTGTTAAATTATGCTTGTGAGTTTGAATGTTTACATTATACATGCATGATTAGATGAATGATTGGTGATTGATAGCTAACACATCCCACATACACACATATATAGACTAGTTGTTTATTTGCAAATCCTTTGTAGTCTATGTGATTGGATCCTCTTTTGGCTTAGAACCCTTAGAGTTTTAATTGTTAATTAGTTTAAGTTAGGCAATTATTATTTTAAATAGGCATTACTTTTAAATAGGCCTTAATCACCCCCCTTTAGGACATAACCTTCATTCATTAACTCCGTTAAGCTTCCGCAAATCATAGCTGTAGTAATCCCATTACACCACAGGCTCACATTTTCACTCCACTCCTTATGAACAAGGTAAAGAAACCATATCTTCGAACCCATAATAAACTGGGCCCCTAATGGTTCTTTTCTCTTTGTTATTAGGTATACTCTCCTGAGTATCATGCTGATTGTTTCGATCAATTTCGTAATCTTATAAAATTTCACCTTTAATAACTGCCTCAAATGGCTCCATTTGCAACGATAATTTCTCGGACTCACCATGTTTTTCTAACTTCTCTACAACATCCTTGTTGGCCGTCAACATTGATACATCATCAAAGATGACATCTCCACTAATGACCACCTTGTGTGAAACTAAATTCCAAAGCATGTAGACCTTAACACCTTTCTCATACCCGATAAAGATGCACTTCCTAAATTTGGGATCAAACTTTATCCTTTATTCACTTTGCACGCGGACATATGCTGGACACCCGAAGATCCTCATCATTGAGTAATAGACGTCATTACCTGTCTTGACCTCCTATATAACCTTGGAGTCTTGTATTACATATGGTGACTGATTTATAATATATCATGCCATGTTAACCGCTTCTACCCAGAAACTTTTAGACTGCCCCGCTTGCAACTACATACTTCTCACCCTTTCCAATAGAGTTCTATTTATTCTTTTCTGCCACCTCATTTTATTGTGGGGTCCTTGGAGTTGAGAAATGCCTTGTGATTTTATGTTCCTTACAGACTTTCATGAAATCTATATCTCTATATTCTGTACCGTTATTTGACCTAAGACACTTAACATGTTTCCAAATTTGCTTTTTTACTTCTGCCTTCTATTCATTGAACTTGACGAACACCTCAAACTTGTGCTTTAAGAAATAGACCTAAATCTTTCTCTTTTAATTGTCTATGAATCTCACGAAGTATCATGCTCCTCCCTTAGACGGTACTGTCACTGGCTCCATGCATTGGAATGAATATAATCGAGTACCCCACTGCTAGTACATGTAGTAGTCTTGAACCTTACCTTGCATTTAAAATACCCTGATTTGTTAATCTACGTGATGGTTGAGTCATAGAGTCAAGTGAGCCTCACATTGAAGACTATACGATTGAAATCTTAACAAGAAAGAAAAGTTCAAGGTAGCCTCAAAGGTAAATCAAGCCTCACATCGCATAACCAAAACACCCAGGTAAAAGAACTCCCTCATAATCTAAGTTTGTTCAAAATCAAATAAGAAAAACTTCTTAGAAAAAACTTAGAATTATAAGGTTCCAATTGCAAAGTTATATGACAAGGAAAATAGATTTTCTGCAACTGTCGATGACATCGAACACTGTTTGATGACATCGAAAAGGTGTCCCGAATATATCCAGCAACCAAACCATATTTCTGGAGAATTTCTCGATGACATCGAACAAGTATCTAGTTCGATGACATTGAAAAATGGGCACCCAATTGTCCAATAAGCTTAATAGGAAAATCATGAATTACTCGATGTTATCGAATTGCCTTCGATGTTATCAAAATTCAAAATTTCATCGAAAAAGGGACTAATCTGTCTAGAGAGTTTTCGAAAGAATTCATGAATTACTTGATGTCATCGAATTGACTTGGATGTCATTGAAATTCAAACTTCGATGACATCGAAGAAGGTTCGATGACATCGAATATATGAACCCAAATATGTATAGCAAGCTTTAAGAATTTTTGGTAAAAATCTCGATGGCATCGAGAAGTCATTCGATGATATCGAAGACCACTCGATGAGATCCAGTAGAACTGTCCAAGCTCTTACAAGAATATTTATGTGCAAAGGCTCGATGCAATCGAAGTCGGTTCGAGTCATTGACATCAAAGGACCTTCAATGACATCGAATCTTGACAGATTTCTACTTGCTTTTTATTGTTATGACTTCATTGCCTATTTATTGAGGGTTGCTTCCTTGGTTACTCGATGAGAAAATAGTGAGATTTAAGCTAGTTATTACTATATGAATACTACTTACCATCTTAAATCCATTTTCTCATGGGAGTTCCATCTTTTAACCCTATCTTAAACGCAATCATTGAAGAATCAATAGATTGGATTGAGGAATGAGCTCTACCATTTAAGGATCTTCTAGTAACTCATTTATTGACAAATTGTTATGCTGGAATCCTATGAATATTTAATATTTAGGAATCTTATCTACACTTAAAGATCCACATTTAATAGATAAGATTCACCAAAATACCTTGACTCAACACCGGCGACTTGTATTGGAAGCATCTACAATTGCTGAAGATCAAGAGAGCTCAAGACTCTTCATCGACAAGGGAGATCATCTTTAGTATATGCTAGAAACGGGGCTCACTTACGTATAAGTTCATAATCTATAGAATCTGAATACCTTTCCTTGTGTAAGATTGAAATTTAGAGTTTGTTTCCCAAACTCACTAAGACCTTTCGTAGGCCTCTGATGGGAGAATACGTTTTATGTCCTTGTATAGGACTTATTGTCTTGTTAGGCATGTGTATTTGCCTTGTGTAGGCATGAGTGTTTGCCTTGTGTAGGCAACTATTACATACCTTATGTAGGTTATGAAGGTTTATGGTTAACCTGATTTAAAACCATTGATAGTGAAATCCGGCATACTATAGGGTAGAGTGCGTCAGCCAGGAGTGGAGTAGGCATGTAGCCGAACCATATATTTTGATGCGTTTTTTTATGATTGCTCTTGCTCATATGTATTGACTGTTGGAATGTTTACTTTATGCACAATACATGTCTGATATAATGCAACACTTAGATTTCTCACTATTTCAGAATAAGAATATGAATGACTTCTTGATATTCAAGCTCAACTTGTTTTAAATTGGTGAAATTTATAGTTTAGTATGATTAAAGTTTTTAAAAGTCCTATTCAGCTCCCCCTCTAGGACACTTGGTTATACATCTGTACTTCAATTGTAGCGGTCTTATCGCAATTTCATGCATTGCTTTCTATAAATGCAATGCTCATAGAAATCCATCTTGCACGCCTTAACCCCCTTCAACAGTTTCCGTTTATGAAATTCCATCATGCGCCTCTTGCCCATTTTCCCTAGCCACATATGTCATAGACTAGAGTCATTTATGCCGGATTCTATATATGAGGTGGTAATGGCCTCACCTATAACCATGCTCTTAACCAACTTGTATAGATTTCCCATCTTATGTCTCTTCATTAACACCATTGCACTTCTGATGACCTTGATTACACCGCTAGATGTAGTGGATGTGCACCCGTTTGTATCTAAAACCCCTAACGATATCAAAATTTTCTTCAAATCTAGGACATGCCTGACGTCACCTAGAGTCTATATGACTCCATAAATATCATTATATTGATGGTCCATATTCCAATGGCCTTGCATGATGCGTCATTCCCCATCAAATCACTTCCACCATCGTGGGACCTGTAGGAATTAAATAAAGTTCTATTCGTGAACATATGATACAAACATCCTGAATCGTGCATCCATGTATCTGAGAGATGACTCATATTTGAAGAGGCCGAGAGGAAGTCTCCTTTTAAGCTCTCTTCCGATATGCTAATTGATTCACATGTGTTCCTATTACTCTTGCTTTCTAGGTCATCTTTTCATTTATGATAGTATCTATTGAAGTGCCCCTTTGTGGCACAATAAAAGCATTTATCGTTAAAATTTGATTTCGATCTAGACTTTTTCTTCTTGTCAGATTGAGATGGCTCAATAGACGTCTCACGTCCCTGACCTCCTTTTGCAATTAACCATTCTGCCCGAGAGTCTTCATAGCTTGACTTCTTCCTCATCTCATTAAAAATGAGAGCCACAATGATTTCTTATAGCTTCACTGTATTCTTCCTATACAATAAAGTAGTGATGAGATTATTGTATGATGTGGAAAGCGATGCTAGAAGTGGCACTGCTTTATTTTCATCATCGATTGTCACTTTGACTCTTAATAACTTGCTACGAACCTTTGTAAACGAGTTCATGTACTCTATGAAATTAGATCCTTCCTTCATCCATAGCTCGAAAAGTTATTTCTTCATAGAAAACTTATTATTGAGGGAATTTGTCATGTACAAATCTTCTAATTTCTTATACATCTCTAGGGGAGATTCATCATTCAGAATATTGTACAAGACTTTATCTGATAGATAAATGGATGATGCTCATAGCCTTCTTCTCATGTTCACTCTAGTCATCATCCACCATCTTCTCTGGTTTAGTATCTAAAAATGCATTGCTCAACCTTTGCAATAAAAGAATATCCTTAACCTTTCGCTATCACAAACTAAATTTTTTCTTTCTGTATAATTTTTATATATCAAAATGTGACCCTGACATCTTCATAGAATTCCCGAACATCCTTAAACATGACATTCTGATACCACTCTATTAGAGTTCTAACACTTATCTTACACCATTATGATGTAATCTCGAGCCACAACAAACCCGGATCAACCTTATGTATTAGGAATTTGGATCTAATACCATTGTTAATCTATGTGCTTTGTGGAAGCACATTCAACAAAGATAGAGCAATCACAATAATTAGAATAACCAAAATAATCAAACAACCAAATACAAAACTCACTGATTTTACATGGAAAACCCTTGAGGTAAAAAACCACAATACGAAGCGATATAAATCCACTATAATCAAAAGCCTTATAGTTTACACCACTTACTTTCTTTGATTACAGAAGAAACCCGATCTTTCCTTGCAATGCGTACCTAGGAAAACCTTAGCTGCTTGATAAAGTTCCTTCCTAAGCCTTTGCAAGTGTTTAAAAATCTCTCTCATCGCAAAACCATTGCCCTTAGAAAGAAAACATACTTCCGTCATTAAGTCCAATCGAAAACGGACTTAAATACCCCGATTTGTGCTAATCCATGTAACCCATCGGTCGAACCGAATAAGACCTTCGGTTGGACCGAAACAAACTGATTCACACATATTGGTCAAACAAAAAATGTACAAATCTTCAGTGTGCAAATTGAGATTCACCCACTAAATCAGTTGGACCGATGGAATACTGGTTGAACCGATAGTGACCTTCTTTGCACCTTCAAATTGGCAGAATATAAGACATCCTACACAACACTTCAGCATACTCGGTGTTGCATGGGCTACCTCGTATCAACTATGAATTCTCAGAATTAGCAAATTAAATGAGATGGAGATGGGGCATCGCTTCTCTCTCCTGATCTAACTTTTCAAGATGACGGAGGATACACAACATCATTTTTGTACCCAGACTTGCTCAGGGTAGATAGTGCATTGCTTTTCTCAGTAGACTTGAAATTCTTCCCACATTCGTGAAGATGAGGAGCAATTAGGAAATACAAGTCTAGCGGCTAGTCAACATAAAATGAGAAAATTCATTTCCAATGGAGCCATCAGTAGAAGAAATTGCGAGTCTATACATGTGTGCCATGTGTACAGTGATCAGTGCTAGTTGATTAATATGTAAGACTCCATCAGGTGGGCCACACATGATCATCATTTTAGATATGATAGTTGGATTATTCATATTGAGTGATTCAGTGGGCCCCTAAAAAAGAGAGCTTAAGATGTCCTGGGGGGGAGGGGGGGGAGAATAGGACTATGCCAAATAATCGAAATAAGTGTTGAATATGTAAATAAATCAGAGTTCTCAATTGCTTAAGTATTGAAATAACATTGATTCCAAATAATTTGTAGGACAAACTTCACTTAAAGTTTTAGGTAGGACAATCTTATTTCACGAAGTTCTTTAAAATTAAAACCTTAAACTTTCTAAGAGTAAATAAAAATAAAATATCACAATGTTCACCACTGTAACCGAAAATTGAATATAACCACTAACCACATAAAAAGTAAAGGCATTCACTACATAACACAGAATTATAGTGAATCAGTGTTCTAAAAACTGTCTTAAAACAGCCATACCTACACCACTCTCAAAATTACTCTCCATATAATTTTGAATTTCACTATGAAAAAGGTTTTCCCATGGTCACCTTAAAACTTAATACAATTCTTGTGATTTTACCGGGCTATCACAATCAAACCCCTTATTAAGATTTTCAGGCTATCTCAGACAAAACCTATACTGAGATTTTCTGGCTATCTCAGAAAATCCAAATAAAGATTAGAATGTATACTTATCTTTACCTTAGAAGACGCATCAGAAGCTTGTAGCCGAAGAACCGCTTTCTTGAATGTATATTGTTCCTTGTTCAGTCAAATAGAAAGGGTCTAGGGTTCTATTGATTTTAATTAACTTCAAACCAATGACTACTTAAATCAATTCTCTTAAATCTCAGAAAAAGAGTACATTTTACTCTCTTTAGAATCAGAATAAAAAGATCTGAGATTAAGGGAATTAAACAAAAAGCTATAAATTAAATTTATAAATATCGTTCAATAGCTTGCTAATAACTTAAGCTTCTCTCTCTCTCTATTGCAGAAGGATTTTGATAATTAACTTGGATATTTCGGATTGAAAAAGGAACTTAATTTATAGGCAAAGAAGTTGAGTATTCGACTAGCTCGAGGTAGTCCTCGACTAGCTTGAGCAGACTATATTCAGTTCAACGGACATCAGATCACGTGGGATAAGATCTATCCAAAGTTCGACTAGCCCAAGGACTGGTTCGACTAGTCGAATAGCTCTATTCGACTAGTCGAAGTTGGTCTTCGACTGGTCTTATTTTCGAAAATCCGAAATGTTATAGTTGCTGGACTTGGAGCTGAAGTTTCTTGGGTTGGTCGAAGGACAAGCTTCGACTGGTTGAACAAAAAATTCGACTAGTCGAATTTGTAACAAAAAAATGATTTTTGCTTCGAGTTTGAACTTGGATTGGCCGAGAAAGCTTAGGCTAGATGAACCAAAAGTTAGGCTAGTCGACATCCACGGAAAATAAACATAAAAACCCAAGTTTTAAGCGTTTTTTAAAGCACCTAATCCCAAGGTCTTTCTAGGGTTTTATACCACCTGAGATATATCAAATATCTGAACTTCTTTGATTTGAACTCAATTATGGACTTTATCTTGACTTTTGAGGTTGATCTATTCTTGAACATCAGTTGATCTTTAGCTTGATATTCTCTTGAGAATGTACCAGTCTTGAGCTTAATCTTTATCGTTTCTCGATTATGGACCGGTCTTAAAGATTTCTTGTCAAGTTGTTTTGGTTATACGAAATTTGACAACTAAAGTGTGCTTAATCATTGTAGCACTTACAATCTCCCCTTTTGTCAATTTCGTGACAAAACAGTTATCATTACAGATATGACAATACTGAAGTCTTATAATATGGAGAAATCTTGTAGTAGGAACTTCTTGTAAGTTAAGAAGCTTAACAGGTACTCCCCCTCAAATAGTACTTCCCTTGTAATGTGAAACATATTAGCATTACATAACATTCCATAGCGCGCGCGTGCACACACACACACACACATATAGAGTATTCCACAACATTTTATATAGCATTCATGCATTCATTCTACATTCTCCCTCATACTATAACATATTCATTATAAATCATTATCAATCATGCTAATTCTCTCCCTTTTTGTTAGAAGTTGACAAAGGAAGAATAAGATAAATATCAGGTAAGCATAAATAGATATCTAAGAAGTATATTGAAGCAAGCATATAAAATAGCTAAAGTCAGGAAAGCATATGAAATTTAAAATTTAAAAGGGTAACGGAAGTGTAAAGGGAAATCATCTAGGTACCAACACAAGAGTAAAATTTAAGTTACAGAACTAGCAAAATAAGTTTAAACAGAAAGATAATCAGTCTCAATCCGACCAAGAGGAAGAAGGAACAGGCATCAATGGGTCAAGTTGATTCAAACTCCTTGTGATACGATGGAAGTACTTCATGTACTTCATTTAAGACTTGTGAGTTTGAACCAAAGAGTCATGCGATACATGCAACGCTTCAACCTTCTCCTCCAGTGATTTAAGTCGCTCATCAACTTGGGAGAGCTGGTAGTCAGAATCATCTGGATCATCTGACTATTCTAACTCATTGAAAATGTCTTCCATGGATGTGTCTTTATGTGATTGTGCTTCCTCGTCTTCTTCATTTTAACTAGGAAGAGGTTTCAGGTACATCTTATTCAGATTGACATTATTGAATGGGAATTCGGATTCTGGTGCCTCAGCCGATGGAATTTGAACGTTATAATGCAATTCAAGGCAATTCATAAGATATGCAAATGGAATTGAACTATGCTTTGGATGCAAGCGCTACTGAATAATGATGTAGCAAATTAAAGATGGTAGACAGACATGCATACCAGACACAACAGAATGATAACCATGAAGGGAGTAAGATCAGTCTTATTCCCAGATCGAGGATAGATATTGGAAGTGAAAATTCTATGTAAAACTCTATACTTGGGGAGCATTTGGTTTGCGGGGAGGGCATTACCCAACTACCATTCTGCATTAAAGCGACATAACTTATGGGTTATCGCTTTTTTTTTTTCCAGTATGTGACATTTTTTTAGTTAATGTGGCTATATGTATGCCATTTTTCGTAACATCGATTTCTATCAACGACGAAATAACATACGGTGTCACTAGGAATGTCGCTTTAACGAATTTAATCATGAATGTTAAGTCATCAAGGGATACATCAAAGATTGATGCATACATTTCTTGCAAAATGGAGTGGTTAGTTGTTTCACCCCATCCCAACATACGTGCTCAACCGACTTCAGAAAGAATGAGAAATAGACCAAATGGAGAAATATGGTCTACATTGACTGATCTTTCGATGATAATATCTTTAGTGCGGAAATCCTGAACATGCTCCGAATCCTCTTCTAGGGCCTGTAGGGTTCTCACTCCAATATGAGTAGATCTAGATGAAGAGCCAGCATGATTTTTACGTGCCGTTTTCTTGGATTGAAACTCCATATCAGTTTGCATAAGATAAAAATCAAGAAAGGAAAGAGTAGATCAGATTTTGAAGAAAACCCACCCCAAATAGGGTTTTAATTGATGAATACAATACCCAAAAGAGATTTTCTAGCAATAAATTACTAAATACTAGAAGAAAATTGAAAGGGAAACATGTACTAGCAAGAATGGAAGATGGGTTAGTCGAATGGGGCACCGGCTAATCGAGGAAGATGAAAAATGAAAAGAAAAAGTGATTTCCCCTATTTTTAGGTGAAATCACGCGTTCGTCGACTAGCTCGAGTATATACTTCACTAGTCGAAGAATTCGATTGGTCGAGTATGTACTTCGACTAGTAAAAAAATTCAAAAATTTTGATTTTTTTTGACTAATTTATTTTATATTTTATTTTATTATCATTTTATGCATTTAATCAAAATAAACATAAACAAAAAATGCATAAAAAGAAACAAGATAATTATTTAACAATGCACAAACCAATATCATGCTTTAGGATAGAAAATCTAGTTCCGTCAAGTGGCTTGGTCAGTATGTCTGCAAGCTACTTCTTAGTTTGAATGTATTCAAGCATGAGTACCTGCACTTGAATTATTGCAATACAAAGTCATTGTATCTTTCTTGATTCCATAATCAGCTAGAATTCTTTTCATCCAAACTAGTTGAGTGCAAGTGTTCACAACCCCAAGTGTAAGGTCGCAATGCAGTAATAAGCTCAGTGAGACTGAGGTCGAATCCATAGGGACTAATCTTGTACATTTTTAAAAGTAATTATGAATATTGTAGATTGAAACTTGTGAATTTAAAGGTGGAAATTAGGGTGTCAATGATCCACTTGTAGCTATCGAGATGCTACCTTACTTGATTTAAGAGATCCAACTGGAATCAGACTCCTATCTTATCCAATTGAAGGAGAGATGATCAAATCTCTGAACTTCTCATTGATTCAGCCTCAGTGGAAGAGAATTGTGAAGATTTAAAAGGGATTCCGTCACCCAACCATGCCCAAGATACTATGACAGCGTCTATTGTAATTTGAGTCATAACAAACTATAGAAAACTGAAAATATTCCTTAAAATCAACTAAAAATCAATGAAGTTTAATATAAACATGAATCAAAGCAACATAAACATCCTAATCATGATATAAGCTTCACCTCTTAGCTCTAACTAAGAGGTTTAGTTAACCATAGACATGATTAAACAAAAATCTCTTAAGGAGAGCATAAAAACAAATGAAGGAAGAAGAAGAAAACTCTTGGCAGCGACTCTCCACCCTTTTGCTCCACTCCTTAAACCCTAGAAGATGCTTTGGAGCATCCTAGGAACTCCTATTTATAGTTGGGGAACTTCAACTTTTGCACTGAGTTGGAAAAATCCAAAAACCGCCTCAAATTGACGCAGTTCACGCAAAAACTGCGTAACCTCCGACTAGTCGAACCAAAACTTGGGCTAGTCGAAGGGCACTTTGAATAGTCGAACTTGTTCTTCAACTGGTCGAATTTCTTGAAAGTTCTAAAATACATTGTTGTTGGACTTTCACCCGAATTTTCTCGAGCTAGTCAAATTTCACGCAAATTTTTAGAATTCTTATTCTTCACTTTAAATTTTTGATTCTCTTCATTCCTCGCTTGGTTTCCTTAAATCTTTGGCATGCGAGTTCTTCGTTCTTGGCCTTCTAAGATCCATCTTTTGCCTTGGTGATTCTTGAGCATTAAATACATGCTTTTAGCATTCTTTCCAATCCAAGCTCTCAGATTCACCTTGCAACACAAACATGTATAAAATAAACTAGTAAGCACTATCATGTTCTTAAAACCAAGATATAAATAGGAGAGAATATACAAATATTTGACACTCAACACACTCCCCAACCAGCATTTTACTAGTCCTGAGCAAGACATGCGTGAAGAAATCTTCAGTTCTTAATGTTCAAGCCTCTTCCAAAAAACAATATTTTGTGTAAGTAAGTATGAATGAGTATAATTCAAAGAAGTTAGATTGAAAATTTGAAAACCTAGAGCCGAATCAAATGGGCAATCGATCAAATAGGTTATTCATCAATCAATTAAGAGCATAAGTTCATATATCAAAATTCCAAATGTGCTTAGTGAATTTCAACTTACTTTCCATAAAAGTATTATTATTTCATAATGTTAGCCATGCTCATCACCTCAGGATTACTTGAATAATCAAGTGCTGATTTCGATCTTATCCCCTTTTCCTTCTTTTTCCAGTTTTAATTTTATATCGACGGTCTTTTTTTATTCATTCTTTTCAAACTTTATATTCTTTTCATTCATTTTCAGTCTTTTCACCATATATGACCTTTTTGTTGATCTTACTGTTTTTTTTTAACTGGTTCTTTTCATCTTTTAAAAGTGGATAAAAATCCCCACTTAATTTTCAACATCTATCAATGATTCACATACTAATCATTAAAAATTCTAGTGTAATTCACAGAAAGCAAATTGAATGTGTCTTGTGATTTACTTCAACATGATATTCAAACTTCTCCTAGTCAATTAAGTGCAAGAACTTCAGTGATAGTTTACTCTGTCGATCAAACTCCAACAAATCAAGATTCAATCTTCATCTTATTATCCTACTTAAGGCATTCTTAATTACAAAAACTATCGCTTTCAAACAGGTTTTGAGTTTGAAAAATTGAAAATTTTCAAAATTTTTGCTAAAAATCAAGAAATACTGATTAGTTTACCTAATCCACACCCAAACCTAAAATCTACATTGTCCTCAATGTAAAAGATGTAAGCATTCAATGCATATGAGACAATGAAAGGAAAGGAGAAGTGATGGAGAGGTAGTACCTGGAGAATGAGAATTGAAGTTTTTCTAAGGATCTTTTTATAAAGATGGGTTAACACAACGACTAAAAAACTAAAAGCAAACTATCCTAGTCCTAAATAATATGAAAGCAATAAACTAATCCTAAACTGGAAAAGCAAGGGAAAACTACTTAATCATGCAGCAAGGTTCTTCTTCTAGCTAGTATCTTGATAAATTTCTCAATAGGTTTCTCAACAAGATCATCCAAAAGCCCTTTTTTGCAATAGGCTTGGATGTGCTGGAGCATGAATTTCTAAAGAAATTTATGGACCTTAGCAAAAAATCGTCGTTGAATCACCTAAGGTATCCAAAGTATATATGATTCACCTGTGACAGACAAATTTTCAAAGTTAATACAATATTGTGAATCAGAGACTATAAGTAGGTGAAATTTACAGAAATTATCAATAGGTGGTGTATTATCAAAATATTCCGAAGTTTCAGACTTCGGTTCAATTGTCAGCTCCTCCTTTAATGGTAAACATTCAGGATCTGTGGAAGGAGGAGCTTCAAAATAATGATTCCCTTAGTCAGTATCAACTATTGAGGTATTGTCTCGCAAGGCATTCACTATGTCTTGTATCATGAGATTGTTTGAATATGCAAAATGTACTAAGCATTCTTTCAGAGAGTTGAGAGATTCAGTTGAAAGGGACCCGTTTTTCACATTGAGGCCTATAATGATATGCCCAAGGACTCTTTCATCACTTTTGAATATAGAAGGAAGGATACTCTCTTGCTCTTCATCCCGGTGAGAGTAAATCATCACTGGATACATCTCGCCATGCCATGCATAGACGGATTGAGGATCAGTAGGCACAGATGTAATGTGAGAACTCAATTCCTTGATACGAATCACTAAAGGATTTGTATTATCGAGGGATGACTATTCAAATGGTGGCCTTCGCTGGTTAGTTTCAAATACCAGAGTTATATCAAGTAAGTCGTCCATCTCCATACTCAAATCATATTTAAATGTGGATGATGACTTCCTTCCAATTGACAAGCATGATTCTTTTGAGGTGGAGTAGATTATTATGGTCAACAACTTCTTGTACCTCATGATCATTTACTTAGACCATAATTGAAATCAATTCCAGAGGATTTTGGGCTGTAAACTTGTGATCGTCATCTCACTCCTCATCATTGTCTAATCCAGTACAATTCACAAGTGAGTTGAGATCACTTTCCTCACACTTTGTTTCTAGAGGAACAAAGTATGGATTTAGGGTTGCTCTTTTTTTCATGAAAGAGTTGATCATGTTAATGTCGTGGATATCGTCAGCATCTTTTGATTTTTTACTCATTTTGAAAAAGATATTGAGCTCTAACGTCATATTTCCGAAAGATGAACTGATAATTCCGTTTCTACAATTAATTATGGCATTTGATGTAGCTATGAATGGACGACCAAGGATGACAGAGATCTGAGTGTAGCGTCCTGATTCACGTGGCCAATTATACGGGTGCGCGCGCGCGTACACACACACACACACATATATATATGTCTACCTTACGAGTAATTCATTGAAAACTTAAGCATAATGAATCAGGGAGGATGACAGAAGTAATTTCGGGTAGTATATCAGATAATCAGAGTACGCAATGAAAGCTTAATGGGCCACGTAGAATTATCTCTTACAAAAATATAAGATTTCGTGATATTCCCCACAAGTTTAGAACAATCGAGACTATGGACTAATGGAACCATATTACGAAATTTAAGCGGTTTGACTTAAATTCTAAGTACTAGAGTGTCTCAAATGATCCCAATGCCCTGATCAAGCAAAGGATTAAGATTTAACAGGATTATGAATTGATACTAGTAAATCCTCTATACTGCGCAGGTGAAGGATCTGTGTATTGAGCGCAAACCCAATACAACCATCTATTCATATTACCTTGAACACAGGAAGTAGGAAATCCTTAAGGCATGAAAAATGGCTTACATAATAGAAGTGGTAAATTTTGGGGGCAAAATTATGTTTAAGTGGGGTAGATTGTAACACCCTGAACTTTTCAATACCCGAGTATTGAAAGTTCTCGAGTGTTATCATGAAATTTAACGTGTACGAAACCAATCTAATTATCATAACCTTACATCTAATTCCTGACATGAATCCAACCATTAGGGATGATCTCCATTCAATAGATCAACCCATCTGACCATCGATTTTAAGGCAAGACCCTCTATCATGTGATTTGACACATGAACCATCCCGTAAATGAAATTGAAAAATAACCCTTCATCGATAATGATTTAGACATAAGTTTTTTTATAAGAATTACTTAGAAACATGCCTACAACTATGTAGAATCATTAGATTTCACAAAACTCTTAGATCAACAATAATTATGAAAATGCCATTAACCTAGACCCCTGAATTCTAGATCACATGGTTCCCATGATCTGGTTAATGTGAAATTTTACACTATGCCTATGTATCATAAGCTAACCGTACATGTCAAAATTCAACCCTTAGACTAGCAAGATCCACAGTTAAAACAAACCTTCACTTAATATGGCCCACCCAAGCCTAGGATTCGCCCCATCTCTAGTCAGACGTCCCAATGAGACAAGTAGGGTCCAATAGATGGCGTGGATTCGATCACACGCCACTGTGGACCCCATTTTGAGGATGAGGGTGCACATAGTGCATGCAAACCCACCGTGCACCACATAAAAAATCGGGTCAAACTAGGTTTGACTCGTGAATCCTTAAAAAAGAGGATTTCTCCCTGTTTTCTAGCTACTCGCCTATTTGAACGGATGATGTCCGTTGGGACGTGTTGTGGCCCACCACCTTTGATCAGATGATCAATCCAAATCGTCCATCTTGAAGCTAGGGCTAGGACAATCGTACCCTAGGTCGTTTCGCACACAGAAAAACTCCCACACGCGCATGAATCCACCCACGATTGGTCTACTCCGAACTTCTCTGCTGAGGATATCGTCCATTTGCGATGTCTGTGGCCCACCAGTTTGATCCATTTGAATGATCCAAACCATCCATCGAACTTGATGCTCTCCCATGACCAGAGAACCCAATGACTTCCAACGCAGAGGAGTTGTGTTGTGTACGCTAACTCGTCTAAACATATGCCGCACAAAACAAACAACCTAAACAGTCCCTTCCATCCCTTCCACACTGGCAGTCTCGACGATTTGGATCGTCTAAACCTTGAGAAGAGAAGTTCCAATTACCCAAGCTGTCTGAAAAGGATGTAATGAAGAATAGGTTTCGCTGTTCCACCATTTTCCCCTCGCGCAAACCACAACTCTGGAAACTTTGACCCAAGATTTTTGAAAATCATGTTCACAAGATATTAATGCAATCAGGCCACAAAGCCTGTGGGCCAGGGATCCTCGAAAGACCTCTGCAGACCGTCCAAAAGGGCAGATTCAAACTAAGAGGCTGAAAAGCAACCTATCATTAAAACAGTGGCCGTCTGGTTGATCAAACGCCGGTAGCATAAAATCAGGGACAGGCGTCCAAGAAAACATATCGAAGATGTCCATTGGATATCCCTTCATTAAGAAAGACTTCCCCAACAATTGGATGAGATTGATTGCCAAGACCAGGCCGTGACTCAAAGTCCCTGCGTAGACCAGCGACGTACTCTATGTGTGTAAATAGAACCGCGGAGGAGGAAAGTCCAGTGAAATCATTACACCGTGTGCTTGTAGGATCGATGCACAACCCGTTCAGCATATGATCTATGCAGGATAATCCTAGAAGCTTGTAAATCCTATAAACTCCTTCACTCCTTGACGTTAAAGAACATACTCAACAAACACGAGAAAAGAAAAAGAAAAAGAAAAGAAGAGAAAGAAAGAAATAAAGAAAGAACGAAAGAAAGAAAAAAGGAAAGAAAGAAAGAAATGAGAGAGAAGAAAAGAGAAGGAAAGGAGTTAGGAAGAGACAGAGAAAACAGGGTCTACTTCTGCCCGATTTCTAGCACTACAACCACGACTCACAGAGTCGTCGACTCGGGTTCGAGATCGGACTGAGTCTAGCAGTTCTAAGGGTAAGTAGATGACCAAAGCTTCCTGGCAACGAGGTTTATATTCAAAACTGTAATATAGCGATCCTAAACCCATATTATAGATACAATTCTAGATCAGATTTTAACCTTGACAATTACGTGATCTTGGATAAGGTTGGAATCGACAGAGTAAATAACTAGCCTCAGTCAGGAAATGATTTAAATTCTAAGGTGAGGGTTTTATCCTTTAAGTTTACTTGATTTAAGATATTATTATCATGCCATTTACAAGCTTTCATGACACTATGATGTTCTTTGCAAATGTTTAATTTATCATCAACAATTAGACCCTTTTAGATTATGTTATGATGTTAATTATAAGTGACCCTTATGAATTTATATGGGCGATGGGTACAAGTCTTGTCCTTGCCTTTATCAAATTTATTGAGTTGGTCCTTGCCACTCTTCTTTTTATTGAGTTGGCTCTTACCACTTTCCTTTTGCTGAGTTAGCCATTGCTACTTTCCTCTTTATTAAGTTCACCATTGTCATTGTTCTTGTTGTTGAGTTGACCATTGTCACTATTCTCTAGCCTTGTGCTATTTATCTTCAAGGCTTGGGCATGTGTCATAATATTCCAAGATCCTATGATTCTAATTATGTTCTCTATCAATGCAAGTGATGTGTTAGAGGTATTACAACTAGTGATTCAAATATTTTATCATGGACGTAATACGTTACGGGTAGCAGCCCTCTTGGTCTGCACATAATTTCGTGGGTTAGTGTGGTGCATAATCAATGCAAGTAAATCGCTATGCGTGTTATAGCACTTTTTTGGGATTGGATGTTGCAAACAGTCGCTCTATGAACACATCGTGTTATGTAGATCCCCCAATTGTGTTATTATGTCACCTTGATATGCTCGATAAATCCACGTTAATGTGGGACACGTCGGCGAATATCCGTAGTGTGAGAACGCGGGTCAAGTCGGATGTTATGAACTATTTTCTACATTGTGACAGTGATCACTATGTATGATGAACCGCACACACTTTGGTAGGCATATATTTATGTAGATTGTTTGTGCATACTGTTATCTCTCGTAGTAGTGGAGTACGTGACATATCGGAACCCTTACATTACTTTTATATATCACTTGAATTATTCTTAATCTTAAAGGATAACCATCACTATGAGTAGGGCGTTTACCCTCTCCAACTGTCCAGATATGCAGGTGACGTATAAATTGAAGACTTAGAGGACCATCTCTCTATGAAAGATTATACTGAAAGAATAAGAAGATAGTTTTATGAATTAGTTGTATACTTTTGCTGTGAACTCGATAAATGTAATAAGCTCCCATTGAGGGTGCATTTGTTATTTGCTGAATTCTTTTACTCTGATGAAATAATCAATATAATCGATTTTATTCTCGCAAATGTTACCTTCATGAATGTATCTGATGTGATCTAAATGAAAAAAAGGTGTGATTTTTAAAGCATCCAATTAATACATTATTAACACCCAATTTTCTCGGGCACGAGCATAAACTCTTGTAGTAAAAATTCGGGGCGTTACAGTCGGTATCAGAGCATGAGAATGAGATTAACTAGGTCTGTGGGAATGAACCATCATAAGCTTTATGTGACTAGGATTGAATAATGAGTTAGATACCTATGCTTAGGATTATTTTCCAAAGAAATTATGAAGTTGAGTAATTAGAAACCCATTCCCCATTAGGCCTATTAGACGTGGAATTTAGAAACTGTGAATCTAGGTACCCTCGGAACAAAGCTCCAAATTTTCAATTAGACTTTTTCTGAACTAAAATTCATTCTTAAATGAATTTCCAAGCAAGAAAAACAAGTTTTCCAAACTGGAATTGGATATTTTCCAATTTTCCTAAATTTTGTTGCTGTTTCGATGAAAATTGACATGTTAGGAAACTTCCACTGGTCTCGGTAGGTATACTTATCGGAAAAGTTTGAAAATATTTTGATACCTCACTTAGGTCTCCAGAAACCTCCTCCTAAAATTTCAACCTAATCGGATTTGTACAAAATTCTATAAAAATCCGATAATAACAAAAGTAAGTAGGAATTGCTGTTGGACAGCAAGCTTTTATCCAACTCATGAGCGGAAAGCAACCCACAAACCGTGGAATATTACCTCAGGATTTTTTTTGTAACTTCACGAATAAGTCAAGGAGTCAATTTCCAAATTTTGAATAAATTGGACGCATGGATCAGAAATTAAAATTCTGAGAGTGACAGGCTGTAACTATAAAACCATTTTGGGCATCACAATGATGACATTGAAGCTTAGGTTCAAACAATGAATGGATGATTGGCCTATCCTTTAAGAAACTTAGCCTATCCATTTTCGTCTAGTCTGGTTAGGATATATGGCCTTTGGGGTGAAACAAAAATTTCTTGGTATTCCCCAAAATGTAGGATGATCGGGACTGTAGGTTTATTGAACTGTAATCAGGAAAGGCATGGGTGGGTTAATGCAATTACCATATTTTGGGGTCGAGATTTTGTTTAAAGGGGGTAAATTGTAGTGTCCTGATTCACATAGCCAATTATACGTGCACCTACACACACACACACACACCCACCCACCCACCCACCCACCTTGCGAGTAATATATTGAAAACTTAAACATAATGAATTAGTGAGGATGATAGAAGTAATTTCGAGTAGTATATTAGATAATCAGAGTACGCAGTGAAAGCTTAATGGGCCATGTAAATTATCCCTTACGAGAATATAAGATTTCGTGATATTCCCCACGAGTTTAGAACAATCGAGATTATAGATTGATGGAACCATGTTTACACGAAATTTAAGCGGTTTGACTTAAATTCTAAGTCCTAGAGTCTCAAATGATCTCAATGCCCTGATCAAGCAAAGGATCGAGATTTGACAAGATTATGAATTGATACTAGTAAATCCTCTGTACTGCGCAGGCGAAGGATCTGTGTATCGAGCGCAAACCCACTACAATCATCTATTCATATTACCTCGAACACAGGAAGTAGGGAATCCTTAGAGGCATGGAAAATGACCTATATAATAGAAGTGCTGAATTTTGGGGGCGAAATTATGTTTAAGGGGGATAAATTGTAACACTCCGAACTTTTCAATACCCTAGTATTGAACGTTCTCGAGTGTTACAATGAAATTTAACGTAAAACTTATGTGTGTACGATACCAATGTAACTATCCTAACCTTACATCTAATTCCTGACACGAATCTAACCGTTGTGGATGATCTCCATTCAATAGATCAAGCTATCTGACCGTGGATTTTAAGACAAGACCCTCCACCATGTGATTTGACAAATGAACTATCCCTTAAATGAAATTGGCAAATAACCCTTCATCCATAATGATTTAGACATAAGTTCTTTTATAAGAGTTACTTAGAAACTTGCCTACAACCATGTATAATTATTAGATTTAACAAAACTCTTAGATCAACAATAATTATGAAAATGCCATTAACTTAGATCCCTGAATTCTAGATCACATGGTTCCCACAATCTAGTTAATGTAAAATTTTACACGATGCCTATGTATCACAAACTAGTCGTACATGTTAAAATTCAACCCTTAGACCAGTAAGATCACAGTTAAAACAAACCTTCACTTAATATGGCTCACCTAAGCTTGGGATTCGCCCCATCTCTGGTCAGACATCCCAATGAGACAAGTAGGGTCCAATGGACGATGTGGATTTGATCACACGCCATTATGGACCCCACTTTGAGGACAAGGGTGCACACAGTGCATGCACACCCACCGTGCACCACATCAAAAATCGGGTTAGACTAGGTTTGACCCGTGAATCCTTGAAAAAGAGGATTTCTCCCTATTTTCCAGCTACTCGCCTGTTTGAACGGATGACGTCCATTGGGATGTGTTGTGGCTCACCACCTTTGATCGGATGGTTAATCCAAACCGTCCATCTTAAAGTTAGGGCAAGGATGACCGTACCCTAGGTTATTTCGCACACAGAAAAACTCCAACACACGCACGAATCCAGCCATGATCAGTCTGCTCCCGACTTCTCTGCTAAGGATATCGTCTGTTTGCGATGTCTGTGGCCCACCAATTCAATCCATTTGAATGATCCAAACCGTCCATCGAACTCAACGCTCTCCCACGACCAAAGACCCCAATTACTTCCAACACAGAGGAGTTGTGTTGTGTATGCCAACCTGTCCAAACAAATGCCACACAAAACAAACAACCTAAACATAGTCCCTTCCATCCCTTCTACACGACAGTTTCGACGATCTGGACCGTTCAAACCCTGAGAAGAGAAGTTCCGATTCTACTCAAGCTGTTCGAAAAGGATGTAAGGAAGAATAGGTTTCGCTGTTCCGCCATTTTTCCCTCGTGTAAACCACACTCTGAAAACTTTAACCCAAGATTTCTGAAAATCACGTTTGCAAGATATTAATGCACTCAGGCCACAAAGCCTGTGGGCCAGGGTTCGTTGGAAGACCTTTGTAGACCGTCCGAAAGGGGAGATTCAAACCAAGGGAGGCTGTAAATCAACCTGCCATTAAAACGATCGCCGTCTGCTCGTTCAAACGCTGGTCGAATAAAATCAGGAACAGACGTCCAAGAAAACATATCAAAGATTTCCATTGGATAGCCCTTCATCAAGAAAGACTTCCCCAGCAATTGGATGAGATTGATTGCCAAGACCAGGTCATGACTCAAAGTCCCTGTGTAGACCAACGACGTAGTCTCTGTGCGTAAATAGAGTTGCAGAGGACAAAAGTCTAGCGAAATCATTACACTGTGTGCATGTAGGATCGATGCACAACCCGTTCAGCGTATGATCTATGCAGGAACATCCTAGAAGCCTTGTAAATCCTATAAATTCCTTCACTCCCTGATGTTAAAGAACGTACTTAACAAATAAAAGAAAAGAAAAAGAAAAGAAGAGAGAAAGAAAGAAAGAAAGAAGGAAAGAAGGAAAGAAAGAAAGAAGAGAGAAGAAAAGAGAAGGAAAGGAGTTAGGAAGAGACAGAGGAAATAGGGCCTGCTTCTACCCGATTTCTAGCACTACAACCATGACTCACAGAGTCGTGGACTCGGGTTTAGGATTGGACTGAGGCATATCTTCCTGTGAGGCCAAAATTTCACATTTAAGACTTTAGCTAAGAATCCTCCCAAGATAATCGGGAAATGTGATAATATTCTAACGATGAAAGGAGTAATGCTAATGATGCAAAAATGAGGAATCCGTCTATCAAGTTCCCCGTTCGTAACTAGGATAGCAACTCCTACGTCACATGGCGCCTATTTCCTTGTTTCAGGATGCCTAGTTTGAGTTACTAAGTTCGGCAGTCATTCCTACAGATTCTCAGGGGCCTTAAGTATATTGTTTTTATGTTCGTTTATCCTAACTATCCTTAGGGGAATTTTCCTAAGTTTTTGTTCTATCTGAGTCTTAACATGTTGATTCCTTACGAGTTTCGTACTAGATATTGATCCCATAGCCTGGTTATCTCAAACTCTGCTCTAATACCAACTTGTCACACCTCAGTTTTCAGAACCCAAGTGTAGAACTCGTTTCCTAAAAACCCAAGTATTAATTAATCAGGTAATTGACAACATTTCAAAACTAGAGTGCGATAGCGTATACTAAGCATAGATAATATCACATAACCAAATATCAAGATTCCCATCCACTCAGTTGGGGACCCTAAGTACAAAATTCATAAGTTTCAAATGTGCCAAGACAAACTAGAAAAGAAATACTACAACTACTGATTGAGTCCATAGTATTCCACCGCCTCCTGGTGCGGCTCTTCCTTGTAGTATCTCTCCTCCAATCCTACTACCACGATCTCGAGACCTGCACCGTAGTCGCCCTCATTTAAACCTGCATCCTCTGTACGGTTGAATATTCGATGGATGAGTGACCAACTCAGTATGAATTCCTCTCAATATTACACACCGCCTCCTTAGACAAGTATAGTTTAAAAGCATAATAAGGCATACAAAACAATACAAAGATATGGTCTTAATTAAAGTATAGATGTATGAGTGCATATCAACTGAGGATGCTCATCCAGTTGGCTATTGGGTGAAACCCATGCATGTGACCGGTCATCAGTGAAAGTACATAGTACATGCATAGTGCCAAACTCACCAAAGTAGGTCGATATTCGGTGGTATGGGAGCTAGCGAAACGATACCACAACTAAGGGCAAGTGCTACAACATCCAAAATTAGCAACCCATCATCGCCCGTATACTATAAATGCATGATTAGCCCAACCGTTATTATTCCATTTGCAACCAGCTAGTTTACTAAAGCTCAAAGGTCACTTCGGGGGGTTTGTCACCCAGCGTAGGCCGACGGCTCGGACAGTGTCCCATGACCACCATCCCTGGCCCATGAGTCTACCACCTTAGGATGTTTAATAGAACCCATCAACAAGTGGCCAATCAATTTCGATACAGAAGAAATTTACCACCGCATGGTTAAATGGGAATGAACCGTCGAAGCTACAAGCGAAAATGCCAAATCTTAGGTTAAAAGTAAATTGGTGCAGTAAAAGGATGTACATTATAAATACTAATTCGAGATGGTAGGGCAATGTTAAATCAGTACGGTAAATAATTCATCCCAAGACCACGTAGGCAAGAACATCCTATGGATGGTAAACCCCATTAATGACTCACCCTCAAAATAACCTCCAAGTTGAGGGTCTATTCTTAACATAACCTGTCTCGTTACACCCTAAGTGTAGACTCTCATACATAGGTGGAGGTTCCCCTATTTGATGTAGAGATTTGATCCTATAAACGTCTTGTGAGCAAATTATTGATATGTGGAGGTACGTGAATACAACATGTAAGTTATGAATTAGATTATTATGAAATCGAGCATAAACTAACAATTAAAGTGAAACTCAAAATGTAGGGTTTAACCGTCATCGCATGTGAACATAATTTACGAGTTGCCAATGGGAATTTAGCATGTAGAGTTTAGTGTCTTTTTCACATGAACATGGTTTGCAATTTATCAATCATGGATCAATGTAAACCAACTAATATATATGATTTGGAATTTTCAAGTGATCAAAGTTCTAGTGATCATAATCTAAATGGAACTATCCCTGGCCTAGCTTGGAGATGGAAAGCTTAAGGGGAGAAGTCATCATCTTACAGGTCGACTGTCTTCCTACAGACTAAGATCCTCGTAACTCCCGCTTGTTTGCCTTGGTAAGCTAACTTTGAGGTGCAACGGTTTCAGTCTATTAAGATAGGTTAGCTCCCTTAGAGATTTACCGACACAAGCTATCTTTAGGCAGTCCCCAAGGCCTCTTATATCTGGAAGGAATACGGATCCTCCGATCGCATCAAACAGTAAAATTGTGGTTATTGCAATATGATTAGGCTGTGTGATTGTGTAATGCATTGTTGGCTGAGATGGACCGATCACTATACAACAAAGGAGGAAAAGAGTCATGGTTTTAGTGACAAGAGGATCCAAACTCATCTGGAGATGCCCTGAGCAAAGAGAGATTAGACTGCTAAGTTGACTCACTTGGTCTAAACTTGGTTGGAGATGATTACCTGAGGCGTGGCCCATGTGTTAGGATTTGATCTGCAACGTTCACGTGGCTGATCAATCAGCTGAGTATATTCCTGAAACAAACAACATTTGAATCAGTTCCTGTGACTCGAGGTGAATTGACTCAGCGACTTAGACTCTATGGAAGAGTCACCTATGATCATGTGGCTGGCCAAGATAGTTTGGGTGGTTTAGCAACCCCGAAATAGTCATAGTAGCTACAGTGGTCTGCCTGACGAATCTGAATGTCTAGCTCGAGCCCGAACCCTGCTGGATCGCCACAACTCGCCCCGGGTCAGGGTAGTTCAAGTGGTTGGTGCGGCAACACCACTGTAGGCTTCACTCTCCTTCAACTCTTCCTAGATGCGTAAGGAACCAACTCGACTTGCTGGCTTGAAGGCCTGTTTGGAACAGTCCTGCCAGTTGCAACTACCACTGTGACGAGTATCAGTTAAACGACATTGGAAACCCGACTCGGATGGTGCCGGTCAGGCCAACCTTCGAGGTAGGATGGTTGAACCAACCTAACTGGCCTCACCTTCATGGGCAGCGAGCCCTGACTCGACCCGATTCTAGCTAGAGGATCGGCCTGGTGCAGGCAGATTGCGCTGACTCGGCATAGCCGACTAAGTCGATTGGTGCAGTGTGGCACGTCGCTCACTCTCTCCCTCGATTCTCTCCTATTCTCTTCACTCTCTCCCTCTACTTTCTTCCTCCTTGTTGTGATGTCTCTGGTCTACACTGACCAAACTCGATTCGAACTGTCCGGTTCAACTTGGTGCAGTGCGGCATCAAGTTCACTCACTCGCCTGTTTTTCTCTCATGTTCTCTTTATCTCTCTGCATCTCTTTTCTCTCTAGCTTTGGTGAGAATCTCGAGGCGAACGGGTCCTATTTATAGACGTAGGGTAGCCCTCGTCGTTTCAGTGGAGGATTGAGATTTGTGTGGCCCTATTCGTGTTTTCTTTTCTCCCTTCTTGTGTGCATGGGTCCGATCTGTTGTGAGCGATGGATTTCCATCACCGAGGCCCACCAGAAAAGCAACTTTGATCTTAAAATGGGGCCCACGTCGTGATGGTGTGTTTTTCGCTTTAACGGGAAAGATGATGCTGCTTGCAATGGCATTTTCTTGTTGACAGGTTAAAATGACAATTCAATCTGTCTAGATGGATCAGATGGGGCTTGTGATTAGTGTGGGGCCCACTTTCCAACTTGCATCTCATTCGAGTGCAATAACCCGTGAGATATTCCGCCTCCAAAGTTTTCTCGTGAGATGGAAGGCTTCCATGAGGGAGCTGTTGTTGCCCTATAAGGAACGGTAGGGATTGCTCCATGTGTGGTGGCGGGAGGCCTTGAACGCACCAGCGAGATTTCCCGGAGTGGAAATGTTTCCCACGCCTTTTCACTCCGTAGTTGGGTGCCTGCCCATTCTTGGCAATAAAGGAAAGGCGCGGATCGAGGCTCGGAAGGACTGCTGGGATGGAGGGAAGGAGACTGATGTGGATCGCCCCCGTGGCAGCCTCAGAAGTCAACATTTTTGGCAGAGAGCCATCGCATGCTTCTAACCGAGCCCTGCTCGTGCATGCATGCATGCATGGGTTTGATCGGGCGTTGTGGTGCTGGTCATCCAGGGCTCTCCTACCTGATGGACTGCTTAGATCGCTTAGACGGTGGCTTGAAATGGGCCACCACGTGATTAGGATGGACATCTGTTCGTTTGAAATCGTCCCGGGCCGGAAATGTGGGAGAAAATCCCCTTTTTCTTGAATTTGTTGGGTCAGCACTTGTTTGACCGCCTAAGCGGTCCGGTGTTTTGCGTACATACCATTTGTGGTGCACGTGCACTCCAGTGTGGGTTCCATCATGATGGAATCGTGCAATCCACACCGTACATTCTCTTAAGGAGTCCCACCTGAGATGTTGGGCCAATGATCAGAACAATCCAACGGTTTGGGGCTCATAAGTCATGATTGGAGTGATTACTTACGGATTTCTACCGATCTGAGAGTCAGATCTTTCCGGGATCAGGTATCAACGACCAAAAAGGGTCCTAGAGTTATGGGTGTGTCCCGACCTAACCACTTTGCTGGTTGAGCTTTCTTAGTAACGTCATCCCTACACTATGTTTTCCATGTGCCGTTACTATATGTGTACACCTAGACACCTAGACACTTATCCATTATAGGGTCCACCTCTGATTAGAATTGTCGACGTGGCCATCTGTCCAATCATAGGCACGTCTACCCTTTGATCAGCTTGCAGTTGGATCCCCTAATTCAATGGTTGCAATGGGGAGATTGGTTGTTAGGTTTATCCATGGGACTAGTGGACATTCTGTTTAGCTTCAAAAAGGTTTTGGTGATTTGTCCAGGTGTTGATGAGCAATTCCGATGAGTGGTTCAAGGTTACACTCACCATCTTGGTTTAGGTTAGAACCATTTATTAATTAACAATTATACTTGCAAAGATTTTAATGGTAACACCTGTGTACTAGAGGTGCGGGGTGTTACATGTGAGAATGCGGGTCGAGTCGGTGTTACATGTGAGAATGTTGTAGATAGCGCCTGGGTTTGGCTTGTTCCTAATATAAAAACACCTACTTCTGTACTCCTTGATTGTTCATTCATCGAAGGCAAGAGTGGGTAAGTCGTCGCTGGAGAGTTCAGAGAGAAAGAGCCCTTGCTAGATCTGTTAATGCTTTCACATAGTATCGGTGATTTTGAAATTCTAATCGGGGCATGTTTGGCGTTGACACTTGCAGTGGAGCTATCAAAATGGGTTATGGAGATGACGGCCCACTCGTTAAAGTGGTCTTCAGACAAGAAAATCTTGCAGAGTGAAAAGAGCATTTTTGGCCTGTCCAGGGTAAAGCGAGGGCGGAGCTAACGTGGGGTTGCGTCTTGCAACGTTTCACGTAATTAGCCCTCTAATTGCCCATAGTGGGATCAGACTTCACTTCTAAGGAGACTGTGTTTTCGCCCTCTTAGACATTGCCACTGTCCATTCTTTGTTATTTTCTTACACTGTCGGTGAAGCGGAGATTACCCCTAACATCGCTCACATCTTTCCATTTCCGGTTGCGACTAACCAAAATTTCTCTACCGGACTCTCAAGCGGTGATCGTGTGCTGCCGGTGTAGTCAATGGTGAATCCGTTGGGCGTGAAATAGAAAACCACGTTAATCGAGGGAGAAGTCATTATGACTGTTTGAAAGTAAAGTACATGAAGATGAAGCAGTCTATCAATCATTTAGGTAAAATCAGAATGTACTCTGTTTTGGAGATGAAGGGGGGATGTTCCTATTGAGAGTTGTCATTTTGTCTCTGTTATAGTATCAGTTGATGATAAGTGTTCTTTATATTATTCTATTGTTAGTATTAAATATAGATATTCCAACTAGAGATTCTGGGTTCGATCTACAGTGGAGTCGCTATTTTGTTTCAACAAGAAACAAGTATCGGGGATTGGAATATCTACATTTAACAATAAATAAAGGAAAATTAAATAACAAACATCATCGATTATTTTATTGATTCTAAATTCTTAATACATCCCTCGTGTTTCCCTTGATTCCAAGGCAAAGTACATTTAATCAATGTAACAGAAAGAAAAGAAAATAGTCTTATAGTGATTTTGCAGCATCTCAACTTGTATAACGTCCATCATTGACAGAAAAGTTGTGCGGGTTCGAAACCCTTGTTCTGCGCCAATATACACATAATATATGCATAAGAGATTGAATCGCGGGAGATTTTGAATCTCGAGGAAAGGCACAATCACCACGCATATGTATATTTGGGATTCCTGTTGCGTGACCGCACAGACAGTCCTTGTTGCGCAACCACACAAACAGTCCTTACTGTGCGGTCGCACAACAGCCTTTTGCACTACTTGCATTTTCTTCATCCTCCTTGCTTCTTCTGTATCGCACAGCGAGATACCTGAAGACTGTTACTTTGAACCTTCTCTGAGATTCTTTTGATCATTTTGAAGCTCCTCACTTGTGAATGAATGAAATGAGAGGGGGAGGGGGTATTTATAGGCTTCCACACATGCAAACCACCGAAACAACATAAATGCAGTTGCGCAGCCATGCAATACACCCTTGTTGCGCGATCGGGGAATGGGTATTTCATGCATCCTGGGCAAATTTCCCCCAAACTGTTATTCTAACATCATTCTTTATGTTGGGTGGTCGCGTAACAGTCTTATTTTCATACTTTTTCCACATATTTTTTTGCTCCAACAGTCAGTTTTGGTATCGTCCATCTTGGGGGTTGTTGGCTCGAGTTAATGAAAGGCTAATCCGTCATCCGCTACAATGTCTTCTTCCATAAGGCACTCAACGGTGTGGATGTAGGAGTCTCCTTGGTCCTTAGAGGCATAGAGACATTTCTTGAGCCTTTTAATTATAGTCATCATTTTGGCATCTCTGCTTTTGTCTTTGATTAAGGGATTTCTTTAATATTGTTGTTGATACGAAATAACTGCTCTCGATTGTTTTTCTATGTCCGAAGCTTCTTCAGCAATCGTAATAGTCGGTTCTGTTGACCAGCCCTCTGATATGGTGATAACTTGTTGGTGCTGTACAGGTGCAGGAATCAACCTTAATGGGAAGTTCTGCAATATAGCAATTTTGCTGCCAATTTGGAGTTTTAATCCGGTCTTCATTTCGATATATTTTTGTCCATCAGTGAAAGAATCCCTTTGTCTAGTTGGGCTAGTCGAGATGAGCATGTCAAAATCTTGTGAAGGTTCGACTCCGCTATGACTCTGGCTGGATGACCGTTTTTGTCTCGGCTTATAAGGGGTAATGGACCAAACCGTCTGTTGTAGAACTTAGCTTCGAACATATTTGAGTCCACGGTGAATGACAATTTTTTAGCCCAGACGATTTCTGCTCAGGGTGCACCCCACAATATTACGAACTGGTGCATTGATGAGGGGAGGCACCTGTTGGAATGTATCCAGTCTCTCCCTAAGAATGCGGTGTAGTTGGTATCTGGTTTGATGAAGAAAAATGCTGTCATGACCTTAAAGGTCTTGATCTGCGCTTGACATCAAGTATCCCTTTTGTATTGGTAACCACTCTTGTGAACCTTGAAATTGCGATTCCAGTAGGTAGCAAAATCTTTTTCTATATTACGGTGCTTTCAATCATCGCCATTGACACTAATATGATTATGATTGTTCCAAGCACATAGTGCGATTCCGAGTGCATCTCCACATGATATCTTCCCTTTCGTCTACGTCAAGTACTGAAAATGAGTGTAAACAAGATCATTTCATCCATCAAACTTCAATTTCCATACTAATCAAATAGCTGGGACCATCCCATCAAACTTTGATTTTGACCATTTTACCATCTAAAGTGGGTAAAGCATCTTGAATGACATCAATTGCTCGACGGGCTTTAATTACCATATTATCAGAGGATTCGTAGAATTGAATTCATAGGGTGTGAATGGGGCATACTTTTCAAACAGGAGGCAGGACACTGATTATGGTCATAGACTTATTTTTCAGTGCGCAAGGAAAAGACAGGGCATCGTGTTTTGTTTTTCTTTAGACTTGACTTCATTCCCTATACGATGAAGATGGGGCAACTACATTGAGGCCGTTCTGCTATGCGCAACTGAATTCCGGCCATGATTTTCAGCTAGCCACCATCTCTGCCGTAGGATCTAGGATGGAGGCTTGTCCTCCTGAATGTGTGGTTAATTTAAACATGCCATTGGTTTCCTCAGCTTTTATTATGTGGTTGCATCAATCTCACTGCAAAGATATTTACATGTCTATTCAATTGTACAATCTGTCATCCAACAGTACATTGAAAAATTTAATAGAAAAGAATGTAGTTGAATATTTTTATTAGTAAAATGTAGATAGTGATGTTGAATATGTGGAATGATTAAAGCTGGCAATGGGCTAAGACTGGGCTACGAAAAATCAATATTTTGAGTAGGCCTGAGCCAACCGCAGGCTTGTTCATTGCCGTCCATTATCAGCTATTTTAACTAGTTTGATTGAAACTCCATGTGGTGATGAGTGACCCGAAGGCTAGTTTTTTTGCCACAATATTTCTTCGGATGAATGGCAGGTGTTTAATCGACCGGATACTGCTTGTGATGTTTGGGGCTCGTTCCTAGCTTATGCTTTGTAGTGGTGTGATCCTGTTGTCAAAAGCCTATTGTTTGGTGGCATCGCTGTCGGGTCCACTTCGATGTATGTATTTTGCATCAACACCATCTATCCATTTTTCCAGCTCATTTTATGACATTAGCCCAAAATTGACACAGATCCAAAGCACAATGGACCACACCACAGGAAATAATGGAGATTGAACACCCCACCGTTAAAAACTTCTTGGCAGCCACAAAAGTTTTAGATCAAGATGATATTTGTGTTTCCATTCATTCAGGTCTATGTGACGGTATTAACATAGGGAGGTTTCAATGTTTGATGTCATAATTCCCAATGGTGTGGTCCATGAGTTTTGGATTGTAACGGGTATTAGCTACTAAACTCCACGGTAGGGAGTCTAGCTACTTAAGTGGTGTCACCACGTTCAATGGGCCTCACTATGATGTATGTGTTATATCCACACCGTCCATCCATTTGGAGAGATCATTTTAGGGTATGAGCTAAAGAATTAGGCAGATCCAAATCTCAAGTGGACTCCAACACAGAAAACAGCGGGGATTGAATGCCTACCATTAAAAACTTGTTTGGACCACAGAAGTTTTAGATCAAGCTGATATTTGTTTTTTCCCTTATTCCATGTATGTGTTAACTTATAAACAGGTTGGATCTCAAATAAACATCATGGTGGTCCCTAGAAAAGTTTCAATGGTGGCTATCAATGTCCCCACTGTTTTCTGTGGTGGGGTGCACTTGAGCTTTGGATCTGTCACATTCTTTGGCTCATGGCCTAAAATGATCTCTCCAAGTGGATGGATGGTATGGATATAACACATACATCATGGTGGGGCCCAAAAAATATGGTGACATAACTTCAGTAGCCATACTCCTACTGTCCGGTTCAGTAGCTAATCCGCATCCTTTGATTGTTTTTTTTTTTTTTAAAAAAAAAAAAATTTTAAAGCTCATGCCTGAGCTGGCAAGCAAAATTGATTGATGGCATTGATATAAAACAAGTACATCACAGTGGGTCTCCCAGAGTCTTGTCGGTGGCAGGGTTACCAGGTGTTAGGGATTTGGGCTGCGGAATCACATAGATCTAGATTTAGGATAGCAATCCAATGACACCAAGCACATACAAGTGAACACACAGATTTAACGTGGAAAACCCTTGCGAGAAAAAACCACGGCACAAAGCAACAGATCTCCACTATGAAAATAGAAATTACAAAGAGAGAGGACTTACCCGATTCGAATAACCTTGAATCTCACCCTTGCTACACCCTTTAGAAACCCTAAAATCCTTTTAGGAACCCTTGGAACTCCTTTAGAAAGCCTTAGAATTATTTCCCATACCTTAGAAAAGTCCTAGGAACACCTACTTATAGTTTAGGCAACTTCCCTTTCACATCCTTGTGAAACCCGACTCAAATTTCCACAGTCTGCATTAGATCCGGAAACAAATCTACGTAACTACGACTAGTCGAGCAGACTGCACGACCGGTCGAGGGACCCTTATGACCGGCCGAGCTATCTCCACGACTGGTCGAGTGGCTCGGAAACTAAAAGGTGAGCTTACTGGACTTTGAGTCGAGCAGTGCTCGACTAGTCGAACAGCTCCCATGATCGGTCGTGGCTGACCCACAACCGGTCGAGCAATACTAAAAAAAATGTCAGATTTGAGACTTCTGACAACAATCTCCACCAAGTCTTCAATCTTCAACCATGTAGCTCCTTGACCACTTCTCTTATCTCTGCATCACATCGTAGCTTCTTGTGCGCACTCCGTCCTTCTACTCCACTATTGCCAAGCCCAGAGAAGTTGCATAGAACTTGAACTTCTCTTAAGGAACGATCTTGGTGAGCATGTCTGCCGAATCTGAATCAGCATACCCAACCAACTTTGCTCCTGTCTTTTCAAAAGGAAAGACGTAGTCTTCTTACCATCTCACCGCTGCCCAATATTACTTGCCAAGGTATTTGCTCACAACACTGATAGCCTGTGAAATAACCGGTCTAATTCAGACCATGACATATACTACCAATCGCATTCGAATAAGGCCCATGAGATATCTTGCTTTTTCTCATCTGTTTTGGGACGTGTCCCAAGGAAAACTTCAGGAGAGACGCGTAGGGAATGCTCTCTGGCTTTACCTGTCCCATCACATCCTTGATCAATACCTACACACAAGGTATTCCTCCTATGATTACTAAAGCCTACTCCTCTTTTAGTTTCAACGCCGAGAACCATCTTTGCAGCTCCCCCGATCCTTTATCCTGAATGTCTTACTTAACCGAGTTTTCAGTACAATGATTTCAGACATGTCATAATTGGCGATTTACGTGTCATCAATTTCTGACTCACCATGAAGGAATCAAACCACTGCCTAGGCAACAGGTCGAACCACGACCTCCTGCAAAGTCTTTTCTTAGCCCCTTTAACTTCAAACCGCTCTGGTTGCTTCATGTAGATCTGCTCTTTACTTTTCCTTGCAGAAGTGCAGATTCCACATCTATCCTTCTAGCTCAAGATCACATTGGCCAACTCGCGCCAATCACGGATCTAATAGACACCTGCCATACCATCGGCGCAAATATCTCTGAGAAGCCGATCCCTTCTCTCTGAGCATGACCCTTCGCTACCAACCTCGCCTTGTATCTATGCTGTATTCTCCTGAAGATCCACCTGCATCCAATTGCTCTCTGGCCCACTGGAAGCTCCACCCGCTCCCATATGTCGGTCTGGTACAATGAATCCATCACATCGCCCATAGTCACCTTTAACTTCTCAGCACCAGGCTCATCTAAATTCATCTGAATAGAAGATGAATCCCCTGCGATATTGGAGTCGTCCATATACCTCACCGATATCTTGCGATCATGCCGTGTGATTCTTCTCACAGGTGGCTGCTCCACCTGCTTTGTATCCTTGTTCGCGTGTCTCTGCCTTCCTGCCCTGCCCACTCATGTGGCCATGCCCAACATGCCACATACGTGCAGAGGTGGAATCCGCTACATCCACTGCAGCTCTACCTTTTGAAGTGCTCCCGATCAACCTGTACATGTTATCGAGTCGTTGCGCTTTCATGATCAACTGTGCCCCCTTAAGAGCACCATCAATACCAGTGTACTTACATCCTTTTGTCTCAAGTACACTAAGAGAAATCAGATTCTGCTTCAAATTAAGAACGTGCCTGACATCAATCAAGGTACGCTCCACCCCATCAAATATCCTGATGCACACCGAACCAATAGCCACAACATTACAGGCAAATCCATTACCCATAAACACCTGTCCACGATCGCATTCCTTGTAACTGGCGAACCAAATCCGATGAGGAGTCATGTGAAAAGATGCCCTTGTGTCTAGCATCCACTAGTCCTTACGATCATCGTATGGCCGCTTGATACTAGACACAAATAAGACATTACCATCACATCCATTAGATCCATCTGACGTGGCAGCATTGGCCTCCTTGTACAAAGCCTCAGAATCTTCTCTCTTCGATTTAGGATTTTCACAATCCTTTTTCACATGTCCTTCCTTCCCACAATTCCAGCATTTTACCTTTCCTTTGCCCTTGCCCTTGGATTTAGATCTAGAACCTGAAGAACCCGTACTTGGTTCAAAATTCCTACCCCTTGTAAACAGTGCATCAGAAGATATCCCTATGTCGCCATTTAGCTTTCTCATAGTCTTCCCTTGAAGGGCTGAGATAATAGTGTTAACACTTGGGGTTTTATTCGTGCTGCACATAGTGTCCTTGAATGATTCATACGACGCCGGAAGAGAATTTAGCAACATATATGCTTGTTATTCATCTTTCATCACTTCCTCCATATCCAGCGATTTGCAAACTAATTTATTAAAGTTGCTGATGTGTGCCTCTAGATCTTTACCATCTGCCATCTTGAAGTTATATCACTGCCGCTTCAAGTGTAGGCGATTTTTCGAGAATTTTTTCGCATAGACATTCTCTAACTTCATCCATAGCTTAGCTGTAGTTTTCTCCCTCATGACGTTATAGAGAACATCATCTGTGGGACATAAACGAATCAATGATAAAGCTTTCTTATTAAGATTATTCTATTCATCATCAGTCATAGTAGACTTCCGCTCCTCAAGAGCACCATCTTCACCTTACTTGATTAAGGAACTCATCATCTTGATTTTCCATAACTCAAAATTATTTTTCCCTGAGTACTTCTCAATCTCATACGTAGTGTTTGCCATTATTACTAACCCCTCAAATTCAGATCTGTGCCCCAACGATTTCTCTGATACCACTTGTGGGGATTTGGGCTACGGAATCACACAGATCTAGATCTAGGATAGCAATCCAATGACACCAAACACATACAAGAGAACACATAGATTTAACGTGGAAAACCCTTGGGGAAAAAACCACGGCACAAGGCGACAGATCTCCATTATGAAATAGAAATTACAAAGAGAGAGGACTTACCCAATTTAAACAACCTCGAATCTCATCCTTGCTACACCCTTTAGAAACCCTAAAACCCTTTTAGGAACCCTTGAAACTCCTTTAGAAAGCCTTAGAATTATTTTCCATACTCTAGAAAAGCCCTAAGAATACCTACTTATAGTTTAGGCAACTTCCCTTTCGCATCATTGTGAAACCCGATTCAAATTTTCGCAGTCCGCATCAGATCTGGAAACGAATCTGCGTAACTACGACTGGTCGAGCAGACTGCATGACCGGTCGAGGGACCCTTACGACCGGTCGAGCTATCCTCACGACTGGTCGAGCAGCCCAGACACCAAAAGGTGAGCTCGGTGGACTTTGAGTCGAGCAGTGCTCGACTAGTCGAACAGCTCCTACGACTGGTCGTGGCTGACCCACGACCGGTCGAGCAATACAAAAAAAATGTCATATTTGAGACTTCTAACAACACTAGGGAATCCGCATTTATCACGTATTGAACTTCTAAGCGCTGTGGGGTCCAAGCAACGGGTGGATCTAGAAGTTCTTCCTACCTATCTAAGGGTATTTTGAGATGTTTGGGGTAGATCTGGTGGTGTAGATATTAATCTAACATACTCTAACCATCAACATTATACATGTTTGATTTGGACCATTTCACCATTTTATCAAAGTTTGGTTTGGACAATTTCACCGTAGAAAGCAGTGAAAACCATTTGGATAACAATTCAATTGATACATCTTTATTTTACATGTAATGTGAAGAGATTACTTTATCATGCTCAAGTTCCATGGGCTACACCACACCATAGCTTCTGTCCCTAGCCTTTTTCAGTGGTTGGAGAAGATAAGCCATGGCTTCTGTAGCTAGACTTGGCTACCTTGTAAGTTACATGAAGAACATGTGTATGGTAAGACAGTGCATCAATTTTCTCAGTAGATTCGCATGTCTTTTCACATTGGATGAAGACCGTGAGCGACTCGTAAAGAAAGTCTAGCGATCAGTCAATTGGTTCTCATCATGGGACCACTTTGGAATCCTGGGCGATACTCCAAGTTAGTGCCACTAAATGTATGATTCAAACGGCTAATAGGAGGGCTATTTCAAAAAAGAGGACCGATCTATTACACAGCTTACTTTAGTCTTTCTATATAGAAGTCAAAAACAGGAAAGAAAAAAACAAAAAAGCAAAAGCAAAAGCAAAAGCAAAAGAAATCGAAAAAGAAATCTTTTCGCTTACCCTGCTACCCTTGCTCAATTCTTTTATTACGATGAAATTCGCAAAGCCTTTAGAAGATTGAAATGGGCCCACCTACATAATTAACACCGTTGATCAATACTATCAAACAGTTTTCCATCTCCTTTTATGTTATTGGACAAAAAATGAGGTGGATCTGAGTGGTAGATGGGCCGTAGAAACGCTCAGTAGTGGATAAACTATGGACAATTACATGGAATCTAAGAAAGTGTGGACCGCTTGATTATTAGTAAGATGTTGATATTGATGTTAAATTTGTGGAATGATTAAAGCTGGCAATAGGCCAAGCCTGTGCTGGCAAAAATTAATATTTTGAGTAGGTTTGCTCATTGCCGTCCATTATAAGCTATCTTGACCACTAGTTTAATTGAAACTCAATGAGGTGATGAGTGACCTGCACGCTAGTCATCTGCAATATTTCTCATAATGCATGGCAGGTGGTTAATGGACCCGAGACTGCCTGTGATGTTTGGGGCTCGTTCCTAGCTTATACTTTGTATTGGTGTGATCCTTGTTGTTAGAAGTCTATTGCCTAGTGGAAGCGTTGTGGGGTCCTGATATATGTATTTTGCATCAATGCCATCCATGTTGCCAGCTCATTCTAGGGTATGAGTCCAAAATTGAAGCAGATTCGAAACTCAAGTGGACCACACTACAAGAAATGATGGAGATTGAAGACCCCACCATTAAAAACTTCTTGGTGGCCACAAAAGTTTTAGATCAAGCTGATATTTGTGTTTCCCTTCGTCTAGGTCTATGTGACGGTATGAACAAGTTGGATAGAAAATAAGCATAACCATCACAATGGGTCATTGGAAGGTTTCAATGGTTGGCGTCATAAAATAAGGTGGCAAAATTGGTTGATGGCATTGATATAAAACACATACATTAGAATGGGTCTCACAGAGTCTCTGTGGCAGGGTTATCACGAAATCTGCTTCCCTTTCCGTAATGAACTAACATATTAAACTTCTTAGAGTAGTAGGGTCCAAAGCAACGGGTGTATGTAGAAGCTCTTCCTACTATTGTGAGGGTATTTTGAGATGTTTGGGGTAGATCTGGTGGTGTAGATATTCAATCTAGGGCTGTACGTGAGTCAAGCTAGCTCGAAAAGCTCGCTCGACTTGGCTCGACTCAGCTCGAATTGCCTTGGCTTGAAAGGCTGACTCAAAGCGAGTCAAGCTTGTTTACTAAAGCTCGAGTTAAGTTCAAGCCAAGTTCGACCATGGTGTATTTCAACTTGACTCGACTCTCGACTCGACTCTCAGCTTGAGCTAGAGGTTGACTCGGCTCGAGTAATATATTTTAATAATATTATATATATATATATATATATTATTAATATATATATATATATATATATATATATATATATATATATATATATATATATATATATATATATATATATATATATCTAAGTTAAAAAAAAAAAAAAGAAGAAGTTAAAACTTAAAAGTTCTTACTAAAAAATCCTACCCAACCCTACTCGTCCCCATTCCCTCTTTTTCTTTCCCTTACCCTACCGAGGTAAACTCGACTCAACTCGAGACAAACTCGACTCGACTCGAACCACTAGCTCAACTTGAACTCGACTCGAAAGCTTTGGCAAACAAGCCAAGCTTCAATGTTGAGCTCGAGCTCAAACTTGAGTATATCATGGATGATTCATGCTGAGCTTGGCCCACCTCGACTCGACTCGGCTCGATGTACAGCCCTAATTCAATCTAACATATTCTAACCATCAACTACACATGTTTGATTTGGACCATTTCACCGTTGAAAGCAGGGGAGACTATTTGGATAATAATCAATTGATACATTTTCATTTTCCATGTAATGTGAAGAGATGGCTTTATCATGCTCAGGTTCCATGGGCTATACCATGCCATCCGAGGATTCTTAAAGTTAAGCCGATTAGTCTTAAGAAGTTCAAATCCATTGGCTGGAGATAGGTATTGGGGGACCATTGAAGCAAACCTCAAATTCGAATCAAACAAGCGAAAGATAAAGCAATAAAGCATGCACAGAAATAGATGATTTTATGTGAAAAATCTTTATAAGAAAAAATCACAGCATAAAGCAACAAGCAAATCCATTGTGAAGAACAAATTACAAGAAATTAGATGAACTTATAGATGCGAAATCCTTCATAAAACTCCTACCTCCTTTCAAAACCCTCTTAGAAATGCTTAAGCTCTCTTAATCATACCTTAATCTCACATTACACCCATATTTATAGCATAACACTCGGAATAGGAAACAATCTGTACAATTTTGTAAAAATGAATGTACCGTCGATCAAGCAATCCTCGATCGATCGACAACCACATGTTCAATCGCTCGAACGTGCTCAAAAGGGTTTATAGAATTTACAAATATTATCTCAAAATAGTCAGTCGCTCGAACCTCCCTGATCGATCAAATGAACCCGTTTAAAACTATACAAAGATTAATCTATATAATCCGGGGCTCACTTAATTGATCGATCAGTTTAGTCGATCGATCAAGACTCCTATTTCATGTAAATATTGAATTCATCCAGAGAACAATCTCCACCATGGCTTTGATCATAATGAAACACAACTTGAAGCTCCATCTCTAATCGCCTCCATCATATCTTCACCATTATCCCTGCTTTTCACGCACACTCTGTATTCATCAAACCTTTGCTTGGCCGAGAAAAGTCAAACATAATTTGAACTTCTCTATCGGAGCCACCTTCATAAGTATATTCACTGGATTTAAGCTCGTGCGGATCTTCTTAAGAGTAACACTTCATTCCTCAAGCATTTGTCGGATAAAATTATGACGAGCATCAATATGTTTAGTTCTAGAATATTAAATTGAATTCTTTCCCTAGTTGATCTTGCTTTCGCTGTTACAATTAACCAACACGACTTCCTACTCAAGCCCCAACTCATTTATCATTCCACACAATCAAACATCTTCCTTTAAAGCCTTTGTCACTGCTATATATTCAGCTTCGTTTGTGGAAAGAGAAACTAAGCACTGAAGCTTCGACATCTAACTGATTGTTCCACCTACTAGCATAAATGAATAACTAAAAGTCAACCATCTATTGTCCACGTTTCCTGGGTAATCTATTTGCACATATCCTACCAACTTTTCCTCTGATTTTTCAAATGTCAACACGTAGTCCATTGTACCTCATAGATAACGAAGTAACCATTCCACTACCTCCCAATGCTACTTGTCAGGGTTTGATATGTATCTTCTAACAACACTAACTGCAAGTGAAATGTTCGGTCTCGTAGAAACCATGACATACATCAAACTGCCAAGTGCACTCGATTAGGGCACACGAGACATAAATTACTTTTCTTCATATGTAATGGGACATTGCTCTAAAGAAAGTCGAAAATGAGCAACATGGGGTGTAGTAACTGGTTTAGCTTTGTCCATCCCAAACTTCCAATACCTTCTTAAGGTATTTTGCTTAAGATAACTTTAATATGCTCTCCTCCCTATCTCTCTGTATATGAATGTCAAAAATCCTCTTTGCACCTCTTAAATCTTTCATTTCGAATGTCCATGATAACTGAGTCTTTAATATATTGATTTCAGACATGCTCTAGCTGACGATAAACATCTGATCAACATATAATACAAGTACAATGAATCCTCCATCACTAAGTATCTTGAAATAGACATAATGATCATATTCACATCTGATAAACCCCGACTCACAATGAAAGTATCAAATTTCTTATACTACTGCCTAGGCAACTATTTCAAACCTTACGATGATCTCCTCAGCTTGCAAACCTTATTCTCTGAACCCCTATATATTGAACCTATTTGGTTGCTTCATGTAGATCTACTCTACTGATTCCCCATGTAAGAAAATAGTCTTTACGTCCATTTGTTCTAACTTCATATTATATTGGGCAATCATCGCTAACACAAATATGATAGACACTTGTTTGACAATATGTGTAAAAATCTCATTGAAATCTCTGCATGCTTTTTGAGCCTACCCTTCGCTACCAATCTTACCTTGTATTTATCATGTTTCTTTCGATAGATTCACTTACAACTGATCTCTTTACACCTAATGGAAAACTGCACCAACTTCCATATTTCATTCTTATACAGAGAGTCCATATTGTCTTGCATCGCCGCCATCTACTTCTCAGCATTTGAGTCATCCAATGCTGGATTTCCTTCATCCGTAATGAGAGCAAATGTAATATTTGAGTCATCTCTATATCTCGCCAGTAATTTGTGATCTCTCGGTGAATTTCTCCTCACAGTTAGTTGCTTCACCTGCTCTTCTGCCTCTTCTTGTGATTCAACTTCTATCTGTGTCTCACATTTTTCGACTTTGACATCAATAAATGGTAATTTTTCCTGTTTCCTTATGTTCATCCTTATGGAACAAGGCATTCTCATCAAACTTGACATCACGGCTAATCATGATCTTTAGTTTGACCCAATCATACAATATGTATCCATTCACACCATTATCATAACCTACAGAGGTGCACTTCTCAGTCCTTTGGTCTATCTTTTCTCTCACAACTGAGGGTATATGAGAGTAAGAGTTACAACTAAATACTCACAACCCTTAGTAGTCTACATCACGACCACTCCACACTTCTTCTGAAATTTTACTGTTTATTAGTGTAAAGGGGAACCGGTTCACTAAGTAACAAGCCGTGTTAATAACCTCAATCCATAGATATTTGCGTAACCCAGTATTGCTCAGCATACTTCGGGCTCTCTTTAAGAGAGCCTAATTCATTCATTCTGCTACACCATTTTGATCTGGTGTGTGCTTGACTTTGTTATTTCATATGATCCCCTCATCTTTACAAAACTGATTAAATTCATTCGAATTAAATTTTTCACAATTGTATATCCTCAACGCTTCTAATTTTTGCCATGACTATTTTTCTATTATCTTCTTCGACATCTTAAAGGTGGCATAAACACTGGATTTATTTTTCATAAAGTAAACCCAAACTTTTTTATAATAGTCATCTATGAATGAGACAAAAATGATAACCCCTTTCCAGAAATAATAGACGACGACCCCCATACATCCAAATGCACAGAGTCTAACACACCCTTACTAACATGCCTTTTAGATTTAAAACATTGTTTACCATATATACAATGCTCACATATATTAAAATCATGAATCAAGCAACGAACATAGAGAAGTGTGCATGCCACAACCGTGCTGATGTGGATTTCATTATAGACGTTGTAGCTCCACCTGATACGATATTCTCGATCAACTTGTAAAGGTTACCGCTCCACTGTGCCTTCATCATATGAGTACCCCTTTTCAAGCTTGAGGACACGATCAAACATGGTAAACTTGCACTCAAATGCATTGAAAGCTCCCAGGGATATCAAATTCTATCTCAGTTCAGGAATGCATCTCACATCCGTTAGGATTTGCTCCATTCCATCAAACATCTTGATGTACACCGATCTAACACTAACAACCTTACATGCAAATTCATTTCCCATAAACACTTGGCCACCATCAAGCTCATTGTAACTAGTGAACCAACTATGCTGAAAGGTTATATGGTATGAAGCCATCGAATCCAAAATCCACTCATTTTTGAAATACTTGAATTTGGATATGGTCAGAACGTCAAAACCTCCCTAGATTCTGCTATGTTAACCTCTTTCGACATTTCATCTTATTTTTTCTGTTTCTGTGCTTTAGGATTCTGACAATTCTTCTTCATTTGTCCATGTCTTCTATAGTTTCAGCACTCTATCTTCCCCTTGCCCTTAGACTTGGACTAAGATCGTGATTTTCCATTCTCCCGCTTCGAATTTCTTCCCCTAACAACCAACACATCTATAGAGGAACCACCACTACTGTCATTCTTTCTCAACTACTTTGAATGAAGGGCTGAAATGACCATTTTGACATTTTTAGTCTCCCAACTATGGCACATAGTATCTACGAGACTCTCATAATATTCTGAAAGAGAAGTCAACAGATTAGGGCTTGGTCTTCCTCACTAATCGTCACTTTCACACTCGTCAATTTGCAAAGTAACTGGTTAAATGCACTTATGTATTCATTAATATCAGACCCTTCTACCATCTTTAGGTGATATAATTTTTTTCTCTAGATACAGATGATTTGAAAGAGATTTTGTCGTGTACAAACTTTTTAACTTTTTCTAAAATCCTACAACGGTCTTTTGATCAAGGACATTATAAATGACCTCGTCAGACATGCATAATTGAATCGAGGTTTTTACTCGATCATCCAGTTCTTCCCACTCTTCTTCAGTCATAGTTTTGTGATGCTTCCCTACATCAAGGAGTAATGCCTGTTGCAATCCTTGTTGAACTAGAAGGCCTATCTTCTTCACCTTCCATAGTTCAATGTTATTTTTATTGGTGAACTTTTCAGTTTCATACTTAATGTTCAATCCCTTCATCTACATATTTTAGATTTAAACTCAAATCCCAACGTATAACTCTGATACCACTTGTTAGAGGATCGATGAAGTAAACCCTAAATTCGAATCAAACATGTAAAAGATAAACACAATAAAGCATGCACATGAATACATGATTTTATGTGAAAATCCGTTGTGGAAAAAAACCACTGCACAAAGTGGCAAGCAAATCCACTATGAAGAACGAATTAATTAGAAGACATTAGATGAACTTACAGATGCAAAACCCTTCAGAAAACCCTAACCTTCCTTCAAAACACTCTTAAAAATATTTCAGCTGTCTTAGTCATATCCTAATCTCACATTACACCAATATTTATAGCATAACACTAGGAATAGTAAACAATCTGCATAATTACGCAAAACTGCGTACGTCGTCGATTAACATCAATCGAGCAACCATCGATTGATGGGCAACCACTTGTTTGGTCGCTAGAACATGCTCAAAATGGTTCAGAGAGTTTACAAGTATTATTAGAAAATAGTTGATCACTTGAACCTCTCAGGTCAATCAACCGAGCCTGTTTAAAGCTGTCTAAAGACTTGTCTGTATAATCCGAGGCTCACTCGATTGATCGATTAGTTTGGTTGATCGATCGTGACCCCTATTTCATATACATATACAAATTGAAAACATTTAGACAATCATAGGGCATGGTTTCATCATGGCCAAACTTACTTTTCAATGTGGTGGAGGAGACTAGGCATAGCTTTTCTCCCAACTGTTACTTTGGTGTAGTTCATCTTAATCAAATGTCAGCCTGTTTTTTGGCCCTGTGCCTAACAAGAGATTACACATTTAATGGTTAGAATGGATTTGAGTTACAATACATTCAAGCTATATGGGGCTTACTATGATGTTTAAGTGACATAGATCTTCATTAGATGCACTGCTCCACACAGGCCTAGATCCTAAAATTAGTTAATTATTAAGTCGGGTGTGTTGCATCAAAGATAAAAATGGGGAACAGTTGGCTTGCCCTACCTCAACCTGTCTGTTGGACATCCTTGTATGTTCTTGTTCAGATGATCCCAACCATTCATCTGGTGGATACTAAAATGTGGATGGGTCGGGGATCAAAGTTAATGCTGATTGGTCATCATAGTCAGCCAATGAATGAACTTTTTCCTATTAAGTGTGGACTATTTACTGTTTTTGACCTTCTTTTGAATCTAGTAGAGATTACCAGTAATTGACCTAGAAGGCCTAGAAATGTAAATGATTCATAAAGTCTGCTTGATGATCTGCACCTGGATCAGATATGGAGAGTTTGGCTTTTTCCTTGTGTGCAATCCAAGTTGGTTCCAAATAAAAGTTTGGAGAAGAGAACTCAGATGGCGGATCGCAAAGTGATCTAGCAGTCCACTAGTAGGAAAGAGTTCAAGGGAGGTGGCCAAAGACAATGAGCTTATGGACCTCAGAATGGCTGGGGGAGGACTGGTCCAACTAAGGGTAAAGGCTGAAAGGCCTATTAACAAAATGCGCATGTGCCCCTTTATTTATAGTCGTTTTCAAGCTACTAAGGATGCTGATGTTTTCTTTAGGGCCCCTTATGTATATCGGTCAGTTTCTAGATGAAGAGCTGCGGATCATCTAACTGGATGGTAAGAACGACTGGCATAATTCCTGCATCATGGGCTATATATCCATGGTAAGTGCTTGAACGATGTGTGGTTCAGATCATTAGACCATGCTGTTTTGTGGTCCTTATCCAACATTTTATAATCCATCATGGATGATAAGCATCTCAATCTTGATTATATTTGACATCGAGTTCTGTATATCTCATTAAATAGACCATGTCACTTGCCTCGCACACTCATCAGATTGACTTAAACTAATAGTAGAGGAGATTGGGGGTAACACGGAGCTTGGTCAGGCCGTGACAGCCTAATTTAGTGTATGTGTTATATATGGATGTTGGATGTCGACCATCTGTTTTGCCAGCTTATTTTAGGGCGCGAGCCCAAAAATGTAGCAGATCAAGATAATTTTTAGATCAAGATGATACTTGTGTTTTCCCTTTATCTAGTTTTATTTATTTATTTATTTTTTAATCATCTTCACCCTCAAGTGATCAAGTGATTGGATGGCAAATAAAAATTATGGTGGGCCTTTTGAAATTTTGTAAAGGTAAGTGGTAATGGTACAATTTCCTTTGTGTGGTATATTTGAGCCTTGAATCTGCCTATTTTTTTTAGGACATCCCTAAAATACTTTGTCAAAATGGATGTGAGTGGATAAAACCCTGCATCACCGTCGATTGGGTTCTACCCCACCATTGGAGATGGACAGTCCTGTCAGGGAATCTGTGAGACCCACTGTGATGTATATACTTTATTCACGCCGTTCATCTATTTTGATACATCATTAAAGACATTTATCCAATAGCGGGGTACATCAAAGGTTCAAGTGTACCGCACCACAGGAAGTAAGAAGCAGTAGGGATTCAACTTCTACAGTTGAAAACTTAGTAGTGTCCACCGTGATGTTTATTTCCCATCCAACCTGCTCATAAAATCACCTGGACATGAATGAAGGGAAAACATAAATATCAGCTTTGGTTTGGTAGGCTTTCAATCCCCACTTCTTCCTTTGGTGTGGTCGACTCAAGCCTTCAATCTTTATATTTGTATGGCTAATGCCGAAAATGATATGTGACAATGGATGGACGGTATGGATAAAATATAGACATCACGTTGGACTCCGACCGTCCGTCTTTTGCTAGGTACGGGTGGGGGTAGTACCGAATCTGCGACACTTTTGGACAGCGACCTGATTCAGTATTATTTATAAATAAATAAATAAAGAATGAAAGAAAGAAAAAAGACAATAATATGGTAAACTGGGACCCACCAAAATCATCTGATCATTTTCTTAAAAGTTGACTCCTCAAGTCATCAAGCGTTCAGAATCCACTCCATATTTGTTTCCTCGCCTTGGCTTTCTTTCATTCACAAACTCTAATATGGAGCTCCCACCTATGACCCTATGGCCATTTTTGTCATTTCTCCTTGTCTCTTCCACTCACGTTCCATGCTTCTTCGGATCAGCCGCTCACATCTCCAACGAAACCGATCACCTTGCTTTGCTCCACTTTAAAGTTCTGATAACCGACGGTCCTCTCCATTCCTTGAGCTCATGGAACCATACTCTCCACTTCTGTCGCTGGCAAGGAGTCACATGCGGAGGTCGCCGCCATCCTCAAAGGGTCATTGCCTTGATCCTCACAGAGAACAACTTGGTGGGCCCCATTTCTCCCTTCATAGGCAACCTCACCTTCCTCAAGAGAATCGATCTCGCAAACAACAGCTTCAGAGGACCGATTCCTGAACAGATGGGCCAGTTGTTCTGCTTGTGGTTTCTCGCTCTGGACAATAACACACTCACCGGAGAAATTCCAACAAATCTGACCCACTCTTCGAAACTCGAATTCCTTTATCTTTCCAGGAATCGGTTGTCAGGGAGGATTCCAACTGAGATTGGCTCTCTATCGAAACTCACTAAATTGTATCTTGGTAAGAACAATCTTACAGGAAGCATCCCACTTTCACTTGGAAACCTTTCGTCTCTCTCTTTACTTTATCTCACAAGAAACAGTCTGGATGGCAGCATACCAGATGACCTTGGTCGGTTGGCAAGCTTAGAGGTGTTTGCCATTAGTGAAAATGAACTGTCAGGTAGGATTCCACCCCAGCTATACAATCTCTCCTCTATTAAGGTTTTGGACGTGGGATTGAACAGATTGCACGGAAACCTTCCTCCTAACTTAGGCTTCACTCTTCCTAATCTCCAATGGCTTTCCACCACAGCAAACCAATTCACTGGACCCATACCAATTTCATTATCCAATGCTTCAGGACTCGTAATTATTGACCTTACTGACAATAGCTTTAGCGGATCTGTACCTACAAATTTGGGAAGCCTCAAGGGTCTGTCCGATTTACGTTTGTCGGGTAATAAACTTGGAATTGGAAAATCTCATGACTTGATTTTTCTCGATTCTTTGACCAATTGCAGTAGCTTACGAAAGCTGCAGGTAAAGAGTAATCATCTCAGCGGTGCGTTGCCCGACTCCATGTCTAATATTTCGACCCAACTGACTGTTGAGGGTCAAATATTGCATATCAGACCCATTTATTATATGGATTTACAAGCATGATACCGTTTAATAGCCTGATTTAATTGTATTTGTGATGCAGAGTGTATTTACAAGCATGAACTGAAAAAATGGTGCTTAAACCATGGATTTAACGCTCTGATGATACCCAAGGCAAGGGACGGACTCCAGGGGACGAAGATTGATGGAATTATGCATCAAGGATCCGAGGAAATCAGGCCATTCATATTAAAGAGGCCCGAAATTGGTGAAGAATGCAAGATCACATAGTTCCCGCCATCTGATTGGCTCAAAACTTTATACATGGCCTGAGGGCCATAAATTAGCCGTACATATCAAATTTCAGCCATCGGATCACTATGGAAGTGCCCCAACTGACAGATCAGCCCATAAACCATTGATTCTGGGCCCACCTGATATCTGGAACTATCTCAACTTTGGTCTCGGCGGTTTAAATAAGATGAGGAAACAAATGGATGGTTTGGATTTTGATAAAACATCACAATGGGCCCCACATATACAACGTGTGTATATGAGGTACACATCTACCCGAGCCGCACCAAACAAGCTAAAGCGGGTCAGCAGCGCTGACCCGCATCTTCTTCCCAAAAACGGAATTTCCGTTTCACGCGGCGAGACGAACGGACGCGGTCCGATTTTGCGGACGCTAGTGGGCCCCACACATTGTCCCAGTAGAAAATCCAAACCGTCCATCTTGTAGAGGGCCATAAGTTCTTCAAACCCATGTTAAACTTTTGGACCCATGCAAGCACACGTGCACGATACAGAGGCCATAAGTGGACTGCCCTGCAACGTTCAAATTGATGTTTGGGTGATTTCTTCTCTGATTCCGCGTCAATGGACGTTCAAAACTACCCATTATTGACCGAAATTTCGTCCTGAATCCAATGGACGGGGTGGATTTCCCAGAAAATACCTCTGTGGGGCCCACCGATCACGTCAGCGCCGGAACCTTACGCGCGTCCGGGAAATCCGGAGATTCGGGGGAGTTGTGGGCCACGATCATCAATCTTTTCGATGATCTGAACCGTCTAAATAATAGAGAGGGAAGATCCCTCCACTTCCACGCTGGCAGAATCGATCAGACAATGAACAACGGTCCGCACGAAGTCTCTGATTACTGGCTGCGTAAACTGACCCGCGCTTCTTTGCCGATTCCTTGCTGTGAAAGGGGTCTTCTGCACGCACGACTCCAGCCGGGACTCCCTTCCACCGGCCTTCCTCCTATAAAAGGAGAAAACAGAGGTGAGGAGAAGGGGAGCAGCCGTGGAGGCCAAGAGAAACGTGAAGGAGACGTGGAAACAGGGAGGGCTGTTGCTGCTGTGCACGGCTGGGAGAGAAAAGCAGAAGGCTGTATGTGGAGTGCACCGCTGGTTTCTCTGCTGCTGGAGACAGGGAGCAAGAGGATCGGTTTTTGAGCAGGAGCAAGGAAGAAAGAAAGAGGAGAAAACGTGACGTTTTTTTAGTTTTTGTTTTTCCTTTCGTTTCCTTTCATTTATTTCTTTCCTTCTTGTTCTCTTCTTTCTCGTTTTATTTCCTATTTGCTTTGACTTAGCCTATATCATGTGTGGCTAAAACCTCTTAGCTAGGCTAAGAGGTGAAGCCTGTAGCGAGATGGGAGAGTCTAATTCTATGCACTTAATGATAATTTCTGAACTGAGTTTAAGTTGATTATTCATAGTTTTCTTAGTCTTTAATGGTCTATTGTGACTGAAATTACAATGGGTTGCGATGGCTTTGAATATTTCTTCCCCTTTTCATGTTTATGACGTCAGGAGGCCCTGTTGTTCATCATTGTCCCACGGGCATGGTAGGATGACAGTACCCTTCCTGATCTTCATACATTGTTGAATGGTTGGTAATTAGTTTAATCCTGTTGTTTACTTTGTCTCCTGGGCATGGTTAGATGATGGAATCCATTCTAATTCATACACATTTCCTCTCTTGAAACCTATATCAATGGCAGTTCAGTAAATTTCCATAATTTGGGATCCTGGCATACGATCTCCCTGATCTCTACAAGTGGATCCTCTGAATCCCTAGTTCCCTTCCTCTAAATTCCTTAAAGTTTTAGATAATTATTCCACAATTATTTCTGAAATTCTATTTGGTTTAGATCATATCTTAGTCTAGTTCTATTTCTACTTGGTTTCAGATAACGTACAGGTATCAGTCCCTGTGGATTCGACCTCGGTCTTACCGAGTTTATTACTACATCACAACCCTATACTTGGGGAGTGAACAAGTTTTAGCGCCGTTGCTGGGGATTGACTTTTCTGAAATTAATTAGTTTTAGAATTAGGATAAGATTAGGATTTTACTAACTTTAGGTTAAATGTTTTTATTTTATTTTATTTTTAGAAACTATTATTTTATTTTTAGAAACTAACCTGTTTTCCTGTTTTGTAGGATCCTGAAATAACTTCTAAACTAGTAATCCCTTTCTAATTCCTCTACTTTTTCTATTTTTAGAATTAGAATTTGAGTTTTGAAAATTTTCTATTATCTAGTATTTTTTCTATTTTTAGGAACTAGTTTATTTTTAAACTTTCATCTTTTATTTTTAGAAACTAGGATAATTATTTCCCTTTTTAGAAATTCTTTCTAATTTTAGAAACTAACTCATCTTTCATTTATTTTATTTTTAGGCTTCGATTTTCTATTTTAGAGACTTTCTAATTCTAGGTCTTCTTTTTAGAAACTAACTTAGCTTCTAGGTTTAGGGAACTTTCCTTTTTTTAGAAACTAACTTTCTATTGTTTTCTTTTACAGGATCTTAACATAGGAACTTCTCATTTGGTACCTTCTTTCTAACTTTTCCTCCTCTTACTTTCCATACTTCTGTAGGATTTTTTCTATTTTTCTTAGAATTAGACTCAGGGTTAGGGTTCTACTATGGAAGCGTGGGTACATGCATATGCCGAGATGGATAAGAGATATTGGGGAATGCCTGAGGGTTGTGGAATTCAACGTATACCTCAAGATTTTTCTCCATCGAGAATGACATTGAGAACCGACTAGAACGTTATGCTCCATCGGCTAATAGGTCTGTATACGATCATAATGATGGGAATGAGGATTATTATCAACCATCATGTTCTCCCATGTATGATCAGTATGACTATAACCAGTGGAACCATCAAAACTGGGAAGATGAACCAACAACATGTTGTAGTGATTATTCTCTTGAATACCCTACATTTGAGAACCAACCAGAAACGATCCAAGAGAATTCATTTCAGCATAACATGGAGTGTATTAGAAAAGCAATGGAAGCACTCAATTCGCGCTTCGATATGATAGAGGAAGCTCGCTCATCCCAACTACAATCCAATCCAGAAATACAATGCGAGGAAAATGATCCTCACTTGCTTTTGAAGAAATCTGAAATTTGGAATGAGGAGTTGGATTCCATTAATGAGCATACGGTTCAATTCCCCGATGAGTCGATCTCAATGACTGTTCAAAAGAATGGTGGAGATACATGGGTGTCTTTCGAATATAATGATGATGATATACTTCACTCACAGGATACACTAGATTTCAATGATGAGGGAGATGTTGGTTTATGTGAACCTCAACCCAATCTGGGAATAGAATGCGAGGAAAGTGAACTCACCCCAAATAAGCACTGCACTGAATTAGACGATGATGCTTATTGGGATGATGATCATGAATATACAGCCCAAGGTCCCCTAGAATCAATCTCAAGTTTGGTCCAGGTCAATGATCAAGATGTACATGAAGTGGTCGATCATAATGAGTCACTCCCCTCACCTGACATGTCTGATTTTAAGGTAGAGGATGAGCCCCTTACAATCGACCCTTCTAACTCTTGTGAAACATGTTTGGACCATTCCTCTGAATTAAATGATGATATGATTCGGGAGAAGGACAAGTTGCTCGCTACAACCTTGGAAATTGAAACCACTAAGTTGAGGCTACCATCTGAGTTGTACACATTTGACAACTCAACACCTCGATTGAGTAGTTTCAATGAACAAAGTGATCACATCGATGCTTCCCCTATTGATTTTCAATCTATCTGTGTAGGGCTGGAGCAAGAGAGCACACCTCCGTTTACCTTTAAAGACAATGGATTCCTTGGGCAGATCATCGCAAGCTTTAATGTGGAAAATGAGTCACCCTCAGCTGAATGTCCCAACTCTTTTAATGATTGTTTGGCACACTTTGCAGATTCAAATGATCCCATGATAAGAGACATAGTGAATGCCTTGCAAGACGACATCTCGGTAGTCATCACTGACCGAGTGAACCCTTACCCTGAAGCTCCTTCTTCCACAGACCCTGAATGTGTATCATTAGGGGAGGAGGAGCTGAAAATTAAATTGAAGTTTGCTACTTCGGAATGTGTTGATACTACACCACTTCCTGAAAATTTTTCTCAATTTGATCTACCTGTAGTCTCTGATTCATCATGGGATACTAACTTTGCAACTTTTTCTGACACAGGTGAATCATATATACTTTGGATATCTCAAGCACTTCAACGGAAAATTTCTTATGAGGTACATAAGTTTCTATGGAAGGTCATGCTCCAAGGCGTCCAAGCCTATTGCAAAAAGGGCTTTTGGATGATCCTGTTGAGGAACTTACTGAGAAATTTATCAAGATACTGACCGAAAGAAGAACCTTGCGGCTTGACTCAGTAGTGTTTCCTTGCTTTCTTAGGACTAGGGTAGTTGCTTTATTTGTCTGGCAGAAGACGGTAAACTTAGCGCTCCTGGGAGGCAACCCAGTTCTTCATTTCATGCCATTTTTTTCATTAGTTAGTTCAATGTTTGTGGGTAACATTACTGCAAACCCTCACGAGACTACAACTCGTCCACTAGGGGCAACCTAGGGGTTTAAAGGCTTGTTGCATATGCTAAATGCAATCGAGAGCACCTGCGAAAGTGGTATAGGTAGGATCTTGTCTTTACTGTTGTTGGTTTCTCTCTTGTACTGACCCTCTTTTACGTAAATAGCTATGGAAAGCCTCTTGATTTTTTCAGGTATTATCTTCCTATCACTTCTCATTTACTTATTTTGTCCCATGTGCATTGCATGTTTATTTCTTTTACATTGAGGACAATGTAGATTTTTAGTTGGGGGTGGGAGATTAGGTTTCCTAATCAGTATTTCTTGGTCTTGAGTAAAAGTTGGTTGAGCAAAAGTGTTGTGAAAATTTTTAATTTTTCAGGCTTTCTGATGAATTCGAAGTGATTTTGACGGCCATCTAGGGCACTTAGAATTTTAAGATGTGTGATGTTGGTACTTCATGACTCTTGGATTCAGTTATCCATTAAATTTCACAGCTAAGTTTGAATTGTTAATCCATTATTAGAATTTGTAAACATTGATTGAGTCATGAATTTGCAAGACACATCTCACTTGCATATTAAGGTTTCAGTTTGATATTAAAGGATTAACTTGGTAATCACTAAACATGAAAGGAACCAACTTGAGAAATTGAATGGATTGGGCGAACAGTCTTTACCATAGGTTTGCTCCCTATAGGTGAGGATTCGATTCCCCATGAATGATATGTGAAAAAGTTGGGTGTACAGTCTTTACCTTAGGTTTGCTCCCTATAGGTGAGGATCTGATCCCTCTTCTTGGCGTTACTTCTAATGAAAAAAAATCAAAAATAAAAGAATAAAAAGATAATGTGTAAGCCAAGTTGGGTTATCGTGAAGTCTCTTAGTTGTTACCAATGATATCCTTAAATATCGAGGTAAAACTTAATGTTGACAAGTCGAGATTAGACTATACATCCATGGAATTCAATATTTAGCATTGTTCTAATTAATGAATTAATATTTGAGCTTGATTATGAAGTACCGTGAGTTTGATTCTAGGAGAAAGTAATGCCAACATTCATAAATCTTAGAATTCGAATATCTGAATTGTTTTTCATAAATCTCTCGAGTTTGTAGAAATTGTTCTGTAATTCTCAACTTACTTTTCGCATACTTTGCTCGGGACTAGCAAAATGCTGGTTGGGGGTTGTCAAAAACTTGTTCACTCCCCAAGTATAGGGTTGTGATGTAGTAATAAACTCGGTAAGACCGAGGTCGAATCCACAGGGACTGATACCTGTACGTTATCTGAAACCAAGTAGAAATAGAACTAGACTAAGATATGATCTAAACCAAATAGAATTTCAGAAATAATTGTGGAATAATTATCTAAAACTTTAAGGAATTTAGAGGAAGGGAACTAGGGATTCAGAGGATCCACTTGTAGAGATCAGGGAGATCGTATGCCAGGATCCCAAATTATGGAAATTTACTGAACTGCCATTGATATAGGTTTCAAGAGAGGAAATGTGTATGAATTAGAATGGATTCCATCATCTAACCATGCCCAGGAGACAAAGTAAACAACAGGATTAAACTAATTACCAACCATTCAACAATGTATGAAGATCAGGAAGGGTACTGTCATCCTACCATGCCCGTGGGACAATGATGAACAACAGGGCCTCCTGACGTCATAAACATGAAAAGGGGAAGAAATATTCAAAGCCATCGCAACCCATTGTAATTTCAGTCACAATAGACCATTAAAGACTAAGAAAACTATGAATAATCAACTTAAACTCAGTTCAGAAATTATCATTAAGTGCATAGAATTAGACTCTCCCATCTCGCTACAGGCTTCACCTCTTAGCCTAGCTAAGAGGTTTTAGCCACACATGATATAGGCTAAGTCAAAGCAAATAGGAAATAAAACGAGAAAGAAGAGAACAAGAAGGAAAGAAATAAATGAAAGGAAACGAAAGGAAAAACAAAAACTAAAAAAAACTTCACGTTTTCTCCTCTTTCTTTCTTCCTTGCTCCTGCTCAAAAACCGATCCTCTTGCTCCCTGTCTCCAGCAGCAGAGAAACCAGCGGTGCACTCCACATACAGCCTTCTGCTTTTCTCTCCCAGCCGTGCACAGCAGCAACAGCCCTCCCTGTTTCCACGTCTCCTTCACGTTTCTCTTGGCCTCCACGGCTGCTCCCCTTCTCCTCACCTCTGTTTTCTCCTTTTATAGGAGGAAGGCCGGTGGAAGGGAGTCCCGGCTGGAGTCGTGCGTGCAGAAGACCCCTTTCACAGCAAGGAATCGGCAAAGAAGCGCGGGTCAGTTTACGCAGCCAGTAATCAGAGACTTCGTGCGGACCGTTGTTCATTGTCTGATCGATTCTGCCAGCGTGGAAGTGGAGGGATCTTCCCTCTCTATTATTTAGACGGTTCAGATCATCGAAAAGATTGATGATCGTGGCCCACAACTCCCCCGAATCTCCGGATTTCCCGGACGCGCGTAAGGTTCATGCAGACCCGCTGACGTGATCGGTGGGCCCCACAGAGGTATTTTCTGGGAAATCCACCCCGTCCATTGGATTCAGGACGAAATTTCGGTCAATAATGGGTAGTTTTGAACGTCCATTGACGCGGAATCAGAGAAGAAATCACCCAAACATCAATTTGAACGTTGCAGGGCAGTCCACTTATGGCCTCTGTATCGTGCACGTGTGCTTGCATGGGTCCAAAAGTTTAACATGGGTTTGAAGAACTTATGGCCCTCTACAAGATGGACGGTTTGGATTTTCTACCGGGACAATGTGTGGGGCCCACTAGCGTCCGCAAAATCGGACCGCGTCCGTTCGTCTCGCCGCGTGAAACGGAAATTCCGTTTTTGGGAAGAAGATGCGGGTCAGCGCTGCTGACCCGCTTTAGCTTGTTTGGTGCGGCTCGGGTACATGTGTACCTCATATACACACGTTGTATATGTGGGGCCCATTGTGATGTTTTATCAAAATCCAAACCATCCATTTGTTTCCTCATCTTATTTAAACCGCCGAGACCAAAGTTGAGATAGTTCCAGATATCAGGTGGGCCCAGAATCAATGGTTTATGGGCTGATCTGTCAGTTGGGGCACTTCCATAGTGATCCGATGGCTGAAATTTGATATGTACGGCTAATTTATGGCCCTCAGGCCATGTATAAAGTTTTGAGCCAATCAGATGGCGGGAACTATGTGATCTTGCATTCTTCACCAATTTCGGGCCTCTTTAATATGAATGGCCTGATTTCCTCGGATCCTTGATGCATAATTCCATCAATCTTCGTCCCCTGGAGTCCGTCCCTTGCCTTGGGTATCATCAGAGCGTTAAATCCATGGTTTAAGCACCATTTTTTCAGTTCATGCTTGTAAATACACTCTGCATCACAAATACAATTAAATCAGGCTATTAAACGGTATTATGCTTGTAAATCCATATAATAAATGGGTCTGATATGCAATATTTGACCCTCAACACTGACTACGCTAAGTTTGGGAGAAAACGAGATATTCGGAGGCATCCCATCAGGGATTCAGAATCTTGTCGACTTAACAGTATTGGATATGGCGCAAAACTTTTTAACAGGTACTATTCCCATTGGTATTGGGAAGCTTAACAAGGCAGGAAAGCTTTTCTTTGCAGAAAATGAATTATCAGGGCAAATTCCGTCTTCCTTAGGCAACATCTCCCAATTGTTGGTACTCAGTTTATATGCAAACAATCTATCGGGGAGCATACCTTCAACTCTTGGTAATTGCATAAACCTGGAATTCATATACCTCCACATTAATAAGTTCAGCAGTAGCTTACCGAAACCGCTTTTCATCTTTCCATCTTTGATTGAACTTGACATTGGAAATAACTCTTTTACCGATAGTTTGCCAGTCGAAGTTGGTAACTTGAAAACTCTCTGGATATTGAGCGTTTCAAATAACAAATTGTCAGGAGAAATTCCAAGCTGGCTAGGCAATTGTCTAAGCCTAGAGTATCTCTTGTTGGATGGAAACTTCTTTCAAGAATCAATTCCTCCAATATTTAGTACTCTAAGAGGCCTTCGATACCTGGATCTTTCACGCAACAACCTTTCCGGGGAGATTCCAAAATATCTGGAGAAGCTTGCTCTAGAGTCTCTAAATCTTTCCTTCAATAATTTCAAGGGTGAAGTACCAAAACAAGGGGTCTTTGGAAATGCCAGTCAAGTTTCAGTGCTCGGAAATAATAAGCTTTGTGGGGGTATTCCAGAATTAAATTTGCCTCAATGCGCTAGCCAAGCTTCCAAGAAACGGAGAAAGTCTCTTGCATCAAAAGTAAAAATCTCAGTTGTTGCTGTTGTTGTCCTGTGCCTCATCTTAGTATCATGTATCTTTGCCACTCTTTATTGGATAAGAAAGTCAAGAAGGAAACCGGTTGATGTGCCTTCTGCGGAGGATCCTTTCGTCACCATGTCTTATGCGGAACTCTTTAAAGCAACAGATGGCTTCTCATCTGCCAATTTGGTCGGCACTGGAAGTTTTGGCGCTGTATATAAAGGGGCTCTAGATCGTGATGGAACTATGGTAGCAGTGAAACTCTTCAATCTTCAACAACAAGGAGCTCTAAGGAGCTTCATGGCTGAATGCGAAGCCTTAAAAACCATTAGGCATCGGAATCTTGTTAAGATCTTAACTTGCTGTGTCAGCATTGATTTCAAGGGCAATGATTTTAAAGCTCTAGTTTACGAGTACATGCCCAATGAAAGTCTAGACAAGTGGTTGCAGAGAGATGGTCATGAGCAGCTTGGAAGGAACTTGAAGTTTACTCAAATGCTGAACATAGCTATTGATGTGGCTTCTGCACTGGATTATCTGCATAATCATTGCCAAACGTCAATCATTCATCGAGATTTAAAGCCAAGCAATATTCTTCTTGATGATGACATGATTGCTCATGTGGGTGATTTCGGGCTAGCCAGGTTCTTACCTGAGGTTCAAACTAGCTCGGTTGGAATCAAGGGATCTGTTGGATACATCGCTCCAGGTAACAATTTTGTCTTTTACCTTATTTAATTCCTTGTATATGAAAACATAAAAATGAACAAAAACACACACCCACCTAGTCTGGCTATTCGCTTCGCAGGAGAGTACAGGAGGTGCGAGCAAGTAGGGTGGGCTTGGGTAGGCCCATTGTGATATGCATCTGAAATCTATTCTAACCAATAGAGGCATTAGCCCATGTTAGGCCCCAGGTCAGAAAATAGACTCAGTTCTGATTTAGGTGAGCCATTCCAAGGGAAATAATTGGGAAGATGGATGCCCACCATTGTTAATTTCTATATGGCCCACTGTGAAATCCACTCCGATCATTAGATACGCCATCCCGAGTAAGATTGGGGCCAAAAATCAGGCTGACCTATGATTGGGCCACATCAAACTAAAAGTTAGGAGAGAGGACAACCCTTAATTTTTAGTAGGTCCACTACCATGATAATATGAAATCAACTCCAACCATTAGCTTGCACACTAAAATAAGGCCCAAGGCTCAAAAATTAGACCCATCCGTGATTCAGGGGAGCCATACATATTGAAACAGTTTGGAAGGTGAATGTTTTCCCGTGTATTATTTCCAATTGTGTGGTCTACCTAAATCATGGAAGGGGATGTTTTTTGGGCCCTGGTGTGAAATAAGGTGACAAACCTTGTGATCTAGGTGGATTTCAAATAAACATCCAATCCGTTCAATAGATTGGCCCCATCACAAGGATTGCCTCATGAAAAAATCAACCATCAAATAATTGAGCAAGTCTATTTATCAATGGATGGTCATTGTTTTTTATAGATGTGATCCACCTGATGGGTAGATGGAGCTGATTTTCGTGGTGCAAATGATCCTCATGGTGAGCCTAACCTACTGGATGGGTTGGATGTCGCATGTACTTAAGAGGTTGTAGGCTATCCATTGGGTAGAGCGTAACTTGTGGTCCAAACTAGTTGGACATGAAACATTCTCTCTACATACACCCCCAAAAGGTGAGACCACACCCCTAGTAATTGTATGGACAAAAAGGTATTCTAGCCCCCTACATATCTCTACACTTATATACTTGAGTGTATGGGACAAGGTAATCCCAGCATGAAGACAATCTTGCGTAAAAGGAAGGCTCATCCACTCATATGGGCACTTTTAAGAGGTATACAAAATATACTAGTTCAAAGCATACATGTGGTTGGAGCATCTCACGCTCACGCTCACTTCTCTGGGTTCTCATGTGGATGGATTCTCTTGGTGATGCATGTACTAGAAAAGTACACATGCTATCATGGTATGCACCATAAAATCATAGCCATCCATGAGTTGGGACTATTTCAAATATATGCATTGGGATAAGATTATGCTTCCGAGTTGAATAGGTAGATCTGTGTACGTTGATCAACCACATGTACCTTGAACATGAAATAGTAGTTATGTTTTTCTAAGCTTCCAAATTTTCCTATAGGTGTTGCTGATTAATGGAACTTTTTACCATATTGGCATGGTATTTTTATAATGGGTCCCACTTGTTGAATGGCTTAGGTTTTTATAGGCTCCCGCATATGACTAATGCCTATTCATTATGTGGGTTGGCCTGATCATTCTTGTGAGATCAATTAGGCCACCTCTTGTACATTGAATGTGGAACACTGGTAAATCTTACCTGAACTTGATTTTATTTGGTTTCGAATCCTGAAAGAATGACCTCAGATGTAAAGGATATACCCAACAAGATCTAGATAAACAAAGCAGTACTCACTTGCACCCCACATTAATCACACCATAGTAAGATATAAAGAATTATTTCTTATAATATATTTAGTTAAGATATGTGTTACACAAAAACCATAACAATAAGTCTTTTGTTCAGTTGATGATTGACACCCTGAGTTCGTTCACTTTAGTAATTATTGAACAATTTTGAATATCTTTGTAAGCATTTACAAGTTCATAGCACACTAATTGATGTTAGAAATTTAGATATTTAGAATAGAAAAATGCTAATTACTTGTTTAAATAGAATATTATTTATATCCAAATGGTCACTTACATTCTAATATGAGATGTATAAATTACAGAATATGCAATGGGCAATAAAGCATCTACACAAGGAGATGTTTACAGCTATGGAATCCTTCTATTGGAGATGATCACTGGAAAGGGGCCAACTGATGGTATGTTTATGGACAATCTAAGCCTTCATCACTTTGCTAAGTTGGCTTTGCCTGAACAAGTAATGGAGATTGTTGAGCCACGACTGCTTATAGAAGACATTGAAGTTACTCAAGGCAATGGAAATCATATCAATACAAGAAATAAAATGCATGAATGCTTGATTTCAATGGTCAAAATCGGTGTGTTAGGCTCTTCAGAGTCTCCAAGAGAACGAATGTGCATGAAAGATGTGGCTTCAGAAATGCATACAATCAAGAACCAGTATCTCAGGGTCACGATTCACAGAGACATCTAAGTTAGATCACAAATATTAGATGGAGGTTTGTCTTACCTCAGTCATTACCAAGTTATTATTGGTAGTTATATTGAGAAATATTTTCAAACAAAGTTGCTTTGTTGATTATGTTTCTAAACAAGCTCTGGATATATTTAGTCTTGGGTTAAGAGCGTACTTGTATTCATATCGGATATATAAGAAGATGTGTTTCTTTTTCTTTATTTTGTATTATGCTAGACAATGAATTTAATATGAAAAAGACATTATCATATTATAATAAGAAGAATATTGAGTTACTATAAAATGTTTAATTGTTAATATATTTTATGTAAAAATTTTAAAATTGATAATTCAATAGTAAGGAATTAGTTTAGATGTTGAACTGCCAACTTATTATTAGTCAATGAGTGCTTTCATGCTGGTATGGTGTCCTCACTTACTCGGCCTTTTCTTACTCTCCTCTAGCATTGGTGTGATTGAGGTGCGATTTTACTTAGATGAGATAATGCATATAACTTAAAGTCACCACTAGCCAAATAAGGGTTACAATATAGGGTTTGCCAGATATCATAGAATAATGCTTATAGGTTAGGAAATCATAAGATTCCCTATTGGAGTTCCAGCACTTATCTCACACCACTATAATCTAATCCCAGCCACAACAAATCTAGATCAACCTTAGGTATTAGAAATTTAGATCTAATAAAATAGTTAATTTATTCACTTGTGGAAGTATGTTCAACAAATTTAAAACAATCAAATAAACAAGAACCAATAAAGTATTCACATAAAGTATAAGAAAATTAATGTAGAAAATCCTTGTGGGAAACAACTATGGCACAAAATGATAGAAATTCACTATAATTAAAATCATTAGAGTTTACACCACTTATCTTCTTGGATTACAGTGGAAACCCAATCTCTCCTTACAATGCGCACCTAGAAAAACTCTGGCCCCTTGAAAAAATCCCTTCCCATGCCCTTACAAGTGTAGAAAATTGACTCACCTCACAAAACCCTTACCCTCAGAGAGAAATCACTCGTATAATCTAAGCCGTAATCGAAAACGGACTTAAATACCACAATTTGTACTAATTTATGTAACCTGTCAGTTGGACCAAATGGGACCTTCTGTCAAATCGAAATAAACCAACTCATATATTTTGATCGAAATGAAAATGTGTAAATATTCATAGTGAGAAAACTAAGAAACCTTCCCTAATTTGGTTGGACTGAAAAGACACCGGTTGAACTGAGATATGGCTTCTCTACACTAGCGGATCAGCAGAATCCAAGGCATCCCACACAATAATATCCACATTGACTTGCATTCTGATAAGTCACCTTAAAGATCTCCCTTACAACCTCCACCTTAAGCATAGATTGCTCCCAGCATTCTCCACCTAGAATGCATACCATTTACACCCCTGTGCAATGGTGCACAATCTTATTAATGGATGGAGAGATTGATCAAGCATAAGCAATGCTTGAACTCCCTCTGGTCATCGACTTAGTCAACATATCAGTAGCATCTTTGTCCATGTGGATCTTTAGAAACAGAATCTATTTAAAAGTAACGAGTTCTTGTATCTTGTAGAACATCACATTGATGTACTTGGTTCTTGCGTAATACACTTGATTCATCGCTAGATGGATAGAACTCTGACTATCGTAATGTAAATGAATCACCTCTTGCCTCAACCTGAGCTCTCCTATCAGACCGCTCAACCATAGTGCCTCCTTTGATGCCTCTGTTGCAATTATATATTATGCATCGGTTGTAGAGAACTCTATTATAAACTATAACGTAGGTCTCCAACATACCGGTCGGCTTGCTAATGTGAAAATATATCCCATAGCGGACCTCTTGTTGTCTAGATCACTTGTATAATCTGAATCCATATAGTCTACAACTCCACCTAAAGTTCCATGTCCTCTGAACATGATTCTAGTATCGATTGTGCACTTGAGATACCTTAGAATTTATTTAACAACATTTCAATGTTCATTTCCTACATTCGCTATATATCTATTGATCGCACTAGCTGTCCATTTTATTTTACCTCATGCAAACCATTACAAACATGAGACTCCCCACTATACTTGCATATGATACCCGTGACATATCTGAAATCTCATTTTCTATACTTGGACATAACCTTGCTGATAACTCAAAGTGGCATGCTAGAGGTGTGTTAATTGTCTTAGCACCTTCCTATTAGTACACATATTAGTCAATCATGTGTGTCCATGTGTCAGTAAGTCGGTTGAGCCCTTGGAAACTAAAGATCGAAGACACAAGAGGACATGAAATATAAAGGAGTAAAGAATAGGTAAATCATGAGGTGCCTTGGTGATCCTAACCTTAGACCCAAATAGACTCAAAACAACCTTAAACTCTAGATGATCTATTCCTTAATAGGTAATCTTTATTTGATCATGCATTAGCCTTAGGATCCTTATTTAGATATGCTGGCTATAAAGATTCAGAGCTGTTTTAAATTGTATATCCCAAAGATAGCAGAACTCTGGGTGATTTCGATTGATCCTCGATCAATCAAGCGAATCCTCAATCGATCGATTGATTGAGCGAATCCTCAAACAATTGATCGAGAATGGCCAAAACAATTAATCCAACAACATTTCTAGCCAAAGTGAAACTAAGTTTGACTGATCGACACATCGATCGATCGATTGAAGGTGTCATTTTATGCTTGTTTATAGTCATTAGAACTCAACTTCTTTATATAGGGCATTTCAACCTTTGGATTTTTTTATACCATTAGAGATTAGGTGATTCCCCACTCTTAAATCTACTTTTTAAGCCTTTAAACCTAAGAGATTCAAGTCATGTTTCTTGAGATTTACCACTCTAATGAGGATTCCAACCTCCATTATGAGGATGTACTTGATCTCCACCATTTTCTAATGAATAGACGCAATTTCATAGGAAAATCCTTAGTCTATTAACCTTTAAAACACCCATCTAGGTGAATCTACATTGGATAACAACTAACTATTTAGTTATAGTAGATTCAACTTTCTCCCATTACCTTGGTCATCTCATTAAAGCATCAAATATAAGGTGATTGATCATATGATCTGAAGCATCCACACCAACGATCGTGGGAGTAAATGAGAAGTTAATTCAAGAACAAGAGAGCATTGAAGAAGCATCCCAAGAAAGCATAACAATGGGGCTCAATCTTGAAATTACAGTTAATGTCTTAGAGGGGGTGAATAGGAGATTTTAACTAAATAATCAACATGCACTTACTTTTAAATATTTATGTAAAGGAATACAAACAAGAAGAAGTGCAAAAACAAAGTCTACTTAGTAAAAGCATCATTTAGGCATTCTGTTAAACATGTTTGTCGTAGGAAATAAATCAAGTATATTGTTCAACAAAACATAACAGATAGAAATTTAAATCATTCAACCCATTACATAAACTGTAAAGCGGTTTAGCTACATGCCTACTCTCGGCTAATGCACTCTCTTTTAAAGTGTGTTGGATTTCACTATTTAGATGGAGTTCAAAATCAGGTTGAGCCAATTTAGTTTGTGATGTAGCCGAGTTTAGTGAAGTTGAGTTCGTTTATGTCGACTCAGATGTGGATATTTGGACTCCTAGTACGCAGATCTTTTGTGCTTTGTAAGCTAAGCGAGTGTATCTGCATCCCAAAGTGAGGTTTTCCCCCTTTAAGCTTATCACTTGAGTTCGTTAATCTTATTATAGATGATGTTTTAATTACTTATATTTATAACCTATTGAGTTGGTTAATCTATTTGTCTCAGTACACGAATATGCTAATCTTTTATGCAATTGACTCTTAAATTGAATAATTGACATGCCTCTTTAATTTTATTAAGAATAAGTGATTTGATTGTCACATGTTATCTCAAGTTAAAAATATGTTAATTAATTATCTGTTTGCCACTTCTGATTACTTGATGATATTTTGGAGGTCCTTGAACTAGTGGACATTTTTTTCTAATGGATTAAATGAAAATTATTGTGGACTTACCATCTTAGGGATCATTTGGGCCTATGTGGCTTTTGGGGATAATCCAATTTTATTGCATCCTTGGATGAACTGTTTGACTTATGTGATTTTGATGGAAAATTTTCCATTTTGTGGCTTGATGGTTTATTTTATGTGGGGTTCATTATAATTTCTGAGTGACATCGGAGTTCATGTGTTGATTTTCTATTCATCTTGCAGAGTTCACTTTTATTGTTATTTTTACGTAAAGTTGAAGTTCACTTGTTGATTTTCTAATTACCTTGCGAAGTTTTATATAATTTTCAAGTGAAGTGGAAGTTCACTTGTTGATTTTCCATCTTGTGCAATTCACATACAATGTGATATTCGGGTGAAGCAGAAGGTCACATGTTGATTATTTGATTATTTTGATATGTTCATTCATATTGTGGTTCTTTTTACATTTTCTTAATAGAGTACGTAATTTTGTTGGTTGGCTATATTCTCTGTGTATATGATCATGAGTTAGAATTTTATTGTTTACTATATCTTTTTCTATGTATTGCGAACTATTCTAAATTATGAATGTTGGGTGTGTAATCTTAGAGGGTATTTCTCATTGCAATAACCATTGACGCTATCAAAACATATCAGTTGATGCAGGTTAGAGAGAGCCGACGCTGTTCACCTAGTTGTGAAAAGGGATCAAGTAGTTGAGGAGCTATACGAGATCCCATTGGAGCATATTGAACTTCATCATTAGCTGATAAATTTCTATTTCAGATTAGGGTACTTTTGGTATTTGGGTTATATAAGTTTTGTATGGGCACCACATTTGGATTTTTGTTATGAATAAAAAACTTTTACTTAATGCTTAGCTTATTCTGCTAGTATTGCTGCTAACAATGAAAATTGAGAAAATTGTTTAAATTTAGACTTTAAATTTTAAAGTTAGCACTCAGAATTTCGGAAAACAAGTATTATACTCGGGTTATGAAAACTTGGGTGTTACAAGATGGTATTAGATCGGAGTTTAGATAAATTAGGCCTTGGGGAAAATGGAACTTATATAAATTCAAATATTCTAAAGTTACATTGATGAAATTAGAGACTTGAACTAAGTTTAATTCATATTAGCAATATGGTTTTATGAATCTAGAAATCTAAATTTTAAGATCACTTAAAAATTACTAGAATAATCATGGAACTTAAAAATAGAATTTAGGTGTCGTGGGAGAACAAATAGCTACCATAATGTATATTAAATGAGAACACCTCCCGACTAGACATTTGAATAATGTTATCTTCAATTTGACATATGAACATTTTAAACATCCTTTTTATTAGAAATAATATCCTTTTGTTGGAATATCGGCATTAGGTTGGAAAAATCTTATTAGATTCAAGAAATTGTAAGTTTAGACACCTTTTAATTTGTCATGGGTCACAAATATAACCTCTTAATAACTTGTAAAAAAATTTAGGATATTCGTAGAACTTTAACAAATAGGGTAAAAATTAGAAAATGTGTGTTGAAAAATAACTTTTATATGAAATATTGCATAATAGTTTAGATACAAATACGTTGCCGCAACATCTGCTATTTCCTGTTGGAGTAAACCGGCTCCTTATCACACCATAACAATGTAGATACAAAATAGAAACTTTGACAAAAGTCAAATGACTGGAGTGTTGTTAGAATCAATAAAATCTCTACAACTCTCTATTATTTACGATTATGTGTAGAAAGACTCCAAAGGTCTTAAGATGTTCAACTAAACATCTTTGCATTTGCTTTCGTGGCAATAAGAGATTTTTTCCCAAAAAGTTAAATGGACGGAAAATAGCTTGCTTATGACATGAGGTGTCAAATAATAATGGAGTGAAAAAGTGAAAAAAGTTTCCCTATGTGGGATTATAATACAAACGGTTGCAAATGCAAAGAAAATGTATTTACAAGGACTTTTATTTAGACAAAAAGGTGCAAATGGTTTTCATCCCCTAGTGTTGATGAGTGCCTACCTCTCACTTATGTCATGCCTTTTATACTTTCTTTGTATTTCCCTAGTTTACCTTCTGTCCTTATAGGCTCCTAGGATGTTAACGAGGCTATCTAATTGTACAATCCAAGGCTTGTCAATTAAATTAAGATTTTTTAATGAAATGAATTTGTTGAATGTTTTTTTTGTCAAGATCTTGAAACTAATGTTAAATCCATGGAATGATGAGACCTAGCCACCCACACCCCACACACTCACGCATCCACTCACACCACATGTGCACTTGATCCCTGGTCTTTCATTGTTGAAACAGATGCATGTCTACCATTGAGCTATGGAACTAGACCACTGCTTTGTTTTATGGCTTGAAATGCTTGGGAGGTTTTGAGCTCATTCATGGCTCATGCTCTAGATTGGTGTGATCGTTGATGTAATTTTGAAATTTCTGGTTGACCTTTTGAGTGGTGCAGATTCCGCAGCATTCAGTGGTGATTAAGAAATTCTTCTTAACTTCCTACAATGGGGAGGGTATTTTAAGATTTTTGGGGTAGATATGACGGTGCAAAATTTGATCCAACATATTTTAATGGCTAATATCTATTAGACAATTCCAATCATCAAACTTTAATTTCCAACACTAATCAAACGACCCCATCAAAGTTTGATTTAGACCACTTGCCATCCAAAGCAGGGAAAACATTTGGATGGCATCAATTGTTGCAGGGGATATACCATATTTTCTCAGGATTCTTAGAGTTAAGCGGACTATTCCCAAAAGATTAAACCTACTAGGGTGATGAATGTTCATACTTTTCAAAGAGATGGAGACAGGGCATTGCTTTTGTCCTTAGAATTAATTTTCAGCGTATCAAGAGGAGAAAGGGCATTACTTTTTTCTCCATACACTTTAGACTTCTTTCCATATAGGATGAAGATGAGGCAACTAATTGGGGTGGGACCTGCAATGCGGAATTGGACTCAGGTCATGATTGTCGACCGCCATCTTTGCCCTCAAATCTAGGATGGAGAAGAGTCGTCCACCTCGAACATGTGGTTGATTTCAATAAACCATTGGTTTTCTTGTTTCAGCTTTTCGATTCAGTCTAGTATGTGATTGCATCAGTCTCACTGCAAATATATTGATGAGGCCATCTAATTGTACAATTTGTGGCCTAATAGTTTGTTGGGAAAAAAATAAATAATGAAAAAAAGTAGTTCAATATTTTTGTTAGTAAGATGTATACATTGGTGTTGAATTTGTGGAATGATTAGGGCTGGCAAAAGGATATGCCACGCCCACAATTCAGATACAAAGTGTGCACTATTATACTCAAGTTATGGCCTATGACTCGTACTCCAAGTGTACTTAAATTGATAATTCATATAGTTGCTTGGAGGCATAGCTTAATGCATTCGAAGTTCATCCACAATTCTAACATTCACACATCCATACATATCATACAGTTTCACACATTTCCATTAATCACTACCACCTCATTCTCAAACCACATCATCTAACCGATAACTCAACTAAGTCCATCCATTTGGGACTTTTCAGTCATAATATCAACAACCATCCAGCGTAAATGTCTATTAACAAATACCCTAATAATTTCTAATCATAAATGAGTAATATAAAGAGATCTTAAAGTTCATAATCATCAGTTCTTATTAAACAATCCATTTAATCAGTTCATCACAATAAGTTCATCTTCAGATAAGTACAGCTGTTGATCCTATGGGTCATCCGCCATTTGGGCCTCATTCTTTGGTAATTGATTTATATTTCTAATCTCGATCACCTTTGTATGATTCAACAAACATCGGTTGACCAAGCCTAGTGAGTGAACCCATCATGGTTCATGCACGATACAATTAAGATAGCACATAACAACAATTAAATTAGAGAAATGTAGAAATGAGCATGGATGCAAAATTACATGAGATGCATGTATCAAGTGGGGTAATCATACACTTACTTGGGTTAGATATCCGTCAACTAGCATTGCACTTGTCAAGCTTCTCCAGGAATGGTGGGCATCCAGTAACAATTCTACTATGAAATCATTTAAGGAGATCCCCTAGGAACCCAGGCATGAGGTGTGCATGCAATTTGTCTAGAGCGTGCCTCTAGGAATCAGCACAGGAGCACTATGTAATACATGTGATGCATGCTCAATGCTCAATGCATCGACATATCCAAATTGTCATATACATCTCTCTATATAAGTGGAAACTCTAATTTCATGAATGTAATGATAGACATCTTCATATATTCAATCCACAGTAATAGTCGTTCATTGGAATATTTCATACTTAAATAAATCAATCTTAGCAAGACATTATAACAGATATGGCAATCATAACAAATCCATCTTAATCATAACAGAGATGTGGCATGTTGGGATTCACTTATCTGTATTTGGTAGAAATAAATACATTGAATAGTCGTACATGTTTAAATCCAAGATTCATAATACGTAATTTAAACCAATCGTGAATTTGATCTAATCGTTCCATTCAATGGGGCCCACCTTTGATCGAATCAAGGTGACTCTCTATCATTCATAATTTGGTAATTTGTAAGGCTCGTATCCTAGTTCGTACCGTTCCTTAGACTTTCGTGATCCTCCTCGTCGAATTCTAGCAACCCGCAACCTGTAATTGGCGTTTGCACGCGACCCTAAGTTGCATCCCGTAGATCAAAGTCGACTCGACTCGAGACTTAAACCCTAGCGACCGCATAGTCACCGCGGTTCTAACACCGCGACCTGCGCACCGATGTGATACCCAGGCCAGGAGTTATGGACCAGCATTTATTTCAAGGAAAATGCCGCGTGTTGCAAATTCTAAGAGAATCTCTACTACCTTTCACATCAATTAATCAATTACAAGTCAAGTACACAACCCATCCCCCTCTTACACAAGCCATTCCCTAAAGTCAACTCTCTCTCTCTCTCTCTATCTCTCTCTCTCTCCACCCATCCCTTCCTTACACTCACCCATCCCTTCCTTACACCCATCACCCATCACCTCTCTTACAAGACCCTCTCTCTCTCTCTCATTCTCTATCCATTTTTCCCAAGCACCCAACGAGAGCAACTGTCTAAGCTAGGGAAGCTCCAAAATTTGCCAAGTGTGGCCCACTTCCTACCCCTAAATCCCCATCTCCACCCTTCAATCTTCATCATCTTCCATTAAAGAAGAAGCTTAGGAGCTAAGGAAGCCAATGGACCAAGAAGGAGTGCAATCAGTGGGTAATCTTAAGATTTCTACAGTTGATTTTTATTTGAGGGCCCACTTGTGGTGGGACCCATTTTGATGTATGTGTTGTAAACCGAGAGGAGTTCATAGTAGCGGAGCTCCTCCCTCACACACACACTCTCTCTCTCTCTCTCTCTCTCTCTCTCTCTCTCTCTCTCTCTCTCTTTGTGATGATGTGTGTGGCGCACCTGTGATTTGGTATGTTGATCCAGACCCTCTAGTAGGTGGGACGACCTTGCTGTCCACCCTGCTGGACTGTCAATCCGGTTGGGCCATTTGGAAATGGGAAAACACCAATATTGGCTTGATCACTAGCCGTGTGGACCCCACATGGACCCCACTGTGGTGTATGTGTTTTTATCCTCACCATCCATCCCCTGTTTACCAGGAAATGAGGCAAGGGGGCGACCTCTTGTTGGGCAGTCTGTTGTCCAGCAGTAGGCCCAGATGTAAAAAACAAATATCAGCTTGATCGTGGGAAGCTGCAGGGTCCACCTGAGGCATGTTTCATCTAGGCCGTCCATCCCTAGACGTGGGGCCTACTGTGATGTGCAGAGAATCCACACTCCCATCCAGACTGTCCGGATGATGGGCCAGCCATGATATATGTGTTCTATTCCACATTGTCCACACAAGGGTCGGTGGGGCCCACAGGCCCGTCCCATCCAGACCGTCCGGATCATGGGCCAGCCATGATATATGTGTTTTATTCCACACTGTCCAGATAGGCTGGACAGTGGAGTCTACAATGATGTATGTGTTTTAATCCACACGTGGGACCCACCTTGATTTCATCCAGACCGTCCAAACCAGGTACAGTGGGTCCCACGCAGCTAGTGCTGCTGTTTGATGTGAACAAGCTATGTTGGTCTAATCGTGAGGTATGTGTTATACCACACCGTCCAAGTCATGGGTCCCCACCATGATGACATGTGGGGCCACCATGATATGTGTCTCATATCCACACATGTGTGGAACTACCACACCGTGATGTATGCATGAATCTCTTCCACACCATCCAGACAGATAGGACAATGGGACCCACCGTGATGTAAGTGTTTATCTACACCGTCCGTCTGACGGGCCCACCTTGATGTATGTGTTTTAGCCATGCCGTCCAGTCCACTGGACGTGCGGCCTACTTGATAAATGTGTTGTACATCCATGCTGTTCATCTGGTGGGCCCATTTGCAAGGTGCAGGCCCACTGCTGGCTATGCAGGGCCCACCTGCTATGAGGCCCAATGTGATGTATTTGAGGCCTAGATGGTGAGGCCCATTATAATGTATTTAAGGCCCAGATGGTGAGGCCCATTATGATGTATTTGAAGCCCATGGGTGAGGCCCAATGTGATGGATATGAGGCCCATGAGTGAGGCCCAATGTGATGCATGTGAGGCCTTTGTATGAGGCTCAATGTGATGTATGTGAGACCCTTGTATGAAGCCCAACGTGATGTATGTAAGGCCTTTGTGTGAGGCCCATTGTGATGTGTGATTCCAACATTATGTATGTAATGATGTTTATGATGCCCATTATCTTCCTAGTTGGATCTAAATGGGTCATGCCTTGGGAGCAATGATGGTTTAATGCTCACATTGTAAGGGCAATGATGGTTAAATGTCTACATTATAACTCTCCCTAGGGCCTGTTGTTAGGCCCATTCTCATCTCCCCTTAGTGAACTAGCCCAAATTATTGGGCCCCCATAGTTGTTTAGCCCATTCTTGATATGAGTAGGCCGTCTAGGCCCATCCTTGTTATGAGGAGAGTTCATCATCATATAATGTGCTTAGTATAGCTTCATGATTCATACCTATGCACATCATATGTATGCTTGATATGAGGAATGATTGATCACAACATATGTCATTGGGCGGATTATTATGGGACTCCCTAATAGGAGTTGCCCACATGAGCCCGCGATACGCATAGGATTGGTGCATGACTAGATGTGTGATTCATGCATCTCGCATTTGTGTGACATGACTCCTATACGCCCTAGCGATATCAGGGCCGAAGCTTCCACAGGCATATCGTGGATGGTAGGATTGGACACCGAAAATCTTTTCTCTATATGGGGTGCGATCGATGTCCCTGAGTGAAATTTCCTAAATTCGTATGGTGCCATGAGGTTGCTCCAACATCTAGATTGAGTGGATGCATGAGTGCCAAGTGTTGAATACCAGGAGGCCGCGCTTTCCATTATGTCATGGTTGGTTGAAAGGGGGTGCAACCTTACTCATCCGAGAGGAGGGGGCAAAGCTAGGCTGAGTTTGACCAGCTCGATGAATGGGTCTGCTATCGACGAGCCAGGCCCGATATTGACAAGCGGATAGTGAGGTCTCTTCCGCTCACCTTGTTGTGCGCGATGGGGCAGCAATCTGGTTTGGAGTGTACTAGACCCTGGTGATATTCCAGAGTTTGAGTTGTATTGATATGTAGATTCAGATGAGGATTGGTATGCTTGGGTTACATCTCGCATATAACATTAGTCACGTAGGCCTCGCATCGCATGGCCTTGGTATTGCCGATAGCATTCATGCCTTACATCACATAGCCTTGGTACGGCTGCTGGCATTCATGGACTTACCAGCATTTCCGTATTACCCTGATATTGCATACTTGCATTCCTACTATGTGCACACACTTTCACCACCCTCTAAGCTTCCTATAAGCTTATGCATGATCGTTGCGTGCAGGTGACGCTAGGCCGTAGCTAAGTAGGAGCAAGAGTGTAACGCAGAGCTTCTGAAGTTTTGTCATTATTATCATTGTCTTTCCCTTTATGCGCATTGTACTCAAGTTTTGATCATAGTGAATTTTTGTGGTGATGTTCTCATTGTTGTTCGTGAGTTATGCTTATAGTTATGCTTATTACGAATCAAATTCATATTGAAAATCCTCTTTGTAGGTTCCCAAGATCAGAACCTGGTATATGGGTGCCAGAAGCCGAGAATGGGGTACTACAGAGGCTGTCGGTGTCGGATTCGGCGATCATAAGTTTTGTGAGCTCGGTTTCCGAGTTTGGGGCGTAATATAATTAATATAGGGTTATATATATATATATATATATATATATATATATATATATATATATATATATATTAACTTAATAATCTAATTATCACATTCTAATATCTAGTAGACAAATCCAGGAATCTGTTGATCGAACCTATCGATTGATCAAAGTCCCTCGATCAAATCGATCTCCAATCAATCATATTGAGAAAATTAAGATTAAAATAATTTGGCCGTTAGACCGTTTTCAACATTTTCGATCGATCAAGTCTAATTGATGCTCCATTGATTAAATCAAACATAAATTGATCAAATCGAAAAAATCAAAATCTTATAATTTAAGTTTCTAAACACATCTCGACCTATTTCGATCGATCAAAGCTCCCTTCGATTGAATCGACAAAGGTCAATTATGCTCTGCTACATGATCCATTTTTGCAAAGTTTAGGAATTTTTCTTGTTTTTAAGTTTTAATTGATCTAACATACTCATAGATTAGATTTGAACCATCCAATGATTTTCTCACTATCAAGTTATAGAAAAATCATAGGATTGTTCAGATATAGACGAACCTAAGATCCACAATCATCATATGGCATATATATATCATTATCATTATCCTTTAATCCCCGTGGATAATCAAATGATTAAATTGATCTAAAATTTTGGGTAACATCCCAAATATAACTCAGAATCAATATCAATATTGTATATCGATCCAATACACTAGAAAATCTACCGAATCAACAAATATGCAAAACCATGACTGAGATTTACTCCAATCAGTGTGGCCCACTTGGTGTTCAGATCATTTTAGAATTTAGGGCCCTGATATATTTTGGCCTTAGGAAATATATGATCTAAAGGAATATGAGCTAACACCACTAGACATACCATGGTAATCTCTACGATAAGAGATCTCGCTTGAAACCTTCATCTATTATCAAAACTTCTCACATATCAAAGTAACAAATATTGCAAGGCCGATTTGCCCCTTTCATGGCATAGATCTGAGGGTTATTAATCAAAGGCATAAGAAAAATTATAAAAAGAAAGGTTAGGAACCTACCGGCGAGGGCTTTTCTCCACAGGCCTCCCCTCTCTCACACTCTCTTTTCTCTTTTCCTTAGGGTTTTTGTAGGAGAGTTCTCTCAATGATCCCTTCTTATAGAGAGAGAAGAGCCCCCGGATCTAGAAACTTCTTATCCAGATGAGCTCATTTTCCTAATCTGAAAGTTTTATCAATTTGGACAAAAAGTTATTTAACCTAAAGTTGCCACGACACAAGTCGATCCTCTAACCTCTCGTTTATCCAAGAGTCTCTACTAGCGTGCTAAGTAATTTATTTTGTTATTAATTACAAAATTTAAATTTAAATTTATTTAATTTGGGATTTTATATTAGCAAAAATTAAGGGGCGTTAAAGGCTAATCCTAGGGAAAATCAATATTTTGAATAGGTGTGAGCTAACAATAAGCTTGTTCATTGTCGTCCATTGTTAGTTATTTGGACCTCTAGTTGGATTGAAAATCAATGTCGTAATGGGTAACCTGTAGGCTAATTCTGATGGTGCAATGGTGCTTAAGATGCATGGCAGGTGGTTGATCGATAGAAACTGCTTATAATGTTTCAGGCTTTTTCCTAGCCTATGCTTTGAATTGGTGTGTTTCTTGTTGTCCGAAGCAGATTACATGGTGCCTTTGGTGATGTGGGGCTCAGTATGATGTATATGTGTTATATCTATATTGTCCATCCATTTTGTGAGCTTAATTGAGGGCATAACCCCAAAATTGAAGAAAATCCAAAGCTCAAGTGAACCACACCACTGGAAACATTGGTAATTAAACGCCCATGATAAAAACTTCTTAGGGGCAGCAAAAGTTTTGGATCAAGCTCATATCATGTTTCCCTCTATCTAGATTTGTGAGACCTTATCAACATGATAGATGGCAAGCAAGCATCATGGTGGGCCCAGGGAAGTTTTAATTGTGTGTGTTAATTATACCCACCATTTTGTGTGGTGTGGTCCACTTTAGGTTTCGAGCTGCCTCATATTTTTAGGCTCATGCTCAAAATGAGGTGGCGACATGGATGGATGTAACGTCTCAGAAAAATCCGTACAAAGACCTGAGTACCACCTCAGACAGAAATTACTAAGGACCAAATCCTTTAGAAATTAAACGAAAATTAATCAAGTGCTAAACTAAATTATCTGTGAAATTAGCTTAAACCACTTTAAATACGAACTGCAAGACATAAAATGAGTAGAATCATTAATACTACTTTACCCTGAAACCTAGAATCAATCTCTAAACCCGGTTGCTCTCGGGAGGACATCGAAGCTCCTTATCGGACCTGAACCGCACGTCGAAAGTCCGATGGCCACGAAACCATACGGTTATGACCGCCTTACTGGGCTTGACAACCATCTGGGAAATCAAGTCCTAGAGATATCCAAAAATGGACAACTTAATCCCGGAACGAAGTGTGTGAGAAACGTGAATATCTTTAGAAAATGAATTCAAACTTAAGTGAATTGAGTCGTTCGCTTGCAGGCCAGATAGAAGGATTCAGACCGTCAGAATCTGACCTAATTACACCCTTGGATCAGGAAAAATTTTCAACACATGTCAGTGTACTTGCGGCCCTGATCGAGTACTGGTGACTGTTGAACTGAAACTAGTCCACCACGATCAATCTAAGATTCCGATTGGACTGAAAACTTAACTTGACCTAAATCTAATGTCAGGGAACTTCCCCCATACCGTATGCAGAAAGGGGGCCTCCAGAAGTGCTCCATTGAGCCAAAACAAATGGCTTTTGGCTATAACCTAAGTATACCATGGCGCTGGGGCCATTCCCATCAGTTCTGGGCCTATATAAGAGCCTTTACCCACCCCTCTCTCATTCTATACGAAATTGTAAACCCTAGGAGAGAGAAGAGAGGGAAAGAGAAGGAAAGAGAGAGAAAGTGAGAGAGAGAGTGAGGGTTAGTTTCTAGGATTCGATCCCGCCACTCCACGTGCTTAACCACTGCTCCATATCGCTATTCCGGCGATTCCGATTCCATTTTCGGGTAAGAAATCCTAACCCTAATCTATTTTAGGGATTTAGATAGAGTAAAAGGTGAAATAGCTAACCTATTTTGTAATTCAGGTAGCCGTTGTGTCGTAGATGAGGACTTAATATTTAAACTGAGTTCGTTACGAGTTTATCGGCATAAGGTGCAAACTATAAATGTTTAGGTTATGGTTTTCAAGGCTTTCAATGTCAGTTAATGATTTATGATTGACTTGATTGATATCTCACATGCATAGATACGACGTTTCCCGTGCTTTACGCATATATATGTATATGTATGAACTATATTTGAAAAAGTGCATTCCATGTGTTTGTTGAAATGATTGTTTGAATATAGAATTTGGATCTGTGCTTGTCATGATTATCCATCGTGGATATATGATTGTAGTATACATGACAACTCCTTGATGAAAGGAATTGTCCTATATATGTTAAAATCAACATACGTCATGTATGTTGAAAGGTATAGTCTAAGTGTTTGACGAAATGCTTGTATGAATAATTGCTTGATGATTTGTATTTACAAGGGTTGTTGAGATGGGATTCTCAACCACCTTAGCTATATGTATGCTTCCCTTCAGGTAGCTTCCATTTAAATTGTATGCCTGGTATAACAAATGTATATGTAGGATATTATGTTATGAATGTCGAACCATATGCTCAAATACTGTTTACGTTGGATCTGGTTGTTACATGCCATATGACTATCATATATGTTTACTTCCTGTATTTGACTGTGATTGGGACTACGATGTAGTCCGAGCAATCGGTAACAACTCCCGAATCAGTGGCTGAAGTCATTTCACCATGTAAGACGTGCTCGATGAATCCGAGTCATACTTTGGTTGTCGACAGTTGTTAGGCCACACGGAGTGCTCACGCACTTCATGTCGATCAACTTAATGTGCACTCGTACCAGTCAAGCTTGTCAAGTAACCCGATTGGCCCGATGTATGTTCACCATATATGGATACTACTGCTTGAATCTAAGGTACCAAAACTTACCAGTGGAAAGCCCATTTAACCTTAGAAACTCGATCCACTAAGACTCATTAGCTGAACATGGTGGTATGGGACACCGTGGTCGAGCTGTCGGCCTACGTTGGGCGACGACCCTCCCCGTAGTGACCAGTGAGCAACCCAGACTTGTGAGCCGAATACGGTGGTATGGGACACTGTATTCGAGCTGTCGGCCTACGATTAGGTGACTAGCTACTCGTAATGACCTCGAGCATACCCTTGGCCTACGTTAAGGCGACGAGCCTTTTCGTAGCAATCTTGGGTATAAACCAGGCCTGTGCTGAGGTGACAAGCCTCTCTGTAGTGACCTGGAACTATCTATTGTATGTGACTGACTAGGACTGATGACCCTAGATGGATCATCGTTTAGGTAAGTGATATAAAAAGGGAGGTACCTTAGCTTCCCGAACATACTATTTGAATAAACCTAATTAAGAACTGGGCTAACACAACCATAACATCACATCGTACAGTGCTTTGGCGAGGAAGTTACACGTGTTCGGAGTAGTGCATGCCGCGATCGTGAGATGAAGTTTGCAGAGGGAGTGCAGGCGAGGGCATGCATCATTAATACATATCATCCTTGCATTAACCAGAGTACTTAGGACTTGGTTGTTATATTTCTTTATCATTACTGCTTGACTGAATTGATAACATGTTAACCTTTGCCTTATAACTCCACTGAGTTGAGCACTCACTCCTACTCTAGGATGGTATTTTAAAACACCAACCAGACTCTGTCTTAGCTGCAGATGATGGCGATGCCTACGAGGCGGAGCCAGATTTCGAGGATGATGAGGAGGTATTCTCCTATATGCAGTTATTAGGCGGGCTCATGTGAGCCGTGTCTGGATCGTCTGGGCTACAGGGATGTTAATTAGATGCCACTACACTCGATAATTTTTGTATTTTGGACCGCACATGTATATTCATTTTGTGTATTTTGAGATTATACATGTATATACATTCAGCCTGGTGACATGATCATATTCTGAGATTTATACTCACTCTATACATTTATCAGAGTCTTCCGCTTGCTAATTTAAACTCTCTGTAGTATGATATGCTGTTTTGGTCTAATCCCACTCTTGTTTAATGTGCTAATACAGACAACATTTAAATCATCATTTTCTATGTTGCATAAGTGATGCGTTGGAACTCGGGAGTTGGGTGTTTACTCGACCTCGAATTTCAGGGCGTTACAATGGACAATGTGGATATAAAACACATACATCACGGTGGGCTCCATAGAGCCTTGACGGAGTGATAAAAAAGGTGGAAGCATGCTACCTGTAATTTTGTTGGTGAAAATTAAGGGCTTGTTAGCCATCTTTACTAATAAGAGCTTATTTGCTTGGTCTAAATAATAATAGTAATAATAAGGCCGTTTTGAAAATAGACTATTTGATAAAGCTCTAATTTTATCATTTAAGTTTTAGAGACTAACCAAGAAGCTCTTAATAAATAAATGGTGGAGATGTCACTTATTTTTTAAGAGCTTAGTTAGCTTACATAGGTAGACATTTTAGCCTTTTCTTTTCTTTTCTTTTCTTTTTTGGTAAGTTTGTCCTTAAACTTTTCAAGTAATTCCCACGATGAACGACCTAAATTGAAGGTGGAGCCCAACATGATGAATGGTCCACATCAAGTTGGACCCATATAACGTACAATCACATCAAAGGTGGGCGCCACATGATGATAGCCCCACATGATGGATGATCCATATCAAGCTGGCACCACCTGATGGTTGGTCCAAATCAAAGGTAGGACCTACATGATGGATGGTGGACATTGGATGTTGGACCACATGATAGAAGGTTGACATCAAAGGTGGTCCCACACGATGAATAACCAATATTGAAGTTTGGGCCCCACAGGATTGGCGGTTTACACTAAAGGTGGGACCCAGTTGATGGATAGTGGACATCGAAGGTGGATCCTACATGATGAATGACCCACATCAAAATGTAGCCCCATATGATGGACTATCCACATCAAGTGGGCCCCACGTGATGGGAAATCCACAACAAAGGTGGAACCCAAATGATGGATGCCATACATCAAAGGTGGGTCCCACATGATGGATGGCCCATAGCAAAATGTGGCCCCACATGATGGATTAAACACATCAAGTGGGCCCCACATGATGGATGGTCCGAAACAAAGGTGGGACCCACATGATAGATGGTAGACATTAAAGGTATAGATATTTGAGGCATGTTCCATCTATAGTGAGATCCACTAAAACAATCATTTGAATTGCTCTTATAATGGAGTTGTCCTAAATTTTAAAAATGACATCAACTACTATAAAAAAAAAAACTCTTATTTGAACATTCTATCAAACTTGCTTATTTCAAATAAGAACTTTTTTATAGTTTTGAAAAAGTGATTTACCCAACAAGCTTATTTGGAACAGGAGTTAGAATAAAAAGAGCTTATAAGACTAGTTGTTATTAGAAAAGCTTTTACTAGTTTGGAGTAAAGATGTCAAACAAGCCCGTTGGAAATTTATGTCAATTCGGGTGAACCCTAAAAAACACTAGGCCACAACCATTGTATAAATCCAAATCAAAATCAATAAAAAAACAACACAAAAATATCCCATAGCCTTCTAATTTCAGCTACCCCTCCTATTGGACAAAAACGCAGCCTCATCGCCAAAATTCTAGAAGCTTGGTTGCTTGAATCCAACTCACACTATTTTCTATAGATGTAGATATTTGCTTTAAAAAATTTTAACAATCAAAATCATGGACATTAGATGGTCCCATCCATCAATTTTTTCAATTTCCCACACTAATCGAAATGGTTGTGACCATCCAAAGTAGGGAAAACTATTTAGATGGTAATCAATTAAGTTTGATTTCGACTATCATACTGTCCAAAGTAGGGGAAATTATTTAGATGGTAATCAATTGATATATCTTCATTACTCATGTTATGTGAAGATATTGCTTTATGTTATAGTTTTAATTCTTATCTCACACCAATATGATGTAATCCTAAGCCACAATAAAACTGGATCAACCCTAAGTATTCGAAATTTGAATCTAATGCCACCATTAATTGTGTTGTATTGAAGTTATAATTTAGGAACGGTTTTAAACCGTTCCTAAATGAGGCGTCGCGAAAAAAACCGGAACGGTTCAAAACAGTATCAAGTACCGTCTCCAATTTTAAGAACCGACTTTTAGGAACGGTTTTTAAGCGTTCCTAAAGTTGCAAACGGTCATTAAATTTTTAGGAACGGTTTTTCTTAATGTTGCCAACGGTCAGATTTTAAATTTGAGGAACGGTTCTTAATGCTGCCAAAGTTTTTTCATTATTTAGGAATGGCTAATAAAAGCTATACATTTGTTTTTATATTTAAAAACCAAAGAATATTATATACAACTAAAAATTAATATTGAACAAATATTGTACAATTTATAATAAAAATTATATATATTTACAACAATAAGTTTACAATTGCCCGAATACATTAAAAATAAATTAAAAAATCATCCATGATGTGCTCCACTCCTAGAGAAAACACAAGGTCCCACCATTTCTGGGGTTGTCCTTCGTGGTTGCACCATGACTTGCAATGACACTTTGAAAGAGGAACTCTGTCTTTGCATTACACATCGGACGAAGCTTCTTTTTGGGCTTGCATTGTAACTATTAAAATCAAAACAAAGACCCTAAGCAATTTGATTAGCCAAAAAACAACATAGAGATTCAAAAACTAAACACGCAAAAGAGTGACTATTCAACAACTAAAACTAGAGGATCACCAGTAATGTTGCATGTCGTCAATAATCACTTGAGGCAAAAGATGTGTTCTACATGGGTGGTGGAGAGATGTGAAAATATCAGTGAGATCTGAGTCATTGATCAGGTGGGTCAAACATAAGTGAAAGAAAGCACCTGCTGGACGATGTTGACTGTCTATCTATATTCAATATACACATTGGGCCACGGCCCAAGACCTGTTTGTGGTGGGTCTCACTTAATAAGTGGCCTGGATTTCATACAAATGTGCCACACTAGTGTGTATTTCCTAATGAGAAAACCTAAGTGCAACCATGGCGCTTCAGGAAAAATAACCCAAGTCCGGCCCATGGTTTAGACGGTCTGGATTGACTTGGATGTATGCCATGGTAGTTATGAAGAGAAAACTGACACCAAACGGGTCTCTCTTTGATCTGTAATTGCCTTTTCAGATTACATTTGAACACGAGAATTGAATATTACAATTAAAAAAGAACAAATTCCTTATCTGTAAATGAACTGCATCTTGCTTCTTTTTTATTTTATTTTATTTTTTTAATTTTTTAATTTTTTAATTTTATTTTTTATCATACGATCCGAGCCATTTAAAATCAGGTCGATGGCATGCAGACCGTTCAAGATGAAGCGTATAAACCATTCAACGGAAGAAAAGATTAGCTCACCATGCTTTCTGAATGGGCGACGCCGATTGTGGCCGAGATTGTGATGCCTTTTCTGTTAATTAGTGAGCCCTAAGTTTCAACCTGCTACAAATACAGAATCAGTATCTGTTGATGGTTGTGATGATATCAATAGTGACGTTAATGATGATCAAGACGAGGTTAGAGTGAGTTCCACAAAGGCCACATGCAACTATAGCCGCACATGCCAACCTGGCATGTGTTGGACATATGAGCCATGCATCAGGTGGGTCCCATGTGTGCATGAGAAGGCTCAAAAAATTCAGAACGACTGTTAGGTTGGCCACACAATGTATGGAATCAATGCACAGTCAGAAGCAAAACTAACAATACCCAATTCCCAAGGTTTGGCGACTTGTCCAAGTCTCATGTAAGTCTCATGACTCAACTAGGGATGGAATGAGTTCATACGAGTTGCCATTGGGTGAGAACCGATACAAGGTCTGACCTAGCTGATGGACACCTCAGATATTTCACCATCAGCCACCCACCTGGCCATAGCTTGCCTTGTCCACTTGTGCGGGCTTTTCGTGCATTGGGCTTAAAGATTATATGCGCAGTTGCCGCGAAGTACCAAATTGTGGCAACTCATCCACCATTATGGATTGCATGCGATTCTAACGAATGAGTTCTTCTAAGCAATCCTAACCATCCCATCCATGGGTTGGAAAAGGATGACTACAACAACAAGGACGAATCTAGGATAGATTTGATCATCCAATCAGTCCTATTTTTGCATGGTAGCCCTTGAAATGTGTTCTTACTTTAATGGACAATTTAGATCGCTCTATTGGACTGTCCAAGTTACCTGATTCAACTAGGAGCACTATAACTTCTAACGCTCTGGGAACATATAAGGAGCAGTTCTCATAAATAAATAATAAAAATAAAAATAAAAATGAACTATCTTTCAATATCCTGTGCTCCTAATGTTATGAGCAGCATTTTGGTTGTGGTTCCTTTTCGGGCTCATCATCTACAATAAGCATCCTTCTCCTTGGAGGAGTCTGAGAGAAGCCGGGGGTGCTGCTTTTCTTGTTTTGCAATGCACCTGCAGTAAAGACCTTATCAGCATCAATACAATCGCTTTTAACAAACAACAAAGAAGTTTATGCAAGTGCATGGATGGAGAGGTTTGCTAAGTACAGGTTGCGTCCTCTTGAGGTTGGGTCGGGCTCAGATTGACCCTTGACCCAACACAACTAGCCTGGGTTGCACCCCTAATGGCTTGAATCTCACACAAATGTGCCAAATTGGCACATGTGGTATGATGTAGCCAGGTTGAGATCTGCCAACGTGCATAATTAGCAAACCTCTGGAATGGATAGCAAACCATGATATAAAAATGAACAATCCACACTGTTTGATAGGAGAAAGGAAGCATGTCAGGTAACTATATCCAACACAAGCTAAATGTAGATCCTCATTCACCAAACAAAGAAATGGAGAACTCATAGGATGATGCAGAATCCATAAAGATCTATGCTACCCAGATATAGAATTCTCACTGCCACATGGATATGGAGATGGGAATATGATTCTTCATTTCTCAAAGTCCAGGATAGGGATACGGAACACCAAGAGATGTCACCTACGAGCAGAATGGGACGAAGGCATTGGTGAGGTCTGCTAGGGGTTGGCCCCACCATGGCATGTTTCTCAAATCCGAGCTGACCATCATATGCGTCCATAAAGGTAGTTCTGGGGCCCAAAAACCAGCCCAATCCATAGTTCAAGTGGGCCACACTATAGAGAATCAGTGAACAGGGAACATCCATCTTTCCAACTGTTTCCCTTGGGGTCACCTACCTGAATCATGGACAGGGCTGATTTTTGAGCTCTAGGAAACATGTCAGCATCAACCAGATACAAATAAAGAACAGACTTTGAAGGAGATGCATCAGTATGACTTACGGATATTTTTGAAATATGAAAAGAAAGAAAAGGATGCATTAGGGAATACCTATGAAAGAACAAATCATCAAGTTAAACGGGTAAACTAACCTTTGCCCATGGAAGTTCGTCATCTGCACAACCTGTTGGAAATCCATTGTAGCCGATTCCTAGCCATATGAAAACTAGAATGAGAACCATAAACACTAAAGAGGGAATTCATTTGGAAAGGACTGTCACCATCATCAGCCCCACATATTTAGGAAGAGAATTTTTATTATACATGACCAGCATTTTGAACAGTGTACACTAACTTTCAATTCAAACAAGTGGGTTCCAAACCAGAATGGTTATGCCAAGCTGGGCCTGGGGCAGAGCCATCAACCCTACCTCCACTTCATAGGCTGCCCTGAAAAAGTCATACTGATGGGATAATCCAAACCATCCAGTCAGAAGAATGAAAAACCAAGCATTGAATGGTTTAGTCACTCTTAGTCACCAGGTCACAAAACCTCATCTAAAACCCACAAAAATATAGTTTTTAACCACAAAGGTAAGAAGAACAGAAGACTGCATGCATTTGGTCATTTGAAGAAGATATATTACACAAATGTCTATCTGAAGGTTCCATGGTGCGCATACCATGCTAGACTACTCATCTAATGGGTAAGTTTTTGGGCTATCATTCATTTCTAACATTGTGGCCCATAAGATAAATGAAACATCTTCTGTTGCAGAACATTTGCATGAAAGAGTCACTCCATGTTTGTCAAGCACCTACATTAAATAATAATTTAAAAAATTTAAAATGAAAAAAAAAAAAAAAAAAAAACTTCATTACAACTTCATCTATTCAATGGAAACTGGTAACAAAGTAGCCACAGAGGCTAAAATAATACCTTCACATGGTAATGCTCTTTCTATGATGCATTACCAAATTCAGTCCTCGGGACAACCAGATCTTCAACAGCCTGCATGTATTCATCAGGAACATTTGTATAAAATGTCTTCCTCACTTTCGCTGTTATCAGAAAGATGGAAATAAGAAATGAGAGTATCCATGTCTATTTCCTAACTGAGTGGGCTGCCTTATAAGGGAGATTTTTCCTTATTGGAAACAACAAAATTTTATTAAATTCAAAAGACGAGCAATACAGACAAAAACTTGCACAGGGAAAGTATACTTACCACGAAAGATCTGGAGCAAATTTCTTGGCTAGAATGGCGGCTTTTAATGCCAATTCCTCACACATTGCAAAGTCTGATGTGCTAAGATACTGAGTAAACAAACAAATATAAAACATGAGCACAGTCCTGTTTCACTATTCTGAAGGCAATTGTTGTTACATATGTTAAGTGTAAAGGATTCAGTTAGAGTCCTCTCGAGTGCTGAAAATTACAAACTACTGGATCCTCTTAACCTTCGGTTGTACCTGCAGTAATTCTTCTGTAATAGGCATTCTCTCCCCCAAACAGGCCTTTAGAGTCGCAAACAATCAAATGGCATTCTGCACTCATCTGAGAAGTTTCTTCTGTAATAGGCATTTTCTCAGGCTCTCCATAAGTAGCACAAGTACTAGCATAAGTAACACAAGTACTAGAATTCTTTTAGACAAATTGTGTATGCATTTAGGGGGTCTGATTTGGGCTGATCAATGGTCTGTTGTAAGGTCAGCTGATAATCAACTCAATGGTCCATCTTTGGGACTGATTTTTGGCCTTTATATGTTCTGCTTTTTGTACAATTTTGGGAACCATCCAAGGGTCAGATTTTGGACACATTGAATCATTTTATTTGGCATCAAAACTGGACAGTTTTGGGCAGAAATTTGTGGACCAAAAGCATGATTTATGGACAACAATCAGTGGGCTGATTTCATTGAAACATAGTGTGCAATTCTTTTTCCTGGCGCAGCTGGGCCATCTTGGACTTGAACCAGAGACCTCTAGACACTCTAAGATCCTTTTTCAAACTTGCTCCCATTTTTGGATGGTCGGTGTGCATGGTTGACGGTGTCCGTTTAGGCATTTGATTTAGGACAGTTTTGATGTCCAAACTTGGGACAACTGGACAGCGTTAGAATGCCTAAATAATGTTAGGTTATGGGCATGTTCGGACCTCAAATCAACGGTCCGGATTGGTCTAATGAGGATATCCAATCAGCTGCCCACCTTTTTATCAATTCAAAATTGACATCTTAACAGTATCAAAACAAAAGAAAATAAGATATGTTGTAATGTCTATGCTTCAGCAACATCAGTTGTAAAGGATGTAAATAACATAATAAATAAATAAATGAATGAGGAAAAGAAAGTGGGGACTCAACTGGACTCACCTCATAGCACAAGTGCAAGGCTCTCTCTCTCTCTCTCTCTCTCTCTCTCTCTCTCTCTCTCTCTCTCTGTAACGTTAAATCCATGCCCACACCATGTTTTATTTTGATTTAGGACAGTTTTGATGTCCAAACTTGGGACAACTGGACAGCGTTAGAATGCCTAAATAATGTTAGGTTATGGGCATGTTTGGACCTCAAATCAACGGTCCGGATTGGTCTAATGAGGATATCCAATCAGCTGCCCACCTTTTTATCAATTCAAAATTGACATCTTAACAGTATCAAAACAAAAGAAAATAAGATATGTTGTAATGTCTATGCTTCAGCAACATCAGTTGTAAAGGATGTAAATAACATAATAAATAAATAAATGAATGAGGAAAAGAAAGTGGGGACTCAACTGGACTCACCTCATAGCACAAGTGCAAGGCTCTCTCTCTCTCTCTCTCTCTCTCTCTCTCTCTGTAACGTTAAATCCATGCCCACACCATGTTCAAATTTTGAATTTCTGGGGTTTTATTTTATTTTATTTTATTTTTTTGTTGACCGGAGTCTGGACAATCATCCAGAACAAGGACTAAAACCCAATTAAATACGAGTGAGTATCTTGGCAAACAGAGTAATCATGTTGCTTGTTGCAAACAGAAAAACATATCACTTTTTTTCTTCATTCTCAAGGACTTATCCCCGAATATCTTTCAAGGACTACGCAAATCACTGAAAGAAGACAAACCTAAAAGAGTAAAGCATTCCATTAGAACAGATCTTATACATTTTAAACAATCCAGGATTTAAAGAGGGGCAGACATGAGCACAGATACATCTACCTGTTTCAGACATGCAAAACTGACAAAAAAAGTGTGGCAGGAATCATGGACTCAATGCAACCTTGCAGAGCCCAACTCTTTGAAATGGGGACCCGCATGGGGCAATCAAACCAAGGCTCTACATCACCCGCATTCGCCTTGCACTCATATCTTGTGAGCACTTTAATGAGTTGGTTGCCTGTTAGCAGGTTGGAATTATCTCAATGTACTAGTAAAAAGCGAAATGAATGAAATGCATCCATTGTTTCTTCTTATCATTTACACTTATTTGAGGTTATTTTTTCTTTTTTCCTTCAATTCTCTCATTTCTCAAGTTTTTTCGCATCTCAAAACCATTAGATGTCTTGAACTTTCTCCTTTTTGAATGATCAAAATCAACTGTCAAGAGGGAAACATCAGAGATCATAGTTAACATTTAAGTTCCACTAAGAAGATTGTGGAATGGATGAGATTCTGGGAAACAAGTTCAAAGGTTCATGGACTTTCTTGGACATCTAAGAAACACAAAAATCTTGTATTTTTCTCTTCCCTTCTTCAGTTCACCTGCCAATATATATATATATATATATATATATATATATATATATATATATTATAAAAGAAAAAATCCATGTCATTCTTGCTGATTATAAGGTTATTGCTAAGATTTTTTCTTTTGATGAATAAAATGGCGAATAAAGATAAAACCAAGAAAGATCAGACAAATGCAAAAACAGAAGCAATTTCCAGAGGAAAAAGGAACGACACCAACTGCTTTCCCATTTCGATATCCATCCAAATCACCATGAATTGCCAATCCAATCGTACCTTGAGGTACATCCAAGCATTCCCTAAAGAATCATCTAAAATGGATATACGTTTCCTTCTTAGGGAAAATTCTCTGTGGCATCTAAATTCCTGCAGGCACATCATTCCATCTTTAAAAGTCTTCCCAAGCTGATTAGCTTTGTCTTTGACCTCTAAATTTTTATGATTCATATGAATCAATATGGTAAAAATCAGCATGCAAAGCTTAGCTGATTCTTTCTGTCAGTGCTTAACGATAGGGCTGGTGGTGTTATACGTTTTAGTTTTCTTATTTTTTCTGTTTTTAGGCTTTGTAGGTTTTTCTTTTGTTTCTGTCTGTCTGTTTCTTGTTTTTTCCTCATTTCTTTTGGTCTCTTCAGCTTTGTGCCTAATAAAGTATAACCTTCCAAAAAAAAAAAAAAAAAGACTAGAAGGAGACTCTTGAAACGTGTTATTAAATAGGCTTCCTCATCAAACCCAAGGACATGGAAGTTAGTGTCTGTTGTCTCAGATATGAAGGCTCTTGCATCTTGCCTAAATGTCATTGCTTTCAATATATTAAGGAATGGAAAGTTACAAAAAAAAAAAAAAAAAAAAAAAAAAAAAAAAAAAAAAAAATTAGAACATGATATAGAAGAGATTTTTCTTTCTCATGGTTCATCAATGGTGGGACACAACAGAGCAGCAATCTGGATAAAATGAGTTCTGTCAAGTAAATAGTTGGGAGTTTTCTTTGACCCCAACTGGGCCCACTTGTAAGAAGCTTATAAATGGTAATAGGAAGCTTTAATCCCAACAAAAAATGCAGGTTGCAATAACAGAGATGAAAACGATGAGAACCTGCCAGGCAACCTGAGACATTACAACAATGATTCCCAGCAGCTGAATGATTGCAAAGGCATTTGACCCAATTTGAAAGGGAATTCTTGCATCTACTGCACTTTGATCAGTCGATGCCTGTAAAAGAAAAAGGCAGCTTACATAAAGAATTGCACTTTATTAGAATTGCACTTAGATATTATAATTGATATTTATCAATTTAAAGCACATATACAAGGCATAATGTATTGCTACCACCGTTTCAAGACTCCATCGTATCCAAAAATAAAATAATAATAAAAATAAGCTTCTTACCTGGTGGATTATTTCAAGTGCAAGGCTCCCGGGCTTTGATACGTTGGCTGTGGAAACTGATATGAAGTCAGTGACATGGAGCAAATAATATCCGGTCTTCAGATGATGTATCCATGAGACTCCACAAATTATTCAATGCTTTCCCAAGTTTATGAAGCTGCAAGTGAAATTACTGATATGAAGTCAGTGACATATATGCATGATCAGAGCATTCTATAATAATATAATCTTGAACATCATCAACAACGAGCTAGCTGCACTTGATAAAGACAGATGCAGAACAAACATGTAATCATCTTATTTCATTCTATCAATATTTTCTACAGTTATTTCCTTACTTGAACTGACGAAAAATCACATTTACCTAATCTCTCAAAAGAATTAGAAAGAAAGAAAGAAAGAAAGAAAGAAAAAAAATCTCATTTGCCTAATCCAAATTGAAATCATAGACAGTGCCACTCCACTTTTGTTGGTAGTCAATGTCAAAGGAAATTAACTATGGCAATTCCCCAAAACTACTCCATATCAGCAAATAAGCTACAAAAAGACATGTATCCAAAAGCTAAAATCTCACAATACTAAATTAAGCCGGTAAATAGCAAAACTATGGCAATTCCCCAAAACTAATCTATGCAGTAGTACCGTGGAATGCATATAACAAATAATTGAAAAACAAAATCAGAGACGATGTAGAAGCAGACCTCTTAAAATAAAAAGCACTAAAATTAATCCCAATACTTTACAGATTTGAGGTTTTTACAGGGATGGTTTTGAGGTTTCGGAAGGAGATGGGAGGGAGATGGGGGTTTTTACAGGGGCTGGGTGGGAGGCGTGCTTGGCGAGTTCGCCAGGGAGGACGAGACGAACGGACGTCTGGATCTACCTCAACGTGATGGTGGATTTCTCGTTGTAGCGGGCCAGTCTTGACGATTCCTGGCCAGCTTCTCGAAGATGTCATTGATGAAGCTGTTCATGATCCCCATGGGCTTGCTGGAGATCCCAATGTCGGGATGGACCTACTTCAAGACCTTGAAGATGTAGATCTTGTAAGTTCCAGCATTCTTCTTCAATCTCTTCTTCTTCTTGTCTTCAGTCGATCCTCCTTCCTTTGGAAGCCTCTTCCCTGCTTTTGGCTTCTTTTCTGCAGGAGCTTTCTCCTCCTCTTCCATCGGCTTCTCTGCAGCGGGCTTCTTCTCTGCTGGCTTTTCGGCAAGATGGTGAATGTGAAGAAAAGATACAGCTGTAGTGAGGATTGAAAAAGAAAAGATAGGGGAGAAAGAGCAGGAAAGATTAGGGATTTCTCCAAAATGCAGAGCTGGAAGGAATGGCGTTTGCTACAGAGGGAGGGAAAAAGGGGAATGACATTTGTTAGGGTTTGCTAGAAAGAGAATGAAAAAGGCCTTTTCACGGGAGGTCAGGGGTCTTCTTAGGCTTGGAACACGGTTTAAAACCACTCCAATTTTGAAGTGGCCTTAAGCCGTTCAAGAACCAAAAGTGTAGGCGTTCCAAAATAGCAATTTTGGTGTAGTGTTTGCTCACCTTCTACATTGCATGTGTGTGGGACAGCTGACCCATGCACAAGATGAGTCCCATTGCATGGATGATTTGGCCCACAAATTAGACTGCTCCATTCATCAGGAGCGCCACACAAGCATATTGAATGTGGACCTTTGACAGGTCTTTCAGACAGGCATTTTTTACATACATGTGTGGGTCACATGATGAATGGACCCACCTATTTTCTTCTTGATGCAGCAGATTAAGGCATGAGAAAGGGCTTTCGACATGATCTTTTGAGCTTGTCCAACCTTGTTTTCTTATCCAACATATTTCCTTCATTGCTAATTTTGATATCTACTCCTAACCTAACCTTTGTATCAAGCTAAACGAACCAACATAAACGTAGGATGACTTACCTTTCCTCCACCTTCATTTTCAATGTAACCCACGTTGCAAAAGTAATAATAACAATGAGAACTGAAAATCTAAATCCTAAAATGGCTGACCTGTAATTGCTACAATAAAGACCAGCAAGTGACCTCTCATCACGAGCAACACATCAGTGTTGAAATTTCAGTCCGTAGGTAGATACATCAAGAAAAAAAAGTACAATAGCAATCAAATAGGTATTTGATTTTTATTTTTTTAACTCAAAAGTTGAATACTCTCATACTTCAATTGATAAGATATCAATTAATAATTTATATAATTGTTAAGTTGATAAGACCAACTTCTATCTATGATTCCACAATGCTCTAAAATGGAATTTGATTTATTTGTGCAAAATCTCTATAATGTACAATATTACCATAAATTTAGTTAAGTCCATGACTTAGGCCCATGAGGATGAACTTCCTGTGACAACTTGGTGCCCATGAGAATGAACTTCCTGTGACAACATGGCACCATGTCAAAAGAATGGCAGCACACTAAAACCCTCATCCTATAATTTGAAAACAAAATCCAAATAGGAAGTGAGAAGAGAAACCACAAAACGGAAATGGACTCCCATGCCACCATCTGCACATCCATCTCCCATTTAGATGTGTGTCATCAAAATCTCTCCTATGAAAGAAAGAGCTAATTATCAAACTTATGATCAAAGATTTGGCTAGTTTAAAAATATGTAAAAGAAGTTGAAGCATATACATGTATTAAAACTAGTCATGTATAAAACAGGACAAGAATTAAGTTCCTAGCACCCTTGCATGCACATCCAAAAGCAATTTCTTCCGCTTTGAATATATTCACATTACATCCAAAATTTGATGCACTAAATACAAATCAAACACTATGGAAGCCATTTGTTATGTCAAAGTATTGAACAATCAGATAACATGATACCATATCAATATATTGGTCAAAAGATAAAAAAGCAAAAATAAAAATAAAAATACACATCAATTCAAAAGCATCGTCCAAATATCTCACCTCATCTGGCTTCACAACATCAACCAGCATCATGTGAAAAAGCTTAATTGCCTCAGCAAATTCCCCATTCTTAGCATAGCCTGAGATCATGGCCGTCCATGCTACCACATCTCTCTCAACCATCTGATCAAATAGGCACCTTGCATTTACTATGTCCCCAGTCCTCAAATAACCACCAATCAGAGAAGAAGAATCTAATCTGCTTTGCTGAGATAAAATGTATAGCTGCATTCCTTCATTTATGCCATTTACGCCAGTTGCAGATATCGATACATTGCAATATCTTCAAAAGCAAAACAACAACGAAAAAAGAAAGAGTTTTTGTTTTAAACATGATAATAATGTCAACATGGAATAGAAAAATAATCTAGTACCAAACAAAAATTCCTAAACATAGTACTAGTGACAAATCCTATCACCATCTAAGCATGAAGCCAGGCACAACTAATCCAACCTCTTAAATAATCAAAGCAAGTGTCACTACCTAGATTAATTGAACAGTGATAGGATTCACAAATGGGCATTTTTGGTTGAATGTGGAACTACCTTTTTTTTTTTTTTTTCCCTTCTTAAACATTTATCTTCTGGCCACAAACCGACAGTTTAGGATTCCCATCAAGGGGACTTTTTTTTCAATGCCATATATAATAGTGCCCATAGTGAGATGCATAATTACACACATTTTCTAATATAAAAATGGAAAAATTAGAATTCCCTACTTCCTCCATTTTTCACTTAAGTGTTAATTTTTGGTCAATTTCAAAACATCCCGATATGCTCGGATAGAAACTGTGGCACCGATCTGTAAGTGCTATAGTTTATATCCCTGTAAGTTGTCAAATTTGTGGTGACAAAATCTCAATTATGTTTTATATAACCTGCTTAAGTGAAGCCTCTCAAGGATGAACATTCATGACTTCATGAATAAACTAAGCTCACATCAAGCAAAGCTCTCAAGTACAAGACTCAGGATCTTGAATGAAAGAACTGATCACAAGACAAGACTCTTGAATGCAAGAACTGCTCACAAGACTCAAGCTGAAAAGAAAAAGAAAGTACAAGGCAAGACTCAAGCTGAACTCAAGACTCAAGTTGAAAGTCAAGCTGAAATCAAGACTCAAGCTGAAACTCAAGCCACTTTCAAGATTGAGCTACTTCAAGGTTTAATCTTCATCAAGACTTCAAGGCTCATTCTTCATGGTCTCTTGTTTCAATGTCCATACTTCATGATTGAGGTTTGTTTGACCATAGGATGACCTTAGAAGTAGGTCATTTCGGATACATAAACCGAATGTTATTTTACATGTGATTGGTCTGTTCTTCGACTAGTCCTAGGGCTTCTTCGACTAGTCCTAGACTTGCTTCGACCAGTCTAAGAAAATCCTCGACCAGTCGTAAGTTTGTTACATATTCCGGATAAAATCTGTTAGCCTTCGACTAGTCCAGGAATCTGTTCGACCAGTCGTAGGAACAGTGTCGACTGATCTTCGACCAGTCGTAGAATCTACGACTCGAAGTCCAGCGAACCTTTGCAGGACCTACGACCAGTCGAAGGAAACCTACGACCAGTCGTAGGTGACCTATGACCAGTCGTAGGAGGGCTACGACCAGTCGTAGAACGGTCAGAGCATATCCCGCCGGATTTTTCAAATATTTGTTACAGCTTCGACTAGTCGAAGAGCACTCTAGACCAGTCGAAGACCTGATCTTCTCACCTATAAATAGAGCACGAATCTCAGAAGAAATCATCGATTTAATTATAGTATTCAAGCCAATCTTCGTCGAACTTCTGAGAGATAATTTTGTGCTCCATCTAAGCTAAGTGTGCTTATTTAATATCTTCTTTCCTTAGCTTTATTTTAATTGATTTTGTTTCTGCTATTCCAATCTGATTTGAAAAGAGGAATTGTTATTCCCTTTCTTTGGAATCAAAATCAATTAAGGCAAGCCCTGTTTGGTTTAATTTAAAATCTATTAGAACTAAAACCATTGTAATCGAGTACTGGACATTGAACTTGGACATTCAATTATCTACTTTGATTTGGTTCTACCGGGCTGCTACAACGAAGAAGATATTCAGGTATTTTACATATTATAAATTCCTTTCTATTATTTTGGTTTCTTTCAAGATTTGCCAGAAAAATCTTGTTATTTTGGTTATCTGAGGAGAGCTAGGAAAACTCAGAAGTGAGGGTTTTTTTAATTGTGTAAGCCCACATACAAAGACACAATTGTAAGAGTTTTGAGTGAACCTGGGAAAACCTATTTTTAGTGAACGCTAATATCCCCTGTGTGAGGATATTAGGAGTGGAGTAGCTTTTTGTGTGGCTGTTGGATAACAGTTGGTGAACACACAGGCGAACCACTATAAATCCTTTGAGTTGTGGTTGATTGATTTATTCTTTTAATTTTTTTATTCTTTTTGTGGGATGTATGTATGGTGGTGAATGTTGTAATTATTTCAAGCTTTGTGAGAATGTTGTAATAGCTTAGAATTTACTTTCTGCTATTCCTTTATAAGCTTGTTTTTCAATTTCATTTGAAAGTTGTTCCAGCAAGGTTGCCCTGCCATTTTTATGGTGTATGGCTGTCCCTAGAACAATACATCTTTAATTACAAGTTATTTCAATTCAGTTCATATTTATTTTTGTATTCCTCTTCGATTTGAGACTTGATACAAAGACCTTTCTAGAAATAAGGTTGTCCTACCATAAACTCTGTTTTTGGTGTAAGGTTGTCCTTAGAATAACGTTTGTATCAACCTCTCAAGATCTGAATTTTGAGGTTGTTTTTCTTTCTGCATTATTATTTAATTTGGCTATCATTTTCTTTATTATTCCGTTGTTATAAGTTTTTTTGGCATTGTCCTATTCACCCCCTCTAGGACATATAGCTTGGCCTTTTCAAGTGGTATCAAAGCCTAATAGCTCATTTTTTTCTTGGATTTAATTCTGAGCTAACGATTTAAGCTATTCGATGTCAAATTTTGATAGCCTTTCGATCACTAGGCCTCCACCCTTTGATGGCTCCAACTATGCTTATTGGAAAGCCAGAATGAGGATCTTCCTCAAATCAATGGATGAAAATGTGTGGCAAGCCACAGTGACTGAATGGAATCCTCCTATCATGGAAGTTACTGGGGTTGATGGTTCAAAGTCTATGAAAACCACACCATATTACCAATGGACCACCCTTCAGAAAAGTGAGAGTAGTGCAAATGCTAAAGCACTAAATGTAATTACTTGCGCACTATCACCGGATGAGTTCAAAAGAATCATCTCTTGTGATACTGCAAAGCAAGCTTGGGATATATTAGAAATGACACACGAGGGTACTACAATTGTCAAAAAATCTAAAGTCCAACTCCTCACAACCAGATTTGAAGAAATTCATATGGAGGAAAATGAGATGTTTATGGACTTTTACATTAGATTGAATGACATTGTAAACTCAATGTGGGGTCTTAGCGATAAAATCCCAGAAAGTAAAGTGTGTGCAAAAATACTACGCTCACTTCCTGAACGGTTCAATTCTAAAGTAACCGCAATCCAGGAACTTCGTGATACGGATAATATGAGGGTTGAAGAACTAGTTGGTTCTCTACAAACCTACGAGTTAAACTTTAAAGCTCCTAAAGGTAAATCTATCGCGTTAAAGTCTTCTAAATGTAATTCAGAAGAAAATTCTGATTCAGAAGATGATATGGCTCTTTTGGCTAAAATTTTTTATAAGATTTTCAAAAGCAAGAAAAGGGTTAATTTTCAAAAATCAAATGACAAAAAGAAGTTTAGACCCAAATCTCGAAAATCCTTGAAAGATAGTCAATGTTACAACTGTCTAGAATATGGGCACTTAGCAAATAGATGTCCTAAAAGGGACAAACCCAAGAAGAAGGGTATGTTGGCTACATGGGATGAATCATCTGATTCTGAAGGTTCTTCTGAATCAGAAGATTCTGAAACTGAGTCGGGCAATGAGGTCAAAGCTCTTATGACTCTAGCCAAATTCACATTTTCAGATAATGACTCTACAAGTGAAGAAAATCTAAATAGTGAATGTGAAAATGAAGATGATCTTCAAGACGCTTACAATGCCCTATATAAGGAAAGTTGTAAAATTGCTGTCAAACTTAAACTTCAAAAAGAAAAGTTTTCTAAACTCAAAAATTGTTTTAATTCACTTGTCTTAGAAAAATCACAAATTTCAGATAGTTTTGAAAAATCAAAATGTGATTTGGAATTCAAAAACTCACTAATTGTTGATTTAAAATCTGAAATTGAGAATCTTAAAACTAAAGTATCTTCTCTTCTGAGTTTAAAGGACACATGGAAATATGCCCAAGGTGATCCAAAGTTAGAAAAACTTTTATCCGGATCAAGAAAATGTGGCGATCGATCCGGATTGGGGTATGATAAAAATCTACCTCCTAAACAAAAGTATACTCCTCCTATGTTTGTTAAAGGAGAGTCCTCAAACTCAAAAGGGAAAAGTACTTATCAAGATTTTTCTAAAAATTCAAAAACTTTTCAAAAACTTAGAAACAGCCATGTCAACTTTAATCAGAATCGAAATCCACTAGCTGAAAAGATAGTTGATTTACTCAAGGAGCTATTAAAATCTAACTCTATAGGTCATTCCTACAAATATACACAAAAGAAGACCAACTATGTTCCTAAACCCAAAACAGTTATGAAATGGGTTCCTAAAGTCACCTGCTTGGTTGCTCACACCGCTTTCAAAGCAACAAGTCATTCAAAGTGGTACCTAGACAGTGGATGCTCCAGGCATATGACAGGTGACAAAGCTTTATTCACCGATCTGAAAGATATGACTGATGGGTCAGTCACATTTGGTGATGGTAGCAACTGCAAGATAATAGGCCAAGGTACGGTTCAACTTTTTAATCTTCCAGTGTTTAAAAATGTTTTATATGTTGAAGGCCTAAAGCACAACTTGCTTAGTATATCACAAATATGTGATAATAACCATAATGTTCGGTTTTCTAATCAAAGCTGTGAAATACTAAATAATAAGGGTTCTGTAATATTAACTGGACGTAGAACGTCTGAAAATTGCTATATTATTAGCGAATCCAGCTCATCTAATCAAACATGTTACATGGTCCATACAGACGAGACTGATTTATGGCACAAACGTCTTGGACATGTACATTATCGAAATCTATATCGATTGAGCAAACGAGAACTTGTAAGAGGTTTACCCAAACTTCAGAAATTAGATAAAATATGTGGTGAGTGCCAGATAGGCAAACAAACAAAGAACTCACACAAAAAGGTGAATTCAAATACCACATCAAGACCACTCGAACTTCTCCACATGGATCTGATAGGACCTACCAGAACAGAAAGTCAATGTGGGAAAAAGTATATCCTAGTAATAGTTGATGACTTTACCAGATTCACTTGGGTAGTCTTCTCAAGGGATAAATCTGAAACCCTTGAAGAAGTAAGAAAAGTTCTCAAAAGGATTCAAACTGAAAAATCCTCTCAAATCAGTAAAATTCGTAGTGATCATGGATCCGAATTTGAGAATAGCAATTTTGAGAAGTTCCTGTACCGACCAAGGAATATTACATGAATTCTCTGCTCCCAAAACTCCACAATAAAATGGAATTGTAGAAAGGAAGAATAGGGTGCTTCAAGAAATGGCTAATGTCATGTTGAATAGCATGAAGCTCTCTAAAAATCTTTGGGCTGAAGCAGTCAACACAGCTTGCTATATTATTAACCGAGTCTACACAAACTAAGTTAATAATAAGACGGCTTACGAATTGTGGTTCAATAAAAAGCCTACTGTTAAATACTTTCGAGTTTTTGGCAGCAAGTGCTATATTTTACGTGATCGTGAAAATTTGGGAAAGTTCGATACGAAGAGTGATGAAGGTATTTTTCTAGGATACTCTTTAAACAGTCGAGCTTATAGGGTCCTGAACAAAAGGACTGGTGTGATTCAAGAATCCATTAATGTTGTCATTGATGATCATTTAAACACACCAACTTCTAATTCAGATAATGATGAAGTACTAATCATTGATAAACCTGATACTTCATTAAATCAAACTGATTCTAAGTTGAGGACTGTTAAAGATCATCCAACCACACAAATTCTTGGAAACCCTCTCACTGGTATTCGCACCCGTAGACAACTTGAGGATATATGTAATTATGTATGTTTTACATCCCAAATTGAACCATCTAACGTAAAAGAAGCTCATGATGAGATCTGGATTGTTGCGATGCAAGATGAACTCAACCAATTCATAAGAAATGATGTTTGGTATCTCGTACCAAGACCTAAAGATAAACACATCATTGGAACAAAATGGATTTTCAAAAATAAGTCTGACGAATGTGGAAATATAATTAGAAACAAGGCTAGACTGGTGGTACAAGGTTATACTCAAATTGAAGGGATTGATTTCGATGAAACCTTTGCACCAGTAGCACGTCTTGAATCTATCAGACTATTTATATCCATTGCATGTTTTAAAAAGATAAAGATCTATCAGATGGATGTAAAAAGTGCTTTTCTAAATGACGATTTACATGAAGAAGTCTATGTTGAACAGCCAATGGGATTTGAAGATTCCAAAAATATTGATCATGTATATCGGCTTAAAAAGGCACTTTATGGATTAAAACAAGCACCTAGGGCATGGTATGAGAAACTAACAAAATTTCTTTTAACTCATAATTTTCAAATGGGATCTGTTGATAAAACTCTGTTTGTTAAAAAACAAAATGATCATATCTTAATAGTACAGATTTATGTTGATGATATCATTTATGGATCAACTTGTACTGACTTGACTACTGAGTTTGCAGATTTGATGAAATCACTGTTTGAAATGAGCATGGTTGGGGAATTGACTTATTTCCTTGGATTGCAAGTAAAGCAACAATCTGAAGGAATATTCATTTCTCAATCTAAGTATGCCTTGAATCTAATCAAAAGATTTGGATTTGAGAATGGCAAAAATTTTGATACTCCTATGAGTACTACCTTGAAACTATCAAAAGACTCTAATGGTAAAAATGTTGACTCAAAACTTTATCGGAGTATGATTGGTAGTTTGTTATATTTAACTGCTAGTAGACCTGATATTTCACTAAGTGTTGGTATTTGCGCAAGATATCAATATGATCCAAAAGAATCTCACTTGATTGCTGTCAAGCGAATTATTAGATATGTCGCAAGTACTGTAAATCTAGGTCTCTGATATCCTCATGAAACCAATGTCCAATTAGCTGGGTACTCGGATGCTGACTGGGCTGGCAATCTAGATGATAGAAAATCAACCAGTGGTGGTTGTTTTTTATTGAAAATTGTCTAGTTTCCTGGTTTAGTAAGAAACAAAATTCTATATCACTTTCAACAAATTTGAGTATATTGCAATGGTAACCGCGTGTACACAGCTTGTTTGGATGCAACGAATGCTAAGTGATTATGGAATTAAACAGGATTCTATGTTATTACATTGCGATAATTCTAGTGCGATAAATATTTCAAAAAATCCTATTCAGCATTCTCGTACTAAGCACATTGACATTAGATTTCATTATATAAGGGAATTAGTAGAAGAAAAAGTTATATCTCTAGAATATATTCCTACTGAAGATCAACGCGCTGATATTTTCACAAAACCTCTAGATAAAAGCAGGTTCAAAAAGATGAAATTTGATCTTGGCATGTGCATTTTAAATTGATAATTTATGCCTTCTTGTATAATATTGTATATATTTGCTAGATTGTATTTCAATTTTTGTAAAAATTGCTAGAAAATTGAATTTTTTAGGGTTTGTACGACCAGTCGTGAGTATACACGACCAGTCGTACTACGACCGGTCGTAGATACCCACGACCAGTCGTGGAGCACGGATTTCACTTCATATTGGGGATTTTTCACTTTCTTCCTCATTTCTTCTTTCTTCTCCTTGGAGCCGAACTTCGACTCGTCGAACCCATCCTTCAAGTTCTTCAAGGTTAGTGTTCCAAATCCGTTTTTCTTGCATATTTGTGTCAAGATTGCTTCCTTTTCTCTCTTGAAGCTTTCTATCTTGAAAATCATTGAGATTTGGGGTTGAGATTTTGAAAAATCTGTTTTGAGCAAACCCTCTTCTCAATCCTTTGCAACTTCTTTATTCCTTTAAATCCTTGTTGCAAATGGCTTCTAGAGGTAAGAAAACTACTTCACGTGGTCCTTCTTCTTCCTCCAGATCTACCCCTATATCTAAACGTCATCTTCTTGTTCCCAATGATGATCCATCATTTGTTAGGGACATTAGATCTCGTAAGGTTATCGTTGAACATCCTGTTGATGTCAATCATATTGCTCCATTTGACATCCTTCCTATGCTTGAAGCTGTAGGTTGGACTAACTTATTGCATTGGGGTGGGCTGCATACCGGTCCATTGCCCAATCCATGTTTTCATATATTAGTGCATTTTCACAGGATAATTTAACTTTTCAAATTTCTACTAGAGAAGGGCCATTTGACGTTGATCGTCATTTAATTTCAGCCCTTATGGAAATTCCTGTGAATGATGAGGGTATTCCAATTCATAATTTAACTGATAAACCCTCAATGGCTGAAAAACGCATGCTCACTAGAGACTTGTGTAATATGGATATTCAATGGACTCAAAAAGGGAATGCGCTCCCCGCAAGGTATTTGTTACCCAAATACAGAATTCTTCACAGAATCTTTGTGTCTAATCTGTATCCTCGATCGGGTAATAAATCTGATTTAACTTCATTTATGGTTCGTGTTATCTATGCTATCTCAAATGGTACTCAGATTTGTTTACCTTCCTTAATCTGTCATTTCACTCTTCAGTTTCGACTCCATCCTGGTCATAGTGACATTCCATTTGCATACTTTATGACTGTATTGGCTACTCATATGTTAGTCGATATGCCTGTTGATGAAGCACCTATCCATCATCTGATTTTCAACAATACAAATATTAATAAGATGAAGTTGGATCTCCTCCCGAACAAGGTGGTGGTGGTGGTGGTCTGATCAAGCTGGTGTTGATATTAATATGGATGATATTTTTGAGGAACTGGATTCTGACTCAGCTAATGATCCAGATTTTGTACCATCTGATGTTGATGCACGTCTGAGTGCATTAGAAGGTAGAGTTGAGAATATTAATGTTAAGTTGGAGAACATGTCTGTTGCTCATGATTTGCAATTCAAATACATGCGCAAATACCTAAGGCGCTTGAACAAAGGCATGCACCAACTTGATCCTTCTATTCCTGCTCCATCTTCAAGTTCTAATTCTGACTAGTTTCTATGAGACTTTTGGTATGTAATAACTTTATTACTTTGCTCTTGTTTGATTGAGTTTGAGTTGGATTCTATGCTGGATATTTGTTTTTCATGTAATATTTATGCTGGATATCTGTGATGCTATCTTGAGTATCTCTATGACTCTTTTGCTATACTCTATTTCCTCCTCATGTTTACTCTCATTCCTTTATTTAGTTCTCCTTTGTCATCTTGTGACAAAAAGGGGGAGAATGGTTTGTTGTTAATGTGATTGTGAGAGGAGTAGCATTGGTTATGTTACTCAGGGGGAGTGGGGTGTCAAGAAGAGTATATGTTTGATCTTGTTGAATGAAAGTGAGCTGGTTGAATGTTGAAACTGGTTGAATGTTAAATGTTGAATATTTATTTGCATGTATTAACCAGTTGATTTAATTTTGTTTGGTTATGTGTTTTGTCACTAATTTGACAAAGGGGGAGATTGTAAGTGCTATAGTTTATATCCCTGTAAGTTGTCAAATTTGTGGTGACAAAATCTCAGTTATGTTTTATATAACCTGCTTAAGTGAAGCCTCTCAAGGATCAACATTCATGACTTCATGAACAAACTAAGCTCACATCAAGCAAAGCTCTCAAGTACAAGACTCAGGATCTTGAATGAAAGAACTGATCACAAGACAAGACTCTTGAATGCAAGAACTGCTCACAAGACTCAAGCTGAAAAGAAAAAGAAAGTACAAGGCAAGACTCAAGCTGAACTCAAGACTCAAATTGAAAGTCAAGCTGAAATCAAGACTCAAGCTGAAACTCAAGCCACTTTCAAGATTGAGCTACTTCAAGGTTTAATCTTCATCAAGACTTCAAGGCTCATTCTTCATGGTCTCTTGTTTCAATGTCCATACTTCATGATTGAGGTTTGTTTGACCATAGGATGACCTTAGAAGTAGGTCATTTCGGATACATAAATCGAATGTTATTTTACATGTGATTGGTCTGTTCTTCGACTAGTCCTAGGGCTTCTTCGACTAGTCCTAGACTTGCTTCGACCAGTCTAAGAAAATCCTCGACCAGTCATAAGTTTATTACATATTCCGGATAAAATCTGTTAGCCTTCGACTAGTCCAGAACTGCATTCGACCGATCGTAGGAAAGTGTCGGCGATCTTCGACCGATCGTAGAATCTACGACTCGAAGTCGAGCGAACCTTTGCAGTCGAAGGAGATCGTAGGTGACCTATGACCAGTCGTAGGAGGGCTACGACCAGTCGTAGAACGGTCAGAGCATATCCCGCCGGATTTTTCAAATATTTGTTACAGCTTCGACTAGTCGAAGAGCACTCTAGACCAGTCGAAGACCTGATCTTCTCACCTATAAATAGAGCACGAATCTCAGAAGAAATCATCGATTTAATTATAGTATTCAAGCCAATCTTCGTCGAACTTCTGAGAGATAATTTTGTGCTCCATCTAAGCTAAGTGTGCTTATTTAATATCTTCTTTCCTTAGCTTTATTTTAATTGATTTTGTTTCTGCTATTCCAATCTGATTTGAAAAGAGGAATTGTTATTCCCTTTCTTTGGAATCAAAATCAATTAAGGCAAGCCCTGTTTGGTTTAATTTAAAATCTATTAGAACTAGAACCATTGTAATCGAGTACTGGACATTGAACTTGGACATTCAATCATCTACTTTGATTTGGTTCTACCGGGCTGCTACAACGAAGAAGATATTCAGGTATTTTACATATTGTAAATTCCTTTCTATTATTTTGGTTTCTTTCAGATTTGCTAGAAAAATCTTGTTATTTTGGTTATCTGAGGAGAGCCAGGAAAACTCAGAAGTGGGGGTTTTTTTAATTGTGTAAGCCCACATACAAAGACACAATTGTAAGGGTTTTGGGTGAACCTGGGAAAACCTATTTTTAGTGAACGCTAATATCCCCTGTGTGAGGATATTAGGAGTGGAGTAGCTTTTTGTGTGGCTGTTGGATAACAGTTGGTGAACACACAGGCGAACCACTATAAATCCTTTGAGTTGTGGTTGATTGATTTATTCTTTTAATTTTTTTTTATTCTTTTTGTGGGATGTATGTATGGTGGTGAATGTTGTAATTATTTCAAGCTTTGTGAGAATGTTGTAATAGCTTAGAATTTACTTTCTGCTATTCCTTTATAAGCTTGTTTTTCAATTTCATTTGAAAGTTGTTCCAGCAAGGTTGCCTGCCATTTTTATGGTGTATGGCTGTCCCTAGAACAATACATCTTTAATTACAAGTTATTTCAATTCAGTTCATATTTGTTTTTGTATTCCTCTTCGATTTGAGACTTGATACAAAGACCTTTCTAGAAATAAGGTTGTCCTACCATAAACTCTGTTTTTGGTATAAGGTTGTCCTTAGAATAACGTTTGTATCAACCTCTCAAGATCTGAATTTTGAGGTTGTTTTTCTTTCCTGCATTATTATTTAATTTGGCTATCATTTTCTTTATTATTCCGCTGTTATAAGTTTTTTTTTGGCATTGTCCTATTCACCCCCCCTCTAGGACATATAGATTGGCCTTTTCACGATCAAGCATTGTCACCTCAATACACATAGAATTCTCTCTCTCCACTTGTTTGAATTTGGTTGTGATTAGTACACAGCACAACCATATTTAAGTGGTAAAATATGGGAAGCTGCTTTTTCAAAGGGAAATTGAATCTACTATATGCCTTTAGTATAAATATGGAAAGATAGAAAAGAATATGGACAACATGGACATAATTCTAGTACTTGAACAAGCCCTACGTTTCTTCTCTGTCCAAGATGGAAGGATGGTCACATAATGCAAAACCTGAGAGAAAGGGAATGAGAAAATCAAGATAACTCAACGATAACCGTGCATGCTAGCTTTCAATTGAAGAGTTACGAGTTACCTCTCAAAAGAAGGTAATTGGCTGCTGACCAAGGGAATGGTTGGTAGAAATCCAAATCAAGAACATGCAATAATCATCTTTTAATTTGTCAAAGAATTATTCCTAGCTGAACTTTCATAAATAACAAAAAATAAAAATAAAAAATAAAAAATGATCCAATGTAAAGCTGATCAGGTAGAAATCAGAAAAACCTACTTTGATGACGGCCATGATGTTTGAGTGATTATTGGAAATTTCTAATAGTTGGAAATCAAAGCTAGAAACCAAAAGCTGAAATTTTCAATGCATTACCTGGTATGCAAGAGTGTGATTGTTGGCAATTCCTCTAGATTTCAATTCTTCCATTATTAAACTAATACAATCTTCCATCTGATCTCTATAAGGATCCCCTGCATCCTCAACATAACTTGCAAGCACCAAAGTTAACTGTTAGTGGTTTGGTCTTAGTCCACTTGAGCACATTTCTCTTATATTTGATAAACACAAACTAATGTTTTTTTAATTGATCCTTAGATTTTTTAGTTGTGGTTTGAGTTAATTGTTAATGGTTTGGTCTTAGTCCACTTGCAGTTTTCTCACATTCTAGCTTCTTCTTTTCTCTCTTTTCTTTTCTTTCTCTTTCTTTTTTTTTTTTTTTTCCAAACATCTAGCATCACTAATTGGAAAAGCACAGAAAGTCTTGTGTTTGAGGAGAATGGGTTTTCATGATACCAAGGAACTACAGAAGAGGATTGGATAGAACTACAAATGGATAAAAGCCGTCTCATATCAACAGATTGAAGAAAATGTTACTGTTTTGCAATCAACCTGCTATGTCACCAACTAAAATGAAGGAAATAAGTTGCTTTTGGAACTTGAAAAGCAAAAAAAAAAAAAAAAAAAAGGACTGAAATAAATTACTTTTTCTTAAAAGACACTTATTTAAGTTTGATATCCAAACAAATGGGGCATCTAACACATAATTGGCATTCTCTTCATTATTATTATTATTATTATTGTAAATCTAGGATCATTGCTCTATTGGACCCCACTTGGATGGATAGCATTCACAATACAGGGGCTACTTTGGTTTTCAAAATCATAAACAATTTCCCAATGGTCCACATTCACACACACAAGTGGCTCCCTAATGAGTGATCCACCTGATTTCTAGACCAGGTCATCTACACAGTCAGTCACACCTTACAATTAGCTTAGATGTCCCACATGTGCTAGGTGCAGCCATAAGTAGTGATGTTTGTGGAGTTTTCCTATTTAGTGTGCTTCCCTTGTGATTGGGTAAGCACCTTTCGTACATATTTTTCTCTAACTAAGGCAATGTGTATAGATATTGAGAAAATACCTGCAGGAGGCGTTGCAAATTCAGATGCATTTTGGAGAATCTTCTGTCATCTAGCATTTGCTTCTTCAGTGCAAAACTACCTGCATTTAAGGAAATCAGTCTGATGAGTAAGATTATTATTTCTTTATGATCCATCCAAGTATAGGCCCAGTCAGCATATTCCCAGTTTAATACCTAAATGGAGGAAAAAGAAAAAAGAAAAGAAAAAGAAAGAAAGAAAATCCCCACATCATTGTTATCAAGGGTAAGCATTGACTCAAATAGCACATTTTCATTTGATAATGTTAGACTTACATGAAATCCACTCTTGCAAAGCTTTCAAAGGAGCTTGGAATATCGCTAGTCAGGCTGTTAAAGCTGAGGTCTCTTCATAGAGAAGGCACAATGATAGATAATGAGCCTGTAACAGAAATGTTTTTTTAAAGGGTTTTTTTTTTAATTTTATTTATTTATTTATAACATGGAGTTTCTCTCTGTTTTGCTTCAAATCTGAGACGGGACAGTAACAGTATTCGTTTAGAAGAAAAGATTGAAAATAGAATACTAAGAGCAGGCAATGACTGATGCTCTACTCATTCCATCTTCAGTAAGGAAGTCCAATGCAAATGGTTATAGGTAAATAATCTCACCATCACCACTGTAGGACACCAGTAGCAAACCTTTAGCTTTTTTTTTTTTTTGATGAATTATAATTTTATCAATGCAACGTCAAAAGCAAAGAGCTACTAAATGTTAAAAAAAAAAAAAACAATAAAAAGAGAAAAAACAAGAAGCAAAGAGCTATTTCAATACAGCAAACTCCAGCTAAATTAACTAAAAGAGTAAATGCACAAATCTGCAGCAATCAGCATTTGTCTGCAACTCTTTAGCTATTGATGCATATTTTCACCAAGCATTTGAGCCCACCATGTCCTAAGATTGAACGGAACATGAAACAAAAATACTGTGTTTTGCAATGGATCATTTCCCACAGCACTACTTGTATCAGAGAGAAAACATCTTAATAGTACCCCGCTACTTAGTGCAGCTGGTTATACTCATTATACACATTGGGATAGAATGCATCCATCCACCACAAAGCTAAAACATTCAAAAATCCCAATTCATTATATTTTTCTCAAAATTATACAGATTAATCATTAAATATCATGAAGTTTCTTGATGATAAAGATTTTGAAAGGAAAAAGACTTACCAAAAAATGAAGAAATTCTGATTCTTCTTTCCTACTCCCTCCAACTAATAACAACTGAAAAAAAGAGGGAGTCATTTTTTTAGGGTTTCCAATTCATCTGATTAAGCATTGAGGAATGCCACTAGTTGTCTAAAAGACCATAAACACATTAATATTAGTTAGTCTTTCTAAATAGTATGTACAATTAAAAGAAGAAAAAAAAAAGAAAAAGGATGTATCCCTTTGCTCCCAACTCAACTTTAGATATCGCCCACATTTTAAATGAGTTCCTGCAAAGGAAAATGCTACAGTAGTGATGCAGGACATGAAATTTAAATATGATATGCAAGATTTCAGGCTTAGATCATGCTAATTTAGAAACAATAACCTAAAAATTCCACATCCCACAAAAAAGTCTCAATATTCAAGCAAGGAGAATCTGTGCGGGTCCAGACCTACATAGACTAGGATTGGATCAGTAAAATTATAGACCAAACGATACTCAAAGGGAAATAGAAATCATCTACACATGCATAATAACCAGTCCATAACCAAGGGGATTCACCAATTTCAATTCAAGGGACCCTAGGGTGAGAAAAGGGATAGAAATTGGGGATTTAGGACAATCTAGGGTTAGGGTTAGGAAAATCAGATGAGAGAGGAGTGAAAGAGAGGAGAAAAGAACCTGGAACCAACTCGTGTGTGTGGACAGCAGGGGGGGCTGATGCAGGTATGTTGATGGCTGGCCACACGTGCATGGGGCCCACGAACCCAAAAAGGGCTCTCTTAGGTCTGGTCAGCCAGACATGGCTTCAAAACCGCAAAATCTCACATCGATCCAATGAACGGCCTGTGCGTGGTGCTCCACCAAAGTTCCAGCTCTCCCACAGGGCCAGATTCTGGAAACTGGCTGTAGGGAGAAGATCTGCTGCAAAAACTGATGGATTCGAAGCAATGATGGTTGTAGATGGTGAGAGATATGGATAAGAGAGGGTAGAGGTGGATGGGGATAGATGTAGCTTCGCACCACGGTAGTTAGCCTTCGATGAAGGGAGGGCTTCACACCCACTTGAAATTTTTCACAACTCAAAACTCAGAGAGTAGAAAAAAATACGCAGAAATTTTTTTATTTCTTCAATGAATCAAAAAAATACAAGGAGTGCCTATTTATAGGAAAATCCTATACCCCAAAACTCGTGCCATGTGCGCAACCTATTACTTGGCGATGAAGTAAACTAAAATAAAAACTAATCAAAGAAATCTAAAGCATTCATGATGTTCTAAATAACATAAATAAGCAAAACTTAAAATATGAAATCAATCCAACTAGTGGGCCACGATCATGAGAACCCATGATAGGCTTTACATGGCTATCGGTCCACTCCAATGAACCAAAACGCAATCCTCTAACTAGGAGACCCTCCTTAGACGTCGTCATCGATATAGATTGATGGTGGGGTCCTCCTCCGTGCGTACGTGCGTAGGGAGGGCGTGCATGTGTGTGAGATGTCCCCATCAATTCTCCCCGGATGTGAAGGTTTCGCCAATGGCGAAACAAAACTCCTGAACCGCTCCAAGATATAAGGATCAAGTCTCTGAAGCTCCTCCTTAGCGAGCCACGTACCGTCTGAAGTTGGGCGTGATTCCACTTGACGAAGGACTTCTGAAAACCATCGTCCAACATGGAAACTATCTAATGGTCCAGGATATCCTCTACTTCCTCTCTGGGTGTGGGAAGGGTAGGTATGAGAGGTAGAGGTTAAGAAGATGGGGGTTAGGACAGGTAGGTATGAGAGGTAGAGGCTGGGAAAATAGGTCGGGAGGGGTAGGTATGAGACATAAAGGTTGGAAAAATGGGTCAGGAAGGGTGGGTATGGGAGGTAGAGGCTGGGAAGATTGGTCGGAAGGGGGTCATGGATTAGTAGATAAATCTAGAGAATCAAGATGGGTGGGCAAAAGGTAGGACAAAGTATCAGTGGTCCCCTGAAAAGGAACTAGATCCTCCACATTGAATGTGGAACTAATTCCCATGGAGGGTGGAAGATCTACCTCATACGCATTGAGACCGTTTCGTTTTATAATTTTGAAGGGTCCAGTGCTATGCGCATGTAACTTACGAACGACCTTCAGAGGATACCGCTCGGGCTTGATGCAGACCATCATAGAGTCCCTTACATTGAATTCCTTGAAATATTTATGTTAGTTTGCAGAAAATTTGTAATGCTCATTACTAGTAGTGATCTTCTGCCTAATTTCTTGATGCCATGAATGAATGTGATACACAAAAGACTCTACAGGCTCTGACGGCCTATGAGACAGTGATATAGAGACAAGATCAATAGGTTTCCTATGTTTATAACCAGTAACGACTTCATAAGGACTTGGACCTGCGAACCTATCAACAGAACTATTAAATACAAACTCGGCTATAGGTGGTATATTATCCCATGTTCTGGTGTGCTCTATATCCCTCATGGGAGAAACTCATGTGGTAGATCATCAGGAAAGACGTCACGTAACTCACCTACTACCGGAATGACATCAGTGAGTAACTCTACATTAGTCTCTGGTGCACTCTCTTCAGCCACAAGGTCACACATGTTGTACCCCTCAAAATAGTGGTCTTGATGTCCCTCATGGGGTGGGTGCACGGGTGCACACCTATAACTGATTCCTTGACCAACTCCATTCATTATTCTATCCTCCTGGCCACCTACCTGAGATTGGACATTTACCCCAATGGTGGGGTTTGTCCAGGTGGAGGTCTTAAGTTGGGTAATGTGCACATCAAGTTGTTCAAAACATTGGTCTATATCCAAGCACTTGCCCAAAGACTCGATCTGCTGGGACACCTTGTTTAGTGATTTTAGCAGTTGCTCCATATTTAGTGTAGGGTGCATGCCAAAACCATGACCCGTACGTGTGGGCATACACTTGCTAACTCCACCTAAGGACTTTCTATGACAACTATATGCAACTAAATAGGACTAGATGATCCTATGAGACTCTATATGAGGGAAACTACACAATGCTACTAAAATCCAGCAACATAGTTGTCAAAATAAGGGAATAACAAAAAGTTAAAGCAATGTGAATTGCTAACTTCCTGCTAACAGAAATTCCAGCAACTAATATCAGGGACTACGATCTTTTAACAGCTATGTGATGAACTGGATGCATGAAGGACGCAAACAAACTAACCCTAAACATGTAATATATTCCCCTATAAGAACCCTAAACTCTAATACCAAATTTGATGTAGGACATGAAATTTAAATATGATATGCAAGATTTCAGGCTTAGATCATACTAATTCAGAAACAATAACCTAAAAATTCCACATCCCAGACAAAAGTCCAAATATTCAAGTAAGGGGAATTTGTGCGGGTCCAGGCTACACAGGCTATGACTAGATCAGTAAAATTATGGACCAAACCTTACTCAAAGGAAAATAGAAATCATTCACACATGCACAATAACCAGTCCATAACTAAGGGGATTCACCAATTTCAATTCAAGGGACCCTAGGGTGAGAAAAGGGGTAGAAATTGGGGATTTAAGACAATCTAGGGTTAAGGTTAGGAAAATCAAATGAGAGAGGAGTGAAAGAGAGGAGAAAAGAACTTGAAACCAACTTACGTGTGTGGACAGCAAGGGAGGGCCTGACGCACGTGCACTAATGGCTGGCCACATGTGCGTGAGGCCCACGAACCCAAAAAGGGCTCTCTTGGATCTAGTCGGCCAGACCTGGACTTCAAAACTCCAAAATATCATGTCGATTCGATGAACAGCCTGGGCGTGGTGCTCCGCCGAAGTTCCAGCCCTCTTGCAGGGCCAAATTCTAGAAACTGGCTGTAGGAAGAAGATCTGTTGCAAAAACTGATGGATTCAAAGCAAGGATAGTTGTAGAAGGTGAGAGATATAGATGGGAGAGGGTAGGAGCTGATGGGGATAGATGTGACTTCGCATTACAATAGTTAGCCCTTTGATGAAGGGAGGGCTTCGCACCCACTTGAATTTTTTCACAACTCAAAACTCAGAGAGTAGAAAAAACACGCATGAATTTTTTATTTCTTCAATGAATCAAAAGAACTACAAGGGATGCCTATTTATAGGAAAACCCTATACCCCAAAACTCACACTGTGTGCGCAACCTATTACTTGGCGATGAAATAAACTAAATAAAACCAATCAAAGAAATCTAAAGCATTCATGATGTTCTAAATAACATAAATAAGCAAAGCCTAAAATATGAAATCAATCCGACTACTGGGCCATGATCATAAGAACCCATGATGGGCTTTACAAGGTTATCGGGTTCACTCTAACGAACCAAAACTCAGTCCTCTAACTAGGAGGCCCTCCCTGGATGTTGTCATCGATCTAGATCGATGATGGGGTTCTCCTCCGTACATACGTGCGTGGGGAGGGGGGGGGGGGGAGGGGGGGAGGGAGGGCGTGCGTGTGCGTGAGATGTCCCCATCAAGTAGTCAATGAAAGAGAACTGATCACCTACAAGCTGTTTTTATAAGAATTTTGCTGGAAACAAGCTCAAACAAACCAATAGCCTAGATAAGAGAATCATGGTTCCCACCTTTACAAACTGAAGAGGTGAGTATAACATGCATATCATCCAGTTGAATATCAATAATATAATATAATATTCTAGTTCAACATTTCAAAATGGGGAATTTTTGCCCCCCATTCATGGACAATCGGAACCCAAAAGATCTAAAAGATCTAGTCAATAAAGAAATAGAATGACAGCTTAATCAAGGGACAAAGAACATATTAGACTAGACAAACTACACTAATAAGAACTATAGGGTCAGCTACATGAATCCCATTCCACCATTCAACTCAATCAACGGTCATCCATAGTCTCAGACAAACATGATTTTGAATTGATAAACATGTCATCCACAGGACTATTACAATGAAATGATTTTACATGAAGAGCCTTGAAATAACTTTTTATAGTGTTTTCAACAGCAATATGGCAGTTATCTTGTAACTGTCAGTGACATGTCTATTGTAGGGAACAATTTAACTAAGCTTTGGTTTCACCACTATCTGCATCTACCACACATGGCATACACTTACAAACATCCAAATCATACTAATTGGGGTTCCAATGATGTCGAATACCTTAATGCTTAATACTGATGGGGATCCTACCCTTACAAATGGTGGCCCATCAAATGAATGGCTAAGATAATCAGCCAGTGTCCCAATGGAAGAGTCGGCACCATTTTGAAAAATGGTATTGACTCTCCTCCATGTGGTATTCATGTATGGCTATTCCGACCATACAAATTGTAGTGCACATTTTGGATAAAGCGCATAACTTGAAATGGTAAGTGGCTCAAATCATAGAGAAATTCAGGGTAATTTTTTGGTGTATGCTCCATCTACAAATGAGCCAGCAATTTGTAAGGTCTAGATTAACATAAATTAAGCAAGTGTATGGTGGTACACCACCATTTTCAAAATGGTGGTGAAAGCTTGCTAGAAAGATAGGTGAAATTTTGCTAGATTACACACCCTCTCCCTGCAATTTATACATAGCACACATGAAAAAAGTATGTTCAACCATGAAGGTGACGAGACTATCAAGGAGTCCACTCATTAGGGAGACCACCCTTCAACGAAAACAGATAAACCATTCAGTATAGAAAATTGATTCAAAAATTAGGCCAGTCCACTCGTTAGACAGGCCATCCCCTATACCAAGAGATTTATATGGATGGTCTCTTCCCCACATCCACTTTCCTCATAGCTAGGCACGTGCAGGACCAAATGCATTTTGTGCAGGTCATCCAAATAGTGGTATAAGAAAAAAATAAGAAATATATATTCTCATCAAAACAACATTTTAGATGAAATGAGTCTTCAAAAACTGCATGGCCACAAAATGAAATTTTCATAAACCTGTCGACTAGACAAGGCCTTATCTATCCCTTTATAGTTACCACCCTGAAAATTAAATTTTATTACTCATGAAGCCAAAATAGCAATGCATACACCAGTAGATTTCACAACCCAATGAACTATTAGCTTTTTGTTCTTTCTTTTTTCTTTCTTCTTTTTTGTTTTACACTAAATTATTAGCTTAAAGAAGAATGAGAAGTAACAAATAAGTGCTCAGAAATATCACGGCAAGCGATTAATTAGATAATATGTAAATAGACTCGACCTCTATTATTGACATTGAGACATTCAAGCCTATTAGCTCCTGCAATCACAAACTCATAAGTAAATCAGAGCCATTGAAAAATACCAAAGACAATGCAGGACCACAAAGCAACTAGACAACCAACCATCTGCTGATCAACACTAAAGTTGAGAGGGCCCATGAGTATATTGTCAATCTCGGACGCCTCTCTGTGTGGGAGGTAAGAGATGTTGTCCGGATTCTGTAGGTTATCGAGGGAGGAGACCATCCTGTCATCTATTCCTCTCAAATCACCACCAGACTTTGAACAGAACCCGACAACAGAGAATTTCGGATGTAAACCATCAAATCTGATGAAATCAACGTCAAATCGAGTTAAAAAAGAAAAAAATCCGCAACCATAAAAATACTATAAAAAATCATAAAATCAACAGATTTCCATCAGAAAAGGGGGGGAAAGTGAAGATCTTTCTTAATTATGTTAGCTACCTCATCTTGAAACCCTTCTGAAAGATCTTTCTATTGAACTTCACTAAACTAGCTAAAGAAACTTTCATCATGAAAGGGCCACTTGCTCCCTTTTTTAGCATGATCAACACCATTAGCAATATCCATACCCTCTTTCCACTTGATTGCAGTACCAGTTATATTTGTAGTTCCATCATCAGAGAAGGAAAATGTCTTTGTAAGCTTTATATCTTCAAAATAAGGGTTAGGATAGAAGTTAAGCGTAATGGAATATCTCGATTTAACGTCTTTGAAATCCTCAACATCCAGAGAAAGTAAGTACTTGAAAACCTTCTGGTCATCCTCGTACAGAAGATCACAGAGTGCAGGGTAGCTCAAAAATGCAGTTAACCAAAAATAAGGAATGGAATGAATGATATCATTTCGTCTGGTATAGACGGGCTTGCGTGTCTCATTGTACTTCTGCTCCACTTCCAGCACTTTATCGCTTGCTTCCTCATTGATCTTTTTAAGCTCATCTTGGATTTCTTGAAGCTTCTTCATGGAGAGAATGAGCTCTCCGTCGATGTGATCTGAATCATCTTCATCTCCTCTTTCTGCAACCTTGGATTTCTTGCATTTGTCTACTGCCATTTTCCTAAACCCTAATTTCTACTATAAGCGAGCAAGCGAGAGAGAGAGAGAGAAAGAGAGAGAGAAGCTTCTGCTCTCGAGGGGGAGGGTTGGGAATGGGGAGCAGGAGAGAGGGAGAGATCACGGGAGAGGGTCTTATGGTTGGGAGTGAGGGAGCGGAATGGAGATTGTGGCTGAAAAAAAGGGATTTATGTATGGTGTTAGTGTAAGCCTCGTATCCTAGACCGTACCGTTCCTTAGGCTTTCGCGGTCTTCCCGGTCGAATTTCGGCAACCTTCGACCCTTAATTGGTATTTGCGCGTGACCCTGATTCTCATGCCGTCAACTCGAGTTGACTCAACCCAGGACTTATACCTTAGCAATCGCGTCGTCGCCGCGGTTCCGATGCCGCGACTTGCTCGCCGAGGCGATACCCTAGTTGGGAGATGTAGGCCAGCGTTTGGAGCGAGGAAAACACCGTGCGTGTGAATTCCGAGGGAATCTCTACAAGGTGTCACATCAATCAATCAATCCCATCAATCCCATCATATCAAGTACACATCACCTTTCACCCATTCCCAAACAAGCCCTAAAGTTAAAAGTTCTTACACAAACCCATACCTCTCTTACAACTTTTGCCAAAAAAGTCAAAAAAGAGCTCTTACACCCATCCCTCTCTCTCCCATCCATCACTCCATCACCCATCACTCTCTCTCTCTCGCTCCCTTACAAGTCTCTCTCAATTTCAAACTCTCCCATAAGCAAAAATCACATACGTATGAGTCCTCCCATGGTGAGAAAATGCAAGTGTGGCCCACCTTTCCATCCCTAGATCTCTCATCTCAACCATCCATTTCTCATCTTCCTCCATCAAAGAGAAGCACAAGGAGCTAAGGAAGCCAAGGGAGCAAGAAGATCAAGTGGTGGGTGCCTTGATAGGGTAGTTTGTGATGTTTTTAAGATGGGCTAAGTGAGGCCAACCGATCAATGGTTTGGATCTCACTTTGGACCCTAAGATGTGGCCGATGGCCCACTTGGATCATCATGATCATTCCATGATGGGGCCATTCTCCATGGACCCCATCATGATGTTTATTTCCTTGCATGCTTAGGGTCATCTAGACCGTCTATTTTAGTGGAGAAGGGATCTCCACCGTTGGATTTTGATTTCATGGACCCACATGTAATGGGACCCACTTGATGTATGATTTAGTGCAAGAGAGGGCCCATAGTGCTGGGGTCCCTCCATCACGCGGATCTCACCCTCTACCTCTCTCTCTCCCTCTCTATTTCTTTTATATATATATATGTTTGATGATAAGGAGGTTGTGTGGCCCACTTGAATGAACCCCACCACAAGGTATGTATTCCATCCAAATCACCTACAAGTGGGGCCCACTTTGCATGTATTGTACCACACCATCCATCCGTGGTGGCCCACATGAGGAGGCCCACCTTGCTCGGCAGATAGTCCAGTGTCCAGGGACGTTGGACGTTTTTTTTTGGAAAACAAAAATAAGCTTGGTTCTAAGCTAATAGAGGAGGCCCACTCATGTAGGCCCCACCTCGATGTATGTCTTCAATCCACGCCGTCCATTCTGTTCCAAACCTTAGGTTAGGCGTTGAACCTAAATATGGTGTCAACCCGAGGTTCTGGTGGGCCATACCGTAGCAAATGGTGGTTTGCACCATTGAAACCTTCCCTAACCCTTTTATACGTCAAAACATGCCCAATATTGGGCTTGTTTTGCTTGTCTGGAGCCATAGAGGGCCGTTGGACGGAGTGGATTATCTGAATGTGGACCCCACCTGTGAAAACCAGGAAAATTCTGAAAAAAATAAAAAAAAATAAAACCAGCAGCAGCAGCTGCTGTTGCTGTGTCAGACGGTAGCAGGCGCTGCCTGCGCCCACCTTGAGGTTTATCTGCCATCTAATCCATTCGTAGGGTGGGCCACTCCCTGACGTGGGCCCACCCCAAAAATCAGCCTGATCCAAGACTCAGGCGGCCCACACCGTAGGAAAGAGTGGAATTGAGCCTTTACCTTTGAAACCCTTTTTGGGTCCACAGAAGTTTTGGATCAGGGTGAAAATTGTTGTCGCCCTTCATCTAGGCCCACGTGGCCTTATCAACGGTTTGGATGGACTGTAAACATTATGGTGGGCCCCACATGGAGCCCACAGTGATGCAAGTGTTTTATTCCCACCGTCCAGGGACGGTGGGCCGGCTGTGTACGTGTGCATGTGTGTAGGCGCGTGTGTGTGTTGGTGTGTGTATATATATTTATATACATAATATTATATTATATATAATATTATATGTTATATATATATATATATAATATTATATTATATATAATATTATATGTTATATATATATATATATATTGTATTATATACAATTTATTGATGGTTGAGGCCCACTTTGATGTATATGTAAGGCCCATGGGTCGAGGCCCATTTAATGCATTAAGGGCCCATGGGTTAAGGCCCATTAAAGGACCTATGGGTTGAGGCCCATTTGATGTACATATGGGGCCCAATTGGCGAGGCCCATTTGATACACATAAGGCCCATGAGATTAAGACCATTTGATGCGTTCTAAGGCCCACGGGTCATGGCCCATTGCAATGCATATAAGGCCCATTGGTGTGGCCCATTGATGTGGCCCACTTGATGAATATGAGGCCCATATGATACGGCCCATTTGATATATTGAAGGCCCAATGGGATATACCTAAGGTCCATTGCAATGTGTAATCCCAACATGATTTATGTAATGACGTTTATGACAGGCTGTACCTTGGGAGCAATGGCGGTTTGACGTCCCCATTGCAAGTATAGTGTTGGTTAAATGTCCGCATTATGACTTCCCCTAGGGCCATACGTGTAATGTGTAGGCCGTCTAGGCCCATCTTCGTTATGAACATCATCCATCCCATATAACATGTGTAGTTCCATGATTCATGATCATATGCATCATACGTATGCTTGATATGAGAAATGACTGATCATAACATATGCCTTTGGGCAGATTATTTAGGGGCTCCCGTACAGGGGGTGTTGCCCTACATGAGTGCACGATACGCGCATGATTGCTGTATGACTGGATAGTGTGATTCATGCATTCACATTATGTAATATGGTTACTGTATGCCCTAGCGACATCAGGGCCGTAGCCTCCACAGACGTATCGTGGTTGGAAGGATTGGATACAGAAAATACTGTTCTACATGGGGTGCGATAGATATCCCTGAGTGAAAGTTCCTAAACCCTTATGGTACCAAGAGGTTGCTCCAACGTCTAGACCGAGTGGGTGCATGAGCACTGAGTTTCGAATACCAGATGGTTGCACTTTTCACTATGTCGTGGTCGGTTGGAAGGGGGTGCGGCCTTACCCGCCCGAGAGGAGGGGGCAATGCTAGGCTGAGTTTGACTAGCTCGAGGAATGGGTCCGCTATTGATGAGCCGAGCCCGATTTTGACAGGCGGATAGTGAGGTCTTTTCCACTCACCTTGTTGCGCGCGATGGGGCGACAATCTGGCTTGGAGTGTACTAGACCCCAGTGATATTCCAGATTTTAAGCTGTATCGATATGTGGACTTAGATGAGGATTTGTATGCTTGAGTTGCATTTCGCATTGCATGGCCTTGGTATGGCCGACATCATTCTTTGCACCGCATGGCCTTGGTACGGCTAATGGGATTCTTGGCATTCATCAGCATGTTTCGCATTACTCTGATACTGCATAACTACATTACCACCTTGAGCATACACTTTCACCACCCTCTAAGCTTTCTATAAGCTTATGCACGACCGTTGCGTGCAGGTAACGTTGGATCGCAGCAGCGCTGAGGCTTGGATGCGTGGCGAATCATTTTTGGAGTTTTTGTTCATTATCCTTGTATTTCCCTTTTTGCTCATTATACTTGTAAAGTTTTTGATCATAGTGGAAATGTGATGGAGTTTTTGGGTTGTTGTTTGTGGGTTATGCCTTTGGTTATACTTATTACGAATCAAACTGATATTGAAAATCCTCCTTGTAGCATCCCAGGATCGGAACCTGGCGAATGGGTGCTGGGAGCCGAGAATGGGGTTCTACGGAGGCTGTCGGCGTCGGATTCGGCGATCGAGAATTTTGTGAGCCCGGTTTTCGAGTTTGGGGCGTGATAGAAGTTGGTATCAGAGCATAACTCGGGAATAACCAAAAACAACATTACATGTCTGCTATGAATGATTTAAGTCCTAAGTTCGGATAGCCTAGCGATCTTTTATTACCGACCCTTAACGAGCGTGCCTCCGTGAGTTTTCAAAGTTGATTAGGCACCTTCGCTCTTTCCTATAGGACATGGCGCGCAGGAGAGTAACCCGATCGACTCCCGCACCACCACCTGAGACTCCGGTTCCATCACCTGCAGCTCCCGCACTACCACCTACGATTCTTGCTCCACCACCCGAGATACCTGCTACACAGCCTGAGGATGCCACTCCTCTACCAGGGATTCATGCTGCCCAGCCTATGGATGCAGCTCCTCCACTAGAGACCGGTGCGGAGCCGACCGTATCCGTGAGTGCTTTCCAGTTATAGCAGATGCTGCAGGCTGTGACGGCCGCACTTCAGGGGCAGGGTAGACACCCTATTGTTTCACCAGCGCAGGCAGAGCAGGAGCACGCGAGTGCCCTCCTTTGTGACTTTTGACGGCTCGATCCCCCGTATTTCCAGGGTGAGCCAGACCCGACCGTGGCTGAGAGATGGCGCGCCGACGTAGAGAAGATATTTGAGACGTTGGGATGCGCGACTGAGCGGCGAGTCCGATTAGCCATATTTCTCCTTCATGGTGAGGCTGAGCACTGGTGGGCGTCAGTCTCCCGAGTAGCGGGTGCTGATTTTGTATGGACTTGAGAGGATTTTGTAGATTGGTTTGACCGACAGTATTTTCCTGATCACATCCGGCGGCAGCGAGCATTGGAGTTCGAGGCCTTGGTGCAGCGTGATATGACAGTGGCTCAGTATGTCGCTCATTTTGTAGCACTGTCCAGATTTGCACCATACTTAGTGGATGATGAGGAGTGGAGAGCCCGCCGATTTGAGGGCGGCTTACGTTACGGTCTTCGCGGCCGTGTTATTGGGCATGAGCTCCCGACCTTCGAGGAAGTGGTGAGGAAGGCCCAAATTTTTGAGGCTGAGTGGGACGGTTCTCAATCTGATCGTGGTCAGAGGAGAGACCGGAAGAGGCAAGCTTCTTCCAGTAATGCGCAGCAGGGTTGACCACAGCAGAGGCGTACAGGTGGCCCAGCCTTCCGAGCACCAGCAGTACCTCCAACACCTGCAGCACCACCTCCGAGACAGTTCACTGGCACTTGTTTTAGGTGCGGTGCGGCAGGACACCGTATGTGGGAGTGTTCTCGCCCCCAGCAGCAGCAGCAGAGAGGTTCACAGCAGCCTCCACCACCGCAGCAGCAGCAGAGACCCCCACAACAGCAGCAGAGGCCCCCACAGCAGCAGCGACAGCAGCCGCCACCACCGAGGCCACCTCAGCATCAGCACCAGCCTCCGAGGCCGCAGCAGCAAAGGCAGCAGTTTCGATCGCCTCAGCGACCCCAGCAGCAGAAGCAAGCTCAGAGGGGATTGACACCTCCTCAGCCTACTCAGGCTCGATTCTATGCGGCCCAGCAGGATCCTCAGTCATCTGGAGGAGTCGTTGAGGGTATACTTCCAGTATCTGCATGCATTGCACGTGTGTTGTTTGATTCTGGTGCATCTCATTCTTTTGTGGCTGAGAGTTTTTGTCGATCGACTGGTTTGCCATTGGAGTCTGCTCATGAGGGGTTGACTGTATCAACTCCCTTGGGGAAGACTGCAGTGTTGGGTCGATTTTGCTCGTCTTGCCCCGTTCTAGTTGGGGATATCTTTTTGCCTGCCGATCTATTTGCTTTGCCTATGTCCGAGTTCGATGTCATCCTGGGCATGGATTGGCTTGCCGAGTACCACGCCATATTGGATTGTTCCGCGAGGACAGTCACGTTTTGTATACTTGGCTTGCCGCAGTTCCAGTTCATTGCTGAGCCCAGAGGAGAGCCGTTGTCTTGTTTGATGTCGTGTGTCATAGAAGAGCCCTTAGCGGTGAGCATCGACCAGTTGCCTGTGGTTTACGATTTTCCCGATGTGTTTCAGGAGATTCCGAGATTACCGCCTCGTCGACTCACCGAGTTTCAAATTGATCTCGTGCCCGGTACTGCGCCTATTTCAAAGGCCCCATATCGTATGGCACCATTGGAGTTGCGGGAACTGCAGAAGCAGTTGGACGAGTTGCGCGAGTTGGGCTTTATCCGTTCGAGCAGTTCACCGTGGGGAGCGCCGGTAGTCTTCGTGAAGAAGAAGGATGGCTCGTTGAGGCTCTGCGTAGATTACCGCGAGCTCAACAAGGTCACGATTAAGAACAAGTACCCGCTCCCGAGGATTGATGATTTGTTCGATCAGTTGCAGGGTGCTTAGTTCTTTTCGAAGATTGACTTGCGTTCCGGTTATCATCAGATTCGAGTCCGAGAGGAGGACATTCTGAAGACAACATTCAGGACGCGTTATGGTCATTTCGAGTTTCAGGTCATGTCCTTCGGACTGACCAATGCGCCAGCAGTGTTCATGCAGTTGATGAACGAGGTCTTCCGTCCGTATCTCGATCAGTTTGTTGTAGTCTTCATCGACGACATTCTGATCTATTCGAGGACTCGTGAGGAGCACGAGCAGCATTTGGAGGTTACGTTGCAGACCCTCCGTGCACACCAGTTGTATGCGAAGCTGGAGAAGTGCGAGTTTTGGCAGGAGGAGGTGAAGTTCCTCGGTCACGTGGTGACGAGGGAAGGTGTCGCAGTGGACCCCTCGAAGGTTGAGGCAGTGCGTCAGTGGGACCAGCCCACGACTGCGTCCGAGATCCGTAGTTTCCTTGATTTAGCAGGCTACTATCGGCGTTTCAATGAGGGTTTCTCTCGTATTGTAGCCCAGTTGACCAGGTTGACCCGGAAGGGCACGGAGTTTATTTGGAGTAACGCCTGCGAGCGAGCATTTATGGAGTTAAAGGACCGTTTGACGTCCGCTCCTGTCTTCACTCTTCCTTCTAGGAGTGACGGATTTATTGTATTTACCGATGCCTCGCATATTGATTTGGGTGCTGTCCTGATGCAGCACGGGAGACCAGTGGCCTTCGCGTCTCGCCAGCTTAAGGTCCATAAGCTGAACTACCCCACGCATGATTTAGAGTTGGCTGCAGTTGTCTTCACGCTGAAGGTGTGGAGACACTATTTCTATGGGGTTAGGTTCGAGCTCTTTTCTGACCATAAGAGCTTGAAGTACCTCTTCTCACAGTCTAAGTTGAATATGAGGCAGAGGCGCTGGATGGAACTCCTGAAGGACTATGATTTCGATCTCCAGTACCACCCGGGTAAGGCGAACGTGGTGGCGGATGCCCTCAGCCGTCAGCCACGAGGCCTGGTGGCGCATATGATGATTTAAGAGTGGTGGATGCTCAAGGATATAGCAGAGTACGACTTTGAGTTTGGCTTGCAGTCTTCTATTGTGCAGTTATCGAGCCTGTCGATTCAACCCTCTCTTGTTGCAAGGGTGATCGAGGCTCAGCAGGCAGACGAGTCGTTACAGGATTATTGAGCAGAGGCAGCATCCGAGGGTCAGGCAGATTGGCAGATTGGTACAGATGGTGGACTTCGCTTCAGAGGCCGATTATGTGTCCCGGATATTCCTGAGCTATGTAGAGATCTTATGACTGAGGCACATCGATCGCGGTTTTCTATCCACCCTGGCTCGACGAAAATGTTCCACGACATGAGGCGATAGTATTTTTGGGCGGGGATGAAGCGCCAGATCGCCAGTTTTGTGGCCGAGTGTGACACATGCCAGCATGTCAAGGCCGATCATCAGAGACCTCCTGGTCTATTGCAGCCATTGAGTGTCCCGATGTGGAAGTGGGAGCACATGTCGACAGATTTTATTATGGGCTTGCCGAGGACTCAGCGCGGTCATGACGCCATTTGGGTTGTTGTGGATCGTCTGACGAAGTCGGCACATTTTATTGTGATACATGCGACTTAGCCTTTGGACCGGCTTGCGAGATTATTCATCGAGGATATTGTGAGACTGCATGGCGTTCCAGTCTCGATCGTTTCTGACCGAGACCCGAGGTTGACTTCTCAGTTTTAGGGGTGCTTCCAGAGAGCGATGGGTTCTGATTTGCAGCTCAGCACCACGTACCATCCGTAGACCGATGGCTAGACCGAAAGGGTCAACCAGATCCTTGAGGATATGCTTCGAGCCTGCGCGATTGATTTCGGGGGTAGCTGGGATGAGCATCTGCGATTGGCTGAGTTCTCATACAATAACAGCTATCAGGCGACCATTGGCATGGTCCCTTTTGAGGCACTATATGGCAGACCATGCAGATCACCGAGTTGTTGGACCGAGGTTGGAGAGCATCGTCTCCTAGGTCCCGAGCTTGTGCAGGAGACGTCAGAGGCTATTGATATCATCAGGCAGAGGATGCGCACAGCTCAGAGCCGGCAGAAGAGTTTTGTTGATCGTCGGCGTCGTCCCTTGGAGTTTGATGTAGGAGACCATGTGTATCTCAAGGTCTCGCCCATGAAGGGCATAGTGCGATTTGGAGTAAAGGGCAAGCTTGCCCCGAGATTCATAAGACCTTTTGAGATCACTGGGCGCATTGGCGCCGTGGCCTATCGACTTGCCTTGCATCTCAGTTGTCTGGTGTCCACAATGTTTTTCATGTCTCCATGTTGAGGAAGTGTGGGTCAGACATCGTTCCTGTTATCGATTGGCAGCCGTTAGAGGTTCGTAAGGACGCTTCCTATATTGAGCAGCCAGTCCGTATCCTTGATCGGAAGGAGCAGGTCCTCCGGACCAAGGTTATTCCGTTGATGAAGGTTCAGTGGGGTCACCATTCTGTTGAGGAGGCTTCTTGAGAGCACGAGGCTGAGATTCAAGAGCGTTATCCCCATCTTTTTGATGATTGATTGTGTTGTATGTTATATTTATCTCTGATTTTATATAGTGATGTTATGTTTCTTCTCCCTCTTAAGTTCTGCCTAGTTGCGATAATTATGTAAATTTCGAGGACGAAATTTCTATAAGGAGGGGAGAGTTGTAAGCCCCGTATCCTAGACCGTACCATTCCTTAGGCTTCCGCGGTCTTCCCGGTCGAATTCCGGCAACCTCGACCCTTAATCGGTATTTGCACGCGACCCTGATTCTCATGCCGTCAACCCGAGTCGACTTAACCCAGGACTTATACCTTAGCGACCGCATCGTCGCCGCGGTTCCGATGCCGGGACTTGCACGCTGAGGTGATACCCTGGTTGGGAGATGAGGGCCAGCGTTCGGTGCGAGGAAAACACCGCGCGTTCGAATTTCGAGAGAATCTCTACAGGGTGTCACATCAATCAATCAATCCCATCAATCCCATCATGTCAAGTACACATCACCTTTCACCCATTCCCAAGCAAGCCCCAAAGTTAAAAGTTCTTACACAAACCCATACCTCTCTTACAACTTTTGCCAAAAAAGTCAAAAAAGAGCTCTTACACCCATCCCTCTCTCTCCCATCCATCACTCCATCACCCATCACTCTCTCTCTCTCTCTCCCTTACAAGTCTCTCTCAATTTCAAACTCTCCCATAAGCAAAAATCACATACGTATGAGTCCTCCCATGGTGAGAAAATGCAAGTGTGGCCCACCTTTCCATCCCTAGATCTCTCATCTCAACCATCCATTTCTCATCTTCCTCCATCAAAGAGAAGCACAAGGAGCTAAGGAAGCCATGGGAGCAAGAAGATCAAGTGGTGGGTGCCTTGATAGGTTAGTTTGTGATGTTTTTAAGATGGGCCAAGTGAGGCCAACTGATCAATGGTTTGGATCTCACTTTGGACCCTAAGATGTGGCCGATGGCCCACTTGGATCATCATGATCATTCCATGATGGGGCCATTCTCCATGGACCCCATCATGATGTTTATTTCCTTGCATGCTTAGGGTCATCTAGACCGTCTATTTTAGTGGAGAAGGGATCTCCACCGTTGGATTTCGATTTCATGGACCCACATGTAATGGGACCCACTTGATGTATGATTTAGTGCAAGGGAGGGCCCATAGTGCCGGGGTCCCTCCATCACGCGGATCTCACCCTCTACCTCTCTCTCTCCCTCTCTATTTCTTTTATATATATATATATGTTTGATGATAAGGAGGCTGTGTGGCCCACTTAAATGGACCCCACCACAAGGTATGTATTCCATCCAAATCACCTACAAGTGGGGCCCACTTTGCATGTATTGTACCACACCATCCATCAGTGGTGGCCCACATGAGGAGGCCCACCTTGCTCGGCAGATAGTCCAGCGTCCAGGGACGCTGGACGTTTTTTTTTTTGGAAAACAAAAATAAGCTTGGTTCCAAGCTAATAGAGGAGGCCCACTCATGTAGGCCCCACCTTGATGTATGTCTTCAATCCACGCCGTCCATTCCGTTCCAAACCTTAGGTTAGGTGTTGAACCCAAATATGGTGTCAACCCGAGGTTCTGGTGGGCCATACAGTAGCAAATGGTGGTTTGCACCATTGAAACCTTCCCTAACCCTTTTATACGTCGAAACATGCCCAATATTGGGCTTGTTTTGCTTGTCTGGAGCCATGAAGGGCCGTTGGACGGAGTGGATTGTCTGGATGTGGACTCCACCTGTGAAAACCATTGAAATTATGAAAAAAATAAAAAAAATAAAACCAGCAGCAGCAGCTGCCACTGCTGTGTCAGACGGCAGCAGGCGTTGCCTGCGCCCAGCATCCAGCGGACGGACGGTCGGACAGCCAGCCACGGCTCAGCCGTGGGCCCCACTTTGAGGTTTATCTGCCATCTAATCCGTTTGCAGGGTGGGCCACTCCTTGACGTGGGCCCACCCCAAAAATCAGCCTGATCCAAGACTCAGGCGGCCCACACCCTTGGAAAGAGTGGAATTGAGCCTCTACCTTTGAAACCCTTTTTAGGTCCACAGAAGTTTTGGATCAGGGTGAAAATTGTTGTCGCCCTTCATCTAGGCCCACGTGGCCTTATCAACGGTTTGGATGGACTGTAAACATTATGGTGGGCCCCACATGGAGCCCACAATGATGCAAGTGTTTTATTCCCACCGTCCAAGGACGGTGGGCCGGCTGTGTACGTGTGCGTGTGTGTGGGCACGTGTGTGTGTTGGTGTGTGTATATATATTTATATATATAATATTATATTATATACAATTTATTGATGGTTGAGGCCCACTTTGATGTATATGTAAGGCCCATGGGTCGAGGCCCATTTAATGCATTAAGGGCCCATGGGTTAAGGCCCATTAAAGGACCTATGGGTTGAGGCCCATTTGATGTACATATGGGGCCCAATTGGTGAGGCCCATTTGATACACATAAGGCCCATGAGATTAAGACCATTTGATGCATTCTAAGGCCCACGGGTCATGGCCCATTGCAATGCACATAAGGCCCATTGGTGCGGCCCATTGATGTGGCCCACTTGATGAATATGAGGCCCATATGATACGGCCCATTTGATATATTGAAGGCCCAATGGGATATACCTAAGGTCCATTGCAATGTGTAATCCCAACATGATTTATGTAATGACGTTTATGACAGGCTGTACCTTGGGAGCAATGGCAGTTTGACGTCCCCATTGCAAGTATAGTGTTGGTTAAATGTCTGCATTATGACTTCCCCTAGGGCCATACGTGTAATGTGTAGGCCGTCTAGGCCCATCTTCGTTATGAACATCATCCATCCCATATAACATGTTTAGTTCCATGATTCATGATCATATGCATCATACGTATGCTTGATATGAGAAATGACTGATCATAGCATATGCCTTTAGGCAGATTATTTAGGGGCTCCCTTATAGGGAGTGTTGCCCTACATGAGCGCACGATACGCACATGATTGCTGTATGACTGGATAGTGTGATTCATGCATTCACATTGTGTGATATGGTTACTGTACGCCCTAGCGACATCAGGGCCGTAGCCTGCACAGACGTATCGTGGTTAGCAGGATTGGATACCGAAAATACTGTTCTATATGGGGTGCGATAGATATCCCTGGGTGAAAGTCCTTAAACCCTTATAGTACCAAGAGGTTGCTCCAACGTCTAGACCGAGTGGGTGCATGAGCGCTGAGTGCCGAATACCAGACGGTTGCGCTTTCCACTGTGTCATGGTCGGTTGGAAGGGGGTGCGACCTTACCCGCCCGAGAGTAGGGGGCAATGCTAGGCTGAGTTTGACCAGCTCGAGGAATGGGTCCGCTATTGACGAGCCGAGCCCGATTTTGACAGGCAAATAGTGAGGTCTTTTCCACTCACCTTATTGCGCGCGATGGGGCGGCAATCTGGCTTGGAGTGTACTAGACCCCGGTGATATTTCAGATTTTAAGCTGTATCGATATGTGGACTTAGATGAGGATTTGTATGCTTGAGTTGCATTTCGCATTGCACGGCCTTAGTATGGCCGACATCATTCTTTGCACCGCATGGCCTTGGTACGGCTAATGGGATTCTTGGCATTCATCAGCATGTTCCGCATTACTCTGATACTGCATAACTACATTACCACCTTGAGCATACACTTTCACCACCCTCTAAGCTTTCTATAAGCTTATGCACGACCGTTGCGTGCAGGTGACGTTAGATCGCAACAGCGCTGAGGCTTAGACGCGTGGCAGATCATTTTGGAGTTTTTGTTCATCATCCTTGTATTTCCCTTTATGCTCATTGTACTTGTAAAGTTTTTGATCATAGTGAAAATGTGATGGAGTTTTTGGGTTGTTGTTTGTGGATTATGCCTTTGGTTATGCTTATTACGAATCAAACTGACGTTGAAAATCCTCCTTGTAGCATCCCAGGATCGGAACTTGGCGAATGGGCGCTGGGAGCCGAGAATGGGGTTCTACTAAGGCTGTCGGCACCGGATTCGATGATCGGGAATTTTGTGAGCCCGGTTTCCGAGTTTGGGGCGTGACAGTTAGTGGTTCCAAATTTGATATGGTTTTAAGCCGTTTCACAACCAAGACCTACTCGTTCTTAAATGGCCTTTATGGTGTAATGATTACAATAAATAGAATAAGAAAAACAATCAAGCAAGAAAACACATAACACACATATTTTTATGTGGAAAACCCTTGCAGGAAAAAAATCATTATACAAAGTGATAGAAATCCAGGATAATCAAAACTCTTAGAGTTTATACCACTCACCTTCTTCGATTATAGAAGAAACATGATCTCCCCTTGTGAGACGCACTTAAGAAAACCCTTACCTCTTAAGAAAATCATTTCCCAATCCCTTACAAGTGTCTATAACCCTCTCACCTTGCAAAACACTTTCCCTTAGAGAGAAAACATGCGTTCATCAAGCCCTAATCTAAGACGGACTTAAATACCCCAATTTATGTTAATCTGCATAACCCGTCGATCAGACTTAATGGGACCTTCGGTCAGATTGAAACAAATTGACTCACACATATCAGTTGAATCGAAAATATGTAAATCTTTATAGTGTACAAACTAATATTCACTCATTAATTCAGTTGGATCTATGGGATACCGGTCGAACCCATAGTGACCTTCTCTACACTATCAGATTGGAAAAATACAAGGCATCCCACATAACAGTCTCCACCTTAACTTACATTCTACCAAGTCACCCCGAAGATCTCCCGTAAAATCTCTACTTTGAGCGTAAACCATTCCCTATGTTCTTCACCTAGAACGCAACTCTATCTACACCCATGTATAAGGGTGCCCGATCTCATCAATGGTTGGAGAGATTGATCAAACCCAAGAAATGCTTGAACTTTTCTATGGTCACTGGCTTCGTCAACATACTTCAGCATTCTCATCCATATGAATCTTATAAAATAGAATCTCTCCTAAAGTAATGAGTTCCTATATCTTATGGAACCTCACGTGATGTGCTTGGTTCTCGTGTGATACATCTAATTCATCGCTAGATGGATAGAACTCTTACTATCGCAATACAACCGAATTGTCTCATACTTCAACCGCAATTCTCCTATTAGACTTTTGAAGCAAAATGCCTCCTTTGACACCTTTATCATAGCCATATATTTTGCATCGCTTGTAGACAACGTTGTCGTAGACTATAACATAGATCTCTAATATATCATTTCGCCTACTAATGTGAAAACATATCATGTAGTGAACCTCCTATTGTCCAAATCACTTGCATAATACAAATCTACATAGCCTATAACTCCACTTGAAGCTCCATGTCCCCCGAACATGATCCCAGTACTGATTATGCTCTTGAGATACCTTAGAATTCACTTAATAGTATTTCAATGCTTATTTCCTGGATTTGTCATATATCTATTGACCACACTAATTGCCTGTGAGATATTCAGCCTCAAGTAAACCATTGCATACATGAGACTCCCCACTACACTCACATACAACACCTGTGACATATCTCAAATCCCTTCTTTACTTGAACACAACCTAGCTAACAACTTTAAGTGACCTACTAGAGGTATGCTAACTGGCTTAACACCTTCCATGTGTAACCTCTCTAACACATTTTGCATATATTCCCTTTGAGACAACTACAGCTTCCCAAACTCTCTATCTCTGTTAATCTTCATGCTTAGGATTCACTTGCCAGTGCCTAAATAAGTCATGCCAAACTCCTTGCTTAACAGATACTTAAGAAAGAGTATCTCCTTCTTGTCATTTACAACAATTAGCATACGATCAATGTACTATATTAGCAGAACGTAGGACCCATCCTTGAACACCATGTAATATACTTAGCAATTATACTCACATCTGATATACCCAATCTCCACCATGTAGGAATCGATCCACTTATACTACTACCTCAGAGGCTACTTCAGCCTATACACGTGACCATCCTTACCAAGCTTCTCAAATCCTTTAGGTTTCACTTCCTCTAAGTTCTCATGAAGGAATGCCTTCTTCACATCGAGCTACTCCAGTTCCAAATTCACTACCATTGCCAGTAACACCCTGATTGACATATGTTTCATGATCGAAGAGAAAACTTCATTATAATCTACTTATATCCTCTGCGAGTACCCCTTTACTACAAGTTGTACCTTAAATCTTTTGCCCTTATTTCCTGTTAATGCTACCTTCTTCCTGAACTCCTACTTGCACCTCATAGCCCTTTGAGTTTTGAAAGCTCGACCAACTCACATGCCTGATTCTTATGTAGAGATTATATCTCCTCCTCCATGGCCAACATCCATTTATCGTTATACTTTCTAGATTTTGCATCTTAAAAGGGGCAGGGATCTCCACTCCTTATGAATAAGGCAAAAGAAACCATATCCTCGAACCCATGTCAAACTGGGGCCCTAATGGTTCTTTTCTCTCTGTTCTTGGGTATACTCTCCTGGGTGTCATGCTGATTGTTTTGGTCAATTTCTTACTCTTGTAAAATTTCACCTTCAGTAACTGGCTCAACTGGTTCCATTTGCAATGATAATTTCTCGGACTCACTGTGTTTTTCTAACTTCTCTGCAGCATCTTTGTTGGCCTTCAACATTGATACATCATAAAGATAACATCTACACTAATGACCACCTTCTGTGAAACTAAATTCCAAAGCTTGTAGCCCTTGACACCTTTCTCGTACCCAATAAAGATGCACTTCCTAAATTTGGGATCAAACTTTATCATTTATCCACTTGCACGCTGACATATGCTGGACACCAGAAGATCCTCATAAATGAGTAATCGACATCCTTACCTGTCTAGACTTTCTCTACAACCTTGGAGTCTAATGTTATATATGGTGACCAATTTATAATATATCATGCTATGTTAACCGTTTCTGCCCATAAGCTTTTAAAAAACCCCACATGTAACCACATACTTCTCACCATTTTCAATAGAGTTTTATTTATCCTTTCTACCACCCCATTCTGTTGTGGGATCCTTAGAGTTGAGAAATGCCTCGTGATGTCATATTCCTTGTAGACTTTCATAAAATCCGCCTATCTGTACTCCATACTATTATCTAACCTAAGACAGTTAACATGTTTTCTAATTTTCTTCTTTACTTCTGCCTTCTATTCATTGAACTTGGCAAACACCTCAAACTTGTTCTTTAAGAAATAGACCTAAACCTTCATCAAGTAATCATTTATGAATCTCACAAAGTATTATGCTCCTCCCATAGACGGTACTATCACTAGCCTCCATACATTAGAATGAATATAATTGAATACCCCACTGTTAGAATATGTAGCAGTCTTGAATCTTACCTTGCATTGCTTCCTATAGATGCAATGCTTATAGAAATTCACCTTGCATGCCTTAACTCCCTTCAACAGTTTCCATTTATGGAATTCCATCATGCCCCTCGCTCAGATGTCCTATCCACATGTCACGGACTAGTGGCATTTATGTCAGATTCTATATGTGAAGTGGTAACATCCTCACCTATAGCCATGCTCCTAACTAGTATAGATTTCCCATTTTATGCCTATTCATTAACATCATTACACTTCTGATGACCTTGATTACACCACTAGGTGCAGTGAACGTGCACCCGTTTGTATCTAAAACCTCCAAGGATATCAAATTTTTTTTTCAAATCTAGGACATGCCTAACATCACGTAGAGTTTGTATGACTCCATTAAATATCATTACATTGATGGTCCATATTCCAATGGCCTTGCATGCTGCGTCATTCCCCATCAAATCACTTTCACCATCATGGGACTTGTAGGAATCGAACAAAGTTCTATCCGTGCCCATATGATACAAACATCTTGAAACAAATATACATATATCTAAGAGATGACTCATATTTGAAGAGACTGAGAGGAGGTCTCCTTTTGAGCTCTCTTCCGCTACGCTAGCCAATTCACATGTGTTCATTTTACCATTGCTTTCTAACTCATCCTTTTATTTATGGCAATATCTCTTGAAGTGCCCCTTTATGCTATAATAAAAGCTTCCATCCTTAGAATTTGATTTCGATCTAGACTTTTTCTTCTTGTCAGACGAGATCATTTCACGGATTTACCACGTCCCTGACCCCCTTTCGCAATTAACCCTTCTACTTGAGAGTCTTCATCACTTGACTTCTTCCTCATCTCATTAGAAATGAGAGCCACAATGATTTCTTCCAGCTTCATTATATTCTTCCTATACATCAAAGTAGTGATGAGATGGTCATATGATGTGGAAACCGATGCTAGAAGTCGCACTAATTTGTCTTCATCCTCGTCGTTACTCTGAGCCTTAACAACTCGCTACAAACCTTTAGAAACAAGTTCATGTACTCTAGGAGATTGGATCCTTCCTTCATCTATAGCCCAAAAAGTTATTTCTTCATAAATAACTTATTATTGAGGGATTTCACCATGTATAGATCTTCTAGTTTCTTATGCATCTCTAGGGGAGATTCCTCATTCAAAACATTGTACATGACTTCATCAGATAGACAGACGGATGGTGCTCATAGTCTTCTCCTCAAGTTCACTCCAGTCATCATTTGCCATCTTCTCTGGTTTAGTATCCAAAATGCCTTGCTCAACCTTTGTGATAAAAGAATAGCTTTAACCTTTCGTTATCACAAACTAAAAATTTTCTTTCTATCTAATTTTTGTATATCGAATTTCAACCCTGACATCTTCGCAGAATTCCCAAACATCCTTAAAAATGATGTTCAGTTACCACTTTATTAGAGTTCTAACACTGATCTCACACCACTATGATGCAGTCCTAAGCCACAATAAACTCGGATCAACGTTATGTATTAGAAATTTGGATCTAATACCACTGTTAATCTATGTGCTTTGTGGAAGCACATTCAACAAGGATAGAGCAATCACAATAACTAGAATAACCAAAATAAACAAGTAAGAAAATACAAAACTCACTGATTTTACCTGGAAAACCCTTGTGGGAAAAAACCACGGCACAAAGCGATAGAAATCCATTATAATCAAAAGCCTTATAGTTTACACCACTCACATTCTTTGATTATAGATGAAACCCGATCTCCCCTTACGATGTGCACCTAGGAAAACCCTAACAACTTGAGAAAGTCCATTCCCAAGCCCTTACAAGTGTCTAGAACCCTCTCACATCGCAAAACCCTTGCCCTTAGAGAGAAAACATACTTTCGTCATTAAGTCCAACAAAAAATGGACTTAAATACCCCAATTTGTGTTAATCTACATAACACATCGATTGAACCGAAACAAACCGACTCACACATATTAGTCAAATGAAAATGTACAAATCTTCACAGTGTGCAAACTGAGATTCACCCACTAAATTGGTTGAAATACTAGTTGAACCAATAGTGGCCTTCTTCACACCTTCAAATTGGCAGAATCCAATATATCTCGTACAACACTTTAGCATGCTCAGTGTTGCATGGGCTATCCTGTATCAACTCTGAATTCTCAGAATTAGCAAATTAAATGAGGTGGATATGGGGCATCGCTTCTCTCTCCTAAACTAACTTTTTAAGATGACGGAGGATACACAACATTGTTTTTGTACCTAGACTTGCTCAGAGTAGATAGCACATCGCTTTTCTCAATAGACTTGAACTTCTTCCCACATTCGTGAAGATGGGGAGCAATTAGGAAATACAAGTCTAGCCGACAGTCAACATAAAATGAGCAAATTCATTTCCAATGGAGCCATTAGTGGAAGAAATTGTGAATCCATACATGTGTGCCATGTGTACAGTGATTAGTGATAGTTGATTAATATGTAAGACTCCATCAGGTGGGCCACACATGATCATCGTTTTAGTTCTGACCGTTGGATTATTTAGATTGAGCGATTCAGTAGGCCCCACTACAATTGTGATCATTAAAAATAGGTTTGGGGTGGGACGCTTGAACCGTGTTCCCTATACAGTGTTATTAAGCCAGATATGAAAACTTACGGTGTGGAGACCCTAGAGGAGAGAAGTCTGATGGGTAAGCTTCTTTATCCCTCTTTCCTATAAATACCTATCTTTGTCCCCTTACCAACACAAGAGAGAATCGCATAGTTTCATTGAGAGATTCTCATAAGGGTGTAAGGTGCAGAAGACCAAAATCCTTTCTCAACAAATCACTGCAATATTTACTTTGTTGAATCTCTATTATTGATGTATTGATGATCTATCAATTTCACGATATATAGTTAATAGTTAGTATCAGACCATCTATGCATTGAATTGTTAGATTTGCAATCAATCAAGGTTTTCTCTTCTATATCTTTCTTCATCAGATTTATGGGCGGGATTGCCGTTCATGGAATGTGTTGATAATCGGCACCAGGGGTCTGTATCTGTGAGCGTCATGACCGACTGCTTTGGGAATTAGATTGAAACCGTAATCTTATAATGTTCTTCATGCTTGCAATGCTGAACCGTAAAAACCTTGGATCCACACCCTACATCTATGTTTTTTTCTTCCCAATCAATGATTGTCACCCCTCTTCGCAAAGGCCTGCTGCTGCTGTCGGTATTTAGAGTCGACCTAGGATCTCTAATAACTGTCAAGTAAGGCTGCTGTCCAAATCGATAGCCACGTCTTGATGCTAGAAGGTCGTTCTGTCTGCCCTGGGCCAGCGGTGCAGCCATTGACGTCGACGACCTCCTTCGAAGCTAAAGTCCCTTCAACAGTTATCATATGGTGAAGCCGATCATGACAGCGGTGGGATTTTCGAATAAATATGTCATGGATTCTAGTGAGTTCTCTTTCTTTCAAAAAAAAAGACACCCAAAGCAACTCCACTGCCATGGTCGTCAGCCCTGCACCTATCTCACGTCCAGTGGCAATGGCAGATGCCTGCTTCCCATCTCTTCATCGTCCGCACCGGTGGTTAGTAATGTTGGCTAGAACCCCATCTGGCATGGTTGCCAACCCTAGCAAGAAACCCACCAATCTTCCTCGATTGACCAAGGCGCTGGAACCAATCAGCAGTCCATCTCCCATTCAATTTTTTTTTTCTTTAAAAACTTTCGGTAGCCATGGCTATGGTCGGGGATTGTTGTGCGACAGCCAGATTCCACCGAGGGAGATGGTGGTAGGTAGGGGTTCGTTTAGCTATGGTGAGAGCTGACAGTGGCTAGGTTTCACCTCATGAAGAAGTCGATGCGTGGCTAGCGTTTTGGGAATAGTGGTTGAATTGGCTACTAGTTGAGTCTGGCCCTGGGCTTTTAGAGTATTATGGCCCTACTGGTTTTGAGGCCGGCCATTGTGCTTTTTCCCAAGAACTTGTTTTGGGATTCTAAGCCCAGTGATGATGATTCTCGGCCCATTTTTTCATGGTCTGGCTGTTAACTATTCTAGGCCAGTTGGACTATGCTTCCTTGAATGTTTTGAAATGGACTATGTTTTGAGCCTGGCTATGGCCCTCTTCATATAAGAGTGTGATTTTTTTATTGGCATCAGGCCCAACATAGGGCATTTAAAAAAATAATTATCGTGGATCCATGATGCTTTGAATGATAGCCTTATTTTAGGGGGGTCTGATTGGATTTTCTTTTGGGCCTAGCCTTGGGTCTATTGATACAGTCTTTCTTTGGATTTTATAGGGGCCACTTTAGTTTTTGGGCTTATTGTCCAATAAGATGATCTAAACAATTGAATCAATATACTCGGGCCATTTCGTTATAAATGAAACCTAAATATTATATGATAGTTGGTAGGGTAGACTTTTTAGATAGCCTTGATAATTTAATAAATTTGGTTAAATATATTATTTAGTTCTGATTTAACCAGAAGTAGGGCCTTTACCCATTCCTCTTGGCTGATATTAAGTAGTTGACCATGAAGAATTTAATTCAACCATCACTTTAAAATATGTTTGAACCTATGAGTGGTCAATATCAACCGTATTTTGGGCTGAATCAAATCTTTTGCAGAATGGTCTGTTGTGGGCAAGACCATATAACAATCATTGAGTCTAGGAGTAGGAATTAGAGCTAGTTATGTTAGCCACCAAAGGGACCTCAATTGACAAAATTTTTTTGCTTTAAGACTTCAAGACATGGAATTTAATGACCATCTATCATAAGTTTGCATTCAGTAAAGTTGCATTTGTATCCATAGCGGGTGGTGATCAAAACAAAGAGGTATCATTATTTTGTAGAATGTGAGGGGGGTGAAGTGATTGGTGATGGTGATATAAGTTTAAGAGATTCATTTTGCTCAAAGGTGATAAATGTCTTAGATTTACTTATCTAGCATTGGGTAGCTTCATGTTCAGTATAGCCTCCTGTGTGTTGTAATTTCACCTAAAGGAGGAGTAGCGATGATATGCTGGGCTCTTGCCAAACTTTGATGATTTAGGCCCATCATCATTCTGGGTTATTTAATTGAAGGGCATACTCAATCGAATATTAGTACATGTATGATGTTTGTGGTTTATATTCATGTAGTATTATGTGAGACTTGTTTATTTATTAATGTGAGTGGCATGCTTTGTATGCCCAGCTATGATTGTTTTCAATGTTCCAATTGAATGCAATTCTATTCCTTTGCTTACTGGCTCTAACTAATATAAATGGAAATCGTTCGTTAAAATAGTCATAAGCTGCATGGACTTGGGTCTGGCACTGGAGGAAGCCAATCCTCCCATTCCATCTGACTTCATTATGGAATCAGAAAAGGCTTACTACAAGGCCTGCACCAAGTCAGATAATATATGTCTCAAGATCGTAAAGAACTCAATTCTTAAGATCATATAAGGTATCAGGCCTAACACTGAGAAAGATAAAGAGTTCTTGACCGAAATAGGAAACTGATTCATGAAGTCAAATAAAGTTGAGTTGAGTTAGTTTTTACATAAGCTGACCTAAGCCACCTATAACAGTCAAGGTGTAATGTCTTGGAAAAATCCGTACAAAGACCCGAGTACCACCTCAGGCAGAAATCACTAAGGACCAAATCCTTTAAAAATTAGAGGAGAATTAACTAAGTGCTAAACTAGATTATCTATGAAATTAGCACTAATTGCTTTAAATACGATTTGTAAGACCTAAAATGAGTAGAACTATTAATGCTATATTACCTAAAAACTTAGGATCTATCCCAAAACCCAGTTGCTCTCGGGAGCATCATGAAACTCCGTATCGGACCTGGACCATGCGTCAAAAGTCCGATTACCCCGAAACTATACGGTTATGACCATCTTACTGGACTTAAGAACTATCTCGGAAATCAAGTCCTAAAAGCATCCAGAAGCGCACAACTTGAACCCGGAGCGAAGTGTGTGAGAAACGCGAATATCTTTAGGAAATGAACTGAAAGTTAAGTAAATTGAGTCATTCTCTTGCAGGCCAAATCTAAGGATTTAGACCGTCAGATTCTGACCCAATTATACCCTCCAATCAGGAAAAATTTCTAACACATGTCAGTGTACTTGTGGCCCTGATCGAGTACCGGTGATCGTTGAACTGAAATTAGTCCTCCGCGGTCGATCTGTAAACCCGATCGGACCGAAAGCTTAACTCAACATAGATCCAATGTCAAGGAACTTAAGTCTGACCACATACAGAAAAGGGCTTCCAGATCAGCTCCGTTGGACCAAAACGGGCAGTCCTTGCCTATAACCTAAGTATACCATGGCCCTGAGGCCATTCCCATCAGTTCTGGGCCTATATAAGGACCTTAAACCCTCTCTCTCCCATTCCATATGAATTTACAAAACCCTAGGAGAGAGAAGAGAGCAAAGAGAGAAGGAAAGAGATAGAGAGTGAGAGACATAGTGAGAGATTGTTCCTGGGATTCAATCCCATTACTCCACGTGCCAAATCAGTCTCTCTATATCGCTATCCTGGCAATTCCAACTCCATTCTTGTGTAAGGAATCCTAACCCTAATTTATTTTAGATATTCAAATAGAGTAAATGGTGAAATAGTGAACCTATTTCATGCTATAGGTTGTCATCGTGCTGTAGACAAAGACTTAGGGTTTAAACTAAGTTCATTACGAGCCTATCGGCGAAAGGTGCAGACTATAAATGTTTAGGTTATGGTTTTCAAGGCTTTCAATATCAGTAATGATTTATATTTGACTTGATTGCTATCACATATGCTTAGATACGATATTTTCTGTATATTACACATATGTAAACTATGTTGATTCTAAATGCATTCCATGTGTTTGTCGAAAATGTCTGAATGAGTATGGAATTATGATTCGTGCTTGCCATGATTTTTTGAGTGGGAATACATGATTGTTGTACGTGTGGCAACTCCTATATGGAAGGATTTCCTATAATATGTGTTTTAACTAATATATTATATGTATGTTGACATGTGTAGTCTAAGTGTTTGATAAAATGCTTGAATGAGGAAATGCTTATTGAAAATGCATGAAATGAGGGCATTGAGATGAGATTCGCAATGACCTTTTCTATAGTTACAATTTCCTTATGGAACCTATCTTACTACTACGTGCTTTATGGATGAATGCCTATGTATGTTAACATGTTCTCTATGTGATCGTTAAAATACTTATATGAGATTTACATTTAAATTGGTTGTTACATGCTATCTTGACTATCAAACATGAATGCTTATTGTGTTGAGAGTGATTGAGGCTACGATTAGTCCAGGCAATCGGTAATGGTTTACGATAGGTGGCTAAACTATTTTAGCCACGACGGATGTGTTTGATGAATCCGAAAGTACGTCATTTGATGACAGTAGCTAGGCCATGCGGAATGCTTATGCACTCCATGTCGATTAACTCGACGTATGCTCGTACCAGTCAAGTTTGTCAAGTAACCCGATTGGCCTAATGTATGTTCACCATGTATGGACGCTAGTGCTTGAATCTAAGGTACCAAACTCACCAGTGAAAAGCCCGTTTAACCTTGGTACCTCGATCCACTAAGACTCATGAGCCTGGCATGCTGGTATGGGACACCGTGGTCGAGCTGTCGGCCTACGCTGGGGCGAGGAGCCTCCCCATAGTGACCAGTGAGTAACTCGAACTCATGAGCTGAATACGGTGGTATGAGACTTGTATTCGTGCTGTTGGCCTACGATCAGGTGACGAGCCCATAGTAACCTCGAGTATACACTAGGACTACGCTAAGGCGACGAGCCTTCCCGTAGTCACTTCAAGTATAAACTAGGCCTACGCTGATAGTGATAAGCATCCCTGTAGCGACCTAGAACTTGCCTATCATACGTGATTAACTAGGATTGACGACCCTAGATGGATCATTATTTGTGAAATGATATAAGGGAGGTACCTTAGCTTCCCAACCTATTATATGAATAAGTTTAATTAAGAACTTGGCTAATCACATACATACACCGCATTTGCATGTACCTTTAGCGTTAGTGTTAAGCACAGAGGAAGCGGTGCATGTCGCGATCGTAAGATATTGTCGCATGAGGGAGTGCAGGCGAGGGCAACCATCATTACAATATACCATCCTTACTTTTATGATGATGAGGAGGAGTTCTCCTATATGCAGCTATCAGGCGGGTCTATATAGGTCATGTTCTAATCGACGGGGTTATAGGGATGCTAATTAGACACCATTGCACTTGTTATTTTGCACTTTTAGTATACCCATGTATATTCATCTTGTTCATTTTTGGAGTATACATGTATATATTTAACCTGGTAACATGTTCATACTCTGGAGACTTACAACAGCATATGTATTTTATATATCTATTACAGTCTTCCTCTTGCATAATTTAACTGTCTCTAGAGTATGATATGTTGTTTTGGTATAATCCCATTCATGTTTAATGCACTAATACAGACAACATTTAATCATCATTTTCTATGTTGCATAAGTGATGTGTTGAAACTTGGGAGTTAGGTTTCTGCTTGACTTTCGATTTTCAGGGCGTTACAAGTTGGTATCAGAGCATGATTTGGATTAAACTGGACCTGGGTTATGGTCACACGATGCACACTGACGTACTTTGACATAGGAGGGTGCGATAAAATGTAGAAACAGTCCTAGGATTCCAAGTTTCACTCGTCGACGAAGTTGACCGAAACTAACCGATGAATTCCACCCCGTAGGCATATAAGACCATGTGAACTTGATCCCGATCCCTCTTTAACCCATCAACCGATGAGTTTGAGTGATCGTTTAGTGAATCCCATGCTCAAAACAATCCAAAAGCATCAATATGTACGAGTTGAAGTCTGAAAGTACCCCGAATGGATGCGGGGGCCACACCGTGAATTACCGAGGGACCCAAGGTGGGTCCCACATGTTTTCGGCACCCGGGGGGGGGGGCGTGGACACTACCCCTAGGTGGGGCGACCGTTGGCGGGACAGAGCCCGGGCAGTGGCACCGCCCGATCTGCGATGCACCGCCTGGCTTCAAAGGGCCCGGGTAGCGGCACTGCCCGATCGATGGCGCACTGCCCACCGGCCAGTCAAGTGGGTCCCAATGCTTGTGTGGGGCCACTCTCTTAGCCCTCTAAACCCTTTTTAGGGTCGTTCACCCCTTACAAGCTCCCTCCACTCCATTTCCTCTCACAAATCTCTTAAATCTCCCTTTCCTCCCTAACTCATTACACCTACTCATCCCAAACCTTGAAATCTTCTTCCTTCTTCATCATTACTTTCCTATTTCCCATTTCAGGTAGTTCAAACCCCTCTAATCTTTAAATCCTCTCTCAAACCTTCTCTACATACCTTGCTATCTTCCCAAATCTTCTACCCATCACACCTATCCACCTCCATTACCTTGAACCAATCACTCTCTTCTCCCTTTCTTCCCTATCTCCATCTATTGAGCACAAAGGTCCTCCTTAGGTGTCTCAAACCCTCCAAAGACCCATCAACCCCTCTTATCCTTCAAGCATTTTCCTCCTAATGGCTTTCTTTGAAGTGGTCACCGCCATCTTTTCGATCTCTACACTTTTATCCTTTATGGAGAAAAAGAGAACGGCCTCAGATGAGGCCAAGCTGAGCCGACCGTGCCGTAATACGAGGACGGCAGATGCCGAAGCCAGTACGAGTGCCACGCATGAGCGGAGGTCCAAGCGGGACCTTGATCCTCAAATTTCATTGGAGAGATCACTACCGCCAAACATCGACCTGGGTAAGTTTCACAACCGTAATGTCATATTTGAGGCACATGTTAATGTGAAGATGTTTGGGGCGTATCCAGTCATCAACTTTCTCTTGAATAATGGGTGGGGTCTCATCTTTGAAGGGAACACTCATGCGAGTGAACACACCGTGCGCACCTTCTACTCCCTCATTCGGAATCCCCTGTTGAAGCCTCCCAGTTTACTATCCCTCTGGGAAGGCAGGAGATTGTAGTTGGTGTAGACAAGATTGCTCGCATTATGAGAATTGAAAGAGGTGTGGTGCACGCCAGTGAGAAGAACCTCGCTAATAAGTGAGTGAAAAGCCTTGCTTCATCCAAGATGACGAACAACTTCTGCCCGATCCACCATATATGCATGTATAATGCGTATCCTAGGTGGAGTAACCGCACCGAATGCACCAGGTTCATGGTGGATTTCTTGTTCAGAGTTGGACAAGGAGAGAGAGTATGCATGCCTACGCTTGTCCTATCCAAGATCATCCACACTGCATGGTCTACCAGAGAAAGCTCCCCTCTGCCGTTTGGCCGACTTGTTTCCAAGATAGCCCACCACTACTGTTTTCGACTCCATATGGAGGACGTCGCCCGAATCCACATCATCAGTGAAAACACGCTCGACAACATGGGCATTGGCCAAGGGTAACTCTGAGCCCACCTTGAAGACTAGAGTGATGATATAGAAGAAGAAAGTGAGGATGTTAAAGGAAGCGAGGATGAGGAAGGAAGTGGCGACGAAGAAGGAGGAAGTGGCGGGGATGGCAGTGATGATGAGAGCAGTGGTTCAGGGGAAGATCAGGAAGAAGAAGTGAAGGCCCAAGAGCCTGTGGAGAGACCTCCTCCTGTTGCACATCAGCCCCGCCATGATCAGATTGTTATTGAAGCCCGCTTGGCTCGACTTGAGGAGGTCTAGGCCGCCCTGCAACATGAGGTTGGTGAGACCCAAGCTTTCGTGAACCAAAAATTCAAGAATGTGTCTCGCACCTTGAAGGTTGTCCTGTGCTGTGTGTAGGATAAGGGTGCCCCTCCTCCATCTTTAGATTTCGATGACTAGTCATACATATAGTCGTCTTTTTATAACGACCTTTGAATTTTTGTGCTAATCTTTCCTTAAGTAGTTGTTTTGGGGTAATTAGCGCTTTACTTGATTGCTTGTGAAATTCGCATCAATCACTTTAAATTGTATCTGCATGGCTCTAAACGTATAGATTAGTGAGCGCTACGTTACTCTGAAACCTGGGATCCATCGCTAAATCCAATTGTTCTGGGAAATTTTTGGAAGATCTGGATCGGACTTGGACCGCGCGTCGAAAGTCCGATGGCGATGATCATAGGCTGTTGCGGTCACCGAGTTGGGCTTGATCTTCACCTCGAAAATCAAGTCCATGTGATGTTCTGGGTCGATTTGATTGAGCTCAAAGTGAAGAGTGTGAGAACGGTTGGAAATTTATTAAGCTTTTATGAAATCTGAGTCGTGTCGCTTGCGCGACGATTTTAAGCTATCTGACCGTTGGATTCTGACCCAATTTCACCCTCTGATCAGGATAGTTGGCCCAGGCATATCCTAGTGCTTGTGGACCTGATCGAGATTCCGTGACCGTTGAATTGAGTGTGGTTCGCCACGGCTGATCTGAAGAGCCGGTCGGTACGAAAACTCAGCCTGACCTAGATTCATGGTCAGTGAGCTTAAGTCCGACCTTTTGTGGTTATAGGCCCACCAGAAGTGCTTCGTTGGATCGAGGAAGGCTTACTTTGGTTATAATCTAAGTATGCCTTGTCCCTAGGGTTATTTTCGTCAAGAATAGGCCTATTTATAGTCCTTAAACCCTAGCCCTCTTTTCCATACGAATTTTCTCTAACCCTAGCTTGGAAAGAGAGTGGAAAAGAGAGAGATAGTGAGAGAGATTAGTTGGTGAATCATCTTGGTTTCTTCCTTGTTCTTCTTCGCCTTTGAACCTTCACTTTGGATCGTTCTCCTAACGGTTCTGAGTTCTTTTGGGGTAAGTTAACCTAACCCTAACCTGTGTTAGAGCTTAGATTAGACTTGGTATTGTTGTATCTCATTTCTATCCTTATTTTAGGGTATTCTAGCGCCGTTGACAAAGACAACTCATCTAAATCAGTTCGGCGGTTCTTTCTTCGCTTTAAGGTGCAGACTTTAAGTGTATAGGTTATGGTTTTCAAGGCTTTCAACACCAGTTAGTGATTTATTCTTGTTATGGATGAGATTTCACATGCCAAATGTTGTGTTTTCATTGCTTTCCTGATATGCATGTACTATATTGAGATTTGTGTATTCTATGTGTATTTATAAAGTACCGTATACGTATAAAATATGCACTTATGTTTGCCATGATTATTTGTTATGTATGTATTTTAGATGCATGTATGACAACTCCTTGGTAAAAGGACTTGTCTAAGTGCATGTATTTCAACATACGTCATGTATGTTGTTCCATGTATGCTAAGTGTTTGTAGAAATGCATGAATGATCTAAAGTGTAACTTATTACACTAATTGTGGGCGTTGAGAAGTGATTCTCAATACTCCTATTGATGCACATGATTTTCTTTATGCAGTTACATTCCAAGTTATTTAAATTTAAGCATTACCTATGCTTACATTTATGTTAAGTTGATATTCTTCAAGTGCTGGTGTACCATGATTTGAGTTGTTGTTCCATTACTGTCTTACATTCCATATGAATATCTGTAGTAGTGTAAAGTGTTTTGGACTATGCCTTAGTCCAGGAAATCGGTAATTGACCCTATATTCATGGTTGAGATTGCTTTCCCCACGTAGGACGTATTAGACGAACCCGAGTCGTATTAGAGCTGTCGGTAGTGGTTTGGCCACGCGGAGTGTTTGCGCACTTTATGTCGCTCAACTCAACGTGCGCTCGTGCTAGTCGAGTTCGTCAAGTAACCCGATTGTCCGATGTATGTTAACCATGTATGGATGCTATTGCTTGAATCTAGGGTACCGAACTTACCAGTGACATCCTATTAACTATGGTACTTGATCCGCTAAGACTCATGAGCCAGACATGGTGGTATGGGACACCGTGGTCAAGCTGTCGGCCTACGCTGGGGTGACGAGCCTCCCCGTAGTGACCAGTAAGTAACTAATCTCGTGAGCCGATTATGGTGGTATGAGACACTATATTTGTGCTGTCGGCCTACATTGATTGGTGACGAGCCCTTTGTAGTGACCTCGAGCATACCTAGATACCGCAATGATGTGACGAGCCGATCTGTGGTAGTAAGGGCATGAAAGGCGTGCATTGATTGGTGACGAGCCCTTTGCTACAACCTCAAATATATGATCGTATGAGATGTCTAGGATTGACGACCCTAGTATGGATCACTGTTTGGATGGTGATATGAGGAAGGTATCTTAGCTTCCCAATCCTGTTGTGTAAAACGGACTAATAACAACTTGGTAATCATATCCATGCACCGCATTTACATGTGCTTTGTAGATGTGGCGCACTTTAAGGCGATGTCATGCATAACGTAAGATGAAGACGCTGAGGGTGTACGCGTGAGGGCACGCATCATATTGCATTCATACTTGCATTAACAAGAGTACTTAGGATTTATTTAATTGTCATGCTTTATCATTACTGTTTGATTGAACTGATAACATGTTAACCAGTGCCTTATTGTTCCACTGAGTTGATCACTCACTCCCACATTTCTGGGGCGGTGTTAAACACCCACCAGACTCTGTCTTAGGCCCTGATGTTGCAGATATGGATGCGACGTCTGAGACAGAGCGGGAGCTGGATGACGACGATGCTGCCTTCTCCTATATGCAGTTTTCAGACGGGTTCTAGCGAGCCTCGGTCTGTTGCGCGGGATCTCTGGGATTATTTTGGGAACTGAAATGATGTAATTGATACTTACAATTTTGTTACAAAACACTTTCATACGATCTGGCTTGTATATGTAATTCAGGGATTTACACTTGTACACATATTTTCCTATAAGTCTTTCGCTTGCTTTATTCACTTGTCCCTGAATCATATCTGTGTTTTGGCCTAATCTATTCCATGTTTTATGCACTAATACAGTCAACATACACCCTTCATTAAATATGTTGCATAAGTGATGTTTTGGAACTCGGGAGCTGAGTTATGCTCAACCCCCGAATTTCAGGGCGTTACAAGTTGGTATCAAAGCATGATCTGGATTAAACCGGACCTGGGTTATGGTCACACACCGCACATGGTCGCCACTTTAGTGTATTTGGGTGCTGGTCTATCGTCGTTTTTGTGTTTGTGCTCCGTATCTTCTATCGGCGAAAGTTTCCTGAAAACCTTCGCCGAGATCGAGTCTGTACTCTTACTTGATCACACACAGCGACCCGAAACCTTTCCCAGACCCTCTATTAATGAGTTTAGACGGTCTATCTTCCCTTTTTCATCTTTAAACCTTCCAGAAATCGCTATTTGAATCAGATTTCTGTCAGAATGACCCGATAGGCGTCAAACTACGCAAGGGGCCAATCGGGGCATTTTCTGTAGGACCCAGGGGGGACCACTCATTTTGGACCATGGGGGACCAGGAGGGACTCGCCAAATCGGTGAGGCATCGCCGATATGTCCAGAGACCGGCGATGCCATCGCCGGTTCGGCGAGGGATCGCCGGTCAGCGGGCCTGACCGGGAGGGCCGACGCGGGCCGATCACTTCTAGGCCTAATGTGGCCCACCTCTCCACGGTTTTCCCTTTAAACCTTCTTCTTTTACCTACTTCCTTCACAAAACCCACTCCCAAGCTCTCCCTTTCTTCAAAAACCTCTCCAAACCCTCTCAAATCTCTCCCAAATCTTCATCTTCCTCCATTTTTCGTGCAAACCCATCACCCCATCTTCAAATCTTCCTTCCCATTGCTGATTTCTCCATCTTTTCTTCTCATTTGAGTCCTTGCATTCCCTATTTGGCTAATAGCCCTCTTCAAAAACCTCTCCAAACCGTCTCAAATCTCTCCCAAATCTTCATCTTCCTCCATTTTTCATGCAAACCCATCACCCCATCTTCAAATCTTCCTTCCCATTGCTGATTTCTCCATCTTTCCTTCTCATTTGAGTCCTTGCATTCCCTATTTGGCTGCAACAACCCAGGAGGTCGGCGATGCTCTGCCTTGACCTGCTGGCACGTGAGACAACGAGAAACAAATTTAGCAATCTAGACCTTCATATTGTCCCACCAATAAGACCTCTTCATTTCCTGATACATCTTCGAGTTACCTGGATGCATCACAAGCTTAGAACTATGGGCTAACTCGAGAACCTCACGTCTCAAGTCAGGGATGTCAGGAACACATAACCAGCCACGAAAACGTAGGCCCCCATCAGAACTAACACTCCAGTCGGAGTTCCCATCTGTACCAACCCACTGTCTCATCTTCACCAAAAGCTCATCATCTGCCTGAGCTACAACGATCCTCTCGTCTACAATGGGCTGTACACGAATGTGTGCGATAACCTCATACGGCTCAACCACCGTAAGCTTCTGCTCAAAGTCACGCACGAACTCCAACATATCCCACTCTGCTATCATCAGCGGAGCCGCAAACTCAATAGCCTTCTTGCGACTCAACGCATCTGCCACAAGGTTCGCCTTGCCAGGATGGTAAGAAACATCGAACTTGAAGTCCTTCAATGTTTCCATCCACCTGCGCTGCCTCATATTCAAATCACGCTGCGTGAAAATCTACTTAAGGCTCTTGTGGTCGTAAAAGAGCTCGAACTCCTCACCATAGAGGTAATGTCTCCAAAGCTTTAATGCGAAGATGACAGCTGCTAATTCCAGGTCGTGTGTAGGGTAATTCTCTTCGTGTTTTCTCAACTGACGCGAAGCATAAGCAATCACCCTGTCCTTCTGCATAAGGACATAACCCAGGCCAACGCGAGAGGCGTCAGTATATATAATATACTTAACCCCTTGCTCTGGCAATACTAGCACAAGGGCGGACGTCAACTTGTCCTTCAGCTCCTGAAAAGCTAACTCCGCCTGCTCACTCCAAGCAAACTTCAAATCCTTCCGTGTCAGCTGCAACAACAGTCTGACAATCTTCGAGAAGTCCCGAATAAAGCGTCGATAATAGCCTGCAAGACCCAGAAAACTCCTCACCTCAGTAACTGAACCAGGCTACTTCCAGTCCTGCACTGCAGCTACCTTGGCAAGGTCGACGGCTATTCCTTCCTTAGACACCACATGTCCCAGGAACTTGACTTCCTCTTTCCAGAAATCACACTTCTTGAACTGTGCGAAAAGTTGATGCTCCCTAAGAGTACCCAAAACCACTCTTAAGTGCTCCTCGTGCTCTGCCCGAGTCGCCGAATAAATGAAAATGTCATCAATAAAGACAATGACGAATCGAAACAGGAATGGCCAAAACACCCTGTTCATCAGATCCATGAACACGGCCAGTGCGTTCGTCAGATCGAATGACATCACAAGGAACTCATAATGACCAAAGCTGGTCCTAAAAGTGGTCTTCTGCACGTCCCCATCCTTGACGCGCAACTGATGATACCCTGACTGCAGATCAACCTTTGAAAAGTACCGTGCCCCCTTCAACTGATCAAACAGATCATCAATCCTGGGCAAAGGGTACTTATTCTTCACAGTTACCAGATTCAACCTGCGATAATCAATACACAATCGCAAGGAACCATCCTTCTTCTTCACAAACAGAACAGGTGCTCCCCAAGGAGACACACTGGGCCGAATAAAACCCAATTCCAGTAAGCCATCTATCTGCTTCCTCAACTCCTCCATTTCACTCGGAGGCATACGATAGGTGGGTAAAGAAATGGGCGCCGCACCAGGCATAAGATCGATAGCAAAATCAATCTCACGCTGAGGAGGTAATCCAGGAATCGACTCAAACACATCTTCAAACTCCTGAACTACCGGCGTACTAACCAACGCCGATTCGGCCGAACTCTCCAACAGAGAAGAATAAAAATCAATACGAATAGGGTAACTGACCTGAACTGGGAAAGTAACAGTCTCGCCCTCAGGTCCATAGATCGTCACTGATCTCGCTTCACAATCAATCTCAGCTCGCATCCTTGTGAGCCAATCCATACCCATAATAACATCGTATTGATAAAGCGGTGCGACTAGAAAATCAACACGGATCGATCCACATCCCAGATCGACCAAACAATCCATACAACGCTTGCCCAAAGCAGAGGACATCCCCGTAGCGGTAGTAAGCGTCACTCCATGCATAGGAACAGATCTCAAACCCAAACGCCTAACTGCCGCATAAGAAATAAGAGAAGTAGTGGACCCTGTATCCACTAACACAGAAATGGGAATACTTTCAATATGCACTGTCACCTCAAAGGACCTCGGCACCAAGTCAGACATAGGCGCTTCAGCTGAAAACACCTGCTGCTGACGATTCGGTGGAGGAACCATGGGCTGCTGAGGTGACCTGAAACTAGGAACTGCAGGTCTGAAGGATGGATGAGCTGGCGCTGAGTGATGTTTTGGAACTCGGGAGCTGAGTTATGCTCGACCCCTGAATTTCAGGGCGTTACACTTTTAGTTTACTTTGTTGTTTCTATGTATAGCCTTGATAGGCTTAGTAAGGTGGTAGAGCGGTTTATAGGTTTTTAGTGTGTAGAACTTTGCCTAGATTAGCTCCCATGCATCTTCTGTCATGATCTATGTAATGTTGCATCTCATGTATTGTGACAATTTTATTAAATGAAATGCATGAAGTTTCTTTGAGCTGTAATGTGAATGCTGTGTAATTGAGTTGTGAGTATGCTGAATCTGACTCAGGTTGCACCCTATGTTGTATATAGGGAATGCCACCTAAGGCCACACGGAGTACGACACATCTTACATTGTGCGACTCGATTGACGGGGCTCCTCCCCTAAGTGATAGCCGGACGAACCCTAGTTTGGGCTCAACTCACGATACTATGCTGGATTCTCAACCAGCCACTAGCCCCACTATTGGGTCGACACCTGTTGCACCACCGGTTCTTGAGCAGAACCGCGCGTCTTATTTGATGTTGTACTTGCCACAGTTGGCTCCTCCTACTGATAGGTTAGAGCAGATGATGCTCTTGATGTAGCAGCAGCAGCAGTTTTTGGCTACCATTACAGGGGTCTTTGCCTAGAGCATGGGTGTGATTCCACCTGCCCCTCTTGTGCAGCCTACTTGTAATATGAGCTCTAGTGGCTTGTTTGAGTGATTCCAGCGCTTTCGACCTCCTACATTTTCAGGTACTCACAGACCTGAGGAGGCCGAGTATTGGTTTGACCACATCTCTAAGATGTTGAAGCCGCTACACTGCATTGAGGTAGAACAAGTGGAGTTGGTCACCTATATGTTCGAGAAGGAGGCCAGCCTCTGGTGAGATAGTGTCCTTCGGACTATTGTCATCGGATGTGTATGGACATGGGAGGCTTTTGAGACCCTCTTCCATGAGAAGTACTTTCCCCTTACTTATCGACATGAGAAAGAGAGTGAGTTTCTTCACCTTCGCCAGGGAGAGATGTCAGTGGCAGAATAAGAGAAAAAATTCACGGAGCCAGCTAGGTATGCTCCGTTGATATTAGCTGACCAGCCGATGCGCATGCGATAATTTTCTGAGGGCCTATAGCCTGATATACACTCGAAGATGTGTTGCGCTAGCATTTTCACCTATGCTGAGCTAGTAGGCATGTCTTTGCGAGCTGAGCAGGATGGGAATAGAATATCCCGCACCCATGTGCTTATGGTTCCTAGGCCACGACCAGATTTGCCGAGCAGGCTGTTCCTCGGCAAGAGGCCCCATGTAGATTCACCTCCTAGGCTCGCGGCTCTACCAGCACTTATGAGGTGACCAGACTTCTGGTGCACTTACTGTAAGAGGTCGGGCCATCCAGATACCTATTGTTTCACTAAGATGAGAGACAATGGCTTCTCGCCGCCTTAGAGGGTCAACCGCTAGTTTCCTCAGAAGTTTTGTAGCTCCACCTCTATGGTCAGCACCAGCACATCCATCTTTCAGGCCGTCTGCACCCTGATTTAGGTTACCTCAATGGCCCACAGTACTGTAGCCCAACCGTTCTCAGCAGGCGTGAGTACATGCGCTTACGGTTGAGGCATCCGAGACAGCAGTTGCGGCACCACTGGATTTTGAAGTCACAGCACATATACAAGGTATACCGGTCTTCTTATTGGTGGACACCGGGTCCACTATCTCTATAGTATCATGCGCGGCAGTCAAGCGGTTAGCGTTGGATATAACTCCTACGAAGGGAGTGAGGATCCTTACAGTGACAGGGACTTTTCAGATGTTAGCAGAATTTGTGAGGGTTGCTTGATAGATTTAGGGAGCAGGACAGTGCTTGTTGACCTAATTGTTGCTCTCCTGTGGCATTACAACGTCATCCTCAATATGGATTGGCTCACTAAGATGAAGGTCGAAATTTATTATGATACCAGAGTAGTGACAGCACAAGGACTTGAGGGCACGGCTTTTTCTTTCCCAGTTCAGGTCAGTTGGCCCTGTCGCGAGAGTTGTTATGCTACCTTGTTAGAGCATGTTGATGGTCCGATGTTGGGGAATATGCCAGTAGTTTAGGATTTCTCAGACGTGTTCAAGACAATTCCTAGACTACCTCCTCAGCGTGAGATGGATTTTACCATTGACCTCATGCCTGCTGCGACTCCTATTTCACCACCGACTTATCGCATGCCTCCATGTGAGATGGAGGAACTGAGAAAACAGATCGATGATCTATTAGATGCAGGTTTCATACGACCGAGTGTATCTCCTTGGGGAGCACCCGTGTTGTTTGTGAAGAAGAAGGATGGATCACTGTGATTGTGTATTAATTATCGTAGGTCGAACCAAGTAACAGTGAAGGACAAGTATCCTTTGCCCAGAATAGATGATTTGTTCAACCAGTTGAAGGGGGCACAATATTTTACGAAGATCGATTTACAGTCAGGGTATCACCAGTTCCACGTTAGGGATGAGGACGTGCAGAAGATGGCTTTCAGGACCAGTTTTAGACATTATGAGTTCCTTGTGATATCGTTTGGGCTCAGAAATGCACCGACCGTGTTCATGGACTTGATGAACCGGGTGTTTCGGCCATATCTATTCTGATTCATCATCGTGTTTATAGATGACATCCTGATATACTCCAAGAGTCGGGAAGATCACGAGGAGCACCTGCGAGTAGTCTTTGATACTCTTAGGAAGAACCAATTGTTTGCACTGTATAAGAAGTATGACTTCTGGAAAGAAGAAGTCAAGTTCCTGGGATATGTGGTATCCAAGGAAGGGATAGCTGTGGACCTTGCTAAGGTAGCTGCAGTTCAGGATTGGGAGCAGCCCGGTTCGATTACCGAGGTGAGGAGTTTTCTTAGCTCGTCGATTCATTTAGGACTTCTCTAAGATAGCCAGACCGTTGTCTCAGCTAACTCAGAAAGATCTTAAGTTCGCCTGGAACGAGAAGTCAAAAGTAGCTTTTCAGGAGCTGAAGGACAAGTTGACGTCCGCCCCTGTACTAATATTGCCAGAGCAAGGGGTCAAGTATACGATATACAATGATGCATCTCGTGTTGGTTTTGGTTGTATTCTGATGTAGAAGGATAGGGTTATTGCCTATGCATCGCGTCAGTTGAGGAAACACGAGAAGAACTTCCTACGCACTACCTGGAGTTAGCGGCCATCATCTTTGCATTAAAGCTCTAGAGACATTACCTTTATGGAGAGGAGTTCGAGCTCTTTTGTGACCACAATAGCCTCGGATACATATTCACCCAGAGAGACTTGAATATGAGGCAGCAGCGATGGATGGAAACCTTGAAGGACTTAAAGTTCGAGGTTTCCTACCATCCTGACAAGGCCAACCTTGTGGCAGATGCATTGAGCCGCAAGAAGATGATAACATTGTGGCTTTGCTGATGATAGTGGAATGAGATATGGTAGAGTTTGTGCGAGACTTTGAGCAGAGACTTACGGTAGAGGAGCCGTTCGAGAGCATTGCATATATTCGTGTCCAGCCACTTATTGATGACATGATTATTGCAGCTCAGGGAGACGATGAGCTATTGGTAAAGATGAGAGAGCAGATTAGTGACGATGAAGACTCGGAATGGAGAGTTGGTACGGATAGGGGTTTATGTTATCGTGGTCGCCTATGCGTCCCAAATCTTCATGACTTGAGGAATGAAGTTCTCGAGGCTGCTCACAATTCGAGAATGGCAATGCATCCTGGCAGTACGAAGATGTACCGTGACATGAAGTGCTCATACTGGTGGGATAACATGAAGGCCCACATGGCAGAGTATGAACATGTTGTCTCATGTGCCAGCAAGTCAAGGCCGAATATCGCCGACCTCCTGGACTGCTTCAGCCCATGCCTATAGCTGAATGGAAATGAGATTTTATTTCTATAGATTTCATATCATGGCTACTGAAGATGAGGAAGGGACATGACTCCATTTGGGTGATCGTGGACCGGTTGATGAAATCGGCTCATTTTCTCCCTATAAGAGTTTCGAATTCAGTAGACGAGTTGGCCAGGTTGTACATCAAGGAGATTGTACGTCTGCATGGAGTTCCTCTAAAGATCGTGTTGGACCGAGACACATGATTCACATCTATCTTCTGAACTCGTATTTAGGAAGCAATGGGTGTGAAATTGAAGTTCAGTACCACGTTCCACCCACAGACTGATGGGAGATGGAACAAGTACATCGGGTGTTAAAAGGACATGTTATGAGCTTGTGTGCTTAATTTCAAGGACATTGGGATGACTGTCTTCCTTATGCCGAGTTCACCTACAACAACAGCTTTCAAATGAGTATTGGCATGGCTCCCTATGAAGCACTGTATGGGCACCCATGTAGAGCACCGCATTGCTGGGCAAAAGTTAGCGAGTGAAGTTTGATTGGCCCGAAGTTAGTATAGGCGACTTCAGAGAAGATCGACATTATCAGGCGTCAACTTCTGACAGCACAAAGCAGACAGAAGAGCTACGCCGATACGAGGCGGCGGTAGCTAGAGTTCGAGGTTGGGGACCATGTGTTCTTGAAGGTTTCCCCAATGAAGGGAGTCCTCTAGTTTGGCAAGAAGGGGAAGCTCATGCCTAGATTCATTGGCCCATTCCAGATCCTAGATCGAGTGAGTGTGGTAGCGTATCGCCTTGCCTTGCCCATACCACTCATAGGCGTGCACAACGTATTTCACGTGTCTATGTTGAAGAAATACATTCCTGATCCATCTCACATTATTAAATGGGAGCAGGTACAGTTGAGTGAAGATGCTACTTATGTACTGCGACCGACGCGTATCCTAGATAGGAAGAAGTAGGTGCTACATAGTAAGATTATCCCATTGGTGAAGGTATTATGGATACACCATACTGAGAAAGAGGCTACTTGGGAAACAAAAGCTGATGTCTTAAAGAACTACCCTCAGATCCTCGAGGAGTACGAAAAGGTACTAATTTCGAGGATGAATTTTTTTCTTAAGGGGGGTAGATTGTAACGTCTCGAAAAAATCCGTACAAAGACCCGAGTACCACCTCAAGCAGAAATCACTAAGGACCAAATCCTTTAAAAATTAGACGAGAATTAACTAAGTGCTAAACTAGATTATCTGTGAAATTAGCACTAATCGCTTTAAATACGATCTGTAAGACCCAAAACAAGTAGAACCATTAACGCTATACTACCTAAAAACTTAGGATCCATCTCGAAACCCAGTTGCTCTCGGGAGCATCATGAAACTCCATATCAGACCTGGATCGCGCGTCAAAAGTCCGATTACCCTAAAACTATACGGTTATGACCACCTTACTGGACTTGACAACTATCTCGGAAATCAAGTCCTAAAGGTATCCAGAAGCACACAACTTGAGCCCGGAGCGAAGTGTGTGAGAAATACGAATATCTTTAGGAAATGAACTGAAACTTAAGTGAATTGAGTCATTCACTTGTAGGCCGAATCTAAGGATTCAAACCATCAGATTCTGACCCAATTACACCCTTAGATCTGAGAAAATTTTCAACACATGTCAGTGTACTTGTGGCCTTGATCGAGTACCGGTGACCGTTGAACTGAAACCGGTCCTCCGCGGTCCATCTATAAACCCGATCAGACCGAAAGCTTAACTCAACCTAGATCCAATGTCAGAGAGCTTAGGTCCGACCACATGCAGAAAAGGGGCCTCCAGATCAGCTCCGTTGGACCAAAACGGCCAGTCCTTGGCTATAACCTAAGTATACCATGGCCCTGGGGCCATTCCCATCAGTTTTGGGCCTATATAAGGGCCTTAAACCCTCTCTCTCCCATTCCATACGAATTTACAAAATCCTAGGAGAGAGAAGAGAGTAAAGAGAGAAAGAAAGAGAGAGAAAGTGAGAGAGATAGTGGGAGATTGTTCTTGTGATTCAATCTCATCACTCCACGTGCCGAATCAGTCAGTCTATATCGCTATTCCGGCGATTTTGACTCCGTTCTTGGGTAAGGAATCCTAACCCTAATCTGTTTTAGATATTCAAATAGAGTAAATGGTGAAATAGCTAACCTATTTCATGCTATAGGTTGTCGTCGTATTGTAGACAAAGACTTAGGGTTTAAACTGAGTTTATTACGAGTCTACCAGCGAAAGGTGTGGACTATAAACATTTAGGTTATGGTTTTCAAGGCTTTCAATGTCAGCAATGATTTATGTCTAACTTGATTGCTATCACATATGCGTAGATACGATGTTTTCTGTATATTACACATATATGTAAACTATGTTGATTCTAAATGCACTCCATCTGTTTGTTGAAAATGTCTGAATGAGTATGAAATTATGATTTGTGCTTGCCATGATTTTTGAGTGGGAATACATGATTGTTGTACGTGTGGCAACTCCTATATAGAAGGATTTCCTATAATATGTGTTTTAACTAATATATTATATGTATGTTGACATGTGTAGTCTAAGTGTTTGATAAAATGCTTGAATGAGGAAATGCTTGTTGAAAATGCATGAAATGAGGGCATTGAGATGAGATTCTCAATGACCTTATCTATAGTTACAATTTCCTTATGGAACCTATCTTACTACTATGTGCTTTATAGATGAATGCCTATGTATGTTAACATGTTCTCTATGTGATCATTAAAATGCTTATATGAGATTTACATTTGAATTGGTTGCTACATGATATCTTGACTATCAAACATGAATTCTTATTGTGTTGAGAGTGATTGAGGCTACGATGTAGTCCAGACAATCGGTAATGGTTTACGATTGGTGGCCGAACTGTTTTAGCCACGATGGATGCGTTCGATGAATTCGAGTAGTATGTCATTTGATGATAGTGGTTAGGCCACGTGGAATGCTTATGCATTCCATGTCGATTAACTCGACTTATGCTTATACCAGTCGAGCTTGTCAAGTAACCCGATTGACCCAATGTATGTTCACCATGTATGGATGCTAGTGCTTGAATCTAAGGTACCAAACTCACCAGTGAAAAGCTCGTTTAACCTTGGTACCTCGATCCGCTAAGACTCATGAGCCCAGCATGGTGGTATGGGACTCCGTGGTCGAGCCGTCCGCCTACGCTGGGGCGACGAGCCTCCCCGTAGTGACCAGTGAGTAACCCGAACTCGTGAGCTGAATACGTAGGTATGGGACACTGTATTCAAGCTGTCAGCCTACGATCAGGTGACGAGCCCGTAATAACCTTGAGTATACACTAGTACTACACTAAGGCGATGAGCCTTTTCGTAGTCGCTTCGAGTACAAACTAGGCCCGCGTCGATGGTGTTAAGCCTCCCCGTAGCGACTTAGAACTTGCCTATCGTATGTGATTAACTAGGATTGACGACCCTAGATGCATCATTGTTTAGGAAATGATATAAGGGAGGTACCTTAGCTCCCAACCTGTTGTATGAATAAGTCTAATTAAGAACTTGGCTAATCATGTACATGCATTGCATTTGCATGTGCCTTTAGTGTTGGTGTTGAGCCCAGAGGAAGGGGTGTATGCTGCGATCATAAGATGTTGTCGTATGAGGGAGTGCAAGCAAGGGCATGCATCATTATAACATACCATCCTTGCGTTAATAAGAGTACTTAGGATATGAGTGTTGTATTGCTTTATCATTGTTGCTTGATTGAATTGATAACATGTTAACCTTTGCTTTATAGCTTTACTGAGTTGATCACTCACTCTCACGTTCTGGGACGGTGCTTTAAACACCAACCAAACTCTGATATAGTTGCAGATGATGGCGATGCTTAAGAAGCGGAGCTGGACTTTTATGATGATGAGGAGTTCTCCTATATGCAGCTATCAGGCGGGTCTATATAGACCATGTTCTAATCGATGGGGTTACAACGATGCTGATTAGACACTATTGCACTTGTTATTTTGCACTTTTGGAATACCCGTGTATATTCATCTTATTCATTTTTGGAGTATACATATATATATTTAACCTGGTAACATGTCTATACTCTGGAGACTGACAACAGTATATGTATTTTATATATCTATCACAGTCTTCCGCTTGCATAATTTAACTGTCTCTGGAGTATGATATGCTATTTTGGTATAATCACATTCATGTTTAAGGCACTAATACAAACAACATTTAATCATCATTTTCTATGTTGCATAAGTAATGTGTTGGAACTCGGGAGTTGGGTTTCTGCTCAACCCCTGATTTTTAGGGCATTACACAAGGAAACACTAGGGAATCATTGGTGGATTGTCCGATGTCGTGGCTAAAATTTATGTATTGGGCCTTAAGATTGATGATGAACTCTTAATTTTCTTAGTTCTGAATTCCCTACCTCCACAATTTGGTTAATTCCAAATCAACTATAACACCCAAAAGGAAAATAAACATTAAATGAACTAATATCTCAGTGCATTCAGGAGGAAGAGAGACTTAGAAGTTTGATCAAGTCAAAGAGTGCACACCTGATGATATCTGGTAAAGGACAAAAGGGGAATAAGAAAAGAAAGCACAATTCAGGAAAGCATTCTAGGGGTCCTGTGGGTGGCAATCAACCTAACTCTGAGTGAAAAATAAAGAAGAAAAAATGAGGTCATAAAGATGGTTGCTTACTTCTGTAAGAAGCCTAGTCATCAAAAGAAGGATTACGTGTAATTTAAAGAATGACACATTTTTAAGGGTAAGAATCAAGTTTTAGTCTGTTTTGAATCGAATTTAGCTTATATGTCCACAAACTTCTAGTGGATAGAATCTAGTGTAACTATTCACATGTGTAATTTCATGCATGATATGCTCTAAAGTCAGACACCAACTGATGCACAAAAAAATCGATTTATATGGGGAATGACATTAGAGTAGACGTGGAAGCTATTAGAGTATGTATGCTTAGGTTATCATCGGGACACTTTCTTGATCTAGTAAATAATGTTTGTGTGCATTATATAAGACGTAATTTGGTTTTCATTTCTTTTTTCAGACAAGTATGGTCATGAGTTGAAATTTAGAAATAAAAATTTGAATATTTATTATGATTCAGTTGTGATTGGTTTTGGCATTTTAGCTAATAACATTTATCAGCTAAATTTGCATGTTTCACATGTCTACGGTATTAATTCCTCACATGGAAATACTTAAGGCATTAAGAGAAGTTTGGACCATAAAAATTTCTCCATGTTGTGGCACACGCGATTAGGCCACATCTCTCGTGAGAGATTGAAAAGACATGTGCGAAAAGGAATTCTCCACTCTCTAGACTTTTCAGACTTTGGGATCTGCATAGATTGCGTTAAAGGTAAACATACTAAAAACATGAAATAGTGTGCCACTAGAAGCATATGATTCTTAGAAGTGATTTATATAGACATATGCGGACCATTCCATACAACATATTGGAATAAGCAGAAGTATTTATACCTTCATAGACGACTACTCTCGTTACGGGTACTTATACCTTATTAATGATAATTCAGATGCCCTTAATACATTTAAGATCTATAAGTCTCAAGTTGAGAATTAACTCAATAGAAAGATAAAAGTCGTTAGATCTAAGCATGGTGATGAGTAGTACGGAAGGAATGATGAATCTGGGCATAATCGAGGGCCAATCATTTGATATATACAAGATCATATATTATTGCATAGTATACCATGCCTGGTACCCCAGAGAAAAATGGTGTAACGAAAGGCACAATCTCACCCTAAAGGACATGGTATAGTTTATGATTAGTAATTCAACGTTACTACAATCTTTATGAGGTGATGCGTGGAAAACAATTGCATATCTTAAATAGAGTTCCAAGTAGGACTGTAATGAAAACTCTATATAAATTGTGGACGAGGTAAAAGGCTTGTTTATAATACTTTCCTGTATGAGGTTGTCCTGTAGAAGCCAAACCGTATAACCCACATAAAAGAAAGCTTAACCCTAAAACGGTTAGTTGCCTTTTTATTGGATATCTAGAAAGATCCAAAGGATTTAGATTTTATTGTTCATCCTATTCCATGAGAGTCATTAGGACTGTAAATTCTAGGTTTATTGAGAGTATTGAAGATAGTGAGAGCATAAATTTAAGAAACATTGTGTTTGAGGAAGAGCGGATTGTGATTCCCTCCACAATCGTTCAGAGTAACGTGGTTGTACGTCCAGCAACAAACCCTGAGATCTTATGGATGAACATGTAGAGCCGCAAATACAACCCACTGATGAGGAAATAGAAAACCTAATTCAAAATTTTGAGCCTTTAAGACGGTCACATAGAGAGAAGATCTGTGATTATAAATAATTACATCGTCTATCTGCATGAGCATAAATTTGACATTGGGGCTGAAAATGATATTGTATGTTTTCTGCAAGTAAAAAAAAGTGCGAATTCTTCTCATTGATTATATGTGATGAAGGATGAATTGAAATCCATGAGAGATAACAAAGCCCAGGACCTTGTTAAATTGCCTAAAGGGATTAGGCTGATTAGTTTTAAGTGGTATTCATCCAAGTGCAATATCGACAGGTATAAAGCTAGACTATTTGCAAAGAGTTTCAGTCAGTGTGAGGGCATTGACTTTAAGGAGACTTTCTCATTTGTGTCTAAGAAAGACTCATTTAGGATCATTATGGCTCTTGTGGCTCATATGGATTTAGAGTTACATCAAATGGACCTAAAAATTACGTTCCTTAATGAAGATCTAAGTGAGAACATATGTTGCAGACAGAAGGTTTTAGAACAAAAGGGTCAAAACATCTGGTCTGCAAGCTCAAGAAGTATATTTATGGGTTGAATTAGGAATTACAACAGTGGTACCTAAAGTTTCATAAACTTGTTTTCTTATATGGTTTCATTGAAAACACTGCCGATGAGTGTATATATGTGAAAGTCAGTGGAAGTAAATTTATTATTTTAGTGTTGTATGTTGATGGCATTTTGTTGGCTAGTACTAATATTGGACTATTGCGTGAAACTAAGAAATTTCTATCTCAAAACTTTGAGATGAAAGATCTTGGTGATGCATCATTTGTCATTGACATTCATATTAGCCGGGATAGATCGTGTGAAGTATTTGGCCTATCACAGAGGGCCTATATTTATAGGGATCTTAAAAGGTTTAACATGCAAGGTTGTGCTCCTGGCCAAGCACCTATTATAAAAGGTGATAGGTTTGGCCAATTTCAGTGTCCTAAGAATTACTTAGAAAAGTACAAGATGAAAGATATTCTTTATGCATCAGTAGTATGAAACATCATGATTACTTAGGTCTGTATGCATCCAGATATTGCTTTTATAGTTGGAATGTTGGGCAGGTACCTTAGCAATCTATTGATAAACCATTGGATAGTGTTAAGAAAGTATTGGGCTACTTGTAAAGGACAAAGGACTTTACACTCATGTATAGGAGATCCAACCACTTATAGCTAGTTAGATATACATATGTAAATTTTACGAGTTGTTTTAATAGCAAGAAGTCCACCTCATGTTATGTATTCATGATGGGTAGTGAATTTGTAAGATCCATGTCCTTTGTAACACCGCTTATGCACACACATGTTCTAACTTACACCATTGATAAACCATACACTTCACCCCAGTGCAAACAACACTCGAGTGATTCTTCTCGGATACCCTTGAAACCTCTATCATGTGGACCGCGTCGTCGCTACGGTCACCATGGCAAAAACCGTGTGTCAATCTGATTCTCCATTAGTGAGATATGACCCATTGAATCCATAGCCAAATTATGTATCGTGTAACATGAGCAACGTTTATTGTGCTAGGCCCATTGGACTTGGGCCAATGTGGGCCTAAAGCCCACTTTCTAGAACATATGAATTATCACAAAATAGGACAATTACTACATGATAAAAAAAATGAGCTAGCACATATAAGACAATGCACTGTGAGATGCACTGTGAGACAAAATTGGATCCTACCCTAAAATTCATCATTAGCCCTCTCCCCATGCCTTAGAAACTAATCATGGCCCACGTCCACCTCATCCTACACATGCATCCAATGTGTGTCTTGATTTGTGCCACATCGCTTTAAACAACCAATTGCGACACTCCACTTCATCATCTACCATGCATCACCTACAACCCACAACCCTTATCCATCCATTACTCAATGCATGTTTAGATTTCTTCCACCGTGACCAATGCATGCTTAGCACCATCCACCTCATCCATCCACTACCCATACCATACACCACCTTCCACCTCACTTTTAGCACCAATAAGATTCCATAAACTTGCCACATCATCTTGTGTAACACCCTATACTTTTCAGTACTCAGGCGTTACCATGATGACCTAATTTAGTAAACGCAAACTCAAATTTACATGAACATCCACACATTGTAGCTTAAATCTGACCCTTGGGAGTGATTTAGGACCATGAGTCAATGCATCCATCCGTCGATTATCAAGATGGACCATTATACCACCAGAGAAATCTACTCGATGGACAAATCGAACCGCCCATTGCCAATATCAAATGTTAGATCCTCATATCCATCATCCATCAGGCCATGGACTAAGAACTTTCGATCCATGTTAATCATAACTTAAACACATAAGTAAACTGCCATGTTTCCTCTAAATATGGTGAGGAATGCCATAGACCACTGATGGTTAGGTCTGGAATCGATCTGACCATCGAATGGATGGGAATCATAGTTTGAACCCAAAAAATAAATGTTGTGTGACCCATTTGGTTAAAATGACATCATTTTAAAATTTATATTGGCCCTGGGTGGCTCACTAGTTAGATGAACGGTTTTGATCACAGGAGTGGACCACATATCATCGCGAATTGATAGTGGTTGGCACTTAATGGCCATAATTCAGATGATATGGCCCACCAAAGTCATGGATCTACTTCGTTCTTTAAACCAGGCCATAATGCGGGACGATAAAATAGATGAACGGAGTGGATTGAACCACAAACATCATGGTGGACCCCACACGTGAGTGGATGTGCACCATTGGAGCACACCCGAGGTGCACTGGATCGTGAAGCGCGGTCAAACCGGGTCTGACCTGACAAAAATGGGAATGAAGGAGGGAGCTTTCTCCCTGCATCTTGCCTTCAATTCCTTTAAATAGATAACGTCCGTTTAGACGCGATGTGACCTACCATGATAATCCAAATGATGGATCCAAACCATCCATCTTGTAAAGGACCTGAATATGAATAAAACCATGATCGATCCACCTGTTGGATTGCACACGTGAGCACATAAGATCGGACGTGAAATGGTTTCGTGAAGCCTACTATTTTCGAAAATAGAAAGTTCCATTTCCCCTCTTTTCACACTGGCGATTCACATGGTTTGCCTCTGCAGCATCTCAGCCTTCCACGTAGAGCCATTGTAGCCCTCCAAACTAGGGCTCTCTTTGGCTGTTGATTGAGTTTTCTTCTACCACCATCGTAAGATGAAGTTAAGCTCATTAGGATAAAAGTGCTAACAACCTTCCGTATAGTGGGCCCCACTATGGTCTGAGGAAGAATCCACATAGTCCATTTGCTTTTGATCATCGGATCAGACACCCAATGATGACCCACCATTAACGGTCGGGCCATCTTCTCCGTTGGCTGAAAGAAACCACCACCATTGCATGGGCCCCATTGTCTGATCTGTAATGATCATTCGATGGACCATGGCGTCAGAACTCCATTTGTGGCTCCAGATTGCAACCATGCAAGCAAGATTGGTTATGCCATTAGAGATCTCTTACTGCTTGAAGTCGTTAAAATGCAACTAATCCTTTAGATTAGTTGCATTCAAATCCCGTATAAACTAACTAAGAGAGCCCTATTTAAGCTCTCTTTTAGCTAGGGCAACCCATCGAAAAGAAAGGAAACAAAAATGAAATAGCCAGGGCGACGTTCCTCCCGCCATATTGCGTCGAGTCGACTTAATCCTGGCTGAGTGATTCTAGCACTATTGCTAGGACAGAAAGAAATGAGAGAAGAAAGAGAAGAGAGGATGGAGTTCATTATGCGGTGTTTGTTTATCAATTTTCTAGCCATCTTGCGGAATTCATATGATTTTTGAATGACGTCGGAGTTCCCATGTTAATTCTCTCTTCATCTTACATAGTTCAATCGTACCTTGATTTTCGGGTGGAGCTGAAGTTTGATTATCGATTTTCTAGCCATCTTGCGGAGTTTACGTATGATATGATTTTCGGGTGAAGTAGAGCTTTGTATGTTGGTTTTCTAGCCATCTTGCGATGTTCAGTTGTACTGTGATTTTCGGGTGGAGTTGAAGTTCGCTTATTAATTTTCTAGCCATCTTACAGAGTTCACATACAATATGATTTCTGGGTGAAGTAGATATTTGTATGTTGACTCTCCCTTCATCTTGCGGAGTTTAGTCGTACCATGATTTTTGAGTGGAGCTGAAGTTCGTTTATCGATTTTCTAGCCATCTTGCAGAGTTCACGTATGATATGATTTCTAGGTGAAGTAGAGGTTTAAAGGTTGATTTTTTATTTACCTTACAAAATTTAGTTGTACCATGATTTTTGGGTGGAGCTGAAGTTCGCTTATCGATTTTTTAGCCATCTTACGGAGTTCACTTACAACGTGATTTCCATGTGCAATAAAAAGTTATATGATTGATTATTTGACTGACTTAATTTTTTAATATATGATCATGATTATAAATTGCACTACTTAATATATACATTCTTATGACTTGTGATCTATTCTGGATTATGAATGATGAGTGTGAAAATCTTAAAGGATACTCCTCACCGCGATAGTCATTGACGCTATCAAACTGTATCAGTTGATATAGGTGTAGTGCGAGCCGATGCAGTTCTCTGGGTTGCTAGAGCAGATTGGATAACTGAGGAGCTAGCTGGGGTCTCTACGGCCTATATTGAGCTCCATCATTAGATGATAGATTTTTATTTTTATTTAATGAACTTTGCTATTTGGGGATTGTATAAGTCCTGTATGGGCGCTACATTTGGATATTTATGATGATTGAAGCATTTTTATACAATGCATGGTTTATTCCGCCAACATTTGCTGCTAACTCTAATTAATGATAAGCGGTTCAAATTTATACTGAATTTGAAAGGCTAACACTCGGATTTTTGGAAAACGAATCATATACTCAGGTTTTAAAAACCGAAGCGTTACATCTTGCCACCTCAACCCCCAATTCCCTATATAAGAGTAGGAGCTCTCTTACACTTATCATTTTGCTATACTTAAAAAAATTCTAAGATTTTAAGAGAGAGTGAGAGATAGTGGGGCCAAGGTGTGGCCCATAATCAACCTAAAGGAAGTGGACCACACATCATCATCAAACCATCCATCCATTTGAGGTGAGTCTACACCCCTCCTTCCATCTTCCTCATCCTCATCTTTCTCTCTTTTATTTTTCTTGATATGTGTGGGGTCCACTAGTGTGGAGCCCCATGGGTTCATATATTACTGGCCATGGTGGTCAGCAAGGTGGCCCACGTCAGTATGGTCCATCATGATGAACATTATATCAACACTCTTCACATGCATGTAATCCTGTTTTTGTATCTAGATAACAACATCTAAAAATCGTATAAAATCAACCATGTAAAGATCGGAGTTGAAACTTGGGAATAACAATATGAGCTAACTCTGAGCCAAATTTCGTAACCATCCAACGGTCCAATCATCTGTGGAATCAACTTTGCTTGGCTGCTGTCTAGCAGCACATGTAGGATTCCGATTTGCCAAAATGGACCCATTTTTATTTCCTTTAATAAATACATTAGAAATATATGCTCCGTTGGATTCGTAGAAAATCGAACCAACTTTCTAACGGTATATAATAAGCCTCGATCGGAGTTCGGATGACTGAGATCTTGGCCTTATACGGAAATGTATTTGGGGGTTTGTTATGCCCATTCTTATGTGGGCCATATATATGATTCTAACGGTCAGATATATTTGATATTTATTCTTAACTTACTTGAGATAGTTAATTATCATACTACAAGAAATCCTACCTTTAGCGATAAAAATTTTCGTCGCTAAAAGCTAAATTTTCATGGCTAAAAAGTTTTAGCGACGAAAATTTTCATCGTCGAAAAAACTTTTAACGACGAAAATTTTTGTCGCTTAAAAACTTTTGCAAAACTTTTAGTGACGAATTATTTCGCTGCTAAAAAATAAATTTTAAGCTTTTACTAATGATAGTTTCGCCACTAAAAAAATTAGAAAAATTTTAGCGACGAAAATTTTCGTCGCTAAAAAATAAATGTTAGGTTGTTAGTGACGATAGTTTTCGTCGCTAAAAATAATTCCAAAACTTTTAGTGACGAACATTTTCGCCGTTAAAAAATAACTATTAAAAATTACAAACCTTTTAGTGACGAAAATTTTCGTCGCTAAAAAATAAATGTTTGACTTTTAGCAACGATAGTTTTCTTCGCTAAAAATAATTCCAAAAAAAATAACAAAACTTTTAGCGACGAACATTTTCGTCGCTAAAAAATAGATGTTAGACTTTTAGCGATGAATATTTTCATTGCTAAAAAATATGTAAGAAACTTTTACCGACGAAAATTTTCGTAGCTAAAAATATTTACAAAACTTTTACCTACGAAAATTTTCGTAAGTAAAAGTCTCTTTTTTTAAAAAATAATCCAGCACAAAATTCTTGATATACACCTGTTACAGTATATTTCATCATATTCATCCTGATATACACCTGTTATATAAATATATTTCATCGTATTCACATTCACATCCATCTAAACCCAAACTAGTAAATCCATCCAAACATAAATTACATTCATCCAAACACAAAAAATCTTATCCACATCACATTCATTCATACATAAATACATATAAGCTTAACATCATAAACAAAAATACCATAAACCTAAACCTTAACATAAACCTAAAACCTAAACCTTAACCTAAACCTAACCTATAACCTATAAGTTTAGGTTTAGGAAATCGGGTTCGGGTTCAGGTTCGGGATCAGGTTTAGGTTTGGGTTTTCAAGTTTAGGTTTAGGTTTAGGTTAGGGAGTTGAGATTAGGATTAGGTGTAGGTTTAGGTTTAGGGATTTGAGAATACGTTAAGGTTTAGGTTTAGGAAATCGGGTTCGGGTTATAGGTTTAGGTTTAGGTTAGGTTATAGGTTAAGTTTTAGGAAATTGAGTTTAGGTTATAGGTTTAGGTTATAAGTTAAGGTCAGGTTAAGGTTTAGGTTATAGGTTAAGTTTTAGGTTTAGGTTAAAGTTATATAGGTTTAGGTTTACGTTATAAGTTTTGAGATTTGAGAATAGGTTTAGGTTAAGGTTATATAAGTTTAGGTTTAGGAAATCGGGTTGGGGTTCGGGATCGGGTTTAGGTTTGGGTTTTGAAGTTTAGGTTTAGTTTTAGGTTAGGGAGTTGAGATTAGGATTAGGTATAGGTTTAGGTTTAGGGATTTGAGAATACGTTAAGGTTTAGGTTTAGGAAATCGGGTTCGGGTTATAGGTTTAGGGATTTGAGAATACGTTAAGGTTTAGGTTTAGGAAATCGGGTTCGGGTTATAGGTTTAGGTTTAGGTTAGGTTATAGGTTAAGGTTTAAGAAATTGAGTTTAGGTTATAGGTTTAGGTTATAAGTTAAGGTTATAGGTTAAGGTTTAGGTTATAGGTTAAGTTTTAGGTTTAGGTTAAGGTTATAGGTTTAGGTTGAGGTTATAGGTTTTAGGATTTGAGAATAGGTTTAGGTTAAGGTTATAAGTTTAGGTTTAGGAATTGGGTTCAGGTTCGGGTTCGGGATCGGGTTTAGGTTTGGGTTTTCAAGCTCAGGCTAGGGAGTTGAGATTAGGATTAGGTGTAGGTTTAGGTTTAAGGATTTGAGAATACGTTAAAGTTTAGGTTTAGGAAATCGGGTTCGGGTTTGAGATCAGGTTTACGTTTGGGTTTTAGGTTTAGATTTAGGCTATAGGTTTAGGTTATAGGTTATAAGTGTAGGTTTAGGTTTAGGTTTTAGGTTATAAGTGTTAGGTTATAGGTTAAGGTTTAGGTTATAAGTGTAAGTTATAGGCTTAGGTTCAGGTTAGGTTATAGGTTACGGTTTAGGGAATTGAGTTTAGGTTATAGGTTAAGGTTTAGGTTTAAGTTTAGGTTATAGGTTTTGGGATTTGAGAATAGGTTTAGGTTAAGGTTATAAGTTTAGGTTTAGGAAATTGGGTTCGGGTTCGGGATCGGGTTTAGGTTTGGGTTTTCAAGTTTAGGTTTAGGTTTAGGTGAGGGAGTTGAGATTAGGATTAGGTGTATGTTTAGGTTTAGGTTTAGGGATTTGAGAATACATTAAGGTTGAGGTTTAGGAAATCGAGTTCGGGTTCGAGATCGGGTTTACGTTTAGGTTTAGGTTTAGGCTATAGGTTATAAGTGTAGTTTTAGGTTTAGGTTTTAGGTTATAAGTGTTAGGTTATAGGTTTAGGTTATAGGTTTAGGTTTAGGTGAAGGTTTCGGTTTAGGTTATAGTTTGTGGGATTTGAGAATAGGTTTAGGTTATAAGAATAGGTTTAGGTTTAAGTTAAGGTTATAGGTTTAGGTTTAGATTATAAGTGTAGGTTATAGGTTTAGGTTTAGGTTAGGTTATAGGTTAAGGTTTAGGTTAAAAGTCTTATCATTGAATGGGCAGCCAATGTATCTTACCTTAAGGAGTTTAATTTTCTCTTCCTAGGCTTCTAATTTCTGCTTCTGCTATCTCAGCAGCTGTCTTTTGTTTTTTTTTTTGTTTTCCTTTATTCGTTTTTAATAGATTCTCTCGTTACTTTAAAAATATATATATATATAGGTTAAGGTTTAGGGAATTGAGTTTAGGTTATAGGTTTAGGTTATAGGTTACGGTTTAGGTTTAGGTTTAGGTTATAGGTTAAGGTTTAGGTTTAGGTTTAGGTTATAGGTTTTGGGATTTGAGAATAGGTTTAGGTTAAGGTTATAAGTTTAGGTTTAGAAAATCAGGTTCGGGCTCAGGATCTGGTTTAGGTTTGGGTTTTCAAGTTTAGGTTTATATTTAGGTTAAAGAGTTGAGATAAGGATTAGGTGTAGGTTTAGGTTTGGGTTTATAGATTTGAGAATACGTTAAGGTTTAGGTTTAGGAAATCGGGTTCAGGTTATAGGTTTAGGTTTAGGTTGGGTTATAGGTTAAGGTTTAGGAAATCGAGTTTAAGTTATAGGTTTAGGTTAGGTTATAGGTTAAGGTTTAGGAAATTGAGTTTAGGTTATAGGTTAAGGTTTAGGTTTAGGTTTAGGCTATAGGTTTTGGGATTTGAGAATAGGTTTAGGTTAAGGTTATAAGTTTAGGTTTAGGAAATCGGGTTCGGGTTCGAAATCAGGTTTAGGTTTGGGTTTTCAAGTTTAAGTTTAGGTTTAGGTTAGGGAGTTGAGATTAGGATTAGGTGTAGGTTTAGGTTAAGGGATTTGAGAATACGTTAAGGTTTAGGTTTAGGAAATCGGGTTTGGGTTATAGGTTTAGGTTTAGGTTAGGTTATAGGTTAAGGTTTAGGAAATTGAGTTTAGGTTATAGGTTTAGGTTATAGGTTAAGGTTTAGGTTATAGGTTAAGTTTTAGGTTTAGGTTAAGGTTATAGGTTTAGGTTTTGGTTTTAGGTTTTGAGATTTGAGAATAGGCTTAGGTTAAGGTTATAAGTTTAGGTTTAGGAAATTGGGTTCGGGTTCGGGATCGTGTTTAGGTTTGGGTTTTCAAGTTTATGTTTAGGTTTAGGTTAAGGAGTTGAGATTAGCATTAGTTGTAGGTTTAGGTTTAGGGATTTGAGAATACATTAAGGTTTAGGTTTATGAAATCAGGTTCGAGTTCGAGATCGGGTTTACGTTTGGGTTTTAGGTTTAGGTTTAGGGTGTAGGTTATAGGTTTTGGGATTTGAGAATAGGTTTAGGTTATAAGTATAGGTTTAGGTTAGGGTGTAGGTTAAGGTTTAGTGAACTGAGTTTAGGTTGTAGGTTTCGGTTATAGGTTATAGGTTTTTTGTTAAGGTTTAAGTTATAGTTTTAGGTTTTGGGATTTGAGAATAGGTTTAAGTTATAAGTATAGGTTTAGGTTAGGTTATAGGTTACGGTTTAGGGAATTGAGTTTAGGTTATAGGTTATAGGTTTAGGTTAAGGTTTGGGTTTAAGTTATAGGTTTTGAGATTTGAGAATAAGTTTAGGTTACAAGTATAGGTTTAGGTTAGGTTGTAGGTTAGAGTTTAAGTTATAGGTTTAGGTTATAGGTTATAGGTTTAGGTTAAGGTTTAGGTTGTAGTTATAGGTTTTGGGATTTGAGAATAAGTTTAGGTTTTAGGTTAAGGGTGTGGTCCCTGCAAATACAGATATAAACACGACCTGTCCCAGTGGCCAGGCCACTCCAATCTGTTCATAGGAAATGGACAGCTTCATCATGGTCATAACAGCTGTTCCCACCTTCCACGGACCCCCAACTCAACATCCGAATAGCTTCGATGTACATCCGGGTCTGCTCCATCAATTTCGAGCAAATACAGATATAAACACGGCCTGTCCAAATGGCCAGGCCACTCCACTGCTGTTCATAGGAAATAGACAGTTTCATCATGGCCATAACAGTGATTCCCACCTTCCAGGGACCCCCTCTCAACATCTGGATAGCTCTGACGTACATCTAGGTCTGCTCATTTAAATATAATGGGTTATCAAGATCATTTAAATAAAATCAGGTCCAATTAACAATCTGACTTGGAGGATTCTGTTAGCATTGTTGACGGCACCTCGAACCTTGTTTAAATCCAGGTTGCAATCTGTGGCCACTGATGCTATTTATCTTTCTGTGAAGTTGGCGACGATTTCTGCATCAAACCCGGTCAAAGCAGCCCTAATGATAAAGAACATTTCTTTCCATGAATTCATTAGCTCTCTCTCTTTTAATTTTTTAACTTTCCATTACAATAATAACTACTTGAAATCATGGTGTTTTCTCAAGATAGAAGTCCAATCCATCCCAACTTGTGCACCTGTTAAGACAAGCAATTCAAATAACATCCTGTAACACATTTAAATGCCTAATCAGTCTCACTCCAGTCTTATATATTGAATGCCTAATGTATAGTCTCTTGAATTGGTGCAAACCGTACCTGAATTGAGTGTAATGAATCAAAGAACGAAGAAATTCAACATGTAACTACATACAAGAAAGATAAAAGATATGCATATCTAGAGTGCTATTATTCTCACATTGCTGTGAGAGAGTAGGGTTTCATCATATATATTGATCAACCTATGGAATTTTATGATCATAAATAGGTACCTGCACCATAGAATTCCTTTCAATTCTTTCCCAGTATCCAAACAAATTTTATAGATTCAACAGCATCACATTTCCCATGCCCAAACGTGATAAATAGAATCTTTCTCAAGATTTGGCTTCCTACAAAATGAAGTCTTTATGCCCTTTAAAGAAAAAAGTTTTGCATCCATATAAAAATGCCACTGAATAGTATATACAATATCAAATTTCAAGATTTATATTTTCAGTAAGCAAGTGATATTGAGAAGAAATCTTTACCTGAGAATGCATATAGCTCATTCCTTGAGTAAAAGAACCCTGATGAGCAATCTAGCAAATTCATTTACCACCGAAACAATCAGAAGACATTATGATAAGCTCATGCAAATAACACTCAAATCTACTATAACCATGTGATGCGAACATCATAAAAAATAAATAATAATAATAAATCATAAGGGTCTATTAAATTCCACCTAGTTGCTAGGGTCAGGCTGCACTGCAACCACATCCTTTTTGCCAAATCCATCACCAGCCTTGGTAGGTCCTTTAGTATCACCCTATCAAAAGTTCCACTTAAAGAATTACATATATATATATATATAACCTAAAGCATATACCTAAACCTATGTATAACCAAAAAAGAAGAAGATGTAAATTTTGGTTACCTCCAGCTACAATGGCAAATCCATCCCCAAAAATCAATACAAAAGAAAACAAAAGGGTGTCAGTTTAAACTCCTAAAACCTCAAAATGTATGTAACTTTTACCAATTAAAAAGATGAAGACCAATATTACTGCTCTTATCCATTAAAAAATAACATCAGACTTCTTCTCATTGCACACAGGACCATTGGCTATATATTACTTACAATCGATCATCAATAGGACAATCAACAAAAAGAAAAAAAAATAATAATATAGAGACTAAATGTAAAAGAGTATGGACAAACAGCCATTTCTTGTGTCACCAAGAGCATTGACATGGAAGCCATGGACCCCATGTTTAAGACCATAGAGGCTTCCGGTCACTGTAGTTGGGCCATGTCCTTCTTAAGTGAAGTACATAGTGCCACTAACTCCCTTCTTGCTATTAAGAATAGCAACAACCTTCACCATTGTTATATGTGTTCTAAAAAATCTTAATCCTTGATATACTTTCCCTAACTACATATTCTTCATCTGGTGACCAAACAAATTCCAATGCTGAACCAAAGGATCTATTTCTCCAGGCCAAAGCTGTATATATAATGTATTCTCCATCCCCACAAACCACAACTGCACCTCCCATTTGGGTTGTGTTTTAAGCTCTGGATAAGAAATACATAATCAGAACAACAACACCCAGTCACCCAATCAATATATATTGTCCAGAAACCATAGACGTACTGCAATCCAAAAAGTATCAACACATTTAGATCAGTTACAAAACCAGAAAGCAAAGATAAGTTGGCATGTAGCCTTTCTGGTAGCTAGAGTATTTCTGTTCTACCAACTAGGAGTAATTCCAGCAGCTTTTGTCCTGATGATGGAACAAAAAGAACCCATGCTATGGTTTTAGTTATCTAGGGATAAGGCTAGTAGCTTGTGTGAGTGCTAACTCTTTCATTGACAACAAATATGATAAAAACATATATTAAAAACATTCAAGTCAATGGCACTTTACAAAAATTGTATGTCAAAGTCAATGGACTAGGATCTAGTGTTTCCTACAGACAATTAATGGCATATAAGTCATCAGTCACTCAACAGAAGTATGTTTACAGATTGGAAATGGCACACTTTCATTCCTTGTTAACTTCAGCTATGTCAAATAAAGAAAAAAAATCTCAGTAATTAATTTGATTCCCGAGTTCTCATCTGAATCCAAATGCACTTTGGTGCATGCTGTGATAGTTCAGCCACAATGATCAACCAAATCTCAGCCTGTGCAATTTAAATGTCAGGTGAGATTGGAAGATGATGGTTAAAAAGATGAGAAAGGCATCAAACAAGACTAGGCAAACATCTTAAAAATCACTCTCAAGAGAAAAATAAAGTTCCCTTTCTCATCAATAGCATTCGAAAGTTACAGTTGACATAGACCCAAAACACATCTCCATCTTCTATGGTTCTAACGCAAATTTTCCTAACCATCTAATTTAATCTCAATTCTTTTTTTATTAAGGATATCTAATCTCAACTCTTGAAAGGATTGTTAAAACAATCTCTTTTCTTACAGTAAACCAAGAATAAATTGATTTTCACAGTTAAAATACCAAGACTGGTTAAACTTGGGTTTCCAATAATTTCAGATATCAAGACTAGTTAAACTTGTGACTTAAGTTTCACCATTGTTATATGTCCTTCCTAAGTGAAGTACACAGTACCACTGTTTCACCTCTAATGGGGGAAGCACCATTAGAGGTGAAACAGGGCTGAGTCCAGCAGGTCAGTGGACTGATTTTTGAGACCAAAGAGGTTATTTTTTGGACATGGCATCCTTACCTATATTGATGATGATGGGGTCCATGATGAAGAGATGTTTATAATCTAGGTATGGTTGAAGCATATCTTCAAACATGTAGGGGGCCATGTTTTGAAAGTGTACGTGACACAATCGAGAATAATGGTTGAAGCATTTCTTCAACCATTAGGAAAACAAAAAGTAGGCCACATATTCAAATACACCATGTTGTGGCCCTACATTCACAGTTGAATACTCCAATGGCCACATAATGGAAATTATGAAAATCAGAGGTGTATTTGTTGAATACTCCAGTAGCCAGGAGTAGGTTGGCTAGTTGACCTATCTCGGCTCTAGGCTAAGCCCAAACCTAGCCAAGGTGGACTCAGGCTTGTCCCAAGGCAGTCAAGTCCAGTTGCACCTCTAGCTACAGTTTTGGGTTCTAGGATGTAGCAACAATACTACCTAAGTCTTAGATGGTGATGCTGCCTTCACGAGTTCCAACTAGTTTTTTACATGCATGCAGTCATGAGAAACTACCGACATCCAAGTAGGGAAAATGTGAACCCATCATTTCTTCTTCTTCTTCTTTTTTTTTTCTTTTTGAACAAAGCTACCATCCAAGTGTCAAGAATTTCCTTAATTTATGTTATCAAATACCTCACAGTCCCATTCATTTTATATGCTTTAGTTTTGGCTGGATTAGATTTCGTGAGTCTGGTTCAATCGTATGTGTCACGATCCTCATGAGCTTCTTATGGTTGCACATGAAAAGGACTTTAAAAAAAATAATGAAAAGTACAACAATTTAAAATATTCAGTCAGGCTCCCTATTGCTAAGATTCTGAAAGAAAGAAGAAGAAGAAGAAGAAGAAGAATGAGAAGATACTTGTGAATAATTTCAGTCGCTAAAAAGGAAAAAAATAAAATAGCCAAGCTAATATGATGTGTATGCATTTATCAACTTAAGGACTCATTGGCGAATGTCAATAGACTAAGACAATACAAGATTAAACAAGGTATTTCAATCTTACAAACAACGAACTCATAGGTAAAAAAGGGTCATCATCAAATACATGCCCAATGATTGTATTGGCATGACATCACATAAAAGGTTCAAACATCTGATGGATGGCCCGATAATGAAGCAAAACATGCCTCATGGACCAACCGTATTAGATTAGATACACAAGGGAACCATATGGTTTATGCAATAGTCTCAAGTACCAAACTGATTAGTATATCTTATTTTTTATTTTTATTTTTCACAAACAAAACAAAAAACATATTTAAAAAAAGGGATGGCATTGAACAAAATTTCCCATTTAACCATTACTCTATCAGATCAAAACATAGTTCTAAAAGGAAAAATCAGAGAAGAAAAATTCAGAATCTACTAGGTTCCAATACAACAGTAGCTCCAAGCTCCTTTAGCTTCTCAACAATGGGACAATGCAAATCCCTAATCAGGTATTCTAAATTGCAGAAAGCAACAACAAGAAGGGAAAATGCACCTAAATGCCCATCCTTGAGGCATTTTGCCCTCAGTTTCAAATTTAAAAAATCCATGTAAGGTCACCTAAATGCCACTCTTTAGGCATTTTACCCACTGTTCAAGCTAAAAACAAAGGAAAAAGCCACCTAAATGCCTGTCTTTAAAGCATTTTGCCCACTTTTTAAGATAAAAATCCATGTAAGGGCACCTAAATGCCCATCCTTCAGGCATTTTGCCCAAATTTTCAAGATAAAAATCATATAAGGGCACCCACAGTTTATTTGGTTTTAATTGACTTCATACATGACATCGGTACCGTTTCTAAGTTCCTGTGAATGAAGCTTACATGAGAAATAATATTGACTATCACAAAACAGTTTATGGGGAAGGATATTATGCACTTTATACATGTGAACTTGGTCCACCCATATGAGATCTAGAACATTCATCCAGCAGTCCCTGCCATGGATGGATTATAACCCAAAAAAATCAAATCAACACCAAGCATTTAACTGGAGGATTTTTGAGGATTACTTGTGGGTGGCTAAAAAGAAATCAACCAACAGTCTGATGGGTATCATCTTTGAGATACAACCATCTACTGCACAATGCAAGAGATGAACAGTGGATCTCCTATATGTGTTGCTGCATGTACAAGGATAGAGTTCCTGATTTCTAAGAAAAAAACAAAGTTGCTAAGATTCATATCCTTTCTCACAATATAAACAGCTAGATTCAATCCAACTAGCATGCACAAAATCACATTTTAGCTCTTTGAGATCCCCAGCGTGGTTGTATCAAATGAATGTCGCTCAAGCATGATGAAAGATGCAATATTGTAAAAGGATGGAAGCAAAATACACATGCATAGTATATACATATTAAACTATATTACTCTATTTTTCAGTTCCTACAAGGCTGCATGATTTTCTAAATACTTGCATATATTACAGCAGCAGTGGTATGGTGCCTATTTTGGAGTGAGAACATGTAAGGCCCATATCCTAAACCATACCGTTCTATAGGCTTTCGCGGTCCTTCCGGTAGAATTTCGGCAACCCTCAACCTGTATTCGATGTTTGCGCGCAATCCTGAGCTGAGACCCGCATACCGAAGTCAGCTCGACCCAAAATTTGCACCTTAGCGACCGCGCCGTCGCCGGGGTTCTAACGTTGCAACTCGCGCACCGATCCGATACCCAGGCTAGAAGATGCGGGTCCGCGTTCATTTCAAAAAAAATACTGCGCATTATAAATTTTGAGAGAATCTCTACAACATGTCACATCTATCAAGTCAAGTACACTACTATGCCACCTCACCCTACAATAAGTACAACAACCCATTCCTCTTTCTTTACAAAGTCAACTCTCTCTCCCCTACCCATCCCTCTTTTATAAAATTTCAAACCAAGACCTTACCTCTCCATCTCCCTTCCTTACAACCACCACTCCACCCATCCCTTTCATCCATTAATTCTCTCTTTCTCTCATTTCTATCTTTACTTTTCAATTCCATGAGAGCTCCAACATCCAAGCTCTCTCTCAAATACTAAGTGTGGCCCACCTTCTCATCTCCCATCTCAACCTTCGAATACCTATCAACCTCCATTAAAGTTAAAGGTAAGGAGCATACAAGTCCAAGGAGCTAAAGAAAGAGGCCGATAGGTGGGTGCTTTACCGTCGGTTTGCATTTGAGGGTCCACTTGTAGGTGGGACCCATTATGATGTATATGTTGTAATCATGAGGGACCCGTAGTGGCGAGGTCCCTCCATCTCGTCTCTCTCTCTCTCTCCCTCTCTTCTTCATTTTTTTATGTGGTGATGATGAAGCCATGTGACCCATCCGAATGGACCCCACCATGAAGTATGTATTATATCCGTGCCGTCCATGCATTGGGCCCACCTAGCTGGACTGTCTAGCGGACGGGATTGCTGACCGTCCGTCTGGACAGGCCCAGATGAAGAGAGAGCACAAATATCATCTTTATACATGATGAGGTGGGCCACACATGTAGACCCAGCACGATATATGCGCAAGATCTGCACCGTCTGGAATATCCAGGGGTCTGGACGGTGGGACCCACCTTTAGGTATTTATATATAATATATTATATTATATTTTGGTATATAATATATATATTTATATACATGCAACGGTGGGCCACTCCTACGTGGGACCCACCTGACGAACGGTTTGGATGAGGCTGGTGTACTTTACACCTGACGTCAGCAGGCTGTATGAGGCTCACCACACGTGATGTATGGGTATTATCCACACCGTCCATCCAAGGTGGGGGCCACCTGTTTTGAAAACGGATGGCTGGCGTGCGCTGGTCAGCAGCCAGCCACACGCTGCTGTCTGCAGCATTTTGCAGTAGGCCACACCTGGCACCCACCTTGATATATGTTGTATATCCCCACCGTCCATGGGCTGGGACTGATCGTGTGTGTGTTACGTACACACCATCCATCGTTTTAATCAGACTGTCCATCTGCCAGGGATGCGTGTTCCGCCTGCTGATTAACATCGGTGGCAGACACACGTGTTCTGCCTGCTGATTAACGTCGGTAAGTTATGTGGGATGCACATGGTGTATTGTGCATCCAAGCTGACCAGATAGTGAGACCCACCTGATGATTAACGTCAGCAAGTTCCATGGGTTCCACGTGATGTATATATACATCCCAGTCGTCCTGATGGTGGGACCCGCTGCTGGAAATGTTTGGATGGTGCTGACGCACCTGGACAATGTTTGGATGGTGCTGATGCACCTGGACAAGTTTGGATGGAGTGGATTTATATGGACAATGTTTGGGCAATGACCGTCTTCATTAATGGGCCATGTGCCTGATGGATTACTAGTGTGCAGAGATACACATGTTACGCATACAACTATTGAAATGATTTTAGTGAGGTCCAAGCTCACTTAAGGACCATTGGTGCAGCCCATCCATGAGGCCATCATGATATATTTTGGCTCATGGGCGGGGCCCACCTGTTTATATTGATAGACCCAGATATATGGCCCATTTAAGGCATATGAGGCCCATACTCGGCCCATTGACTCGGCCCATTGATTCGGCCCATTCAACTCAACCCATCGAGTCGGCCCATTCAACTCAACCCATTGACTCGGCCCATTCAACTCAGCCCATTGACTCGGCCCATTCGACTCGGCCTATTCAACTCAGCCCATTGATTCGGCTCATTCGACTCGGCCAATTGATTCTGCCCATTCGACTCGACCCTTTTGACTCGGCCCATTTGATTTGGCCCAATTGATTCGATCCATTTGATATGACCCATTGAGATGTATTTGGGGCCCATTTGGAAGGGGCCCCATGTGATGTATATGAGGGCCTTGTATAAGGCCCAATATGATGTGTTTGCGGCCTATTCATTAATGCCCAATATGATGTATTTAGGGCCTATGGGTTGAGGTCCATTATGATATATTTGAGGTCCATTAAGGTGTATTTGGGGCCCATGGGTTGAGACCCATTAAGATGTATTTGAGACCCAGGTGCAGGGCCCACCCGTTGCGTATTTGAGGCCTATGTGATGTATTTGAGGCCTAGGTGCAGGGCCACCTGTAGTGTATTCAAGGCCTGATGTGATGTATGATTTTGCCATGACGTATGTAATGATGTTTATGTGGGTCATTCCTTAAGGGCAATGTTGGTTAAATGTCCTCATCGATGGGCAATGATGGTTGAATGTCCACATTGTGACCTTCTCTTGGGCTTTGTTAGGTCATTCTCATTGATGCCGATTGCCGATTCTGATCATCGAGGCAGATTATCGATCGATTCCAATTGTTTTAGCCAATTGCCGATTCTGATTATCGATCGATTCCAATGGTTGAGGCCAATTGTATAAGCCGATTGTCGAAGCTGGATATCGAGGTCGATTGTTGAGGCTAAATATCGAGGCCGATTGTCGAGGCCCAATGTGATATATATGCGGCCCATATTCGAGGCCCGTTGTGATGTGTAATCAGCCCATGTTTAAGGCCCAACGTGATGTATATGAGGCCTATGTGATGAGGCCCATTGTGATGCATAAGGCCAAGCTATGGAGCCCATTATGATGTATGTTAGGCCCATGTGAAAGGCCCATCATGATGTGTATTAAGCCCTTGATAAAGGCCCATGGTGTCGTATATTTGACCCTTGTGTGAGGTCATGGGTCCACTATATGTTAGACTCTATGTGGGCCATTCCTTGGGGGCAATGTTGGTTAAATGTCCACATTGTCAAGGTCGATTGTCGATACCGATTATGAGTATGTGACAGCATAGCATCATGATACATGCCCATACGCATCATCTGCATTTTTGTTATAAGATGTGGTTGATCATTGCATATGTTATTAGGCAGGTTATTATGAGACTCCCTGATATATGGAGGTTATCTCACATGAGTGTATGGTATATGTAGGATTGATGCATGACTGGATTGTATGACTCATCCATCTTGCATTTTGTGTTGTGATTACTGTACACCCTAGCGATATCAGGGCCATATCCTCTACAGGCATGTCGTGGATGGCTAAACGGGATACCGAAAATTTTTGGTTCGAGCATCTGGAAACTTTGGATGTCCGTGGGTGAAAGTCCCTAAATCTCCGTGGCCAGGAGACGCCCTAATGTCGAGACCGAGTGGATACATGAGCGCCCGAGTGCCGAATACCAGGAGGTCGTGTCTCACACTGTATCGTGGTCGGTTGGGAGGGGGTATGACTGTAATGATCCGAAAAATTTCGTGTAAAGACCCGAGTACTACCTCAAATTCTTTAGAAGTTGATTGTGGGTTAATTAGCGTTAAACTCAATTGCTTGTGAAATTAGCATCAATCACTTTAAATTTGTTCTGCAGGACTCAAAACCTGTAAAATTGTTAGCACTATGTTACCCTGAAATCTGGGATTCAACGCTAAATCCAGTTGCTCTCGGGAGTATTTGGAATCTTTGTATCGGACCTCGACAGCGCGTCGAAAGTCCGACAGCGATGATTTTAGACAACTATGGTCACCTTATTAGGCTTGACCATCACCTCAGAAATCAAGTCCAGATGATGTCCTGGGTTGATTTGCTTGAGTCCAGAGTGAAGGGTGTGAGAAAGCTGAGAAATTAAATATGAAATTATGAAATCTGAGTCGTGTCGCTTGTGTGCCGATTCTAAGCTTTTTGACCGTTGGATTCTGACCCAAATTTACCCTCGAATCAGGGAAGATGGCCCAGGCATGTCATAGTGCCGGTGGACCTGATCGAGTTTCGGTGACTGTTGAATGGAGATTGGTCCGCCATGAGCGATTTGTAAATCCGATCGGTACAAAAACTCAGTCTGACCTAGATCCATGGTCAGTGAGCTTAAGTCCGACCGCACGTGGAAAAAGGACCACCGGAAGCGCTCCGTTAGATCGAAAGAGACCCGATTTGGTTATAACCTAAGTATACCTTGGCCCTGAGGCTATTTTCATCAATGTTAGGCCTATATATAGACCTTAAAACCCTCACTCTCTATTTCATACGAATTTCCAAAACCCTAGCTAAGAGAGAGAGAGGAAAAGAGAGAGAAATGAGAGAGAAGTTGGTGAATCATCTTGAGATTCTTTCTTGTTGCTCTGCATCCCTAAACCATCACTTCTGAATTGTTATTCCAGCGATTCTAAGTTCATTCTAGGGTAAGTTAATCAAACCCTAGTCTGTTTTAGAGCTTAGAATAGTCTATGTGTTGATGTAGCTCATTTCGATTCATGCCTTAGGTTATCTAGTCGCCGTTGACGAAGACTTATCATCTGAATCAGATCGGTGCGCTTTTTCTGGTTTAAGGTGCAGACTATATTCGTATAGGTTATGGTTTTCAAGGCTTTCAATGTCGGTTAATGGTTTATGATTGTTGTGAGTGCAATTTCACATGCCAAATGCGATGTTTACATTGCGTTCCTGATATATATGAGATGGATTGAGATTTGTGTATTCCTTGTGTATGTAGAAAGTATCGTATACGTATGAAATACGAACATGTGTTTGCCATGATTAATTGTCGTGTACTTGTGCTAGTTGTATGTGTGTCAACTCCTTAGCAAAAGGAATTGTCCAAATGTATGTTATCATCAACATACGTCATGTATGTTGGAATATGTAGTCTCAGTGTTTGTAGAAATGTCTGAATGGTCTAATGTGTAATATATTATCCTATTTATGGGCATTGAGAAGAGCTTCTCAACTCTCCTATTGGTATGTATGATTTCCTACATGCAATTTACATTCCTTGTTGGTTAAATTCAAGCATTTCTTATATGTACATTCATGTTAAGTTGATATTCTTCAAATGCTCACATACTGTATGATTTGAATTGTTATTTCATTACTGTTCTAAATTGTTGATATGAATATCTGTTATAGTTGAATATGTTTAGGACTACGAATAGTCCAGGAAATCGGTAACAGACCTTGAATTCGTGGCCGAAGTTGTTTTCGCCACGTAGGACGTGTTTGACGAACCCGAGTCGTATTAGGGTTGTCGGCAATGGTTTGGCCACACGGAGTGTTTGCGCACTCTATGTCGTTCAACTCAACGTGCACTCGTGCTAGTTGAGTTCGTCAAGTAACCCGATTGTCCCGATGTATGTATACCATGTATGGACACTATTGTTTGAATCTAGGGTACCAAACTTACGATGCAATCCCTTTAACCGTTGTACCTTGATCCGCTAAGACTCATGAGCCGGGCATGGTGGTATGGGACACCGTGGTCTAGCTGTCGGCCTACGCTGGGGTGACGAGCCTCCCCGTAGTGACCAGTGAGCATACCAGACTCGTGAGCCGATTATGGTGGTATGGGACACTATATTCATGCTGTCGGCCTCCATTGATTGGTGACGAGCCCTTTGTAGTAACCTCGAGCATACCTTGATACTGCATTAAGGCGACGAGCCTTAGGGTAGTAACTAAGGTATGATAGGCATGCATTGATTCGTGACGAGCCCTTTGCAGTGACCTAGAACTATATAATCGTATGAGACTGCCTAGGACTAACGACCCTAGAATGGATCACTGTGTGGAAATTGATATAAGGAAGGTACCTTAGCTTCCCAATCCTACTGTATGAAAAGGACTAATAACAACTTGGTAATCATGTTTATGCACCGCATTGCATGTGCGTAGGAGTCGTTGGCACTGTGGGAGGTTGTCATGCGTACCGTAAGATGAAGACGCTGAGGGAGTGCAGGCGAGGGCATGCATCATTTCTTCATACATCTTTACATTAATAAGAGTACTTAGGACGTGTTGATTGTATTGCCTTATCATTACTGCTTGACTTATTTGATATCATGTTAACTCTTACTGTATAGTTCCACTGAGTTGATCATTCACTCCCACATTCTGGGACGGTGTTTCAACACCAACCAGACCCTGTCTTAGATACAGATGATGATGCGACCCTTGAGGTAGAGCAGGAGTACGAGGATGATGAGGACGGGTTTTCTGTTATGCAGTTCTCAGGCGGGTTCATGTGAGCCGTGTCCTGATTTATGGAGATTCTGGATTTTCTTTTGTAATGGATAATGTTATTTTGATACTTATATTTTGGTAGCAACACTTGTAATTATGACCTAGCAGAGTATACATATTATAGAGACTTGCACATGTACACATATATTTCTTTAAGTCTTCCGCTTGCGACTTTCACTTATCCCTGGATTATGTTTACAGTTTGGCTTAATCTATTCCATGTTTTATGCACTCATACAGACAACATACATTCGTCATTAAACATGTTGCATAAGTGATGTTCTGAAACTCGAGAGCTGAGTTATGCTCGACCCCCGAATTTCAGGGTGTTACAGTGACCTTACCCACCTGAGCGTAGGGGGCACTGCTAGGCTGAGTTTGACCAGCTCATGAATAGGTCCACTATCGATGTGCCGGATAGGTATTGGTAGATTATTGGCCAGGCGGATAGTGAAGTTTCTTACGCTTACTTGGACTGCGCGGCTGGGAGAGCGGCAGTGCCATTTGGAGTGTACTAAACCCCAGTGATGATCACAGAGGTGAACCGTACTGATATGTGGAGTTATTGAGCAGGAGTTGCATACTTATTCAATCATTCATTCACTATCCACTCGGGCTTGTAGTGCGCAACTATTTATTATGTGTACCTTCGCATGGCCAAGATTTCGGATGGGCGCACAACTAACCTGAGATAAGGAGTTTACCATGTTGAGTTTGACTATCCAAATTTAGGTATGAGACTGGTTTGGATAGGAGTCCTTTGTGGTAGACCCCGTAGCCTGCAATACTACGTACTATCATCCCAACTTCACACTCCAACATGGTCATTCCATTCGCACCGCATATTGCATTACATCTGTGGCATATGTCATTTTGGGTTACTGTGTTTCTGCATTATATGGTCTAGATACGACTGATGTTATTCGTGGACTCATCAGGACTTGCCTATTGTATCGCATCCTCGGCATCTGATATCTAGCTCTTTATGACTCCTCATTTGCATAACTGTTCTATAGTGCATATTCTGATATTGATTGACTTATGGAATTGTCCGTATTTTCGCTTACTCTGTTATCGTATGATTTATGATCTTGTTAGTATTTCTGTTTACCCTGATAATTCATGATCTTGTCAGTATTTCTGCTTATTCCGATACTGTATGATTTATGAATTACTAGTATTTCCAGTATTGTATAATGATGACATTGTATTGAATACTTGGCATTTACCTCGTGCACACACTTACACCACCCTCCGAGCTTTCTATAAGCTTATGCATGATAGATGCGTGTAAGTGATGTTAGGTTGCAGCAGTGTTGAGCTTGGAGCGTGCAGCGGTCTTTTGGAGCATGATTTTTGATTGATGTATTTTCCTTTCAACATTGTACTCAAATGATTATATTAGTGGATATGTGATAATGATGTTGCTTTTGTGAATTGGGTAATCTTGTGGTTATGCTTATTACGAGTTAAATGTACCAAAAAAAAATCCTCCTTGTAAGATCCCAGGATCGGAATCTGGCGTATGGATGCTAGGAGCCAAGAATGGGGTACTATGGAGGTTGTCGGCATCGGATTCGGTGATCGGGATTCCTGTGAATCCGATTTCTGGGTTTGGGGTGTGACAGAAGTTGGTATCAAAGCATAACTTAGGAATACTTGAGGATAACATCACATATCTGCTGATAGTTACCCTACACTCTGTGATTGTCGAGAACTTAGAATGATTAGGTCCCGAGTTTGAATAACTTAGCGATCTTCTGTTATAGACTCTTAACGTGCGTGCCTTCAAGAGTTATTAGGTTGATAGGCGTCTTTGTTTCCCTATAAGACATGCCGCCCAGGAGAGCGATTCGAGCGACTTTCGCTCCATCACATGAGACCCCTGCTCCCCAGCCTGAGGATGCTGCTCCTCTACCCGAGGTCGGTGCGGATCCAACCGTACCCGTGAGTGCCTCTCAGTTATAATAGATTTTGCAGGCTGTGACGGCTGTGCTTCAGGGACAGGGCAGGCGCCCAGTTGATTCACCAGCCCAGGCAGAGCAGGAGTGCGCGAGCGCCCTTCTTCAAGAGTTTAGACAGCTCGATCCTCCGCATTTTCAGGGCGAGCCAGATCTGACAGCAGCCGAGGGGTGGTGCTCCGATATGGAGAAGATTTTTGATACTATGGCATGTACGACCTAACAGCGAGTCCGGTTGGCCGTATTTCTTCTCCATGGTGAGGCCGAACACTAGTGGACCTTCGTTACCTATGTTGCAGGGCCTAATTTTGTCTTGACATGGGAGGATTTTATTGATTGATTCAAACAGCAGTACTTCCCCGACCACATTCGTCATCAGAGAGCGTTAAAGTTCAAGACTCTAGTGCAGGGGGACATGACTGTAGCGCAGTATGTAGTCCATTTTGTAGCGCTATAGAAATTCGTGCCGTATTTGATTGATGATGAGGGGCGGAAGACCCGCTGTTTTGAGAACGGCTTATGTTTCGGCCTCAAGAGCCATATCATCGGACACATGTTCCCGACCTTTGAGCAGGTAGTTCAGAGGGCCCAGATTTACGAGGTAGAATGGAACGATTCACAGAGGGTTCGTGACCACAGAGGAGATCGGAAGAAGAAGATCCCCTCCAGTAGTTTCCATCATCAACAGCATTGATGGCCGCAAAGGCACAGGAACCGTCCATCATTTCGAGCGCCAACAGCACCTTTAGCACCACCAAAGAGACCGTTTACAGGCATTTGCTTCAAATGTGGTGAGACAGAGCATCGTAAGCGTGAGTGCCCCCATTTTCAGCAGCAATGACTTATTGGGGGGGGGGGGGGGGGACAGACACCTCCCCAGCAGACCTAGGGCAAGTTTTATGCAGCTCTGTAGGACCCTCAGTCGTCAGGAGTAGCCGACGATTCACGCAACCAGGCATTAGGATCATCTTGTTGGATTAGTCATTGGTGAGATGGAGAGGTTGCAAGGTATCTTAGTTTCGATCATTTTTTATCCAGGATCTGAGATTTAGTTGGGGTCACCATTCTATTGATGAGACATCTTGGGAGCGCGAGGCCGAAGTTCGAGAGCGCTATCCCCATTTCTTTGACAATTGATTGTATGTTGTATCCTATATGTTGTCTTCAATTTTATATGACGATACCTTGTTTTCTCTTCTATTATAAGTTATGATTACTTACAATGATTGTGCAAATTTCGAGGACGAAATTTTTATTTGGAGGGGAGAGTTGTAAGGCCCATATCCTAAACCATATCATTTCATAGGCTTTCGCAGTCCTTTTGGTCGAATTCCGGCAACCCTCGACCTGTATTCGACATTTGCACGCGATCCTAAGCTGAGACCCACATACTAAAGTTGGCTCGACTTGAAATTTGCACCTTAGTGATCGTGTCGTCGCTGCGGTCCTAACGCCGTGACTCGCGCACCGATCTGATACCCAGGCTAGAAAATGTGGGCCCGCGTTCATTTAAAAAAAAAAAATAACGCGCATTGCGAATTTTGAGAGAATCTCTACAACATGTCATATCCATCAAATCAAGTACACCACCATGCCACCTCACCCTACAACAAGTACAACAACCCATTCCTCTTTCTCTACAAAGTCAACTCTCTCTCCCCTACCCATCTCTCTTTTATAAAATTTCAAACCAAAACCTTACCTCTCCATCTCCCTTCCTTACAACCACCACTCCACCTATCCCTTTCATCCATTAATTCTCTCTTTCTCTCATTTCTATCTTTACTTTCCAATTCCATGAGAGCTCCAACATCCAAGCTCTCTCCCAAATACTAAGTGTGGCCCACCTTCTCATCTCTCATCTCAACCTTCGAATACCCATCAACCTCCATTAAAGTTGAAGGCAAGGAGCATGTAAGTCCAATGAGCTAAAGAAAGAGGCCAATAGGTGGGTGCTTTACCGTCGATTTGCATTTGAGGGTCCACTTGTAGGTGGGACCCATTATGATGTATATGTTGTAATCACGAGGGACCCGTAGTGGCGGGGTCCCTCCATCTCGTTTCTCTCTCTCTCCCACTCTTCTTCATTTTTTTAATGTGGTGATGATGAAGCCATGTGACCCATCCAAATGGACCCCACCATGAAGTATGTATTATATCCATGTCGTCCATGCATTAGGCCCACCTAGCTGGACTGTCTAGCGGACGGGATTGCTGACCGTCCGTCTGGACAGGCCCAGATGAAGAGAGAGCACAAATATCATCTTTATACATGATGAGGTGGGCCACACATGTGGACCCAGCACGATATATGCGCAAGATCTGCACCGTCTGGAATATCCAGTGGTCTGGACGGTGGGCTCTTCTTAGTTCATACATTATATTATATTATATTATAATATGAAATATTATATTATAATATGATATATTATATTATATTACATTATATTTTATATTATAATATATATAGATACCTACTGTAGGCCAAGTACGTGGGACCCACCTTTAGTTTACGTTAGCTGCACCGTCCAGATATATCTGGACGGTGGATATGGAGTGTATTTATATATAATATATTATATTATATTTTGGTATATAATATATATATTTATATACATGCAACGGGGCCACTCCTACGTGGGACCCACCTAACGAACGGTTTGGATGAGGCTGGTGTACTTCACACCTGACGTCAGCAGGCTGTATGGGGCCCACCACACGTGATGTATGGGTCTTATCCACACCGTCCATCCAAGGTGGGGGCCACCTGTTTTGAAAACGGATGGCTGACGTGCGCTGGTCAGCAGCCAGCCACACACCGCTGTCTGCAGCATATTGCAGTATACCACACCTGGCACCGACCTTGATATATGTTGTATATCCCCACCGTCCATGGGCTGGGACAGTGGGTCTGATCGTGTGTGTGTGTTACGTACACACCGTCCATCGTTTTAATCAGATCGTCCATCTACCAGGGACGCGTGTTCCGCCTGCTGATTAACGTCGGTAAGTTATGTGGGATCTACATGATGTATTGTGCATCTAAGCTGACCAGATAGTGAGACCCACCTGATGATTAAGGTCAGCAAGTTCCATGGGTTCCACGTGATGTATATATACATCCCAGTCGTCCTGATGGTGGGACCCGCTGCTGGAAATGTTTGGATGGTGCTGACACATCTGGACAATGTTTGGATGGTGCTGATGCACCTGGACAAGTTTGGATAGTGTTGATTTATATGGACAATGTTTGGGCAGTGATCGTCTTCATTAATGGGCTATGTGCCCGATGGATTACTAGTGTGCAAAGATACACATGTTACGCATATAACTATTGAAATAATTTTAGTGAGGTCCAAGCTCACTTAAGGACCATTGGTGCAGCCCATCCATGAGGCCATCATGATGTATTTTGGCTCATGGGCGGGGCCCACCTATTTGTATTGATAGACCTGGATATATGGCCCATTTAATGCATTTGAGGCCCATACTCGGCCCATTGATTCGGCCCATTTGAATTAGCCCATTCGACTCGGCCCATTCAACTCAGCCCATTGACTCGGCCTATTGATTCGGCCCATTTGAATCGGCCCATTCAACTCAGCCCATTGACTCGGCCCATACTCGACTCATTGATTCAGCCCATTTGAATCGGCCCATTCAACTCAGCTTATTGATTCGGCCCATTCAACTCAGCCCATTGTTTCGGCCCATTCGATTCGGCCCATTCGACTCGGCCCGTTTGATTCGGCCCAATTGATTCGATCCATTTAATACGACCCATTGAGATGTATTTGGGGCCCATTTGGAAGGGGCCCAATGTGATGTATATGAGGCCCTTGTGTAAGGCCCAATATGATGTGTTTGCGGCCCATTCGTTAAGGCCCAATATGATGTATGTAGGGCCCATGGGTTGAGGCCCATTATGATATATTTGGGGCCATGGGACAAGGTCCATTAAGGTGTATTTGGGGCCCATGGGTTGAGACCCATTAAGATGTATTTGAGACCCAGATGTAGGGCCCACCTGTTGTGTATTTGAGGCCTATGAGATGTATTTGAGGCTCAGTTGCGGGGCCACCTGTAGTGTATTCAAGGCCTAATGTGATGTGTGATTTTGCCATGATGTATGTAATGATGTTTATGTGGGTCATTCCTTGGGGGCAATGTTGGTTAAATGTCCGCATCGATGGGCAATGATGGTTGAATGTCCACATTGTGACCTTCTCTTGGGCTTTGTTAGGCCATTCTCATCGATGCCGATTGTCGATTCTGATCATCGAGGTTGATTATCGATCGATTCCAATTGTTGTAGCCGATTGCCGATCTGATTATCGATCGATTCCAATGGTTGAGGCCGATTGTATAGGCCGATTGTCGAGGCTGGATATCGTGGTCGATTGTCGAGGCTAGATATCGAGGCTGATTGTCGAGGCCCAATGTGATGTATATGCAGCCCATATTCGAGGCCCGTTGTGATGTGTAATCAACCCGTGTTTAAGGCCCAACGTGATGTATATAAGGGGTATGTGATGAGGCCCATTATGATGCATAGGGCCAGGCTATGGAGCCCATTATGATGTATGTTAGGCCCACGTGAAAGGCCCATCATGATGTCTATTAAGCGCTTGAGAGAGGCCCATGGTGTTGTATATTTGACCCTTGTGTGAGGTCATGGGTCCACTATATGTTAGACTCTATGTGTGTCATTCCTTGGGGGCAATGTTGGTTAAATGTCCACATTGTCAAGGTCGATTGTCGATACCGATTATGAGTATGTGACAGCATACCATCATGATACATGCCCATACGCATCATCTGCATGTTTGTTATAAGATGTGGTTGATCATTGCATATGTTATTAGGCAGGTTGTTATGAGACTCCCTGATATGTGGAGGTTATCTCACATGAGTGCATGGTATATGTAGGATTGATGTATGAATGGATTGTATGACTCATGCATCTTGCATTTTGTGTTGTGATTACTGTACGCCCTAACGACATTAGGGCCGTATCCTCCACAGGCATGTCGTGGATGGCTAAACAGGATACCGAAAATGTTTGGTTCGAGCATCTGGGAACATTGGATGTCTGTGGGTGAAAGTCCCTAAACCTTCGTGGCCGGAGATGCCCCAACGTCGAGACTGAGTGGATACATGAGCGCCCAAATGCCAAATACCAGGAGGTCGCGTCTCCCACTGTGTCGTGGTCGGTTGGGAGGGGGTGTGGCCTTACCCGCCTGAGCGTAGGGGGCACTGCTAAGCTGAGTTTGACCAGCTCGTGAATGGGTCCGTTATCGACGTGTCGGATAGGTATTGACAGATTATTGGCTAGGCGGATAGTGAGGTTTCTTACGCTCACTTGGACTGTGCAGCTGGGAGAGCGGCAGTGCCATTTGGAGTGTACAAAACCCCGGTGATGATCTCAGAGATGAACTGTACTGATATGTGGACTTATTGAGCAGGGGTTGCATACTCATTCAATCATTCATTCACTATCCACTCGGGCTGGTAGTGCGCAACTATTTGTTACGTGTACCTTCGCATGGCCAAGATTTCGATTGGGTGCGCAACTAACCTGAGATTAGGAGTTTACCACGTTGAGTCTGACTATCCAAATTTAGGTATGGGACTGGTTTGGATAGGAGTCCTTTGTGGTAGACCCTGTAGCCTGCGATACTACGTATTATCATCCCGACATCACACTCCAACATGGTCATTCCATTCGCATCACATATTGCATTACATCTGTGCCATATGACATTTTGGGTTACTGTGTTTCTGCATTATATGGTCTAGATACGACTGATGCTATTCGTGGACTCATTAGGAATTGCCTATTGCATCACATCCTCGGCATCTGATATCTGGCTCTTTATGACTCCTCATTTGCATAACTGTTCTATATTGTGTATTCTGATATTGATTGACTCATGGAATTGTACGTATTTTCGCTTACTCTGTTATCGTATGATTTATGATCTTGTCAGTATTTCTGTTTACCCTGATAATTCATGATCTTGTCAGTATTTCTGCTTATTCCGATATTGTACGATTTATGGATTACCAGTATTTTCGGTATTGTATGATGACGGCATTGTATTGAATACTTGACACTTACTTCGTGTACACACTTATAACACCTTCTAAGCTTTTTATAAGCTTATGCGCGATAGATGCATGCAGGTGATGTTAAGTTGCAGCAGTGTTGAGCTTGGAGCGTGCAACGGTCTTCTGGAGCATGATTTTCAATTGATGTATTTTCCTACTTCGTGTACACACTTACAACACCTTCTAAGCTTTTTATAAGCTTATGCACGATAGATGCATGCAGGTGGTGTTAAGTTGCAGAAGTGTTGAGCTTGGAGTGTGCAGCGGTCTTCTGGAGCATGATTTTCAATTGATGTATTTTCCTTTCAGCATTATACTCAAATGATTATATTAGCGGATATATGATGATGATGCTGCCTTTGTGAATTGGGTAATCTTGTGGTTATGCTTATTACGAGTTAAACGTACAAAAAAATCCTCCTTGTAGGATCCCAAGATCGGAATCTGGCGTATGAACGCTAGGAGCCGAGAATGGGGTACTATGGAAGCTGTCTGCACTGGATTCGGCGATCGGGATTCCTATGAATCCGATTTTCGGGTTTGGGGCATGACAAAACACAACATGGGGAGCATAGTTGCCCATGACTATTTTACAGGAACACACACACACACACACACATATAAAAATAAAAAAAAAAAAAAAAAAAAAAAAAAAAAAAAAAACCAAGCATCATACATGGGCTTACTCCATGTTTTCTTAGCTGCAAATTGTTTAAGATAAAAATCTAAAACTTAAAAACAAGCTCAAAAACTTTGGTGATGAAAGATAAACAGATACAGATATAAATCAATTGTGAAACTACAAATGCAAGAAGAAGAAGAAGAAGAAGAAGAAGAAGATCCAAATGACGAAAAAGAAAACCACGAAATTGCATGAATGAAGCGTCCCTAAATCCTTAAATCCTTAAATCCCCAAATCATTTCAATCGGTATTGAGATTGAGAGAGATTGAGAGAGAGGGAGAGAGGGATAACTGTTTGAGTTGTAGCCCCAATCACGGTCAACCGAGCTTTAGAGGATGCGTGGAGAGAGGGCGTGGTGGAGAGAGGGCGGTGGAGAGACGGCGCGATGGAGAGAGAGAGAGAGAGAGAGAGAGAGAGAGAGAGAGAGAGAGAGAGAGAGCACTGAGAGAGACAGAGAGAGAGAGGGCGCAGTGGAGAGACGACAGAGAGAGAGAGAGAGAGAGAGAGAGAGAGGACAGAGGGCGAGAGAGTGAGAGAGGGCGCGAGAGTGAAAGTGAGAGAGGGCAGAGAGCGAAAGAGACTTCAAGTCTCTCTCATGCACGATGGCGTGCGAGTCACATGGTAGGTGCTCTGTGGGCCCCACCATGATGTATGTGCCTCATCCCTGCGATCCATCTATTTTTCCATTTCATTTTATGATATGAGACAAAAAATGAGGTATATCCCAATCTCAACTGGACCACATTATAGGAAACAGTGTTGAATGAGCATCAACCATTAAAAACCTTATGGGGGCCAAGTTTTGGATCAATCTAATATTTTTTTCTCCCTTCATCTGGGCCTATATGACCTAATCAACAGATTGGATGTCAAATAAGAAGTACAGTGGGCCTTAGGAGGGTTTTAATGGTGGATATCCAATCACTATTGTTTTCATGTGGTGTAGTCCACCTGAGATTTATATCCCTCTCATTTTTGGCGTCAAGCCCTAATATGATTTGTAAGAATGGATGGACAACATGGATGAAACACATACATCATGGTGGGACCCATAGAGCACCGACCAACATCCACCAAGTTTTGTGGGCTCCACTATGATGTATTTGTTATATCCACACCGTCCATTCATTTTGAGATATCATTTTACGTCATGAGCCAAAGAATGAGGCAGATAAAAATCTATAGTGAACCCCATGAGATTGCGTGTTAGGACTGATTTTGAATCCTACCAAGCAAGCGGAAGGTCCAAAAATCTTATAATCAGGCCCATCCGAATGAAATCGGGACCATCCAAACTGTTTGACTGGTGGGCCCCAAATGACCCTTTTCATTATACATGTGTATTTAAATGCAATGAAAAGAAAAAAGAAATAGAAAACATACCATATTTGAATGGAATAGAAAGAAAAAGCTATAGAAAACATACCACTTGCTCTTCAAAATCTCCTATCATCACCTTAAAGAAGGATGCTCTCTTCATTTTCTTTTCCTTCCTCTGCACTTCAGAGAGACTATATGTCTGAGATGGAGGAGACTGTCTTTGGTTAAAATCCAAAACATTGATTAAAGCAAGTGAATCTAACCATTTTGAAACCTCATTTTAGAGTATGATCCGAAAAATGAAACTGTCTCAAATCTTAGGTGGACCACACCACAGGAAACAGTTATGATTGAATCCTCACCATTAAAATCTTAATGAATTCCACCAAAATGTTTATTTGCCATCCAACTTGTTGATAAGGTCACAAACACTTAGATGAAGAGACTACACAAATATCATCTTCATCCAAAGCTTTTGTGCCCCGCAAGCAGTTTTTAATGGTTAATCACCATTGGTTCCTGATTCTTGTTACTGTATAACGGTCCATGCCCTAAAATGAGCTTTAGGGTGTGGCTATAGTCACATATATCACAGTAAGCCCCAGAGTTAGGGTACGGGGTCTCAACGAATCTGCTCCCATTGTTCGACTGTCCTGATATAGAACCAGGCCAGTTCTCGTTGTACCTTGGATATTACATTAGTGGACGCCTATTACGCACCGAGGCAACTAAGATGTTCCTACCTAGGAAACTGGGTGAGGCAACCAAGATGTTTGTGAGAAATCCACCCCGTCTATCTGTTTTTTGAGCTCATTTTAAGATATAAGATCAAAACTTAACTCAGAAGCAAGACTCAAGTGGGTCACACCAAAGAGGATTGAGCAAACACCATTAAAACATTCTTATGGCCACAAAAGTTTTGTATCATGATAAGTTTTGTGTTTCAGTTCATCCCAGCCTTATAAATAGTTTTAGATGTCATATAAACATCGAGGTAGAGCTCGGGAAAGTTTCCATAGTAAAAATTTCTTTCATCACTTTTCTCTCTCTCTCATGCCTACCTGAGTTTTGGTCGAATGCCTAAAATAAGCTTACAAAATGAAATGACGAAGTGTTTTTTTTTTTCCTCCAACTTCTTTAGGGGCGTTTGGATCATAAGTTACTTAAGTTGCTTATTCGTCTCAAAAATTAGAAAAAAAGAAATCATATAAAAAATGTTCAAGGCCATGTTCGTCTCAAAATTTTGAAAAAAAAAATCGTATAAAAAATGTTCAAGGCCATTTTCGTCTCAAAAATTTGGAAAAAAAAGAAATCGTATAAAAAATTTTCAAGGCCATTTTCATCTCAAAAATTTGAAAAGGTGTTCCATTTGTACGGAAGAAAAAACTGAATACTTAGAGCCTTTACTTGGCAGCAGACGGATGAACACAAAAAAGACAAAATCTAGTAATAGATTCTGTTAAGGAAGAAAAAGGCTCAATTAATAAACATCTAAGATAGCATAATCATAGAAATTTTAGTTAAAGGTCAATCAATGGTCGATTCCACAAGATTAAATTTCACACATCGGCTTGATCCAAAACTTTCGTGAATGTTATTTTTAATGGTGGACGTTCAATCCCCACTTTGTAGTCCACTTAAGCCTTCGACCCGCCCCATTTTTCAGTTAATATCCTAAAATGATCCGAGAAAAGCGTTGAATGATATGGAGAAAGTCAATCCATGACTTGGGTGGGCCAAGAGCTTAAAAATAAAGTCAATCCATGACTTGGGTGGGCCACACCAGATAATATAGTGGAGATCGAGTTTCCGTAAAACATTCATAATCATATATTGGGTCTACCTAAATGTGATTCACATATCCAACCTACTCATTATGTGTGTCCCACTTGGATGAGGGGTCAGACCAATTTTCAGCCGCATCCAAAACTCATGTGGGCCCTACCAAGTGCTTTTATATTTTTAAGGATGTCTTCACATAGTTTTAGATGGTATGACTCACTTGAGTTTCGTATATAGATGATTTTTGAGATATCTCATAACCTAAAGGGGACACATCAAATCCACGGTATTGATGTTCGACACACATCATGATGGGGCCCACAAAACTTACTAACATCAATTCTTAGGTTCTCACGAGGTCACCAAGTTGGGTCACAATTTTGACCAGAATATTTGGCCCATTTTACATGTCTGATCCGTTCGCTCTATTTTACTGATCAATAACCTCAATTTGAGTAGTTACTCGCCTCAATCAGTTTACATATGAGAAAGATATTAGGCATACAAGATTGATCACACAATTTCAGTGAAATTTGATTTAAACATCTGAAGTTATTTATTCTTCAATCTAAACTGATTAGATTGTCCAAAAATGATTAAAGGTTCAATTAGTGGATGTGCCTAATAATTTAGTAATTTTATTTTTCACAGATTAATTTTGAATTTTCATTTAAAAATAACATTTTTTTTCAAAATGTATATATTTTTACTCTTTTAACAAAATATCATTTTTATTATAAAATATTTCAAAAAAAATTTATAATACAAATTCTGAATTTTTATTTTTAAATTCTTAAAAAATTTCTCCTATTTTAATTTTTTCTCTAAATTTTAAAATGCCAATTTTTTTTTTCTTCAGAAGCAAAATTTTGTTCTCAAAATTTTTCTCAAACTTTCTTAAAATTTTTATCCTTCTCAATATTCTTTTTCATGTAACATTACAAATCATTTAAATATTACATTTTAATTATATTTAAAAAAAAATTCCACTCATATGATATAAAAATTATATATATACACACATTTTTGCCGACAAAAATTTTTAAAAATTAAAACATTTTTAAAACCGTCGGGAAAAAAATTTAGGAAAAAGACAGCCTTTATCGACGAATATTTTCGTCGCTAAAATATTATTGGTGGTAAAAGTCAGCGAAATTTTGCAAGTTAAAATTACAACACTTTTGGCGACGAACATTTTCTTCGCTAAAAATATTACTGGCGACGGTCTTGGTTTGTCGGTAAAAGTCTGGGTGAAAATTTTAGAAAATAATTTACAACACTTTTGGCGACGAACATTTTCATCGCTAACAATATTATTGGTGACGGTTTTGGTTCGTCGGTAAAAGTCAGGGAAAATTTACAACACTTTTGGCCGACGGTTTTGGTTCGTCGGTAAAAGTCAATAAAATTACAACACTTTTGGGGATGAACATTTCCATCACTAAAATATTATTGGCGACGGTTTTGGTTTATCGGTAAAAGTCAAGGCAAAAATTTTCTATTATAAAATTATAACACTCTTGGCGATGAAGATTTTCGTTGCTAAAAATATTATTGGCGACGGTTTTGGTTCATTGGTAGAAGTTAGGGTGAAATTTTCAAACTCAAAATTTACAACACTTTTGGCGAGGAACATTTTCGTTGCTAAAAATATTATTGGCGACAGTTTTGGTTCACCAGTAAAAGTCAGGGCGAAAATTTTCTAATATACAATTACAAGACTTTTGGCGACGACAATTTTCGTCGCTAAAGGAAACATCTCGATTTTTTATTTTTTCAAAAATTCAAAAACACCCTTTAGCGACGAAAATTTTCGTCGCTAAAGGTGACTTTTTAGCTACAAAATTAATTTTCGCTAAAAGCAAACTTCTTGACTTTTTTATTTTTCAAAAATTCAAAACACCCTTTAGCGACGAAACTTTTTGTCGCTAAAAGTCACCTTTAGCTATGAAATTAATTTCGTCGCTAAAAGGAAACTTCTCGATTTTTTATTTTTTTAAAAATTCAAAACATCCCTTAGCGACGAAGCTAAAAGTTACTTTTGGCGACGAAAAAAAATTTCATCACTAAAAGTCACTTTTAGCGACGAAAACAAATTTCGTCGGTAAAAACCCTCTTTTTTGTAGTGTCTTTTGTATGGTCCCCATAGTCATTTTCTTTTATGATAAAATTTAGAAAATTCTGGACCGATAAATACTTCCATAAGGATAATCTTAAATTGTTTTATATGTTCCAGATAAATCCAAGGCTCTGTATGATTGGAAATCCACATACAATATAAATGACTTATTCTCAAACCATCCATTGGATCAGATTTTCCAACATAGGACCTGATCATAGTGATTTGATCAATACATTACATGTGCTACTTGATGCATATGTTGGATCTATGTTGTACATAACATTCATCCTCTTATTGACTCATTTAGGTGTGAGATCACTTGTGATTTAAACATTTTATTAGTTCATCCAATATGGACACCTATGTACATTGTTGTGTATCTCTTATCTATGGTTTGTTAGCATGTGGGCCCCACTTGCCATTGGATCTATTTCATTTCCTTTGCACTTTCTGTTTGCTGAAATTTTCCAATTACTTAACTGTATTGCATGTAGGCCTCTTTGACACCTTGTAGTGGGCCCCACGCTCTGTAGTTAATGGTACCACTATGGGGGATGTTTAGTTCTTATATCAGTGAGATGGGATGTCCCACCACTTTGTCAGGAATAATCCCGAAGTGTTTGGAAAGTGGGTCCTAAGTTGTGACAGATCCCATTGTTGAAATTTGTCTGATTATTTTGTTTTGTACCAACTTTAGGCCTCTGTAGTAGACCTCACGCAGAAGATATGAGCAGGACACCACTTGGAACCTTTAACCTATGCCAATTAATAGATAAATAATATTTTACTCGAGCTAAATTAGACCCCACATGATCGGGGAGTGGATCTCAAAATGGGGCCAGGCATGGTTGTGCAGAGAACTCTATGCAAAAAATTAAAATACATATGTTTGACCCTACACCAAATACTATGTGTACATAATCCGTTGGTCCCATCTCATATTTTTTTGAAGTCCATATATAGGAACACCAAGGTTACCTGAAGGCATGCCGAAAGGTGGTCCCTCGTGATCATGGGACGTACTCCAACTTGGGTCAAAACTAATTCTACACTGTTTCCTGCACAGTTTCTCCATGTACCCTTGTTTGGGCCATCACCGTAAATTGTACTCAACCAACCAATGAGGCCTGCCTTATAATCTGTAAATCCCATACATGGAGCTATCAGGTGGCTATTTTCTTTCACCATATGTAGGCCCTACGTGATCATGAATCTAACTCCAAAATGACCCAGAACCAACCTTGCATCAAAAGTCTGTTTGTTATAGAGTTCATGTAGGCCACATTAATGTGGTCCACTACCTTCCCAGGGCATTTAATGCAACATCTAAACCATGGAAAAGAAATCGTTGGTGCTGGTGAGCTATGACCTTAGGTGGGTCATCTAGTGAGGATTGTCTTGTATGTGCCATTCCCTTCATCTGATGAAGCCCGCCTAACATGTTTTATAAATGGGTGTTATATAACTTGCAAAATATGTAGTGGACTGATCTTGCTACCCAGTTGTTGTCTTAAGATATGGATGGCCTTGGGCCTATATAAATGAGGCAATCTTAAGGCCCAAGTGGGCTATCTTATATAAGCCGCACCCTTGCCAAATAAGGCCAACTTAGTATATTGTGTAAATTTCTCCTAGGTCATATGTGGCCTTGGGCTAATTAAAATGAAACAAAACCAAGGCCCAATGGGCCCAATCCCAAGAGAAACACATGGGAGTAGAAAGCCTGTCATGGTAAATCTTCTTGGGCCCGCTAAGTAGGCCAATTGCCTAGTGGGCAGCGTGCCTTGCAAACTACCACTAGTCAGCTGAGCCACACTTAAAGGGGCCCATTTGGATTGTATAAGTTATAATAGACAAGCCTTCATATTTTACTTGTGAATGAGGTTCATGGGTCTAACACGATGTGGAATTTGTGCAATGTTGGAATGTGAGTCTTATGTTTAGGATTGTAAGTTTTTCTCCTATTTGATGTTGGAGTTGTGGGGCCCAGTTGTGTTATGGGATCTGCCTTAGAGGTATGTATCCATGTATACTTCCTTTGGTGTGGGACCATTGTCCACTAATAAACCAAACCTAGACCTAAGTGGGCCATTAAATCAATGAAAAGCCTATTAACCATACTTGTGGTAAAATGTGGGGCACAATCATGTGTTGAACTTGCACCTTCAGCTAGTGGGGCCCACTTATCCATGTGACTGGATCCACATCATCAAAGAGCCCGGTAGTTGGATGTTTATCCTATGTGGAATTTGCTTAGTGGTCCACCACATGGGACCCACACTTATATGATCGTGTACTTTACGTGTAGTGCAAGGTCAATGTGGGGAGTCACACTATGTGGGACGCACCTATTAATGATTGTGATAATGATGGTGAATTGTTAGTTTTTATGACATGTATGATCTAATTGATGGTGATTATGCTAGGGTTAATATTGATTATGGTGATGATTTAATAGATGGTAAATTGATGGCATATGCATTGATGATGAATGAGTAGTTGTTTGTGGTAGTTGTGACATTGCATATGTTAATCATGAAGTGGATGGCCTTCATGCTAATGATGACAATAGTATGTACATGTATATGATGACAGAATGTGCCAGTTGATCACCATGTTTTACTTAATGATCATGTAGATGGTCACAATGATCTCATGCATAAGATAACTATGTTTTACTTTATGCCTGAATGATAATAAATAAATTATGCTTGTGAACATAAGGATAACATCATGCATGATAGAAGCCTAATGCTTAAGGCATGTAAGATGCTAGTGTTGGATGATGGCCATGATATTGATGATACATGTGAATCTTTGTATGCTATGTACTTCATGCACAAGCTTGCATGATTTGGATAATTCGGCGTAAAATGTTGGTATGACGCTTGATTATTTTTGTGGCATTACATTAATGATTGGTGTGAAGGTCACACTAAATGTTTGCTAATACCATTTTCTTTATGTTGACATGATACTTTCTTTAGATTGATTTAACCATACTTTATGCTTAATGCGGTATTACACAACTCAGGCATAGTGCTTATGATTGTACCTTACCATATCTCATACGCATCATTTGTATACCTGTTGTAGATGACAATTGTTCATAGTACATGTAAGACCCGTGTCCTAATCCGTACTGTTCAGTTAACTTCCGCGGCCCTTCCGGTCAAATTCCGGCAACCTTCGCACCGTATTCGGTATTTGCGCATGATCCTAAGCTGGGTCCCGCGCACCGACGTCGGCTTGATTCGAAAGTTGTATCATAGCGACTGCGTCATCGCCGCGGTTCCAACGCCGTGACTTGCGCACCGAACCGATACCCAGGTAAGAAGATACCGATCTGCATTTATTTCGAGAAACACCGCGCGTTGCGGATTTTGAGGGAATCTCTACACAATTAGTCCCATTAATTAACCATAAATGCAACCATACCTCAAGTACTTCACCCATTCCCTCTTTTTCCAAAAGTCCACCATCTTTCCACCTCACCATTCCTCTTTTTCTCATTTTCAACCACAACCATCTCTCTTCTCCACCAATTTCAAACTAAACCATACCTCTCATCACTCCTTTCTTATAACCATCACTCCACCCATCCCTCCATCCATTATTTCTATCTCTCCCTCTCATTCTCTAGCAATTTTTCCAAATCCCATGAGAAATTTCACACATCCAACACACTCTCTCAACTTCAAGTGTGGCCCACCCTCTCATCTCCAATCTCAACCATTCATCTTTCATCAACCTCCGTTAAAAGTGAAGGTAAGGAGCTAAGGAGTCCAAGGGAGCAAGGAGAAGGAAGATAAGGTGGGTGATTTTCCATTATTTTAAATTTTAGGGCCCACTTGTTGGTGGGACCCATTTGGATGTATGTGATTTAATCAAGAGGGCCCATAGTGGCGGGGTTCCTCTATCTCACCGTGTATCTCTCTCTCTATCTCTCTCTCTTTCTTTCTTTGTAATGGTGTGGATCCCACCAATATGTGTTACATCTCCCCCGTCCATCTACATCAGACGGTGTGGCCCACTCTATTATAGGTGATGATCCGCACCATCCACTGTTTGGATGGGCCCACTTCATATCTATATATATATATATATATATATATATATATATATATATATATATACATATAAGTTATATTTTATATAATATATGTATATAATATATAATATAATATGTATTTATATACATATATAATATAAGGTATATTATATATATATATATTTATTTATATTGGTGGGCCACGTCCATGTGGGGCCTACCACAATGAAGTGATTATGTAAGTCGTCCAGCGTCCAGGGACGCTGGACATTGGCAACGTAAAGTGCTAACTGGCACTACTTTAAAAAAAAAAGGAGAGAGAGAAAGAAATGGTGGACCACTCGTGCAAGCCCCACCTTGATGTATACATATAATCTAAGCCGTCTATCCCGTTGCCCAGATCATTTTAACCGTTGAGCTAAAATTTGGGACCAATCTAAAAATCAAGCGGGCCATACCATAGGAAACAGTGTTCCTACCTTCGATTTACTCCCTAATGCTCCTGTATATCAAAAATAGCCCAATATTGGACTCTATGGGCTTGTATCAAGCCACAGGGACCCATGGCTGGAGTGGATGTTGCTGATGTGGGCCCTACCATAGAAAATCCGTAGAAAAACGGTTTTCTTTAAAAAAACAAAAAAAAACAACAAAACAAGGGAGGCAGCAGCGTCAGCGCTGCTGCTGCTACAGCGCCGCCCGCTGACGGACGGACTGGCTGGGGCTCACGGCCCCAGCTGTGGGCCCCACCTTGATGCATTTCTCCCATCCAAACCGTGCATTTGATGGGTCCCCACAGTTCAGCCGTCCACCCCAAAATTCAGCTGTATATGGAACTCCGGTGGGCCACATCATTTAAAATCATGTGAAGACATGCCAAAACATATAAAATCATTTGGCGGGGCCTACCTGAGTTTTGGATGTTGCTGAAACTTGAGCTGGACCGTTAGCCAGATGGGACCCACATAATGGATGGGCTAGATTCGTGAACCACACTTTGGTGGGCCCCACATCCACCGTCCACATGACCTTTTAAAAAGGTTAGACGTAAATAAACATCACCGTGGACTCCCTGTCCGTGTGCTGTGGAAAAATAATAATAATAATAATAATAATAATAATAATAAATAAATGGTGGCCCCACCCACGGTCCGTGGGACCTTATGAATAGTTTGGGTGGAAAATAAACATTCCAGTGGGCCCAGTCCAGTGGGCCCTACCTTGGTTCAGGTAGCTTTATGAACAGTTGGGTGGAAAATAAACATTATGTTGGGCCTTAAGTTGGGCGGAAAATAAACATTATATTGGGCCTTAAGTTGGGTGGAAAATAAACATTATATTGGGCCTTAAGTTGGGTGGAAAATAAACATTATGTTGGGCCTTAAGTTGGGTGGAAAATAAACATTATATTGGGCCTTAAGCTGGGTGGAAAATGAGCATTTTGGTGGGCTCCATCATAATGTATGTGTTTCATCCAACTGTCCAACTGTTTTGGAGATAATTTAAGGCCCATTATGGAGGCCCATCTTCATGCATTAGTGGTCCTTGTTGAGGCCCACCTTGATTTGTATTAGGCCCATATTATGAGGCCCATTGAGGCCCACCTTGATATAGATATGGGGCTCATGTTATGTAGCCCATTTGATGTATTTGGGTCCTTGGGTCAAGGCCCAATTAGATGTACAAAAGGCCCATTACAATATGTGATTCATGGAAGGCCATTCCTTGGGAGCAATGTTGGTTTGATGTCCACATTGAATGGATAATGTTGGTTAAATGTCCGCATTATAACTCTCCCTAAGGCCCACTGATAGGCCCATAATTATGGTAAGAAGGCCGCCTAGGGCCATCTCCATTATATCTAGAGCCCATCTCTTTATACATGTTTAGTATAGATCCATGATTCATGATCATTCGCACCATATGTATGCCTGATGTGAGGGTGACCGATCATAGCATATACCTTTAGATAGACTGTTTATGGGCTCCCTGATAGGCGGAGTTGCCTCATATAAGTGCATGGTATATACAGGACTGTTGCATGACTGATAGTGTGACTCATGCACTTGCATTTGTGTGATTGTAGTTACTGTATGCCCTAGCGACATCAGGGCCATAGCCTCCATAGACACATCGTGGATGGCTAGGTTGGATACCGAAAATATTTGGTTCTAGCATACGGGCTCCATAGACGTCCCTGGGTGAAAATTCCTAAACCCGATGGTACCAGAGGATGACTCCAATGTCGAGACCGAGTGGATATATGAGCGCACGAGGGCCGAATACCAGGAGGCCGCGTCTCCCACTGTGTCGTGGTCGGTTGGAAAGGAGTGTGGCCTTACTCGCCCGAGCGTAGGGAGCAATACTAGGCTGAGTTTGACCAGCTCACGAATGGGTCCGCTATCGACGTGCCGGATAGGTATTGGCAGACTATTGGTCATGCGGATAGTGAGGTTTCTTACGCTCACTTGGACTGTGCGGCTAGGAGAGCGACAGTGCCATTTGGAGTGTATTGAACCCCGGTGATTATCTAGAATGAGAATTGTCCTGATACATGATGAGGATTGGCATGCTTGAGTTGCATCTCGCATCGCATGGCTGTGTAATGGCCGATAGCATTCATATCTTGCACCGCATAGGCTTGGTATGGCTGATTGCATTCATGTGCTCATCACCATGATTCCGCATCACTCTGACCTTGCATTTTGAGCACGTTTATATTGCGCACACACTTACACCACCCTCTAAGCTTTCCATAAGCTTATGCATGATTGATGCATGCAGGTGACGCCAGGACGCAGTCGCAGCCATAGTCTCGCTGTAGTTGGAGCGTGCAGCCGAGCTTCTGGAGTTTTGTTTCTTTTACTACATTGTATTTTCCTTTCTATCGCATTGTACTCAAACGTTTTTTATCATAGTGGATTTTGTGGTGGTGTTCTTGTGGTTATTGTTTGTGGGTTATGCTTTTTGTTATGCTCATTATGAATCAGACTGATGATTTGAAATCCTCCTTGTAGTATCGCAGGATCGGAACCTGGTGAATGGGTGCAGGGATCCGAAAATGGGGTTCTACGGAGGCTGTCGGCGCCGGATTCGACGATCGGGAATTTTGTGAGCCCGGTTTCTGAGTTCGGGGCGTGACAGAAGTTGGTATCAGAGCATAACTCGGGAATAACCAAGAACAACATTACATGTCTGCTATGAATGATTTAAGTCCTAAGTTCGGATAGCCTAGCGATCGTTCATTACAGACCCTTAACGTGTGTGCCTTTGCAAGCCTTTAAGTTGATAGGCACCTTCGCTCTTTCCTGTAGGACATGGCGCGTAGGAGAGTGACCCGATCGGCTCCCGCACTACCACCTGAGACCCCGGCTCCGCCACCTGCGGCTCCCGCATTACCACCTACGACACCTGCTCCGCCACCAAAGATTCCTACTGCCCAGCCTGAGGATGTCGCTCCTCTACCAGAGATTCATACCGCCCATCCTGAGGATGCTGCACCTCCACCAGAGACCGGTGCGGATCCGACCGTATCCGTGAGTGCTTCCCAGTTACAGCAGATGCTGCAGGCTGTGACGGCCGCACTTCAGGGGCAGAGCAGATACCCGGTTGTTTCACCGGCCCAGGCAGAGCAGGAGCGCGCGAGTGCCCTACTTCAAGAGTTCCGACAGTTTGATCCTCCACGATTCCAGGGCGAGCCAGATCCGACAGCAGCTGAGAGGTGGCGCTCCGATGTGGAGAAGATTTTTGATACTATGTCATGCACGACCGAGCAGCGAGTCCGGTTGGCAGTGTTTCTTTTCCAGGGCGAGGCCGAGCACTGGTGGACCTCGGTTACCCGCGTCGCAGGACCTAACTACGTCTGGACATGGGATGATTTTGTAAACCGATTCGAGGAGCAGTACTTCCCTGACCACATTCGACGCCAGAGGGCACTGGAGTTTGAGACTCTGGTACAGGGGGACATGACCGTGGCACAGTACGCGGCTCGTTTCGTGACGCTATCGAGGTTTGCGCCATATATGGTTGATGATGAGAGGCGGAAGGCCTGCCGTTTCGAGAGCGGCTTACGTTACGGTCTTCAAGGCCGTGTGATTGGGCACGAGCTTCCGACCTTTCAGGCTGTAGTGCGGAGGGCTCAGATCTACGAGACAGAGTGGGCTGGCGCGCAGGCTGACAGAGATCAGAGGAGGGGTCAGAAGAGGCAGACCCCCTCCAGTAGGTCCCAGCAGCAGCGACGACCACAGAGGTATAGGAGCCACCCACCTGCTAGAGCACCAGCAGCACCTCCAGTGCCACCCCAGCAGCCATTTACAGGGACTTGTTTTGGATGTTGTGGGACAGGGCATCGCTTATCTGAGTGCCCTCGCCCTCATCTGCAGTAGTCGAGAGGATTACAGCAGCCTCACCTACATCCGCCGAGAGCACCACAGTAGCCTCCAGCACAGCAGCGACCTCAGCAGCAGCCTCCAGCACAGCAGCGACAACAGCCACCTCAGCCGCCGAGACCCCAGCAGCAGCAGAGACAGCAGTATAGGCCGCCGCAGAGGCAGCAGCAGCACCAGGGACCTCAAAGGGGACAGGCACCTCCCCAGCCAGCTCAGGCTAGATTCTACACGGCTCAGCAGGACCCGCAGTCATCCGGAGGAGTTGTCGAGGGTATACTTCCTGTCTCTTCATGTATCGCCTGAGTATTATTTGATTCTGGTGCTTCTCACTCATTCATGTCTGAGGATTTCTGCCGATCGACTGGATTACCGACAGAGTCTACTAGTGAGAGATTGACCGTATCGACGCCCTTGGGGAGGACCACAGTATTGGGCCGTTTCTGTCCATCTTGTCCGGTTCTTGTCGGTGATATCTTTTTGCCCGCTGACTTGTTTGTGCTGCCGATGACAGATTTTGACGTTATCTTGGGCATGGATTGGCTTGCCGAGTACCATGCTATCTTGGACTGTTCTGCGAGGACAGTCACATTCTGCATACCAGGCTTGCCGCAGTTCCAGTTCATCTCCGAGCCTAGAGGAGAGTCGTTGTCTTGCTTGATGTCCTGCGCAGTCGAGGAGCCTATTGCCTTGTGTAATGATTAGTGGCCGGTTGTTTGCGACTTCCCCGACATGTTCCAAGAGATTCTAGGATTGCCTCCTCACCGTCATATCGAGTTCCAGATTGACCTTGTGCCTGGTACAACGCCTATCTCGAAGGCCCCGTACCGTATGGCATCGATGGAGTTGCGTGAGCTGCAGCGTCAGTTGGACGAGTTGCGTGAGTTGGGATTCATTCGTCCGAACAGTTCACCTTGGGGAGCGCCGGTACTCTTCGTTAGGAAGAAGGATGGCTCGTTGAGGCTCTGTGTGGATTACCGCGAGCTCAACCGGGTCACAATTAAGAACAAATACCCGCTCCCGAGGATAGACGATTTATTTGATCAACTGCAGGGTGCACAGTTCTTTTCGAAGATTGACCTGCGTTCTGGTTATCATCAGATTCGTGTTCGAGAGGAGGACATCCCGAAGACAGCTTTCAGGACATGTTATGGTCATTTTGAGTTTCAGGCCATGTCCTTTGGACTGACCAATGCACCCGCGGTCTTCATGCAGTTGATGAACGAGGTCTTTCTTCCATATCTCGATCAGTTTGTTGTGGTCTTCATCGACGACATTCTGATATATTCGAGGACCCGTGAGGACCATATGCAGCATTTGGAGATCGCCTTGCAAACCCTCCGTGCCCACCAGCTATATGCGAAGCTGGAGAAGTGTGAGTTCTGGTAGGAGGAGATGAGATTCCTCGGTCACGTAGTGACGAGGGAGGGTGTCGCAGTGGACCCCTCGAAGGTTGAGGCAGTGCGTCAGTGGGGTCAGCCCACGACTGCGTCCGAGATCCGCAGTTTCCTTGGTTTAGCGGGATATTATCGGCGTTTCATTGAGGGCTTCTCCCGTATTGCAGCCCCGTTGACCAGGTTGATTCGGAAGGGCGTAGAGTTTATTTGGAGTGACGCCTGTGAGCGAGCATTTATGGAGCTGAAGGACCGTCTGACGTCCACTCCTGTCCTCACTCTTCCCTCTGGGAGTGATGGATTCATGGTATTTACCGATGCTTCGCGTATTGGGTTAGGTGCTGTCCTAATGCAGCACGGTAGACCTGTAGCATTTGCGTCTCGTCAGCTCAAGGTTCATGAGCTGAACTACCCCACGCATGACTTAGAGCTGGCAGCAGTCGTCTTCGCACTGAAGGTGTGGAGACACTATCTCTATGGGGTTAGGTTCGAGCTCTTCTCTGACCACAAGAGCTTGAAGTATCTATTTTCTCAGTCTGAACTAAACATGAGACAGAGACACTGGATGGAGCTTCTGAAGGATTATGATTTTGACCTCCAGTACCACCCAGGCAAGGCGAATGTGGTGGCGGATGCCCTTAGCCGTCAGCCACGAGGCCTGGTGGCACATATGATGATTCAGGAATGGAAGATGCTCGAGGATATAGCAGAGTACGACTTTGATTTTGGTCTGCAGTCTTCTATCGTTCAGTTATCGAGCCTGTCGATTCAACCCTCTCTTGTGGCAAGGGTGATCGAGGCTCAGCAGACAGATGAGTCGTTACAGGATTACCGAGCAGTGGCGGCATCTGAGAGTCAGACAGATTGGCAGATTGGTGCTGATGGTGGACTTCGCTTCAGAGGCCAATTGTGTGTCCCGGATATTCCTGAGTTGCGTAGAGATCTTATGACCGAGGCACATCGATCTCGGTTTTCTATCCACCCTAGCTCAACAAAGATGTACCGTGATATGAGGAGGCAGTATTACTAGGCAGGGATGAAGCGCCAGATTGCCAGTTTTGTGGCCGAGTGTGACACATGCCAGCGTGTCAAGGCCGATCATCAGAGACCCCCTGGTCTATTGCAGCCGTTGAGCGTCCCGACGTGGAAGTGGGAGCACGTATCTACAGATTTTATTATGGGTTTGCCGAGGACTCAGTGCGGTCATGACGCCATTTGGGTTGTCGTGGACCGTCTGACGAAGTCGGCACATATTATTGCGATTCGTGCGACTTGGCCCTTGGACCGGCTTGCGAGGTTATTCATTGAGGAGATTATGAGGCTGCATGGCGTACCAGTCTCGATCGTTTCTGACCGAGATCCGAGATTCACGTCTCAGTTTAGAGGAGCTTTCAGAGAGCTATGGGCACTAATTTGCAGCTCAGTACCGCGTATCATCCGCAGACCGATGGCCAGACTGAAAGGGTCAACCAGATCCTTGAGGATATGCTTCGGGCCTACGTGATTGACTTCGGTGGTAGCTGGGATGAGCATCTGCGATTAGCTGAGTTCGCATACAACAACAGCTATCAGGCGACCATTGGCATGGCTCCTTTTGAGGCATTATATGGGAGACCGTGCAGATCTTCGAGTTGTTGGACCGAGGTTGGAGAGCGGCGTCTCCTAGGTCCCGAGCTTGTGCAAGAGACATCAGAGGTTATTGATATTATCAGGCAGAGGATGCGCATAGCTCAGAGCCGGCAGAAGAGTGTTGCTGATCACCGGCGTCGTCCCTTGGAGTTTGATGTAGGGGACCATGTGTATCTCAAGGTCTCGCCCATGAAGGGCATAGTTAGATTTGGAGCGAAGGGCAAGCTTGCCCCGAGATTCATAGGACCTTTCGAGATCACTGAGCGCATTAGCGCTGTGGCCTATCGGCTTGCCTTACCATCTCAGTTGTCTGGCGTCCACAACGTTTTTCACGTCTCTATGTTGAGAAAATGTGGGTCAAACGTAGTTCCTGTTATTGACTGGCAGCCGTTGGAGGTTCGTGAGGACGCTTCTTACATCGAGCAGCCAGTTCGTATCCTTGATTGGAAGGAGCAGGTCCTCCGAACCAAGGTCATTCTCTTGGTGAAGGTTCAATGGGGCCACCATTCTGTGGATGAGGCATCTTGGGAGCGCGAGGCTGAGATTTGAGAGCGCTATCCTCATCTCTTTGATGATTGATTATATGTTGTATGTTGTATGCTGTCTCTGATATTTATATGGCGATGCCTTGCTTCCTCTTCTATTATGATTTATGTTTTCTTGTGATGATTGTTTAAATTTCGAGGACGAAATTTTTATTTGGAGGGGAGAGCTGTAAGACCCGTGTCCTAATCCCCGTTAACTTCCGCGGCCCTTCTGGTCAAATTTCGATAACCTTCGCACCGTATTCGGTGTTTGCGCACGATCCTAAGCCAGGTCCCGCGCATCGACGTCGGCTTGATCCGAAAGTTGTATCATAGCGACTGCGTCGTCGCCGCGGTTCCAACGCCGTGACTTGCGCACCGAACCGATACCCAGGTAAGAAGATGCCGATCTGCGTTTATTCCGAGAAACACCGTGCGTTGCGGATTTTGAGGGAATCTCTACACAATTAGTCCCATCAATTAACCATAAATGCAACCATACCTCAAGTACTTCACCCATTCCCTCTTTTTCCAAAAGTCCACCATCTTTCCACCTCACCATTCCTCTTTTTCTCATTTTCAACCACAACCATCTCTCTTCTCCACCAATTTCAAACTAAACCATACCTCTCATCACTCCTTTCTTACAACCATCACTCCACCCATCCCTCCATCCATTATTTCTATCTCTCCCTCTCATTCTCTAGCAATTTTTCCAAATCCCATGAGAAATTTCACACATCCAACACACTCTCTCAACTTCAAGTGTGGCCCACCCTCTCATCTCCAATCTCAACCATTCATCTTTCATCAACCTCCGTTAAAAGTGAAGGTAAGGAGCTAAGGAGTCCAAGGGAGCAAGGAGAAGGAAGATAAGGTGGGTGATTTTCCATTATTTTAAATTTTAGGGCCCACTTGTTGGTGGGACCCATTTGGATGTATGTGATTTAATCAAGAGGGCCCATAGTGGCGGGGTTCCTCTATCTCACCGTGTATCTCTCTCTCTATCTCTCTCTCTTTCTTTCTTTGTAATGGTGTGGATCCCACCAATATGTGTTACATCTCCCCCGTCCATCTACATCAGACGGTGTGGCCCACTCTATTATAGGTGATGATCCGCACCATCCACTGTTTGGATGGGCCCAATGCATCTTTATATATATATATATATATATATATATATATATATATATATATATATATACATATATGTTATATTTTATATAATATATGTATATAATATATAATATAATATGTATTTATATACATATATAATATAAGGTATATTATATATATATATATATATATATATATATATATTTATATTGGTGGGCCACGTCCATGTGGGGCCTACCACAATGAAGTGATTATGTAAGTCGTCCAGCGTCCAGGGACGCTGGACATTGGCAACGTAAAGTGCTAACTGGCACTGCTTTAAAAAAAAAAGGAGAGAGAGAAAGAAATGGTGGACCACTCGTGCAAGCCCCACCTTGATGTATACATATAATCTAAGCCGTCTATCCCGTTGCCCAGATCATTTTAACCGTTGAGCTAAAATTTGGGACCAATCTAAAAATCAAGCGGGCCATACCATAGGAAACAGTGTTCCTACCTTCGATTTACTCCCTAATGCTCCTGTATATCAAAAATAGCCCAATATTGGACTCTATGGGCTTGTATCAAGCCACAGGGACCCATGGCTGGAGTGGATGTTGCTGATGTGGGCCCTACCATAGAAAATCCGTAGAAAAACGGTTTTCTTTAAAAAAAAAAAACAACAAACCAAGGGAGGCAGCAGCGTCAGCGCTGCTGCTGGTACAGTGCCGCCCGCTGACGGACGGACTGGCTAGGGCTCACGGCCCCAGCTGTGGGCCCCACCTTGATGCATTTCTCCCATCCCAACCATGCATTTGATGGGTCCCCACAGTTCAGCCGTCCACCCCAAAATTCAGCTGTATATGGAACTCCAGTGGGCCACATCATTTAAAATCATGTGAAGATATGCCAAAACATATAAAATCATTTGGCGGGGCCTACCTGAGTTTTGGATGTTGCTGAAACTTGAGCTGGACCGTTAGCCAAATGGGACCCACATAATGGATGGGCTAGATTCATGAACCACACTTCGGTGGGCCCCACATCCACCGTCCACATGACCTTTTAAAAAGGTTGGACGTAAATAAACATCACCGTGGACTCCCTGTCCGTGTGCTGTGAAAAAAAAAATAATAATAATAATAAATAAATGGTGGGCCCCACCCATGGTCCGTGGGACCTTATGAATAGTTTGGGTGGAAAATAAACATTCCAGTGGGCCCAGTCCAGTGGGCCCTACCTTGGTTCAGGTAGCTTTATGAACAGTTGGGTGGAAAATAAACATTATGTTGGGCCTTAAGTTGGGCGGAAAATAAACATTATATTGGGCCTTAAGTTGGGTGGAAAATAAACATTATATTAGGACTTAAGTTGGGTGGAAAATAAACATTATGTTGGGCCTTAAGTTGGGTGGAAAATAAACATTATATTGGGCCTTAAGCTGGGTGGAAAATGAGCATTTTGGTGGGCTCCATCATAATGTATGTGTTTCATCCAACTGTCCAACTGTTTTGGAGATAATTTAAGGCCCATTATGGAGGCCCATCTTCATGCATTAGTGGTCCTTGTTGAGGCCCACCTTGATTTGTATTAGGCCCATATTATGAGGCCCATTGAGGCCCACCTTGATGTAGATATGGGGCTCATATTATGTAGCCCATTTGATGTATTTGGGTCCTTGGGTCAAGGCCCAATTAGATGTACAAAAGGCCCATTACAATATGTGATTCATAGAAGGCCATTCCTTGGGAGCAATGTTGGTTTGATGTCCACATTGAATGGATAATGTTGGTTAAATGTCCACATTATAACTCTCCCTAAGGCCCACTGATAGGCCCATAATTATGGTAAGAAGGCCGCCTAGGGCCATCTCCATTATATCTAGAGCCCATCTCTTTATACATGTTTAGTATAGATCCATGATTCATGATCATTCGCACCATATGTATGCCTGATGTGAGGGTGATCGATCATAGCATATACCTTTGGATAGACTGTTTATGGGCTCCCTGATAGGCGGAGTTGCCTCATATAAGTGCATGGTATATACAGGACTGTTGCATGACTGATAGTGTGACTCATGCACTTGCATTTGTGTGATTGTAGTTACTGTATGCCCTAGCGACATCAGGGCCACAGCCTCCATAGACACATCGTGGATGGCTGGGTTGGGTACCGAAAATATTTGGTTCTAGCATACGGGCGCCATAGACGTCCCTGGGTGAAAATTTCTAAACCCGATGGTACCAGAGGATGACTCCAACGTCGAGACCGAGTGGATATATGAGTGCACAAAGGCCGAATACCAAGAGGCCGCATCTCCCACTGTGTCGTGGTCGGTTGGAAAGGAGTGTGGCCTTACTCGCCCGAGGGTAGGGGATAATACTAGGCTGAGTTTGACCAGCTCGCGAATGGGTCCGCTATCGACGTGCCGGATAGGTATTGGCAGACTATTAGTCAGGCGGATAGTGAGGTTTCTTACGCTCACTTGGACTGTGCGGCTAGGAGAGCGACAGTGCCATTTGGAGTGTATTGAACCCCGGTGATTATCCAGAATGAGAACTGTACTGATACATGATGAGGATTGGCATGCTTGAATTGCATCTCGCATCGCATGGCTGTGTTATGGCCGATAGCATTCATATCTTGCACCGCATAACCTTGGTACGGCTGATTGCATTCATGTGCTCATCACCATGATTCCGCATCACTCTGACCTTGCATTTTGAGCACGTTTATATTGCGCACACACTTACACCACCCTTTAAGCTTTCCATAAGCTTATGCACGATTGATGCATGCAGGTGACGCCAGGACGCAGTCGCAGCCATAGTCTCGCTGTAGTTGGAGCGTGCAGCCGAGCTTCTGGAGTTTTGTTTCTTTTACTACATTGTATTTTCCTTTCTATCGCATTGTACTCAAAAGTTTTTGATCATAGTGGATTTTGTGGTGGTGTTCTTGTGGTTATTGTTTGTGGGTTATACTTTTTGTTATGCTCATTATGAATCAGACTGATGATTTGAAATCCTCCTTGTAGTATCTCAGGATCGGAACCTGGTGAATGGGTGCCGGGATCCGAAAATGGGGTTCTACGGAGGCTGTCGGCGCCGGATTCGGCGATCGGGAAATTTGTGAGCCCGGTTTCCGAGTTCGGGGCGTGACAGTACATGTCATTCGACTTGAGACACTTAGGGGACTCTATATGAGACAGGGTCGCCCCACATGATTCATGCATTTTGCACTGTGTGATATGTACATATACTCCCTAGAGACACTAGGGAGGTGGTCCCGTATCCTTGTTGTGGCTGGTGGATGATGGACACCAAAAATAACTGAGGTTATAGGGTGTCACAGGGTCCCTGGGTGAATGTCCCTAAAGCTTGTGGACCAGTATGATGCTCTAACATCTAGACTGAGTGGATTCATGAGCGCATGATGGTCAGATATCGGTAGGCCACGTCTCCCACTATGTCGGGGTCAGTTGGAAGGGGGTTTGACCTTACCCGTACAGGTGAAGAGGGTTATATGCTAGGTTGAGTTTAACCATCTCGTGAAATGGATTCGCTATCGACGGACCGGGTGGTTTTTGTGTACCACTGGCGAGGCAGATAGTGAGGTCTTTTACACTCGTTTGGTCTTGCACACGATGGGCAACAACCAGTGTTGGAAGTGTACTAGACCCCGGTGATGATTTCAGTGATAATAACTGTACTGAGATGTGGACTTATTTAGTAGGACTTACATGTTCAATATTTGATGCATGCATTCATTCATCTATTATCCACTTAAGCTAGTGGTGTGCAACTAAATCATTATGTGCACCTTCGCAATGACCATGATTTCGGTTAGGTACGTGACTAACCTGAGATCAGGGGTTTAGCATACTGAGTCTAGCTATCCAAATCAGGTATGAGACTGGTTTGGATAGAAATCCCTTGTGATGAACCCCACAACTTGCGATATCGTGTACTATCATCCCAACTACACGCAGTAACTTTGTTATTGTTTTCCATCATATGCTCTATAGTGGAATATGTAATTTGATTATATTGTACATGATGATTGGTTATTCTCATGATTTATGACTGTTCGTCCGATTAGTATGCCTAAAATTGTCACATGATTTATGATAACCCGACGAACTTTAATAATATGCTTAGTTGATAACATGCTCACCTATGATAATATGCTTAGTTGATAATATGTCTGTGGTTGTTTTGGATGTCTTTACGAGAGTGCAATGATAAGCCTTGTTTTACTCCCAGCACGTGGTAGACTCACGAGCTGTGGTTTACTCATACAGATTATTTACACTTTTTCAGGATATGTTTAATAGCATGGTGCGTGCAGGAGTTATAGGGGATTTTTTTATCTCTTCTCCCCCATTGTTGAGCTGATGCACCATCATATGTGTTGCATGTCGACTAGGCTCGTTTCTTGGATATGCATTGATGCCATGTATAAAAAGGTATAACCACCTAATCAGATTAACCATTCCATAGAACCCAAAAAAAAAACTCCCTCGCCATAAGCTGGGTTTGGCGTTCGGGAAGTTCGCTAACCATTCACTAAGTGCGGCTAATGACGAAGAAGCTGTTGCGACCTGAGTTCGGTACTTGGGAAGTAGTAGGGCCTGGGTTCTGGATTTGGGGCGTGACAGGATTCGTATCATAGAAGAGCATGAAATAGTTGATTACATCGTCTTCTACCATGGAATCAAAGTATATATCTTTTCATGAAGCCACAAGTCAGGCAATCTGGCTTCAGAGTTTTTTCTCTAGCTTACAGGTTGTGTAAATGATCTCAAAACCATTGAAAATCTATTATGATAGTTCAATTGCAATTAAATTCTTCAACAACAACAAGTATTCATCAAGGTCAAAATATATTGACATTAAGTATCTTGCTATGAATGAGAGAGTTCAGAATTGTCAAGTGTCTATAGAACTCCTTGGCACAAGATAGATGATAGTGGATTCTCTCACTAAAGGCCTTACTATCACGCTCTTTAAGGAACATGTGACGTCTATGAAAGTTGTAAATCCTAATGATGATTTGAATAGTCGAGGTTTTTATGTTTTATCCGACTATTTACAGACATTTTAGAGATCTATTTATATACATTGATGATTCTGTTATTCAGTTTATATCTTGTTTCCCCTTCAATGTGCACATTCAGTTTTGAGTGAGCAAGACTTTGGTTTGTGTCTTGGTGACATGTTCAGTAGGACTACTTAAAGATCGGCATGTTTGATCATATTAGACGTGTAATCTTCATTAAGGCTATTGGTATTCATGACCATGATTTGTCATACTTCGAAAAATATAAATATTGTGTTGACTACCATGATTCAATATCAATGGTTATGATAGACCGGATCTGACAAGCGTTGCTTATAATTATCTAACGGTGTTATTTTAAAACTTGATAGGATGCCCATTAGGAACTTTCAAAAGCAAATGTGTTTCACAAAATTATTTTCACAAATAAAATAATTTTTTTTTCATTCAAAAATCAATGAAGCCCAAGTGGGAGAATATAAGACTCCGTCAGGTGGGCCATACACAATCATCGATTTAGATATGATCGTTGGATTATTCAGATTGAGTAATTCAGTGAGCCCTACTACAACTGTGATCATTGTAAATAGGTTTGGGGTGGGACGCTAGAACTGTGTTCCTTATACACGGTTATTAAGCTGGATATGGAAACCTATGGTGTGGAGACCCTGGAAGAGAGAAGTGTGATGGGTAAGCTTTTATAGCTCTCTTTCTTATAAATACATGTCTTAGTCCCCTTATCAACGTAATAGAGAAAACACTTGTCACATTAAGACGTTCTCGTAAGGGTTTAAGGTGCAGAAGACTAAGATCCCTTCTCGGAATGTCTTCCCAATCAGACACCTTTAAGATTATTGTGTTAAATCTCCATTATTATTGCATAGATGATCCATCAATTCTACAATATATGATGTTACATAATACTCTATTACCACAAAATTTTAATCATACAGTGCTTGGAATATTTGCACCAACCTTGTGCTAATTATGCTAGGATCGTTCCTTTGCAAGTCCATTGTAGAATAAGCTTAATCGGGTTATGCATGCAACCCATTGTCTTAGTCTACGTGGCCTCTAGCCCATCCAAAAGGATCTCTCAACATTCAAAAACTCAGCTTATGTAAGACCCATGTCCTAGTCCGTACCGTTCCGTTGGCTTCCGCGGTCCTTCCGGTCGAATTTCGAAAATCCTCGACCCGTATCTGACGTTTGTGAGCGATCCCAAGCCGGGTCCCTCATACCAAAGTCGGTTCGAACTGAAACTTGTACCTTAGCGACCGCGCCGTCACCGTGGTTCTAACGCCGCGACTCGTGCACCGAACCGATGCCCAGGCCAGGAGATGTGGGCAAGCGTTCGTTCCGAAGAAACGCTGTGCGTTGCGAATTTCAAGAGAATCTCTACGTCATGTCCCATCAATTAATCAATGTCAAGTACAACCATACCTCAAGTACAACAACCCATCCCTCTTTTTCCATAAGTCAACCCTCTCCCTCCCTACCCATAACTCTTTTTCCAAAATTCAAACACAACTATACTTCTTTTATAAAATTTTCAAACAAACCCATCACTCCATCACCTCTTATCATTCCCATCACCTCTCTCTCTCTCTCTCTCTCTCTCTCTCTCTCTCTCTCTCTCTCATTTCTCAAATCTCCCAAGCAACCCAAACTCCATATGTCCAAGTTCCTCACTCCCAACTCCAAGTGTGGCCCACTCTTCCCACCTTCTCATCTTCCATCTCAACCTTCCAATCATCATCTACCACCATCAAAACCTCATCAACCTCCATCAAAAGGCAAGCTAAAGAGCATAGGAACCTAAGGGAGCAAGGAGGAGGCCTAGAGGTGGGTGATCCACCGTTGATTCTTGTTTTAGGGCCCGCTTGTTGGTGGGACCCATTTTGATGTATGTGATGTATCCATGAGGGACCCATAGTGGCAGGGTCCCTCTATCACTGTCTCTCTCTCTCTCTATCTCTCTTTTGTATGATGTTTTGTGGCCACCACGGTGCAAGACGATCTTGACCATCTGATCGTGAGGCCCACCTTGCAACGGGTCCATTGGACGGCCAAGGTGAAGGAAAAACACAAGTATCAGATTGATCCAAATCAAGTGGGCCACGTTCATGTGGGACCCACCTTGACTAAAATGTGGGCCACGTACATGTGGGGCCCACCATGATGCTGAGTATATCCATGCCGTCTAGTGTCTCTGGACGCTGGACATGAAGCAGGGGTGGCTAACATGGAGTGTGTGTACTGACATGGGTGAGTACTAGCAAGCTAACAAAAATAATAATATAATATTTATATTGCACTTTTGGGGTGGGCTACTCATATAGGCCCCACCTTGATGTATAAGTTTAATCCATGCCGTCCATTCCATTCCTCATCTCATTTTAGGCGTTGAGCCAGAAAATGAAGCCAATTTGATTATCTGGCAGGCCATAGTATAGAAAATAGTGGTTCTTACCATTAAAACGCACTTTGAAGTCTTTTATTCGCCAAAATACCTTAGATATTGGGCTCATTTAGCCTGTAATGAGCCTTAGGATCCAATGGTTAGAGTGGATTTGCCCGATGCGGGCCCCACCTATGAAAATCTGTAGAAATACAGATTTGTTTTAAAAAAAACAAAGAAAGAGACACCAGTAGCTGCTGTCGCCGCTGCCAGTCAGAGGACGCCAGTAGTGTCCTGCTACCTGACGCTGGAGGCAGCCGTGGGCCCCACTGTGATGTGTGTATAACATCCACGCCATTCATTTATTGGCCTCCCTCCCTGGCTGTGGGCCACCCAAAAATCAGCCATATTCAAAGCTCAGGAGGCCCACGTCTCAGAAAACAGTAGGGAATGGACGTCTGCCATGGAAACTCTTTTGGGTGTCCAAAAGTTTTGGATTATTATGAAATTTGTGTTCCTCTTCATCTAGGGTCCGTGTGACCTTACCAACGAGTTGGATTGCAAATAAGCATTATGGTGGGCCCCACGTGGGACCCACAGTGATGTATGTGGTTTATTCACACCGTCCACTGACCGTGGACATTGGAACCCAAATAAATAAATAAAATAATAATAATAATAATAATAAAATATGTGTTTTATCACTGCCGTCTGGCCATTTGGTTGGGTTGCTCGACGTTCAGTGGACCCCACCATGATACATGGGTTGCATCCAAGCTGTCCAACCATTTTGAAAGCTCATTTTATGGCATGAGCTAAAGACTAAGATGGATCTAGGATTAAGTGGACCACCCAGCAAAAGGCAGTGGGGATTAAGCTTCTGCCATTGAAACTCCTTGTTGTCTCAAGAGTTTGGATCATTAGGAAATTTATTTTCCTCTTAGTCCAAATTTGTGTGACCTCACGACTAGATTGGATAGAAAATAAATGTTATGGTGGGCCTTAAGAATTTTCATGGTGGAAATCATGGTCACCACTGTTATTTGGAGTGTGGTCCAGTTGATCCTTTGATATCTATACATATGAGGCCTATGTGATTAGGCCCATCTTGATGTAGTTGTGGCCCATTGTTAAGGCCCACTTTGATATATATGAGGCCCATGTGATCAGCCCATCTTGATATATGTGTGGCCTATTGTTGAGGCCCACTTTGATATATATGAGACCCATGGTATGAGGCCCATTTGACGTATTGGAGGCCCATGGGTCGAGGCCCAATGGGATGTATATAAGGCCCATTGTAATGTGTTCCACTGTGGTTTATGTGATGATCTCGCTGGCAGGCTATGCCTTGGGAACAATGATGGTTTGACGTCTACATTATATGGATGATGTTGGTTAAATGTCCGCATTGTCACTCTCCCCAAGGCCCATTAATAGGCTCATACTTGTAGTGTGTAGGCAGTCTAGGTCCATCTTCGTTATGATCATAGCCTATCACCATATAACATGTTTAGTATAGATCCATGATTCATGATCATACGCATCATATGTATGCTTGATATGAAGAGTGACTGATCATATCATATGCCTTTGGGCAGATTGTTTATGAGCTCCCTGATAGGCAGAGTTACCCTTCATGAGCGCGCGATATGCGCAAGATTGATGCATGACTGATAGTGTGATTCATGCACTTTGCATTTATATGGCATGATTTCTATACGCCCTAACGACATCAGGGTTATGACCTCCACAGACACATCGTGGATGGCAAGATCGGATACCGAAAATATTGTTACTAAGCATCGGGGCGCCATAGATGTCCCTGGGTGAAAATCTCTAAACCCGATGGTACTAGAGGATAACTCCAACGTTGAGACCGAGTGGATATATGAGCACACGAGGGCCGAATACCAGGAGGCCGCATCTCCCACTATGTCGTGGTCAGTTGGAAAGGGGTGTGGCCTTACTCGCCTGAGAGTAGGGGGCAATACTAGATGAGTTTGACCAGCTCGTGAATGGGTCTGTTATCGACGTGCCGGATAGGTATTGGTAGACTATTGGCTAGGTAGATAGTGAGGTTTCTTATGCTCATTTGAACTGTGCGGCTAGGAGAGCGACAATGTCATTTGGAGTATACTAAACCCTGGTGATTATCCAGATTGAGAACTGTACTGATATATGATGAGGATTAGCATGCTTGAGTTGCATCTCGCATCGCATGGCCGTGTTATGACCGATAGCATTCATATCTTGCACTGCATAGCCTTGGTACGGCTGATTTCATTTATGTACTCATCAGCGTGATTCCGCATTTCTTTGACCTTGCATTCTGAGCACGCTTATATTGCGCACACACTTACACCACCCTCTAAGCTTTCTATAAGCTTATGCACGATTGATGCGTGCAAGTGACGCTAGGACGCAGCCGTAGCCTTGTCGCAGTTGAAGTGTGCAGCTGAGCTTTTGGAGTTTCTGTTATTATCATTATCTTGCATTTCCCTTCATACGCATTGTATTTAAAGTTTTTTATCATAGTAGATTTTTTTATGGTGTCTTTGTGGTTATTATTCGTGGGTTATGCTTATGGTTATGCTTGTACAGAATCAAAATCATATTTAAAATCCTCCTTGTAGGATCCCAGGATCGGAACTTGGTGTATAAATGCCGGGAGCCGAGAATGGGGTACTACAGAAGCTGTTGGCTCCGGATTCGGCAATCGAAAATTTTGTGAGCCCGGTTTCGAAGTTCGGGGCATGACAACTTATCTAAGCATCGAGAGAGAGGTCGTTAGTTTTAAAGAGGAAACCTGCAATCTCACTTGCATGCATGTGATACAGGTGAGAACATGCACTTAAATTGGTTCATACGGGCATTGGGTCCAGAGCACTTAACTGCTGGTGGGCCCAACAACGTGGGCAATACACCATTCCTTTAAAAAAAAAAAAAATTTACACACGCACACACACATACCCCACACATGCACGCTATAGTGGAATTTCACCACCTATGGGTACTCGAACCCTTGACCCGGTGTTGAAACTCGTAAGAGTCTACCACCTGAGCAAGAGTAAGGACCCAACAATACACCGTTCCTTGTTCCATGAGATAGCCAGCCATGTTACTCCTCCTTCACAACAAGCTAAAATAAGATATGAGAAAGGAGAAGAAAGGAAAGAAAATATTAAGATGGACCCAAATATCTGCAATTGGATAAGAGGCCATGACGGTTGGCAGTCATCTTTGCGGTTAGATACTGGGAGTGAAGAGGATCCTCTCAGTTGGTTCCAAATCTAGATTTTAGTGAAATTGCTTTAATCAGTCTTTTCAGGATCGTTTGAATAGAATGCAAACTGGAAATGCAATCAGTTTGCATGGACAAGGCAAATGCCTGCATTAAAGTGTTTGTATTTGCTTTTCCCTCCTTAATAAGGGAGTAGAACCTTTTTTTTGTTTTTCTTATCGAAATGTAAAACAGTTTCTAGTGACAATATCTGAGTGTATATATAAAAGGTTTTTCTTTGTATGATTGTAATCTAAACAGTTGCAATGCAAAGGAAAATTATTTTTTAGGATTTTTTTAAGCAAAACAAAAAGGTTCAGACGGTCTGCTTACCTGTGCAGATACTTTTCTGCTTTCCCTTATATTTCCAATCATGGTCCATAAATAATTTTTTAAGTCTGGGATGAAGAGGTCTGGCGATGGATACGGCTGGCCATGCAAATTAAATCAATATTTTTTAGCAATGCCCAAGCCATAGGCATGTAACCAAGTACATTTACACCATGCGTGTGTCAAAACGACGCGTGTGTAATCTAAAGTCATCCATCAAGTGGGCTCAACCATGCAAATGCTCTTATTTTGACCCAAACCAACTAGAAACCTAGATCTAAATTAGATCCGAGACTTACCTAACGTGATGGGAATTTGATTTGGGTTTTCAAGAATGAGACATGAAAGCAAAAGGACCCGGACCCAACAAGACCTGAACCTGGTTAGCCCAGGCATGAGACTACAGCTAACATGACTAGGGTTCACCAGGCCGGGTGGACTAGTTTTGCAAACAACTAGCTGCATAACGAATTAACACAGCTAAAAACCCCGAAACCGTTTGGACCATCTAATTAACTGGGTCAAATGCCTGAGTTGGGCTTTTTGCTCTGTTGGACCAGACGGTTCGACCATGCGACCCATCCGAGCCGACTAAGGCTTGGTTCAACCAATCCAGTTCCATGCCTAGGGTCACCTCCAACTCAGCCAAGTTGAGTGGATTCATCCCTGACGGACTTTGGCTGCGACTCCAGAACAAGCAATGTGGGTGAGACCCTGATTATAGAGGCTTGACTCATTGTATGCATTTTATATCCACGCCATTCATTTCTTTTTCCAGCTTATTTTAGACCTTGGTCCCAAAACTGAAAGAACAAGAAGTTTCAGGTGGACCACACCATAGGAAACAGTGGTTATTGATGATTAAAAACCTTATGTTGGCACAAAAGTTTTGGATCAAGCTAATATTTGTTTTTAACTTTCTTCTAGGTCTGTGTGACCTTATCAACAAGTTGGATGGTTAATAAACATTTTGGAGGATGCTATGTAGTTTTTAATGGTGGGCGTTCAATGACCACTGTTTCCTGTGGTGTGGTTCGCCTGAAATTTGTATTTTTACAATTTTTGGATCCATATCCTAAAATAAGCTGGAAAAACAGATGGACAATGTGGATATACAATGAATACATCGAAGTGGCCTAACGGTCAGGCCACGACCAACTCACACTCGGCCCAAAATCACTCATAGTAGGAACTTAGATAAATAAACCCACTAGTCTCCAGTCTCGTGGTAGGGACCTGTAATGGCTCTTAAATACTAACAATGACAGTCTCAAGATGTCGGCAGATGTAGCTATTAACTCACATGGCACAAGTGCATCATGTGTTTAGTGGCAGATGGTAAAAAAATGCTTTAAAAGTTGGTCTTTCCTTATCATCTTCTCCCCTCTTCACCGTGTGATCTTACACGTGAGATGGACTCATTTTGGATACAAATGCAACATTGCACGCTTGTATGAGATCAGGACCATTCTTCAAGTAGGGCGCATGGACAACATTCCCAAGAAAAAAAAATTGGTTTTCTGCGCATTAGTGTAGAGTGAATGTGGAAGGTCTTCTTTTCTGACCCTCCATTTATCTTACAGGGTACCTGGCCAGAGAACTGCTCTGACGCTTGGCGCATGGCACTTGCAGTCCACCAGATCTATGAATGGCAGGGATCTTAGAAGCAGATTGTGTACTGAGTAAACTGTGGGGTCCACCATGATTTATGTATTTTATCCACTTCATCCATCCATTTTATCTCATAATTTTAGAGCTTGAGACCACAAATGGAGCATTTCCAAAGCTCAAGTGGACCACACCATAGGAAACAATTGAACGTCTACTGTTGAAAATTTGTTATGGGCCACCGAGGTTTTGGATCAAGCTATATTTGTGTTTTCCCTTCATTCATGCCCATGTGATCTTGTAAACAAGTTAGATGAGAAACAAAGATCACCATAGGCCCTAGCAAGGTTTCAACAGTGGAAATCATTATTCCCACTGTATGTGGTATATATGGTTCAGTCGAGCATTGGATATGCTTCCATTTTGGGCTGAACCATTAAAATGAAGTAAAATAAATATATAGATGGCATGGATAAACCACATACATTCATAGTGGGTGGTTACACACGTGGACCAATAGAAAGATTTTACATGGAGACACTACATGTTTGGCACGGCCAAAATTATACTCGTGTTTGAATAAGATCCACATTTGATCCTCCTTCGTAGTTAGGCATTTCTAATGGGATTAACTGAAAACACAAAAATATTAACTTTATTTCAAATTTATGTAATCCTACAAATGTTTCAATGGTGGACGTTCAATCTCACTTTGGTACTGTGTGGCCTAATTGAGTTTTAATCTGCCTCATTTTCTAACTCATGTCTTAAACATGATCTGGAAAAAGGATGGACACTGAATTTCTTACAAACATTATGGGAGGCCCTGCCTAGCTTCTGAGTGCACGGGAACTTCCATGGCCCCAGGTAATCCCATAGGATCCTCCAAGGTTGGAAGATCTGGGACTGTGGGGCCCACCATAATGTATGTGTATTAAATTTTCTCCCTCCATCTATTCTCCATATCATTTTATTGTATGAGCCCAAAAATGCAGTAGATCCAAATCTCAGGTGGACCTCACTAAAAAAAAAAAAAAAAAAACATTAGTGATTGAATGCCTGCCATTAAAATTTCTTAAGAGCCACCCGAATATTTATTTGCCATCGTACCTGTTGAAAAGGTCACAAAGACCTGGATGAAAGGACCACACGAATATCATCTTGATCCAAAACTTTTATAGCCCCGAGGAGTTTTAATTATCACCGCCCACTATTTCTGGTGGTATGGTACACCTGAAATTTGGATCTGCTGTATTTTTGGACTTGTACCCTAAAATCATGCCGCAAAACCAAAGGATGTGTCAATATAAGACATGAGATCGGACGCGGATTGGGTACTACTCTGCCCGTCATGAGATCGGAAAGGGCAGGGTCTCTGACGGGACACTATGATGTATGTATTTTATCCACACGGTCCATTTATTTTTTTATATCATTTTAGGTGCAATGTCCAAATAATAGGACAGATCAAAGGATTAAGTGGACCACACAATGCGAGTTAAAAACCTATTGTCGAAAACTTCTTTAAGGCCATAGAAGTTTTAGATCAAGTTGATATTTGTGTTTCCCTTCATCTAGATTCACGTGACCTCGTGAACAGGTTCAATGGAAATTAAGTATCACGGTTGGGACTAGGAAGGTTTCAACCATGGTGGTGTGGTCCACTAGGGCCTTGCATCAGCCTCATCTTTTGGCTTATAACCTAAAATGAAATAAAAAATTGGATGGACGGTGTGGATAAAACCAATACATCATGATGACTCATCAAGCCATTCCTGTTCCTAGCCCAAGACGTGCTTGTGGTACTAATCTGCCTCCTCATGTTCGGTGTTGTGGCCCTTACCATACTCTGTGTTTTATCTATGCCATCCATCTCATCTCATTTTTGGGCGTGAGCGCAAAATGAGAACCATCCAAATCTCAGGTGGACCACGCCATATGAAATAGTAGTGATTGAACGCCCACCTTTAAAATCTATAATTGCCATCCCAGCACACAGACCTAGACGAAGGGAAAGCACTGTAATTTCAGCTCGATTCAAAAGTTTCATGGCTCCCATAAGTTTTTAACGGTAGGCATTTAATCACCACTGTCTCCTTTGGTATGGTCTACCTAAGAACTAGATTTGACAAAACACATGCATTATTACAGGACCACAACACCGACAATACCAACCACGACCTCAATATTTGTAATTCAACTCCATCTGTATGTCAACAATGCAGGAAAGTCACCTATGGGCCCCTAACGTCACCCATCTCTTCCATCATAGAAGTAGTTACAACCACGTGGACCACTCTGTGACGACAACGTCAGATATAAATAGCCGTCCATTTTGAATGAGTTAATAATAGTTTCTTTGTGTATGGTGGTATGTATACATGCACTCAGGCATGTACTCGTGATGAACAGCCCAAAATCATGGACACCCCGGTAGATATGTCATAAACCAAAATTAGACTAACTGAATCGTTGCAGCATTTGTGGAATCTAGACAATTCACTACCTTTGGGCTTTATCCATCCATTAGATGTCAAACAATAATTGCCGGTTTGAAAATTAGTTCAATGTAAGCTACCGTGTGAAGTGGTGGCCCTAATTTGATGATGGTTTAGAATTTTAGCTTGAGTATCAACGCGTCATGTGTATGAAGCATCATACTATTCAGAGTATCTAAGTGTTCAATCACGTAGAACTGCTGAACCAAACTAGCCACCTATGGGTCGGACAGGGATTGCATGATGCCCCGCCCGTCTCTAGCCACAAACGGGCAGTTCTGTGGGCGAGCTCATTGTGTTGTGTTGGTTTATCCACCCGGTTCATCCATCCTCCCTAATCATTTTAAGGTATGTGCACAAAGATGATGCAGATCCAACGCTCAAGTGGACCACACCACAGATGACTATTGCATTTAATGTACCTAGCATTTACTGATTTGTGCATTTAATGTAATCCAAATTATTGTTTAGTGTGGTCTACTTAACTTGTATTTACCTCATTTTTGTGCACCTACTTCAAAATGATCCGATAGTAAGGATGGATGGCATGGATAAAGAGATACATCACAGTGGACCTACCCACAGAAGTGCCCATTCATGGCTGTTGAAATTTGTGGTTTTTGAAAAATTAATTCACATCTTCAAATTTTCAAGATTTTGCCGCCGAAATGATTTTCTCAAAATTCAAATAGGAAAAGTCCAATGTCCCACCTTAGAAATGATAGGACGAGTTTTGGAGTTTATATGTGGATGTGTGTGTAGTATTCTACTTAGAGCTTTAGAGATTAAGACACTCGGGTTACGCACTAAAACACACAACTAGGCGATCGCAGTGCTAGTAGTATAGTAGGAGCCTATATGCGATGGATCTGAAATGAGCTAGGGTTTTATAGGTAACTGAAAATGGCCAGATATTTAATCCGAAATGGTTAGCCATTTCAAAAAACGGCTAGCTACCTTAAAAGCGAAAACGGTCTGAAAACGGACGGGCCATGATGATCCAGCGGTCAGATCTTTCGATCCGATGACCAGAAATGGCTGAAATTAATGATCAACGGTCAAAAATGTTTTTCAAATGTTTTAAACCATTGATGGCCACCTAGCAATGGTCCACTCCCTGATGCCTATATAAACTGGACCATTCCAGTCCAAATTCAATTACCTCGAACACAAATCTCTCCCTTTCCATTAGATTGTCCAGATAGCATTTCCATCATAAAATATTATAATCACATCCACTGTTTGATTCTGCCAGAAGATCTGCTGCGTTGAATTATTCATAAGTGGACCCATCGTGATTGCTACACGCGGATCCAAACCGACTTATCTTATCATGGAAGTAATTCGCCTATAACCCATTTGTAATTGATAAGGAGGCGAATTCTGCTTTAAGGATAGCGTATATTTTTACGTGATTCAGCCTAGTGAAACGATATAATTAATTTTTTTTAAAATTTTTTTCGATATATCCACCATTTTTCTAATGATGGCTAGAGACGAGTAGGGTGGGACCCAATCCGCGTCTATGTAGGTTTGCCTTTGCTGGCTAGCTTCCTCACCATTGGACGCAGATTGCACATTACCACGCCCGTCTCCAGCTCGGAACAAACGGGAGCTTTAAGTGGCCATCATAATGTATGAGTCTTATCCACGCCGTTCATCTATTTTTCGTATCATTTTATAATATAAGCCCAAAAATGAGGTAGATCCAAGGCTCAAGTGGACCACACCACAAGAAGCAGTAGTGATAATGATTCTCACCGTTGAAACTATTCTAGGGCCCACCGTGATGTTTATTTTCCATCCAATCTATTCATAGAGTTACATTGTAGCGTCCCGATTTCCATGTAGCCAATTATATGCACACCTAGACATATACATCTACCTCACGAGGAATATTATGAAATATTAAACATAATGGATTAGTGTAAATGGAACAAATAAATAAATTTCGGGGACAAAATTTTGTTTAAGGGGGATAGATTATAACACCCCGAACTTTTCAATAACCAAGTATTGAAAGTTCTCGAGTGTTACCATGAAATTTAACTTATTATGTACATGAGTACAATACTAATTTAGTTATCTTAACCTTACATCTATTCTCCAACACGAATCTAACCATTGGAAATAATCTTCATTCATAGATCAATTTATCTAACCATTGATTTTAAGATAGGATCATCATATACATAAATATTCTCACTTATATATCATAACCAATAGCTTAATCAAATATACATTGCTAGATAGAGATATATAACCGCCCACTTTAATTTTGGACCACCTGATCATAGTAAATTAACTACTTGTTCTCTACATCTGCTCGTACACACATCAAGTTGATATTCTGATCCATTCATCTTGTTCATCACCTATGAATATGCTTAACCCACCATTAGAACTTAAATATGAAAAACTTACACATGTGAAAAAGACACTCAAATCTAACGATACACATGTTCTACCCCCTAATCACTCTAAAAACCCACCTTGTGTTCTTTTGTTTACAAAACTTGTCGTACATATACCTATATACATTGTTAGAGTACCAACCATCGAGCTTTCCTATTTTAAATGTGTCATCTGACCATCTATTGTGTGGTTTAATATATGTACATTCCCTAATTAATTTGGTGAATAAATTTTTATTCATAATGATTTAGATATAAGTCCTTTTGTAAGAATTACTTAGAAACGTGCCTATAACCATGCAGAACCATTAGATTTTCCAAAACACTCGTGTCAGCAATAATTACAAAAATGTCATTAACCTAGCCCCTGAATTCTAGATCACATGGTTTCCACAATCCGTTTGATGTGAAATATTATACCATGCCTATATATCATATATTTACTATAAATGTGAAATTTCAGCCCTTAGATCATTGTAAAAGTGATCCAATTTACAAATTAGCCCTTTAATCGTTGATTTTGGTGTTCATCAAGTGAAGAAATCTCGTGGGTAATCATAGTATGATATTTCCCTTCATATGAACGACTTGAATTACCAATAATATGAACTAAGTGTTAAATATGAAGACCCCACTTTGATAGGTTTTTCCTTATGCATGAAGTTATCATTTCTTGACTTATCAACTCTTTATAAATCTGGATCTTCTGATTTAATCACTTCCTAACGTCCATCGCAACTCAAATTTAAACCACACTTTGGTCTCATATAACTAATAGGTTATACAAAATTTAGACCCCAATCTAGGATCCTACACCGTTAAATGCTGAAGCCAGTTTCTTCCTATTTTATGCAAAAAGCAATATTTTAGATCTATGCCTTTTCCACCATCGATCAACCACCAATTTTTTTCCAACCATTTTCCTATCCCGACTATACATTCCTCTAAAATTAGACTCTAATCATTAAGTGTGGACCGTTAATTGATATTAAGTTTATTTTGGCACCTGTTAAGAGAATTTTCAAAATTGGTCAATCTAAATTTTGAATTACCAAGAAAATCATATACCCCAGCTCTATTCAACGACCTTGACATAATGGACAAATATTACAAGAAAATGGAGCTTTACCGGCGGCTAAAAATGCCCCTAAAAGTCCAAAAAACTGCTAGTAATACTTTTACCGACAGTTGTACACGTGCCGCTAAAGGGGGGCGTTGCTATATCTTTTACCGGCAGTCGTGCTTTTTTACCTACATTTTTGATAGCCGTCGCTATAACGGAGACTTTTTACCAGTGGTTATTATCCTTTATCGGCGCTTATGTTGATCGCCAGTAAAGTTTGAAGAAGTGCCAGTAAAAGCTGTAAAAAGTGCCGGTAATTAAAAATATATTTAAGTGCCGCAAAAGGTTGTCACAATGTCGGTAAAGATCTGCAGAAATGCTAGTAAAGGCCTGCATAAGCATCGTTTAGACATATCTAAGCGCTAGTAAAAGTATATTTAAGCGCTGCCAAATACTTGGCAAAATGCCAAAAAATATATGTAGAAACGTCAGGAAAGGCCCGCCGAAGTGTTGGTAAAAGTATATTTCTGCGACGCAAAAAGGTTTCCAAAACGCCAGGAAATCTATGCAGAAACGCCGGAAAAGGCTTGCCGAAGCGTCATTTAGACATATCTAAGCACCAGTATATGTCATGAAACACCGATATATGCCATGGAAAATGCTTGGAAAGCCTTTAAATATGCACCGGTAAAAACTGGTGACCGCCTGTAAAGGTGCTGATTACGAGTTTATTTTTTTTTCTTAATCCATTTGATTATTTATATTTAATTAAAACTTGTATTGTTTTTAAATATTTAGAACCTAAAAAATGTTGCACAACACAATTAAAAATGAATACTAAATAAAATGTATTACTTTACAATGAAAATCGTATAATATTTCAATAATATGTTAAAAATGTTTTGAATACATATAAAAGAAATCCCTCCATCTACCTATCATGTCTCTGCCTTCAACCTGCAAGACAAATTAATAAAAATAAATTAATTACATTTCAATAATTTTCTACTATTTGGATAGCATGTCTTATGACTTTCAATGGCCCAGTAAGAATGTGTTCCTTCTCATACAAGTCAATGAAAGGAGTGGCCTACTCAATGATGTGATTTACTTCAAAAAAGAAATATAAAAAATTGGCATGAGATCTTACAGTTGACGAATTTCTGCCTGGTTTCACCGTTAGCAGCAATACTCTACTACATTTAAACTACTAAATCATCGAAGACCAAACCACCCTCTTGTTTTTACAGAATATACCTTCTTCTTTGAAAGGGATGTTTCCACGGACAATGTGCAGCTTGGTTGCTGCTCCAAGGTAGCTACATTCTGTATCAACATAAAAAACAATAAATACTTTTTGATAAATAGCTTAGCAAATAATTCACCACTAAGAATCCATACCTATAAAAGAAAAGAGAAGAAGCCTATAAGCCCACATGTGGACATTCAAGTTGCATATTCGTAAAGATGACTGGCATACTATGCCAAAATTGCGGATTTGCGACGGACCAAATCCGTCGTAAAATATTTTAAAAAAAACGGATTTTCTGTTACTCGGTCTGTCACTATTTACTGGTTGGTTTTTGTTTTCCGACGGATAAAATCCGTCGTTAAATCTGCGATGGATACGGTCCGTCGCATATTACTGACGGGTAAGATCTGTCGCAAAAAATTAAATCTGTCGCTGAATTTAGGAAAAAACCGGCGGAATTGTCATTTAAACTATTAGCGACGGATAAGGTCTGTCGCTAATATGAGGAGTGACCGACCTGAACTCCCTGGTCGTGTTGTGCAGATATTAGCGACGGATTTGGTCCGTCGCTAAAATATCTGCAAATTCTAAGAGATTTTTTTATATATTTTTTTGTATCTTAACACCTGATAGTCATTCAAAAAATAATTCACATGATTGTTTTATAATATCATAATCAATCAATGATTAAACATGTGCATGCCTGATTCACCCATTTAACATTCATCAAGACAATAATCAACACTACCAATAAAACAATTAACGGTCTATTTAATGTTTTCAGACTACAAATGCACATGAATGTCCATTTTCCATGCTACAAATGTTTATAGCAATACAACTTTCCATGCAGGTACATAGCCTAACATAGCCAAACAGGCAAAACCAAAAATAGCATGGTAGAAGACATTTCATATACCTCATCAACACTCAAAAGTGAGACTTTTCCGTCAAGCATGTTGGCTTTAAAATTACGACCCAAGAGCCCTCTTATATCATCTATTCTCCAGTCCTCTGCAACTGCTACTGTTTGAAGCACAATTTTCTCCAAATCAAGAGCTTCCACCTGATAGAAGAGAAGAATAATCTTTGTGAATTGCATATGACCTCTCAAGTAAATAACAAATGGGATCTATGTAACAAACATTCAACCATGGATTAATGTTTTCGAATGGCCTTTGTAACAAGAACATTTGTTGCTAAATTTGAATGCACGGTGTTTGTTTGTTTGGAAGGCAAGACAATTGATATTAGGCATGTGCCTTCTGGTTGCCAGATAGATGCATATATCCCTTCTAGACTATACATGTATGATGTGCTACTTCAATGAAAGAATGAAAACTTTTCAAGTCACAAGAAAATTCAGACATGTAAAACATGTTACAGACTTACAAGCAGAACATGTCGCAGTCCAAGCCTTGGATTCCAATCCTTCTTTAGCGTATTGACGTAGATCATGCCATTAGTTGCAATGTTTGGATGAAAGATTTGTCAAAAAGTAACCTACAAAGACAGGAGAGGTACATGGAAGTAAAATGAGCATGACGTACTTCGTCACTAGAAGAATATCATTGAAAATGTGAAAAATGTATATTATTGCACATTTGGGTGGCGAGTGTGGAAGTCATGTGATAATAATAGCTTCAGTCGTATGGAGTTCCAGCTGCACGAGATGTTAAACCATGCCCTCTAGTCAAGTTCGTAAAGAAGAATACCGGATTGAAAGGCATTTCTGATGACAAGTCACCTACCTGGACCCTCGATATCGGCAAATATAGTGGACAAATCATCATCATTTATAAATACTTTAATGCCCTCTGGTGGGATTTCATCAAGAATTTTCAATTCCTTAGCAAGTTGTTTGACCACATTTGGTGGAAGATTTTCATTTGTTGCCTGCCATAAGTAACAAACCCATAATAGATCTTCCAATGTCAAATTAAACTTCTGGGAATAATGCAGAAAACCATACAAAATACCAACAGATGCAAATCAAATAATGCACAGAAGGGAGAGGTGAATGTATGCACTAGCATGAGATTGCTGATGTATGCAGACTCATATAGATAGAAGCATTGGAGAATAATACAATAAAAGAATTACCATCAGCCAAAGGGGCTAGTTAACACAACGTGTCAAAAGAAACTCCTACCTCCTGTGCTTGAGATGTAACTGGACCTTCTGATGGATGATGCAGCAAGGACTCTAAAATATTCAAATAAAAACATATAATTAACTATAATTTCATGCTCTATCTGGAAGCACCATAGCAATTCTAACCAAGTTTTTGCATGAAACATCACCACTTCTATTCTATAAGCATTGATCTACATAAACTTGAAAATAAGAAGAAAAATAAATAGCTACATCTCTGTACAGTTTAATGGTAAAGAAGCAGAAACAACATGCAGAGAGGAAAAGGATCAAAAAAACCATAAGTAATCAATGCGGGACAAATCTTCCTTCTTGCAGATCATAGACATTTCAAAGAACATAAGACTAGACTCAGTACCTGGCTTCTTTGAAAGATTGAGCCATAACTAGCATCTTCCAAGTTCCAACTAGCCAAATGCGACTAGCCTCAGGAATTCAGGAAAGTGCCAAACCAAACCCGATTTGGAGGCACATCCAACAGTGGCAGCAGAGTAACCACAAATTCAGATGATTCGCCCATGTCAACCCAATTTTGATGCATCAGGAATATGGTCACACAACAGATAAAAAGCTGGGACTCGTAGATGTGCCATGAGGTCAATGAGATTCAACTTGTACCACATGCTGGCAAGGATACCATGGAACAAGTGGGAGAATGAAGAGGAATAAGAAAATTAGGGACAATAGAATATTATATTTTTCACCATTTATAAAATAATGGGTATATTCATCAGTTTGGTAAGAGCATGAACAAATTTTTGTAACTTATTTGAACTTTGAATGGATACAAAATCCATCTTCGAAGCTAAAATCATTGATATGTTTCCGGGTTCTACCAATAAGGTGTATCTTTTAATTGTCTACTGAGAAAACTGCCTCAGTCAAAGTCATAATAGTTTTCAAATTGAAGACGATTAATGGTACATGTTTGTGATAGTACAGATTCAAGCATGCACACATACCAAAAACCCAATAGTGAGAGAAAAATACTACTGAACATTTTCTCCCACACCAACAACTAGTGCTTTTCTTGTATATCAATAACACCTTTCATTTTATGAGCTACCTGACAAGTGAAACAGCCTGATTTTTTAAGCAGAAGATCTACACAAAGAAGCCACCTGATTTGAACTATGCCAACCTGACTTAAACTGTGCCCAGCACATGAACCTGATCCAAGACACAACCCAACCTTAAACTGGGTCCAACACATGGACTCGACCTGACTTGAAACCGGGTCCATCACATGGACCCAACCTGAACCTAGCTAGACCCATCCAAAGTTTGAAACCCAAACTCGGCCCAATTTCTTAACAGGTCCAAAAGATAGACTAGACATGTTAAATCAGATCTGATCCATGGGTCCTAATTACAAAGCTAGATAGGTAACTATTGACTGTCCTAATCACAAAGCTACATACCAGCTGAAAGAACAAAAAAGACAATTTCTATGCTAATAGTTTTGCATCCTGCAATGTGAACTTTCATTTCACAATAAAGGGTGGGAAGCATATATAACACAAGAGAGAGATTCATGCTGTTATGCTAAGACCGCCTCCAATGTTGTGCATTCTATGGATGTGTATTTGCTCAATCTCAAATGAGGTCTCTATCTGACTATACAAGAACCTTGTCCTTTGACCAAGCTTCATCAATGTCTCCCATTCAATTCAAAATCTACGCATCTAGGTGACAGGGAACAAACATTTCACATACCTGTGCTCTAAGAAACTCGCACCATAATTTTTCCACTCGCTGATATCTCCCAATGCCGATACATGCAAAAAATGGGAATTCGGAACCTTGTAGATTAATAAGGCTAAAAAGAGAAAGGAAGCAGGGGAGAGAGAGCTTGCTAAAGGCTCCATTTCATGCATCACAAGTCTTCTTTCCCAAAACACTCAATACTTTCTTTTTAACTTTAGCATAGTAAACAAACCAATGAGATTCCAATCTTCAAAACAATAAAAGATAATAAAAGAAATAAACAACTAATATGGGAAGTTGGCACACCTACAAGCTTCACTGTGAAGAGTCCAAAAACTTGTGGGAAAATTCCTTGCAAAATGGCATTTCGTCCTGCAAATAGTTTGAAGAAGCATGATTGGATCATGTAGCAAATAAAAAATTGAAAGAAAAAACATAATGAAGAATAAAAAATTGAAGAAAATATTTTAAGATCATTTTAATGTCATGAAAAAAAAAATCTCTATTAATTAAGAGGGGGAAGGTACATGAGAGACCGGTTTTAATGGATACAGCGAGAAATATATATGTCAGGAATATGATTCCAGGTCAACAAATAAGAACAAGCGATGCTAAACTTTGCTATTTATCCCTTCTTTCCCCCAGTGAATATGTGAAATCCAAATTACAAAGAAACAAAAATTGCATGTATCAATTGTAGTTCTCCTACATAAGGAGCCTTAGAACTTAAGTAGTGAATGGTTTGGAAATTTGCAAGGACTAATGAGAAAAAAGAGTGGGTTGAAATCCAAGTAGATAAAATAAAATTCTCAGGTGGATTAAAATTCCTAGTAGAAAAAAGACTGGGCTAAAATTAAATGGATTTCTAGAGTTCTTATCAGTAGAACAATGATGCTCAGCTGCAAGCAACAAAATTAAAAATGAAACTTATAACATATTTCAAATGGAAAATGAAACTGAGCAATGCTACAAAGATTAGGTTGATATAAATTTTGAATACTTGTACATAATGTTTAAGAGCATCTTTGGTGGATGGTTGAAAATGAATTCATCTTATTTTCATTAATCATAAATATATATTAGATATCACATAAAATGGGATTAAATCATTTTCATGTCAACCAAACAGGTCTTAATTATATTCTTGATGATAATAAAAAATAAATAAATAATCCAACATCAGTGCCATCAAGAATTTAAAGGATCTAAGCCTACTGTAGATTGTCTTAATGGGAAATCAGACCATTTCTGACTTTCTGGTATTTCTACTAACTCATACTGCAATCAGCATATTATCTTTTCACATAGTTTTCACAATGAATTGGCTAGAATTCTCATTAAGTGAGTTGTCTAGGCTTGAGATTAGAATGGTCCATCTGCCATGGTATACCACAGGTAAGCCATGACACAAAAACCAGAGTAAACAAAAACGGTCTAGCTGGAAATGTAAACAGTTAAAAAAAAACAAAAACCATAAATCGTCAAAGGTTCATTTTTAACTCCAATCAATCATTAGGATGATTCACTCCACATGATTTTTGTACCATGCCCCATCCCCAACAGCACCAAGCAGATGGGCAGTTTAGATCATCTCCACATATGAGGCCCGTGGTATCCATGCTACATGAGCAATGCAATGCAGGTCATGTGAAATGGACCCAAAGAAGAAATATGAAAGAAAGCCATTCTACCTATCAACTAAAGAAGTCCTAAGCAAACTGCACATCACTTGAATGTAGGGATGTAAACGGGCTGCACAACTAGTTTTATGGGAATAGACAAAAAAAAGAAAAAAAAGAAAGAAGAATCTAACTAGAGACAAAAGCTAACTAAATGTTCAAAACAAAAATAAAAACAATCCATGCACACACATATACAGATTAAATCGGTCAATTATTTCTTTCTCCAAACTTTTAAAATGAATTAAATGGATTTATTAACTGCTATATTAACAAAGCTGGGAAGACTAGCTGCTCCAATTCAATGTCTATATGAAACAAAAGCTGACCAATTAAAATTCACAAACTACAAAGTAAAATAGCAATGCGGTCTAATAGAATTATATGTCTCTGAATATAAGGAAGGTTTATTTCACAGAAGTGTTCCAATAGATCATATGCAACTAGGATGCTCTGATCCTTAAAAGAGTTGCTCTACCTGCAGAGAATGGAGGGTTCAGTGTGCTTTACAAGACAACAGTAAAGGTTTATATGGTAAAGAGATTTTAAAGATAGAGATGAAGAAATAATCAAGTTATAAATAAATAAATAATGAAATAGATGAAAAAATAGAGATAAAATGCCCCGAGCAGATCAAAAGGTCATATACTACATGGAAAGTGATAGAAAAATTAATTACTATAAAAAAATAAAACATACAGAAAACATCCATTGCCAATCCTTCTAGATGCCTAAAGCCAAGAACACGAACTCAAACATGATTCCCTTTCCTGAACTTTTTATCCAGCTTGTAGACTTCCTCATTAACCACATCAGATATCTGTGACCTACAAAAGAAGAATCTTTACATTTTCAGCCTGGGTTGCAACAACAATAACACTAGAAGGATCTTTAAATATGAACCAATCACAAAAAAAGGCAATGCCTTCATCAGTAATTTAAGAAAGGCTAGAGAGGAAATAAATCAAAATTAACTCATGATTTGGTATCTAAATTTACGTTTGCAGGTGCATTTGGATGCTCAAATGAATTGATCTGCAATAACTCAATCCAGTGGAGTGTCCATCTAGTTGGTCATCTCCATAGATGGTTAGCTTGTTTAGAAAATCGACTGCATGAGCAATCCTAGTCATCAGGGCATTGTGTTGAGCGCTGCTCATAAGCACTTCCTAGCCATATGCATTGATAAATCCACCCTAAAATTCCCAAATTCCTAAATCAGTATTGAGATTGAGAGAGATTGAGAGAGAGAGAGAGTGAGAAATACCTCAACCGAGCTTCAGAGAGAGAGAGAGAGAGAGAGGGTGTGCGTGGGTAGGGCTACGACAACAAGAGCATGGGTGGAGAGAGAGAGAGAGAGAGAGAGAGAGAGAGAGAGAGAATGAGAGAGGGAGAGCAGGAAGAGAGATCGAGAGAGAGAGAGAGAGAGAGAGAGAGAGAGAGAGAGAGCGGGAAGAGAGAGAGGAGGGAGAGCAGGAAGAGAGATCGAGAGAGAGAGCGGGAAGCGAGAGAGGAGGGAGAGATCCAGAGAGAGACAGAGAGAGAGGAGTGCGAGAGGGATATGGAGAGACTTGAGTAGGTGCGAGAGAGAGACGGATGAGAGGAAAGAAGTTAGGGCATTTCAACTTTAGGAATGCTCACTCGCGCACGTGCGAACCTTTGTACACGTGTCATGGGTGTCTAATCCGAACGGTCCATGTGATGTGGCATCCCATGAAACTTACATGGACCAATTTTCACCCTGATCTAATACTCTAACGAACCATATGAAAGAGAGATGCAAATCAAGGGAGGAAACAGTTTTCTTTTTCCATGGCCCACAAAAGTTTTGGATCAAAGTAAAAGTTGGGCCCTGGGGATTTAATTGGATGTTGCATCATGTGGACCGTTCAGATTTTGGACTTACATCACGTATGATGAGTCATCAAAAAGTTCACAAGAGTTCGGTGTGAACTGTGCGCAGCTGAGCACTGGCGTAGAAATCAGATAGCGTACTGAGTTACTCAGTATGCTCTTATTGTACTGAATAAACTCAGTTGGGCCCACATGGAATGTATGTATTTTATCCACGCCGTCCATTAATTTTTCCAGCTAATTTAATGGGTTGATCCAAAAATTGAATCATATCCAAAAATCAAGTGGATCATACCACGGGAAAAAGTGGGTATAATGATTTCCACCATTGAAACTTTTCTAGGCCCCACAGTGATGCTTATTTGTCATCTTGATCCAAAACTTTTGTGGCCCCCAAGAAGTTTTCAACAGTAGACGTTCAGTTTAACTTTTTCCTTTGGTGTGATGCATTTGAACATTGTATATGCTTCAATTTTGGTTTAAAGAGCTAAAATTATCTTTTAAAATGGATGGACGGAGTGGATTAAATATATAAATCATGGTGGATCTCACAGAGTTTACTCAGTACCCCAAGCATAGTGAGTTACTCACTACGCAATCTGCTTCTGCTTCCGCCCCTGAGTATGCATAGTGTACTGAGTAGACGTTGTGGGGTCCACGGTGTATTCTTCGGGTTTATCCACTCCATCCATCTATTTTACAGCATAATTTAAGACCATGAGCCAGAATAAGAGGCTAATCCAGAGTTTGAGTGGACCTCACCACAGGATTCAGTGGGGATTGAACGCCTAAGGCCCACTGTACCATTTATTTGATCCATTACGTTCAACTGGAATAAGAGGCTGATCCAAAGCTCGAGTGGGCCTCACCGAGATGTATGTATTTCATCCACTAAGTTCATCCATTTTTAAAGATCATTTTAGAGATTTATTACAAAAATGAGAGGTATATAAATCTCAGGTTGATCACACCACATGAAAACAATAGTGATTGGATATCCATCATTAAAATCCTCCTAAAGCCCATTGTACTATTTATTTGACATCCAATCTGTTTATTAGGTCATACATGCCCAGAGGAAGGGGAAAAACAAAAATCATCTTGATCCAAAACTTTTATGGCCTCCAAAATGTTTTTGATGGTTGACGTTCATTCAACACTGTTTCCTGTAATGTGGTCCATTTCAGATTGGGATATACCTCATTTTTGGTCTCATGTCGTAATATGATCTTTAAAAATATGATCTTTAAAAATAGATGGACAGCATGGATGAAACGCATATGGTGGGGCCCACAGAGCACCGACTAGCCATTGGTTGGTGTCAGGGGGAGTATCCAATCCGTTCCCCTTATTTGTGGTGTGGTCCATTTAATCTTTGGATATGATTCATTTTTTGGATAATTCTCTAAAATGATCTCGAAAAATGAATGAACGGTGTGGGTTGATTCCAAATTTTCGGTAAATCCAAAACTCAAGTGGACCATGCCATATGAAACAATGTGGAATAATGATTTCCACCATTGATACCTTCCTTGGGCCCACAGTAATGTTTATTTGCCATCCAACATGTTCATAATATCAAAAGCATATGAATGAAGAGAAACACAAACATCAGCTTGATCGAAAACTTATATGGCCTCCAAGAATTTTTGAATGATAGAGGTCCAATCACACTATTTCCTGCGGTGTGGTCCACTTGAGCTTTGGATATGCTTCCTTTTTGTTCTTTAGACCTCAAAATATCTATTAACATGGTTGAATGGAGTGGATAAAATAAATAAATAACGGTGGACCCCACAGAGTTTACTCTGGTAAGGGTAATGAGTAACTCACCTAAATGTAGTGGAGAGGGGTTTCCTTAAAACATTCATAATCATATATTGGGCCTGCCTAAATGTGATTCACATATCCAACCCACTCATTATGTGTGTCCCACTTGGATGAGGGGTCAGACCAAGTTTTAGCCGCATCCAAAACTCATGTGGGCCCCACCAAGTGCTTTTATATTTTTTAAGATGTCTTGACATGGTTTTAGATGGTATGGCCCACTTGAGTTTCGTTTATGGATGATTTTTGAGATATCTCATAACCTAAAGGGGACACATTAAATGCATGGTGTTGATGTTCGACACACATCACGATGGGGCCCAGAAAACTTATTAATATCAATTCGTAGGTTCTTGCGAGGTCAATAAGTTGAGTCACAATTTTGACAATAATATTTAGCCCATTTTATATGTATAGTCCATTCACTTTATTTTATTGATCAATACCCTCAATTTGACTAGTTACTCGTCCCAATCACGCTAGCTACATGTGAGAAAGGTATTGGGAATACAAGATTGATCAACAATTTGAGTAAAATTTAATTTAAACATATGAAGTTATTTACTCTTCAATTTGGGACTAATTCGATTGTCCAAAAACGGTTAAATGTTCAATTAGTGGATGTGCCTAATAATTTATTAAAAAATATTTTTTTTCACAGATAAATTTCAATTTCCATTTAAAAATAACATTTTTTTTCAAAATATATATTTTTTTCTCTTAATTTTTCTTTGAAAACTTTTAACAAAATATCATTTTTATTATAAAATATTTCAAAAAATAAATTAAAATACAAATTCTGAATTTTTATTTTCAAAATATCTTAAATTTTCACAATTTTTAATTTTTTTCCCAAAAGATTCCAAAATGCCGATTTATTTTTCTTCAAAAGCATCATGTTGTTTTCAACTTTTCAATTTTTTAAAAATTATATATTTTTTTTTCAAAATCATAGTGTTTTTATAAATAACTTTTTCTTTTAATTTCGAATTTTGAACATTTTCAATTATTTTTCAAAATCACAAAAATTTTCAACTTATTTATTTTTCGTTTCAAAATGTTTATTTTTTTGATAAAGTATCGATTTTTTAATATCATTTTATTTTAAAAAATTTCAATTCTTTTTCACTTCTCCATTTTTTTAAAAAGCATTTTATTCAAACTTGTCAATTTTTATTAAACTTCACAATTTTTTTTTTTTTTTTTTTAATTTTCAAATTTCAAACTCATTTTCTTTTTAAAAATATTTTCATTTTTCAACATTGTGAAAAGTTTCACATTTTTTAAAATATTTTTAATTTTCTTTTTCAGGATATTATTTTTTCTCAAAATCAAATGCTTTTTTTTTTTTTTTCAAATTTATCAACTTTATTAAATATTCTTTTTTGTTCCCACAAAATAGATTTTTATTAAATCACGATTTTTATTTTTTTCTCAAACATTGTTGAAATTTTTAAACTTCTCAATATTCTTTTTCATGTGATATTACAAATCATTTAAATATTAGTTTTAAATTTAAAAATAAAAATAAAAATTCCACTCATTTGATATAAAAACGAAATAAATTTTCTTTTTGCATTCAATCAATTGTTAAAAATAATCTTAGATGTAAATATGTATAATTAAACTACTGAAATTCTATTAAAAAACAATTATTAGACTACAAAAAAGCTTAATTTCCACCATATTCTTAAAAAAAATGAAAAAAAAAAAATGTTGAGGCAAGTCCTTTTACGACAGACTTGATCTGTCGCAAAATCAACTGAAAAGCGTGCCATTTGGTATTTTGGGCGGGAATTTTCTACTGTTCAGTTTCAATCGCCAAATCAAAATTTGCGATGGATTTCGTCCGTTGCCTAGTTACGACGGACAAAAATCCGTCGTAAATCAGATTTTAGCAACGGATTTTGGTCCGTAGCTAAATTTTGCGACGTCGGACTACGGATATTCGAGAGACGAGCTTAGCGATGGACTTTTTCCGTTAGCGACGGATTAAATTCGTCATTAAACCAAGAGATTTTTGCGACGGAATACGTTGCAAATTGCCCATTTTGGCGTAGTGCGTGATCAGTTATAAAATCAGATAAATGATTAAACTTTCATGGCCCACCAAATGTAGGTCTTCCTTAATGTTTTTTTTTTTTTTTTTTTTTTTTTTCTAAAGGAAGAATATGATCCCAAGCATGAGATTAGATTGTCAAAATACTGTGATATTTCTAGACATGCAATCATTGTACAATAACAATGTTAATTCCATCTATTGCAATTCCATACCATTTAATCCAACGTTCCAAATATGCTCCCAAGGAATTCTAATTCCAAACGCCTCATGTATAAGAACCCGACACAAACACCCCCGAGTGTGCATGGGTCATCGTCAAATGGTCGCCTCAGTCCTCGTTTCAGATTGAGGCCAGCCAACTCACCACGTGAGTCTCACATGTACGTCGAATATAGGCCATTGGTTGTATTTTTCTTACTGCCTTCTTTTTGCCTGGATCCCAGCTTGTATGATTCAACTGGGCCCACAAGCTCTTTTTGCCTGGATCCCAGCTTGTATGATTCAACTGGGCCCACAAGCTAAGATACCAGCTTTATGTATACCTCAATATTAATGATACTAAACATATTCTACATAAAACTTGTTTCCATGCCAATGAGTGGATGGTATGATCTTTGTTTTATGACATCCAAGAGTAAAAAGTTTGAGGAACTTACTGGTTTATCCTCTATGTGATCACCATTGGGTTCAACCACCTTTTTAGCAAGCACTTGACCTCTTGGAAGTGAAGCACCTGTTAAAACATTATTGTCAGCAAGAGCTGGCAGAACAGTATGCAAGGACGTGAAAATGGCATCATCCATTTAGCCATCATCCATTTCTGCCTACAAAAGTTGCCTAAACTACTTTTGAGAGCAACTTGAGTTAAAACTACAAGAGGTGCTGTATGCAAGGATGGGAAAATGGCAGCGGACCCGTGCATCACCGTCTTGAATGATCATGGTAGGATAACGGACCAGATCCATTGCTATAGCACTTCCATAAAATGTGGTAGGGTTGGGGCCTCATTCTGCATTCTCATTTTGGAATTCATCCAAAAAAGTCCTTAGCCTGAAGATCAATTATGATACTAATGCCCTTCAGTTTTGTACTAGGAAAGCACAAGGATATACAATTCCTCATTTATGAACTACCCTTGCAAGATTATTGGACTAAAGCCTAGATTGACATGCAAGGATGTACAATAGGCAATGTTGAGCCTCAAACTTATCTAAAAGGAGTTGAAGAAAGCAAGCTAAAAAAAAAAAAAAAGAGGCAGAAAATTCCGTACCCTTTGAAGCTTCTGTGTTTGGGACCGAGCTTCTTGAAGATAGAATTCCAACTTCAATTCACGCTTCTTCAGCTCCTGATCAGCTCTCCGGTGTTTCTCTAACTGTTTGATAAACAGGGGAGATTTGGTTACATAAAAGATGGAACAAACATTCAAAACTCTAGTCTCAACATGTACTCAAATAAGGATAGAGTAAGATCAGGTTATTCAAGTTGTTGCTAGCAAAGGGAAAAACAAAGAGTGGATCAAGGCAACGACTCCTACAGTGAAAAGCACAAATTGTTAGTGTCTATTGAATATGAGCACGTAGGAGCTGTCTACAATTTGGATTTTGTAAGTCCTAAAGTGGTTTGTGGTTTTTTGCAGTTCCTAAGGCCGTTTGGATGCACTACGATATTGAGAACTTGCAGATTTATGAAAGGACTGAAATGATCAGATTGTGATTTCCTTTAGGAGCTGTTTGGGATTAAGGAAATGGGAATGTGGATCTTGGAATTTGGATTTTGCAAGTCCTAAAGTCCATTTATTGCTTTTGAGAAAATATGTGTATTAAGTAAATAATAACTTTTTTTTTCATTTTTAAAATTTTGTTTTTTTTTTTTTTTTTTTTTTTTTTTTTTGTTTTTGTTTTTGTTTTTTTGGGTGGGTGACAAATCCATGGATTTACGGCGGTGATGATTTGCTAAAACTGTGGTAGCTTCCAAATCAACAAATTCTCTCTCAAAATTGTTGCCAAGATCTGTTTCTGTTTTCCAAAACGCTTAATAAATTAGTTAAGAGCATTAGCAATTGTCTACAAATAAATAAAGACTGTTTGACAGCTACTGTGTATGGTTCTTAGGAACAGTGGGAACTGATTACCACATAAAGCAAATTCCACTTTGAAAACACTCGAGTTCTGTTCCACCAATGTCCATCTGCTTGTAGGTGGCTTCTATTGTGACCATAACTTTCCTACCCGCATTTGCAAATTCAAATGATATGCAACTATCAGTCAACTGGAACCTCTAGGATTCTAAAATGAGGAAAACTAACCATCATTAAGGTCTATTCTTTGTCACTTTTTTGGCTGAAGTGACTCAATTTTCAAACCTGCCGAATGTGTAAAAGATCCAAACTAATCATTACATCGGCTTTACCTTGGATGGGCCATGCCCCAAAAGATAACAGCATTCACACAATCCCAACCATTCTTTTGGAGAAACAATGGGGAAAGAAAATGGATGATTATATAAAAGGTCAATCGAAGTGTTTCGACCACCCATCTTTTTCTTCCTGAAATGTCCTCCAATCCAACAGTCAGCATTGCCGATTGTCCAATCAGTTTGCATTTTAGGAAATGGCCAATCCAAGGGATGGCCTACTGGATGATTGGATTCAGATCTTGTACACAGGAACCATTTGTACAAAAAAGATAAGCAGAAAATAAAATAAAAATACTCTATGTTTTGCCTATCATTAATCCATAGGTTTCAAATTGCCAAATGATATGCAACTCTAGTCCTAGGGAAGAAAATGAAATATATTGGGAATGCAGTACAAGTAGGGCCATATGATTCACCAGCTTCTGATCCAAAAATAGGATGGTGGTAATGACATATGGCTACCATGACATTTGACAAGCACTTCTCACTATACTTGATATCCTTGAGTAAGAACTTTTATCTTCTGCTCAAGCCGCAGGGCCTTCTTGGCCTCATCATCCATTCTCTTCTTCACATTCTCAAATTCGTTTTGCAAGGCCACAAGTTGGTCACTATTGTTGGCAATGCTGGCAAGACCATAAGCATTATGAGCCGGGAAGTACATCAGATCTTCTTGGCATGCATCATGTGCTTTAATAAATTCATCAAGAGATTCATCCTCATGCCCCATTGCCACACGAAGAAATTGAACCTCTTCCTTTATCAAAGAATCAGCCAGCAAGAAAATTTTGGGTTCTCACACTGTTTGATGTTAAAACAAACCATAATGATATGTAACTTAGGCTCAGAACTCATGTCTCAATGCCAAATGCAAAAATAATCTATCAGACTCAGAACTTGATCAACTGACAGGTCCATCTAGAAATATTATATGAATAATAGCAACAATGAAAAAAAAAAAAAAGACTAAGGACTTATTACTAAAAGGCTTGTGGCCATGTGTCCATAACATGCATACAACAACACCAGAAAAATATTCATTTAAACTGTGGAGGTCCATTTTACATGGATGTCTATGGACACTCAACCCAAAAGTGTCAAGCCTTTGGCATAATGGAGAAGTTGAAGTTACAAGTCAACAGGCATCAAAAGCCATGGAACCATCCATGAGCAAGGAGAACCAATTAGAACATGTCTTCATCAAATTCAAGGCTAGTGGAGAACTTTCACTCGTTCATTTAGCTGATTTATTCCAGGTTACTTCATGTTTTGTGAAATTTGCACTACATCAGTTTGCTTTTGTTTGAAAACTAAGTAATATGATCTGATACTGTGACATACCTTAACATATAGAAATAAACATAACATTCTGAATCAGACTCAAACATCTAATATCCTCATCATCATCATAACCTTCTCCCAGCTATTTGTGGTCAGTTGCACTAACAAACCCTTTTTCGCCTACTGATCCTGCCTAAGGCCCAATCCTTGGAAAGCAAACAAGCCTTCATTCCCCTTCTCACCACCTCAACATGACCAATTCAGGTACATGTTCCTTTACGGACATTGACAAGGTGTATAAGTTGCAAGCTCTAAGTACGTGGGTAGACAAGTAGTACACCAAGCATAACTTCAGCAAGAGATTCCTGCATTAGCTTAGGAAACTAGAAGATCATTCATACAAAATATGAGAAGTGAACACATTTGTAATTTCCTTTTTTCCTTTTCTTGTATTTCATTTGCTGATTATGACTGATAGTTAAAGAAACCAATATCTCCAAGTTGAGATCACTCAGATCCACAGACATCAACCTCGCCAGCATATTAATTATCAGCATATTGTCTACAAATTTCTGGTGTTTCTTACACCAAATTTCACTCTACCAAAGAATTGTGACTTGCAAATTACAATACTTTTAGATTTTAGAGTGTGATTGTCCCATTATACTGTTTTTAAGAATAACAATTTTTTAACAAAATGGGACTTTTCATGTTAGAGTGAACTAATCCCATCACTAGGAGAGGAAGTTCTAAGATTTTTAGGCAATCTTGTAACTCTCATTGCCTCAGAGCATTAGTTGTTTCTTCTTCTTCTTTTTTAATTCATTAGGGTGTTTTTGGAGTTATAAAAGGTTATAAACATTTTCCTGATTTAGTTGAATTGGAATCTATTGCAGAGTCGATTCTGAATTCTCAATCAAATGTGATTTTTTCTTTGACAACTAAGAAAAAATGCCAAGCAAATCACAATTGCATTTGTGATTCATTTGAACCAGTGGATATCTAACTCATGCTGTAAAAGAAATTGATTTATCTTGAAACCCTTATCGGACTTAAGATTCAAAATCAACAAGTAACATGAGTTTGCAGCTATATGTGAGGGGGGAAAGGTATTGAAATTTAAGCAATGCATACCACTATTGACACTAAAACTGCAACTGTTCAATGTCGGCTCTGTTATTTTTGACAGTTCTGAAGTACTCAAACCTCACACCCTGATCCATAGCTCAAGTGGTAGATTGAGTGAAAGATACCTCGTTTCTGTTAGACAGGCTCACATACCTTGTATAGCTAGTATACCTTGTATAGTTCGTTTTCATATGTAGAAGATTCTGATTTTATTATTTTCCTTACTGTAATCTCTATATATTCAACTCCTTTTGGGTTGTCTCAAATAAAGAAAAGCTTTCAGCTCCTCTCAGTTTTCATGGTATCAAAGCTTCACTGATTTGAAACCGACCATCCCTATGTCCAGCCACCGTCCCTGCTCGTCCGACCGCCCATGCATCGTCCGGCCACCCCTTTGCTCATCCAGTGCCCCTGCATCGTCCGGCCCCTCTGCTCGTCTGGCCCAACTGCTCGTCCGGCCCTTTTGCTCCTCCAGCGCCCATCTGCTCTTCAATCTCTATTCCAAACCTGTTGTTGTTCCAGATCTGTTGCTGTTCCAGATCTATTGTTATTCCGCCAGATCCAACGCCCCTGTTGTTATTCCAGATCCCAATCCAGATCTATTGTTATTCCGCTAGATCCAGAGCCCTAATTGCTGTTGTTCTTCCGCTAGATCCAAAAACTGCAATCCCTTGGGTATCTCCTGCTGTACGGTACATCTAACACATTCTTCTACTGCAACTCTTTGCATGCTTTCACTTACTTCAGATCAATGGACAAGAACTCATTACGTACAGAGGCCCCACGTTGTATTTTTAATAGTACCAACTATTCTTTATGGGCCATCTATTTTTAGAACTTCCTCAAGGGTCGTGGTTTGTGGGGACTCATTGATGGATCTGTTCCTATCCGCACTTCCATAGATCCTGACAAATTAGCTGATTGAGAAATGAATAATGGGTGGATTATTACCTGGATTCTCGATTTGGTCGATCGGTCCATTGTTGTTGGCCTTACACCTCATCGCACTGCTAAGGCAATGTGGGAGCATCTCCAAACAATTTATCAACAGAGTAATGTGGGTCGGTTATACCGCCTGGAACAGGATCTCGTTAACCTTACTTAGGGTGACGACAGTATTCAATCATTTTACTCTAAAATTGTCACAATTTGGACAAATGGCTATGATGGATCACACATTTCCTCATGACTTTAAGATATTCCAATCTATGCACGAGAGTGTGCAAGTTCGACAATTTCTTATGAAGTTACATCCAGAATTTGAGCATTGTCGAGCTGCTCTCTTGAACCGTAGCCCTCCTCCTTCCTTGAATTCAGTTATTAATGATTTATTGGCTGAGGAATAATGGCTGAAAGTTCTCTCTCTTCCTTCCTTCACTCCGGAATCATCTGATATGGTGCTTATTATGTTCACTACTACAATAACATGTGGTTCCACTCATTCGACTTGTCGTGGCTGCAACAAGGTGGGTCATGTTGTCGTTCAATGTAAAGAATGGTGTACTTTTTGTCGACGGATTGGTCATGGTATTCAGGACTGCCGTATACGTGCCTATGCATCTTCTTTCGGCCATGGACGTGGTGGTCGTGGTCGTGGACATGGTCATACTCTTTTTGCTACTGCTGTCACTATTTCTTTCAAGTTGTCTATTAGTGATTTTGCATCTACTGTTTCTACTGAAGGTCTTTCATCACCTTTGACTCCTGCAATGCTCCAACAAATCATTCAGGCCCTTTCTGCGACCGGTATGTCAGGTATATCCCTATCTTCTACATGGTTCTTTGATTCAGGTGTTTCCAATTATATGACTGGTGTTATATCCCATCTTCGTGGCATTCGTCCCTATACTGAAAATTAAGTTATTTCTACTACAGATGGTACTAGACTACCTATTTAGTCCGTTGGATCATTAACTTTCTCTCCTTCTGTTCATTGTCAGTTCACCCTTCGTGATGTGTTTCATGTCCCTAACCTCTCCTCCAATTTAATTTCAGTTGGTCGACTCACATCCAATAACTGCTTAGTCATATTTCTTCCAAAATATTGTTTTATGCAGGATCTGGCAACGGAAAAGGTACTTGGGATGGGTAGGCGGCATGGTCATTTGTACGTGCTGGACTTTGATCCATCTGTCACTTCGGCTCATTGTTTCTTTTCTCCATCTTCATCAGATATTTGTTCAGTAAATAAATTGTGAAAATTGTGGCACTTTCACCTGGGTCATCCACATTTCGATCGGTTGATTCAGTTATTTTCTTCTGGTATGTTAGGGAACATTTCTCTTAATAAGAAATCTTTGGATTGTTCTTGTTCATCTTGTTGTCTTTCAAAAAGTAAGTGTATTCATTTTCCTTTAAGTATTACAAAATCATCTTCTTTATTTGAACTAGTGCATACAGATGTCTGGGGTCCTTCACCTATTATGTCTCTCTCTGGGTTACGATACTATGTTATATTCATTGATGATTTTACACGTTACACCTGAATTTACTTTCTGACTCAAAGTTTTAGGTTTTTAAAAAATTCAAGATATTTCACTCTATGGTGGAGACTCAATTTCGAGTTCCAGTTTAAACTCTCCGCTCTGACTTAGGGGGGAATATCTCTTAACCGATTTTCGTACATTTTTTCAAGGTCATGAGATTATTTATCAGACCACTTGTTCTGATACTCCACAACAGAATGGGGTGGCTGAACGAAACAATCGTCATATTGTCGAAACTGCCAATACCATGATGACAGCTATGAGTGTTCCTTGTTCTTTCTGGGCAGAAGCAATGTTACATTCAGTCTACTTGATTAACCAAATGCCAATTAACGTTCTGAACAGTAAATCTCCATACTTTGTTCTCAACGGCTTACCTCCTGCATATTCTACATTTCGTATTTTTGGTTGTGTCTGTTATGTTCACTTGGCTTCACATGAGCATAACAAACTATCTTCAAAATCGATCAAATGTATGTACTTGAGATTTGGAGAAACTCAGAAGGGTTTTCGATGTTATGATCTGGTTTCTCGTCGTGTTCGGGTTTCACGACATGTTATTTTTCTTGAACATATTGCCTTTCATTCATCTCTTCCTCCTTCGCACGCCTCAAAATCTTTTGGTTTAACCACCTTTCCTGATATTCCTTTTGCCTTGAGTACTCTCCCTCATCCGTTGCACGTTTACTCGCGTCGACTATATATAACTCTACTACCTATTACTCAACCTGAACCTACTGTACCTGTTGCAGATCCTGAACCTACCTCTATACGTCGTTCCGATCGTGTACATCGAGTGCCTGATCGCTTAATATGCTCTATGTCTACCATGACTGCTACTCTGGATACTGTTTCTATTCCTACTTTATACTCTCAGGCAGTCACTCATGATTGTTGGAAGAAGGCTATAACAAAAGAACTCACGACATTGGATGATAATCATACATGGGACATTGTCACTCGACCCGCTGACTAACAGCTAATTGGTAGCAAATGGATTTATTAGGTCAAGCTCAAGTCTGATGGATCATTGGATTGATACAAGGCTCGACCTGTCACTCAGGGATACAAATAGGAATAAAGAATTGATTACGATGTGACATTTACTCCCGTGGCCAAGATGAAAACTGTTCGTACTCTTCTGACAATATCTTTTGTCCGCTCTTGGCCACTTGCTCAGATGGATGTGAAAAATACTTTTCTTCATGGAGACCTCCAAGAAACAGTATATTTGAAACCTCTACCTGGTTCCTTAATCCCTGATAATAAGGTATGTCACCTAAAGAAAACCCTGTATGGCCTCAAATAGGCACCTCGGGCATAGTTCCAATGCTTTCACGATGTTGTTATAGGTGCTCACTTTACTCAAAGTAGTCATGACCCATCCTTATTTTTGCACACCACTGTTTGTGGAATTGTCATTGTTCTCGTCTATGTTGATGACCTACTTCTAACTAGTAGCGATGCTACTAGCATCTCGGCTTTAAAGGAAGTTCTGCAATCTCCTTCAAGGTGAAAGATCTCGGTTAATACTTTCTTGGGCTTAAAATTTCACGTTCTAAACGTGGGATCTTGCTCAGCCAGCGTAAATATACTAAGGATCTTCTCGCCTTGGCATCATTGATGGATCAGAAGACAGTTCATACTCCCTTAGAACTTAATGTTCAATATGGTTGTGACGATGGTTATCTACTTGCATAGCCCGACTTATACTACCGTTTGGTTGCAAGTCTGGTTTACTTAACTATGACTCGCCTTGATATTACCTACGCTGTCCAAATCATCAGTCAGTTTTTTTATGCTCCTCAGACTTTTCATATGACTGCGGTATTACGCATCCTACGGTACCTACGTGGAACTCTAGATCGATCACTATTCTTCTCCTCCACAGCGACTCTAGACCATCGTGCTTATTCGAATGCTGATTGGGCCGGTTGCGCTCTCACACGAAGATCTACCACTGGCTACTGTATTTTTCTCGGCACTTCTCTCATCTCTTAGAAGTGTAAGAAGCAGGCCACTGTTTCCAAATCAAGCATAGAAGCCGAGTATCGGGCGATGTCCGCTACGTGTAGTGAGCTTGTCTGGTTACGTGGACTTCTTTCCGACTTGGGCGTTCCTCTATAGAATCCTACTCCACTCCATGTTGATAATCTAAGTATCATTCAAATTGCCTCTAACCCAATTTTTCATGAACGGACGAAGCATATTGAAGTTGACTGTCACTTTATCCGGGAGAAATTTCAGCCTGGGCTCATTTCACTTTAACATGTTGCATCGTATGATCAGATTGCCGACATTCTCACCAAGTCCCTCACTTCTGCACGTCACTCATTTTTAGTTGGCAAACTATTACTAGTTGATGACCAGTATTAGTTTGAGGGGGGATGTTAGATAGGCTCACATACCTTGTATAGCTAGTATACCTTGTATAGTTCGTTTCCATAGGTAGAAGATTCTGATTTTATTATTTTCCTTGTATAGATGACCGTAATCTCTATATATTCAACCCCTTTGGGTTGTCTCATATAGAAAAGCTTTCAGCTCCTCTCGGTTTTCAGTTTCAACATTGAGGTCTTGGTATCGATCCCTAGTGGGGGTGGCTAACAGTGAAGTGTGAACTGACAGTTGGGTGTACTAACAAGCTAACAAAAAAAAAGTACTTAAACCTCAGATATACATAACCGAGGAGCAAAAAAAAAATTAGATGTACTAATTTATCCTTAGAATAACTATAAAATTCAATGAAAAAAAAAAAAACCAAATTCCCTGAAATTAGATGAAAACTGGTTTGCTCAAATGTACATGACAATGGATGAGAAATATTACCTTCTGAACAATGGGATCAACATTTTGCTTTTAATTAATGCGAGCAGGAATTGCCAATAGGTTCATTATCTTGAGAAGTAAAGGCACCATGGGTTGTCAACAATTTTTGTCTTTCCACAAGCCGTTTCAAGCCAAAATTCTTCTTCCATGGTACCTTACAGGAAGACATCCACAACTAGAGTATCTTCTAGCAAACATATTGTTTGCCATTTTCTTAAAATCACGGAAGATATCTTCTAGCAAACAACTTTTGTTTCATGTCCTAACATTAGCTAGTGCAATGGATGGGTAGAGTGTGTATAAAACATAACCTGCTGAACATTAAGTCCGAAGTTTTAGGGTTTTGAACTAGGGACCTTCACCATCCTTCTGACAGGCCACCATGAGGATAGACCATAATAGTCCATAATCAAATAGCAAGAATCATAAATAGATTAACTGACACATCTTATTTTCTATATTCATCCTCTTTAACCCTTTCTTTTTGCATTTCTCCAAAGAGATATATAGCTCCACAAGCATGCCCCTCCACGTGCATCGACAAGTGCCACCTTCCCATGTTAATTAGACATCCGAATCATGTATCAGGTGGGAACTGCTTGGCAACATATAATTTAGCCAAAAAATCAGGTTGTTTAATCATAGGACACATGTGAGAAAACAAATGGACAATCTTCAAAAAATTGCATGCTCTCTCTATACCATCCTTTTTTTTTGTACATGTGGCCTACCTGATAGTCAAACACATTGATTTTTTTTTTTTTGTCACAATGCAAAGTAAAGGACAAGTGAAAACTACTAAGAATTTCATATAGTTCCTTTGCAGTACAAGTTGCCTATACTTGTCCAACTTGAAAACAACCTGAACTACCAGAAATTATGCTCCAGTGAAAAGATGATCCATTGCCTCTACTTGCTGTTTGACTTTTTTTTGGTCATTGAAATTGAACATTTCCTTTTCCCAAGTTAGCTGAGTGGAATGATGAGAGGATAATTCACTACTGGGAATCATCTTCCCCTTTCATAGTCAATTCCATTGATCTAAATAAAATTCACTTAAGGAAAGGAGTTTGCGTAATGTCACTAATTTTGTACTTTGGACACAAGCAAAGGTTGCTTCAAATGTGGTGGTCTGGATCATATCACCAAGGACTGTGCCGAGAGCCCGACTACAAAGAAGCAAAATCCTAAATACATGTTTTTTCCTGGTGTTCATGGACCATAGTCTCTGTTAAACCCTCCCTCCCACTCTTCTTTTTTCCTTAAGAATTTCTACAATTAACAAAGTGTCTCATCTAATCAACGGTTCATTGGACAATTAAGAAGAAGAGAGAGATGAGTAATCACCTGATCACATGACAAGTTTAGAAGGGCATATGAATCTTAGAAACTAGTCCCACTGGAAACCTGCAATAGTAAAAGGGAAAAATGTGTTAATTAAAGGAGGGTGCACAACAAATAGTATTGAAAATGCTTACTATAGTTAATAGGATCACAAAATCTATTCACAAGATAGGGCCAGTAATGAGCAGACCAATTTTGAATTTCCTCAACTATGCAGCTGTGTGCAATAATAGTAACAACATTACTGGAATTCCCAAACCCCAAGCTATTGTTCAATAATAGTAGTCAGTCAAGATTTCTTGGAACACAACAATCATATGGTATAACTTGAAAGAAGGGATATAGGTGAGGAATTGAATAGAATCAATGCCGAGGGTTAACAGAGAGAAAACCTCAAGAAAAATTTGCATCATTTGTTCAACTAAAGTTGATAAGTTAAAATGAAGCATCACTTGTTTCCTCTCAAAAAACAACCACAACCCAACCCCCCCTTTTTTACTGAAAGATAAGAATAAGGCACTTTAATCTGCTCAGTGTCAGTTAGGCCTCCTCAGTAACTATTTGAAAATTACCTCAAATTGTTGAAAAGAATGAGATATGAGCAGAAAATCAATTAATTAAAAAGGAAAAATAAGTCCCAAGGAATAGAAACATTACTTCCAAAAACTTGAAAACCAACATCACAAAACCCAAATGCAAAACCGCAGCCACAATGTGATGAACACAAGCCCAACTAATATAAAACAGATGCAACAAGGCCTTCTAGGTCAGTGTTGCCATATCAGTATTCTGATGCATCGGTCCATCAGTATTGTTCCAAAGTGGGTACAAGTGGGCCCATGGTTCATTGATCCAGATCATTGATATTATAAGACCCGATGAATATGTGATAAGACCCAATACTCTTTTAGATTGTAAGATCCTATCCATAAAATCTTCAGGCCCTATTTGGTAGATGCCTAAAAATGGGATCATATCATCTTAGTTAATAGTAACTATGTAGTTATGCATAATGAGTACATGCTAAAAGTAGTTATGTATTAGAGATCAATATCTCTAATACATAATGACAATTAACTAGGATTTGGTAGTATTTGTGGCCATGTCACGGCATGTCCTGCAATGGATTTGCTTTTAAGCAAGCCTCTCATTTTGGGGATTTGAATTTGCCCCAAACCAGGGGCGGCTCTAAGGGGGTAGGCAGGTGAGGCAATCACTTAAGGCCCCCTAATTATGAAGGCCCTATATTATAGCAAAATTAAAATTTCTTAATTATGAAGGTCCTATATTATAACAAAATTAAAATTAAGAAGAAAAAAAAAGCCTAATTTTTTTTGAAATAAAACTTATTGAAAGGCTTACAAAATAGGAACATCTAAAAATTAGTTTACAAATTTGAAATTGAAAATAAAAAACAAATCCTAGAAACTAGCACTATCAATAATAACAGTCTAACTCTATCGTTTCTTTTCAAAATAATAACATAATTCCCAATAAATTTTTCTCCTAAAACCTAGAACCACAACTGCCTACTTTATTGCTAATTAAGTTATTAAAAAATTAAATTCTAATGTCATTTTTCTAAATTAAATTCTAACTTCATTTTTCTAATGGTACAGTGGCACATTAATGTCTAATTAGATTTTTTATTTTTTATTTTTAAAAAAAAACTAAAAAGCCTCATTTTTATGACTTGCCTAAGGCCCCCAAAAATGTTGAGCCGCCCCTGCCCAAACCCATGGATTTATGAGGGTGTTGGATTTAGGAAATCCATGAATTTGAAAAGTCCTCAAAAAATAATAATAATAATAATAATAATAATAATAAACAGGGAATATTTGAAAATCCATGGATGCAAAGAATCCCTGACCCAAATGCCCTCAACCCAAACAACTCCTGAGGGAATAAGGCAGAAAAAAACCCCACAAAAGGATATGATGCTTTATAAAGAGAAATGGAAAACCAATCAATGCTTCTTCTTTTTTCTTTTTTTTTTAACAAATATTAACCGGCGGCCACATATTAAAATCAGGGGTGTTTTTAGACTGCTACTGGTGATTCTCATTATTACCAGCAGTTATAGATGGTCGCCGTTAAAAATTGTGCTGGTAAAATCGCTTTTTTTTTGTAGTAGAATTAGATTTAAATAAATATCATCAAAAAAGAAAAAATTGGAGAAACCCAATCTAAGTGGGATGTGAAATACACTCCTCTCACACGCATGTGTTCCCCTCTCACTCACATGCCCGCCTCTCAAACGTCCAGAGAGAGAGAGAGAGAGAGAGAGAGAGAGAGAGAGAGAGAGAGAGAGAATGAAAGAAAAAGAGAAACCTAGATGTCCATCATCCGCTTCTTTCTCCAAACATTTAGTATCTCCTTCTTGTTCAAGCGATGCCGTGATTCATGTAGAGGCTTTCTACATGGATATCCACCTGAGGTTTAGATCTAAGGCTAAGGTGAGGGATTCCTTTAAGCTTATGTTAATTCGAGTTAGTATGATTTATTTTGTTCCCTCACATGCTTTGAATCCTCTCTGTAAATATTTAATTTATCACCACTAATTATTTATCCTTTGGGAATAATGGTTAAGGTGTGATGTTAATTATACATGACTTTTTTGAATTTATGTGAGGGATTCCTTTAAGCTTACCTTAATTTAAATTGATAAGCTTTGTCTTGCCTTTTATATGCTATGTTTTCATATTACTGTGAATCCTCCCTATAATTATTTGATTTACCATCATCAATTATTTATTCTTTGGGAATTATGGTCAAGGTATAATTTTAATTATGTGTGATCTTTATAAATATATGTGGGGTGATGGATACAAGCCTTGCCCTTGCCCTTTACCAATTTTGTTGAGTTAGCCTTTGCTATTCTTCTCTTTATTGAGTTGGCCATTGCCACTCTCCTCTTTATTGAGTTGACCCTTGCCACTTTTCTCTTTGTTGAGTTGGCCATTGCCACTCTCCTTTCTGTTTAATTAGCCATTGCTATTCTCCTCTTTATTTTGTTAGCTTTATGCTATCTACCTTTAAGGCTTGGACATATGTCTTGGAATTCCAAAACTCCCATAATTCAATCTATTTTTTTATCAATGCAACTGATGTGTTAAAGGTATCACAACTAGTGATTCAAATATCTATCATGGATGTAATGCATTACGGGTAGCGACACTCTTGGTTGACACGTAATTTCGTGGGTTGGTGTGGTACATAATCGATGTAAGTAAATCGTCATGAGTGATACATCACTTTTCGGGATTGAATGTTGCAAATAGTACTCCATGAATACATCGTGCTACGTAAATCTTCCAACCACGTTGTTGTGTCGCCTTAAAATACTCGCATAAATCCACGTTAATGTTGGACATGCCGGCAAATACTCGTAGTGTGAGAATGCGGGTTGACCAAGATATTATAAACTATTTTCCACATTGTGACAGTGATCACTACGTATGATGAGCCGCACATACTTTTCTAAGCATACATTCATGTAAATTGTTTGCACATACTGATACCTCTCGTAATTGTGGAGTACATGACGTATCAGAACCCTTATATTTCTTTTATGAATCTCTTGAATTATTATTAATCTTAAAGGATAACCATCACTATGAGTAGGACGTTGACCTTCTCCAACCGTATAAATGATGCAGATGATGTACAGATCGAAGACCTAGAGAACCATCTCCCTATGGAAGATTATACTGAAAGAATAAGAAGATAATTTTATAATTTAGTTTTGTACTTCAGTTGCAAACTTGATAAATGTAATAAACTCTCATTAAGAGGGCATTTAATTATTATTTTACTCTGATGAAATAATTAATACAGTCGATTTTATTCTCTTGAATGTTACCGTTATGAATGTATCTGGATGTGATCCAAATGAAAATAAAAATAAAAATAAGGTGTAATTTTTAAAGCATCCAAATTATACATTATTAACACCCAATTTTCTCGAACACAAGTACAAACTCTAGCCGTGAAAATTCGGAATGTTACATACATAGACTTGGATGAAGAGAAAACACATATATTAGCACCATCCAAAACTTTTGTGGCCCCTAATAAGTTTTCAACAGTAAAAGTTTAATCTCCATTGTGTAGTCCACTTGAGCCTTGGATATGCCTCATTTTGGACTTCTATCTTAAAATGATAGGAAAAAAATGAATGGACGGTGTGGATAAGACCCATACATCATGGTGGTCACTCAAAGCTCGTGCCCATTCTCAGCTGGAGACGGGGAGGGTAGTACGCAATCCTCATCCCTCACCATTGACCGGTAAACCCACATTGGATACTCTCCGTCCTTGCTTGAACCGAGTTACATCTTTTCTTAATGTGATAGAATTTGATTGGATAGAGTACCCTGTTGCAAATGGATAAAACAAAGCACGTTTGAAAATCTCTCAAATCCAACCACATAGGGGCAATTGAAACTCAATTCAGGCAGCCACCACGTGTCCGGTATTATCTTGCCTAAGCGGAGCTCCTTTCACCTCAGACATAGTGGGACTCAAATAGACAGTAGACCATAGTTAAAGATGAAATCCATACAAAGCATATTGGAAAGTCATCGACCAGGCTCATCATTTGACAGCTGCCTACCTTCAAATCAAGCCGAGCAAGTCAAGGGCGGATAAAGATCGGTCCATATCACTTATTTAAGTGTGGATGGAGTATAACCCAAAAAATGACACTCACAATAATATATATTAACCATTTGATATTTCATTATTGTTTTTCTAACTATTTATTTGATGGCCATCAACTAAACAATTAGTCGATGCTACATCTACAGGGGAACACAATTTGAATGGTTTGAATAGCTCTACGTCGGTGTCGGGATAAGTCATCCCCATTGCTTAAATTTTCAAAACTAACATTGGACTTTAGACCTGAAAACCGTTATGGCTAACATTAGTTATATCTGATGAGTGCATAACTAATGGCCACTACAGTGGGGTCCACTAGATGAAGGAAACATGGGAGATGATGCGGTGGAGCCGAAAGATCATAAATGTCGTAAAGCCATCTGGATGAATTCTTAAAAATACACCCATATGTTCATTTGTTTAATGTATGGCTAGTATAAAATGGTAAAATATGAAGTGAACAAACTATAGAAAAGCTAATGGAAGGGATTATCTCATGGGAAAGCAGATTGCCTACAACACCCAACACACAGGATACCATGGTGACAAGACGTGCCCCAAGCTTGTGGGGCCCACTATGATGTATGTGCTTTATCCTAGCCCTCCATCCATTTTTCTAGCTCCTTTTAGCACATGAATCAAAAAATAAGGTAGGTCAAAAGCTCAAGTGGACCACACCACAAGAAACACCATTGATGGTGATGACCATTGTCAAAACCTTTCTAGGGCCCACTATTATGTTTATTTTTCATCCAGCTTGTTCATAATGTTGAATCGACCTAGATGAAAGGAAAGCGCATACATCAGCTTGATTGAAAACTTTTGTTTCCTGAGAAGTTTTCAACTATGGGCATTCAATCCCCATTATTTCTTATGGTTTGGTCTGCTTGACCTTTGGATTGCTTTGTTTTAGGGCTTATAAAATAAATGCTACATCCATGAGGAGGTATATACTTATGTGAGGTGAAACTTGTTTTCATATTTTTAAGGCTTGGTCTCTCCATTGGTGTTGTTTATATAAGAAAGGTCATAAGTTGAGAGAGGTATTCATCTTTGGTGTATTTTTTGATATGGGAATCCTTATATGAGTAAGAGAGGTAAGCCTTATATTTATGTTTCTCTTGTTTCTAGTAGTATCAAAGTTAAAAGTTGAGAAACCTTTTAGGACGAGATCTGTGTTTGTGTTAATTTGTTTTGCGATTGTGTTTCAGATGACTAGATTGAGTTTTACCATATTTGAGGTGTTGAAGTTTGACAAATCTAATTATGCATTGTGGAAACTGAAGATGAATGCGGTGTTGGTGAAGGAAGGACATACAATTGCTATTTAAGGGAAAAAATGCTTGTAGAGATGAAAGATGAGGTATTTGAAGAGAAAAATCAATTAGTCATGGTAAACCTTCTTCTTGCTTTAGATAATTCAATTTTGTTTAATGTGTTCGATCAAACCACGACAAAAAGTTTGTGGGACAAATTACAAAACCTATATAAAGGAAAATCGATGTCAAATAAGATCTTCCTCCAATAAAAAAAATATATAATTTGAATATGAAAGAATGTTCCTCCTTGTAAGAACACCGTAATGAGTTTAATACCCTGATTAGCATATTGGCGATGGAGATTGGCAGCGATCGATGTAAAGATTAATAATGAAGTAAATGCTGCACTTCTTTTATGTTCAATACCAGATTCGTGGGATGGTTTAATTATGAATCTCAATAATAGTCTAGATCTCACTATGGAGTTAGCCATGTCGATATTGCTTATTAAAAAGTCTCGTAGAAAATACATGGAGAATCTGCTTGTGATGTTATGATGATCAGAGGAAGATATACTAAGAAGGGTACTTGTGAGTGAGATCAGACAAGATCCAAGTCGTAAGGACACAAAATAGATAGATATTAAAATTGTAAAAAGAATGGTCACTTGCAAAAAAATTGTATATAAGAAAGCAAGTAAGAAAAATTACAAACCTGATTCGCATGATCAAGCATCAAATTCAAAAGGTTTCTAGGAATATTTAATAGAAAAAAATAATTCATCCAAGGATAAGGAAGTGTTGTCTTTAGTGATTCCACGAGAGAATCCGAGCCAACAATGGATCTTAGATTCAAATACTTCCTTCTATATGACCCTACACAAAGATTGTTTATAAGTATATCAGTCATGTAATAGAGACGCACTTTACATGGGTTATAATAGCACATAAATTGTGAGGATTGGAAATGTCAAAATCATTATGTTTGATAGTATCTCGCATAAAATTTCTGATGTGCGATACATACAGAACCTATGAAAGAGTCTTTTGTCATTAGAAAGTTTGATGAAATGGTTATAAATTTTCTAATGAAAAAGGTCGATCGAAATTTGTAAAAATTACAATGATGTTGGTGAAAGGAGAATTAATGGGTGATCTATATCATTTAATTAAAGATGTCGTGGTTGGCGATGATGTTATTGCTAATGCCTAACAGATTTTATTACATCTAGCATGGGCAGTTGGGCCACAAGCAAGAAAGGACTGAATATATTTCTTGATCAAAATTTACTTCTTGGATTAAAGTCCATTAGTTTATATTTTTGTAAGGATTGACTGTTTGGAAATCTATAAAGCTTATTTTCCCTCATCTACTACCAAAAGTAAGGATGTTTTAAATATGATTCATTCTAAAACTTGGAAGGCTCCAGTTAAATCCTTAGGAGGTTTGAAATACTTTTTTTTTATTTTATTTACAATTTATCCAGAAAAAGCATGGGTTTACATATTGAAAAAAAATGATGCGTTTACGTTTTTTACCAAGTTTAAAATCAAAAGGAAAAGAAAATTAAGTGTTTGAGAACTGATAATAGAGTGAAATACACCTCGAAAGAATTTATAGATTTTTGTAGTGAGCATAATATTGAGAGGCACTACACAATCTTTAGTACTCCACAACATAACAGAGTTGCAAAATGTATGAACCATACGCTTATGGATCATGCCAGGAGTATGTTGAGTTTAACTAAGTTTGAGCAGTGTTTTCAGGCGAAAGCCCTTAATACGGCTTGTTACTTAGTAAATTGTTCTCCTACGACTGCAATAGATTACAAGATCCTTAAAGAGGGATGGTCTGAAAAATTTGTTAATTATTCATTCCTCCATTCTTTTAATTGTGATGCTTATTTGTGGATTCTCGAAGAGTATAGGACTAAGCCAGATGTGAGGTTCAGAGAGTATTTTTTTTTTTTTAGTTATGCAAATGGAATAAAATGGTACTATTTTTCTTAGCTATGTAGATGGAACAAAACGGTACAAATGTGGTTTTTAACGAATATTCGTTACATAAATATATATAATTTTTAATTTAAAATTATAAGAGATAATTAAATTAAAATCATTAAATAATGTTCAAAATTAGCCTGATAATTCAGATGGTCAACTGAAAGACCTAAAATTGTCAATCTTAGAGTCATGAGAGATAATTAAATTAGAATCATTAAAAAATGTTCAAAATCAGTCTGATGATTTAGAAGGTTAGCAAGTTGATGATATCGTTAAAAATAGAGCTGATAGAGGGCATGTTAATGAGATGTTGGGTGATGAAACTCAAAGTGATAAAAGTTGGCTGAGGATAGCTACAAGACCTTCTGTTTGGCTTGCCGATTATGTTACGACTTACGCTTGCATAACAGAAAAGTTCAAACCTTATTTATATTAAAAGGCATGTGAATTTATGGATATTAGCCAATGGATAGTGTTCATGGAGGAGAAGATGAAAACTCTGCATAAGAACAAAACTTGGGAATTGGTTGAATTACCCAAAGGGTAGAAGGCTATTAGTTATAAATAAAGTTTATAAGTTAAAAAAAGATACTAATGAGAATATTAAATGGCACAAGGCCCAATTAGTAATAAAAAGGTATGTTCAGAAATCAAGTATAACTTTAATGAAATTTTCTCTCTAATTAGGCATGTAGGTGACGAGCCAGGCTTTATTTATAAGAATTAGGGTTTGAGTAGTTTAACCCATCGCAACTACTCCTTCGAGAGTCTCCACGCTACAAGAGTTCATGACTCTTTGAAACACTGTGCATACACAAAACAACCCAAGCGCACTACCCTTTATGTATCTGAACTAATCACAACTAATATTTGGCCCACAAATATGCTTAGTACAAATAATCCAATGATCATATCCAAACCATTGAACATGTAGAACCAACTAATAGGCGCTTTACAAATAGCACTAGTGAACATTGGCACATTGACACATATGGCATATATGCGACAATTGAAGATGGACAAAGACATGTGCCATATTATCACACATGGGTTCATTTGCAATGTGGGTGCAAGGGTTGGGAATTGCCAATAACCCCTAATTAAAGGGGCCCCAGTAACCCCCCAACATGACCTAATGAAAATGCATCATGCATCCATATTAGATGTGGGGCCGATGGTAAAAAAAAAAAAAAAAAAGGAAGAAGGAGAAGCAAAAATTCACCTATGTAAAATGATAAGATTACCATTTTCATGATGGGCTTGCATTTGATGCATGCATATAACACTATAACAGCGTTGTCCAAATTAGCTAACTTATGATGGAAATGTCTTTGTGCCATTATAGGTAACATGTGGGGGCGCCAAATCATTATTAAGACTAAATGGCACGTTGGTGCTCATTACTCTGTAATGGTATTATCCCAATTACAGGGATCAAATCATATTAGGGGTTATACATTATAAAAAGTGGCACATGTGAAGCTATTAAAGGTGGATGGTGATGTTGGTCTAGAATTCAGTCACATGGTACATATGTGTAGTTTGTGGGCATGCTAGTGAAATTGTGTGGGATAGAATAGCACGATGCGTGCGGAAGCTTAACAGATCTATAGAATAAATGGTTGCCCTATGAGGACTGAATAGGACTACTTAAAATTTTATCAATTAAATCCACAATTGCTTAATTAAATAATTTACCAAATTAAAATAAATAAGACAATTTAACATTAAGGCTTTCAAGTCAAAGTGGGTCCAATAACATAAACTACAAAGCATACATCAATAAGCAACTAGTATATAATTTAGATAGTGAACTTGTATGTGGGATGTGCTAACTATTCAACTCCTGGCATTCATCTAATCATTCATACATATAATTCAATAAATTAAATCTACAAGTATAATTAAAAATATGCTCAAAAGATAGTTACAAACATAAGCATGTATAGTGGTTTGGTTTTCCTGCTCCACTCCCAGCGAACGCACTCTCCTCAAGTATACCATTTTTCACTATCGGAGCTTTTCAATAGGTTCACCACTAACCTTTACAACCCTACACAAGGATTTAACATACACTCCCGTCAGAGAATCCCTTAGAGACTTAGTTGGTTTTCTATTGGCTAACTAACAACCTCGATCCTAGTCCAAAGATATATGTTTACTCCTATCGGAGGTTCCCAGGAAGACTAACACATAGGCACCTGTGTACGGCAAATCCAGCCCTACACAAGAACCAAGAACCTATATCCTATATAAGAACCTATTTGAGTTTGGGTCACAAAATTTTATACTCAATCCTACATAAGGAAAGAGTGTATGGACTCATACTTGACACTTGTCAGATTTAGCCCCTTTGTTGTCCCTTACTTCAGTTGCTTCTTTAAAGCTCTTCCATGTTTGAATCCACTCCTCAATTACTCTCACGTTCGTTGATGCCGATAGTTTAGCTCCATGAATAAACACCTTACATGTGATGCTCTAATACGATGACCAAGGTGATAGAAGGATGGTAGAATCTCCTACAACTAGTGTGATAATTGAAATCCTAAAGGATTCCCCTATATGGGTATTATAGATGGTTTAAACAAGAATTTGACTATTGGTTCAAGTTTAATCTCTAGAACAAGTAGAGATCAAGCTCATCTTCATAATTGAGGGTGGAATCCCCTTTCAAGTGATAAATCACAAGGAAGATTACTTAGATCTCATAGCTTTGGAGGCTTGGGTGAGGGAAATGAGTGGGGAATCTCCTATGCTTCTATTGGACCAGAAACCCATTAAAATGCCAAAGAACCGAATGCCCTTTTATAAGAAATTGTGTTCTAATGATTATAAAATGACTGGTTAACAACTTTGTAAATAGGATCAAAAGATCATTCGATGGGATCGAAGGACCTACAATAGAAATGAGCACACTATCAATCCCATTGAGAAAATCTAGAAAAATATTTGTTGAGTTGCTGGATTATTCTTTTAATCAGATCGAGTGGTCCTTCGATGGCATCAAGACCCATCAACAGATGTTGATGGGATCAAAGACCACTCAAAATTGTTATTTTGGGCAAGTAAGATTACAACAGTTGTAAGACACGTACCCTAATTAACCCTCTGTATGGTTTGTTTTTGGTGTTGTACATTTTCGGCGGAGCAGATCGGTGAGTTTTGATCGCGACCCTATTTTAGTAACGCAATATCCCAAGACTTGTACCCTAGTGATCACGCAAGTATTACGATTCCAACACCATGTAGAACGCCCCATTTCGACTCGTAGATTAGAAGTTATAATTTTAACACAATCCGAGGTGGGCCGCACAACCCACGTAGGCCCCAACTTGCATAAATTCCCATGATATCAAATACATCAATCCATCCTTTAATCAACCCATCCATTACTCATGTCATTCTCTCCCCATTAGTCAAACAAGGCCTTGCCTTTCTCACATAACCCATACCCCTACCTATGCTAGCCATCATTCTTTTCTTCTTTTTCTCCCCATTTTACCCCACCATCTTCCCCTTATTCCCTCCTTATCCTAAAATATCTACCACAAAAACTCCCTAACTCTCTCTCATTTCTAACATTTTTTAGCAAGAGTAGAGAGGAGTTAAGAGAGAGAAAAAATTAGAAAGATAAGAGAGATTAAGAGAGAGAGAGAGAGAGAGAGAGAGAGAGAGAGAGAGAAAGAAGGACTAGAGAGAGATTAAGAGAAAAGAGAGTGTTTAGGAGAGATTAGAAAGAGAGCTTAAGAGAGGGTTATGAGGGATCAAGAGATTAAGTGAAAGAGAAAAAGTGAGATTTAAGAATATTAGGGGTGAAGAGGAGCTTGGTGAGCCATCCGATCGCCGATCCAAGACAATCTAACTGTCCATTCTTCGAGGTGAGTGCATGGGATGGTCAAAACCCTCTTATTCTTTGTGATTTTTCTATTTTGATGGGCCCATAAGGGTGGGACCTACCTTGATCATGTACTAAGTATGTGGTGGACCCCATAGTGGTGGGGAGCCACCCCGATGGTCGGATCTCTTTCCCTTCATTTCCCTTTCTTTTCTTACTCTCATGGTGTTGTGGGACCCACAAGTGGGCCACGTTATTGAAGAGCATGTTCCACACACTATCATAGCATAGACCACTTTGTGTGGCTCACTGTTATGTTTATTTTCTATTTAAATCAATTGATTGTATAAGCACACTTGGATGATGAAAATACACCAAAAATTGTTGTGATCCAAAGCTTCTTAGCCCCGCAATGAGTTGGCCATTCAAATGGATGTAGTGGATATCCTAGGTGGGCCATACCTCATCCTTAAAACATGAGAGTGAGAGGGGAAGTGGCACTGTCATTGCTAGATGCAACGTCCAGAGACACTGCCACCATTTACCTCACAAAGCCACCGTGTGGGCTTCCCTCATGGGCCCCATAATGATGTATATATATCATCCACACCGTCCAACCGATTTCCCTTCTTATTTTAGGTGTTGAGCTAAAAAATAAAGCTAATTTGAATCCCAGGTGGGCCATACCACAAATACTAAGGGGCTGGGTTACCCATTGTCATTACTGGCTTTGCATTGGGGCTTAGAGTGACTCATGGGACACAAGTTGATGTATTTCTTAGATCCATACCATCTATCTATCTCTCGGCTCATGTTAACCGCTAAAACTGAAAATCTAGCCAATCCAACCATTAGGTGGACCACACCACAATCGAGGGTAGGACTAGGATTACGCCTCACGTCAGCCATGCGGACGTGGGGTGGGGGCGTCCCACTTATGGACCCCACCTTGATGTATATATCTAATCCACACCGTCCATCACCTTCTCCATATCATTTTAGGCTATGAGCTGAAAAATGAGATAGATCCGAGTCTCGAGTGCTCCCTATGTTGGAAATTTCTAAGACCTATAATTGTTTATGTATATGATGGAACCTACCCAACATTGGACTCCTTTGGTCCACAGAGAGCTGGCCGACATAATGGACGAAATGGATTATCTACTCGTGGACCCCACATAGTAGAAAAGAAAAATACATAAAGGAATAAAGGAAAACAAAGAAAGTTTAAGTGGGCATTACTGCCCAGTGACGTGAGGGCGAAAGCCTCCTTGGGCTGCCCCTACTCGTGGACCCCACCATGATGGATGTGTTTAATCCACACCGTCCACCATCTCCTCCACATAATTTTAGGCCATGGGCCAAGATTTGGGGCAGATCTGAGTCTTGAATGGGCCATACTAAAGGAATAGTGTCCATCTATTAAAACCTTTTAAGGGCAGCTGTGGAGTCTCTGATCATCCAAATCAGCCCAAAACAGAGTCTATTGGACCCCACTTGAGCTAACCAAGACGATGGACGGATTAGATCATCCACTTGGGGCCCACCTTAATAGTGTATGCAAAACATACAACAAATATTGAAAGTGCCCTAGTTTGTCAAATTACGTGAATGTTGAGTCTGTCCATAAGAGAATTCCAACACGAAGATTTCAAGATAAGGATCTTAATAAGAGAGAAGATTGAGTGCTCTAAACAGGTAATGAAGCCTCACTTCCTTAAACCAAACCCTGAGGTATATGACCCCTATCTAACTTATAACTTACCTCAATTCATTAAAATCATCTTTGATAAGTTTAAGTATTGAACACTTAGAATGACAGAGGAGTTAAACGTGTATTAAATAGATAAACGTGATTGCATCAATTTGCAATCAACAACATTTTCGTTTCTATCGAACATGGTTCGATTAAAGCAAACATTATGCCCATTATGTCTAGCAAACAATATAACCATTTGCTGGGAAATCTCAATCCATTGAATATAGCTCGAGCTTATCAGAATTCAAAATTTAATGGTATTGAACCCTATTCGATGTCATCGAACTTGGGCACTCCTTCTACATAGAATCATTCTTAAAAGTGTTCATCGATCGAATCGAGTCACCTTCGATTACATTAAGAGTAAGTTCTTGATTGTATCGAATTAAACTCGATTGCATTGAACTTGAGGAACATTTTCTCCAATAAGCTTTCAAAGAAAATATATATATCTTCGATCACATTGAATGCTATTCAATGTAATCGAACTTCAAAATTTGATAGCATTGAATGATGATCGATTGCATCGAACTTCTAAACAAAATCCTCCAGTAACCAAAGGTAATTTCTGAAGAATTTCTGACCGGATCGAAGTAACCCTCGATAACATCGAAGTGCACGTCAATGGAATCGAATGGTATTCGATAAAATTGACTAGAGTCTGTTCTACACAAAAATGAACATATATGTGTAGAAAGTCAATACAATTGAATGAGACTTGATATAATCGAAATTCAAATTTTGATAATATCAAAGACTATTCAATAGTATCGACAATGATAGATTTCTACCCGTTTTATTATTGTTGGGATTTATAAGTGCTATATTGTATAAAACACACCTTTGTTTGTCAAATTTCGTTTAGACAAAATAGCTTATGAAGTAGTCCATCTAATGTGGATTAAAATGAAAAGTTCAAGTCCTCACTTCAAGTCAAGCAAGTTCAACATCTACTATGATTCAATAACTTAATGTAGTTCAAGTCATAATGTAGATCAAGATGAAAAGTTCAACCTTTACTAAGTTCAAGTTCTACTACACTTCAAGTAGAGGATCAAGCTCCATCTTCAACTATACATTCTATTGAGGAATCAAGTAGAAGAATAAGTTTCAAACTTCAATGTTCAGTCTTTTTAGGTATAAAAGACCCTAGAAAGACCTTAGACTTAGGTTCTTTCAAATGACAAACTTATATAGCTTGACTAGTCTAAGGTTAAGTTCGACAAGTCTAGGCTTAGGTTCGACTAGTCTAAGCTATGGTTCAAGTAGTCTAAGAAAATCTTCGACCAGTCCAAGTTTAAATTTTAAAAAAATAGATTTTTTTGTTACTTACCAATCGAGCAAACTGCTCAACTAGTCGAAGAGGGACCTTCGACCAGTTGAGGGTTACTCGACTCAAAGTCCAACAACTAAAATCTGACACCCTTGACTAGTCGAACAGGGCCCTCGACCAGTCGAAGAACCGTTTTATCCGATCGTGCTCAAAATTTAAAAATTTATTAAACCTTAGACGAGTCGAAGCAACAACTTTTCAGCTTATATTAGAGGCCTTCTCTCAATTTGAAATTACTAATCCAAGCTAGTAAAAGCCTTCATCAAGAGAGAGAGAGAGAAGTCCCCATTATCCTCAAGCTATTGCATGGTATTTTTAATATTTCTTTAATAACTTTTTTTAAAAAAATTTCTTGATCTTCTTTTTATGAATCTTATTCTTTAAAGAGAGTAGATACTCTTCATTGAGATCTTGAAGAATTCAAATAAGTAGCCTTTGGTTTGAATCAATTTAAAATCAATCTAGAACCTATAACTCTTATTTATATGACTGGACATTGAACATTCTACTTCAAGAGAAGCGGTTTAATAGGCTACATCAAGAGATATGTCTTCAATGTGAAGATAAGTATATTTATATCTTTTGTATTTTGGTTTCTTTAAGATAGCCAGAAAATCTCAATTAATGGTTTGTCTGAGATAACCAGAAAATCTCAATGTGGGGTTTTTGTTTGTGATAACCCTTTAAAATCACAATTGTATCAGGTTTTAAGGTGACCCTGTGAAAACCTTATTTATAGTGAAAGTTAATATCATGTGGAATGTGATTATTGGGAGTGGAGTAGGTGTGGCTGTTTGAGAATAGTTGTTGTACACACCGAACCACTATAACTCTTGGTGTTTGAGGTGAATGTTTACTTTTTTGCATGTGGTAAATGGTTGTAATTTTAGTTATGCAAATGTGGTGAATGCTTGTAATAGATAACTCTATTATTTCTTACTTGGTTTGATATCTTGATCCTTACAATTATTCGTGAAATAAGGTTGTCCTGCCTAAACTTTATTTTGGGTGTAGGTTGTCGTACAAACTAAGTTTGAATCAATTTTTCAATACTAGTGAGAGTATATTTCCTGATTTATTTATCATTTCAGCAAGTTAATTTTTATTTGGTATAGTCCTATTCACCTGCCTCTAGGACTATTAAGCTCGGCCTTTTCAAGTGGTATCAGAGCTAAGTTGCTCATTTTTTTAAATTAATTTCCTTAAGTTAAAAGATCTAGAGCTTTTGTTATGTCAAATTTTGATAGCTTGTCTGTTACAAAGCCACCACCTTTTGATGGCTCTAACTATTTATACTAGAAAGCTATAATGAGGAATTTTCTAAAATCCTTAGATGAAAGAGTGTGGCAAGCAACTGTAACCAAATGGAAACCACGTATGTCTGAAGTATTAGGCAATGATGGAACTAAATCTATAAGAGAAACTGCATTCTTTTTATGGAATGTAGCTCAGAAAAGCGAAAGCAATGCTAATGCTAAGGCCTTAAATGCCATAACTTGTGCACTATTACCTAATGAATTCAAGAAAATTATTTCATGTGATACAGCCAAACAAGCCTGGGATATTCTTGAAATGACACATGGAGGAACTTTTATAGTCAAGAAATCAAAAGTTCAAATCCTCACTACAAAATTTGAGGAAATTCATATGGAAGAAAAATGAAACTTTCGTGGACTTCTATACGAAACTAAATGATATAGTAAATTGCATGTGGAGTCTAGGAGATGGAATCCCATAAAGTAAGGTCTGTGCAAAAATACCGCAATCTCTTCCTGAGAGATTCAATTCTAAAGTAATTTCCATTCAGAAATTAAGTGACACTGATTATATGAAGGTTGAGGAGTTAGTTGGTTTTCTCCAAACGTATAAGTTAAAATTTAAAAGTCTAAAAGGTAAGTCCATAGCTCTTAAATCATCTAAATTTATTTCAAAAGAAAATTGTGTTAATTCTAATGTTGAAGATACAAAAGATGATATGACTTTACTTGCTAAGAAATTTTACAGAATTTTCAAAAACAAGAAAATATCAGATTTTCAAAAATCATATGATAAAAAAAAGAAAAATCTAAATCTTGGAAATCTATAAAGGACAGTCAATGTTTTAACTGCCATGAATATAGGCACTTGGCGAATAAATGTCCAATAAGGGATAAGTAAAAAAGAAAGAGCATATTAGCTACTTGGGATGAATCATCTGGCTCTAAAAGTTCTTCTAAGTTTGATGAATCAGAACAAGAAAAATCAAATGATGTAAAAGCCTTAATGAATACAGCTAGAGTCATTTCCTCAGATAGTTGTAACTTATCTGATTATGAAAATCCCAGGAGTGACCCTGAAAATGAAATGAAGATGATCTTCAAGACGCCTACAATGCCCTATACAAGGAAAGTTGCAAAATTGTTATCAAACTAAAAATTCAAAGAGAAAAATATCTTAAATTTAAAGAAGAACTTGGAAACAATGTTTTAGAAAAATCTCATCTTTCAAATTGTTTTACAAAAACAAAACTAGATTTAAATTTCAAAACCTCAAACTTAGAAAAACTCAGAATAGAAAATGAGAACCTAAAACTTGAAGTTTCTTCTCTTTTGAGTTTTAAGGACACTTAGAGATATGCCCACAGTGACCCAAAGTTATAAAAATTATTAACCTCATCCAGAAAATGTGGTAAAAAATCAGGTCTGGGCTATATCAAAGATAGTTTTCTAAAAAACAAAAGTGCATCTCCTATATTTGTAAAAGGAGAAACCTTAAACTCAAAAGGTAAGAATTTGAGAAACTGTAGTCAAAATGATTTCAAAAATCCAAAATCTTTTCAAGTATATCAGATTAATTCTAATGCCATTAGCTATAGAAATCAAAGATATAACAAACCTCCTTTAGTTGAAAAAATAGTGGACTTACTCAAAGAGCTTCTAAAATCCAACTTAGATGGATTCGAAGTTAATAGAAAAGGGAGAAGTTCTAACTCCCTGAGATGGAGAAAAACCCATTGAACTCCTAAACCCAGAACCATAATAAAATGGGTTCTAAAGGTTACATGCCTTGTTGAAATGAGTTCCAAAGGTTACATGTCTTGTTGCCCACATAGCCTTCAAAGCCACTAGCCATTCAAAATGGTACCTGGAGAGTGGATGTTCATGACATATGACATGTGAAAAAGAAATATTCACTAACTTCAAGGAAGCAAACGACGGATCAGTTACTTTCGGTGATGGAAGAAACGGGAGAATTATAGGCCAAGGTACTATTCAACTCTCTAATCTTCCTCCTTTTGAGAATGTTTTGTATATTGAAGGTCTTAAACATAACCTCCTAAGTATTTCTCAAATCTACGATAACAAATATAGTGTAAAATTTACAAATCACGGATGTGAGATTTCAAATGAGAAGGGATGTGTGATATTAAATGGTAATAAGACTTCTGAGAATTACTACATTATTAATGACTCATGCTCTTCTAACTTTTCATGTTACATGGTCCAAATAGACGAAATAGAACTATGACACAAACATCTTGGATATGTTAACCTTAGAAAATTTTCTAAATTGAGAAAAAGAGCTCATATTCGTGGCTTACCCAAATTGAAAAAGATAGAAAAGATTTGTGATGCATGTCAGATTGACAAGTAAATCAGGAGTTGTCACAAGAAAGTGAACTCCTTAGCCACAACCAAACTTCTTGAACTGCTCCATATGGATTTGGTTGGACCAATGAAAACGGAGAGTAGGGGTGAAAAGATGTATTTTCTGGTTATCGTTGATGATTTTACTAGATATACATGTGTAGATTTCTTGAGAGAGAAATCAGAGACTCTTGATGAAGTAAGAAGAATTCTAAAATGAATTTAGACTGAAAAAAAGTACACGTGATCATAATCAGAAGTGATCATGGTATTGAGTTTGAAAATATAAATTTTAAGAAGTATTATACTGACCATGGTATATCACACGAGTTCTCTTCTCCTAAAACACCTCAAAAGAATGGGGTTGTTGAAAGAAAGAACAGAGTGCTACAGGAAATGGCCAATGTTATGCTAAATAGCATGAACTTAATAAAAAACCTATGGACTGAAGCTATTAATACTGTGTGCTACATTATAAATCGTGTGTATGTTAGGAAAGCAAAAGATAAAACAACCCATGAGTTATGGTTCAATAAGAAGCCAACAGTCAAATACTTTTGAATTTTTGGAAGTAATTGTTTCATTTTACGTGACCGGAAAAATTTGGAAAAGTTCGAAGCCAAGAGTGATGAGGGAATATTCTTGGGTTATGCTCTTAATAGTCGAGCATATCATGTTCTTAACAGAAGAACATAAGTGATTCAGGAATCTATTAATGTTGTAATTGACGATCACCTAATCAAACCCACACCAAGTCAAGATGATGATGAAGTCAACATTATCGATAAACTTGACTCTTCATCTAATTCAGATAATGTTGAATTAAGATCAATCAAAGACCATCCGACTGATAAGATATTGGGTAACCCTCGTACTGGTGTTCAGGCAAGAAAATATTTGAAGAACATCTATAACTATGTCTGCTTTACTTCTCAAATTGAACCAGCTAATGTAAAAGAAGCACTTACCAATGAAAATTGGATATTGGCTGTGCAAGAAAAGTTAAATCAGTATGTCAGAAATGTTTTTTAGTATTTGGTTCCCCGACCATCTGATAAACATATAATTGGAACCAAATAGATTTTTAAGAACAAATTTGATGAAATGAGAAATATCATTAGAAACAAGGCACAATTAGTTGTACAAGGCTACACTCAGATAGAAGGAATTGATTATGATGAAACCTTCGCACCAGTTGCATGCCTTGAATCCATTAGATTATTTATTATTTTAATTGCTTGCTATAAGAAATTCAAAATATATCAAATGGATGTTAAAAGTGCATTTCTAAATGGTGATTTACAAGAAGAAGTGTATATTGAACAACCTAAAGGTTTTGAAGACCCTAAACTTTCATATCATATATATCATCTTAAAAAGACACTTTATAGTCTAAAACAAGCTCCTAGGGCATAGTATGAAAATTTTATTAAATTCTTACTTAGTCACAACTTGATCATGGGAAGCATTGATAAAACGTTATTTATCAAAAAATATAATGAACATATATTAATTGCACAGATCTACATTGATGATATTATTTATGGATATACAAGCACTAACTTGTCCATTGAGTTTGCAGATCTGATGAAATCCAAGTTTGAAATGAGAATGGTTAGAGAATTGAATTACTTTCTTAGATTACAAGTAAAACAACAGGAAGATGGTATTTTCATTGCTCAGACCAGATATGCCTTAAATTTAGTAAAGAAATTTGATTCGAGAACGGTAAAAAGTTTGATACTCCTATGAATACAACTCTCAAACTCTCTAAGGATGAAACAGGTAAAAGTATAGACTCATGTTTATATTGAAGCATGATTGGTACTCTTCTATACTTAACTGTTAGTAGACCTGATATTGCTTTTAGCGTTGGAATCTATGTTAGATATCAATCTGATCCCAAGGAATCACATTTAATCACTATTAAATGCATAATTAAATATGTCACAAGTACTACTAATTTCAATTTATGGTATCCACATGATAAACTATACAACTTGCCAGATATATAGATGCGGATTGGGCAGGAAACATCGATGATAGAAAATCTACCAGTGGTGGATGTTTTTATGTAGGAAATTGTTTAGTTTCCTGTCTCAGTAAGAAACATAATTTTGTATCACTCTCAACAGTTGAAGCTGAATACACTACAGCTAGTAATGCTAGCACCCAGCTGATCTGGATGAAAAGGATGTTAGCTGATTATAGGATTGTGCAAGATACAATGATATTATATTGTGATAACTTAAGCGCAATCAATATTTCAAAAAATCCTATTCAACATTCTCGTATGAAACATATCGACATTCGATATCATTATATTTGAGAATTAGTTAAGGACAAGAGCATTTCATTAGAATATATTCAGACTAAAAAGTAGCTTGTAGAGATTATAACTAAACTGCTTGATATGAATAGATATTCCAAATTAAAACATGATATTGGTATATGTACTTCTAATTAATTAAATCATGTTGTTTATGCATTTTTTTTTATGTTTATAATTTTTAAAAATGCAAAACATTTAAATTTCAAATTTCAAAATTGAGATTTTTTTTAGCTGCTCGATGGGTCGAGCACGTCCCCGACCAGTCGACCCTTGACGGGTCGAGGACCATACTCGACTGGTCGAGATGCGTGTGTTTACTCATTAAAAGAGAGAAACACTTTTTTCACTTCATTTTTCCTCTCTTCCTCAACTAGCCATGGCTCCACTCATCGAACCCATCTCCATTTCTTCATTGTAAGTGGTTTATTTCACATTTTCTTCTAGATTTAGGTTCCTATTTGCTAGTTAATGTTTCATTTGTGATTTATTTTGAGATTCACATCCTTTCTATAGTGTTTTTTGTGGGAAAATCTAATTTAAGCCAAACCCATCTATCATCTATAATACTCTCTATAGCATTCTCTAAATGGAGCATCGCCCTAAGAGGAAGGCTACTCGCAAGGGCCCTAGCGGCTCCTCCTCCAGGTCAACTCCAGTTAGGGTGAGAACTCCCGAAGAAGATTCAGAGCATGTTAGGGACTTTTGTTCTAGGGAAATTATCATTGAAAAGATTGTGAACATAGATCACATTGCTCCATTCCAGCTCTTACTTATTCTCACTACCATTGGTTGGGAATACATTCTTAGTTGGGGTGGAATGGCATACCGCTCAATAGCGCAAGGGATGTACGCTTCAATAGGTGAATTGCCCCTTGATAATCTAACATTTTTTATTAATTTTAAAGAAGGAACATTCCCTGTTAATCAGCACTTAATTTCAGGGTTGATGGATATTAATATTAATGATGAAGGCATACCCATTACTACCCTTGTTAAAAGAATGACTGAATCTAAGCAATGAGATATTACCCATAAACTATGTCGGTTTAATGCTGAATGGAGTTTTCGTGCCAACAAGCTGTTACTCAAATTCAGAGTCCATCGCATTTTCACATCAATGTCTATCCACGATTTGGGAATAAGTCTGAACTTACTCCCTTCATGTCTCATGTTCTTAACGTTGTTGTGTCTGGTATGCCTATCTATCTTCCGTCATTGATATGTTACCTAATTATCCAATTTCGTATCCATCCTGGCCATAGGTCGGTACCTTTCTCTTATCTCATGACTAGCCTTGCTATTCATTGCAATATTGTCATTCCACCTACTAAGGCACCAGAGGCTGCCCTCCCATTTGATAATACAAATATCCATAAGATGAACTTGGATTTCCTACTCGGCCAGAGAGAGGAGGATGTAGTAAAGGAAGAAGACGTGCATTTACCAGAAGACACGTCCATGGATGACATCTTTGCGGAACTTAAATCGGATGATGCAGTTGATCCTAACAATCAGTCTTCCCAGGTTAATGATTGGCCTAAGTCATTAGAAGAGAAAGTTGTTGAGTTGAAGGTACCACAGGATACTCTAGCTGAAAGTCACAAAGCATCTATGAAGTATTTGCAAAAATATTTTTGTTGCATTATAAAAGGACTTCACTAGATTGATCCATCCATATCTCCTTCATCTTCCTTTGGATCTGATTAGCTTAATTTTCTTTCATTTTGGGTTTTAAATATGTGTGTGCTTGGTTGTTAACTCTCAAACTATATTCTCTTTATGCTCCTTGATGACTTTGTGATAACTCCCTTCATTGAAACATTTCTATGTATTTTCTAGTTATTATTCTACTAATTCAGTTATGATTTAATTATGTTCACATGCATGCTCTTTCCTTTATCAATTTCTGACAAAAAGGGGGGAGAGAATTTGCTAATTTTAAAGTAGAATATGAATGTGAATGATGATATCTGATTAGAATGGAAAATGTTACTATATGGTTGTTGGAGTATTGCATTGGAATGATATGTTATAATAAAGGGGAAGTATAGAGCAGGGAGAAGCTCACATTGAGGGGGAGTAATAACAAATTTCTTAGACATTCATTAAAGCTACACCTTCTACTACAACATGGAATTCAAGATATTCTTGTAGTTGTTGTAGTAAGTGTTTTGTCACGAATTTAACAAAGGGGGAGACTGTAAGTGCTATATTGTATAAAGCACACCTTTATTTGTCAAATTTCATTTAGACAAAATAGCTTATGAAGTGGTCCATCTAATGTGGATGAAGATGGAAAGTTCTAGTCCTTACTTTAAGTCAAGTAAGTTCAACATCTACTATGATTCAAGACCTTACTGTAGTTCAAGTTATGAAGTAGATTAAGATGGAAAGTTCAAGCTTTATTAAGTTCAAGTTCTATTACACTTTAAGTAGAAGATCAAGCCACATCTTCAACTACACGTTCTATTGAGGAATCATGTAGAAGAACAAGTTTCAAACTTCAATGTTCAGTCTTTTCAGGTATAACAGACCCTAGAAAGACATTAGACTTACGTGCTTTCAAATGACAAACTTATATGGGTTTTTATACTTTTGTTAGGCTTAAGTTCGACTAGTCTAGGCTTAGGTTTGACTAGTCTAAGCTATGGCTCAACCAGTCTAAGAAAATCTTTGACCAGTCTAAGTTTAAATTCCAAAAACTGCTTCCTCGACCAGTCGAAGAGGGACCTTCAACCAGTCGATGGTTGTTCGACTCGAAGTCCAGTAACTAAAATGTGTCACCTTCGACTAGTCGACCAGTCGAGCAAGGCCTTTGACTAGTCGAAGAACCGTTTTATCCGATCATGCTTAAAATTTGAAAATTTATTAAGCCTTAGATAAGTCGAAAGAGATCTTAGACGAGTCGAAGCAATAACTTTTCAGCTTATATATAGAGGCCTTCTCTTAATCCGAAATTACTAATCTAAGCTAGTAAAAGCCTTCATCAAGAGAGAGAGAGAAGTTCCCATTATCCTCAAGCTATTGCATGGTATTTTTAATATTTCTTTAATAGCTTTTTATTTTAATTCCTTGAACTCCTTTATATGAATCTTATTCTTTAAAGAGAGTAGATACTCTTCTTTGAGATATTGAGGAATTTAAACAAGTAGACTTTGGTTTGAATCAATTTAAAATTAATCTAGAACTTAGAACCCTTGTTTATGTGACCAGACATTGAATATTTTACTTCAAGAGAAGTAGTTCTACAGGCTACATGAAGAGATATGTCTTTAAGGTGAAGATAAGTATATTTCTATCTTTTATATTTTGGCTGTTTTGAGATAGCTAGAAAATCTCAATTGCTGGTTTGTCTAAGGTAGCCGAAAAATCTCAGTGTGGGGTTTTTGTTTATGATAGCCCTTTAAAATCACAATTGTATCAGGCTTTAAGGTGACCCTGTGAAAACCTTGTTTATAATGAAAGCCAATATCCCGTGGAATGTGATCATTGGGAGTGGAGTAGGTGTGGCTATTTGACAACAATTGTCGTACATACCGAACCACTATAACTCTTGGTGTTTGTGGTGAATGTTTACTTTTTCACATTTATAGTGAATGATTGTAATTTTATTTATGCAAATGTGGTGAATGCTTATAATAGATAGCTCTATTGTTTCTTGCTTGGTTTGAGATCTCGATCCTTACAATTGTTCGTTAAATAAGGTTGTCCTGCCTAAACTTTGTTTTCGATGTAAGTTGTCCTGCGAATTAAGTTTCAATCAATTTTTCAATACTAGTGAGTGTATGTTTCCTGATTTATTTATTATTTCAGCAAGTTAATTTTTATTTGGCATAGTCCTATTCTCCCCTGTTAAGCTCGCCCTTTTCAGGATTCTTTCTTTATAAATACCTTAGGTTGCTTCCTGTTTAAATGAGCTAGAATCCAAGAGAGTTTGAGCCTATTATTCCAATATCTACCTTCCCTCTTACTCACTCTCTCTTTCCTATTAGACTTCATCATTCAATCCTTTACTTAAGCATCAACTCTTATCTTATATGCTTGGATTAAATTATAAACTCCAGCAATCATTGAGTTTCCAACTGATCATACTATCTTTGGAACTACTGAATGCCTAGCTCACGAGAACCTTCTCTATTGATTTAAATCTTATCATTTAAATATTGAAGATCAAAACTCTAAACTTCACAACCTCAGAGCCTTTGCGAAAACATCATTAACAGGTTGCGGTTCAAGGAAGCTGAAGATTCTTCGTCATCATCGAAGATCTTCACATTACGCGAGAATGGGACTCACCAACTTACTTTGTAAGTATTTAGAGTCTAATGTGTCTGAAGCACTTTCCTTGTGTAGGATTGGGATTCAGAATTTGAGTGTCAAACTCGCCAAGCCCTAGTTGTAGGCCTCTGATGGGAGAATACGTGTGTCCTTATGTAGGATGTGTAGCCTTACTTAGGCTGTACCTTGTGTATGCTTGGGTTGCCTTGTGTAAGCTCCTAGTGTTGTGTCCTTAGGTAGGACGTGTCGCCTTGTGTATGCATCTAGGAACCTTGTATAGGTGTCCTAGTTTAACCTTGTGTAGGTTGTGAAGGTTTATGGTTAACCTAATTTAAAACCATTGGATAGTAAAATCTGGTACACTTTAGGAGAGTGCATTTGTCAGGAATGGAGTAGGCAAGTAGCCAAACCACTATACATGATTGTGTTTGGAATTGTTTTGAGTACATTTGTCTAATTATGCCTATGTTCATCATATGTTCATAATGATGCATGATTTAGTTAATGTATAAGTATTGGTAGAAGTCACATCCCACACATAATATACACTATCCTTATAGGCTCTGCTATTATATATGAATCTTGTATAAACCTATGTGAATTGGACCCTCTATTGGCTTGGAAGCCATAGAGTTACTTTGCCTTACTTTCTTTGTTTTAAAAGTTTGGCATAAGTTGTTATTAAAAGATAACAAATTTTGAAAAAGTCCTATTCACCCCAATTTAGGATACTTAGTCATACTTCATACTTCAGTACTAGCGGCTCTATCGCAATTTCAAATATAATAATAATAAATTTTTTATAAATGCCATGTACATGGGTAGGAACAATTCTTTGCAAAATTTTGGATCTCACATGTGCTACCCATCTTCATGTATATATCTAATCTAATCCATCCACCGACTTCTCCAAATCATTTTTGGCCATGGGCCGAAAGATGAGACAGATTTGAGTCTCAAGTGGGACGCATGAAAGGAAACATAATCCTGCTGTTGAAACCTTTCAAGGCCTAGTGTGGGGTCCCTGTTTATACAAACCAGTCCCAGTTAAGCCCATTGGGCTTCGCTCGAGCTAGCCTACGCGATGAATAGAGTATATCATCCTTGTGGGGGGGGGGGGGGGGGGCAAATTTTTTGGTGTGACAAAAACCAAACATATATATATATATATATATATATATATATATATATATATATATAGATATATAATAAAGGAAATTGAGACCTTCAGTCAGTGTCATGGGCAGGCAGATGGCCACTTGGGGTGTGGAGTGGGGCCCACACATTAGATCCCCTATGTTGTGTGTTTCATCCATTCTTCCCATATGGTAACAAAAAATGAGACATGGCCACACCACTAAAAATAATGGGGCCAATGATATCCACCGTTGCAACCTTTATGTGGCCCACCGTGTAGATTGTATGCCATTTAATGGTGTCACGGGCAATACATGACTTGTACCCTAGCCAAGTGAAGCCAGGATATTGGGAAGACACAACTATCAACTTAATTCAAGACATTTGGGGCCACAAGAGGGGGCCCACTGCGTACATTATCCAGCAGGGCTCACCTTGTGGGACCACCCTGACGTATCTGTTTGATCCATGCCACCCATCTGTCCCTCCAATTCATTTTACGATGAGGCCCAAAAATGTGGCCAATCCATATCTCAGGTTGGTTACACCTCAAGGAAGAGAGGGACAATGGTGTCCACCGTTGAGACCTTCCCAGGACCCACCATGATGTCTGTATTTTATACATGACCCACCATGATGTATCTATTTTATCCATACCGTACATATGTTTTCCATATCAATTTAAGTTATGAGCCCATAGATAAGGCTGATCAGACCCTCAAGTAAGCCGCACCAAATAAAATATGGCCATTCGATGTCTCCATTAGAACCTTCCTAGGAACCATTATAAAGTTTAATTGAGAACTACACACTTAGTGGGACCCACCATGGACCCTGAACCGGTGCATGTATTGCGTAGTCAGGCTATCCATCCACTTGAAAAACCCATGATAGGCATGGCCCACGGTAGCCCCCACCTTGGTTTTTGCACGTTACATCCACCACGTTCTTTCATTGTTAACCCATCCATAGGGCATGTTTGAGATTCTAATAGGCCACCTTGTGGGCCCAGCTTTAAGGCGTTATACTCCCCACCTTAGTGTCATTTAAGGGAACCACCACGATTGTTGGTGAACCCCACAGTTGCGCCTTTCTAGGCTGTTATGAGCATGCTTAGGTTGTAATTAGAGGTTACGACTGGCACCCATCTTGGACTCTTTATGTGCACACATAGCTCCTTATAAGTGGGCCTTTCACTATGGGCCCACCTATGTAAGAGCATGCGGGGCCTATTAGGGGGAGATTTGAGTGGATACCACCTAGTCATATTCATATTAGATTTGTGGAGCCCATAGTGATTTTATTTGCAATCCAACTTAATCATGTGTCCTCTTTAGTGAATAAATGATGCCCACACCATGGGTTGCCTGGTTGTTTATGTTGTGGCTGCCCATTAGGCCTACCTGAATTTATATATAATGGTCGTATCATGGACCAACCCTGCAATTTGTGTCATGTTTCCACCATTAAACTACCATTTGGGTTCCACACATTACATGTATTGAGCCCATTGTAGGCCTGTGTTTGGTTGGTTGCGAACTACCCTCTTATGCCTTACTTAGGGATAGTTGTAAGACCCACTTTGATGACCATTTTAGGCCCACTATGATTGTTTGTGAATCCTACAATTTGTTACCCCGTTTGGATGCCGATAGTTGTATGTTTTAGCTGCTTAGGTGCGAGCTTACTGAGGGGCTCATTGGCTTGTAAGACCACTTAAGTATAGCCATATGGGCCTCGATAAACTTAGTTTCCTAGTAGGTTCCACCCATTATGAATGGTGAATTTCCATGTAGTGCGATATTTTACATGTGTGTTGGTACAATACTTGATAATTTATGTAGTATTATCTTAGTTATTTATACGATGTTTGCACTCATGATTGCTATAACACTTCCTTTATGTTGACATGGTGCTTTCTTTATATTGATGCGACATTATTTTATGTTAGATGTAGCATTGCTTTTACATTCGAGTTAACATTGCTTTATATTGATTTAGCCTTGATTTATGCTTGATATAGTATTACACACCTCATGCATAGTGGTTATGATCGTATGTTATCATATCTCATTTGTATCATGTGTGCATGACTTGGAGGATGGCTAATTCAGGATTTTTTTTGCTTGCCTATGCGTGGCAAGGCAGCATTGACCACTTTATAACTTTGGGCATTTTCAGCGGACCCATAAGAGATGGGTCCGCCTTGCATGTATGCACGACTTGCATGACATGGTTGCGTGACTCAGATGATGGTCTCATGTATTCACGCATTGCATGATACATTTGCATTCACTCCCTAGCAACATCAGGGTTGTGGCCACTAAAGGATTATCGTGGTTGACAGCTTGAGTATGGACATCGAAAATCTGGTTACGTTTACAGGGCATATAGGGTGTCCCTGGGTGAAAGTCCCTAAATCTTGTGGGCCAACAGGATGCTCCAACATCGAGACCAAGTGAATAACATGAGTTCCAGAGTGCCGAATACCGGTAGGCTTCGTCTCCCACTGTGTTGTGGTCAGTTAGAAAGGGGTGTGACCTTACACGCTCAGGTGAAGGGGGTTATATGCTAGGTTGAGTCTGACCAGCTCATGAAATTGGTTCACTATTGGCGAGCCAAGTGGGGATTGATATACCATTGACGAGGTGGATAGTGAGGTCTCTTCCACTCGTTGTGTCATGCACACGACATGGCGGCAAGCCAGGGTCTGAGTGTACTTGTTCGCAACCCCAAGTGTAAGGTCGCAATGTAGTAATAATCTCGGTGAGACCGAGGTTGAATCTACAGGGATTAATTGTCACGCCCCAAACTCGGTAACCGGACTCACAAGGAACCCGATGGCCGGTTCTAGCCGCAACAGCCTCCGTAGTACCCCATTCTCGGCTCCTGAGGCAGGTTCCGATCCTGGGATCCTACAAGGAGGATTTTCATAACAATATGATCACTTCCAATGCGAGCATACCCAAGATCACAGCAAGTACATCTGAGAATAGCAAAGGCACACATCACAAAATCCACTAAAAATTTGAACTTTTACAATCATCCAAAAGGTCCAAAAGGACATACATGAGAAAAAAAGGAAAAGAGAGAAATCAGCAACACTGGAGTCCTCACTGCTCAACTCTACTCCATGCTCTACTGCTACGGCGCCTACCTAGAGTCTCCTGCACGTATCAATCGTGCATAAGCTTATAGAAGCTTAGAGGGTGGTGTAAGTGTGTGATAATGGTGCACAGAAGAATAGTAGGAGGTATAAGGAGAGAAGCATAATCAATGAACATATCACTAGTCTTACCAAGGCTTACCATGAATGCGATGCAATAAGTAATGAGTGCCATACCAAGGCAATGTATGAAAGGGGGGCTTGTACAGCCAATGCTAATGCGATGTAAGTAATGTCAGTGCTCATATCCAAACCATAAGTCAAGTATATTTTCAATCATAAGGAAATCACCGGGGTCCATTACACTGCTGAATGACTGCCGCTCTGCAGACCCCGCACAGTCAAACGAGCGTAAGAGACCTCACTACCCGCCTGTGGACAACTAATCACCAACAAGGCCTGAAGGTAGCGGACCCATTTACGAGCTGGTCAGACTCAGCCTAGCAATGCCTCCTCACACCAGGCAGGTAAGGCCACACCCCTATCCAACTGATTACACGACAGTGGGAGTCGCGGCCTAACGGTATAAGGCCCTCTTGCGCTCATGTATTCCACCCGGTCACGGCGTTGGAGCAGATCCTTGGTACCATGGAAGTTTTGGAAATCTCACCCATGGGCATCCTACGCACCCAGTATGCTCAAGTAATATTTCCGGTGTCCATACATGCGGCCATCCATAAATGTCCCTGTGGAGGCAAGGCCCTGATGAAGCAAGGGCGGTATCCTCATGAAATGCGATGCCAATGCATGGGTCGCACACACAAATCATGCATAAGTTTCAGGCACTCAATGTGCAAAAGGGAAGAAACTCCATCCCTGAATGGCCACTATACAATGCAATCAATTCATACAGATGATGCATATGGGTTGCAACGATGTAAGTGTGCTACTTGAGGAATATGAAATCGTCCGTCCCAAGGAGGGTCAAGATCTAGGCACATCGACAGGTATTCTAAGAAGAAGAGGAGTCCTCTAGTGGGAGCCCAGTACTTTGGGATGACCCACAAACTAAGAGAGTCAAAATCCTAAGGAGGAACAGTCCTAGCCAGGCCCAAGGTGGGCCTTTAACCACCTATAAGGGCCTCTATGGGCCTACCTTAGGGCCACCAAGGAGGACATCCAACCTCAACTGGGTCCCAAAAGGTAGCCTACTATATATGCAAAGAAAGGTCCAAGGCACAATCAACCCATGGCCTAGTGGGCCATACACTAAGCCCAAAAACAAAGGCAACCTGGTGGGCCCTTAAGTAAGGTTAGGGCCCAACCATAAAGGTCATAGGTTCATTCATTGTGGTAGGCCTAATGGGCAGCCCATTATCCCAACATATGGGAAATTCTTAAATTTTTAACACATGTAAGTTGGGCCTCACATCTCGGCCCAAGTATGGATTTATCATAGTGGGCAAACAAGGGCCCAACTACTTGAGTATTTGGCCCATAAGGCCCATCACAATGACATGGTAAATATAGGACCCAAGGGTTCAATGGGCCTATCAAAAGTTCCAGCCCAACCAAGGCTATAAGGCCCATACTTAACTAAGAGACTAGCCCAAGAAGAATCCTATTTGGGATGGGCCTTTAATCATACACTAATTAAGCCCAAAAAAATAAAAATTAAGATGATAAGATACTGACATAAATCCTCTTCAAATCTAGTGGGCCATATTGCCCCAAAGAACATCTATAGGCAACAGTTATTGGGCTCAATGCCAAATTCCAGCCCACCCAAATTTCTGGGTTGGTTGGAGTTCCACATTAGAAGTATTTCTTAGTATAATTAATTCTGGATGGCTCACACATCACTGTGGGCCCCACCAGATGAGAGAGGATATACAATACATATATGAAATGGGCCAGACCATTAGAATGCAAGCCCCGCAGTAGCCTAAGGCAGGGATGTCCCATGTGTAGGCAGCCCTATGGGCCTGGGGTATTTGGCCCAAAAATCCACCTAATGTGTTCTAATTGAATAAAAAGGGGGCAAGTATGATCGATCCCCTAAGGACCCTACATGGATGGGTGGTGGGACATTCAACACATCGAGGTGGGCCTACGAAGCAGGCTAGATGCCCTAGCCTGGGCGTCCCTGCCTAGCTGACCACTTCCAGCCATACCACGGGCAACTCAAATATATTTTGGATCTAAAATTTTACAGAGTGATACTTCCATAGGTGACCTACACTCCCACAAAATTTCAAGATTTTTGGACACTTAGAAATATTTTAAATTATTTAAATAAAATAGACTGTCCAGAAAATCGGACTGACCTGGACGTCCCAATGTGGTGGGCCAGTCCGGCCCTTGCCACGGTGTACACAGAGGTCCATTGGCCCTGAAATTTGGTAAGTGGGTCCTAGAATGGGTGGAACATATCTCCATAAAATTTCAGAATTTTTAGACATATATAAATATTTTAATTTATTTAAAGAAATCAATCTGTCCTAAAAATCGGACTGATCTGGACACTGTATTGTAATGGGCCAGTCCAGCCACCACCATGGTGTGTACAGGTGTCCATTGGCCCCAAAATTTTGTAGGTGGGTCCTAACATAAGTGAAACAACTCTCTGAAAAATTTTATGATTTTTGGACACTCATAAATATTTTAATTAAATTAGGAATTTCAATCTGTCCAGGAAGAGATGTTGCTGTCCATGCATTGTTTACCCAATAAGGTGGGCCCAACCTTTATCCAAGAGGGGGAAAATGGAGGTTTAGTATTTTCTTCATAAAATAAAGTAAGGTGGGGTCCATAAAAGTGGCCCATCCTTCAGAGAAATCAAGCTTAAGTGTATGTTTTCTCTCCATACATGTGGGTTGGACAGCCCAACAAGGTGGACCGCCCACCCCTATGGGCCTCCTTTTTGGGTACCATATCATGGACCATCTGAGGTATGACCCATCACACCTCATGGTGGGGTCCAAATCTTCTCATTACACCCCATACTTATAAAGAAAATAATAACACTCATGATCCAAAAATCCATGCCAAAGATTGAACATGACAATCCATGCAACAGTCCAAGTTTTTGGACAGCAATACATGGCTGGACACATCAGCCTATATCTCAATAATCTCAGCCATAAAAAGGGTGTGTGGCCTTCCTCAGTGGGCCCCACATAAGTCCAAATCACATACTAGGACTAGGACACTTGCATGCATTGATTAAGGTGTCCGATGATTATGGAGTTAGGTGATAAGAGCATCCCACCTTGCTGGATTTTTATTTTTATTTATTTTGGGACATCCAAGGCCCACTATAAATGGGCCACACACACACTATCATCCATACATCAGAGAAAGAGAAGAAGGAAAGAGAGTAATCCGGCCATGGGGGTAGGGCCCCGCCACTAGTGGGCCCTCCCAAGAGTGAATCATACCCATACAACTACATTGATTTTACATGCAACATAAAATCACTACATGCATGATATATAATTGCTATGGATGGTTGGGATGCCATCCCAACATGATCCTTAGGGTCTAGATGACCTTAAGATGGAGTGGATTATTAAATACATCATGATGGGGTCCATGGAGAATGGCCCCATCATGGATCATGACATGCATGTAGGATGGGCCAAAGGGCCACATCCATGGGATCAAATGGGATCTCCACCATGGATTGGTGGGTCCCATATTATCCATCTAGAAAGAAAAAAAAATCAAAGGGTAGAAAATAGGATCAACAATTATAATCACCCACCTTGAATCTTCAAGCTACCACCAACACTAGGTACTCCAAGCTCCAAGCTTAAAGGTTTAATGGTCAAGATGAATTTGTGGTGGCTAGATGGAGGAAGAAAGGAAGGGGAAGTTGCTGGAAATTGGGAGAGGGAGGGCTGAAAATTCTTCCATGGAAGAGGAAAATGAGAGAATGAAGGAGGAGAGAGAGGAAGGGAAGGTTGTAGGGGAGTCATCATTACTCTCCCTCCTTGGTTAGAGAAAGAAATCATGACCTATGGTGATACAAACAATGCTTGCTAGGGTAGGTTAGGTGTGGGTAGTGTTTAGGATGGGTAGTGTTTATTCCATGGGAATTGTAGTGTGTGTGGGTGGTGTGCATGGAAACTTGTGCCTGAGAGTGGTCTATATGCTTTTTTTATAAAAAGTGGGCCACATGATGAAATGCTCACAACTTTTGATCCATAAGTCGGATGAATGCACAAGATGCGTCGTTGGAATCGCAACGACGATGCGGTCACAATGGCATAGGTCTCAACTCGATCCGAGTCAGGTCTTCATGACTGGCTCACGGATGACCGCAAACACTATCCAAGGGTCACGGGTCGCCGGGATTCAACCGGTAGGACCGCGGGATCAAGATGGACGGAATGCATACTCACACACACACACATGCACACATGCGAACTCGGGTCGGGTCTGACAACCCTCCCCACCAATAAAGAAATTTCGTCCTCGAAATTAAACAATCTTAGACAAAATATAAGACAAAACACCACCATCATATAGCAATCATCATATAAGGAAGGCAATACAAACAATCATATATCAATCAATCATCAAACAAATGGGGATAACGCTCTCTAATCTCGGCCTCACGTTCCCAAGACGCCTCGGCCTCTGAATGATGACCCCATTGCACTTTCACCAAGGGAATGACCTTGGTCCTAAGGACCTGCTCCTTCCGATCAAGAATATGAATCGATTGCTCAATGTAAGAAGCATCCTCATGGACCTCAAGTGGCTGCCAATCAATCACAGGAATAGTGTCTGACCCACATTTCCGCAACATAGAAACATGAAACACGTCGTGGATTGCAGACAACTCAGGAGGTAAGGCAAGCCTATAGGCCACAGCGCCTACGCGCTCGGTAATCTCAAAAGGTCCAATGAATCTCGGAGCGAGTTTGCCCTTCACACTAAAGCGAACCACGCCCTTCATAAGCGAGAGCTCGAGATATACCATGTCCTTAACTACGAACTCGAGGGGTTGACACTGACGATCAGTAAACTCTTCTACTGGTTCTGAGTTGTGCGCATCCTCTGCCTGATAACATCAATAGTCTCTGACGTCTGCAGCACAAGCTCGGGACTTAAGAGACGATGCTCTCCAACCTCGATCCAAAAAATAGGAGACCTGCACGGTTTACCATAAAGTGCCTCAAAAGGAGCCATGCCGATAGTCGCCTAATAACTGTTGTTGTACGCGAACTCAGCGAGTCGCATATGCTCATCCCAACTGCTCGCAAAGTTGATCACACAAGCTCTGAGCATATCCTCAAGGATCTGGTTAACCCTTTTGGTCTCCCCATCTATTTGCGGATGATAAGCGATGCTGAGATGCAAAGTGACCCCCAACAACTGCTGAAAACTCCTCCAAAACTGAGATGTAAATCTGGAGTCTCGGTCTGAAACGATCGAAACTGGGATGCCGTGCAGTCTCACTATCTCCTCAATGAATATCCTCGCTAACCGGTCCATAGACCAGGAAGCACGTACTGGAATGAAATGAGCCGACTTCGTCAGACGATCGACGATAACCCAGATGGTATCGTGACCGCGCTGAGTCCTCGGTAAACCTACGATGAAGTCCATCGATACATGCTCCCACTTCCACTCTGGAACGCTCAATGGCTGCAAGGGACCAGGGGGTCTCTGATGATCGGCCTTGACACGTTGGCATGTGTCACACTCGGCCACAAAACTCGCAATCTGGCGCTTCATCCCCTGCCAAAAGTACTGCCTCCTCATATCACGATACATCTTCGTGGAGCCCGGGTGGATAGTAAGTCTCGATCGGTGTGCCTCGGTCATCAAATCATGACGCAACTCTGGCACATCTGGGACACACAACCGGCCTCTGAAGCGTAATCCACCATCGGAACCAATCTGCCAGTCTGACTGCTCCACGGATGCGGCCTCTGCTCGGTACTCCTGAAGTGACTCGTCCGTCTGCTGAGCCTCGATCACCCTAGCCACCAAAGAGGGTTGAATCGACAAGCTCGAAAGTGAATAATGGAAGACTGCAGACCGAACTCAAAGTTAAACTTTGAAACATCCTTGAGCATCCGCCACTCACGCACCATCATCTCGTGCCACCAGCCTCGTGGCTAACGGTGAGCGCGTCCGCCACCACATTTGCCTTGCCGGGGTGTACCGAAGGTCAAAATCATAATCTTTCAAAGCTCCATCCAACCTCTCTGCCTCAAGTTAAGACTGCGAAAACAGATACTTCAAGCTCTTATGATCCGTAAAGAGCTCGAACCTGACCCCATATAGATAATGCCTCCACACCTTCAGTGCGAAGATGACTGCTGCGAGCTCCAAATCATGAGTGGGGTAGTTCAGCTCATGAACCTTGAGCTGGCGTGAGGCATACGCCACTGGCTTCCCGTGCTGCATCAGTACAGTACCCAAACCAACTCTGGAGGCATCAGTGAAAACAACAAAACCCTCACTCCCATCAGGAAGAGTGAGAACAGGAGCGGACGTGAGGCGATCCTTCAACTCTGTAAATGCCTTCTCACAAGCGTCACTCCAGACGAACTCGACGCCCTTCCGCGTCAACCGGGTTAGCGGTGCTGCAATACGGGAGAAACTCTCGATAAACCGTCGGTAATATCCCGCTAGACCAAGGAAGCTGCGAATCTCGGACGCGTTCGTGGGCTGGCCCCACCGACGCACTACATCAACCTTAGAGGGGTCCACAGCGACACCCTTCCTCGTCACCACGTGACCGAGGAACTTCATCTCCTCCTGCCAAAACTCACACTTCTCCAGCTTCGCATACAGCTGGTGGGCACGGAGGGTCTCAAGCACAATCCGCAGGTGCTCATCATGGTCCTCTCGAGTCCTCGAATATACAAGAATATCATCAATGAATACCACCACGAACTGATCAAGGAACGGTCGAAAAACCTCATTCATCAGCTGCATGAAGATAGCGGGCGCATTGGTCAGTCCAAAAACAAGAAGAATACCCTCGACTACTCCACCGGTCGATGACTGCGGGTCCTGGCCTGGCGCCTGCTGTGCAGAATAGAAGCGGCCTTGAGCTGGTAGGGGAAGCAACCCGGAAGACTGAGGGTCCTGAGTCTGTGCCTGCTGGGCTGCGATACACACTGGACCGAGGGATCGAGCATATGGATATCCCCTCTGCTGGTGCTGCGGCTGCTGCTGTCTCTGCTGCTGCTGTCTCTGCTGCTACTGTCGCTGCTGAGGAGCCCTAGGAACGGCGGGTGGAAGCTGAGCTCTCTGCTACTATTGAGGAGGACGAGGAGGAGGCAACTGCAGTGGCCTCTGCTGCTGAATGGGGAGAGGGCACTCACGCCTCCAATGCCCGGCCTGTCCACAGCCGAAGCATACACCAGAAAAGGGGCCAGAGGATGGTGCTGACGATGATGATGAAGCTACTAACTGAACCGCAGGCTGCCAAAATCCTGATCTGCCCCTCCTCCTCTGCTGACGGAGCTGCCTGGAGCTGCTGGCTGGTGCCCTCCTCTTCCGGTCTCCACCGGAACTCTGCTCTCTCGACCTCTGGGTCATAGCCCAGTCCTCCTCATAAACCAGTGCCCGATGAACGACCTGGTCAAACGTCTCTAAACAATGCCATACCACACGACTGCGAAGGGCAGGACGTAAACCCGGTCACAAAACAGCGAGCCCTCATCTTCTCATGGTGAGATGAGGAGCAAATCTAGATAAGGCTAAGAAACGGGCCTCATAGAGAGACGGTCATATCACCCTGTACTAGGGTCTCGAACTCGATCATCCACTAAATCTGAAAGTGCTCAGGGAAGAACTACTGGTCGAAACGGACCACAGATTCCTCCCATGTCCAAGCAAACTGAGGTCCGACCATCCTAGATACGGATGACCACCAGTGACGGGCCTCACCCTGAAGAAGATATGTCACAAGGGATACTCTCTAACCCGTAGGACACTGAATAGTGTCAAAAATCCTCGCAACCTCAGTGCGCCAAGCCTTGGCGACAAAAGGGCCAGGGTCACCATTAAACCTCGGGGGATCATGCTGCCGGAACTCTTGAGCTATCGCACTAGCTTGTGGTAAATCAGACTACCCAGAAACCTCAGTAGTGGCAGGCTGATGGGTCTGCAATGCTGTGGCAACAAGCTGCATCAACTGCTGAAAATGCTCAGCTCCTATAGGTACTGTCGGAAAGGCAGGGGCGGCACTCGCCTCAGGCGGAGGCACGGGGGCGGCCGGCGGAGCAGGAGCCTCAGTAACTGGAACAGCAGGCTGAGGAGGGGGAATAGGTGGGGGAACCGGAGCAACTGGAGGTATGGGCGCTACGGGCTCAACTGGAGGAACGGGCTGGATCGGGACCTCAGGAATCGGATCCTCAACAACGGGAGCAGGATGTACTCGAGTAGAAGGGGTAACTCGGGCGCCTCGTCCACGGGCACCACGACCACGGGTGCCACGACCACGGGAGCCACGTCCACGTGGCATCGTCTACAAAATAATGATGACTCAAGGAATCAAGACAATTACAGGCTCAATACGGAGTGAAATGAAGTATCTCGGGACACTACTTGTCCCATGTTCTTGGCAGACATGCGATGTCATCCTGAGTAATCTCATAATTACTTGCTAAGCTCTGATACCAACTCCTATCACGCCCCAGACTCGGTAACCGGACTCACAAGGAACCCGATGGCCGGTTCTGGCCGCAACAGCCTCCGTATTACCCCATTCTCGGCTCTTGAGGCAGGTTCCGATCTTGGGATCCTACAAGGAGGATTTTCATAACAATATGATCACTTCCAATGCGAGCATACCCAAGATCACAGCAAGTACATCTGAGAATAGCAAAGGCATACATCACAAAATCCACTAAAAATTTGAACTTTTACAATCATCCAAAAGGTCCAAAAGGACATACATGAGAAAAAAAGGAAAAGAGAGAGAAATCAGCAACACTGGAGTCCTCACTGCTCAACTCTACTCCATGCTCTGCTGCTACGGCGCCTACCTAGAGTCTCCTGCACGTATCAATCGTGCATAAGCTTATAGAAGCTTAGAGGGTGGTGTAAGTGTGTGATAATGGTGCACAGAAGAATAGTATGAGGTATAAGGAGAGAAGCATAATCAATGAACATATCACTAGTCTTACCAAGGCTTACCATGAATGCGATGCAATAAGTAATGAGTGCCATACCAAGGCAATGTATGAAAGGGGGGCTTGTACAACCAATGCTAATGCGATGTAAGTAATGTCAGTGCTCATATCCAAACCATAAGTCAAGTATATTTTCAATCATAAGGAAATCACCGGGGTCCATTACACTGCTGAATGACTGCCGCTCTGCAGACCCCGCACAGTCAAACGAGCGTAAGAGACCTCACTACCCGCCTGTGGACAACTAATCACCAACAAGGCCTGAAGGTAGTGGACCCATTTACGAGCTGGTCAGACTCAGCCTAGCAATGCCTCCTCACACCAGGCAGGTAAGGCCACACCCCTATCCAACCGACTACTCGACAGTGGGAGTCACAGCCTAACGGTATAAGGCCCTCTTGCGCTCATGTATTCCACCCGGTCACGGCGTTGGAGCAGATCCTTGGTACCATGGAAGTTTTGGGAATCTCACCCATGGGCATCCTACGCACCCAGTATGCTCAAGTAATATTTCCGGTGTCCATACATGCGGCCATCCACAAATGTCCCTGTGGAGGCAAGGCCCTGATGAAGCAAGGGCGGTATCCTCATGAAATGTGATGCCAATGCATGGGTCGCACACACAAATCATGCACAAGTTTCAGGCACTCAATGTGCAAAAGGGAAGAAACTCCATCCCTGAATGACCACTATACAATGCAATCAATTCATACAGATGATGCATATGGGTTGCAACGATGTAAGTGTGCTACTTGAGGAATATGAAATCGTCCGTCCCAAGGAGGGTCAAGATCTAGGCACATCGACAGGTATTCTAAGAAGAAGAGGAGTCCTCTAGTGGGGGCCCAATACTTTGGGATGACCCACAAGCTAAGAGAGAGAGACTCATTATCTTAAAAAGGAACAGTCCTAGCCAGGCCCAATGTAGACCTTCAACCACCTATAAGAGCCTCTATGGGCCTACCTTAGAGCCACTAAGGAGGACATCCAACCTCAACTAGGTCCCAAAAGGTAGCCTACTATATATGCAAAGAAAGGTCCAAGGCACAATCAACCCATGGCCTAGTGGGCCATACACTAAGCCCAAAAACAAAGGCAACCTGGTGGGCCCTTAAGTAAGGTTAGGGCCCAACCATAAGGGTCATAGGTTCATTCATTGTGGTAGGCCTAATGGGCAGCCCATTATCCCAACATATGGGAAATTCTTAAATTTTTAACACATGTAAGTTGGGCCTCACATCTCGGCCCAAGTATGGATTTATCATAGTGGGCAAACAAGGGCCCAACTACTTGAGTATTTGGCCCATAAGGCCCATCACAATGACATGGTAAATATAGGACCCAAGGGTTCAATGGGCCTATCAAAAGTTCCAGCCCAACCAAGGCTATAAGGCCCATACTTAACTAAGAGACTAGCCCAAGAAGAATCCTATTTGGGATGGGCCTTTAATCATACACTAATTAAGCCCAAAAAAATAAAAATTAAGATGATAAGATACTGACATAAATCCTCTTCAAATCTAGTGGGCCATATTGCCCCAAAGAACATCTATAGGCAACAGTTATTGGGCTCAATGCCAAATTCCAGCCCACCCAAATTTCTGGGTTGGTTGGAGTTCAACATTAGAAGTATTTCTTAGTATAATTAATTCTGGATGGCTCACACATCACTGTGGGCCCCACCAGATGAGAGAGGATATACAATACATATATGAAATGGGCCAGACCATTAGAACGCAAGCCCCGCAGTAGCCTAAGGCAGGGATGTCCCATGTGTAGGCAGCCCTATGGGCCTGGGGTATCTGGCCCAAAAATCCACCTAATGTGTTCTAATTGAATAAAAAGGGGGCAAGTATGATCGATCCCCTAAGGACCCTACATGGATGGGTGGTGGGACATTCAACACATCGAGGTGGGCCTACGAAGCAGGCTAGATGCCCCAGCCTGGGCGTCCCTGCCTAGCAGACCACTTCCAGCCATACCACGGGCAACTCAAATATATTTTGGATCTAAAATTTTACAGAGTGATACTTCCATAGGTGACCTATACTCCCACAAAATTTCAAGATTTTTGGACACTTAGAAATATTTTAATTTATTTAAATAAAATAGACTGTCCAGAAAATCGGACTGACCTGGACGTCCCAACGTGGTGGGCCAGTCCGGCCCTTGCCACAGTGTACACAGAGGTCCATTGGCCCTGAAATTTGGTAAGTGGGTCATAGAATGGGTGGAACATATCTCCATAAAATTTCAGAATTTTTAGACATATATAAATATTTTAATTTATTTAAAGAAATCAATCTGTCCTAAAAATCGGACTGATCTGGACACTGTATTGTAATGGGCCAGTCCAGCCACCACCATGGTGTGTACAGGTGTCCATTGGCCCCAAAATTTTGTAGGTGGGTCCTAACATAAGTAAAACACCTCTCTGAAAAATTTTATAATTTTTGGACACTCATAAATATTTTAATTAAATTAGAAATTTCAATCTGTCCAGGAAGAGATGTTGCTGTCCATGCATTGTTTACCCAATAAGGTGGGCCCAACCTTTATCCAAGAGGGGGAAAATGGAGGTTTAGTATTTTCTTCATAAAATAAAGTAAAGTGGGGTCCATAAAAGTGGCCCATCCTTCAGAGAAATCAAGCTTAAGTGTATGTTTTCTCTCCATACATGTGGGTTGGACAGCCCAACAAGGTGGACCGCCCACCCCTATGGGCCTCCTTTTTGGGTACCATATCATGGACCATCTGAGGTATGACCCATCACACCTCATGGTGGGGTCCACATCTTCTCATTACACCCTATACTTATAAAGAAAATAATGACACTCATGATCCAAAAATCCATGCCAAAGATTGAACATGACAATCCATGCAACAGTCCAAGTTTTTGGACAGCAATACATGGCTGGACACATCAGCCTATATCTCAATAATCCCAGCCATAAAAAGGGTGTGTGGCCTTCCTCAGTGGGCCCCACATAAGTCCAAATCACATACTAGGACTAGGACACTTGCATGCATTGATTAAGGTGTCCGATGATTATGGAGTTAGGTGATAAGAGCATCCCACCTTGCTGGATTTTTATTTTTATTTATTTTGGGACATCCAAGGCCCACTATAAATGGGCCACACACACACTATCATCCATACATCAGAGAAAGAGAAGAAGGAAAGAGAGTAATCCGGCCATGGGGGTAGGGCCCCGCCACTAGTGGGCCCTCCCAAGAGTGAATCATACCCATACAACTACATTGATTTTACATGCAACATAAAATCACTACATGCATGATATATAATTGCTATGGATGGTTGGGATGCCATCCCAACATGATCCTTAGGGTCTAGATGACCTTAAGATGGAGTGGATTATTAAATACATCATGATGGGGTCCATGGAGAATGGCCCCATCATGGATCATGACATGCATGTAGGATGGGCCAAAGGGCCACATCCATGGGATCAAATGGGATCTCCACCATGGATTGGTGGGTCCCATATGATCCATCTAGAAAGAAAAAAAATCAAAGGGTAGAAAATAAAATCAACAATTATAATCACCCACCTTGAATCTTCAAGCTACCACCAACACTAGGTACTCCAAGCTCCAAGCTTAAAGGTTTAATGGTCAAGATGAATTTGTGGTGGCTAGATGGAGGAAGAAAGGAAGGGGAAGTTGCTAGAAATTGGGAGAGGGAGGGCTGAAAATTCTTCCATGGAAGAGGAAAATGAGAGAATGAAGGAGGAGAGAGAGGAAGGGAAGGTTGTAGGGGAGTCATCATTACTCTCCCTCCTTGGTTAGAGAAAGAAATCATGACCTATGGTGATACAAATAATGCTTGCTAGGGTAGGTTAGGTGTGGGTAGTGTTTAGGATGGGTAGTGTTTATTCCATGGGAATTGTAGTGTGTGTGGGTGGTGTGCATGGAAACTTGTGCCTGAGAGTGGTCCATATGCTTTTTTTACAAAAAGTGGGCCACATGATGAAATGCTCACAACTTTTGATCCATAAGTCGGATGAATGCACAAGATGCGTCATTGGAATCGCAACGACGATGCGGTTACAATGGCATAGGTCTCAACTCGATCCGAGTCGGGTCTTCATGACTGGCTCACGGATGACCGCAAACACTATCCAAGGGTCACGGGTCGCCGGGATTCGACCGGTAGGACCGCAGGATCAAGATGGACGGAATGCATACTCACACACACACACATGCACACATGCGAACTCGGGTCGGGTCTCACATTAATCTTGTGTATTTATTCTGAGAGTAATTAGAGTTAAAACAAGGAGAAGATCTAACCTAAATCAGTAAAGTAGAGAGTAATTGTGAGGTGATGAATTTAGAAACTTAAGAATTTAAAGGTGAAAAACTAAGGTTTTCAGGGATCCACTTACAGCTGTTAGGATGTTTCCTTATTCGATTCAAGGCACTCAATTGGAATTAGAGTCCTATCCTATCCATGATTGGAAGATATTTAATAAACTCAGATCTGAACTTCCATTGACCTAATTCTCAATGGATGAAAGTTGCAAAGATTGGAAGTGATTCCATCACCTAACCATGCCCAGGAGAAAATGGTAGACAACAAGATATATTAATTCAACAACTAGCATGGGAGAATTGTGGAGAATAGAAGGGATTCCGTCACCCATCCATGCCCAAGGGACGATGGAGAACAATAGGATTTTCTATTTTCACAAACTCCAAACAGAAAAAGAAAATACTTCAAGCTATTACAAATCCATTATAATTTCAGTTACAATAAACCATTAAACACTAAAAATATTCCTTAAATTTCAAACTAGAATCAAAGGAGTTCAAAAATAACAAGAATCAAATAAGAAAAACATCCCAACCATGCTACAAACTTCACCCCTTAGCCCTAGCTAAGGGATCTAGCCAACCAGAGACATGATTGGATTAAAAACCCTAGAAGAAAGCATTAAAAACTAAGAAGAAGGGAAGAAGAACTCTTGGAAAGTGGCTCCGCCCTTTTGCTCTACTTCTCCAAACCCTCGATATATAAAAAGTGCCTAAGAAACCCCTATTTATAAGCCAAGTTCCACAGATTCGCAAAATCAGATCATATTTATGCACTCTGCATAACGCCTTTAATGTCATCGAATACCCTTCGATGTTATTGAAGGGGTTTGAATCCGGAAGTCACGCCTTTTCTCTCTTTCATACTGCGTAAGTCTCTGTGTCATCAAACCATCCTTTGATGTCATCGACCGAAGCTTTGATTCATCGAACAGGTCTTTGAGTCATCGAGAATGTGTCCAAAATGGTCCAATGAGTTGCTTTAATTTTTTTAATAAATTCAATGCAATCGAGCGATCTTCGATGTCATCGAGCACCTTTATTCGGGTCATCGAGCATGTCTTTGATTAATCGAGAAGATCACCTAATATGTCCAGCAACTAACTCGATTTTCCCTCATAAATTCAATGTCATCGACCAGTGTTTGATGTTATCAAGCGAATCTTTGATGTCATCGACTAGTGTTCGATGTCATTGAGCGGATCTTCGATGTCATCGACCGGTTCTCGATGGGACAGTTTTTGTGATTTTTGCGCTTGTCTTTCGACTTCCTTCTCCACTTGGTTTTCTTGGATCTTGGGACCTTGAGATGTTCAATCTTAATCTCCAAAGGTCCATTCTTTACCTTGGTGACTTTTGAGTACTAAATCTATGCTTTTAGCATTCTTTTAAATCTAAGCTCTTAAATTCACCTTGCAACACAAACACATGCAAAATATTCCATTAAGCCATATTATGTTTGTAAAACCAAGAAATAAATGGGGGATAATATACAATATTTGACCCTCAACAGTACTAGACCTAAATGATTCCATATGAGAATCGTACTGAGATGTGGATTTGACATAAGGATTTACATATTACATTGTATACTCAGCATATGACATTTAACCTAGTATGTCTTTGCATCGCATAGCTTGTATAAGGCTGATGGCAGTTATGGACTTGTCAGGATTTACGTATTACATTACATCCTTAGCATATGACATTTGGCCTACTATGTGTTTACATCGCATGGCCTGGATAAGGCTGATGGTATTTATGGACTTATCAGGATTTGCATATTCCATTGCATCCTTAGCATATGACATTTAGTCTAGTATGTCTTTACATCGCATAGCCTGGATAGGGTTAATGGTATTTAAGGACTTGCCAGTTTGGCCTCCGTCTCTCCATTTACTTTGACATTTGTATGCTTGGCACATGCATTGCGCACACACGCACGAACTCTCTAAGCTTTGTAGTAAGCTTATGCACATTCGTAACATGCAAGTTATGCTAGACCGTAACAATATTGAGGTAGGAGCATGTGCCCGATCTTTTAGAGTTTTATTATATCATACATTTTCCTTTCAGCACTGTACTCAAAGATTATAGTAGTGGATATGTGCTGATGATGATTTGTGACTTGGGTACACTTGTGGTTATGCTCCTTTACAAAAAAAATTCACCCTGAAAATCCTCTTTGTAGGATCCCAGGATCGGAATATAGCACATGGGAACTGGGAGCCGAGAATGGGGTACTATGGAGGCTATTAGCATCAGATTCAGCTATTGGGAATTTTGTGAGTCCGGTTCCCGAGTTTAGGACATGACACTAGCTTTGCACCTCTTTTAACCTTACTTATCATGTTCTAATTGAGCTTATAATGTTGAGGGATGATCAAATAAGATTTACCAATTAAGGTTAGGATCATTTAGAGGCTAAAGGTTGTTTTGGGCCTAAGGTTAGGGTCATGTAACACCTTGGTTTTCATAACCCAAGTATAGGACTTTATTTACAAAAGCTCAAGCATTAACATGGGAAAATATAATGCACGTATAATATGAGTCAGTAAGCATCAAAAGCATGGGAAAGAAAATTAATCATGATATGCCATTAAGTAATAAAATACTAGAAAATACTAGCCCACTTAGCTGGGGACTTGGTACAAACCCAAAGTTTCGAATGTCAAAATAGAACTACTGAAAGGAGAATGCTAAGAAAGTATTGGTTGATCTTGTAAAACTCGACCACATCTCGATACGAATCATCGGCATGCCCTTCTATTTTCATAGTAGGATCAACTTCAAGGTCCAACTCATAAACTCTACCATTTAATGTTATACCTGCATCATCTATATGATTGTATATTCAAGTTATGAGTAGCCAGCTCGGTGAGAATTCCCCTTACACACAATCTCATTAGTCAAGTATAGTTTTAATTAAGATAACATACAAAATAATTCACTACGCAATCTTATTTAAATTCATGGATGCATGAATGCACATCATCCTGAGGATACTCATCCAACTTGCTTTTGAACAAAACCCACGAGTGGGGTGAAACTCACATGCAAGTGGCTAGTCACTAGTGAAAATACATCAAGTACATGCTAAGGTACCTAGCTCACAAAAATTAGGTTGATCGAAGATGATTCAGGAGCTAGCAAAACATACCACGACAAAGGATACATGCTACAATATCTAGAATTAGCCACCAATTATCTTATGTATGCCATGAATGCATGATTAGCCCAACTGTTATTAGTCCAATACAAACAACTATTTTAATAAAATTCAAAGGTCACTATGGGGGACTCGTCACCCAACATAGGTCGACAGCTTGGGTATAGTGTCTCATACCACCATCCCTAACTCATGAGACTCCACCAGCTAGGATGTTTAATGGTAATCCATTCACTTAGTGGCTAATCATAATTCAAGAAGTAGAACTTACCATCACAAGTTATAGGAAAATAGTCTATCAAATCGACATAGGAATAAAATTTCATTCAAGGATAAGATAAAAAGGAGTTAACCCAAAAGCCACATAAGCACACTACAAGATGATAAATCTGCATTGATATTCCATTTAATCCATTAAACAAATGGCTACAAGTTCGAGGATCTCAAAAAAACCATCCAATAATCCCAATTCACAAAACAAGCCACGTACAATATCAATAGCAATTACATGTGTAAAGTGCTCATCCTAAATTAGAGTAGAGACATTTGAGATTCATAACATATTATGATACTTGATTTTCAATTTAAACATCAACCATATATAATGAATTATCCATTTATCATTCATTCCATCGAATACTATATTAAATAAGTGAGAAAAATTAAATGAATTAAAATAACTATCATGATGTAGGAAAGCTTGAAGGGTGATCCTCACATTATGATGAGGATTTCAATCTAGAGTCATTAAAACTCACATACTTGAAATTCAAGTCCTGCCCCTTTTAATTCTTTTAATTGAGTTAAACTCTAATTGAATATGATTCGGCATAGATAATCTTGAGTCGAGGCGACTCGATGCACATCGATTCCCAAATAATAACTCAACTTTATTGAAGACTAATCAAGACACTTAATTATGGAATATTCAAAACCTAAATCAATTATCTATAACATAATCAATGGGAATTTTAAGAGTTAACCATATATATATATATCTATATATATATATATATATATAGATATATATATATATATATATATATATTGTAACACCCTATACTTTCAATGCTTTAGAATTACCATAAACACTTAGTATATACAAGTATAGGATGTCAAATTAGCCTAGTTTGTCTGTTCGCCTACACTTCGACGTAAACTTAATCGTCTCTGTACTCTTCAATCGCAAATCAAACTATCTGGCCATTAGATTAATGAAATGGATAGCTAATCTCCACCTTAATAACCTTAAAGGCCAAGGAACTTTATAAACCCTTTAACTTATGGTTCCAATGAGACCCAATCATTGATTGGTAAAATCAAACCTCTAGACCATTGATCATTAATGGTAAATTAGTATGACCGTTGAATTATCTAGGTTAACGGATAAGACCTTAAAACTCCTTTTGGAGGGTCATTCAGAAACTAAAATCATTTAAATATCATACCAATTGTTAAAGAGCGATTGATAACATTACTTGAAGGTTTTTAATTAGTGGATACACACTCAACCTTAAAATCAACCATTAGATTGAAATTAAATATCCCTAAGGATCATTAAAACCATTTGATGTGGACTGTGGAGGGCCCTAACCATAAATCAATTTAAAATTTGAGGACCCAATTCGCTAGATACACCATTTATCGGGCCTATAATGCTCAAGTTCACGGCCCACTACTAGATCATCTTTATCCCAGCTTATGTAACTAAATTTACCATTTAAATTCACTTAGATAGGGCCTGGGAATCCTCATAACCATTGATGTTCAGATTTGGAGTGATTCGACCAGCAGATCAATGGGAATCTGAAATTAAAATAAAATCACTTAGTGTGGCCCACCTGATCTTTAAATCTATCTGATCTTTGGTCGGAGGGCCTAAGGGACATCTCAAAAGTGAATGGATGGATTGGATTTAGAAAATACATCACTATGGACCCCACACAAGAGTTGTGTGTATAGAAGAGATGGTGTACCGGCAGTACACCGAACCTGGGAGTCGGTCAAACAGGCTTTGACTTGACTGTTTCCCAAAGAAGGAAAACCTTCTTCTGTTTCTTGCCAAATAGTTTAATCGGTTGATTTTGGGTGTGAGCTGTGGCCCACCTCATGCCCCATCCACTGGATCTGAACTGTCCATCATGTAGCCCAGGAAAATTTGATCAAACCCCAAACACTTATGCATGTTGTTACCTGTGGCTGAGTGCGCAGAATTGAACAAAAATGACTGACGTGTGAGTGGACAATGTGAATTTAATCTAGACCTGACCCACCATTTAAGGGTCATCAAAGAGATCCTAACCGTTCATCCTATAGAGGACTCAAATCTGACCCAACCCTAGGAATTTTGCATATTTATGTGTGTTCATGCACACGAACTGTGTTGCAAACAAAATGTGAGTGTGGTTCGGTTCCAAAAATGGAAATCACACCACTTATAGCTGCCAACCTGGCAATCCGCTTAAGGGATTCCCTCTCGATCATAGCCCTTCGTGCAAAAATATCTTAGCCCTCCATTCTCTCCGTTTATTTAGGGCTTTACCATCTCACAAGAGGCGTTGCACCCTAGTAGCTTGTTCGCCGCCAAGATATTAGTGTCGTTCCTCCATTCGATGGTCCCACAAAGTTTTGTAGTTCGATCCAAACCCTTAAGAGGACTTAGAGTAGAGGGTTATCCCTCCATCAACATTCCACCATGATCATGGCCGTCATCTTCTCCATTGGCTGGGAGAACCCATCACCTTTGAATGGGCCCCATTGGCCGATCTGAGGCAGTCACCCAGTGGACCTAGTTGCCAAAAGTCTATCCCAACTGTCAGATTTCCTCCATGCAAATAGATCTAAGATCCATCACCTCATTTTTTTAAACAGTTAAAAAGAAAAATACCGAAACTAATCCTATGATTAGTTACTATCGAAAGTTTTAGAAAAACTTTCGAGAGCTATAAAAACTTTCCTTCTATTTTAGGTAGTTGGCCCTAAAAATCTTGAAAAGAGAGAGAGAGAGAGAGAGAGAGAGAGAGAGAGAGAGAGAGGGTGAGTCGTGAGTCGTGTGGTTGAAACTCGAGTTGGCTTATCGAGGTTTATGGGTTCTGAACCTAGTCAGTGCGTGTTTGGAGAGTCTGGTCTGAAGCCAGCATCCTTGTTGGCTGATTCAGAAAGTAGAAAGGAAGAACAAAGAAAGAAAGGAGATAGAAAAGGAGAGAAAGAAACGAGGGAGAGAGATGATGGTGGCTGGTTGCTCGATTCATAGTGCAACAAGAGAACCAGAGGGAAGACGAAAGGAGGAAGAAAGGAAGTCGAATGCTAAGCCACCGTTCAACTGCCGAGTCATGGTCGGATCGAGTCTAGATCCTTTTGGGCATCTTAGAAAGAGAAGATTTGCAGAGAGAGAAGAAGAGAAGGACTAGAGAGAGAGAGAGAGTGGACGAATTTGCCACTTGGTCGAATTCCAGTTGCGAGTTCAATGACTCAATGAGTCATTGGGTTTGTAGATTTCAATGTCTTCATGAGTTAAACTGACAGGCTTGTCCTCAAGAGAAAGAAATGAGAAATGAGAAAAGAGAAGTAGAAAAGAAGGAGAAAGAAGGGAAGAGAGAAAAGAGAGTGAAGGAGAATCGAGTGGCTCACCTAAGTCGACTCGTTGAGTTAGCCCCTGAGACACATGAACTGGGCTTGATTTGGGTCAGTTCAGTCCCTGTAAGGTCAAGAACCCAATTAGAGTGGTGCATTGTGTTTGATTCAAGCCGAGAGCCAAGTTTCGACACCGAGTCAAGTTAACTCAATTTAGACAAGGTAAATTAATCTCAAAGATTTTAGAATTTTAGCTAGTAATCATTGAACTATGCTATTCTTATATTGAATTTAAATCACCTTCTCTAAGTAATAGATTCATATTCAAATCCTACACTATCTAATCTTTAGGGTTGATCCTAGGGAATGGTGTTGCGATCTAACCAAACAAACGGTTTAAAGTATGATTGGAATTGAATTCGTGAACATGTGCGAACAATTCCAACTCCATAGGAAGACAATTCAACTCTTAAAAGGTGAGAATTACCTTAATTGCTTCTTACATTCACTAGTTTTCATCTTAGTTTGAATCTAATGTGTGGATAATTTTAGAATATTGTGAATATGAATTCATTCTTTTCATTCCTATTTAGTATTGATGGACATGAGGTAATGCTTAAATTCCTAGTACTCTAATTCCATATTGATTGACCATGTGTATAGAATTTAGTCTTGTTATTTCTATGTTACATTAGTGATTGCTTGAATATAGGTATACTTCTAGTAGTTATGATATGAGCCTCACTACGCCAAAATCGCGAATTTATGACGGACCAAATCCATCGTAAAACCAAATAAATGACGGATTTCGTCCGTCGCTTGGTCAGTCACTATTTATTGGGTCATTTTTTTTTTACAGATAAAATCCATCGTTTAATCTATGACGGATAAGGTCCGTCGAATAATAGCGACGGATAAGATCCGTCGTAAAAAATAAAAAATCCGTTGGTAAAATTCGAAAAACCTATCATCATGAAAAATATTAGCGATGAATAAGGTCCGTCGCTAATATGAGGAGAGCGACGGACCCCAATCCATCGTTGGTTTTCTTGTTCAGAAATTAGCAACGGATTTGGTTCGTCGCTAAAATAACTATAAATGAAAAAAATATCATCAAATTTTATTTTTATTTTTATTTTTAAATCTTACACCTGATAGTCATTCAAAAAATAATTCATACAATTATTTAATAAGAATCCTATTCAAACTAAAAAGTTAATCATACTGAAAATAAAAACTCCCAGCCAAAGCATTATATAATACCTGTTAGCCCAATATCTTCATTTGAAACTATCATGCAACTTTTTCTTTTTGTAGAATGAGAACCAAATAATTGCAACAAATTCAATATACTGAATGTAAAAACTTACCATCAACCTATAGATCTGTAATAAGAATCTTGCCATCACCTTAAGCAGTAACACAAACAGGATTATCCTGTAGTAGCCATAAAGCAAAACAAAGTAAATCAACTGCAATTAAGCAATAAATAAATAAGATAGTGTTAGAGCTGCAAGCACAATGAGTTGAATTTGGACGTGGTCAGTTGATGAATCTGGACCATCCAACTAGTCAACTTACATTCCATTGTCAAGGTGAAAAAACACTCCAATCAGATGATCCTATTCCTACAAAGGAAGCTTTTATCAAAATGAATTTAACAAAAGTACTGAAATGCTAGACATTTGCTAAAATCTCAAAAGGATACCTACATTGATCATGGGTTATTGTAAAGGTCTGCCTTGCTTTCATCACATCGACTGCTTTATTTCCTACTATGGATCAAGGAAACAACTACCACAGCTAACAACAAAATTTAGCAAGGAAACAGGTACCATAGCTAACAACAAAATTTAGCGAGGAAACAACTAACACAGCTAACAGCATATTCAGAGAGAGAATGGATCAAAATATGCAGCAAAATTTAGTATGAAGAGAGATTTTGGGATGGATCCAAAGATCGAGCATTATGGGTGTTTGATTGATTTGCTTAGCCGAAATGGTAGGCTCGAGGAAGCACATTTGCTAGCTAGAGAGATGCCTTTTGAACCTGATGTCACTATTTAGGGGGCTTTGCTTGGAGGCTGCAGAGTGAGGAGTGACATTGAATTGTTTTTTTCCTCATGCAGCCCTTCAAGCCAAGGGCATTTTTGCCCTTTCAACTCTCGGGAGTGCCTTTGCACGTACTCACACATAAGGTGTAGCATTGCCTGTGCACATGTGAGTTTCAAAAATCTGAAAATAAAAGAAAAGAAAAGAAAAGAAAATGTTTGTAACTATTGTTTACTTGGAACTGCATTGTTTTCATTTGCAATCAATTCGGCCTACAATGAAACTCCATGAGTTTCACAAGCAAAGCAAATCACTAGTGTCTAAATGAAAAGAACAAGAAGAAATGTACAACTTAAAAACCTTTGTAAAAGTTAAAAAACAAAAACTTGGAAGGTACAAATGTAAATACTCAAACACAAATGTAAATATTCTGAACCTGTGAGCTTGCCTGTGGAGCAGCCTGCAATAGGGACATGAAATGGGTACAAATAATGAGATTTCAAATATTGAAATAGCAAGACTGGAGTAATTACTCAATCTGGATTCTAGGCATGAATTATCCATTCAAACATTACATGAATCGGTCAAGTAATATTTGTGTTCTGAATTGGTCAATCCTTTCTTTCTGTAGTCTGGTTTTCTATTCCTTATCAATAATTTTCAACCAGATACTTGGACAGCTTTAAAGAGAACACAAATAGCAAGACTTGCTTGCACTGGATGTGTGAAGTTAACTTGTTCATATTGATGTGCCTGCATATTAGGCATCATGTGCTACTGGAGTATCAAATAACTTCCTTGTGCGCTGTTTGGTATGATTTGCTTCACCAACATTTATAATTGGTGTCATGATCTGTGAATAAAATGCATGTCTAATTTTTGCTTTTGGATATCTATAGGCCCAGAAGAATGTCAGCTAAAATTGTGTTGGTTGATGAGGCACAAGATATGTGTCGGGATAACTAGAGGTTTGGCATATCTCCATGCAGAAGCAAGATTGAAAATTGTTCACAGAGACTGGAATTGTCCTAGAAGAATCATGACTTGGAAAAGAGTAATAATAGTAATGAATCACACAAGGAACTTCAAGTATATTTTCTGCATGCCAATTCATGTGTGTTGTCACTCAGTTCGAACAAAAGATGTGACAGTTCACTGGATCAGATATGTAGGGAACATTTCTTATCAAACTTCAATTTCATCTTCTTTTAAAAATCATAGAATCTACATGCAGCTTGAATACCATACCTTAGAAGATTCAAGAGTATCTCCTTCTTGAAGAGATACACTCCCATGGAAGCAATGTATGGTTTCTTTGCAGCCTCCTCTCGTGATAGGCCCAAAACTGTAGTATCCACCGCCTAAGGAATTTGAAATGAAGATCACGCAATCATGCAAAATTGTAGAATCGCTTCATACTCATGAGGTCTGATTTCAATCTAATCCTATCAGTAGATGCAAACATAAAGGTATCGGGATAATTACCATTGCTTTCAATTCCTCTCCTTTGGGCTTTTCATTAAAGAAAAGAACCCTTCCTTTGTTGTCTATCTTCATTAAACCAAAGTCTAAGGCACGACTGTTAAGGAAGAAAGATGCTCCAAATTAGTATAAAACCATGAATTAAATTTTTGAAGAAAAAGGTAGTTGATAGATATTTATAGGATTAAATCTCATTCAGATTCTGCAACTACAAGAATTGGTTCTGATTAATACCTGTCATCCATAGGGAGAAAAGCAATAGTAATATCTGCACCACTTTGATGATGGCCCTAGAAATGAAGTAATTCCAAAGATTAAAACATACAAGTTTGTGAAAATGAATTTAACCTCGATGCAGAATGATGCAAGAGATGCAATGCCCAACCTAAACCAAGTCCATATAGTCCATATGGTACAAATGATCTCCGAGAGAATCAATACATCCTCAATCTCCTTGCCTTTGGCATCGTACAAAATGAAAATCAGCATATTGCTAATTTGAGAATCAATGCCCTCGATGTATTTTTGATAGTCTAATAGCTAAAACATTTATTGACTTTATCTAAATTTAAAAAGGGGATTTAGCAAGATCCTATTACAGAGCAACTGGTGGGCTTAAAGACAACCTCATAATCGGTCGGTTGATGTCTTGTTCCTTTTGGGAACAACTCCTTCAATTTTGAAATAACTAATTTTGGGAGTAAGGAATTAATTTACAAAATGATTACCTATGTTGTAAAAATTTAAACAGTGTCCAAATCAAGGTTACCTGGGTCGTTGGTCATTTTGGTACATAATATGGGAACCAGCATGCAATATGCTACATTGCCACTTCCTCCATTATGTGGTACACTAGGGGTAGGTTCATATCCGTCACTCCAATACATACAATGTGTATGCAATATGGTTTTGTATATGAAATCATATTTTAATTCATATATGAAATGATGGATGCTATTATTATAGACCCTGCATGCTTAGTGTTATATTATAAATTTATAACAAATAATAAAAGTAGAAGTATCTTCAATGTAAATATAAATTTTCATTTACTTAATCAATATTAAGAATATGGAACCATAATTTTGGGTTGCTAAAAATATTGCCCAGATCACAAATGACCCATAATCTGGATTGCTCAATCTAGAACGGAAAACATGGGGTGTTTGGTGTTTTAGGTAATACTGGTCAGAATAAAAACTCTGCATTATTCCTTGGCACTATTTGGGTTGTATCCAATTAAAAGATATCAGGAAAGTATATACATACCCCTAAATACAGCACCATTACATCATATGACCATGACGTAGAACCAATATAATGCATAACATATCACCATCTAAAACAGCTCAAACTGACAAGGATGGATCAATAGGTGCCAGTTTTTTTACTAAAACAATTGCACAGCACCAGTCAATGCCTAAAACACATCTACAATGTGCATCATAATAGAGAACCAAGGAAGTGCAATGATCCCTGCCTAATACTTCTCTTGAATAAAACAGTAATCAATATATAATGTGTGATTGCTGAAAAGGCCAAGCTATATGTCCTAGAGGGGGGGTGAAGAGGATTATGCCAAATTTAAATTAATAACAACGGAATTTAAATAATAAGATAGCCTTATAAACAAATAAATGAAAGATAGCACTTTAAACAAACCACAATACTGAAATGTAAAGCAACCTCAAATGTATGAGTATTGAGAGATTGATACAAATGTTGTTCTAAGGACAATCTTCGCTATGCCAAAACAACGAAAAAAGGACGGTCCAAAATCATCTCAAATGACCAAAAAGGATGGTCATGGAACATCGCATGGGCCGTCAAATTTTGACGTGTCGTATTACTTAAAGGATGGTCGAAAACCGTCATTCTTATTGATGAAAAAAGGACGGTCATGGACCGTCTCTTATGAGCCTTCAAAGGACGGCCATCGACCGTCCTTTAAAAGGACGGTCATGGACCATCCTTAAAAAGGATTGTCATAGACCGTCTTTGATGAGCCTTCAAAGGACGGCCATGGACCGTCCTTTAAAAGGACGGTCATGGACCGTCCTTAAAAAGGACTGTCATGGACCGTCTCTTATGAGCCTTCAAAGGATGGCCATGGACCGTCCTTAAAAAGGACTGTCATGGACCGTCCCTTATGAGCCTTCAAAGCACATTTTCAAATTTGAGAGGGTCAATATACACCTGTTACAATATATTTCATCGTATTCTTCCTGATATACACCTGTTATATAATATATTTCATAATATTCACATTCACATCCATCTAAACCCAAACTACGTAAATCCAACATAAACTACATTCATCCAAATATAAACTACATTCATCCAAACACAAACAATCTTATCCACATTACATTCATCCATGCATAAATACATATAAGTTTAACATCATAAATAAAAAAAAGAAAAAAAATTAGCAACAATTTTCTTTTTGTGTCTTTCATTTAAAAAAAATATTAAACAAACAAAACATTATAATTCAGAATCATGAAGAATTGCATAAACTTCTTCTAAAAAAGTGGGCACTTTTTTAAAATAAAACTGATCATTAAAATAAAATTAATGCAAGCAAAAAATGCAAAAAAGTGTTTCAATTCAAGTTAATAGAAACAACAACAATAATTAAAAATTTGTAAAAAGGAGCATGTGTTAAAAGGGATACAATCTTATTTGTTGCCATGTGATTGGGCTACAATTCAAGTTAATAGAAATAATAATAAAAATTAAAGCTTTGTAAAAAGGGGCATGTGCTAAAAGGGATACATTCTTGTTTCTTGCCATGTGATTGGGCTAAATTATTACAGCAATTGGGTTCGGGTTTGAGATCGGGTTTAGGTTTGGGTTTTCAAGTTTAGGTTTAAGTTTAGGTTAGGAAGTTGAGATTAGGATTAGGTGTAGGTCTAGGTTTAGGGATTTGAGAATACATTTAGGTTTTAGGTTTAGGTTTAGGTTTTAGGTTTTAGGCTATAGGTTTAGGTTTAGGTTTAGGTTTAGGTTTTAGGTTATAGGTTATAAGTTTAGGTTAGAGGCTATAGATTATAGGTTAAGGTTTAGGTTATAAGTTTTGGTTTAGGTTTATGTTAAGATTTAGGTTTAAGTTATAGGTTTCTGTTAAAGTTTAGGTTTTAGTTATAAGTTATAGTATATAGGTTATACCTTTAGGGAATTGAGAATAGGTTAAGGTTAAGGTTTAGGTTTAGGTTAAGGTTTAGGTTTAGGAAATCGGGTCCGGGTTCAGGATTGGGTTTTTAAGTTTAGGTTTAAGTTTAGGTTAGGGAGTTGAGATTAGGATTAGGTGTAGGTTTCGATTTAAGGATTTGAGAATACATTTCGGTTTTAGGTTTAGGTTTAGGTTTTAGGCTTAGGTTTAGGTTATAAGTGCAGGTTATAGGTTTAAGTTTAGGTTAGGTTATAGGTTAAGGTTTAGGGAATTGAGAATAGGTTAAGGTTTAGGCTTAGGAAATCGGGTTCGGGATCGGGTTTAAGTATGGGTTTTCAAGTTTAGGTTTAGGTTTAGGTTAGGGAGTTGAGATTAGGATTAGGTGTAGGTTTAGGTTTAGGGATTTGATAATACATTTAGGTTTTAGGTTTAGGTTTAGGTTTAGGTTTAGGTTATAAGCTGTAGGTTTAGGGAATTGAGAATAGGTTAATGTTTAGGTTTAGGAAATCGGGTTCGGGTTCGGGATCAGGTTTAGGTTTGGGTTTTCAAGAGTAGGTTTAAGTTTAGGTTAGGGAGTTGAGATTAGGATTAGATGTAGGTTTAGGTTTAGGGATTTGAGAATACATTTAGGTTTAAGGTTTAGGTTTAGGTTATAGGTTATAGGTTTGGGTTTAGGTTTAGGCTTAGGTTTCGGTTTAGGTTATAAGCTATAGGTTTAGGGAATTGAGAATAGGTTAAGGTTTAGGTTTAGGAAATTGGGTTCGGGTTTGGGATCGGGATCGGGTTTAGGTTTGGGTTTTCAAGTTTAGGTTTAGGTTTAGTTTAGGGAGTTGAGATTAGGATTAGGTGAAAGTTTAGGTTTAGGGATTTGAGAATACATTTAGGTTTTAGGTTTAGGTATAGGTTATAGGTTATAGGTTTAGTTTAGGTTTAGGTTAAGGTATAGGTTTAGGTTTCGGTTTATGTTATAAGCTATAGGTTTAGGGAATTGAGAATAGGTTAAGGTTTAGGTTTAGGAAATCGAGTTTGGGTTCGGGATCAGGTTTAGGTTTGGGTTTTCAAGTTTAGGTTTAGGTTTAGGTTAGGGAGTTGAGATTAAGATTAGGTGTAGGTTTAGGTTTAGGAATTTGAGAATACATTTATGTTCTAGGATTAGGTTTAGGTTATAGGTTATAGGTTTAGGTTAAGGTTTTGGTTAAGGTTTAGGTTTAGGTTATAAGCTATAGGTTTAGGGAATTGAGAATAAGTTAAGGTTTAGGATTAGGAAATCGGGTTTGGGTTCGAGATCGGGTTTAGGTTTGGGTTTCAAGTTTAGGTTTAGGTTTAGGTTAAGGAGTTGAGATTAGGATTAGGTGTAGGTTTAGGCTTTGGGATTTGAGAATCCATTAGGTTTTAGGTTTAGGTTTAGGTAATAGGGTATAGGTTAAGGTTACAAGCTATAGGTTTAGGGAATTGAAATAGGTTAAGGTTTAGGTTTAGGAAATCAGATTCAGGTTTGAGATTGTGTTTAGGTTTGGGTTTTCAAGTTTACGTTTAAGTTTAGGTTAGGGAGTTGAGATTAGGATTAGGTGTAGGTTTAGGTTTAAGTATTTGAGAATACATTCCGGTTTCAGGTTTAGGTTTAGGTTTTAGGCTTAGGTTTAGGTTTTAGATTTAGGTTATAAGTGCAGGTTATAGGTTTAGGTTTAGGTTAGGTTATAGGTTAAGGTTTAGGGAATTGAGAATGGGTTAAGGTTTAGGTTTAGGAAATTGGGTTCGGGTTCGGGATCGGGTTTAGGTTTGGGTTTTCAAGTTTAAGTTTAAGTTTAGGTTAGGGAGTTGAGATTAAGATTAGGTGTAGGTTTAGGTTTAGAAATTTGAGAATACATTTAGGTTTTACGTTTAGGTTTAGGTTATAAGTTAAAGGTTTAGGTTAAGGTTTAAGTTTAAGTTCTAAGCTATAGGTTTAGGGAATTTAGAGTAGGTTAATGTTTTGGTTTAGGAAATCGGGTTCGGGATCAGTTTTAGGTTTGGATTTTCAAGTTTAAGTTTAGGTTTAGGTTAGGGAGTTGAGATTAGGATTAGGTGAAGGTTTAGGTTTAAGGATTTAAGAATACATTTAGGTTTTAGGTTTAAGTTTAGGTTATAGGTTATAGGTTTAGGTTTAGGTTTAGGTTAAGGTTTAAGTTTAGGTTTTGGTTTAGGTTATAAGCTATAGGTTTAGGGAATTGAGAATAGGTTAAGGTTTAGGTTTAGGTTAGGGAGTTGAGATTAGGATTAGGTGTAGGTTCAGGTTTAGGAATTTGAGAATACATTAAGGTTTTAGGTTTAGGTTTAGCTTATAGGTTATGGGTTTAGGTTTAGGTTTAGGTTAAGGTTTAGGTTTAGGTTATAAGCTATAGGTTTAGGGAATTAAGAACAGGTTAATGTTTAAGTTTAGGAAATCGGGTTCGGGTTCGGGTTTGGGATTGGGTTTAGGTTTGGGTTTTCAAGCTTAAGTTTAGGTTTAGGTTAGGGAGTTGAAATTAGGATTAGGTGTAGGTTTAGGTTTAAGGTTTTGAGAATACACTTTGGTTTTTGGTTTAGGTTTAGGTTATAGGTTATAGGTTTAGGTTTAGGTTTAGGTTAAGGTTTAGGTTTAGGTTTAGGTTTAGGTTATAAGCTATTGGTTTAGGGAATTTAGAATAGGTTAAGGTTTTGGTTTAGGAAATTAGGTTTGGGTTCGGGATCGGGTTTATGTTTGGGTTTTCAAGTTTAGGTTTAGGTTTAGCTTAGGGAGTTGAGATTAGGATTAGGTGTAGGTTTAGGTTTAGGGATTTGAGAATACATTAGGTTATAGGTTTAAGTTTAGGTTATAGGTTATAGGTTTAGGTTTAGGTTTAGGTTAAGGTTTAGGTTATAAGCTATAGATTTAGGGAGTTGAGAATAGGTAAATGTTTAGGTTTAGGAAATCGGGTTCGGGTTCGGGATCGGGTTTAGGTTTGGTTTTCAAGTTCAGGTTTAGGTTTAGTTTAAGGAGTTGAGATTAGGATTAAGTGTAGGTTAGGTTTAAGGATTTGATAATACATTAGGTATTAGGTTTTGGTTTAGGTTATAGGTTATAGGTTTAGGTTTAGGTTTAGGTTTAGTTTTAGATTATAAGCTATAGGTTTAGGGAATTAAGAATAGGTTAAGGTTTAAGTTTAGAAAATCGGGTTCGGGTTCGGGATCGGGTTTAGGTTTGGGTTTTGATGTTTAGGTTTAGGTTTAGTTTAGGGAGTTGAGATTAGGATTAGGTGTAGGTTTAGTTTAGAGATTTGAGAATACATTTAGGTTTTAGGTTTAGGTTTATGTTATAGGTTATAGGTTTAGGTTAAGGTATAGGTTGAGGTTTCGGTTTAGGTTATAAGATGTAGGTTTAGGGAATTGAGAATTGGTTAAGGTTTAGGTAAAGGAAATTGGGTTCAGGTTCGGGATCGGGTTTAGGTTTGGGTTTTCAAGTTTAGGTTTAGGTTTAGGTTTAGGTTAGGGAGTTGAGATTAGGATTAGGTGTAGGTTTAGGTTTAGGGATTTGAGAATACATTAGGTTTTAGGTTTAGGTTTAGGTTATAGGCTATAGGTTTAGGTTTTGGTTTTGGTTTTGGTTTAGGTTAAGGTTATAGGTTTAAGTTTAGGTTAGGTTATAGGTTTTTGGTTAAGGTTTAGGTTATAATTATAGGTTTTAGGATTTAAGAATCGGTTATAGGTTCTAGGTTATTGGTTTAGGTTAAGGTTATTGGTTTAGGTTATAGGTTGTAGGTTATTGGTTTAGGTTAAGGTTTTGGTTATAGGTTTTGGGATTTGAGAATAGGTTTAGGTTATAAGTAAAGGTTTAGGTGAGGTTGTAGGTTAAAGTTTAGGGAATTGAGTTTAGGTTCTAGGTTTAGGTTTAGATTATAGGTTATAGGTTTAGGTTTAGGTTAAGGTTTAGGTTTAAGTTATAAGCTATAGGTTTAGGGAATTGAGAATAGGTTAAGGTTTAGGTTTAGGAAATTGGGTTCGGGTTCGGGATTTGGTTTAGGTTTGGGTTTCAACTTTAGGTTTAGGTTTAGGTAAGGGAGTTGAGATTAGGATTAGGTGTAGGTTTAGGTTTAGGGATTTGAGAATCCATTAGGTTTTAGGTTTAGGTTTAGGTTTAGGTTATAGGGTATAGGTTTAGGTTTAGCTTTAGGTTTAGGTTATAAGTTATAGGTTTAGGGAATTGAGAATAGGTTAAGGTTTAGGTTTAGGAAACGGTTTCGGGTTCGAGATTGGGTTTAGGTTTTGGTTTTCAAGTTTACGTTTAAGTTTAGGTTAGGGAGTTGAGATTAGGATTAGGTGTAGGTTTAGGTTTAAGGATTTGGGAATACATTTCGGTTTCAGGTTTAGGTTTAGGTTTTTGGCTTAGGTTTAGGTTATAGATTTAGGTTATAAGTGTAGGTTATAGGTTTAGGTTTGGGTTAGGTTATAGGTTAAGGTTTAGGGAATAGAGAATAGGTTAAGGTTTATGTTTAGGAAATTGGGTTCGGGTTTGGGATTGGGTTTAGGTTTGGGTTTTCAAGTTTAGGTTTAGGTTTAGGTTAGGAAGTTGAGATTAGGATTAGGTGTAGGTTTAGGTTTAGGGATTTGAGAATACATTTAGGTTTTAGGTTTAGGTTTAGGTTATAAGTTAAAGGTTTAGGTTAAGGTTTAAGTTTAGGTTATAAGCTATAGGTTTAGGGAATTGAGAATAGGTTTAGGAAATCTGGTTAGGGTTCGAGATCGGGTTTAGGTTTGGGTTTTCAAGTTTAGGTTTCGGTTTAGTTTAGGGAGTTGAGATTAGGATTAGGTGTAGGTTTAGGTTTAGGGATTTAAGAATACATTTAGGTTTTAGGTTTAGGTTTAGGTTATAGGTTATAGGTTTAGGTTTAGGTTTAGGTTAAGGTATAGTTTTAGGTTTCAGTTTAGGTTATATGCTATAGGTTTAGGGAATTGAGAATAGGTTAAGGTTTAGGTTTAGGAAATCAGGTTCGGGTTCGGTATCGGGTTTAGGTTTGGGTTTTCAAGTTTAGGTTTAGGTTACGGAGTTGAGATTTGGATTAGGTGTAGGTTTAGGTTTAGGGATTTGAGAATACATTTAGGTTTTAGGTTTAGGTTTAGGTTTAGGTTTCGGTTATAGGTTATAGGCTTAGGTTTAAGTTTAGGTTAAAGTTTAGGTTTAGGTTTAGGTTTAGGTTATAAGCTATAGGGCTAGGGAATTGAGAATAGGCTAATGTTTAGGTTTAAGAAATCGAGTTCAAGTTCGGGATCTGGTTTAGGTTTGGGTTTTCAAGTTTAGGTTTAAGTTTAGGTTAGGGTGTTGAGATTAGGATTAGGTGTAGGTTTAGGTTTAGGGATTTGAGAATACATTTAGGTTCTATGTTTAGGTTTAGTTATAGGTTATAGGTTTAGGTTTAGGTTTAGGTTTAGGTTAAGGTTTAGGTTTAGGTTATAAGCTATAGGTTTAGGGAATTGAGAATAGGTTAAGGTTTAGGTTTAGGAAATCGGGTTCGGGTTCGGGATCGGGTTTAGGTTTGGGTTTCAAGTTTAGGTTTAGGTTTAGGTTAGGAAGTTGAAATTAGGATTAGGTGTAGGTTTAGGTTTAGGGATTTGAGAATACATTAGGTTTTAGGTTTAGGTTGAGGTTATAGGGTATAGGTTTAGGTTTAGGTTTAGGCTATAAGCTATAGGTTTAGGGAATTGAGAATAGGTTAAGGTTTAGGTTTAGGAAATCGGGTTCAGGTTCGAGATTGGGTTTAGGTTTGGGTTTTCAAGTTTAGGTTTAAGTTTAGGTTAAGGTGTTGAGATTAGGATTAGGTGTAGGTTTAGGTTTAGGGATTTGAGAATAAATTTTGGTTTCAAGTTTAAGTTTAGGTTTTAGGCTTAGGTTTAGGTTATAGATTTAGGTTAGAAGTGCAGGTTATAGGTGCAGGTTTAGGTTAGGTTATAGGTTAAGGTTCAGGGAATTGAGAATAGGTTAAGGTTTAGGTTTAGGAAATCGGGTTCCGGTTCGGGATCGGGTTTAGGTTTGGGTTTTCAAGTTTAGGTTTAGGTTTAGGTTAGGGAGTTGAGATTAGGATTAGGTGTATTTTAGGTTTAGGGATTTAAGAATACATTTAGGTTTTAGGTTTAGGCTAAGGTTTAGGTTTAGGTTATAAACTATAGGTTTAGGGAATTGAGAGTAGGTTATTGTTTTGTTTTAGGAAATTGGGTTCGGGATCGGTTTTAGGTTTGGATTTTCAAGTTTATATTTAGGTTCAGGTTTGGGAGTTGAGATTAGGATTAGATGTAGTTTAGGTTTAAGGATTTTAGAATACATTTAGGTTTTAGGTTTAGGTTTAGGTTATAGGATATTGGTTTAGGTTTAGGTTTGGGTTAAGGTTTAGGTTTAGGTTTAGGTTATAAGCTATAGGTTTAGGGAATTGAGAATAGGTTAAGGTTTAGGTTTAGGAAATCGGGTTCGGGTTCGGGATCGGGTTTAGGGTTGGGTTTTCAAGTTTAGGTTTAGGTTTAGGTTAGGGAGTTGAGATTAGGGTTAGGTGTAGGTTTAGGTTTAGGAATTTGAGAATACATTTAGGTTATAGGATTAGGTTTAGGTTATAGGTTATAGGTTTAGGTTAAGGTTTAGGTTTAGGTTTAGGTTTAGGTTATAAGCTATAGGTTTAGGGAAATGAGAATAGGTTAATGTTTAGGTTTAGGGAATCGGGTTCGGGTTCGGGTTTGTGTTCGGGTTTAGGTTTGGGTTTTCAAGTTTAAGTTTAGGTTTAGGTTAGAGAGTTGAGATTAGGATTAGGTGTAGGTTTAGGTTTAAGGATTTGGGAATACATTTAGGTTTTTGGTTTAGGTTTAGGTTATATGTTATAGGTTTAGGTTTAAGTTTAGGTTAAGGTTTAGGTTCAGGTTTAGGTTTTGGTTATAAGCTATTGGTTTAGGGAATTGAGAATAGGTTAACGTTTCGGTTTAAGAAATCGGGTTCGGGTTCGGGATCTTGTTTAGGTTTGGGTTTTCAAGTTTAGGTTTAGATTTAGCTTAGGGAGTTGAATTTAGGATTAGGTGTAGGTTTAGGTTTAGGGATTTGAGAATACATTTGGTTTTAGGTTTAGGTTTAGGTTATAGGTTATGGGTTTAGATTTAGGTTTAGGTTAAGGTTTAGGTTATAAGCTATAGGTTTAGGGAATTGAGAATAGGTAAATGTTTAGGTTTAGGAAATCGGTTTCGCGTTCGAGATCGGGTTTAGGTTTGGTTTTCAAGTTTAGGTTTCGGTTCAGTTTAGGGAGTTGAGATTAGGATTAGGTGTAGTTTTAGGTTTAGGGATTTGAGAATACATTCGGTATTAGGTTTTGGTTTAGGTTATAGGTTATAGGTTTAGGTTTAGTTTTAGGTTTAGGTTTCGGTTTAGGTTATAAGCTATAGGTTTAGGGAATTGAGAATAGGTTAAGGTTTAGGTTTAGGAAATCGGGGTCAGGTTCGGGATCGGGTTTAGGTTTGGGTTTTCAAGTTTTGGTTTAGGTTTTGTTTAGGGAGTTGAGATTTGGATTAGGTGTAGGTTTAGTTTAGGGATTTGGGAATACATTTAGGTTTTAGGTTTTGGTTTAGGTTATAGGTTATAGGTTTAGGTTTAGGTTTAGGTTAAGGTATAGGTTTAGGTTTTGGTTTAGGTTCTAAGCTATTGGTTTAGGGAATTGAGAATTGGTTAAGGTTTAGGTTTAGGAAATCGGGTTCGGGTTCAGGTTTTGGTTTTCAAGTTTTGGTTTAGGTTTAGGTTAGGGAGTTGAGATTAGGATTAGGTGTAAGTTTAGGTTTAGGGATTTGAGAATACATTAGGTTTTAGGTTTAGGTTTAGGTTATAGGTTATAGGTTCAGGTTTAGGTTTAGGTTTCGATTTAGGTTATAAGCTATAGGTTTAGGGAATTGAGAATAGGTTAAGGTTTAGGTTTAGGAAATCGGGTTTAGGTTTGGGATTGGGTTTAGGTTTCGGTTTTCAAGTTTAGGTTTAGTTTTAGTTTAGGGAGTTGAGATTAGGATTAGGTGTAGGTTTAGGTTTAGGAATTTCAGAATACATTTAGGTTTTAAGTTTAGGTTTAGGTTATAGGTTATAGGTTTAGGTTAAGGTATAGGTTTAAGTTTTGGTTTAGGTTATAAGTTATAGGTTTAGGGAATTGAGAATAGGTTAAGGTTTAGGTTCAGGAAATCGGGTTCGGGTTTGGGATTGAGTTTAAGTTTGGATTTTCAAGTTTAGGTTTAGGTTTAGGTTAGGGAGTTGAGATTAGGATTAGGTGTAGGTTTAGGTTTAGGGATTTGAGAATACATTAGGTTTTAGGTTTACGTTTAGGTTTTAGGTTATTGGTTTAAATTTAGGTTTAGGTTTAGGTTTAGGTTAAGGTTATATGTTAAGGTTAAGGTTATAGGTTTAGGTTTAGGTTAAGGTTATAGGTTTAGGTTTAGGTTAGGTTATAGGTTTTTGGTTAAGGTTTAGGTTATAGTTATAGGTTTTGAGATTTAAGAATAGGTTATAGGTTCAGGTTATAGGTTATAGGTTATTGGTTTAGGTTAAGGTTTAAGTTATAGGTTTTGGGATTTGAGAATAGGTTTAGGTTATAAGTTTATGGTTATGTTAGGTTGTAGGTTAAAGTTTAGGGAATTGAGTTTAGGTTATAGGTTTAGGTTATAGTTTATAGGTTTAGGTTATTGGTTTAAGTTGTAGTTATAGGTTTTGGGATATGAGAATATGTTTAGGTTATAGGTTAAGGGTGTGGTCCCTGCAAATACTGATATAAACACGACCTGCTCCAATTGGCCAGGTCTTTCTAATGTTGTCCATAGGAAATGGACAACTTCATTATGGTCATAACCGCAATTCTCATCATCCAAGGACCCCCACTCAACATCTGGATAGCTCCGACGCACATCGGGGTCTGCTCCATTAATTTCGAGTAAATACATAAACATGGTCTGTCTAAATGGCCAGGCCACTCCAATGCTATTCATAGGTGTAAGTGCTATAGTTTTTATCCCTGTCTGTTGTCAAATTTGTGGTGCCAAAATCGCTGTTATGTTATATATAACTTGCTTAAGTGAAGCTCTCTCAAGGATCAACATTCATGAATAAGCTAAGCTCACAACAAGCAAAGCTCACAAGACAAGACTCATACTGCAAGACTTCAAGATGAACACAAGGCAGTTGGTAAAGAACTCAAGACACTTTCAAGATTGAGCTACATCAAGATTTCAAGATTGATCTACATCAAGATTACAAGGCTCATACTTCAAGGTCACAAGTTTCGAATGTTTCAATGTCCATACTTCATGGTTGAGGTTTGATTGACCATAGGTTGACCCTAGAAGTAGGTCATTTCGGATACATAAACCGAATGTTTATTTTTCATGTGATTGGTCTGTTCTTCGACTAGTCCTATGTCTTCTTCGACTAGTCCTAGACTTGCTTCAACCGGTCTAAGAAATTCCTCGACCAGTCGTGTGAGACCCGACCCGAGTTCGCATGTGTGCATGTGTGTGTGTGAGTATGCATTCCGTCCATCTTGATCCCGCGGTCCTACCGGTCGAATCCCGGCGACCCGTGACCCTTGGATAGTGTTTGCGGTCATCCGTGAGCCAGTCATAAAGACCCGACTCGGATCGAGTTGAGACCTATGCCATTGTGACCGCATCGTCGTTGCGATTCCAACGACACGTCTTGTGCATTCATCCGACTTATAGATCAAAAGTTGTGAGCATTTCATCATGTGGCCCACTTTTTGTAAAAAAAAAGCATATGGACCACTCTTAGGCACAAGTTTCCATGCACACCACCCACACACACTACAATTCCCATGGAATAAACACTACCCATCCTAAACACTACCCACACCTAACCTACCCTAGCAAGCATTGTTTGTATCACCATAGGTCATGATTTCTTTCTCTAACCAAGGAGGGAGAGTAATGATGACTCCCCTACAACCTTCCCTTCCTCTCTCTCCTCCTTCATTCTCTCATTTTTCTCTTCCATGGAAGAATTTCCAGCCCTCCCTCTCCCAATTTTCAGCAACTTCCCCTTCCTTTCTTCCTCCATCTAGCCACCACAAATTCATCTTGACCATTAAACCTTTAAGCTTGGAGCTTGGAGTACCTAGTGTTGGTGGTGGCTTGAAGATTCAAGGTGGGTGATTATAATTGTTGATCTTATTTTCTACCCTTTGATCTTTTTTTCTTTCTAGATGGATCATATGGGACCCACCAATCCATGGTGGAGATCCCATTTGATCCCATGGATGTGGCCCTTTGGCCCATCCTACATGCATGTCATGATCCATGATGGGGCCATTCTCCATGGACTCCATCATGATGTATTTAATAATCCACTCCATCTTAAGGTCATCTAGACCCTAAGGATCATGTTGGGATGGCATCCCAACCATCCATAGCAATTATATATCATGCATGTAGTGATTTTATGTTGCATGTAAAATCAATGTAGTTGTATGGGTATGATTCACTCTTGGGAGGGCCCACTAGTGGCGGGGCCCTACCCCCATGGCCGGATTACTCTCTTTCCTTCTTCTCTTTCTCTGATGTATGGATGATAGTGTGTGTGTGGCCCATTTATAGTGGGCCTTGGATGTCCCAAAATAAATAAAAATAAAAATCCAGCAAGGTGGGATGCTCTTATCACCTAACTCCATGATCATCGGACACCTTAATCAATGCATGCAAGTGTCCTAGTTCTAGTATGTGATTTGGACTTATGTGGGGCCCACTGAGGAAGGCCACACACCCTTTTTATGGCTGGGATTATTGAGATATAGGCTGATGTGTCCAGCCATGTATTGCTGTCCAAAAACTTGGACTGTTGCATGGATTGTCATGTTCAATCTTTGGCATGGATTTTTGGATCATGAGTGTCATTATTTTCTTTATAAGTATGGGCTGTAATGAGAAGATGTGGACCCCACCATGAGGTGTGATGGGTCATACCTCAGATGGTCCATGATATGGTACCCAAAAAGGAGGCCCATAGGGGTGGGCGGTCCACCTTGTTGGGCTGTCCAACCCACATGTATGGAGAGAAAACATACACTTCAGCTTGATTTCTCTGAAGGATGGGCCACTTTTATGGACCCCACTTTACTTTATTTTATGAAGAAAATACTAAACCTCCATTTTCCCCCTCTTGGATAAAGGTTGGGCCTACCTTATTGGGTAAACAATGCATGGACAGCAACATCTCTTCCTGGACAGATTGAAATTCCTAATTTAATTAAAATATTTATGAGTGTCCAAAAATCATAAAATTTTGCAGAGAGGTGTTTCAATTATGTTAGGACCCACCTACAAAATTTTGGGGCCAATGGACACCTGTACACACCATGGTGGTAGCTGGACTGGCCCATTACAATACAGTGTCCAGATCAGTCCGATTTTTAGGACAGATTGATTTCTTTAAATAAATTAAAATATTTATATATGTTTAAAAATTCTGAAATTTTATGGCGATATGTTCCACCCATTCTACGACCCACTTACCAAATTTCAGGGCCAATGGACCTCTGTGTACACCGTGGCAAGGGCCGGACTGGCCCACCACGTTGGGACGTCCAGGTCAGTCCGATTTTCTGGACAGTCTATTTTATTTAAATAAATTAAAATATTTTTAAGTGTCCAAAAATTTTGAAATTTTGTGGGGGTGTAGGTCACCTATGGAAGTATCACTCTGTAAAATTTCAGATCCAAAATACATTTGAGTTGCCCGTGGTATGGCTGGAAGTGGTCTGCTAGGCAGGGACGCCCAGGCTGGGGCATCTAGCCTGCTTCGTAGGCCCACCTCGATGTGTTGAATGTCCCACCACCCATCCATGTAGGGTCCTTAGGGGATCGATCATACTTGCCCCCTTTTTATTCAATTAGAACACATTAGGTGGATTTTTGGGCCAGATACCCCAGGCCCATAGGGCTGCCTACACATGGGACATCCCTGCCTTAGGCTACTGCGGGGCTTGCATTCTAATGGTCTGGCCCATTTCATATATGTATTGTATATCCTCTCTCATCTGGTGGGGCCCACAGTGATGTGTGAGCCATCCAGAATTAATTATACTAAGAAATACTTCTAATGTCGAACTCCAACCAACCCAGAAATTTGGGTGGGCTGGAATTTGGCATTGAGCCCAATAACTGTTGCCTATAGATGTTCTTTGGGGCAATATGGCCCACTAGATTTGAAGAGGATTTATGTCAGTATCTTATCATCTTAATTTTTATTTTTTTGGGCTTAATTAGTGTATGATTAAAGGCCCATCCCAAATAGGATTATTCTTGGGCTAGTCTCTTAGTTAAGTATGGGCCTTATAGCCTTGGTTGGGCTGGAACTTTTGATAGGCCAATTGAACCCTTAGATCCTATATTTACCATGTCATTGTGATGGGCCTTATGGGCCAAATACTCAAGTAGTTGGGCCCTTATTTGCCCACTATAATAAATCCATACTTGGGCCGAGATGTGAGGCCCAACTTACATGTGTTAAAATTTTAAGAATTTCCCATATGTTGGGATAATGGGCTGCCTATTAGGCCCACCACAATGAATGAACCTATGACCCTTATGGTTGGGCCCTAACCTTGCTTAAGGGCTCACCAGGTTGCCTTTGTTTTTAGGCTTAGTGTATGGCCCACTAGGCCATGGGTTGATTGTGCCTTGGACCTTTCTTTGCATATGTAGTTGGCTACCTTTTGGGACCCAGTTGAGGTTGGACGTCCTCCTTGGTGGCCCTAAGGTAGGCCCATAGAGGCCCTTATAGGTGGTTAAAGGCCCACCTTGGGCCTGGCTAGGACTGTTCCTCCTTAGGATTTTGACTCTCTTAGTTTGTGGGTGATCCCAAAGTACTGGGCTCCCACTAGAGGACTCCTCTTCTTCTTAGAATACCTGTCGATGTGCCTAGATCTTGACCCTCCTTGGGACAGACGATTTCATATTCCTCAAGTAGCACACTTACATCGTTGCAACCCATATGCATCATCTGTATGAATTGATTGCATTGTATAGTGGTCATTCAGGGATGGAGTTTCTTCCCTTTTGCACATTGAGTGCCTGAAACTTGTGCATGATTTGTGTGTGCGACCCATGCATTGGCATCGCATTTCATGAGGATACCGCCCTTGCTTCATCAGGGCCTTGCCTCCACAGGGACATTTGTGGATGGCCGCATGTATGGACACCGGAAATATTACTTGAGCATACTGGGTGCGTAGGATGCCCATGGGTGAGATTCCCAAAACTTCCATGGTACCAAGGATCTGCTCCAACGCCGTGACCGGGTGGAATACATGAGCACAAGAGGGCCTTATACCGTTAGGCCGCGACTCCCACTGTCGTGTAGTCGGTTGGATAGGGGTGTGGCCTTACCTGCCTGGTGTGAGGAGGCATTGCTAGGCTGAGTCTGACCAGCTCGTAAATGGGTCCGCTACCTTCAGGCCTTGTTGGTGATTGGTTGTCCACAGGCGGGTAGTGAGGTCTCTTACGCTCGTTTGACTGTGCGGGGTCTGCAGAGCGGCAGTCATTCAGCAGTGTAATGGACCCCGGTGATTTCCTTATGATTGAAAATATACTTGACTTATGGTTTGGATATGAGCACTGACATTACTTACATCGCATTAGCATTGGCTGTACAAGCCCCCCCCCTTTCATACATTGCCTTGGTATGGCACTCATTACTTATTGCATCGCATTCATGGTAAGCCTTGGTAAGACTAGTGATAAGTTCATTGATTATGCTTCTCTCCTTATACCTCCTACTATTCTTCTGTGCACCATTGTCACACACTTACACCACCCTCTAAGCTTCTATAAGCTTATGCACGATTGATACGTGCACGAGACTCTAGGTAGGCGCCGTAGCAGCAGAGCGTGGAGTAGAGTTGAGCAGTGAGGACTCCAGTGTTGCTGATTTCTCTCTCTTTTCCTTTTTTTCTCATGTATGTCCTTTTGGACCTTTTGGATGATTGTAAAAGTTTAAATTTTTAGTGGATTTTGTGATGTGTGCCTTTGTTATTCTCAGATGTACTTGCTGTGATCTTGGGTATGCTCACATTGGAAGAGATTATATTGTTATGAAAATCCTCTTTGTAGGATCCCAGGATCGGAACCTACCTCAGGAGCCAAGAATGGGGTACTACGAAGGCTGTTGCGGCCAGAACCGGCCATCGGGTTCCTTGTGAGTCCGGTTACCGAGTCTGGGGCGTGACAGGAGTTGGTATCAAAGCCTACCAAGTAATTCTGAGATTACTCAGGATGACATCGCATGTCTGCCAAGAACATGGGACAAGTAGTGTCCCGAGATCCTTCCTTTCACTCCGTATTGAGCCTGTAATTGTCTTGATTCCTTGAGTCATCATTATTTTGTAGACGATGCTGCGTGGACGTGGCTCCCGTGGTCGTGGCACCTGTGGTCGTGGTGCCCGTGGACGAGGCGCCCGAGTTACCCCTTCTACTCGAGCACATCCTGCTCCCGTTGTTGAGGATCCGATTCCTGAGGTCCCGATCCAGCCCGTTCCTCCAGTCGAGCCCGTAGCGCCCATACCTCCAGTTGCTCCGGTTCCCCAACCTATTCCCCTCCTCGGCTGTTCCAGATCGAGGCTCCCGATCCGCCGGCCGCCCGTGCCTCCGCCGAGGTGAGTGTCGCCCGCCTTTCCGCAGTACCTATAGGAGCCGAGCATTTTCAGCAATTGATGCAACTTGTTGCCACCGCATTGCAGACACACTACTGCCGAGGTTTCTGGGAGTCTGACTTACCGCGTGCTAGTGCGATAGCTCGAGAGTTCCGACAAATATGATCCCCGAGGTTTAGTGGTGACCCCGACCCTTCTCGCCGAGGCTTGGCGCACCGAGGTTGCGAGGATTTTTGACACTATTCGGTGTCCTGCGGGTCGAGAGTATCCCTTGCGACATATCTTCTTCAGGGTGAGGCCCGTCACTGGTGGTCATCCGTATCTAGGATGGTCGGACCTCAGTTTGCTTGGACATGGGAGGAGTTCGTGGTCCGTTTCGACCAGAAGTTCTTCCCTGAGCAGGTTCAGATCCAACGGGCGATTGAGTTTGAGACCCTAGTACAGGGTGATATGACCATATCTTAGTATGAGGCCCGTTTCTTGGCCTTATCTAGATTTGCTCCTCATCTCACCAGCGATGAGAAGATGAGGGCTCGTCGTTTGTGGCTGGTTTCGTCCTGCCCTTCGCAGTCGTGTGGTAGGGCATTGTTTAGAGACGTTTGACCAGGTCATTCATCGGGCACTGGTTTATGAGGAGGACTGGGCTATAACCCAGAGGTCGAGAGAGCAGAGTTCCTGTGGAGACCGGAAGAGGAGGGCACCAGCCAGAAGCTCCAGGCAGATCCATCAGCAGAGGAGGAGGGGCAGATCAGGATTTCAGCAGTCCGCGGTTCAGTTAGTAGCTTCTTTATCATCATCAGCACCGTTAGCCGCTTCATCTTCTGGCCCCTTTTCTGGTGTATGCTTCGACTGTGGACAGTCGGGCATCGGAGGCGTGAGTGCCCTCTCCCCATTCAGCAGCAGAGGCCACCACAGTTGCCTCCTCCTCGTCCTCCTCAGCAGCAGCAGAGAGCTCAGCTTCCACCCGCAGCTCCTAGGGCTCCTCCTCGCAGCAGAGCGGCCAGCAGACCTCCTCGGCGGCAGAAGCAGAGAGACAGCAGCGAGAGCAGCAGCCGCAGCACCGAGAGGGGATATCCATATGCTCGATCCCTCGGTCCAGTGTGTATCGCAGCCCAGCAGTCATAGACCCTCAGTCTTCCGGGTTGCTTCCCCTACCGGCTCAAGGCCGCTTCTATTCGCACAGCGGCGCCGAGCCAGACCCGCGATCATCGGCCGGTGGAGTAGTCGAGGTATTCTTCTTGTTTCTTCTGCATTGCTCATGTTTTATTTGATTCTCGTGCCTCCCATTCTTTTATGGATGAGCGGTTTTGTCGATTGACCGGTATTCCATCGGAGTCCATGTCCGAGGCTTTGACCGCTTCGACTCCCATGGGGAAGTCTATTATGTTGACCGGTCGCTGTCTTCTTGCCCGGTGTTAGTAGGCAAGATATTCCTTCCCGCCGATCTGTTCGTGATGCCGATGTCGGGTTTTGATGTGATTCTGGATTGGCTTGCAGAGTATGGTGCCGTCTTAGATCCGCGAGGAAGGTTACGTTTCACATTCCAAGCTTGCCAGTGTTCCAGTTCGTCGCCGAGCCCAGAGAAGAGCCATTATCTAGTTTCTTGGCCTCGGTCATTGAGGATTCTGTGGCAGAGAGTATTGAGCAGCTGCCAGTTGTTTGTGAGTACCCGGATGTGTTTCAGGAGATACCGGGTTTACCGCCGCGTCGGCAGGTTGAGTTCCAGATTGATTTGGTGCCTGGTACTGCGCCTATCTCGAAGGCCCCCTACCGGATGGCACCGTTGGAGTTGAGGGAACTGCAGGAGCAGTTGGATGAGCTTCGGGAGTTAGGTTTTATTCGTCCCAGTAGTTCACCTTGGGGAGCCCCGGTATTGTTTGTGAAGAAGAAGGATGGTTCATTGCGACTCTGTGTAGATTATCGTGAACTCAATAGAGTCACCATCAAGAACCGATACCCGCTTCCCCGTATTGATGATTTGTTCGATCAGTTACAGGGTGCACAGTATTTTTCTAAGATAGACTTGCGTTCCGGTTACCATCAGATTCGGGTCCGAGAGGAAGACATTCCGAAGACGGCTTTTCGGACACGCTATGGTCACTTTGAGTTCTTGGTCATGTCGTTTGGATTGACCAACGCACCCGCTATATTCATGCAGCTAATGAATGAGGTTTTTCGGGCGTTCCTCGATCAGTTCGTGGTGGTATTCATTGATGATATTCTTGTATATTCGAGGACCCGAGAGGACCATACTGAGCACCTGCGGATTGTGCTTGAGACCCTCCGTGCCCACCAGCTATATGCGAAGCTGGAGAAGTGTGAGTTTTGGCAGGAGGAGATGAAGTTCCTCGGTCACGTGGTGACGAGGGAGGGTGTCGCTGTGGACCCCTCGAAGGTTGATGCAGTGCGTCAGTGGAGCCAGCCCACGAACGCGTCCGAGATTCGCAGCTTCCTTGGTCTAGCGGGATATTACCGACGGTTTATCGAGAGTTTCTCCCGTATTGCAGCACCGCTGACCCGGTTGACGCGGAAGGGCGTCGAGTTCGTCTGGAGTGACGCTTGTGAGAAGGCATTTACAGAGTTGAAGGATCGCCTCACGTCCGCTCCTGTTCTCACTCTTCCTGATGGGAGTGAGGGTTTTGTTGTTTTCACTGATGCCTCCAGAGTTGGTTTGGGTGCTGTACTGATGCAGCACGGGAAGCCAGTGGCGTATGCCTCACGCCAGCTCAAGGTCCATGAGCTGAACTACCCCACTCATGATTTGGAGCTCGCAGCAGTCATCTTCGCACTGAAGGTGTGGAGGCATTATCTATATGGGGTCAGGTTCGAGCTCTTTACGGATCATAAGAGCTTGAAGTATCTGTTTTCGCAGTCCGAGTTGAACCTGCGACAGAGGCGATGGATGGAGTTGCTGAAAGATTATGATTTTGACCTTCAGTACCACCCGGGCAAGGCAAATGTGGTGGCGGACGCGCTCAGCCGTCAGCCACGAGGCCTGGTGGCACAGATGATGGTGCGTGAGTGGCAGATGCTCGAGGATGTATCAGAGTTTGACTTTGAGTTCGGTCTGCAGTCTTCCATTGTTCAGCTTTCGAGCTTGTCGATTCAACCCTCTTTGGTGGCTAGGGTGATCGAGGCTCAGCAGACGGACGAGTCACTTCAGGAGTATCGAGCAGAAGCCGCATCCGTGGAGCAATCAGACTGGCAGATTGGTTCCGATGGTGGATTACGCTTCAGAGGCCGGTTGTGTGTCCCAGATGTGCTAGAGTTGCGTCATGATTTGATGACCGAGGCACACCGATCGAGACTTACTATCCACCCGGGCTCCACGAAGATGTATCGTGATATGAGGAGGCAGTACTTTTGGCAGGGGATGAAGCGCCAGATTGCGAGTTTTGTGGCCGAGTGTGACACATGCCAACGTGTCAAGGCCGATCATCAGAGACCCCCTGGTCCCTTGCAGCCGTTGAGCGTTCCAGAGTGGAAGTGGGAGCATGTATCGATGGACTTCATCGCAGGTTTGCCGAGGACTCAGCGCGGTCACGATACCATCTGGGTTATCGTCGATCGTCTGACGAAGTCGGCTCATTTCATTCCAGTACGTGCTTCCTGGTCTATGGACCGATTAGCGAGGATATTCATTGAGGAGATAGTGAGACTGCACGGTATCCCAGTTTCGATCGTTTCAGACCGAGACTCCAGATTTACGTCTCAGTTTTGGAGGCATTTTCAACAGGCATTGAGGGTCACTTTGCATCTCAGCACCGCTTATCATCCGCAGACAGATGGGCAGACCGAAAGGGTCAACCAGATCCTTGAGGATATGCTCAGGGCTTGTGTGATCGACTTTGCGGGGAGTTGGGATGAGCATATGCGCCTCGCCGAGTTCGCGTACAACAACAGCTATCAGGCGACTATCGGCATGGCTCCTTTTGAGGCACTTTATGGCAGACCGTGTAGATCTCCTAGTTGTTGGACCGAGGTTGAAGAGCGTCGCCTCTTAGGTCCCGAGCTTATGCAGCAGACGTCAGATGTTATTGATGTTATCAGGCAGAGGATGCGCACAGCTCAGAGCCGGCAGAAGAGTTTTGCTGATCGTCGGCGTCGACCCCTCGAGTTCGCAGTCGGGGACATGGTGTATCTCAAGGTCTCGCCTATGAAAGGCGTGGTTCGCTTTGGTGTAAAGGGCAAACTCGCCCCGAGATTCATTGGACCTTTTGAGATTACCGAACGCATAGGCGCTGTGGCCTATAAGCTTGCCTTACCTCTTGAGTTTTCTGCGATCCATGACGTGTTCCATATTTCTATGTTGCGGAAGTATGGGTCGGACACTATTCCCGTGATTGATTGGCAGCCACTTAAGGTCCGTGAGGATGCTTCTTATATTGAGCAGCCGATTCGTATTCTTGATCGGAAGGAGCAAGTCCTCAGGACCAAGGTCATTCCCTTAGTAAAGGTGCAATGGGGTAATCATTCAGAGGCCGAGGCGTCTTGGGAACGTGAGACCGAGATTAGAGAGCGTTATCCCCATTTGTTTGATGATTGATTGATATATGATTGTTTGTATTGCCTTCCTTATATGATGATTGCTATATGATGGTGGTGTTTTGTCTTTTATTTTGTCTAAGATTGTTTAATTTCGAGGACGAAATTTCTTTATTGGTGGGGCGGGTTGTGAGACCCGACCCGAGTTCGCATGTGTGCATGTGTGTGTGTGAGTATGCATTCCGTCCATCTTGATCCCGCGGTCCTACCGGTCGAATCCCGGCGACCCGTGACCCTTGGATAGTGTTTGCGGTCATCCGTGAGCTAGTCATAAAGACCCGACTCGGATCGATTTGAGACCTATGCCATTGTGACCGCATCGTTGTTGCGATTCCAACGACGCGTCTTGTGCATTCATCCGACTTATAGATCAAAAGTTGTGAGCATTTCATCATGTGGCCCACTTTTTGTAAAAAAAAAGCATATGGACCACTCTCAGGCACAAGTTTCCATGCACACCACCCACACACACTACAATTCCCATGGAATAAACACTACCCATCCTAAACACTACCCACACCTAACCTACCCTAGCAAGCATTGTTTGTATCACCATAGGTCATGATTTCTTTCTCTAACCAAGGAGGGAGAGTAATGATGACTCCCCTACAACCTTCCCTTCCTCTCTCTCCTCCTTCATTCTCACATTTTCCTCTTCCATGGAAGAATTTCCAGCCCTCCCTCTCCCAATTTCTAGCAACTTCCCCTTCCTTTCTTCCTCCATCTAGCCACCACAAATTCATCTTGACCATTAAACCTTTAAGCTTGGAGCTTGGAGTACCTAGTGTTGGTGGTGGCTTGAAGATTCAAAGTGGGTGATTATAATTGTTGATCTTATTTTCTACCCTTTGATCTTTTTTTCTTTCTAGATGGATCATATGGGACCCACCAATCCATGGTGGAGATCCCATTTGATCCCATGGATGTGGCCCTTTGGCCCATCCTACATGCATGTCATGATCCATGATGGGGCCATTCTCCATGGACCCCATCATGATGTATTTAATAATCCACTCCATCTTAAGGTCATCTAGACCCTAAGGATCATGTTAGGATGGCATCCCAACCATCCATAGCAATTATATATCATGCATGTAGTGATTTTATGTTGCATGTAAAATCAATGTAGTTGTATGGGTATGATTCACTCTTGGGAGGGCCCACTAGTGGCGGGGCCCTACCCCCATGGCCGGATTACTCTCGTTCCTTCTTCTCTTTCTCTGATGTATGGATGATAGTGTGTGTGTGGCCCATTTATAGTGGGCCTTGGATGTCCCAAAATAAATAAAAATAAAAATCCAGCAAGGTGGGATGCTCTTATCACCTAACTCCATAATCATCGGACACCTTAATCAATACATGCAAGTGTCCTAGTCCTAGTATGTGATTTGGACTTATGTGGGGCCCACTGAGGAAGGCCACACACCCTTTTTATGGATGGGATTATTGAGATATAGGCTGATGTGTCCAGCCATGTATTGCTGTCCAAAAACTTGGACTGTTGCATGGATTGTCATGTTCAATCTTTGGCATGGATTTTTGGATCATGAGTGTCATTATTTTCTTTATAAGTATGGGCTATAATGAGAAGATGTGGACCCCACCATGAGGTGTGATGGGTCATACCTCAGATGGTCCATGATATGGTACCCAAAAAGGAGGCCCATAGGGGTGGGCGGTCCACCTTGTTGGGCTGTCCAACCCACATGTATGGAGAGAAAACATACACTTCAGCTTGATTTCTCTGAAGGATGGGCCACTTTTATGGACTCCACTTTACTTTATTTTATGAAGAAAATACTAAACCTCCATTTTCCCCCTCTTGGATAAAGGTTAGGCCTACCTTATTGGGTAAACAATGCATGGACAGCAACATCTCTTCCTGGACAGATTGAAATTCCTAATTTAATTAAAATATTTATGAGTGTCCAAAAATCATAAAATTTTGCAGAGAGGTGTATCACTTATGTTAGGACCCACCTACAAAATTTTGGGGCCAATGGACACCTGTACACACCATGGTGGTGGCTGGACTGGCCCATTACAATACAGTGTCCAGATCAGTCCGATTTTTAGGACAGATTGATTTCTTTAAATAAATTAAAATATTTATATATGTTTAAAAATTCTGAAATTTTATGGAGATATGTTCCACCCATTCTAGGACCCACTTACCAAATTTCAGGGCCAATGGACCTCTGTGTACACCGTGGCAAGGGCCGGACTGGCCCACCACGTTGGGACGTCCAGGTCAGTCCGATTTTCTGGACAGTCTATTTTATTTAAATAAATTAAAATATTTTTAAGTGTCCAAAAATCTTGAAATTTTGTGAGGGTGTAGGTCACCTATGGAAGTATCACTCTGTAAAATTTCAGATCCAAAATACATTTGAGTTACCCGTGGTATGGCTGGAAGTGGTCTGCTAGGCAGGGACGCCCAGGCTGGGGCATCTAGCCTGCTTCGTAGGCCCACCTCGATGTGTTGAATGTCCCACCACCCATCCATGTAGGGTCCTTAGGGGATCGATCATACTTGCCCCCTTTTTATTCAATTAGAACACATTAGGTGGATTTTTGGGCCAGATACCCCAGGCCCATAGGGCTGCCTACACATGGGACATCCCTGCCTTAGGCTACTGCGGGGCTTGCATTCTAATGGTCTGGCCCATTTCATATATGTATTGTATATCCTCTCTCATCTGGTGGGGCCCACAGTGATGTGTGAGCCATCCAGAATTAATTATACTAAGAAATACTTCTAATGTCGAACTCCAACCAACCCAGAAATTTGGGTGGGCTGGAATTTGGCATTGAGCCCAATAACTGTTGCCTATAGATGTTCTTTGGGGCAATATGGCCCACTAGATTTGAAGAGGATTTATGTCAGTATCTTATCATCTTAATTTTTATTTTTTTGGGCTTAATTAGTGTATGATTAAAGGCCCATCCCAAATAGGATTATTCTTGGGCTAGTCTCTTAGTTAAGTATGGGCCTTATAGCCTTGGTTGGGCTGGAACTTTTGATAGGCCAATTGAACCCTTAGATCCTATATTTACCATGTCATTGTGATGGGCCTTATGGGCCAAATACTCAAGTAGTTGGGCCCTTATTTGCCCACTATAATAAATCCATACTTGGGCCGAGATGTGAGGCCCAACTTACATGTGTTAAAATTTTAAGAATTTCCCATATGTTGGGATAATGGGCTGCCTATTAGGCCCACCACAATGAATGAACCTATGACCCTTATGGTTGGGCCCTAACCTTGCTTAAGGGCTCACCAGGTTGCCTTTGTTTTTAGGCTTAGTGTATGGCCCACTAGGCCATGGGTTGATTGTGCCTTGGACCTTTCTTTGCATATGTAGTTGGCTACCTTTTGGGACCCAGTTGAGGTTGGACGTCCTCCTTGGTGGCCCTAAGGTAGGCCCATAGAGGCCCTTATAGGTGGTTAAAGGCCCACCTTGGGCCTGGCTAGGACTGTTCCTCCTTAGGATTTTGACTCTCTTAGTTTGTGGGTGATCCCAAAGTACTGGGCTCCCACTAGAGGACTCCTCTTCTTCTTAGAATACCTGTCGATGTGCCTAGATCTTGACCCTCCTTGGGACAGACGATTTCATATTCCTCAAGTAGCACACTTACATCGTTGCAACCCATATGCATCATCTGTATGAATTGATTGCATTGTATAGTGGTCATTCAGGGATGGAGTTTCTTCCCTTTTGCACATTGAGTGCCTGAAACTTGTGCATGATTTGTGTGTGCGACCCATGCATTGGCATCGCATTTCATGAGGATACCGCCCTTGCTTCATCAGGGCCTTGCCTCCACAGGGACATTTGTGGATGGCCGCATGTGTGCACAGGAAATATTACTTGAGCATACTGGGTGCGTAGGATGCCCATGGGTGAGATTCCCAAAACTTCCATGGTACCAAGGATCTGCTCCAACGCCGTGACCGGGTGGAATACATGAGCACAAGAGGGCCTTATACCGTTAGGCCGCGACTCCCATTGTCGTGTAGTCGGTTGGATAGGGGTGTGGCCTTACCTGCCTGGTGTGAGGAGGCATTGCTAGGCTGAGTCTGACCAGCTCGTAAATGGGTCCGCTACCTTCAGGCCTTGTTGGTGATTGGTTGTCCACAGGCGGATAGTGAGGTCTCTTACGCTCGTTTGATGGTACGGGTCTGGAGAGCGGCAGTCATCAAACAGTGTACTGGACCTCGGTGATTTTCTTATGATTAAAAATGTACTTGATATGTGGATTTGGATATGAGCACTGACATTACTTACATCGCATTAGCATTGGCTGTACAAGCCCCCCCCTTTCATACATTGCCTTGGTATGGCACTCATTACTTATTGCATCGCATTCATGGTAAGCCTTGGTAAGACTAGTGATAAGTTCATTGATTATGCTTCTCTCCTTATACCTCCTACTATTCTTCTGTGCACCATTGTCACACACTTACACCACCCTCTAAGCTTCTATAAGCTTATGAACGATTGATACGTGCAGGAGACTCTAGGTAGGCGCCGTAGCAGCAGAGCGTGGAGTAGAGTTGAGCAGTGAGGACTCCAGTGTTGCTGATTTCTCTCTCTTTTCCTTTTTTTCTCATGTATGTCCTTTTGGACCTTTTGGATGATTGTAAAAGTTCAAATTTTTAGTGGATTTTGTGATGTGTGCCTTTGTTATTCTCAGATGTACTTGCTGTGATCTTGGGTATGCTCACATTGGAAGAGATTATATTGTTATGAAAATCCTCTTTGTAGGATCCCAGGATCGGAACCTACCTCAGGAGCCGAGAATGGGGTACTACGGAGGCTGTTGCGGCCAGAACCGGCCATCGGGTTCCTTGTGAGTCCGGTTACCGAGTCTGGGGCGTGACAAGTCGTGAGTTTGTTACATATTCCGGATAAAATCTGTTAGCCTTCGACTAGTCCTGGAATCTGTTCGACCAGTCGTAGGTGACCTACGACCAGTCGTAGGAGACCTGCGACCAGTCATAGAATGGTCAAAGCTTATCCCGCCTAATCTTTCAAATATCTGTTATGGCTTCAACTAGTCGAAGAGCACTCTAGATCAGTCGAAGACCCGATCTTCTCACTTATAAATAGTGCACGAATCTCAGAAGAAATCATCGAATTAATTAAAGTATTCAAGCCAATCTTCGTCGAACTTCTGAGAGATAATTCTGTGCTCCATCTATGGTAAGTGTGCTTATTTAATATTCTCTTTCCTTAGCTTTATTTTAATTAATTTTGTTTCTACTATTCCAATCTGATTTGATAAAGAGGAATTATTATTCCCTTTCTTTGGAATCAAAATCAATTAAGGCAAGCCCTATTTGGTTTAATTTAAAATCTATTAGAATTAGAACCATTGTAATCGAGTACTGGACATTGAACTTGGACATTCAATCATCTACTTTGATTTGGTTCTACCGGGCTGCTACAACGAAGGAGATATTCAGGTATTTTACATATTGTAAATTCCTTTCTATTATTTTGGTTTCTTTCAAGATTTGCCAGAAAAATCTTGTTATATTGGTTATCTGAGGAGAGCCAGGAAAACTCAGAAGTGGGGTTTTTTAATTGTGTAAGCCCACAGACAAAGACACAATTGTAAAGGTTTTGGGTGAACCTGGGAAAACCTATTTTTAGTAAACGCTAATATCCCCTGTGTGAGGATATTAGGAGTGGAGTAGCTTTTTGTGTGACTGTTGTTTAACAGTTGGTGAACACACAGGCGAACCACTATAAACCCTTGTGTTGTGGTTGATTATTTTATTCTTCTAATCCTTAATTATTCTTTTGTGGGATGTATGAATGGTGGTGAATGCTGTAATCATTTAATTCAAGCTTTGTGAGAATGTTGTAATAGTTTAGAATTTATTTTCAGCTATTCCTTTATCAAGCTTGATTTTCAATTTCATTTGAAAGTTGTTCTAGCAAGGTTGCCCTGCCATTTTTATGGTGTATGGCTGTCCCTAGAACAATACATTTTTTATTACAAGTTATTTCAATTCAGTTTGTATTTATTTTTTGTATTCCTCTTCGATTTGAGACTTGATACAAAGATCTTTCTAGAAATATGGTTGTCCTACCATAAACTCTGTTTTTGGTGTAAGGCTGTCCTTAGAACAACGTTTGTATCAACCTCTCAAGATCTGAATTTTGAGGTTATTTTAATTTACTGCATTGTGATTTACTTTGGCTATCTTATTCTTTATTATTCCGCTGTTATAAGTTTTTATTTGGCATTGTCCTATTCACCCCCCCTCTAGAACATATAGCTTGGCCTTTTCAATAGGAAATGGACAGCTTCATCATAGTCATAACAGCGGTTCTCACCTTCTAGGGACCCCCGCTTAACATCCAGATAGCTCCGACGCACATCTGAGTCAGCTCCATCAATTTCAAGCTAATACATTTAAAAATAACAGAATTATATTTAAAAGCATCTGGATACCTGGGGAACGCCTCCCAAATTCGTATTGTTGGTAACTCATCCCTTTGTCTATAAGCCACAATCGACCAACACTTTCTATTGCTACCTGTACTCTGAAACCAACATAAATATAACTAGGAAACAATAAAAGGAATAAGAAAAAATGAATTTACCTATACACATCATTAAATGTTTCCCTATAAGGAGGTAATATTATATCTTTAATTGCCACAACCTATATGACAGAGAAAAATGCAACCGATACAGTCTGTTACAATTCATAGGAGAAAAAAGATTTATAGCTGCACCGATATTCTAGTACATTACGAACGGCTGCCTACGTACCCAAAAAGTCAGATTGGGATCAAGCCACTACGTAGTTCCTTTTAATTAACCAAGTTACTAAAGGTCATAATTTCATATTTAACAAAGTATCATTGAACGTCGTCTCAAATCGTTTCTGGTTGGTGCATTTTAAAAAAATCAAATACACAATCAATGCATATTCTTGTTACATCTTGTACTACAACAAGGGGGTTCAGGATTGGGTTTAGGTTTGGGCTTTCAAGTTTAGTTTTAGGTTTAGGTTAGGGAGTTGAGATTAGGATTAGGTGTAGGTTTAGGTTTGGGGATTTGAGAAAACATTTAAGTTTTAGGTTTTAGGTTTATGTTTAGGTTATAAGTTATAGGTTTAGGTTTAGGTTTAGGTTTAGGTTAAGGTTTAGGTTATAAGCTATAGGTTTAGGGAATTGAGAATAGGTTAAGGTTTAGGTTTAGAAAATTAGGTTCGGGTTCAGGATTGGGTTTAGGTTTGGTTTTTCAAGTTTAGGTTTAGGTTTAGGTTAGGGAGTTGAGATTAGGATTAGGTGTAGGTTTAGGTTTAGGGATTTGAGAATACATTTAGGTTTTAGGTTTAGGTTTTGGGATTTGAGAATAGTTTTAAGTTATAAGTATAGGTTTAGGTTGGGTTATAGGTTAAGGTTTAGGAATTTGAGTTTAGGTTATAGGTTTAGGTTATAGGTTTTGGGTTAAAAGGTTTAAGTTAGGGTTTAGGTTATAGGTTTAGGTTATAGGTTATAGGTTATAGGTTTAGGTTTAAGTTATAGGTTTAGGTTTAGGTTTAGGTTTTAGGATTAGGTATAGGCTTAAGTATATTCTTGATGGAGCACCATCTAAACTCTGCACTGATTGAACGATCTTAACCATCTGATTTCACTCGTTGAACATATCATTATTTAAATGTGTGACAGCAATCAATAGGATGGATGGAATTATCTGATCAATGTAATTTTCCAACTATGCTCCATCTACAATGGGTCCAGTGATGTTCATGGCCAGATTGATCTCTAAAAAATGTATTCTTTTTTCTAGTTTTAAACATGTATTTAATGGTGTAATGGGTTATTCTTTGGAAACAATGCCGTCTCAAGCTGCCTGATATTACTAACCTGAAACCGACTCTAAAACAGCAAAACTTTAATATTTAGGCTTCTAAATATCTAATATCAAAATACAATAATGAATATAAGTCTACAAATGAGTAATGATGAATTGGTGACACAATTACAGGTCTGTTATGTAAGCACTATTTAAGCACCAAAAGTCAAGCATGATTTGGTGGATTAAGGCCTATGATATATAAGTACAACAACACAAAGATGGAAAAATGGAAAAAAAAAAAAGTGAATAGTATATCCCTTTCGATATTTCTCAATATGGTCCACTTCTCATCAGCTCATTGAATCCCACTTTATTTTCTGTTTTAATCCTCAAAATAAGCCTACATTTAGTTTAAACTTAGCTTATAAACTTCCTTCGTGCTTAACATGAATAAAGAGGCGGAAAAAGAGAAAAAATGAAAAAAAATAATAGTAATAATAAATCAAATGGGCCCTTTATGGCCGTATTGGTCTATAATGGCATATTGGCCCCCACAACGGTGCTAATATGCACAAACAATTTCAAGATGACAAATAAGCAAGTTCCTCAAGATTTTAGTCTCAAAATCTAAAATAATGTGGGTTTTCCTTAAAAATCCATACTTTTGGTGAAATTGAGGAATGGGAATGATAAAAGATTTAGTTTGTATGGTGAGAGCTGAATAAAGCATACAAATCAAAACAAGCCAATTGACTGGTTCCAAATGCAAGCTCCAAAGTATAAGGTAATTGCATCATGGAATCTCATATCCCAAAAGGTTTTTGAGTGTTCTTAAAAATCCAAACTTACAATGAAAGAGTTAAAAAACTCTTGTTTTTTAAAAAATCCAGCTCTTTTAAACACTGAAACTCTTTCATGTGTTGATTCTAGACCAGTTGAATCTCAAATCTCATAAGATTTGGGCTTCCTTGAAATACCAAACATGCACAGGGAAGTAATTTAAAAATGACAGCTATATCAACTTAACAGACGATTTCAGTAATTTAAAAATGAAAGCTATACCAACCCAACTACTTAACTGTTGGGGATTATTGACGGCACTCTTGAAAGCAAGTAATCTTTGGCTATACAAAGAAATACAGCAAAAATTAGATTTATATTCATAGATCATAAATGTTTGGTTTTTGTATATGTTTATGCATTAAACAATTAAAATACTAACTTTCCTACGATGGTCCCACCAATAGAGGATTTCGTGATACCAATTGGAGTTTGGTTTACTATTAGGACTCTTTTCCTAGGAAAGTTGAAGCAATTAACCTGATCCATGGTTCTGTAACTGTTGTGTTGCAAGGCTGTAACGCCCTGAAAATTGGGGGTCGAGTAAAAGTCCAACTCCTGAGTTCCAACGCATCACTTATGTAACATATTTAATGATGATTAAATGTTGTCTGTATTAGTGCATAAAACATGAATAAGATTAAGCTAAATCAGCAAAACATAATTCAGGGACAGTTGTAATACGTAAGCGGAAGACTAAAACAAATATGTATAACTTGATAAACTAGTTTAGGTCCCCCAAAGTATGTATGCATTGCCAGGTCAATAATTTCATGTATTGTTTCAAAATACAAAATATCAAAAATGTAACCGTCCACTACAAGTATATCCTTAAAGCCCCTGTCGATTCAGAACGGTCTATGAGAACCCGCCTGAATACTGCATATAGGAGAATTCCTCCTCAAAGTCCGGCTCTGCCTCGGAGGCTACGCCATCATCTAGACCTACAACAGGGTCTGGTTGGTGTTCAAGACACCATCCCGTAACGTGGGAGTGAGTGATCAACTCAGTGGAACAATAAAACAAAGGTTAACATGTTATCAATTCAATCAAGCAGTAATAATAAAGCAATACAATCGAATATCCCTAGATACTCTGATTAATGCAGGAATGGTATGAATAAATGATACATGCCCTCGCCTGCACTCCCTTAGCGATCTTTATCTAATGGTCGCGCATGTCAGTCACTTCCTCGTGCTCTCTCCACATCACCAAACGGCACATGCAATGTGGTGCATAAATATGATTACCAAGTTCTTATTAGTCCTTTTCATACAGCATGATTGAGAAGCTAAGGTACCTCCCTTATATCAATTCCCAAACGGTGATCCATTCTAGGGTCGTCAATCCTAGTAAATCTCATACGATGTCACGGTTTTAGGCTACTGCAAAGGGCTCGTCACCTTATCAGTGTAGGCCTAGTGTACTCTTATTGCTACATAAGGGCTTGTCGCCTCTACGTAGTCTTAGAGTACGCAAGAGGTCACTACAAAGGGCTCATCACCTTATCAGTGTAGGCCGACAGCTTAAATACAGTGTCTCATACCACCATATTCGGCTCACGAGACTATGTTGCTCACTGGACACTACGGGGAGGCTCGTCACCCCAGCATAAGCCGACAGCTCGACCACGGTGTCCCATACCACCATGCCCGGCTCATGAGTCTTAGCGGATCGAGGAACCAAGGTTAAAAGGGGTTTTCACTGGTGATTTAGTACCCTAGATTTAAGTAGTAGCGTCCATATATGGTGAACATATATCGGGTTAATCGGGTTACTTGACAAGCTCGACTAGCATGAGCACACATTGAATTGATCAACATGAAGTACACGAGCACTCCATGTGGCCTAACCACTGTCAACAACTGAAGTACAGCTTGGACTCATCGAACACGTCCTGTGGGCGAAAACAACCTCAGCCACCAAATCAGAACCTGTTACCGATTGCCTGAACTATTACATAGTCCCAACCACACTTAGTACAAACAAGAGTTCATGTGAGATAATCAAGCAGTAAGTAATTCAAATCCTACAACCAGTTAAGCATTTTATGAAATACAATATAAACATGAATTCATACATATGTATCTCATAAGTAATCAGACAATGTAATATATGGTACATAGAGGAATTTATACACATAGTTAAGGTAGTTGAGAACCTTATCTCAAAACCTATATACAATACAATTCACCAATTACTTGTTCATACAGACAATTTATCAAACACTTATACTACACCTATTGATGGCGAAGTTTGCACTTTTTGCTCGGGACAAGTATTTGAAAGGTGGCCCGGTTGGCTACAACGATAACAGTTGTCGGGCCTTGGCCGAGCATAGGGGTTCGGGATTCTACTTGGACCAACAACAGTTGATATGCCCCTTTGGGGTCTAACTTGCCCGCCCCCCTGATCTCGGTTCTTAGATGTAGGAGGTTGAGTGCGTGCTGTTACGGGATCCTTCCCCTTGGGCTGTGGAGCTCCCTGGGGCGGATTTGCCGCAGGGATCCTTGCGGTTGAATAGGTTTGTATGTTAGGACATTCAAGTTGTGCTTCCGCTCGAATAGCCAACTTGATCGCATCATTCATTATCCAGACGGACTGCATCTAGACCCGATCCTGGATGACCATACGCAATTCACCGTTGAATCGAGCGACTTACTGCGATTCAGTCTCAACCAAATCGTTACGTGCCGTCAGGCGGTAAAATTCTTCTGCGTATTCTCTCACCGACCGACTACCCTGTCGAAAATTTTAGTATTGTTAAAATAATACCTGATCATAATCGCTAGGGAGGAATTGGGCATGTAGTAGCTGCTTCATCCATTGTCATGTGTGGATTGGTGCTTTCATCTGCCTGGTTCGTGCGAGTTGCAGTTGTTCCCACCAAGCTGAAGCTCCGCCTTTCAACTTGTAGGCCACGAGCTTGACCTTCTTTGCTTCAGGGATGTCCATATAGTCGAAAAATCGCTCAACTTCAGAAAGCCAATCGAGGAAATCCTCAATGTGTAGTTGGCCATTGAAATTAAGAATATCAACCCGCATCTTGAATTCTCGATCTGTTCGATTTACTTGATCGCCACCTTGTCTGGGGTGTTGGAAGATTATGTCATCGATTTCCTCCTCACTGGATCCCCCCTCCTCAGGAATGACCCTTGGATGCACTGCCGGTACTATCTTACAATCAGGACGATTACAAGTTTCAGCAATTGGTGGTGGAGGATTACCACCAGGAGCACGAAGTTGGCCTAGGGTTTTAGCCAAGAGATCCGCTATGCGGTCGATGGAAGCCTGCAGCCCTTGCATGGCTTGCCGATTCTCTTGCATGGCTTGCCGATTCTCTTGTTGTGCTACTTCGAAAGCTGTGGCCATTAAAGGTAAATTCCCTAGAGTACCGCCCCTGGGATTGTTGCCCGACCCGTCGTTAGAAGCCATCGATCCGAGCTTTGATACTAAACTAACGCAGGGAAGGACGTGAAGTCGAGCACCCTCTTCCTCAAGATGATAACTATTCTGAATCGACGGAACTTCTCTGGACTCCTCACAGAGACTTCTCGAATCCACGAGAAAAGAAAGCAGAAAATAGAAATAAATTCTAATAAATTCGAAATTGATTAATGAATGAATAAAAACGAGTTCAAAACCCTTTAAATAGGGGTGCCAAGCAATGAGAAAGAAATCAGAATCAAACTACAACTAAAACTCCTAAAATTCGCGACTTACTATAAATAGTAAACTTACTATTTATAGACGGTCGTGATTTCTACTAGTGCGCAGGGTTTTTGGCCAAAAATAGTAAGTGTCCTATTTGGCTTCACCAAACCGTTCTCCTAATTTTTCTAAGCTCTTTTCACGTTGGACATAACTCCTAAAGCCCAACAGATGAAAAGTTATAATCAAACTAAAACTTACTATTTATAGTAAAAACGAAAATAAAGTAGGGAAACGACCGTCAATCTAGCTGTATTTCGCAATTCCAGCTTAGGCAACCCGGCGTAGTGGGTTGGTTGGCTAAAGTAGCTCGTTCTACTCCAAAATCATATATTTTACGTCAGATAACTCATTCCAGATTGTGAGATATGCCCAATTTAAGGTCCAATGATCTGGATCACTTCTGTCATTGACCGGGCCTTTTCTGGCCATGTAACTGTCCGCGACCCGCTCTACATCACTCTTGTTTTGTAAATACAAAGTTAATTCAGTTCTTCTGGGTGGTAAATTCAGTTTCGCAGCAAGAAATTGTGTCGTTGTATCAGAGATTTTGTCAACTTGATCGAAGTGCGAAAGGTTTTATATCTGCAGATGAGTTCTTGTATGTTCCTGTATTTGCCGTCAATCCTGTCTTAGGTACTAGACAGTCCTCTGATATGTTTTCATATTTCTTTCAATCATACATTTGTATAGAAGTGCTAATACAGCACATACCTGCATGTGTACACATGGCACACATAAGAATTCCGGGTCGCTCATCCACTGGGCCCCACCATGGATGATGTCCGAAAGTCCAAAAATCAGACCAGTCTCACAATACTAAGTGCTTGGATGAACTGTCTTAATTGAATGTGAACGGTTGCCTGAGATTGGTTTTTTTTTTTTTTTTTTTTGTTAAACACACACACACACCCCACACACTCACGCTAGTGGAATTTCACCACCAATGGGTACTCGAACCCTTGACCGGGGGTTGAAACTCCTGAGAGTCTACCACCCGAGCAAGAGTAAGGACCCACCTGAGATTGTTTAAACCGCTGTGGTTTTCCCACAAGATTCACTTCCTATCAAATGCCTAGAATCACCCGTGATGATTGGGCTTGCATGAGAAGTAAATTTCCATTGAAGGGCTACTTCCTAATTTTAAATACATGGAAAAATCATTTCAATTTGGTCATTTCCTCTTCATAGAATTGAATTTTCGCAATTCAGTATAGTTTTGCATCTACACAGCTTTACATATAGCATGTACTTATGGTCAGTAGTGACTTTGAAAATACAATATAGAATTTTCAGCTGAATTTTGAAAAGATTTTGTAGATGGCTGTCAATTTCCTAACTTTGATTGATGAAGCATGATGCATTTTGAAGAAAACAATATATAATGTTTGGCTACGGAGAACAGTATGGTGGGCCTCATGTGGATGGGGCATGCTGTGACAATCTCCAATGTTGGATGATTCTAACTCCTAACAGATCACTTGGGCCCATGTTTTTCTCTTTTAGTGTGAGCTGTTCATTGTAACCATCCATTTTGTGAGCCACCAATCAGATGGAAAGGGTTGTCTGATGGAGGGAATTTTGGCCGTGGCTTGTCTATGATGGGTTCTACTAGATGAATGGTTTACATTACCAGATGGTGGGCCCAGAAAAATAAAAAGCACCAGCTAGCTTGCCTTAACATCGTAATATAAATATTTAAAAAAAAAAACTTATTCAGCGTGTTGCAGAGGTTTGTCATTTTTGCCACTTTTCTCTTAATCTTTCATTGGACCATGATGATGCTTATCCAAAAATTGCTGGCAGGAGCAGTTTTCTGGCTTGCCTCATATCTGACTCAAGTAACCTGCCATAGGTAATCATATTTAAAGAAACGAAACATGTGAGGAGATGCAGCTGGCCTGATTGACATGGCACTTGGATAGACCCAGCTATGAGATGCTGCTCAGGGGCTGCTGTGTTTCACAGCATAGCTAGTCGAATCTTTCCTCTTTTAGTTTTATCATATTGTAGCCATACATACAGTCAATCATGTTCTTGTCTTGAATGTACGTGATGCTCAATCATAGGAAACAATATTTATTTTCTTCAACCAAAAATTGGTACAGTAGCCCACCTTTATGCAACCTGAGCCTCTGATAGAAATGGGATAAACCATGCCTAGTATGTCCATACCAAAAGTGGATCCCACATATACCATTAATTTGGACAAGAAATTACTCCATTAACATTATGTTTCCTCTAAACTTTAGCTATACACACACACACACACACATCTTCAATAGCTGATTCTTCACTTCTCTGAAGGACAGATTCCATATTTTCACTGTGCTCTTTTCTAGTTTCTGGCTTCATCTCATATGTACTCTTATTTAATGGCCGGTATATTTCTTTGCAGAGGCTGCTTAGAATGGTTGATGGCTTGAACTTTAAAGACTTTGTGGCCTTCCTATCAGCCTTCAGTTCTCATGCAAGCCTTCAACAGAAAATTGAACGTATGGTGGTCTAACCTTGACAATGAATTTTTCCCCATTTATAGACTCCTTCATGCATATGGGCAAAGATAGTTTCTTATTTTTATCCAAGCGAGTAGTTAGTTCTTGATTTGTTTACCGACACTTGTTCAATACGAAGCTTGTATTAGGAATTAGAGTTTGGAAAGCTATTAGCAACACTCTATAGATACATACATATACTACACGTATGGTGTGATTTTTAAGAACTATTTGAGAGAGAACTCAGTTTTTATGCTTCCATATCTGACTTGAAATACTAGCATTATGCCTCCTAACAGAAACTTGTTTAATTCACAACTTATCAATCCATATCCTACCGAAAATAGATCCCATTACTAAACAACTGATACTCAACTCCAAATCACAGCTTTATGTACTAAACAACTGGGATTAAGTAATACACATTTAAGTTCAAATATAATGCAGAAATGCAGAATTCAGAAATGCATGTCAAAGTTCGAAAACAAGTGCAAAAGCTAAATGCATACCAAGCGCTTCAAGCATTTTGTCACATTCATCAAGGATAAAATGCCTCACGTTCTTCAATGAGAGATCCTTATCTCTTGCTAGAGCCAGAATCCTCCTAGGTGTCCCAACAACAATATGCGGGCACTCATTCTCTGCAGGGTAGAGAGAACAAAAACAACAGTTTTTCCCATTCCAGACTTTGCTTGACAGATGACATCCATCCCCAAGATGGCTTGAGGTATGCACTCATGTTGCACTGATGTAGAACCAAATAAATTTGGAGTAAAGGAACCCTTAATAAGCAAAATTTGACCTTCCAGATCCTTTTAAAAGAAAAGGTTTAGCAAACCAATTGACTCCTCCAAATTCACGTGTGGAAGTGGTGCATTACCTGAAATGGTCAGATTAAATTGTTCTGAGAAACGTGCATGTTAACATGGTTATTATATAATACTCAGCCCAAATTGCTGGTGTTTTGGCTGCGGCATTGAGGACCAAGCATTCTTTACAGGTATTTCCCCTCTTCAACAATTTAGATAGTTCATCAGGTGGCACCCACATTGGATGGAAAACAGACAATTTAAAGTAGATATCCTCATTTGAACAATGAGATCTGTCGACTTCTTTCTGTCACATGGAGATGGTTGTACATATTTTCTCTTTAACCATCCATTTGCAAACCATTTATCGAAAAGATAGTATTGTCCAAAGGGAAATTCGTGTAGAATTGTGCATCCATGGTTATGCTTACTAGATGCATGGTCTGGATCAATGACAGGTAAGGCACACCTGTACAGTGCTGGTTCGAATGAAAAAACCATCGATTTGGGATTCCTCCTACTAAAATAAGGAAATGCAATAGAAGTATAGAACAAGCAAGCCTTCCAAATTGAGCGCATATATAAATGTATGCATTGTGTTAACAATTTGCAATAACATCTACAAACACACCAATTTTTGTGCTTAGAGTTTTCTTTTTTCTTTTTTCATTTTTTTTTTTTTGAAGAATATTTGCTCAAAGTTGTTTAGCACATCCAAATTTTAATATCAGTTAAGTCATCACAATTAGCTTCTCATTATAACAAAATTTGTGTTTTTCATGAAGTCAAACAGAAAATGAGAAGAACTTGACAAGAATTTGCCTTCTGAAGGATGCTCAAATCCTGAATCTACAATGGCTCGAAGAAGCTCAGCTTTAGAAGGAAATCCCTGAATCCTGAACTGTGAATTCCAACATAGCCCCTGCATAACAGAGGAAACAAAGAATAAAGACACGGAGAATGCTATCAAAAGCAATCTCAAGACAGAAAGCTCAATCAATTGCAAGTAAGCATCTAACTCCACATAAAACTTGAAATTTCAATGAAGGAAAAAAAATAAAAATCAGATGACTCAATATCTGAAAACAGGGCAGCATAAAACCTACACCAAACTGAGGCCAGCATTCCTAAACCTGATGACTCAACTCAAAATCTCATCGGGTTAACTGAGTCAGCTCACTGACTTGATGAACCCAAAGACATACACCAAAGGAATAACAGCCACCGACAGTTTGTAAAATATACAAAATATACAAAGGAAGAGAATAAAAAACAAGAAAAAATATAAAAAATATACAATCCAAAATGCAGAAGCCCAAAACGAGCATGAGAAAATATACAAAGGAAGAGAATAGAAAACAAGAAAAAAGTGCAGATTGATCAAAACAACAAACAGTTTGTAAAATACACAATCCATAAGCACCTAATTAGAATTAAAGTCGCGGGATAAGCAAAGCATCCCGAAAATATAAACATACCATCAGCCATGCTCTATATTTTATAGATAGCCACTTGCCTCCAAACATGTGGTTTGCATTTTAGCTCCAAACATGATACACATTCACCTCAAGAAGAGAAGATATTCCTTGATTCTCAAATTCCAAGTAGAGAAACAGAAGAAAATCGATCAAAATTGAAATGATGAAACACAATGACAGTTCATCATATAAAATTGCAGGAAAAATAAAAAGAAGAAAATTCTAAAATCGATTCAGCTATAGAGAGATGACAAAAATACCTGGAATCATGAGAACGATGTAAAAAAATCCACTTGTACTGTATCTTTTACCTAAAGCAGAGAAAAAAATCAGCTTCGAGTCAATGAGTCTATATCCAACTGCAGCAGCCACTCGGGTTGGAAAGACGATTTGCCTCCAGAAAAATATAATGAATACAATATTATTAACTGGGACTTGATTTAATTAATCATGAACATGAATTTTAACAACCTTACCTAATTTATTTCCACCGTTTCAAACAGATCTATGGCCTAATTTAGAAGAAATAATTGCCTTATCTGATTTAGTAAATAAGCAACTAGGATTACTGGAGAATCCCCTTCAATTGCAGGAAGAAAAGAGGGCCTCTTCCTCTCTTTCTCAAGCTTGTACATCTCTGATTCAACGTATCTGTTCTTGTAGGACAAGGTCCACTTTCCTCGATTGTCTTTCCTAAAGTATACGACATGGAGCATTCCTCCTCCGATCCATGTATCACTTGATCTTCCCAAGATCGAAACTGATGATTTTAAAGATCCAAAGAGGGGATTTGGGCCTGCAATTTGTATTAAACCCAAGTCGCAAATAGCATTAGAATTAAGAGGAATTAGAGAATGTGATTAGGCTAATGAGATTTTTCTACAATGGATTGCTTGCTATTAAACCTAAACTAATCTTCATGCTTGTTTCATAGAAAATGATATGGGATCTCTGCACTTATTCATTCCTCCTCCCAATTGCTTGCTGAATGTTTGTATGTCATTCAAGATAAATGACTAGAAGCCTTCATCCATAGCTTTTGACAATACACTCTTTGTCAAAGGGCAATCACTGTCATGTTTTATTCTCTTTTTTCTTTTTACCTTTTTTTTTAATATTAAAAGGCAAAAAAAAAAAAAAAAGGATTCTCAATACGGAAAATGGCGTATGTACATTATCATAACCAACACATTTTCATGAAGAACATTAGATGAATTAGAGAATATAGTAATTACACAATACATTTACAAAGATCTAACTGAATGATGTACATGTTGTGACAAAGATGATTGGGCCTAATGGTGGGCCATGCTTATTACTTGTGTTGAGGAGGTAGGAGTATGAATTCCTTCATCCTCAATCTCTAAAACTCTTCTTTTCAGAAAACTGTTTGCTTTTAGAAGTGCATCTACAAACATGAGCTCCATTGCCCGAAGATGAATATCATCAGTTAGTAGGTTTAAAACTTTAAATAGATTCAGCAACAGATTACAGGAGCACAGTTTGACAAAGTTGTACTAATATGAATATTTTCAATTAGAAAATAAATATTGTGGGAACAATAACGTAGGAATTCTATATACCTTAACTTTTGCATGCGTATATACTGTTTGATAGAGATCAGCCCGGGTGGTAAACAGTTTGTGGACTGTAAGATCTGGGCAATTTATTCAGACATAAGCAGAAGAAAAACCACAAATAAGAAGTAAACATGAAAAACTTAACATATCAATAAAATACTAACACTCCTCGGCACAAGAGCATATTTCATCATCTGTCACCCACATGCATTCCATTAACCTGCAAGCAACAAAATGAAATTGAAAATTATCATGGACATACATTTTGCATAACCAATCCATAGAAACAAAGAGGTAATCTGAAATTTGAAAGTTCTCAAGACATACCTCTGAAATTCAAAATTGCAACCAAGGCCACAAGCTCGGCAATCACGTTCAATATAGTCAAAGCTGTAAATTAATGATTTCCTTAATCAAAACTAATATCATAAGTTTCAGGATAAGGAACCAATTATAAAATGACATATGGCAAGAAACAAAATCTTAATGAAATACACCTTGTCAACATCTATTCTAGTTCGACCATTTGCAACAATATCATATGAGAAACACTTCTCTTGTGTTGTTCATTTCAATTGATGAACAAAAACAGAATGCCAATGAAGCTCAAGTGTTTGATAAAATTTGGTAATAAACTTGAAAGTACAGATAATAAGGTGCTGGAAGAAGAGAATAAGATGCTAAAAGAAATTACAAATCAAAACATAAAGGAAAAAAGGAAATATTACACAAAATCATGAGAAGAGGTAAAATGAATTACATTGCCCACTGAGATATCATGGCTGGCAAGTATCATTTCCTGGTTGAAATATAATATGTTATGGCAACAATGAAACAACTAGTGTCGAAATATGTTATGGCAACAATGAAACAACTAGTGCCGTAATATGTTATGGCAACAATGAAACAAGTAGTGCTGTAATATATATGTTATGGCAACAATGAAACGACTAGTGCCGTAATATGTTATGGCAACAAACATAATGCATATTCTTGCTTCATCATTTCAAAGGGCACACAAGAAGCAACTCAATAGTCCATACAAGTGGATACAAAAAGATGGCAAAGATGAGAAGAAAATCGACTATGACACTAGAATCCAATACTAATTACATAATATTCTTCTTCATCAAAAGAAGTTGCATTCCACTCAATATCCCTGCAAGAAGTGCTAGTATATCACCGGTTTCAGCATGTTTTCGAATCTATATTTCAATTTGCAACTTGTTCCTAGGTAAACTTCACTCAACTTGGCTCAGTCAACTCTATTTTGGTCCATCTCAAACAAGTCAAAGCCCAAATCAGGTTGCAACTATTGATCAAAACATTGTTGATATTATTCAATATTATCGATAGCTCCAGGGTGACGATATCAAAACTGCCAGAAAATACATTTTTCCCACATATCAGCAATATTATCGAGAATATCACCAACATATCGGTATCATCATTATATCGTCCATATCACTAGTTTATTTATCCCCTGTGTCAGAAATACAGTCAATATATACTAAAGATAAGGATGCCGACAGCCTGCAATCCACTTGCCATTTCGATGCAGTGTGATGGAAATGGCAAGTGAGAAGAGATTACACCTTGCTAGATCTTTCTGAAGTAGGAAAACTTAGCCATTCCCGGTAAGAAAGTTACCTGTAAGTTGAAAAATACCAATTTCAACTCAATATATCATATAAACAGTATGTATTGTCGTAGAATCAAAGTAATGAGGCAACAATAACTCTTCTAGTGATGGGAATGATTTCCTAGAATTCTTTTATAAGGAACATAGAAGAAATAGTTGGCAGGTACCTGGGCCAACAATCTTCCTTTTGCATTATATGTATCATTTATTTTCCACTCAAGAGACCAAATTGTTTTCAACGCCTTGAAAGCGCATTCGGTTGTAACATTCATTATTCTACGGATGCCTTTAGCAATTCTTTCTTTAGATAAAAGGGCAAATGCTTTATCCATGCATTATTCCAAAAATCAGGTGGCTTGACTTGAAACTCGGCCAATATGACTCCGCTTGGTCCTGTGCCAACTTGACTGGGCATAATTCCAAAAGGGCAAATGCTTGGGACTTGATCAACTCAGCTAGAAAACTCAGAAACACAATTTAACAGAATTTTTTTCATAAACAGCCACATTACTTCAACAATCGATTTCCATAAACAACTAAGTTTCTAGAGAGAAACATAATTACAAAATTGCATGCTCAATGAACACGGCATTAGACCATTAAGGATTTTCATCGAACAATTGAAAGGAGGCCATTTCCAACAAAGAAGAAACCCACAATATCCCTGCTCAATCAACATGGTAAGAGACCATTACGGATTTGCATCAAATACTTGATGGGAAGTCAACAAACCTCAGGTTCCAACACCTGCACGGAAAATGCCCCTCAGCCCCAAAAAATCTTTAGTGGCTCACGTTTCAACTAAACAAATCAGTGGCCAGGCAAATCCTCTCTGCGTGATTATTAGCCCCCATTCAAATCAACATTGATGGGATGAACAACAAATTTCAAGCATCTAAACAGACCCAAACCCCATTCATTCATCGAAAATTCACATTACCAAAAGTTTTTTTTTTTTTTTTTAAAAAAAAAAAAATAGACAATGGTGTGGTAAAAATGCCCCACCTCCACGCATACATGCATTTCCAATAAAAAAAAAAAAAACAAAGAGAGAGAGGTTAGATCTGTACTGCGGAATTGATGTACCGTCTATGCATCAATAATGGAGATTCAATCCCATAACGTAAAAGTGTACCTGACTGGGAAGACATTTCCAATCCTTAGATATTGGTGACAGGAATCTTGATCTTACGCACCTCACACCCTTTAGGAGAACCTCTCAGTGGGACTAGGGTTTTCTCACTTGTGTTAGTGAGGGGACCAAGACATTTAATTATAAGAAAGAGAGCTAAACGCTTACCCATCACACTTCTCAACTCTAGGGTTTCCATACCATAGGTTTCCATATCTGACTTAATAACTGTGTATAGTTACCACGGTTCAAGCGTCCCACCCCAAACCTATTTACAATGATTACAATTGTAGTAGGGCCCATTGAATCGCCCAATCTGAATAATCTAACGGTCGGATCTAACATGATGATCATGTGTGGCCCACTTGATGAAGTCTTACATTCTTTCACTTGGACTACATTGATCTCTGAAAGAAAACAACACATTTTAATTTATTTGCGAAAAACAATTTTATAAAATGCATTTGCTTTTGAAAGTTCCTAATGGATGCCCTCCACACAATCAAGGCCACGACTACAATGGGTGATGCCAGATTGCACATAATTTGCACTGGTTTCAAAAATAGAGAAGGATGTTGCTCCGTCGAATCGCTAGACCCACTGAGCTTCACTGTGGGGCTATGCATGTATCTCGGAGTCCATTCATTTCTTGGGAACATTTTAGGGTATAACTCCAAAAATACAACATATCTAAATCTCAAGTGAACCACACCACGGGATCTTCATGCTCACCCTTAAAAGGATATTGAGGGCCACTGGAATGTTTCTTTTGCCTTCAAACCATTGACAATGGTTAAAAACACGTGAATGAAATGGCCACACAAATATCAGCTCTATAAAAAAAAGTTTTGTAGTCGAGTTAAGTTTTTAAGGGCCAATCACCACTGTTTTCTCTGGCGCGGTCCACTGAGATTTGAATCTGCTGTGTTTTTGGGCTGGATAGGAATTGCCCGAACTCAATAGACAGGAAGCTAAGTGGGGCTTACGATGGTGAGAAAATCATTAAATTAAATCATTCGCGGCCATGTTAAAACATTGACCCAAAGATTAAGCAATTCACAACTCAAGTAGGCCACACGACACAATAAAAACGTATGGGTAAATGCCTACCATAGAAACCTTCCTGGTATGCTTGAGCTGAAAACACAAAAATATTAGCCTAATCCAAAACTCCCTTGGCCTCCCAAATATTCCAATGCTAGACATGCATTCAACCCACATTACCTTGTCCTATTACCCACTTAGTCTTCCATCTGCCTCATTTTGATATGCAAATAAATAAATAAATAAAAATAAAAATAAAAATAAAAAAAGGTAAGAAGAGAGGACTGGTTGGGCTCCTAACGAACATTATAGTGGCCCTATATAACAGAGCTTCCCTGCTTAGGAAGCTAGTGTGACAAACTGTCATAGGCAATCTGCTTCCTTAGACTCTTGGTTGCGTGTTAGGCAATGAGGGGAGCATTCTGTATCACCGTCACTTGAGGGCCAAACTTTGGTGTATTGTTGTATATCCAGGTTGTCCATCTACTTTATCAGCTCATTTTATAACATGAGCCCAAAAATTAAGAAGATCCAAATCTCCAGTGGGCCACATCATAGGAAACATTGGTGATTGAACACCAACCATTAAAAACATCCCAGGACCTATCATAATTTTTACTAGCCATCCCATCAGTTGATAAGATCACACCGACATGCATTAAGGTAAAAAAAAAAACAAATATCAGTTTGATCCAAAACTTTTTGTGGCCCATACGCTCATAGTAAGTTTTTTAACAGCAGCCATTCAATCACTACTGCTCCTGTGGTGTGGTCCAGCTGATATTTAGATCCACCTCATTTTTGTGCCCATGTTCTAAGATTATCTACAAAGATGGGCACTGTAGATGGATGATATATACATCAAAATGAGCCTTTCACGGTCACACCCGAACGAAAATGGGTGTTACCGGACCTGACTAATCCATTCCTAATGTTTAGCTTTTGCTTACAGGCTTGATACTACAGCTTAGTACCATGCTTGATGCGCTGGTTAGATTGTGAACGGTGTGGGTTTTTTTTTTTTCCTACACGAATGCATATGTAGGCTCTAGGAAAGTTTCAATGATGTGCATCTCCATCCTTTTAAAAAAAAATTCTATTATTATTATTTTTTTATTTTTATTTTTAGAAACTAAAATAAGATACTTAAAAAAAAAAAAAAAAAAAAAAAAAAAAAAAAAAAACAGAGCCTTCAATTCATGAAAAGGGCACTGTACAAGGGACTCTTCGGGCTGTCATCAGGCCAGAAAATATGCCTGATGCCACCTATTGTAAGATTTACAAAAACACATCCTCTCATTTTTATTTTTATTTTTTTACAAGAGAATAACTGGAGCCCAAACTGGAACCGCAACTTAACTCTCTACCACTAGCTTTTGAACCTCTTTCTGATAGTCCCATCCTTATTATTTCATCTTAGCTAGTCACGGGATTAACAGGTTTGATGAAACGTGCACATCATGGTATCACTACACATAAGCTTATGACATCCCATCCCCATTCTTATGTGGTGTGGTCCACTTGAGTGGTAGACTTTCATAGGCTAGTCCAACATATGGAAAATAAGTTTAACTGGTGTGGTCTACTTGAGTAGTAGACTTTAAGAGGCTAGTCCAGCATAGGTAAATAAGCTAACCTCCGGTTATTTGATACTTGTGTGGATTGCGTGAGATGCTGGATACGCAAAATTCAGAATTGAACACGTGGCATATATTAACTCAAATAAAACTTAATAGATTTCGCAATATCAGATTTCCTTTTCTTAACATTAATCCTCACCTCTCATTCGTGGACTTGGACACTTGTTGGCGGGATCAAGGACTGTTGGATAGTTTTCATTTTACCACCGTCCGATAAATGTCCACCAATCTAATGGTCAAATAAGCTTGATGTTTAATCCATGATACATTTATACTGTTTACCATAATTTGGTCCGTTTAATTTTAGTAGTTGTATTCTATATTGAAAATAATGTCTAGGTAACTTCTAAATGCTTACGTACCATGTATCATACTCTGCTAGAGTATCAAAAGAAGCCGATTTCCCTACAGCAAGTCCACCATAATTAGGGGTATCAATGGGCCGGACAGCCTGAAAAATCAGATTTTTGAATAGGCCGGCCCGACAGGCCAGCCCAAAACTGTTTAAAATCTAGGCCGAGACCTACCCCAAGCCCAGTCCGTTAACAGCCCTAACCATAATATATACTTTATATCTATTCCCTTCCTCTATTTCTCCGTGTAATTTTAGGACATGGACCCAAAAATGCATCAGCTTAAACACTCAGATAGACCAAAACACAAGAAAGAGGGATTAGGGGCCAGCAGTAAAAATCTTGAGGACAGCAGAAGTTTTGGACCAATCTAATTTTTGTTTTTGTTTTTGTTTTGTTTTGTTTTTATCCTCATTTCATCCAATTCATAGCGACCTCATGACCAAGTTATAACCCAGGCCGTAAAAAGGTTTCAACAACGAGCATCATCAGTGTCATCGTTTCTGCAGGGTGGTCTACTTGAGATTTAGACTTGGGATCATGCCCTAAATTTGGACGAATAAACATATATCATGAACAGCATAGATATAATGCATTCATCACGGTGGGCCTCACTAAGCTTGGGGCTGCTACTTCCGATTCTCGTATGGTTTGGATAAGGAATGAGAAGTTTCAAGCTGCACCATTTGTACCAAAGTTACCATTCACGGAGAGGACAACTTCCAACCTATCAAGTAAATGCGACATCCATTCTTCAAATAGGTCGGCCCCATGAGGATCACACTATGTGAAAATAATTCCCATTTGCTCATCACATGGGCATAAGCTGACTTTTGATCAAGGTGATCCTTATGATGGGGAATAACATATCATGTGTTAGATGTTTCATGAACATGAAAATTTAAAAATTATTTTAATCCAACTGCTCAAACCTTCTCCCTGGAAGATTGTCTGCAGTGTCTCTCCTATGAATCGAAGCCGCTTGGGTACTACCCCGCTCTGTCCCTTAGCTGGTAAGGGTTAAGTGTTCTGAGAGCGACAGTGATGTATGCGTTTCATCCACACCATTCATCTATTTCTTCATATCATTTTAGGGTATATATAAGCTAAAAACTGAGGCAGTTCCAATGCTCATTTGGACCACACATTGGGGATTAAACACCTACCGTTGAAAACTTTTGTAGACCACAAAAGTATTGGATAAGCTGATATTTGTGCTTTCCCTTCAACCAGGTCTATGTGAGCTTATATAAATAGGTTGGATGGCAGCTGTACATGAACCGAGTTAGCTCGGTTAGCTCGCTAGACTCGACTCGAAAAAGCTTGAGTTAACTCACTTGGAAACTGAGTTCGAGCTGATTTATTTAGCTCAAAAAAATTTCGAGCTAGAGTTCGAGCTCGAGCTCGACTTGACTTGGCTTGGATTGAACCCCAACATGAATCGTACTCGGATCGAACCAGTTCAGTGAGTCGGTTATTTTGATATTGATGTTGCTCAACAAGTGTTTGATGAAATGACTCAACGAAGTGTCGGTTGGTGGTGAGGAAGGTATGGATATGAAACAAATACCCTTGTATCTTGATTTTTATATTGCCTAATGAGTGTTTGATAAAATATCTGTAAATCGATGTTGCTGCTTTACATTTCGTGAGAAATTGAAGGTGCACTCCATGTGTTTGAGAAAATGCCGCAGAGGCTCGAACTCACCCGAGCTGCTAACTGAACTGAGCCTAGCTGACTAATCGGGCTCGTCGACCAAGCCGAACCGAGATCGAGTTGGGGTCAGCTAGTGGCCGAGCCAAGTCGAGCTGTGCCAAGCTTGACTTGGTTCGACTCGTCTACACCTCTAATCACTGCCATTTCTTGCAGTGTACTCGAACCTTGGATCTGCTTCATTTTTGGGCTCTTACACGTGGGGCCCACCTTTGATGTGATCTATTCATCATGAGGGCCCCGCTTTTGATGTGTGTTATCCATTGTATGGGCCCTGGTTGTATGTGGGCCACTCATCGCTAGGGACGACTTTTGATGTGGATCATCCATCATGTGGGGCCCACCTTGATGTGAGGTCATCTATCTTGTGAAGCCACCTTTGATGTGGACCGTCCATCATATGGGCCCACTTTGAATGTGGATTGTCCATCATGTGGGCTCTACCTTCCATGAGGGTAGTCCATCTTCAAGGCTCACCTTCGATGTCAGCCATTTATCATTAACGAGCAACCTTCAATATGGACTGTCCATCAATAGGGCCCACCTCAATGTGGGCCATTCATCATGTAGGGCCCAACCTCAATGTCCACTACCCATCATGAAGATCCCATCATTGATGTGGACCATCCATCATGTAGGCTCACCTTTGAAGTGGTTTGTCCATTATACCAGTCGGCTTTGAATGTCGTCTATTTATCATTAGGGGTTGACCTTGGACCATTTATTATGTGGACCCACATTAATACGGGGTCATCTATCATGTGGGGCCCACCTTTGATGTGGTCTGTCCATCGTGTGGGCCTCACCTTTGACAGGGACAGTGGGCCTCCCTTGATAACGACAGTGAGAGAGGCTGTGCTTTGACATGGACTGTGGTCGAGTGAGAAAAGTAGAAAAGCTTTTTAAAAATGCTGAAATAAGTAACTTATAGCATTAAGTTACTTTTATGATAGTGCTTACCAAACTAACTAGCGTTAAAAAGTAACTTAATGATTTAAAATAAGTTAAAAAGTAATTTGGTTGTATCCAAATAGGCCCTTAATGGCCGGATTACTAAGCCATGGGGCTCACATCCTTTGTAAAAAATCCCATTACTTAGATGCCCTAATCATTTAATTTTAGTTGTTGAATTTTGACCAGCAAACTGACCAAACCGTACACGTAGTGTCACATATGTACATATAGTGCTTTGACCCAAATATCAAATACGTCCACCTATTAAATGGCCAACCCGCTTAAGTTTTAGGTTAGGGCACATGCATTAATGGAGTGCCTAATGATTGGCATGGATCGTTCATATTCATATATTCCCTGAGGCTGTCAGCAGGTTGGGTTCCATAGTACCTAAACTCCCATTAATCGGTCCAGATCTTGCTAAGGTTGGGTCCTTTCTGGTCTTACATCTAATTATTTAAAACCCAGAACCAAATTCAGTACGGTCTAATCAGTTCTAGTAGTGAAGTTATATGTATTTAGGGGCCAACTCTCACAGGCTAGATTACCATGCCATTGGCTCCATATCTCATTAGATTGGATTACGTTTTTACTGTTTTCAGATTATAGCATGTTTATTGGGCAGAATATAGTTCAACTTGCATTCAATTAAGAATATGATTAAAATTGGGTGGGCCCCTTGTGATGTTTATGTAAAATCATCACCGACCATCAGGTGAGTCGACCCATGTGAGGCCCAAGGTGGAAAACATTAACCTCATCCAAAAAATTCAAGTGAACAACACAATTAGAAATACTAAACAAGGCAACTTTAAATTGTTTCCCTTGGTGTGGTTTATTCAAATTATGGATGAACCTGAATTTTGAGTGTTGGGTCTCTAGATTTTGATGTGGCATCCAATGGTTGGAGTGGATTTATATAATCATCACTGTGGACCCTGGAAAAAGGATTAAAATCTCTGACTGTTCTAGGATTAACATTTAGACTGTTTTGTTTGGTGTTGGATTAATTCACCGGTCAACTTATTTTTCTTCCCTTAGCCTAAGTTGGGATTATACATCTAATGGTCGAAGTGTATCCCACATACACATTATGGTATACCCTATCAAAAATCAAGGGTGGGCATGGCATAAAATTCCATTATTTTATATAGGGAACTTTACAAAATACTAATACTACCTCAATAATATATTATTTACATCCCTTACCTTTTTCAAAAAGGTTTATAACAAGCCACCCTATTAATGTCACTAATTATCACTTGAGTACCTTCTTAATGGAAGTTGGGTCTGTAGTGCCTAAAAATAAGACCTATATGTAATTCAAATGGCTCACATCAAGGGAAACAATTTCAAAGGGTGAGTATTGTCCTGTACGTGATTTACTTGAATCATGTATAGTGCTGAAATTTTAAGCCCTGGACCTAAAATGGGGAGACAGACCTGATGGATGGTGGGGGCGGATTTCCCAGACCACCCAAGCCGCCCAGCCAACCCCAACATTCCCTTGTTAAAAAGCTAATGGTTATTGAAAGCCTTTAGGGAGCATGCATAGTGACGTTTCTGTATATCCACGCCATCCATCCCCTTTCTTATATCATTTTAAGGTACGAGCCCAAAAATGAGGTAGATAACCCTTAAGTAGACCACACCACAGGTAACTCTCGCATTTAATGCAACGCATTAGTATTCTCAAATCCCTCAATTAGGGCTTAAGACCGGGGGTAGGATGCAATGCATGTAACAGGGATGTAAAGAACGTCCTGCACCATCCCGTCATATTATAGTGGGCCCAGTTGAACTGATGACTCCTTTCATCTTCCAAGCTCCAACCCATGCCACCATATCTCTCATCTTCCAAGCTCTTATAGTAGAGACCACCCCTCCACCCACATTATGGGGTGGATTCACAAGCGTTCATTTTATAATACGTATCTTCAATCTACATGTATGTTTTTTTTATGCATATAAAGGGTATTTTGTCCACTCAAAAGTTCTAGTAAAATATGTTGCAGGTGCTGTGTATATGGACCCAAACTATTGGTCCAACAGAGCAACCTTACCATCATAATTGGACACTCGAGCTGGTCCAACCTCTGTGTGGCCTGCTAGGTGAATTTGGAGGATTTTGGATTGTTGCCCTTATTTATATGGTGTTTGGGACTTAATGAACAATTTCGATGACATATAATATAGTACCACAAGCCCCTTATAAAAACTAAGACAACTTAACAATTAGGGTTGTCAATAGGCGAGACTAGGGCTAGGCCAAGCTCTGTCCAAGCTTGACCCACATAGGGCCACGCCTGAACTAGGTGCATGATGGGCCAAAATAGTCCAGCCTGAGCCTAATTTAGGTCGGGCTCTCGAGCTTTTGTAATGTCCATACCTGACCCGATTGTGAAATGGGCTAGAATTTTAAGAGTTTGCAAAAGAAGAGAACTGAAAAAAGTGGTTAAAAAATAGAGAGAATAGGGGAAAAAAAAGAGAGTAAAAACACTCCATTTTCTTTGTGTTATCCTATTTTTGTTGGGCCCATAATGGTGGAACCCACCTTGATCATGTATAGAGTGTATGGAGGACTCCAAGCGGCAGGGCCATCCCAATGGTTGGATCTCCTCCCTTGCTTTTCTTTCATTTCATTTCTTTCCTCATTTTCTTTTAAATTATGGTGTTGTGGGGCCCACAAGCGGGCTACACTGTTGGAGAGCATGCCCCACATACTATCACAGTGTGGACCACCTTGTATAGCCCACCGTGATGTTTATTTTCAATCCAACATGTTGATAGGTTCATACAAATTTGGATGGTGGAAGGGTACCAAAATCAAGTTAATCCAAAGCTCCTTGGCCCAACACAAGTTGGTCCACTTGATAGATGGGTCGGATCTCGCACATGGATCCCATGTATATGTGTGTGCAAGGACGTCTAGACGCTGAACGTTCTTAACATCAGAGACGTTGGATCTGTTTGGATGCCAAAAGATATAGGGGAAGGGTGGGTCCTCCAGTCGTGGATCCCACCATGATGCATATGTTTCATCCACACTATCACGCCCCAAACCTAGGGACGGACAGCTTCCGTGATGCCCCGAATCCGGCACTCGACTTCCATTCACCAAGTCCCGAATTCGGCGCACCACAAGGAAGATTTTCTTTTTTTTACTAAATTTTATATATATATATAATAATACCTGAGCATGAAGATCCATGATCAAATACCAAGCAACATTCTCCAATAGAAATCCTGATTGTTACAAGTACAATGCTTTCCAAAGGTACACAACATCAACATTGCCAAATCGAAAAATAGATGCAATGCATCGAGAAAGCAAAGTCTTCCAAGCTTCTCTAACCTTGAAAAAAAATGAGAAATAGGAGGCTTAGGCAAAAAGCCTAGTGAGTACACACGTGTGTGCAATGTGGCCTATATACAAGCAAGATAAATATACTACAAGGAAATATACCACAGCCATAATCATATTACATGCATCCGTAATCACATCATCATTATATTGTTATGCCATAATTATACAATATTAGAAATACTGACAAGTCCATGGGTCATACAATATCAGAGTACGCAATATAAATCAGCTATGCAAATGAGGAGTTATAAAGAGCTAAATATCAGATGTCGAGGATGCAATGCAATATACAGTTCCGGATGAGTTCACAAATACCGTCAGCCGTATCTAAATACTGAAACATAGTAACCTAAAATGTTACTAATGCAATGCAATATGTAGTGCAAATGAAATGACTATGCTGGAGTGAAGTCGGGATGATAGTACGTAGTATTGCAGACCATGGGGTCTATCACAAAGGAGTTCTATCCAAACTAGTCTCATACCTAATTTGGATAGTCAGACTCAATGTAGTAAACTCCTAATCTCAGGTTAGTCGCGCACCCCAATCGAAATCCTGGCTATTGCGAAGGTACACGTAACAAATAGTTGCGCACCACCAGCCCGAGTGGATTGTGAATGAATGGATGAATGAGTATGCAACTCCTGCTCAACAAGTCCACATATCAGTACAGTTCATCTCTGGGATCATCACTAGGGTTTAATACATTCCAAATGGCACCGTCTCTCTCCTAGTAGCACAGTCCAAGTGAGCGTAAGAAACCTCACTATCCACCTGGCCAATAGTCTGCCAATACCTATCCAGCATGTCGATAGCGGACCCATTCACGAGCTGGTCAAACTCAGCCTAGTAATGCCCCTACCCTCGGGCGGGTAAGGCCACACCCCCTCCCAACGGACCACGACACAGTGGGAGACGCGGCCTCCTAGTATTCAGTACTTGCGTGCTCATGTTTCCACTCGGTTTCGACGTTGGGGCGTATCTTGGCCTCGGAGGTTTAGGAATTTTCACCCAGGGACATCTATGGCGCCCGTATGCTAGAACCAAATATTTTCGCTGTCTCATCTGGCCATCCACGATATGCCTGTGGAGGCTACGACCCTGATGTCGCTAGGACATACAATGCAAGATGCATGAGTTATACAATCCTGTGCATACCGTGCACTCATGTGTGATAACCTCCACCTATCAAGGAGTCTCATAGTAACATGCTCAATGACATATGTAATGATCAACCACATCTCATAACAAACATACAGATGATGCGTATAGGTATGTATCATGATGTTATGTTATCATGTACTCGTAATTGGCATCGTCAATTGGAATCGGTGAGAATGGGCCTAACAAGGCCTAAGGGAAGGTCACAATGTGGACATTCAACCATCATTGCCCGTCAATGTGGACATTTAACCAACATTACTCCCAAGGAGTGACCGACATAAACATCAATACATACATCATGGCGAAATCACACATCACATCGGTCCTCATATACATCGCTTTGGGTCTCTCGCAAGGGCCACACATTCATCACATTGGGCCTCACTCGTGGGCCAGATATATATCACATTGGGCCGTATCATATGGGCCTTACACATCGCTATGGGCCTCGGCACATGGGCCATGAATACACCACATCAGGCTTCACAACCCATGGGCTTCAAATACACAATAGGTGGGCCCTACACATGGGCCTCAAATACATCACAATGAGCCTCATTATATGGGTTAGAAATATATCTTAATGGGCCTTGCCCATAGGCCACGAATACATGGCTACACCAATTATGATAAGTCTTATACTACAACCATTTCACACGTCACATAGTTAATGACTCATATTTGGTGTTGCATAGTTAAGGGCCAAGGGCCACGTTTCATCGTACCATTTACGGTTTAGTGATCACAGCGTATAGAATCCAGGACCTTAATAGCATTAGCTTGAGTAATATAACTCTACATCACATTCGGTTAGTGTACAACTTAGTTATATGTGATTCAAGTGGCGGTATCTATATTGATAAGCACAAACCTACGTCGTTGAATGGCCATCAATGCCACTTGATTTCATACGGTTAGGTGGCCTTGTACGATTTCACATTCATACAATTAGATGACTACATATACTCCACTATTGCCTATGATTAGGTGGCTATATATACATCAAATACCTACATGATTAATGGACCAAACAGGTATATCACACCCTCACATCACAAGAATCTACATATTTGTTATAATTAAACATGTTTAAGAGTTTAAACACAAGTCACATGATCCTATTACTTAGGGTCGTACTCTAACCAAAGTGCCAAGTGATCAAGGGCTGTCCACGATCAGCTCATTTAAGGGATTAATCATCATTACTTCAAAAATTATAATACCAGTTCGTCATATGTTTAATACATGGAGATTAAAAATTCTTGTCAAAGAGGCCTAATGGTTGGCCCAAGGCTACCACTAATGGGCCCACATGGCATTCACTTAAAATGGGCTTTAACATTCTTTGACCTACAAATAAATCGAATTTACAATGAGTTCTACATGGTGGAGCTCATGGGGCTTTCCCATGAGGTTAAGTCGTATGTGACCCACTTAAGACCTAAGTCTACTTTGATTTTAGTATAAATCCTAAAATGATATGAGGAAGTTGATGGTCCGCATGAATTAAATAGATACCCCATGGTGGCCTTAGGTTGGATTCAATAGTTAGGTCCTTATTCTCACAGCCTTGTACTGTATGGTCCAATCAGGTTGGATTGGCTGATCTTTGGGACAATGCTCTAAAAGGGACCCGGTACATGGGCTAGATGGGTTGAATATCTAATACATCATCAGGATGATGCATAATAAATTTTTTAGTGATAAGAGTTCAATTTACATTATTTCATAATGTACGACTATCTAATCATTGGATGGGCCTGAGTCTTGGCAACATACCGTCAAAAGGGTTGATAAAATAGATAAACAGTGAGGATCTTAAATATATATAATGTCATAGCCATGGTGGATTAAGTGACATAACACTTACATCAAAGTGGGCTATACCATACACAAGTTGAGAGGGTTACCCTCCATTAAATATTCATAATCATTTGTTGGGCCTACAGAGATGTGATTTGTAAATTCGGCCCATCCATTATGTATGTCCCACTTGGTTGAGGGGTCAGACTAAGTTTTAGATACATCCAAATTTCAGGTGGACCTAACAAGTGATTTTACATGCTCGAGCTTCGAGTTGTACGAATGGTTCAAGGAGATCAAAGTTACATTGGCCCTAAAGTGATGTATTTATTATACCTACACCTTTCATTTATTTTTAGAGATCATTTTAGAAAATTATCTAAAAATGAATCATAAAGATTATCTGGACCTCACCTCAATTAGCAGTGAGGATAATGATTTCGTTGTTAAACCATTCACAGGGTCCTCCATAATGTTTATTTTCCATTCACTCTGTTCATAAGGTCACAAAGACCTGAATTAAGGGGAAATACAAATTTCATATTGGTCCAAAACTTCTGACCCAAAATGGTTCCAATGGTAGATGTTTAATCCATGTTGCTTTTGTAGTGTGGCCCACTTGATAGTTAGATCTATCTTATTTTTCTTCTCAAACCTTAAGACAAGCTCACCAAATGAATGGATGGTTTAGATATAACATATACCACATGATCAGAATCATGGAAATTGCTGATTTATTCAGCTTCATAAATTTATTTTTATTTTTATTTTTTTGGATTGTGTGGGCCACCTGAGTTCCATGTACGGCTGAATTTTGAGGGTGACCTATTTTTAAAGGGTACCCATCAAATGCACGGTGCTGATGTTCGACATATATCAAGGTGGGGCTTATGGTGGGGCCCACTTTCTTCCAGCATCAGCAGCAGACGCTACTTGCTGCAGCGTCAGATGCTGGCAACAGTGCTTGTTTTTTTTTTTTTTTTTTTTTTTGTTTTTCATATATGAGGCTCACAACAGGATGATCCAGTCTGTCTGTTATGCATGTCCCACGTGGTGGAGCATTCAGTCCAAGTTTCAAATGTATAAAAATTTCAATTGGGCCACAGCAAGTACTTTTATATGTTTTAGCATATCTTCACATGATTTTTGATGGTGTGGCGTACCAGAGAACTGGGTTGGCTTCATTTTTCGGCTCAACGCCTAAAATGATCTAGAAATTTGAATAGACGGCATGGATTTAATACATACATCATGGGTGGGGCCTGCTGTGGACCCACACCTCTTCCCTTCTTTTTCTTTCAAACGGCGGCAGGCGTCTGGACGCCTGCCTTCTTTTCTTTCTTTTTTCTTTTTTTTTCCTGTGGTGTGCATGCACGTGTGCATGTGTGAGTGTGTGGCTAACCAAATTGCCATACTTGGACAGTTTGGATGGCCACAAAATTCTGGTGGGGCCCACTATCAATGGGTCCCATATAAAGCCTATAATAAATTATTATTTATTATTATTATTTTTTTTCGATGCATCCATACCATTAATCACATCATTATCATCATATCATCACGAGTATTATTTTTATTTATTTATTTTTTATTTTTTTATGTACTCTCTTATGTATCCACACCATTGATCACATCATTATCCTCAAATCATTTCCACTAATAATCATACAAATAATTAAAAAAAAAACAAACAAACCAAGAGTAGAGTGGGTGTACTCACCTTGATGAATTAGATGGATGGTCGAGATGTAATTAATGGTTGAGATAGATGAAAGGGATGAGATTGATGGAGTTGATGGCCCACCAAGATCACTCCTCTCTCTCTCTCTCTCTCTCTCTCTCTCCTATGGAAAATGGTGAAATGCTAAGGGATGGAGGGGTATTTATAAAGAAATGGATAAAATTTTAGTTAAGTTAAGCTAATGTGATTAATATTAGCTTAGGCTAGGATTATGGTAATTAATTCATGCTTTGTAATTAATGTTGGATTAAAGGAGTATGGGATGGCATGGTGTGATGATATCATGCATGAGGTGTGACATGGAAGAGAGTTGACTTTTCATGCACATGAGAGAGAAGAGGTATGGGTGTGTGACATCACACACATGGGTAGAGATTCTCTCACCCATGTGTGGCATGTACATGTGTGCATGACATGTGTTGTGCATATGTGTGGAATAAAATACATGGTGTCATGCACACATGATACACTTATTATTCTTCACGGCGTATCTCACTAACGGAGTATCATACCGACGCACGGGTGGTACCTCCACGATCGCGGTGACAGGGCGGTCAATATGAGATAGGTTTCGAGGTCTTGGGATTCCGGTCAGTTGGGATGTACAATGAACGGCCAATCCAGGTCTAGCTAAGGGCATCGATCATCATGCACATATGCATGGAAAATAGTACTGAATGGACCAGGTGTTACACACACCGTCCATCCGAATCTTCATCTGAATCTCCATCTCCTTTTGGTTGTTAAGTCCCAAAATGAAGACGATCCACATCTCAAGAGGGTCACACCATTAGCAGCAGGAAGGGTTGGAAAGCTCCAGTGTCAAAGGCGCTAGGCGCATGCGGGTGGGGTGGGTTTCCACTCGTGGGACCCACCTTGATGTGTTTCTTAGATCCACACCGTCCATCTATTTTCCCAGCTCATTTTGGCCCTTGAGCCCAAAAAATCAGGCTGATTAAAAAAATATCAGGTGGACCACACTACAGGGAACAGTGGGCTGGGAACCACCCGCACGTTATTAGCGTCTGCCCATGCAGATGTGGGGTGGTAGGTTCCCACTCATGGGGCCCACCTTGATGTATTTTGTATATCCATGTCGTCTATATGTTTCTTCATATCATTTTAGGCCATGGGCCAAAAAATGAGGAAGATTCGAGTCTTGAGTGGGCCTCAATGAGAGGATTAAATTCCTGCTGTTAAAACCTTCCAAATCCCCGTTCGAGCTGGCAAATCTAGTGGATGGAGTGGATCATCCAAATGGACCCCACCTAAGCAAGAAAAAAAAGCAACAACAAAAAAAGATCTAATAATGTGTTAGCGATGTAGCCAGTTTCCAGACGGGCTAACGTCCACTAGGGCATGGAGTGTGGGGCCCACCATGATGTTTTGTGCCATCCGCTCCATTCATCCTTATGATTTTAGGCCAAGGGCCTATAAATCAGGCCAATCCGAATCTTAGGCGAACCACGCCGAGGGGAACAGTTGGGCAACCAGGGTTACCCCTATTTGACAACATTGTGGTCCCACTCATGGGACCCACCTTGATGTTTATGTGCATCCACGTCGTTCACCTTTTTTACAGGACATGTTAGGCCATGAGCCCAATGTTTAGGCCAATCTAGATATTAGGTGATTCACACCACGGGGCATTGTGGGGGTGGTGTTTTGAGATCCCTTAGATTTGGGAATCCCCTGGACTTGGGATCCCTTAGATTTGGGAATCCTGTTTACTTGGAATCCATTGGATTTGGAGTCGCTTGGAATTGGGATCCCTAGAATTTTAGAATCCCTTAGCTATATTTGATACCCTAGATTCAGAACCTCTATAATCCTAAGTTATATGCATAATATATTTGCAAGGGTTTGAATTTAATTATTAAATCAAGTTTAATATTTCTAATTAGTGTACGTATGTAATGTTGACACCATGGTTGTAGTAAATCCATGGAGGCATATACTTTGCCTGAAATGATGAAATCCCAAAAGTCAGATGGGCCATAAGCATGGGATCACATCCTAGTGACTAACCAACGATCAATAACCATCGGTTTAGGTAAGAAATGTTCAAACGGTACAGATCATCCTATTAAAGTAATTATACTGATGTCGTTGGCCCGTTGATAATCTGATTATTTTGGGATATTATCAGTGGGCCATGTGCCCAATAGATTGGTAGCTTAGTGGCACATATTGCACATGTGGGTGTCCACCTAGGTCACACCTAGTGGGCCCCACCTTGGGATAAGTATTTTATCCATGCCTAACATCCAATTATTAGTCTTTTTATGTACATGCTACATGAGAAGCCAATGTTAGTCTAATGTAAGCCACACCGCATAGACTACTAACTTCCTAGTGGGGCCTGTCGTTCGGGTCCCACTTTATGTATATGATGTGCTAATTAAGGTCGATTATCACATGATATGTCTGATAACATGCTAGTGTACTTAGCCTGATAGGACACATTGATAACATGCTTAGTGCAACGATATCATGCGCAGTTATATGCCCATACACATAATTTGTATGCATGTTGTGGATGGTGGTTGTTCATGGCATATGCCCTTTAACTTGAGACACTTAGGGGACTTTATATGAGGTAGGGTCACCCCACATGATCGCGCGGTATTCATAACTTTGATGCATGAATTGAATACTATGACTTATGCATTTCACATCCTATATGTCACGATCACTTTTACACCCTACCGACACCGAGGTTGTGGTCTTTACAAGCATATCGTGCATGGCCATATTGGATATTGGAAATATGTGTTCTAGCACTCAGGCGTTATAGATATCCTTGGGTGAAAGTCCGTAAACCCTGTTATACCAATACGATGCTTCAATGTCAATACTGAGTAGATAACATGAGCACCCAAGTGTTAAATACTAGTAGGTCAGGTCTTCTACTGTGTCGAGATCAGTTGGAAAGGGATGTGATCTTATCCGCCTGAGGGTAGTCTGACCAGCTCATGAAATGGGTCCTTTGTAGACGAGTCGAGTGGGCATGGGCATACCACTGATAAGGCAGATAGTGAAGTCTCTTCCAGTTAGCTGTGCACGCGATGAGAGGCAGCCAGTATTGGAGTGTACTAGACCTCGATGATATTTCTTGTAACAAACTATTATGATATGTAGAATAGTTGCGGATTGGTATGTTTGCGTTGCATCTATAGTATATGACACTTGACCACGCAGGCCTTGCATTGTATAGACTTGGTAATGCTGATAACATTTATGGACTTGACATCTTAGGTCTCTATCATCTTCCGCATACTCTAATATCCATGTTCTTATCATATATATTACGCACTCATATACACACTCTACTAAGCTTCGTAGGTAGCTTATACGCATTTGTTTATGCTGCAGGTGATGCCAGGGCGTATCAACAACATTGAGCCCAGAGTATGAACCTGATCTTTTGAGTTCTTGATTATATCTTGTATTTCTCTTCCAACACTATACTTAAAGATTATATTAGTAGATATTTGGTGATGATGATGTTTTTATGACTTTGGTACACTTATAGCTTTAATCATTTAAAAAAAAATCATCTTGAAAATTCTCCTTCCGGGATCTCAGGATCGGAACCTAGTGTATGGGACCTGGTGTTGAGAATGGGGTACTACAAAGGTCGTCGGCACCGAATTTCGTGGCTGGGAATTTAGTGAGCTTGATTCCCGAATTTGGGGCGTGATAGGTAGCCTCCTCCAAGCATGTGGAGGATCTGTTATCAAGGTTGTTGCTTTAAAGTTTCACCCATTTCTCTGATTAGGCTTGCTTTTGTGCTTGGGTTTGGATTTAGTTTTGGCTTAATTAGGTGAGTCGACTAGCTTGTTGGATTGGGTAGGTTGATTGGGTGAGTTGACTCAGCGAGTTGATTGGGTGAGTTGACTCACCAAGTTGACTCAAGGCTTTAGGGTTTTAAGTTCCTAGGGTTTAGGGTTAGGCTGACTCGGTTGAATGAGCCGAGTTTAGGGTTTATGAATGAGGTTCCTAAGGTTTAGGATTTTAAGGTTATGATTTAGGACCGGGGTTTAATTATCCATTAATCAGTTCAAACTCAATCAACTTATTAACCTGGGGTGACATGTATCTCTCACGGTAAGCTAACTCTCGGATCATTATATATGCTCATGTACCTATTCATTAATAATTCTAATAGTTCATCTTATCAGGATTGCTATCTAGCAATCCAGCTCTCATGTGCATATATACACCCTTATATCCATTTTGAGCTCATAAATCATTACTCGTCTACCTGTTGATTGATCCAAACCATTATGAACACTAATTTAGGTTAGATTAAGCTAACTTACTACCTACTCTTATGGGGCCTTGCACCATCGCAAGTTTAGCAATAGGCCATCGATCTTCCAACGTGCGTGGGCCACAAAAGTTTTGGATCTATCTAATATTCTTGTATTTTCAGTCCATCATAATAGATTAACTCCATAAATGGTACAAATGGCATATGATCACCCTAGTAGCCCCAAAGAAGCTTTCAATCGTAGGCATTGCCTTTTCCATCATCATGGACCACTCGTCTCCTGAATCTGTCATATTTTCATACGGGCATCATAATTGATGTGGATGCCTCTCAGTCATCCGCTTCCCCTATATCAACCCATCAATCCCATTAGTTGATGTGGATGCCTCTCAGTCATCACAAAGTGGGCCCCACAGATCTGTTTTTTTTTTTTTTTTTTTAATTTAATTTAAAGAAAGACCAACGGGTGCGATGAGGAAGAGCCCCGTCTTCTTCTCCCTTTCAAATTCTTCCTCTCATTTGATCAGCAACAATGGGACCCACCAGAGTGACCTGGACCATCCATCTGTTACCCGAGTGGGTTTTTAATGATGGACATCTCCCCCATAGATATCCTATCGTGCGGTCCACTCGAATCTTCGATTTGCCTCATCTTTGATTTCCTACCTAATTTTGACCCGGCATAATCAATGGACGGAGTGGATTTCTTGCAAACATTAGAGTGGACCCCACCTAACGACACCAAAGTCTAAAGAATCCATTTGAAACGGGATTTTTTCTAATTTCTCACAACCGTCATAACCTCACCTAGCGAATTTAAAATTGATCCAGACCATCCAATCTCTGGATTTCCTGATTATTCAACGACACTCATCGCTCCAACATTCCCCATTCTTAAAGAGCCAATCAGAAACTCCCCCTTTCCCGTGTTCTTCTCCACGTTTCCGGCCTCTCAACTGTGTGACATGACAGCTTGAAGGCTTCTCTCTCCCTCCTGAACCATGGGTCAAATGCATCCCAACCTTTGATTTCTTAACCCTCTAACTCTGCATGATCCATCTGGGTTGTCCAATAGCATCGGAGTGAAGAAATAACCCCCCAGCTTGTAATCTGCCATTAACAATCCGACCATCTTCTTCGTGAAGCAGCCAACACCTTCGAACATTGTTTAGCCATCGATTCAAGATCCAAACTGAGGCCCATTTAAACAACATATGATCATCATTCATTACACGGGATTTGATTGAGGGTATCGGAATGTTACCCAACTAGCATTCAAAACACGCTGTTAAGAATCCAAACGCAAAGAACTATTTTCGTCTCTTACTCCATCTGGAATCCTTGATAAGAACACCGAAAGAGAGCGCTATTTAAGTTTATAAAGACCTCAAAGAGAGAGAGAGAGAGAGAGAGAGAGAGAGATTGGAATCAAAACAGAAAGAATTCGATGTTGACTTGCACCTGTCTCACTCCGGTGAAGTGCAAAGTGCGCCTCTATAGCCACACTGCCTCACATGCCCACACCCTCACACCGAGCCCGAGTGCACGTACTAGAACATGCAAGTTCCATTCTCCTTTGGACCATGTGGGTAAGTATTATAAGACTCCACACTCATCATATAAACCACACAAATTCCTTCTCTTTTTCCAATGTGGGACTATTCCCAAAACCATGAAAAAAGGTGTTTTTCAGACACTTTTTTGAATATAATATTTAATATATTTAGTATATATATTTTTTAAAATCAATTTTTTTGTAACATTTGAGAGAAGGAAAGAGAGAGTTTTGATCGAGAGAGAGAGAGAGAGAGAGAGAGAGAGAGAGAGAGAGAGAGATTCGACTCGATTCGTTATCAACTTCAGTTGAGTTAGTTCAATTCAGGCCTTGCCTTTGCTAGACGTTTAGGAAGGCAGGAAATAGAAGAAGAAAAGATCCTTTGCTAGAGGTTCAGGAAGGCAGGAAAGAGAAGAAGAAAAGTGGAGAGAATAGAGGAAGGAAAACGAGAGAGAGAGAGAGAGAGAGAGAGAGAGAGAGAGAGAGAGAGAGACGGTTTGACAACTGAGTGGAATGGCTGAGTCAACCTACTGACTTTTTGAATTCGAGTCATTTCTCGGATTGGTTCAGGTGCTTCAGAATCGTTTGAGAGGTAATCCTTCCCCTCCTTGTTCTTCGATTCATAAATAAACCTTAATTGTTGTTTTTACACCATGACTCACTAAGTCAACGTGCTGATCCACTAGATTTAGGTCTAAAGGATGGAGAACCTTAGTGTAAGAAATAAGTAACTAGTGGGATTCCACTTATGTACGTCAAAAAACGATACTGAGTTGCACCGAGTCACATTAAGTTGAACTAAGTCCAACCGAGTTTGATTATAATTGAACCCTGGTCGAGTGCACGTAATTTTCAGCATTAATCCAGATCATCTTGCACCTATTCAAATGGGTGATCCTCTTAATTTTTGTTATTTTTTATTTATAGTATTACATTGAATCTATTTTATACAATAATAATATGAGTTGTTTTGGATTTATTATATTTGAAACTTATAATCAATAGCGGCCCATTAACATTGAGATGTGGCCGAAGATTGATTGAAAAGGCAGCCCGGCCAGCCCGCCCCTTCAAATGAACATTTCTCCAAGATGCTTTTCCAGTACGTAGCTTATACGTCATTTGAAAGGTGCTCCAAGGATCCAACTGAATAGCCAAGGAATTCTAGATGTTTATATTTGTTTCTAAGTTTAAATTTGTAAGTGAGAAGGAATTGAGTACATGTTTAAATGAATTAGATATGTACTTATGATACGTTGAAATGAAGAAAATTTATTTTAGTTGTATGTGATTCATGCATGAGACAGAATGATAGCATGGGTTGAAATGCTCCGTGATAAATAAATAAATAAATTTTTTTTAAAAATAATAATACTCTGCCCTGGAAGTTCCAACATGAACACTACGCTCTGCCCTGAATTTTCTAAAAGCCACGATACACATTTCTTTTTTATACTGAGCAATACATGCATAATGTGAATGTTAATTTTAGGTTATTTGTATCTATATAATTTATATGTTAATCCAAAAATCACAATGATAGGTCATCTTTGTCTTTGAGTCTAGAAAATTATTTTCATGTCAGCGACAAGAGGGGTGGATATGAAGATCTGTGCATGCAATTGTCCATAACTCTATAAAGCTCTTGACCCTTGCCAACCCAACACATATAAAATCAAACTTATAGTACACCGCTACTTATCTTTTATCTTTTATCTTAGCTTATCTTAGCTTAAGACAACCTGTCAATTGCTACTACACTGGATTAGCTATAGCATTTTTTTTTTTTTCAAAAATCCTTGATTCATATATAACTTCTGAACAGAAACTTACAAAACTGGGCCCTCCCAGGAGAAAAAGGACCTAGCGAGGACCAAACAAAATAACAAACTGGGCCACACCAATCCCACTATTCACAAAACCCACCAACGAAAAAGAAGGTTGGAAAGTTACTTCCACTCCCCAATAGAACCAAGCCCTACCCTGTCTAAGACAAGAAGCCCACGCCCCAATTGAGGAAGCTCAACCCAATAACTACTACAAAACCGAAATTGAGAGGAGCTCCCCTCGTGAGCAAGCGCATCAGCCGGAGCGTTCCCTTCCTTAAAAATGTGCTAAAAAACTATCTGCCCTTTTTGACGGAGGTGGTTTGTTCTAGCCATCCAGCCTCTCCATTTCCAATGCAGGCTTAAGTTCTCCTTAAACACCTTGACCACCAACTCTGAATCGGATTCTACCACCACTTTACAAAAACCTTTTTCTATACACATAGCTACCCTGTTGTGTGCTGCTCTGATTTCAGCCCCAATGTTAGACATCACCCCATATCCTACCGAGAAAGCAAAAATGAGATCACCTTTGTCATTCCTACAAACTCCGCCACCCCCAGCTAGACCTGGGTTCCCTCTAGACGATCCATCAACATTAACTTTAACCTAGCCCACAGGGGGTCTATGCCATTTAATTATATTCTGGGTTCCATTCCTGACACCGCTTGTACCTACAGGGGGCTGAGGGGAAACGTTAGAAAACGTACCTGTCCTTCTCCCTTCCACTTTGTGTTCCTGTCTAGATAACCACCTAGCAACACGAGCGATCATTGATCCTACCGCTGGAGCTATACTTTCGAACATTGCCTTGTTTCTTGCTTTCCACAGCTCCCACCAGATGAAAGCTGGCGGTAGCATTTTGTAGATATTGCATAGCATAGCAGTGTAATTCCGTCCATCTGCGCTGCTATGTCGGACCGACCTAGATTAAAAATAGTGTAATTTTCTTCCTTCTATGTCGAGCACTAGATTGCAAGATTTTTTTTTTCTTTACTTTTCAAAAAATGTAATTCTCTTCGCCTACGCGTAAGTCGCTAGACCAAGGAAGACTTAAATCTAATGCCTCACCATGTATGTCATAGATGTTGGATTGCTTAGGGATGCTTTTGTAAGTTTTTACTCTTATTTCAATTAATGCAATTATTGCAATCAGACTATCTTTGCTATCATGATGAGGAATAAAATATTTTAACTAAAAGACAATAAGAACTCATTAGAAAGACAAACCATTCCTTTTGCAAAATCATTTGATTGTACATACACATGGCTTAATTGATAGCCGAACTGCTTCAGTTCTCCATCATAAATGACCGCCCATGATCTCTCTATTTACTCAACTCTTGGGGTCATATGGGTTTAGATCGGATCGAGCTATAAAAAGCGTTGCATCCCGTCACAATACACACATGCCAACTACCAGATTTGGAGCCAAATACCAACAAGGTATAGAAATGATGACATTATTATAGGACTAGAAATCCAAATATGCATACAAAACTTGAATTTCTTAGGTAACAAGCCAAGCTCAGGTATTGGCAGTTATCAATCTCCGAACAAGAAGGCCACATTTTATAATCTAGACCATCCATCTTTATTGACCCACCTAAGATGAACGACTAAACAAATTAAACCATGAAAGATTGACAGTTCTAAGGGCCGGTTTTCCTCTTCTTGAACGTGGGCTTGTTGACTTGTTTTCTTTTTTAACTATCCATTTTAAAACTTCTCTCAGACAAATAAGATTTTCCCGACTGATGCAATATTCGTATAGTTGTCCATAAACTACGGGCCTTCCAAATGGACAGATCAGATTATCCATCCATTATTCTGCATGGGCCCGGCCTAGCCCGTTGCCTCCCATTTCTGCGAGTTGTACTAACCATTGATTGAATGGCCTGAATAACCTGATCAAACTGGTTCATACATATGGAGATGGCTACCGTTTCAACATGGACATGCCACATGGAGGGCAGAGATATTACGGACACAGATATTGACGGTCTTCATTTCTTATGAGTGGGCCAATAGCTCATTAATCTCGACTGTTGAAAGGATGGACTATCAACATGGATGGATCACGAACCCAAAATTTCCTAGAATGAGAGATCCTAGTCATCCAACCTTTGGTGCTTGTATGGTTGAAATGAAAAACTGCTGAGTGCCGTTTCAACATACCCTCAAAAGGGTCAATCGATGCTTAAACACTATTTTAAGCAAAATCTCAATTCGTATTGTGTTTGGTTTCAGGTTTGCAAATTCCATCTGATTCTCTACTCGTTGAAATATGAGCTAAAAAACCCACACAACACTTGAGCAAGTCCACGGACAAAGTCGTTGGAAAATCATTTTTGGAAGACCTGTACTGTTTTTGAACTTCTGAAATCTTGGACAAGTACACAAATTTCTTTAGGTTATTGGGCCGAGGATCATCTGATTTCTCCAAATATAGGACTGGAGTGCATCAAAGTGAGATTCGCATGATAAAAGCACTATAGCGGCTATTTTTCGTTTGGTGCACAAACGGCCAGTCTAAATAGAATAAGCTAGTCATATCTTACATTGCCACCGGCCGTTTAGGCACGGATGTGGGTTCCTTCCCAACTACAAGTCCTCTGTTAATTAGTAGGAGAAAGTTCTATATCAATAGGGTTGTGTGTGGTGCCCCTTAATGCACCGGTAAGACTCTTCATGTTAAATGCCACTGGTGTCAAGTGGTTAATATTTTAAATAATCAGATAATTATTTAATACGTTTAGGGCCAATCTGTACCTTCCAAAATGTGGACACCATAATGCATGTATATGGCTTACTAAAAATCACATGGCAGATGATCTTAACCATCTGATATTTCTACCCTTGAATTAAGGTTTTTCTTCACTTTTTTATTGATATTATTAAATAGATTTGTAAGTTTTTATTAATAAATCCTTATCATAACTAATTGAAGTAATTAAAACACTAAGGTCATAGGTTCCAATATCCACTGTGGTGTGTATTACAAAAAAAGTAAAAAATAATTTACAGTCTATCATTAATTTATGACATGGTAATTTCTGTGATAGTCTATCATTATTTTATGACATGGCAATTTCTGTCATCCATAAACTAAATAGACTGATGCACACAGGTCCACACCTGTCATAGGCAATGGGTACAACGCCCAAGCAGTGCGGTGCCCACTGTGTTGTGTGTGACATCCTCTCCGTCCATCAGCTGTAAGACATCATTTTCATAAGATCATCATCATCCTGTTTGTACCCTAACGAATTAGAGAAAGCGTCTCTCAAAATATGTACTTCTTCAGTCCGGTTTGCCTTTTGTTAGACAATGGATGAATAGCCTTTGAATATGTCCCACAGTATTTGGCAACCGTGTAATGCACATCAAAGCACGCGCTTTATGTTACGTCCACTGTATCGGATAGCCGCAAAGGCATGATGGCAAGGGAACCCAAACTTTTGCCAGTAATGACATGAGTATGTTCGCCATTTCAAGATCCACCTTCTTTGCATCTGAAATGTGCTTACCAACCACAAACTCTGCTGCACAAGGTAACACAGAAACAGGCTCTTCCAGTCTCTCTACTATAGGAATAACCTCTTGAGCACTGGGAACGAAGAATGTCTCCCACTTTGAACTCCATTTACACCTTTTTGTAAATGTATCCATCATAGGAGCATGGGTGATAGGCAGGTCAATGCAATTCAGACCCCACGCGGACATCATGGTGACATGATAAATATGGGAAACACATTATCTCTTGGAGGTGAGATGCGCCCCAGTGCTGAGGATTAATATCCTTCAAAAAATTCCATGATTCTATAGATTTATCATGAATTTCATGCAAACAAGCATCGAATTCAGAACGATCTATTGCATAAGTTGCATCCTCAAAAAGTAACCGCAAATCCCTAATTTTGTACTTCCTCACAATTTCTTCAACCAGCAACCACCAACAGTATTGATGACATGCATATGGAAAGATACCACGAACCACTTCAAGAATTCCATCCTCTCTATTTGATATAAATGTTAATTTAGGTATGCATCCCAGGACTTGAGCCAATTCATCACAAAACCATTTCCAACTCACTACTTTCTCTGATTCAACAAATGCAAATGAAACCGGAACCAATCATGTTCTGCATCAATAGCAAAGGCAAAGAGCATAGCACGTCTGTGTTTTTCTTCTATTTCAAAACCTAGATCCAAAGACCCCATGTGTAACCTGATTGGATCCGAGTTTGGGTCTTCACGAATTAGACTTGGGCCTTGGGGACACAAACTGACAAGTCCCTAAACTAGTTAGCCCGAGAATGGGTACTATAAGACCGTACCCAAACCCAACAAGTCGACGTACCCCAACTGATATGTATTTTGCTGCATTAAAAGTTCTATATCATTCCCTCTTACGGAACACATTACACCACCGTCTGATAATCTAGACCTTTGATTTGGTTGGACACTGTGTGGATGGAGTGTATGCCACAATTTTCAAAGGTTAGAGATGACCTTAATGGAAGGGTTGTTTTTTTTTTTTTTTTTTTACCACACGCACGCACACCACCGAAGGTTGATTGGCACATGATCCCTATAAATATGGGACAACCTTAATGGAAGGTTGATTGGCACATGATCCCTATAAATATGGGACGACCTTAATGGAAGGTTGATTAAGCTAGTGGACCCTTGCATTATGAACTGTTCCCATAAAATCACATTAGTTGGGTGGTGATTGGGAAATGATCCACCATCTAACTGCCCCTCAAATTTATAAATATTTAAGGCCGTACTTCCAAAGGGGTGGTAATGGGCCAGGATAGATTTGAACCGGGCTTTTAATAGCTCAATTTTAATCAGGCCCAAAATTCCAGCGGAGTGCCCACAAGCAATGGCTTCATGTGCATAAGAGCGACCTCATCTATTAGGTTTAGCACACATTCCCTAACCACAGAAACAAGTCCGGCCCAACAATTAGGTGAACCACAGCATAGGGAACAGTGTGAAGTCATCCCTAAAACCCCTATATTAACATTGTGCGGCCCACCTAAGTTATGGAAAAGCATGATATTTAGGGTGATGATACATCCCGGTGAATGAGGTGCATTAGATGAAATGGATTGGATGTCATCTAACTGCTGTTGTAAGCCCCCATAAAATTAATGATGGGCCCGACTTCCATACGGTATGGCCTACTTGTGCTTAGGAACGACTTGATATTTAGGTCCTAGGGTGAAGTTAGGCAGTACACATGATGAATGAGTTGTAGATTGACATGATTATTTAGGCCAAAGGCACAATCACCAAAAGTCCCCACCTAATGAATGGATGGACTTTCACACACGTTTGTTGACATGTGTGTAAATGCATAGCTAAAATAAGACCAAACTCATAAAGTTGTGGCAACTTATCCTCCACACATGACAGCCCACACACATGTCAATCCTAACCATCCAAGGGTAGTAGACATATCTCTCTCAACTGTTTCTTTGGTGTGGCCTACCTGAATCAAAACTGATTTTTTGTCCTTGAACCTAACATTGGATTGCATGTTGAGTGGTCTCAAGGTAGGCCTCATTAAATCAAGGGTGACATTTTTTTTTTTTTAATAGCGGAAATTTAAGAATAGTTTAGAGATGATAGCTCACCATTGATTTTTAAGGGGCCACCATAGTGTATATGTGAAATCCACTATGCCCGTTAGGTGTAATCCTAGGTTAGTTTCGATGCCAAAAAATCAGGTAAATCCATTATTTAGGTGGGCCACTAGCACTAAGTGTGTATTCCCATGTTAGGCTCAATTTAATAAAAAATTTAGGTTAATCCATTATTCAGGTGGCCAGAAGTCCAACAACTAAAACATTTTTGATTTTTGGATCTTCAACTAGTCGAAGACCAAATTTGACTAGTCGAATAGAGCTCTTCGACTAGTCAAACTGGTCATCAGGCTAGTTGAAGTTTGGATAGATCTTAACCAACGCAATCTTAAATCCGTTGAACAGAATCCGGTCTGCTCGGGTTAGTCAAAGATTCAACTTCTTTACTTATAAATTGAGTTCTTCTCTTAATCCAAAATATCCAACTTAATTATCAAAATCCTTCTCTAAGAGAGAGAGAAGCTCAAATTATTAGCAAGCTATTTGAACGGTATTTATAAAATTTATTTATAGCTTTTGTTTAATTCCCTTAATCTCAGATATTCCAATTTTAATTCTAAAGAGAGTAAACTGTATTCTTCTTTTGAGATTTAAGAGAATTAACTCAAGTAGCCATTGGTTTTAACTTAATTAAAATCAATAGAACTCTGGAACATTTTCTATCTGACTGAACATTGAACAATTGACATTTAAGAAAGTGATTCTTCGGCTACAACTTCTGAAACGTCTTCTACAGTGAAGATAAGTATACATTCAATTCTTTATTTGGTTTTTCTGAGGTAACTAGAAAATCTCAGTGTAGGTTTTGTCTGAGATAGCTTGAAAATCTCAGTGAGGGGTTTGATTGTGATAGCTCGGTAAAATCACAAGAACTATATCAGGTTTTAAGATGACTCTGAGAAAACCTTTTTCATAGTGAACACCAAAGTTACGTGGAGAGTAATTTTGGGATTGGAGTTGGTGTGACTGTTTTTAAAACATCAAACCACTATAATTCTCTATGTTATGTTGTAAATGCTTTTACTGTTTATGTGGTGAATGGTTGTATTTAATTTTCAGTTCAAGTGGTGAATGTTGTAACATTTATTTTTATTTATTCTTATAAAGTTTGAGGTTTTGATTTTAAAGAAATTCGTGAAATAAGGTTGTCCTGCCTAAACTTTAGGTAAGGTTGTCCTACGAATTATTTGGAACCAATGTTTCAATACTTAGGCAATTGAGATCTCTGATTTATTTATATATTCAGCACTTAGTTCGATTATTTGACATGGTCCTATTCACCCCCCATTTAGGACTTCTTAAGCTCTCCATTTCAAGTGGTATCAGAGAGGGTTGCTCTATTTTTATTTTTATTTTGGATTAAACTCCTTAAGCTAGATCCAGAGTTTTACTATATCAAATTTTGACAGTTTGTCCATTACTAGGCCACCTCCTTTTAATGGCTCTAATTATTCATGTTGGAAAGCCGGGATGAGGATTTTTCTCAAATCCTTAGAGGAAAGTATGTGGCAAGCCACTATGACTAAATGGACCCCTCCTATGACTGAAGTAGTAGCCGAGGATGGAACCAAATCTATGAGAGAAACTCCATTTTATTTATGGTCTGCTAGTCAGAAAAATGAAAACAACGCAAATATAAAAGCTTTAAATGTCATAACATACGCTCTATCGCCTAATGAATTCAAAAGAATTATTTCATGCGATACAGCTAAGCAAGCATGGGACATTCTCGAAATGACACATGAAAGAACTACTATTGTCAACAAATAAAAAATTCAAATCCTCACAACCAGATTTAAGGAGATTCGTATGGAAGAAAATGAGTCATTTATGGACTTCTATATGAAACCAAATGATATAGTAAATTCCATGTGAGGTTTAGGAGATAGAATCTCTAAAAGCAAGCGCAAAAATATTGCGATCACTTCTTGATAGGTTCAATTATAAGGTTACTGCTATACAGGAGTTAAGGGATACTGATGTCATGAAAGTTGAAGAGTTAGTTGGTTTTCTTTAAACTTATGAGTTGAATTTTAAGGCTCCTAAAGCTAAGTCCATTGCTCTTAAATCGTCTAAGTCTAATTCAAAAGAAACTAATTCTGATTTTGAAGAAAATGAAGATGATATGGCAATGTTAGCAAAGAAATTTTATAGAATTTTCAAAAATAAGAAAAGAACAGATTTTCAAAAACCATTTGATAAAAGAAAAGGAAAATCTAATTCTTGGAAATCTAAAACAAAAGACAGTCAATGTTTCAACTGTCATGAATATGGGCACTTGGCTAATAAACGTCCTAAAAAGGATAGATCTAAAAGAAAGAGAATGCTAGTTACTTGGGATGAATCATCTGATTCTGAAACTACTTCTAAATATAATGAATCAGATCAAAAAAATACAAATGATGTGAAAGCCTTTACGACTATAGCCAGAGTCACTTCTTTAGATAGCTGTAATATGTCTGACTATTCTTTTTCATGTGATATTACAAATCATTTAAATATTACTTTTTAATTATATATATATATAAATTTTCCTCTCATATAATATAAAAATTCTATATATATATATATATATATATATATATATATATATATATATATATATATATATATATATATATATATAAAATATGCGCTAAACTAAAAGAAGAACTTGAAAAATAATTTTAGAAAAATCTCATTTTTTCAATTGTTTTGAAAAAATAAAATTAGATTTAAGTTTTAAATCTTCTGAATTGCAAAAGCTCAAAATAGAAAATGAGAAACTAAAAAGTTTTTTCCCTTCAGAGTTCAAAGGACACTTGGAAATATGCCCGTGGTGACCAAAAGCTAGAAAAATTGTTAACCTCATTGAGGCGATGTGGTGACAAGTCTGGTCTAGATTATATAAAAAATAACTCTTTGAAAACTAAGGATTCAGCTCCTACTTTTGTAAGAAGAGAATCCTCGAACTTTAAAAGAAAGACTTTAAGAAATTCAAATCGTAATGATTTCATAAACTCTAAACATTTTCAAGTCTCTAAAATAAATAATAATGCCATCAGCTATAAACATCAAAGGAATAATAAACCACCCTTAGCTGAAAAAATTGCGGACTTGCTTAAAAAGCTTCTGAAATCCAACTCAAATGAAATTAGAGTTAATACAAAATGGAGAAATCCTAACTTTCAAATACAGCAAAAATCAAGAGATACTCCTAAACCTAGAACTGTAATGAAATGTGTTCCAAAGGTTAAGTGTCTTGTTGCCTACACAGCTTTCAAAGTCATTAGTCATTCAAGATGATACCTAGATAGTTGATGTTTTAGACACATGACAGGTGACAAAGCGATATTCACAAATATAAAAGAAGTAAATGGCGGCTCAGTCACTTTCGAAGATGGAAGCAATTGCAAAATAATAGGTCAAGGTAATGTATAACTTCCTAAGTTGCCTCTCTTTAAAAATGTGTTTTGTGTTAAAGGATTAAAACATAATCTTTTGAGCATATCTCAGATCTGTAGTAATAAACACAATGTGAAATTTTCAGATCATGGATATGAGATTATAAATGAGAAAGGTAGTGTAATATTAAATGGTCATAGGACATCTAAAAATTACTATATAATCGATAACTCTTGCTCAACAAACCATTCATGTTACATGGTCTAAACAAACGAGATTGAACTATAGCATAAACATCTTGGACATGTGAACTATGAAGATTTATATAAATTGAGCAAAAGAGATCACTTGCGTGGCCTACCCAAGCTGAAAAAGATAGAAAAAATCTGTGGCACATGTCAAATTCGCAAGCAGATTAGGATTACTCATAAGAAAGTGAACTCAGCCACGGCTAAACCTCTAGAACTTTTCCACATAGATTTAATAGGACCAATTAGAACGGAGAGTAGAGGTGGAAAGAAGTATTTTCTGGTCATTGTTGATGACTACATTATATATACATAAGTAACCTTTTTAAGAGAAAAAACAGATACTCTTGATGAAGTCAGAAAATTTTTAAAACGTATCCAGATTGAAAAAGAGATATCTGTGGTCAAAATTAGAAGTGATTATGGTACCAAATTTGAGAATAGAAATTTTGAGAAGTACTGCAATGATTATGGTATATCACATGAATTCTCTGCTTCTAAAACACCTCAACAAAACGGAATTGTTGAAAGAAAAAAATAGAATTCTACAAAAAATGGCTAGTGTAATGCTAAATAGCATGAATCTATCAAAAAAATTATAGGCTGAAGCTATTAGTATTGTATGCTATATTATAAATCATGTTTATATTAGAAAAGCTAAAAACAAAACAGCTTATGAATTATGGTTTAATAAAAAACCCACAGTTAAATATTTTCAACTTTTGGAAGCAAATGTTTTATATTACGCGATCGAGAAAATTTGAGAAAATTCGAAGCTAAGAGCGATGAGGGAATATTTTTAGGTTATGCTCTAAACAGCCGGGCATACTGAGTTCTTAATAAAAGAACTGGGGTGATTCAAGAATCTATAAATATGGTGATAGATGATCAACTAATCACACTAAATCCTAATCAAGATGATAATGAAGTCAATATAATTAATATACCTGACTTTTCATCTAAATCAGTCAATATGGAGATAAGATTAATCAAAGACCAACCGACTAATCAAATACTTGGTAACTCTCACACTGGTATTCAGACAATAAGACAACTAGAAAATATATACAATTATGTCTACTTCACTTCCCAAATTGAACCGGCCAATGTAAATGAAGTACTTGCTGATGAAAGTTGGATAAATGTCATGCAAGAAGAATTAAATCAATTTATTAGAAATGATATATAGTACTTGGTTTCCAGACCTACTGATAAAACATGTAATTGGAACCAAATGGATTTTTAAGAATAAAATTGATGAAATGGGGAATATTATTATAAATAAGGTACGACTGGTTATACAAGGGTATACTCAAATAGAAGGTATTCATTACCATGAAACTTTTGCACCAGTTGGGCACCTTGAATTTGTAAGATTATTTATTTTAATTGCATGCCATAAAAATTCAAAATTTATCAAATAAATATTAAAGGTGCATTTTTAAATGGTGATTTGCATGAGGAAGTATATGTTAAACAACCAAAGAGTTTTAAAGATCTCAAACTTTCAAATCATGTGTACCGTCTTAAAAAGGATCTTTATGGTTTAAAACAAGCTCACAGAGCATGCTATGAAAAATTGATTAAATTTCTACTTAGTCATAATTTTATGGGTAGTGTTGATAAAACCTTATTCATCAAGAAATATAATGATCATACTCTGATAGTTCTGATCTATGTTGACAATGTCATTTATAGATCTACATACACTAACTTATCTATTGACTTTATAGATATAATGAAATCTAAGTTTGAAATCAGTATGGTTGGCGAACTAAACAATTTTCTTAGATTACAAGTAAAAAAAGTTGAATATGGAATGTTCATCTCACAGACCAAATATGCAATGAACCTTGTAAAAAGGTTTGGTTTTGAGAATGAAAAAAATTTCAAGACTCCAATGAGTATGACTCTTAAACTCTTAAAGGATGAATCATGTAAAAGTATAAACTCTCGTCTATACTGTAGCATGATTGATAGTATTCTATACTTAACTGTTAGTAGACCTGATATTGCTTTAGTGTTGGAATATGTGCTAGATATTAATCTAATCCTAAATAATCACATTTAATTGCTGTTAAACGGATAATTAGATATGTCCCAAGTTCTTTGAACTTGGGACTTTGGTATCCGCATGATATGTCTGTACAAATTGCCAAATATACTAATGTAAACTGGGCAGGAAATATTAATGATAGAAAATTTACCAGTGGTGGATGTTTTTACGTAGGAAATTATTTAGTACCTTGACTCAGTAAGAAACAAAATTCAGTATCTCTCTCTACAGCTAAAGCTGAATACATTGTAGCAGGAAATGCTTGCACTCAACTAATTTTGATGAAAAGAATGCTAACTAATTATGAAATTATACAAGATACAATGACATTGTACTGCGATAATTCAAGTGCAATTAATATCTCAAAAAATTCAATCCAACATTCTCATACGAAACATATTGATATTCAATATTGTCACACCCAAACTCGGAAACCGGGCTTACAAAATTCTTGATCGCCGAATCTAGCGCCGACACCTCCGTAGTACCCCATTCTCGGCTCCCGGCATCTATACACCAGGTTCCTATCCTAGGATCCTACAAAGAGGATTTCAAGCATGATTTTGATTCAGTATAAACATAACCATAAGCATAACCCAAGAATAATAACCACAAGAACACCATCACAAAATCCACTATAATAAAAAATTTTGAATACAATGCATATGAAGGGAAATATGAGATGATAATAACAGAAACTCCAAAAGCTCGGCTACACTCTCCAATTGCGACAAGGCTACAGCTGCGTCCTGGCGTTACCTGCACGCATCAATCATGCATAAGCTTATAGAAAGTTTAGAGGGTGGCGTAACTGTGTGCGCAATATAAGCGCGCTCAGAATGCAAGGTCAGAGAAATGCAGAATTATGCTGATGAGTACATGAATGCAATCAGCTGTACCAAGGCTATGTGATGCAAGATATGAATGTTATCGGCCATATCAAGACCATGCGATGCGAGATGCAACTCAAGCATGCCAATCCTTATCCAGATCCTCATACAACTCATCAAATATCAGTACAGTTCTCATTCTGGATAATCACCGAGGTCTAATACACTCTATGCCAGCTTGCCGCCCCTATCCGGACGCACAACTAGGAGAGTGGAAGAGACCTCACTATTCACCTGCCAATATCGGGCCCGACTTGTTGATAGCGGATCCATTCCTCAAGCTGGTCAAACTCAACCTATAAATTACCCCCTCACTCAGGCGGGTAAGGTCACACCTCTTTCCAATCGACCATGACACAGTGGGAGATGCGGCCTACTGGTATACGGCCATCGCGCGCTCATGTATCTACTCGGTCTCGACGTTGGAGTTATCTTTGGTACATCGGGTTTAGGGATTTTTACCCAGGCACATCTATGGTGCCCCGATGCTAGAAACAGTATTTTTGGTATTCAATCTAGCCATCCACAATGTGTCTGTGAAGGCTATAACCCGGATGTCATTATGGCATACAATAATCACAATCACACAAATGTAAGTGCATGAATCACTCTACCGACCATGCAACAATCCTGCGCGTACCGTGCTCATGAAGGGCAACTCCACCTATTAGGGAGCCCATAAACAATCTGCCTAAAGACATATGCTATGGTCAGTCACTCCTCATATCAACCATACATATGATGCGTATGAGCATGAATCATGGATCTATACTAAACATGTTATATGGTGATGGGCTCTGTTCATATCGACGAGGGGCCTAGACGGCCTACACACTACAAGTATGGGCCTAACAATGGGCCCTAGGGAGAGTGATAATGCGGACATTTAACCAACATCATTCTTACAATGTGGACATTAAACCATCATTGCTCCCAAGGCATAGCCCCGCCATAAAACTCAACTCATAAACCATGGTGGGATCACATTACAATGGACCTTATGTACATCCCATTGGGCCTCGACCCATGGGCCTCCAATACATCAAAGGGGCCTTATAACATGGGCCTCATATATATCAAGGTGGGCCTCAACGGATGGGCCATGACTACATTAATATGGGCCTCATCACATGGGCCTTAACAACAGGCCACAACTACGTCAAGATGGGCCTAATCACATGGGCCTCTATATGTGTACCAAGGTGGGCCTCAATGGATGGTATGGATACAACGCATGCATCATGGTGGGCCCCACTATCCAAATAGCGGACGGTGTAGATCAAGCACATACATCTTTGGGGCCTAAAGCATAGGGATAAAACACATGCATATGGAGTGGGTCCCGCCATCAGAATGGCATGGATGTACACGTACACCTCGTGGAACCTGCAGAGCTCATTTAAAGGAGCAGCTGCATAGATGCCGCACGTGTAGCTTTGCTGCCTATTTTAAAGGCAGACGTGGGTCCCAACATAGGGCCCACTGCAACGATTATATATATTTTAATATCCATGCAACGTCCAAGCCCTGGACAGCCTGGACTGACACATACGAGCATCATGGTGTGGCCCACTCAAATGGCTGGACGGCATGGATGGGGCCCATAGACCAGAAAAAAAACAAATTTCATTATGATCCAAAAACTCTAGTGAACCAAAAAGGGTTTTAAAGGCAGACGTTCAACCCACACTATTTGCTGTGACGTGGGCCACCTAAGTTCCTCCAACGGCTAATTTTTGGGGTGGCCCACAGTTAGAAGTGGGGTCCACCAAATAAACAGTTTGGATACACATCACACATCACGGTGGGCCTATGAATGGGACCCGTGGTCCCTGCCCACCTAGTGTCTAGGACAATGTTGCGTCCTTTGTGTCAGCGGCAGCAACAGGCGCTGCTACCTTGTGTTGTTTTTTTTTAATTAGAAATATCATGGTTTTTCCCATGTGGGGCCCGCATCGGGAGAATCCACTCCACCCATTGGATTCCATGGCTTGATACCGTCCAAACGAGCCCAATATCCAGTATGCTTTGGCGAGTAGGACATCAAGGCAGGTTTTCAATGGTATCAATACTATTTTCTATGGTATGACCCGCCAAATAGTTGGATTGGCCCCATCTTTCAACTCAACACCTAAAATAAATTGGGAAAGAGGATGGACGGCTTGGATTGAATACATACAAGGTGGGGCCTGCATGAGCGGTGCACACATCATTGTTAACCACCCCACGTTCACAGCTCACTGTTAGCCGCACCCACGGCTGGGCACGTCCAGCGTCCCCTGGACGTTGGACACTCTACACTTGTAGCATGGTGGGTCCCACATGGATGTGGCCCACCTGGTTGGATCAATCAGATATTTGTGTTTTCCCTACATCCGGCCCATGGGTAATGGGGTGTCAGGCGACCCCACTTGATGGATAGCATGAATAAGATATATACTTCATGGTGGGGTCCATTCGAGTGGACCACACGGCCAAATCAACTTAAAATGAAAGAGAGAGAGAAGAGGGAGAGAAGAAGAGACGAGAGAGATCATGATGAAGAGGAGGGACCCCGCCACTATGGGCCCTCCATTTCTTACATTATATGTGCTTTAAATGGGTCCTATCACATCTGGTCCCCAAAAAAAAAAAGAAATTTAACAGTGGATCACCCACCTCTAGGCCTTCTCCTTGATCCCTTAGCCTCCTTAGCTCATTGTCTTCACTTTTGATGGAGGTTGATGGGGTTTTGATGGTGGAGATGAGAGATGAGAGAGTGGGCCACACTTGATGTTTTTGGGAAAACTTGGGAATGCTTAGACGTGTGGAAATTTTTGGGTTGCTTGGAAGTGGAGAGTTGGAATGAGAGAGAGAGAGGAGTGATGGGTGAAAAGGATGGGTGAGGTGTGATGGGTGATGGGTGGAGTGATGAGGTTGTAAGAAAGTGATAGGTGGAGAGAAAGAGAGAGAGAGAGAGAGAGAGTTGACTTTGGGAATGGGAAGGGGTGGGTTGTTGTACTTGGGTATGGCTTGTACTTGACTTGTACTTGACATGAGTGATTGATTGATTGATGAGACATGTCGTAGAGATTCCCTCGAGAGTCACAACGTCCGGCGTTTTCTTCTAAATGAATGTGGGCCTACATCTTCTACCTTAGGTATCGGATCAGTGCGCGAGTTGCAGCGTTGGAACCACGACGACGGTGCGGTCACTAAGATACAAGTTTCAGGTCGAGCCGACTCTAATATGCAGGACTCGGCTTAGGATCACGTGCAAACGTTTGGTACGGGTCGAGGGTTACCGAAATTCGACCGGGAGGACCGTGGGAGCCTACAAAATGGTACGGACTAGGATACGGGTCTTACAGCTCTCCCCTCCAAATAAAAATTTCATCCTCGAAATTTATACAATCATGGCAAGTGAACATAACTCATAAGGAGAGAGGAAACATAACATCATCGCATAAATATCGGAGACAACATACAAGATACAACATATAATCAATCATCAAAGAGATGGGGATAGTGCTTTCGAATCTCAGCCTCGCGCTTTCAAGATGCCTCATCAACAGAATGATGACCCCACTGAACCTTCACCAAGGGAATGACCTTGGTCCGGAGGACCTGCTCCTTTCGATCAAGGATACGAACTGGCTACTCAATGTAAGAAGCATCCTCACGAACCTCCAATGGCTACCAATCAATAACAAGAACTACGTCTGACTCACACTTTTTCAACATAGAGACGTGAAAAACGTTGTGGACGCCAGACAACTGAGATAGTAAAGCAAACCGATAGGCCACAATGCCAATGCGCTCAGTAATCTCGAAAGGTCCTATGAATCTTGAGGTAAGCTTGCCCTTCGCTCCAAATTGAACTACGACCTTCATGGGCAAGACCTTGAGAAACACATGGTCCTCTACAGCATATTCCAAGGGACGACGCCAGTGATCAGCAAAACTCTTTTTCTGGCTGATGATATCGATAATATCTGATATCTGTTGCACAAGCTTGGGACCTAGGAGATGCCGCTCTCCAACCTCAGTCCAACAACTCAGAGATCTACACGGTCTGCCATATAATGCCTGAAAAGGAGTCATGCCAATGGTCGCCTGATAGCTATTATTGTATGCGAACTCAGCTAATCACAGATGCTCATCCCAACTACCCTCGAAGTCAATCATGCAGGCCCGAAGCATGTCCTCAAGGGTCTAATTGACCCTCTCGGTCTGGCCATCGGTCTGTGAGTGATACGCGTTGTTGAGCTGCAAATCCGTGCCCATCGCTCTCTGAAAGCTCCTCCAAAATTGAGATGTGAACCTCGGCTCTTGGTCAGAAATGATCGAGACTGGAATGCCATGTAGTCTCACAATCTCCTCAATGAATAACCTCGCAAGCCGGTCCAAAGGTGAAGTCGCATGAATCGTAAGGAAATGTGAAGACTTCGTCAGACGATCAACGACGACCCAGATGGCGTCGTGATCGCGCTGTCCTCGAGAAGCCCATGATAAAATCTGTCAACACGTGCTCCCACTTCCATGTCGGGACGCTCAATGGCTGCAATGGACCAAGGGGTCTCTGATGATCGGCCTTGACATGCTGGCATGTGTCACACTCGGCTATAAAATTCGCAATCTGGCTCTTCATCCTGTCGCCTCATATCATGGTACATATTCGTCGAGCCAGGATGGATAGAAAATCGTGATCGATGTGCCTCGGTCATAAGATCTCTGTGCAACTCAGGAATATCCGGGACACAATCGA